>NC_140582.1:417285150-418578650 GCF_964204655.1 Triturus cristatus
TCTATGTGTGTGTCAAAATGAGGAATGCCTGTCAGGGGTATTTCCCATGTTGACCAGGGAGTTCATTGGTTTTCAATACCTTGGGGGTGTATCATTGGGGCATGTCAGATGTGTTTGAGGGCAACGGAGAGTACAGGCACATTTGGAGGCCTTGTTGTGTAATAGCATTTGACCGCCATTCATCTTTTCGCGTGACCGCAGTGGTCGTAACGCAATGATCGTTCCGCCAGCTCCACCATCTCATCATAATTTCACTTGCGGTTATTCTGCATGAGGATCGCCACGGTTGGATTTTACATTCATCGCATCGTAATGTCACCACCAGATTTGCCACGGAACATGCGGGCGGTCTTTTTCCGGAGTCACAGCGGTCAGAGGGTTTTTCCGTCCATCATTGTAATGACCCCCATAGTCACAGAATATGCTTCCTTGCAAACCTTTGTGCCACCTAACAGTAATATTGACAGTGTTAATCGTATTGTACATTGCAGGTGTCAAGAAAAAATTGGGAAATATAGAATGGTGGAATACTATGAGGACTTCCACTTAGTTTGCCTTCAGGAAACACGGCTGGTGGGGAATTTTCAAACAGAAGGATATTCTTCCATTATTAGCCAAGCCATTCTTTCATCACCGATAAGTGTTTAGAGGGGTTTAGCTTTATTAATCTCCATTACTGCCCTCTGATACTAAAAACAGGTCATATACAAACTCACCCTACTTCCAGATTTTTCATTTTCAGACCAATGAACACTTGAATATTGTTCTGATAATTTTCTATAACAACATATTCAATAAAACTAGATCTAGGGTCATTGTAGGTCTGGGAAGGGAGCTAGAATCCTTTATGAGTCACATTAAAGAAGATTGTATTTTTGTCTGTGTAGGGGATTTTAATATCAGTAAAGGTGATACTTTAATGGCCAAAACTGTGACTATTTCAGAGAAAATGTGGATCAGCTCCCACATTTCACCCACCATACATATGGGGAGGCGATTAACAAAACTACTGATAAATATAATATAAAGTTGCTAGAAAATTGTTATGAGCTAGGCGGGCACCAACTGTCACTTTCCAAGGGTCTGTGTATCCTTGTCTGTGTAGGGGAGTTTAATATCAGTAAAGGTTTTACCTTAGTGGCCAAAAGCTGTGACTATTTAAGAGAAAACAGGGATGAGCTCCCCCCTTTCCCCCACCATACATCTGGGGAGGCGATAAACAAAACTATTCTTAAATATAATCTAAAGTTGCTAGAAAATTCTTTTGAGCTAGGCGGGCACCAAACATCACTTTCCATGGGGATGTGGGCTCTCTTATTCATCAGTTGATTGGCTGGTCATTAAAATGCGAACGCATTTTCAGTTCTTCATTAGGATGTTCATGAAACAGTCGCATATATAGCCTTGCTCATATAGTAGGAAAATATTCAGTTGCTGCATGACAGAGGTTTTAGCTTCATGATATGGGGTTTGGTTATGGAGTGTTAGAGAGTCCAATTCTTGTTTCAGCATTCCTCAGGACTCTTCATCTGCTCATTGTTATCTAAACCAAAGACTGGTATTGGCTATTGTTAGACCTGGCATCCTTGGCGTGGTTTCCCCTGACTTTTTTGCCTCTACCTCCTGTATTTATGACACTGTGCTGTAATTCGTTTTTGCTGGTTTAGATGCTTTGGGCATTTTGCCACTGCTGATCAGTGCCAAAGTGCAAGTGCTCCCTGGTTAAATTATTATTGTGATTGGTTATCCATGATTGACATATTTGTTTTACCAGTAGGTCCCTAGTAAAGTGCACTGAGTGTGCCTGGGCTGGTGATTCAAATGCTACTAGTGGGCCTGCAGCACTGATTGTGCCACCCACATGAGTAGCCCTAAAATGGTGTCTCAGGCCTGCCACTGCACTGCCTATGCGCAGTTTGTTAATTGCCATCTTGTCCTATCCAGTGTACACACTTGCCAGGCCTGACCCTTCCCTTTTCTTACACATTGGACACCCCTATGGTAGGCCCAAGGTACGCCCCTGTGCAGGGTGCAGTGTATGTGAAAGGTAGGACATGTACTAGTGTGGGTAACATGTCCTGATAGTGAAATACTGCCAATTTCGTTTTTCACTATTGCAAGGCTATCTTGCCCATAGGATAGAATAGGGAATGCTGTGTAACATGATTACCTGCATATCTTCCCATAGCAGCAAGATAGAAAGTTGGAATCTGGTATCCCTGAACGCAGAATTCAATAACACATCCTTTAGGGAGGATGGTTTTTAAATTCTAAGGGCCATCTGTAGGAAGCCCAATACCGGTCGGTAACGGGCGATTTTCGGTAAAAATCCCGTTACCGACTGGTATTCAGGCTTTTGGTATGTAGGGGGCACATTTCAGGATTCGGTAATTTACCGAATCGGTAATTTTACCGATTCGGTAAATACCGAATCCTGAAATGATATGTAGGGGGAGTGTGTGGGTGTTGTGGGGATTCGTTATTTACCACCAACTAAAAGTTGGTGGTAAATGACGAATGGCTGTGAAAAAGCATTTTTTTGCACTTAGAAGTGTGCAATGTGGCAGACATACATGCCCTTAGGGCATGTATGTGTGCCACATGTGCACACATGCAGGAATCAGGGGTGCAACAGGGTGTCACTGTGACACCCTGCCACCCTTGATTGTGCTCCCCCCATTACCGAATCGGTATTTACCGATTCGGTAATGGTAACTGGCTTCCCATTGATTCCTATGGGCCTCCTGGTCCATAGGAATCAATGGGAAGCCAGTTACCATTACCGAATCGGTAAATACCGATTCTAAATTACCGACCCATTCCGATTTGGTACATATTACCGATGGATTACCTACATAGTATTTACCACTTCATAAATACCGAATCGGTAAAATTCGGTATTTATGAAGTGGTAAATGTTAGGCCACCTACATATGGCCCTAAGTTTGGAAATGGCACTTTTAGAAAGTGGCTATTTTCGTGTTCAACCTTTCTGTGTGCCTCTGCCTGTTTGTGGATTGACTGTCTGGTTTGTGAGTGACAGGGGCTGGGGTGGCTCCAGGAGGCTGGGTGAGTCAGCACTAGGCTGAATAGACCTATCTGCATGGATAGTGGTGGAAGGAGTAACACCTGGGTCTGAATAGGGCTGTGCATGCCTTCCACAATGCTGGCTCTACCTCCTGCGGTGCTTCTGATGGGTCTGGCCCAGACTCACAAAGGAAGAAGATGTGCACTGGCTGAGTGCACCCAGAACTGTTTTTGACTGGGTCCAGGACCCCTCACACATGAAGAACAAAGACTTTTGGGGTATAAATATCTGAGCTGAAACCCAAGTACAGCATACCTGAGCATCAGTACAGTGGGGGCATTGTCGATAGGAGCACGCTTAGTTACAGTGACTTTCCACGCGTTGGAAACAGAGTCCCCAATTTCCTTTACTGTTGCAAGTACATATAGTTTTACGAGAACACTCTAAAGAACACTAGAAGAGAACCTTTGCTTTTAAAACAACTTTTATTGTGTATGTTGGTGTTATGTCGTTTTGATCTTGCTTAATCAGATAAAGAGATTTATATTTTTTATAAATAACTTGTGTAGCATCCATTTGTGCTGTTTCACTGTATTACTGTGAGTGTTGGTACAAATACTTTACACATTGCCTTGGGGATAAGCCTGTCTGCTCGTGCCAAGCTACCAAGGGGGTGAGCAGGGGTTATCAACAGTGTGTTTCCCCCTTACCCTGACAAGAAGTAAGCGTCCCTATTTGGACAAAGGTACTTACCTTTGCCAACTGGAGACCCCCAGATCTAACAGCCATCTTCTGTGTAGGGAATGATAGGACTGATGTAAAAGTTTCAGACCTACTCCAGATAGGAAAAGCTGAAGAGTAATGGATGTCCAGTTACTTACCGTTTATCTTTACTTCTTCGAGTCCAGGTCTTCCAGTTCAATTCCTTAACACATGAGCAGAACAAATTATCCAGCTGAGGTCTAAACTTCTCCCAATTCTGTGCCAAACTATCCGACATGCATAAATGGGGAAGTACATCATGTGGAAATCATTAGAATACCATAGCTACATAAAAGAAAAGAAACAATCACCAGAAGAATGACATAGGAGGGAGGGATGGGCTCAGGCATGGAACAGGAAGACCTGGACTTGGGGTGATGAAGATTACCGGTGAGTAACTGGGCATTACCTCCGAGTGGGAGGATGAAACACACTTGAATGTTCAATGCAAAAATTACACCAATCACAGATGATTCTATAATGAAGATGGATGATTGGGAGATCTCCAATGGGAGATCTCCAATGGTGGCTCACTTCCAAATCCAGAAGAAAGGGAAACTAAGGCCTCCTGGACTATTCCAGAATGACCAGAAAAACCTGTGCATGGTCCACCTAAAAATTTCTGAGAACCCTGGGAATAAATGGAACTGGGATGAAAGCATTCCACAGACCTCCGGGCCAAGAAATGGAGAATGCATCTATTGCCCAGGCTGTCCTGGAAGGGATTGGACTGCAACACTGAGGGAGAAGGGAATTCCCTTCAGAGGTGAAAAGATCCAGCAATGGGATACCAAACCTGGAGAGAATTTGCATTTGCTGAGATTGGGTGAATGACACATGGTCAGCAGGAAATACCCTGCTCAGGGAGTCCACAGGCCCATTCTGTTGCCACATACCCCCTTGCCAGTGATATATGCCTTTACTATCAGATTGTCCATCTGCACACAGACTGCTCAGTTTCATAGTAGAAAAGCAAACCACAGCTGTGTCTGTCATACCATTTTTAACTCCCTTCAGTTTGAAGACTGAAGAGCTTCGAAGCGTGACCATTTGCCCTTCACTTTTGATTCTCCCAGTACTGTCCCCCATCCCCTGGTGTTCGCATCTGTTGTCAGGATGAGAAGGGGAGGAGCAACAAGACTGTAACCCCACTGAAGAGATTGAGTGGTGAAAGCCACCAGTGGAGAGACTTCTGAATCTCTAATGTTACTGGTTTGAGAGTCGTACCATGTGTGAAGCCGAATCCCAGTGGTGGAGGAGATGATAAATAAGAGGATACAAATGAAGGCAATCCCAAGTGAGAATCTGTACAGTGGAAGCCATCTTCCCTGAATCCTCAGCTAGAGACCTGAGTCTGGGACAGAATCGAGGAGAGGTGTTGGATGAAGGATAACTGTCTCTCTTGAGTATGGAATACCATCCTGAGATGCATCCTGAAGAGGGCTCCAATGAATCTCAGTGCAACTGAAGGAATACTTGCAAATGTTGTCTCCTCCAGGGGCCCCACGGCTATGACGTCGAAAGAGCTGGTTAGTACCCTTAGCTTGAGAAGGAGCAAACGCTCAACAATGCCCTAATCTTTTCCCCTTAGTGGGAGGGAGAAAAGGAGCACCTAGTTTCCTGTTTTCTGCTGACTGCTTCACTATCTCGTATATTTGTTTTCCCCAAAAATTTGAACTCTTGAAAGGCAACTTCATTAGGACTGACTTTCGAGAAACGTCTGCATTCCAAGCACCACGCATCCAGATATGGTGATGTGCAGCAATAGAAGTACATAACACTGCGGCTGACACACATGAGTTGTTGAAAGAGACATTGGATAAATAGCTAACTTTGAGTTCCAACAATGACAGCAGGGATTGGACCATATACGTGAGGGGGTCACCCTAATTGAGAAATTCAAAGCGGAATAAGACCGTTTAATTGCACCCTCAACCTTATTATCCACCTGGGGGGCCACAGGAACTGAGTTCCTACCTCTAACAGCAACCAACTGGGCAGGAGAAGGGTCCCTGTAACAATCCACACCTGCACCTGGGAATGTCAGCGCTACATAAGGGCACTCTGTGTCTTGCTGTGAGGGACGCATGTGGGCTGCGTCCAAGCAGAGCATGGACCAAGGACAGGCCGTCCTGCTCCCTTCAGTGCAAGTAAGTGGCTGGGCTGCCTTCCTTGGTCTTCCATCGTGGTGATTTGCTTCACTGGGGTAAGATCCTCAGTACTTTTTTTTTTCATTTGTACTCCCCACTTTATTGAGTTTGTTGCATGCCGACTGACTAACTGGCAATTGTTGCGTTGCTGTGTGTCTTGAATTTAACAATGGCTTTCAGCTCTTTGAGGGCAGGTCCCTCTTTCTGATTTTCAATTCAGGGAAAACCTGTAGAGACATTGAAGTACTTTTTTTTCTAAACTGAAGTGTCAATCTAAGTGCATGTTGAATCGTGAGACATTCTCCAAGGAAAGAAAGTTGAATATCATAAGTCCAGATGATTCAACTCTTAAGAACTTAGATACACTAACTGAAGACATGGAAATCCTTTTGGGAAGAGGTAATACCAGTGGCCCACAGTCAAACATAGTTTCAAAGAAAGTTGCTCCTATTTTTGCCCAGAACCGGAAGGCCAAGCCATCACTGTCATCGCAAGCCCAGCCTAATACTGACATTGCCACCACAAACTCAATCCTAGGTGGCTTTTTGGATAAACCTAATGCTACCTTATCTAAGACCACTACTGAGGATTATATTCCTGTGGCACTGTCCCCTTTGAGGTCTCAGAGACCAGTGAGGCCACGATCCTTACCAACCAGCATATTACTCCCCTGGAAATGGCCACAATTGTTACTAATCCAGACAGGGAGTTGAGTACTGCTTGTGTAGTCCAGATGGTAAAAAGCCTCCAGGCTGAGGTTCTTGACTTAAGATCTAAACTAGTCATGTTAACTGCTGAAATTGGGGAATTTAGATCTTTTGTTAAGCCACCAATTCCCAGACCTTCCTGTGATGTGCTGTACTCTACTTATACATCGTTAATTGATCAAGGAAGATTTTGTGAAAAATCAAACTGTCATTAAAGAAGCTGCTCCCCGTTCCATTCTCTGTCTCCTCCCGGACTCCCCTCTCTGTATAAACTGTGGGGTGGCGTGGCCTGTCATGATTCTGAACTAAAGGCTGGGTTCGAGGTGGGCAAGCCTACATTGGGGAACATTGCCTCCCTGGGAAATTCATGCCCCATATATATGGTTAAAGTTCCCACATTGCCTAAGAGAGCTTCCAAAGATGAGGACTTTTTGATCAATAAAATCATTTCCACATACGGTCTGTTGATTATTGCCATTCTGTCATTCACTCTGACATCCGGCATGCAAAACATTTTGATGACCTGTCTGATGCCATGTGCCTCTTAGATTATATTGAGGTAGATCTGAAGTCTAAATCCCTAGAGGAGGGTTTATTAAGCATAGAATTGCGTAAGGAATCCCCAACTTGTAGGTCGATCAAGTTCAAACTTAACCCTCCTCCTGTTTGTTTTTCACAAGCTCACCAGAAGGAGACACCCTACAACCAGACTGAGCTTTGAGTATATCCATGGTATACTCCCTGAGTGATGTGGATTCTCTATGTACTAGTAAGGGGAGGGGCCTTTCGTCCAACTGCGAGCCACACAGCCCAAATAGAGACCCTTTGCATTTGGCTACAATGGTCGATGTCCATCCTACAAACTGCACCCTCACTAATATTCTGTAATAAAATATTGCAGGATTGAAGCCCAAGTTAGGTGATCCAGGCTGGAGGAACTTTATTTACCAATTTGATGTATGACTCCTTCAAGAAACCTGTTCCTTGACCCAGTTTAAAGGTTGGGCTATGTATCCAAATACCGGCCCATTGCACATAAAGGGGATGTCCATCAGGTGGCCTTCTTATTTGGGTAAAAGTGGCCCTTAATGCAAAAATATGCTTACTGTCTTTTATATCCCATGGCATTCTAGCCATAGATATCACCAGGGGGAGCTCACATGCCTATTATTTAAATAATGTCTATAGTCAGATGGAACGAGCAGCGGGTAGACACAGATGATGTGCAATCTTAGCTCACACATGGACCCTTATGGCTCCCATGATTTTGTCATCATTGCTGGTGTCTTCAGCACAAAATATGAGCCACTTGATATTGGTAGTGCCTCCCCTGTTGCTGAGGAAGATGAGGAATGGGGCATACAAATGCTCAGCACTATCCCAGTAAAGCGCTGGACAGGCTCTTCCAATCAGCTCCTGTCCTATACACTCAAACGCCCTAAGGGCATGTAAAAGCTGTTCAGAATCTGACCTACAAGCCGCCAATACTTTTAATTGTCTAGGCCACAAAAGTATAATTGACTACTTTTTAATTTTTCTTTATCTTTGGGGCAATCTGGCTGACATGAAGGTGATTAATAGGGTAGACAGTGATCCATTGTTCAATACAAAGTTGTATTTAACCATCTGGCAAACGTCTATGTATCTTCGTACCAACTTCATTCTCACAAATGACAGGTGCAGGGTCAAGTGGGGCAGAGTAGCTGCTAACCCGCATACTACAGTAACAATGAGTCCGGCCCTCAGGGGGGCCACAGCTGGGCTGGCTAGTCCTATCTTTACCCAGGATAGGGGCCAGGCCTGGAATTCCTCCCATTGTAAGGATTATTGAGAATTTGTTTAAACCCTTGGTGAGTGTCTCATGCAGTGCCACAAGCCTACCTGAGTGCCTTTTAAGTCTGAACGTACTTGGTTATTTAAGATTTGTAATGATAGGAAAAACAATCTCCGTCAAGCTCTTGACAGTGGTAATACCTGCCTGAAAAAAGTTAGAAGGAAGGAGTACAAACTGGCCCAACTTTAAACATGTAAGTAGTGGGATATGCAAGTGTGGAAAGCATCTGTGAAGCCACCACTGAAAAAGATACCAGAAAGTGAGGGGAGGGTAGCAAGGGTCAAAGCCCTTGACTGACTATTACCCCAGAGGTATGGCACTCTCACTTCTCTGACTTTTACAATCATCCATTGGGGCAGTCTGTAGAGGGTGAGGTCCACAATTGGGGTGAACGTCCACCCTCCTGTGCTACCTAAGATCGAGTTGAGTGAGTCTGTGATAATAAGAGCCAATGCAGCTTGAAAAGCCGCTGGGCCGGATGGCGTACTGGTGATCTTTTCTCAGTAGATATTGAGGGCTGGGCTCTGTATTTTAATAAATTGAGGAATTAAATCTTGGAGGGGGAAAGTATCCGTTGCAGCAGAAAGGCAGATGAAATTGTCCTTATTTGCACAAAGAGCTTGCGGGATTCCCCTCTAAATTACAGGCAGATAAATCTCATTGATGTAGCCCAAAAGGTTTTTGCTAGGCATATTTTTGGGAAATTGGAATCTTGGATTGAAGACCACCAGTCCCTCTCTTTCTTGCAAGCAGGGCTTAGAAGAAGAATACGTATCTTCAACCAGGTTTTCAGGCTTTTATCCATCTACTTGAAGACAGTAGTTCTCTAAAAGGCACACCTATACCCGGTGTTTGTGGACTTAAAGTCTGCATTCCACACAGTCCCCCTGCTAGGTCCATAAAATAATTGGGGTGTCTTTTGACATCTTGGATATCACATGGGCAGAAAATAAATGTGAATGAACAGCAACAGACCAACAAATGAAGAAAGTTGTTATAAAGTCCTTATAAGCATGTATTTTACAAATATCATGTTACTAAAATCAAAAGGTCTTGGCTAATGCCAGACCTAAAGATCTTATTGGTTTCTCCTTGTCAAGCATGCAATGTTTTCTTCATTACTATTATTAATATGAAGGCATAAACAATTGAAATGAAACTGTTTAAAGTTAAAAAGCAAATTAAAAAAAAAGAAAAAGGAGAGAATGGCCCACCAGTTCTGACCTTTTTTGAGTAGGGGGCAGGTGATCAAGCAAAAGATTGTCAATCTCAGGGCAAGAGAGGCAATGGTTCTAGGTATCTACAAATTGCCCAGTGCTACATGCCGTGCTGGGTAGAAGCAATGTGACTGAAAATCTAAGAGACTAGTAGATGAAGAAGGTTGACCCAAGGGGCTTCTATCTATGTAAATATATATGTGTATTTATTTATGACTTTTTAAAACATGGTGCTGACACGAACCCTAACACAATCTTATAAGTCTTTCATGCCTGTTGTACAACAAGCTTAGTGCCTGATTGCAGGTTAGATGGTAACAGACATTTTTCTGATGTGTTACAAAGAGCACAATCCCCCAGCGAAATTTTCACCCCCAAAGGAATAGTATTGTAAATGAAATTTCCTTGAACTTTCACTTTCAGATTTAAGACTTAGTTACATAAATCACATCCAACTGGAAATCAGGCCCTAGTTTGTGATTTGGATTAGGCCTGGGCGGTAAATTCTGTTCCGCTTGTGGAATTTGGGTAATTTTGCGTTCAATGGAGAACATGGAATTGTCCAAAATTCTGCGTTCCGCGGCTTCGCGGAATTGTTTGCTTGTTCGTGTTCTCAAAATGCGTGTTCGCGGGATATAGCCCCCCCCCCCCCGAGCATGCAAACAGCATTTGCGAACAGGAAAAAAGCATTGCAACCAAGCAATTCCGTGTGTTCATTGAATTTCTGCATGCTCACAGATATTTTTTACCGTTTTGCGGAGCTTTGAGTAGCGCGACTATGCAAATTCCGCCCACCCCTAATTTGGATGCACATGTCACTTGATTGACTACAGTCTAATTTGCTGATATTCCATCTTCTTTGACTACCCGACCATTCACTTCACTTTTCCTGATTCATCTTTTCATATTAAAAGATATGAATGTTGTAAGCACTAATAAAAATGTATTTATTGACAGAAGGCTCTATTCGATCTTAGAGATCCTCTCTATGAAAAGAAAGTCAAGATCAGTGTGTGTCAGAGGTGCTTTTCATTGATTTGTGGCTCTCATAGCTCAGCTTAGATTGCAAACCCCTGGGTGTATGGCTTCTGTTCAACAGTTGGAGAATGGAATTACGTTCATGAATGTGCAGCATGGAGCTCTTAGAATAGATGATGCCATGACAAAAAGGATTGTGTAGGTCCACCTAGACTTTTGAGCGAGTTCAATAAATGTTAGCTGATTGGCTGTTACTTTATGCTAATCACTCTAGCAAGAAGTGCTCCCTTTTAACTTGCAACCCCTAACTTAGTGGAGAATCATCCCACAACAGTGCTCACTTACAGCATAATTGATACAATATGAAGTTATATGAAACAAATGCTCATCATTCACTCTCCTAACCATTGGTGAAATACCCACTATAGTGTTAATATTACTGCAGAGAAAATATCTTGTACTAACAATTTTACCTTGTGTTTTTCCAATTTTTCCATGTTGCTGCCACTGAGTTATGGCTGGTGTTAACAAATAATGGAGTTTCCATGAGATGATACACAATGACCAGTGCTTAACTAGAGGTGGTGGTTACTGACAGGGCCCATCAGCACTCATCTTTGGGGACTTATTTTTCAACCTCAGAATGTGACCCAGAACCAAAGGGATAAAGAAGGTAGAACAGAAACATAGTAAGTAAGTTACAAATGGGGAAAGCAGGAATGAAAAGAGCCAACAAGAGTGAGATAAAGGGACAAGAGTGTATGGTGGTGAAGGAAAGAGGCATGAGGTGGACTTAAGACTAGAAAGCTTTGGTATTCAATGACACTGAAAATCGACAGCACAACAGGAGGCCTCTGAGGAAAAATGTAAGCCCTCCACCTCTTCTTTTACAAATTAGGTACTGAACATGACCATTCTATACTGCAGTATTACCAACTCACTAAAGGCCTTGTTTGGAGTTTGGCAGGTAGGATACTCCATAAAACGTGGCAGCCGTCATGTTTGCACATATCATAGGCGATAATGCACTTGTAATGTGGTGAACATTACATCCGTCATGTTGATGACAATGCACACCATCCACCAAACTCTAAATAAGTGCCTAAGTCAGCTTTAATGTTAGAAATGTGTATCCATGTGTGCTTATGGTTTTTGCCAGTGTAACAACCACACAAGTAATCAAAACAAAATGAGGAAATATATTCTTTCTAATTTAGCATTTACTAAGGGCTCTATGGAAGGTCTCCCATAATCAAATCTAATAAATACAATATGGTCGAGTGGAAGTGCCATTCCAGTGCCATTCAAATTAAATTCAATCCAAAGAGAACAGAAACTTATAGCTTCACAAAAAGTTGGATTTCGGATGAACAAAAGTAGAGTTAATTTTTGTAATAATGTTAGTCATGCCACATTAAAACACTCTGGTATTTTCAAGTTATAGATACCAATGAAGAGGCAGGAGGCACAGTCTTGCCTCACAGAACACATCCTGCTAATATAATGAACTTTTCTCATTGCAATTCACTTTCATTATTGCACTGGTTCTCATTCTAATGAACCTGCTGTTCTTCAATCTCAATGCCAAGGCTGACCTCGGCTGAATAATGCTGTTCTAATGAGACAGATTATTAGCTCTAAGGCTAGCATAGATGTCTTTCACAGGACGGAAACCACGCATGACTGGGATACTTATCATGTTTGCCTTTTCAGCATGGCACAAGTATGACTTAATAACTAGTTACTTACCCTTGTGATATATTCCAGACTTTTTAAATTGATTACTTGAAACACAGCACTCAGTTTATAAAGATGTTCAAGAATGTATGTTAGTCTCAACATAAGAAAACATTAATTAAACTTTTTAAACCTAACACGCTGTGGCATAAGAACATGCCAGAGGACTCAGTGAAACCATAAAACTAATGGCTATAAAAGAAGGGCCATTGAAATGCTATGAACATTGTCAACAAATGTGACATTGATATTGGTGATAAATGGTTAGAGTTAATGACCTATTAAAAAATAAGTCAGGTGAACGTTTAAAGAAAAACCAAACAAACAACAACACCTAAGAGCAAAACAAGGCGGATAGTCGTGGGTGGAGACAATGGCCCATGCGCAACATGTAGATGCTGTGAGGACTGTCAGGGAGTGGTCCCGGAAGAGAGATGAAGGAAAGAAGAGAAGTTATTTACAGAAGTTAGGTGAAATGAGAATGGGAGAAAATACATGGTTGCTCGGATTAGAACCTTGCATATTTTTCTCCTTGGCAGTGCCTGTGCAGATGCAGATGTGGGAGCTATCACGTGCTGACACTGCCTCTGCCAGGACCAGAGCTGAAGAAGGGGGTGGGGAATGGCTTCTGCTGATACACTTGCTTTGTTAAGAATCAGAAACCAGAGCTGCTACATGAAGGACATTTTGCAGATTCCTGTTCTGTTCGTCGAAGATGGCCCAATTATAATGCGGTATGTGTATGGGCTTTAGGATGAAGCTGGGTGACAGAGCAGATATGTAACTCGGCATTGTTCAGAAGTTGGCTGCCACTTCAGGCAGGACGTGTTTTGCTGGTTTGGGAGTGGCAGGCTGCATGCTGGGAGGGCCTACAGATGTGCCTGGTGGAGAGAGACTGTGCCGAAGACAATAAAACTTTGCCATTTGCCAGTATTATGATTTGTTACAAAGTTTTGTTGTCTGTAGTTTTATTTTGCCAACTCTTCTTTTTTCACTTTGCCCGCATGCCTTCCTCTGACATTTCCCAGACATGGGGTTTGTTACAGAGGTACTTGTGCGGGTTAAGTGAGAAATGAAAACTTGGCAAAATAAAAACTAAAGTTAACTATAGCCAGTAAAACTTTGCAATTTTGTTTGTCATGCTGAGCACATTTCCATCTCTCTTTAACAAGAGTATACCTGCATTCACCGCAGAGCACCCCTGTTGCAGCAGCTCAGATCGGAGAAGAACAGCTGGTCTTTTCTGGCTTTGAAGGAGGTGAGAGGGATGAATGATGCAATAAAATGTAAGCAGATATGGGCCTGAACCCCCACGGTGTAACACAAGCAGTAAAGAAACATGAAAGTAGCCAATCCAAGAAATAAAGAACAAAACCGCAAAGATACAGTACTTGGTCCCTGTTCCGTAGGAGGAAAGGAAAGTAAAAACAAAGGGACAAAGAGGAAGGATTGGCTACTAGCAAGCAAGGATTTTTAAAGGGCACTAAAAGAAACAGAGGAAAAGCAATGGATGGTTTTTGAGCCCACAACAAAGTATACTAAAGTATAAAAGAGGTTGAAAGCTTGACCCAAGAAACAGAGAAGAGCTTCAGTGGAACAACCTTTGCCACGCTTTACTGTGGAACTGAACAACTTTGAATAGGAAGGTATCATTAAAACCTTATTACATGTATTTGTAAAGATGTTGATCTTACGACACTAGGACAAATGTGGCAGTAGTATAGCAATGTTGAATTTAGAATTCTGATCTATTTACAACTTCTTCATTCACTGATTTCCGCCTTCATATTAGCATTTTCAGTGTTGTTATTTTCACATTAGCAAAAGTTATTTGTGGGTTTGGCTGAAGAGTACTCAGGAGTAAAGGTGAGATATCTGGAATGTGCAATACAAGGTGGTTCTGTATATATATGATCGTGCAGGGACCGGCATCGTGAAGGTCCCCAGTGTGAAACCAAGCATATACACTTATATTTTACACTGCATATTAATTTGAGGTGAACATCAGCTCTTTATGTATATATTTTGTCTATCCTACTGAGTTAAAAAAATAAAAAGATATTTGTTTATCATTTTATTTTTAAGCAGCTGACTCAGCCAGCGTGAGCAGGGAGGCATGGGGCCGGGACATGGGAGGGGTAGTAGGAGAAGTGCTATGTGCACTCTCTAAGTGCACATGTGTGTTTGGATGGCCGTCTCAGCCCGACCAAAACGCACATGCGCACTTAGGTTTCTCCAACCCGGCGGCATTGAGCAGCCGGGCTACAGAAACCCCACAGACTCCCTGGTCTGAGCAGGGCGTCTTTCTAGCCTGCTCAGACCAATCCAGAGCAGCACAGGGATTGGATAGGGAGTCTGATGCAGTCCCAGTGCCTGCTGGTACACAGAAGAGGGTGCACCTGGCGCGAAGCAGGACGCGGCCGTCAACTTAAGGTAAGTTTTATTAATATTTTTATTCCCCCGAGCTCCCCTTCCCACGTTCCCCCCGCCCCCACCCCATTACATTTTGTATGTGGCGGCCGACACTGGCCCAGTTATGGTGAGATCGTGGTGTTAAGTTTCTTTGTATATGCTATTTGTATTATGATCAGTTGTTTACTTTAGATTTGTCATGAAATTATGCCATATTACAGCCAAAACCTGCATATGACTTGAAAGTTCCTGTGACCAATAAACAATTATCACTGTCTAAAGTGTCAAAATAGGGCTGCTTCAGATCCTCAACTATTTAAGACTTCAATCAGTCCAAACTGTAGAAAGAACTGTGCTTGTTATGTTATCCAGATCAATAAAGTATATTAGTGACACTAGATGTCTGGCTAAAGAAGCTTTTTCAATAGAGTTATAGTGGTCATCTCCACTTAAATATTCTTGGTTAATAAATGCTGTAGCAGGCTTGAGTGGTCGTTACACAATCCATTTTGGAGGCGAACGAAAGAGTAAAACATTAGCCCTTGTTTTGTTGTTTTAGATCATAGGCACACCATACAAAAGTCAACCCTGCAGTGGTTATGTAGGGTGATGTTTACCATATTCTCTCCATGTTCTCAGTAGAGTCACATGACCGTCTAGCATAAAAAAACAATAGGCATAGATTTGAAAATAAAATTGTGTGTTGAGCATTAAGTATGTACCAGCATCTGCTGGTACTGATTACCTTACTATGGATCAATTTCTAATTTCAGATGTACAACTCAGTAAAGTGACAGATGCAACTAGGCAAGAACCTTCTACGCATGAGACTGCTTGAGCATAGATTAACTTGCAACCGCTTATTTCTGTGATATCTGGGTCTGCTAAAATGGATCTATTACCTAAGCTCAAATGAATTCTAGTTTTGGTGGTTTTCAGTAGACCTACCCGTCCATGGCTATCAAGTTAAGGTTTCACCTTTCTTGACTTAAAAACCTGGAAAATCAAACCTGAAGGACATCACTAGCCAGGTAAACTAACATCTCAATTAAAGTAAATATATCGATTCTTGGACTAAGATTGAGTTAGTTGGCTTCTCTGTTTTCTCCATTGTGCTGATATTTTTGATTTAATCAAGCTTCTGAGAGGACCCTATCGATTTGGGTTTAGTTGGTATTACAGTCGACTAGAGCAGGTAAAAGTTAGCTGCACTCTGGATTTTCTTAGATTGCAAATTTAGGCTCTTAGAACTTCTTTGATAATCCAAAAGATAGAGTGAATAAAATAAGTAAAACAATCACTAAAGATTAATTTAGTTGTGATTCAAGTTATTAAAGCAGTTTGTATTGTTATGTGTGCAGTGGCAGGTGGCACCTACCAAATTCTTATTGTTTAAGTAAGTCCAATTAAGAAATATGGGAAGGCTTACTTTTTTCCCCAAATTTCATGTGCTAGGTCAGGCATTTGCAGCTAATTCTAGGTTGTGTCTGTACTGTCGTGATACCATAGAGATCTTTCTACTAGTTCTAATCAATCTCCAAAAGTAAATAACCTTTCTTAACTACTGTAGAACATGGAGATTGCATGAGGATGGTTTGTATGAGCTGACTGATGATGAGAGGTCATTGATGTATTTGATGTTTTTTAAAATATTTTGTATGCTTGCTATTTATTATGATGCCCAATTTATCTATAATAAATTCTCATGTTCGGAACTTTCTAACAAGAACCAACAGATTACCCACAAAACGTACCCCATGGATGCAAACATTTAGTCGTGCAGCTACGTTTTTCCAGAGGAGATACTAAGGCCCAAGAAAGGTAACTATGCATCACATCCTATCCAACCCATGGTCACACCTGACTTAACAACAGTATTTTTTTATGCCGATGTCCTCAATGACCGATAGATAGTTGTTCTGAAGTGGTTTGGGGATTTTATTGTGCTCTGTTCTTATCTTTTATTTTGTTTGATACTGCATGAACTTACATGCATTTTCTGGGGAGCTGCCTGCTGCTTTTGCCTTCAACTAGTATGGAGTGGGAACACTTTCTCATTGTACAGTGTTGTGTCCTAAACATATAGTGTTTATTTCAGTGATAGAGGTATATATAGCAGTGGCAGCTCCTCGCCTATGGTGGAGGAACATCGCCCCACTGATTTTAAGCAGTGAGAAACATAAAATTTAGAGTTATTATCATTTTATGCTTTGTGGCCTGCTGCTTTGCAGTGGGCAGGTGGGTGGGGCTGCTCTGCTCTCGGAGCAGGGGAGGAGTGGTTTGCTCCTAAGCGCGCACTGACTGTTTGGTCGGCCAAACCAGTCACTGCATTACAGCCTGCATGGAGAACATTCCTGTCCCTCCAGCCCCTGCTGAGAGCTGTGTCATGGCGCTCAGACCAATCACATTGTGATTCGCTTAGGGAAGGATGCCTGGCTGCCTGCTTCCTGTTCCTGGAGTCGGAGGCAGGACAGCATGAGCAGGGATGCTGGACCCGAACTCAAGGTACGTTTTTTTTAAATTCCCCCGTGCAACACCCCCCCCATACCACCTAAGACCCCCTGTGCCCGCCTTACCACCAGCGAGCCATGCCGGCCACCACTAACGTATAGGGGTACCCTCCACCCTAATTTAAAACCCACTTTGTGATAATGATGAGTCAAAGAGGGAGGCGGCTTTCAAGAGACCATGAGACTAGGCTCAAGTATTGAAATGTATCCCGCAATCCTACACCATGGACCAGATTTACAAGCATTTTGCATCAGGCTTGGGCCCTATTTGTAATGCAGCCCTGACGCAAAATCCATGATGGTACTGGCTTAAAAAAAAGTAATGCAATTGATTGTGCTACCTTGCATTACTCTGTCAGAAGAAGACATTCGATGGTTAGTGCATAGATGTTCCTCTGAATCCACCCATTTTGATGCAAACTTGTACTTAAAAAGAGTTTTGGATGTGGGTTTCCACTAAAATGGTGCACCTGCCTGAGGCTGACATAATGAGAAGAAATACGTATATTTCTCTTTGCATATGTGCTTTATTATGCAAGGATATTTTTTGTGCAGGAAGGTACCCTTTCCTCCACAATAAACAATACTGATTATAATGCAGGCACTGTGGTGCAAAGGGGCCTGCATTGATGTTAGGCAGACAAATTGCACCAGCACAAGGAGAGTTCAGAACTGCACTATTTCTGTGAAAATATAGAGCAGTCCTCTCCTCTCACTTTTACATAACGCAGCAACTTCACTTTTTGTTCTGCATTACTTGAAATGTTTGTAAATCCGGGCCCACGCCTTTACTCAGTAGATGTCTTCATTGAGAGATAGGCACAGGCCAACAGTATACTGCAGAGGTGCTCCAAAAGAGATAGCCACAGATCAGCAGTATGCTGGAGAGTTGCTCAGTGAGATATAATCACAGGTCAGCAGTATCCTGGATAGGCTTTCAATGAGGGATAGGCACAGGTCAGCAGTCTCCTGGACAGATGCCAAATGAGAGACATGCATGGGTCAGCAGCATACTGAAGTGGTTCCCCATGCATGTCTGTGAACAATCTTACAACCTGTCATTATGCAGGAGAGGAGCTGAGTGCAGAAGGAGGTCCTGAAAAGCAACACCTCTTCATTAAAAGAGGTGCTTGCATAGAGACATGACCTATAATCCAGCACCTAATGGACAAAGAGGAAGTACAAATTATGTGCAAATCAAGCCAAAATTTCCTTTAGATGCGGAAATGCTGCCTCATGTGCATGCACAGGCAGACCTAACCATGTAGCAGCCCTTTTTCCAGAAGTGGTGCTGCAGGCTTAGTCACAACCAATTACATACCATCTTCTTAACTAGAAAATCCGTGGAGCAGATTTGTATACATGAGCTGTTATCATCACAGAGATACATCCAGCCATACATTTTACTTGGTCTATACAATCAACTGGACAAAATCAGCAATCTTTGTCCTGAGGGGAGAGTTGCCACCTCTATTCAGGGGGTATGAGATAGCCAGAGAACCGGAGGGGTTCAGATACCTTGGAATATATACAACTAGCGACTTGACAACATTTTACAATTATAACCTCCTACCCCCATTGCAGCACCTAAAGAGTGACGTGCTACATTGGAAAACACTTCCAAGCAAGCGATTTACAAGAAGGAGGCTTACACTTTCTGTGTCGCACCCAACAAGGCGTAGGGTTTAATCTTAGAAAGTGGTCCTTAAATCAGGAGAGCACAGCTTCCTGGGTCCCCATATGCAGATGCAATCCACACACTATATACGGAAAAATGATAAGCACCAACTAAATGTCCATATTTCTCAACATGTATGTTTGTTCAAGCAATAATCAGTACAACTCGGTTGCACAAAAATGTGCTTTAGACTTACTTGTATTAATTCAGATCACTTCAGACATGTTGTGTGTTCTAAAGATTTTCTTTATTGATGAATTATAAAAAAATATTCACATCAGGGTAGGCAACGCGTTTCATCTCTTTTCATGAGACTTCTTCAGGGCTTAATTTTTTAAGATGTCTTTTTTTATATCACACCCGTTTTTGTTGATTTGCATGTACAAGGTACCTTAAGTGTTGTAATAAGAATTCTGTTTGTGGTGTATGTCCACCACTTCCGGGTTAAGACTCCAACCCGGACTGATTATTGCTAGAAAAAAACATATCATGTTGAGAAATATGGACATTTAGTGGGTGCTGATCATTTTTCCATATAAAAATTGGAAAACACATTGCGCTGTCATTATTGGGCCGAGTTGCGTTATTTAAAATGATGTCCCCGCCACGTTTTTTGTACGTGTTACACAATTCACCAAACCTTTTTCCAATGGCCTATTTCAAAGCAATTGAAAACGAGCCGAGAGAACTCTGATTTAAGCACCCCTTTCTAAGATTAATAGAGAACTCATTTGGGTGGGGAAACCGCGACGTATAGTAACCCAAAAGCTGGTGAGGGGGTCGTACGATGGGAGCATAGGTCCTGACACCAGAAAGTACTATTGGGCGGTACAGATAGGAGCCATTAACCACAGAACCTATAGGCCATACGAAGACCCGGCATATAGAATGGATAAGTGGGTCCTACTGGACGGGAGTTATACTAGGGCTCTGTACACCACACCAGCGTGACTACAAAAACTAGTTAACAATATGCCTGACCCCTCATGCAACTCTGTAGGAATTGGGAGAACAATATTGCAGATTTCGAGGAGGAAGACTGGCAAGAGGTTCTGGCCTCCCTGAAAGAGGTAGCAATCTCTTCAAGACTAAGGCTGATACAACATAAAATACTACACCGATCATATCTCTGAAGCCCTGCTCTGCTCAAAATGGGATACAGGAAAGATATCCCGTGTGGAAGGAAGCAATCAGGAGAGTATGTTTATCCACATACCCTGGGATTGTATATATGTTACAAGACATTGGGCGGGGGTGCTGCGATGCATGGAAGAAGTACTTGGAACAAAGATGGCACCAGAGATCAAAAGGTGCCTCCTAAACATCTGGGAGCCTACAGACCTAAGTAGTAAAGAGAAAATCTGGGTAACACTGTGAATGGTAGTCGCTGAGCGAAACATAGCAAAAGAATGGGGAGCAAAAGAGGGACAGTGCAGATATGGATTGGTGCATGATAACAGGAAAGACAGTGGGGCCGATTCACAGAACTAACTTAAGACAAAATCCTAAACTTCCTACTTTTGGTATTCACAGAAGTTAGGATTTTGTCTTAAGTTTGTCTTAAGACAAACTTAAGACAGACTTAATACAGTCTTAAGACAGACTTAAGACAGTCTTAAGAAAGACTTAAGACAAACTTAAGGCAGACTTAAGACAGACTTAAGACAAACTTAAGACAAAATCATAACTTAAGTCTGTCTTAAGTCTGTCTTAAGTTTGTCTTAAGTCTGTCTTAAAACTCTCTTAAGTCTGTCTTAAGACTGTCTTAAGTCTGTCTTAAGTTTGTCTTAAGACAAACTTAAGACAAAATCCTAACTTCTGTGAATACCAAAAGTAGTAAGTTTAGGATTTTGTCTTAAGTTAGTTCTGTGAATCAGGCCCATAGTATTTATCTCGGGCTGCCCCAAGAAATGGGCACAAGTATGGATAGTGAATAGCAGGATAGGTATGAGACACGAAATAAGTGAAGCAAGACACTCTGTGATGAAGCAATGGTCATTGAATATGTGTTAATCTCTGTATGCATCTAAAATGAATAATGACTGTACTACCATACACATTGGGCCCGATTCACAGAACTAACTTAAGACAAAATCCTAAACTTACTACCATTTTGGTATTCACAGAAGGCACTTACTCATTTTGGTATTCCCAGAAGGCACTTACTCATTTCGGTATTTACAGAAGTTAGGAGTCCTAACTTTAGGACTCCTAAATGCCGTCTCTGAATACCAAAAGTCTTAAGATTAGGATTTTTCTCAGTTTAGTAGTAGTAAAGTTAGGACTCCTAACTTTCGGACTCCTAAATGCCTTCTGTGAATACCGAAAGTCTTAAAATTAGGATTTTTCTCAATTTAGTAGTAGTAAAGTAAGGACTCCTAACTTTAGGACTCCTAAATGCCTTCTATGAATACCGAAAGTCTTAAAATTAGGATTTTTCTCAGTTTAGGAGTCCTAAAGTTAGGACTCCTAACTTTACTACTACTAAACTGAGAAAAATCCTAATTTTAAGGCTTTCGGTATTCACAGAAGGCATTTAGGAGTCCTAAAGTTAGGAGTCCTAACTTTACTACTACTAAACTGAGAAAAATCCTAATTGTAAGACTTTCGGTATTCACAGAAGGCATTTAGGAGTCCTAAAGTTAGGACTCCTAACTTCTGTGAATACCGAAAAGAGTAAGTACCTTCTGTGAATACCAAAATGAGTAAGTGCCTTCTGTGAATACCAAAATGGTAGTAAATTTAGGATTTTGTCTTAAGTTAGTTCTGTGAATCGGGCCCTATGCCACCAATATAAAGAACTTTGCCAAACTTGCAATAGCCCCTAAAAGGGTTAGCAACACCACTAAGAAATGCTGGTTCCATTACTGAAGCAATTGACGTTTAGTGAAGTCCAGTACTGCCCCATAACAAGTGCAGGTATCTTGATGAGAAGCACAGGTACTTTCCTGGTAAAATGACAGCAGTCCGAATGGTAAGTATTCGTAATGTGATGTCACATTGCCGACAGAAAATACACTATTCATAGTATAATTAAATACATAACATAACATAGCATACCTACCCATTATAAGTATAGATGCACAGTCAAACTATGCCCTCTGGTCTTATTGGACATATGGCTTTCTTGCAGAGGAGTGCCAATAATTTGGAATTACAAGTATAGAAACCATGCTAAAAAAATACGACTATCTCTAATTAAAAAGATGACTACCCTGTAAAGAAATAGGGCTGCTCTATTAAAGGTATTGGAACCCTGTCTGATAAACACAATATTGTCACACTTAAAAACACTCTCAACACCTTTTAAGATAAGGCCCGCTGCTGCACAGCTGGGTTAGAAACTCTGGGTTGGTTACATGTTAACACATGCTTGAGCATGTGTGTGGGCTCAGTAAGTAGGACTATTGCCCACATCAGATTGGTATCATATCACAAGTTTCCTTTTACAGAGGATACCTACCCTTCATGAATTGGGTATGAATGGTGCAGGCCTTATAACATAATTGGGGATTGATAGTGTGTGTCTTTAGTGTTTCACTGATGTGTGTTGAGCTTTACTGTATTGAACATTATAGGTGAAAGATGCACCAGAGTGCACTTTTGCAATAGTTAGACTTAGAGACTAAGAGTCAGATGTATCAAGCAGTATACCGATCGCATACGGACCTATTTGCAGAACGGGGCCATTTGCGACCAGAAAAATGCATTTTACGTATCTTCCCCAAAGTGCGATTTGGTAAACATGTTACCGAATTGCAGTTTGGAATTGCGAATACATACTGATTTAGCATTAAGAAGGAGTGCGTTTAGGAAATCCTTCAAAATACCGAATCGCAGTTGTATGTAAGAATGTTTAAAGAGCGAAATGCGGTTGCTAAACATTCGCATTTTACCTCCTAGTGGTAAATCCATTCGCAAACAAGAAGGGGTCCCTGAGCGACCTTTCCCCTTTGTGGATGTTTGTGAAAACATTTTTATGAGCAGGCTGTGGTCCCACGGACCACTGCTAACTCTTAAAAAATAGAAATAAAACTTTTCATTTTCTTTTTTAAACGCATTCCATTTTCCTTCCAAGAAAATGGCCTGCATTTAAAGAAAGTAAGATTGCTTTATGTAAAAACAATCACAAACATGGTGGTCTGCTGACCCCAGCGGCCACCATCCTTGTGATTTTAGCATTACTATTGGCTCGCAAATTCCAACCTTCTTCATTAATATTCATGAGGTAGGTCGATTTGCGACCCGCTAGGAATCATTAAGTGAAACTCTTTGAGTTTCAGATATTAGGAATAGTGATTTTCTAATTGCAATTCTCAGAGAATCACAATTAGATAACTGCTATTCCCAATATTGATACATCTGGCCCCAAGTTACAGTACCAGTTCAACGATAAACAAGGATGGAGGGTACAATAGCTCCTAAAGATCTGCAAAGTTTTAGAAAATAGAGGGCCTAAATCTGATACTCCTAGTGGCTATCATTTGCTAAAAAGAATAAAACCAGCAAAGGATCATGAGAAGCGCTCCAGTGGGGCCAAATACATCATCACTGATTGTGGCTCTTCATGTAGGGCCTGTCAGGTGGCCTGCTTGAGTACACCAGGCCAAGAAAAGAGAAATAGTCGACACTGAGATGCCTGGTACT
Source organism: Triturus cristatus (assembly GCF_964204655.1). Lineage (NCBI taxonomy): Eukaryota > Metazoa > Chordata > Amphibia > Caudata > Salamandridae > Triturus > Triturus cristatus. The sequence goes on from NC_140582.1 coordinate 417,308,811, forward strand.
CCTGTGGAGCCTTGAGGATCGATATTCCCTCTGGGTAACCTTCTGGGTTCTGGAGAGCATGGCATTACCATATCTCTGATTAATTTGTCCCTGGAGCTCACCAATGCCCCAAAGAACATTGCTGAGGAAAGCGAAGAGAAGCTGTGTTTGCTGCTCTATTCTTCAAACAACTTTTGCCTGGTTGGGGCCCATGTGCCCCGGGGACAAACCACACCATGAGTACCACAGCGGTCCTTCCTAGCTACAACTCCTGGGGAGGATCAAAGCCCTGTCATGACTGTGGTACCTGCCTCACACTCCCTGGGCCTATGTCTCAGTGGAGCCATGGGTGTGGAGCACCCGAAGTCTCTGCCTGCCACTGCGGCAGGAAGAAAGTGGCCGCAACTCCTGTGCCAGTATGAGAACAGTGTCAGGGAGATGACTTGGTTCCGCAGGCTTGGACTCTTGCACATCCCTTGTGTGGAGCCTTTCCAGGCTCTCCAGATGAGGAAAGGGGAACCCAGGCTTTCAATCACGACTGAGTTGCTCTAAGAGCACATTCAATGCAAAAGAAAGGGGGAAAACATTCTTCTGAGACATGAAGACCCTTGTTCAAAAAGTATATTCTGAACTCAAAAGTATGCCCCAGAAGGCATTGGGCTGCTTTCAAAAGTAGTATATGTGCTTCTTTGATGCCCCAGGAAGCTCTGGTTCATGGCCACCATTTCAGAACTCATTCTGGGGACTGGCACTAGTAGAAAAGCCTCCATTTGAGCCATGAGTTGGTTTTGGTATTGTTAATCTGACTCCTAGTGTGGCAAAGGAGTGACCTGGGAAGATGTATCACTAAATTTTAAGCATTTCCTGATCTGGGATTTTTCTTCCTCAGGTATGTGAGTGTGGGTTCTGGAGCTACGTTTGTAACAGTATAACTGAAGAAAGCACTCACAGTGCAAAATATTGAATGCTTTGTGTTTTAGTGACCACATATATATTAACAGTGAATCTTCACACATTACATTGAGTATGATTGAAAGGCAGTACTATATTCCGTTTGTCTTTGGTTTTATGTTTCTGCTTTCATAAGGTTTGGTGATACACTTACAAAGCCAGTTAGCCTCATTCAGCGACTGCAAACGATTATATTGTGCTCAATATATGTGGGGGATATTGTGGTTTTAAGGTGAAGGTGAGGTGAGGTGAAACTCATTAGAGGTTCACCATAGGAATTTCCATCTGTATTTTTGTATATATTTGCAATAAAATGCTTACCCTCCGTTGTTCTGCTGTTTTTTTTATACCTTTATTGTGCTCCATTTGTGATATTTTGGCCCTGTGTTACATTGCTTGATTGCTTTTATTTTCTGTTTATTTCTGATATTTTAGCCCTGTGTTACATTGCCTGATTGTTGTTTGTCTCTGTTTATTTCCCCGAGACGCCCCCTCGATTCCCTCTGTTTTTTCTCCTTCAAGCTGGTTTCGCTCACCTCCTCACAGCGACCCTACTACTTCCGAGTACCTACCTAATGGAGGTTTCAGTGTGACCCCATTGAGCAGGTCCTTGTGTTCTGCTCCCCTTGCTGACACTGGTTGCTTGCCTTCCATTGTTCCCTGCTATTTATGCTGTTTGTTTTTAACCATATTGCTCCATATTGTGGTCCATTTACCTGATTGATGTTATTTTCTGTTTATTTCTAATATTTTGTCTCTGCTTATGCTGCCTGATCGTCGTTTTTCTGTGTTTAGTTCTGATATGTTGTCCATGTGTTACATTGCCTGATTTTTGTCATTCTCTGTTTATTTCTGATAGTTTGTCCCTGTGTTATATTGTCTGATTGTTGTTATTCTCTGTTTATTTCCCACAGAAGCCTCCTCAATGCTGGTAATTTTTTCTCCAGCTCTGCCTCCCAGATGCCCTACCCACCCCCTCTCAGTGACCCTCTCAGGAGCTGCTTAACGGTGGTCTCAGTGTGACCGCATAGCAGATGTGTACTGTGGGCTCACAGAAGGAGCATCAAAGGTGCAGCAAAGGCAAGCTTGTCTGTGCCCATCCGCACCTGGACCATGCCCAGTGCCAGGAACCCTCATTATTCCACCCTGCACAGGTACACCACCTCAGACCTCTGAGCCCTGAATCCTGGGCACATTGACAATAACAACTGCTGCTACACATCTCCACTCACCACTAGAGGACCATTTTCCTGCTAGAATTGCCTCTTCACCTGTAACACTGAAACAACCAACAATGCCGGAAACACCGCAAACACGACTGAGTCCACCAAGCTGACCGAGAACGTCGCGGCATCACTTTAGTGCACGCTGCTCAACACACGATCGCTAAGCAAACCTGCCATGGAGATCTGGGACACAATCTCTTATCTCACCCGGAACATCATCTTCCCCCCAGAGACCTAGCTGAACCCTGCCTCAGTGCCAGACTTTCACAAAGGAATAAATATACTAAAGGGTTGCAAAAATGGATGTCTCAAGCATTGCTTGCTTTGAAAATGTGGAAATGCCTACAAACATGCTAATTTATCAGAATTCCCAAACAAAAATCAAATTCCTTCCCACCTTGGAAATAGTCAAAGATTTACTCCAGCTAAGGGCTGGTGTTACTCTCCTTCCAGGACAGAAAGGAGAAAGGATAGCCGAGAGACATGTGTGGGGGGGGGGGTTGAAGGGGAAGGGCTTTATCTAGGGGGATGTTTTCTCTGTAGGTATTTGTTTTGTATTAAAAGTGCATTTGCAAGAGCAAATCCATTGGTCATCATGTATTCTCCTCCATGGAGAACTCAGTATAGAGGTAATGGAAATTAAAGTTAGGAAGTACATGATTGCCAATGAAATCAGAAGGAAGCAGCACCAAGTGCAATTTATCATGCTGATTCGTATTAGAATTGGTGATTTCTAAGAAGTAGAAAATATATATTCACACATAGAAGTTATATCCACATAGTGAAATTGATCTGCTAAAGGACCACGAGGAAGTAGAGCCTTTGCGTATTTAATCATAAGTTGATGGGGAAAATCCCCATTCTTACCTGATATAAAGTGAATGTTTCAGCTCTGGCTATTACCCACCCAAATACGTCTCAAAGCCAGGAGTCAATTTATGGGCGAGATATTATGCTGTTATGTCACTTACACCTATTCAATCAATCCCCCTTTTGTGTGTGACCAATACCGCCTCTTGACACGTTCGATTGAATCTGGACCAATATGGTTTAGAGTCTTCCAATATTGCTTTAGACATAGCAGTGTCAGAAAGCTCTTATCATAATATAGACAGTTGCTACCACCCCTGCCTGCATGAGCATTTCTAGATTTTATGTAAATTGATGCACAAGTGTTTCTCTGCATCCATTATAATACAGGTTTCTGTGCAACCAATGTAATACAGGTTTCAATCAGCCTAGACTGCTATAATGGAAATGCATATTTCAAGATATAAGGGCACAAATAGTGTTTCCGGACCCAAAACCAGCAGCGATCTGAAGAAATGATCTTCAACTTGAAGCTTTTTCAAGCTACCAAACGCCCACAGTTCAGACCCGTGTATGACCTCAGCTATAGCTTTCAGCTGTTACATCTGCAGAATTGTACTCACACTTGTCACTTGTAAATAAGTCAATGAACCACTTCAATTTGTTTTTCTCATCTCCCAATCACTTTTTAGCACTGCATTGTAATTCAGATTTTCTGTTAATCTAACGCCTTCCAAATGGATTTAATGATATCAAACCTAGTTCTAACAACCTGTCCTGGGAAAATTACATTTTCATTAAAGAATTAGTAACAATCTTTCTTGAACTTTCCAGTAGTTGGGCGCGTTGTTGATATGATTTGGATGATATTGTTTTAAACAGACAACGCATGAGGTATTCCTAATCGTAAACAATTCTTCATGAATGCTTTCTTTTGTTGTTTGTGAACCTAGCTGAACAGGTTAGTTAGTTGACTGTTTAGAAGCATCTCACAGTACATAGCCTGCGTCCTCATATTTAAAAATATTACACATTTGCTAAGTAAACTTGACAGCTGTCAATCAAAAGGGATTAGCCATCCAATGTTGGTGCTATTGCTTGATTGCTGACCAAGCAAACAAACTGCTTCCCAGTTCTGGTTGTAAATTTCCCACTAATTTGTAATGTATTTTCAGTGGCAAAAATGTAGTACATCAGCTGAGCAACTGGACGTCCCTTACACCGTGGCGGAGCTGGCGTTCAAACTTCGAGCCCTGGCTTCAGGGTAGGGCCCATTCCAGCCACTTATGGCTGTGTTTGTACTACAGGATGTACAGGGATACATTTCATTGTTTGTGTTAAGGTTGGTGGCATCCTTGCAACGCCATTTTAACAAATCTCAAAATATGTATTACTCTTAATTGAACATTGATCCCCCTAGCCACCCTCTCAAGGAATGTCTGTCCTCTTTGTTTACTGGTAAGCGCATATCGGACACTTTACTTACAAAGCCTGGTTCATCAGCCAAATAATTACTGTTATGTAAATGTCACTATCTGGTTGGCACAGCAACAGTCTCACAAGCACGGGAATCTTCCAGAGTTAAAGCTGCCTTGTCGCGCGGGGAGGGGGCTGTCACTGTTTGCAGGTGATGACAAATGCCCCTCCAAATTCTCATTCAGTCTGAATCGGTCTGCGCTTTGCATTTCCAGCTGTGCAGAACATCTGCCATCTTCAAGTGATTCTGAGTGGCGGGAAGCAACACAGCTGCATGCTGATTTTTGCCTCTGATACTTCAGCGCCTGCTGCCCTTTTCCACTTATCATATGAAAAGCATAACCACCAACTTGGGAAGCATGATTATATGAACTCGCTAATAAAGCACGTAATATTAATGAACGGGTGGGCCCGGTAGATCAGCTGATCTCATACGGAGAGTGGAGACGGATTTCATGCGCTTATCAATATCTGAGGTGCTATATTTATAATAACATTTTCCCATAAATAGCTTCAAAAGGTAGCTCTGAGGCAAAAGAAAATGTCATGGTCCAACCACCAAGTTATGATTTATTCAGCCGGAAAATTGGCGCGCGAGACAGCACGGAGAAACAATGTTTGCTTCTAAAGATTTCGTTGCACTTGAGAAATCATTTGTTGCTGGAATCCAATTTGAAACGATAGTCATTTAGAAGAAATTAATAGATAAGATTAAAAAGTAAATCAATAATTGAGTGAATGAATGAGCTAATATGATTTCGCAAAGTTAAGGAAAACCCAGTACTCTAAAAAAAATTGTTTCTGGCAGGCTGAACATAAAAAATGTTTTATGTATTTAACACAGGAGTTTCAAAGTGCTAGCTGATATCTATGGGTTGACAGTTTGAGGGAGACAAGCCATCCCTGTTGATCAGACGCTGCTATTGGATTTTCACCACTAACTAACCTCCCCAAATCAACCACCACCAAGACAAACAGGCTTACAGCAACCACTGACCGCCAGTATTGCATAGGTGGAGTTGTAGGATAACCCCCAACCCCCCCCGCCCCCCCGAAAATAAATGAATATTGGTAAATAATGGCTACTGTCTCCCTAAATCACTATTAATAGCCTGTCTTATTTTTTTAAATATAGATGTACAATTTCTGAATATACCTGCTTGTAAATGTCATCTTTGACAACGTTGGTACTTTTAACTTAGTATACAGTAAAGTGTAAATTATGATCTGATTTTATTGACAGGTGGGGCAGAGGGCTCTGCATGTGGGAGGGAGACAGCTGCATGTAGAAACATCGAAACAACTTTTGGGGAACATAAAGGTTGTTACGGGAAGTGGTTGTGAACATGATTGATGTTAAAAAACGGAGGTCTGTTGAAAAAATCAACTTTACAAAGGGAGTGATTGCAGCGAAGTATTGTGTAAAAAAATAGTTACAATAATTGCAAAAATGAAGTGTAAATGATAAAATGAACAGAGAATAGCATGTGTGTTTGTTTTATTATATTAATGAAATAGTGTCTTCTTCGCATTGTATATTTGGACAGTGTACTAGTCCACAATTCATCATTGACAAATGACTGCTGAACCTTGTCAATGCAGCAAGCAAACTAGCAGCTCATGTGTAAAATGAGTTTACAAGATGATTTGGGACCTGTACACTCTGACCTCTGTTCTGTACCCCACCCTGGGTACCTGGATCAGGCCATAGATCGGGACAATGGCATATGTACATCTTGTTGGATGGGGATGTTGTGCAAGGAGCAACAGGCTACAACAATCTTGCACACAACATTTGGGATTACATAAGCACCTCCTCCCCTTTACAGTTCAAATATCTGAATGACATCTTAAGGATATCCAATGTTTCTTCAATTAAGACTCTTGTATGTGTGTGTGTCCTATTGTACCTTTGTTGAGGTTGTATATTTGAATGTCTGTAGGGTGTGAGGATTTGAAGAGAGAGAGCATACCCACCATCACCAGCAAGAAAGACGTGACATTTATTAAATTGGATTTCTATTCTAAATGAAATATGATATACCTATGTACATTTAGTGATTGTCAGGGTAATGTGTGTTTATTTTGTTGCCATAGTAATGAGTTAGTATGTTTGAGATTTCTTCCTTGATATGCTCATGAAGCCCCAGTGTGAGATGTTCTTACTTGCCAATAATCCACATGCTACCAAAATCCCAAGCAACAAACCAACGTGGAAGAGGTGACTGACAAATGATGTAGTGTAGAGGCCCCTCACACTGCAGCCAGCTTGTACGGTAATGGAGTGATACTTGTGTCTTTTGAGAAAAAGGTGTGTTATATGTTGAGGTGGCTGAAGTGTCAGGTGGGTGCAATCAATAGTACCTAACACATGAGAGAAGTGGGCAAAGGCAAAACATTCCTTGGATACCCATTGCCTTTCTACTAGTGAGTGTGGCATGGCGATAAACTGATGCACTCTTCTGTTGAAGCCACTTAGTAGCTGATGGAAGTATCCAAACTAGCTTCCCTTTCAGATGACTATGTTGTCGGAGCCGAACCTATGGAAAGATACAGATGCCATGAAATGGAGTGCAGCCAGAACTTTGACACAGGCAGTGACAACTTAGAAGCAGAGTGTAGGTAAATCAAGTCCCTGCTTCCAGTCTACAATAATGTTAAGGATCACTTCAGGTCAGATTTGGTATTTGGCAATGACTTCTGCCATGGATATGCCAACAAAGTTAATCCTTGTATGATAAATATGTGTTCCACAGATGAAGGGCAAATCTACAAATACATTGACTGACATATTGAAGACATAAAACTGTGTTTGGATGTCTGAGTTAATCACATGGCCGTACTTTGTTTGATTGACTGATGTTATAATGTGTGTCATCTCTATTTGGGTGAGGGAGGCCAGAGCCAGTGCTCTTTCCATTACTAGGTGTGCAGCAAGTGTTGTACGCCTTTTTTTTTATTTTTAAAAAAAAAGCATTTATAAAAAAAAGTTACAAACAGTTTTGACATTATTAACCCACATAATTTTATCTTTATGCCTTTATTACTTTCTATAGTAGTTAATTAGAGCAGCTGCGAGTGGCATATGTGGTGCTAGACTTATTCCAAGGCTTAGCTGGATCACATTTACTACAGTTTTGTACCTTTTCAGGTTATAGTAACTTCAGAAACGTAGCTTGTGAACATCATTTGCCTTACTCCTTCCCTAAATTCTTGCTAATCTCTCCCTAAATCTCACACATTTAAAAGTAAGTATGCCCCAATTTTCAGCCATCCCTCCTGGTGCCCCACAAATTTACTTCAAATACCTCAATTTACATGTGCTAAGATTTCCCTACACCTAATATATACATAATTCTTTTTATTTTTAGAATTTTTTAACATTAAAATATATTTATTTACATTTTTAACAAATAAATTGAATATTATTTCCAACGTTTTTTTTTATTTTAAAGACGCACCTCCATTATTTTCGATGGGAGGGTATCACAGTAAGTGGTGCTGGACCTACTACAGCCACAAATTAGTTCACTACAATTTTGGATTCCTTTTTGGGGCTGCAGTAACTTTTGAAGTGAATAGCAATGGGCTTACTCATTCATGGAAGTGTGGAAGTCCCTGCCTGAACTCTGCCCTAGCCCTCCATAAACACTCCCTTACTTCACCCTAAACCCTTTCTATTTAGTGGTAAGTATGCCCTTTTTTCCCACCACTCCTCCGGTTCCTCCCACATTTACTACTAGGTTGTAAACTTACATGTGTGAGGATCTCCCATAAGAAAAAACGGAGAGGTGAAGGTTGAGATTTGCATCCAAAGGTTTGTGAATAGCAATTTTTAGTACTACTAAACATACTACAAAATGTGATTTGTGCATAGACCCCTTAGACATTAGTGTCACGTTCATAGCTTTAAGTGGGGAATCTCTAAATGGGGCATGTCCAGAGAGGCATGATAAGGAGTTCTTTACAAAGGGCGTGGGGTGTATATAATTAAGCGAAGTGACTTTAGAATCCTGTGTCTCAAAAAGTCTAAAAGTAAGCATGCTCCCTGAGATGCTGGAAAATGCAAAGACACCCTGTGCAGTCCAGCAAATTAACACACTAAGGATAATGCTGTGAAATTGTAGCCAGGGACTGAAGGAGAAATGTGACTTGACCCATTTAGCAAATATTCAGTTTCACCTTTGCTCTTTTCTTTTGAAACTCGGACATATTCCCATTGCAGAGAGAAGTAGGAGAATTCATAAAACAAAACAAAAAACATTCCATTATATGACAAACAGAGTTCTTTCTATCACAAATACATGAATTCCCTTCCCACCAGATGCAGGCCCCTGAATGGGCACACATCACTTACCTACTGCTGCTGTAACCAAATAATGATTTAGGTTTAATATCAGTTGCACTGCCAACAGGCTCCTTGATTCAGCATTTACAATTGCAGTGAGCATGGAGAAGGAGAGGTGCTGATGCAGCAGAAAATAAGATAGGGTCCTCTTCTCCAGTGTGGAAATCAAGAACCTATAAAGTGAGTCTCTTACGGGAGCAGACTCCTGGTTGAGGAAGATCCTTGGCTTCAACAAGAACAGAAAAGAAAGCATCCTGTTAGATTTCCTCTTGTTATTTCACTTCAGTGCAAGCCCAGGAAGTGCAATATTGTCTTGCCGCCAATGCCTCAAGCAAAGGTTTTGCTTGCTTGTTTGTTTGTCCCACTTGCTACAGTCTGTGTTTTTCAGATAGGTAAATTAAGAAGTTAAATATAAAGTACTAAAGGGCCTGAGGTATTACATGAGTGCAGGGGTAGTACCTGGGTGATTCTAGCAGTGTATGGGTGGTGCCTAGGTAAGTTTAATGAGTGTGGGAGTACTGCCTGAGTCCATGGGTAGTGCCTGGGTGATTGCATGAGTGCATGGGTAGTGCCGGGGTGATTGGAGGAGTGCATGTGTACTGCCCGAATGATTGCATGAATGCAGGTGTAGTGTCTGAGTGCATGGATGAGTGCATGTGTAGTGCTTGAGTGATTGTATGAGTGCATGGGTACTGCCTGGGTGATTGGAGGAGTGCATGGGTAGTTTCTGGGTGATTGGAGGAGTGCATGGGTAGTGCCAGGGTGAATGCATAAGTGCAAGGATACTGCCTGAGTGCATGGATGAGTTCATGGGTAGTGGCAGGGTGATTGCAGGAGTGCAAGGGTAGTGCCTAGGTGATTGCATGAGTGCAGGAGTAGTGCCTGAGTAATTGAAGGAGTGCATGGGTAATGCCTGTATGATTGCATGAGTGCAGGGGTAATGTCTGGGTGATTGAAGGAGTGCATGGGTAATGTCTGGGTGATTGCACGAGTGCAGGTGTAATGTTTGGGTGATTGGAGGAGTGCATTGGTACTGCCTGAATGATTGAAGGAGTGAACAGGTAATGCCAGGGTGATCACATGAGTGCATGGGTAGTGCCTGGGTGATTGAAGAAGTGCATGGGTAGGGGCTGGGTAATTCCATGAGTGCAGGAGTAATGTCTGGGTGATTGGAGGAGTGCATGGGTGCTGCCTGAGTGACTGAAAAAGTGCATAGGTAATGCCTGGGTGATTGCATAAATGCATGGGTAGTGCCTGGGTGACTGAAGGAGTGCATGGGAACTGCCTGAGTGATTGAAGAAGTGCATGTGTAATGCCTGGGTGATTGCATGAGTGCAGGTGAAATGTCCAGATGATTGGAGGAGTGCATGGGTACTGCCTGAATGATTGAAAGAGTGGATGGGTAATGACTGGGTGATTGCATGAATGCATGGGTAGTGCCAGGTTAATTGGAGGACTGTATAAGTATTGTCTGAGGGATTGAAAAAGTGCATGGGTGATGCTTGGGTAATTGGAGGAGTGCATGGGTACTGCCTCAGTGATTGAAGGAGTGCATGTGTAATGCCTGAGTGATTGAAGAACTGCATGGGTAATGCCTGGGTGATTGAAAAACTGCATGGGTAGTGCCTGGGTGATTGGAGGAGTGTATGGGTAGTGCTTGGGTGATTGCAGGAGTGCTGCAGAAGTGCCTGAGTGCATGTATGACTACATGGGTAGTGCCTGAGTGAATGTGTGAGTGCACAGGTAGTACCTGTGTGATTGCATGAATGCAGGGGTAATGTCTTGGTGAATGGAAGAGTGCATGGGTAGTGCCTGAGTGATTGGATGACTGCAAGGCTAGTTCCTGGGTTATTCCATAAGTACATAGGTAGTTCCTGAGTGGTTACATGACTGCAGGGTTAGTGCCTGGGTGATTGCATAAGTGCATAGGTAATGCCTGGGTGATTGCATAAGTGTATGGGTATTGCCTAGGTGATTAGAGGAGTGCATGCATACTGCCTGAGTAATTGAAAGAGTGCATGTCTAATGCCTGGGTGATTGCAGGAGTGCAGGTGTAATGTCTGAATATTTGGAAGAGTGCATGGGTACTGCCTGAATGATTGAAGGAGTGTATGGGTTCTGCATGGACGATTGCATGAGTGCAAGGTATGCACTTGTGACAAATAGGGACCTCCTCCTCTAGTCAGGGTAAGGGGGTACACTCCTAAAATAACCCCTGCTCACCCCCTTGGTAGCTTGGCATGAGCAGACAGGCTTATCTCAGAGGCAGTGTGTAAAGCATTTGTGAACACATACAGTAATCCAGTGACAACACTACAGATGGACACCACACAGGTTTTATATCAAAAATAAGTATTCTTTATATAGATTTACCACAAGACCATTAAACTACAAAAACACACAATACTGTTACTTTAGATGGTAGAATTTTGCTTAGTTCTCCTAAGTTCTTAAATGTGACACTTTAAGTCAATGTACCTTTTGATGCGACACGCAGGGCAACAACAGTGTTGCAACGATGTTGAAGCGATGAAGTTTTTGGTGCAAAGAAATAAAGACGTGAAGATCTTCCAGATGCGACACGCTTCTGCGATGTTGCGAGAAGACTCGACTCGATGCTTCAGCTGCAGCGACGACACCCTTTACGCGATGCGACGACAGCGGCCTTGGCAGCGACACTCTTCTCCGACGTTTGCGAGATGCTTCTGCTCGATGCGATGTTGCAGCGGAGGCACCCCTTTACGAGATGCGATGACAGCAGCTCTGACGGCGGCACGCTTCTCCGTGGATGCGAGGCGCTTTTCTTGATGCGGTGCAAAGCGACAACTACGATGGCTGCGATGGTAACACGCTTCTTCCCCAATGCAAGACTCTTCTCTTGATGCGGTGCAATGCATCAGCTACGATGGCTGCGATGGCGACACGCTTCTTTGGCATAGCGAGACACTTCCTGGATCATGCGAGACGCTTCCACTCAATGTGATGCTGCAGTGGCGACACACCTTACGAGATGTGACGACAACAGCTCCGACGGCGGCATGCTTCTCCTTCTTGAGTCACGCTTCCAGCTCCTTGCGACACGCAGTCCATCAGAAGGCCCAACAACAGCGGCAGGCACTTCCAAAGAACTCTGGGGAGCTGGGGGTGAAGTCTGTTGTTCCTGAGACTTTTCCAAGCCCTTGGAGATCCTTCACAAGTTGAGCAAAAGTACACACAAAGTTCCTTTCTCCTCTCTTTGGCAGTAGGCAACCACTGCAGGCCAATCCCCTAGTTTTAGGGATAGTTTCCACCTCAGTTTCTCCTGGTTCCTCTCCTCAGCAAAGTTTCTTCTTGTTTTCCGAAGTGATCTAAATTCTTGGGATCAGGGTCCCAATACTTATACACCAAAATCCCTTGTCCTCTGAGGGGAGAGGGGCCATTGCCTTGTTCAAACCGGTTCTGTTCAGTCCTGGAGCACTTTGTTTACCTGACTCCTTCTTGTCTTTCAGAGTGCAGGGCAGAGACATCAGACGCACCACAGGAGGTGGAGCCAGCATTCTGGATGGAAGGCACAGCTCTATTCAGGTCCCAGGTGCAACTCCTCCCACCCATCTAGATGCAGATCTCTCTATTCACCACGGGGACACCTCACCCTGTCTCCTGGAATTCCCCAGCCCTGTCACTCAAACTCCAGACAGGGAATACACAGCCTAGCAGGGGCAGGTTTGAATGGTTAGACAAGAAAATACCTACTTTCTAAAAGTGGTATTTTCAAACACAGAATGTTGAAACCAACTTCACTAAAATATATATTTTATCATTCTGAGTTCAGGCATACTAAATTCGAATTTCTACCATGTTCCCTGAGTCAGTTAGAATTATAAAATGTAATAACCAAACTGCCCAATCTGGCCTATGGAGAACAGATAGCCTTGCAATAGTGACAAACGAAAATGGCTGTAATTCACTATTAGAACATGCCACACACACCAGGGCATGTCCTACCTTATCCTTACAATGCTCCCTGTCCTTGGGCCTACCATAGGGGTGTCTGATATGAAGAAAATGGAAGGTTTAGGGACTGGCAAGTGGGTGCACTTGCCCAGTCAGCATGACAGTACCAGACTGCATGCAGGCTCTGCAATGGCAGACCTTAGACACACTTTTACAGGCTGCTTCTGTGGGTGGCACAACCAGTGCTGCAAGCCCACCAGCAGTGTTTGGATTTAAAAGCCCTGGGCACTCCTGGTGCACTGTACTAGGGTCTGACAGGTAAACCAAACCAACAATTCATGGACTCACTAATCATACATTCATTTACAATAGGGAGAGCATATGCACTTTAGCACTGGTCAGCACTGGCAAAGTGCCCAGAGTCATAAAACAGCCAACAACAGATCTGAAAAAATACAGGAGGAAGGTAAAATGTTCAGTGATGACCCAGCAAAAAGGGCCAAGTCCAACACTGGCTGATTGGAAGCCTGCATGGGTAGTGCTTGGGTGATTCTATGAGTGCTGCAGAAGTGCCCAAGTGCATGTATGACTGCATGGGTAGTGCCTGAGTGATTGTATGAGTGCATGAGCAGTGCCTGGGTGATTGCATGAATGCAGGGGTAATGTATTGGTGAATAGAGGAGTGCATGTGTAGTGCCTGGGTGATTAGACAAGTGCATATGTAGTGTGTGGGTGATTTTATAAGTGCATGGGTAGTGGTTGGGTGATTGTAGGAGTGCAAGGGTAGTGCCTGGGTTATAAAATACACAGAAGAGGGTCCCTGCAAGAAGCATGAGTAAGGCGAGAGCTAGGGAAAAAAGACAACGATATATACAACAATAAACCCCTTAATAAGTTATTTTAACCATTCTTTACTGAATCGACAATAAATAGTGTCTTCTTCTAGTAACGTATTTTATTATCAAAAGATAAAAAAGTTTTTTTCTTATTTTTGAATATTTTTATCACATACATCTACAATAAACTAAACATACATAATTTTCTTTAGAATTCATATTAAACAGTTTAATTAAACCTTCTCCTTTGTTTTTCATTAATGGAAATATTCTCAAATCATGCATAGATTTATTCATAATGCTTTGTTTGTCCCCACAGATTCATGTTTGCATATTGTACGGAGCCTGATGTACTTCAATCTATGTTTTTAAATACTATGAAATATACAATGAAATTTACAATGTTTCTCTGACTCTTGAGCAACCTATGAATTCAGGGCCCTGATGAAGGATGGTACATGGTACTTCCGAAACGCGCGTTGGCACACTGTTATTGTTTGTGTATTTTATATTTTGCACATGTTGTGTTATTTGTAATTGTGTTTCTAGCTGGAGTGTATTGTAACATTGTTAGTTTTCATTAGATGGTTTTTTCTTTGATTTGTTGGTGTTTTTTGTGGAGACGTGTACCAAAATGATATGGTTGTCTCCCGATTAGATTAGGGTTCTCATAGTTGATATGAATTCTAAAGAAAATTATGTATGTTTAGTTTATTGTATATGTATGTGATAAAAAAAATATAAAAAAAAGAAAAAACGCTTTTATATTTTGATAAAAAAAGAAGTTAAACATTCATCTGTAGGACACTATTTATTGTGAATTCGTTAAAGAACATTTTAAATAGCTTAGTAAGGGGTTGATTGTTGTATATATTGTAGTGCCTGGGTTATTCCATGAGTACATAAGTAGTGCCTGGGTGGTTGCATGACTGCAGGGGTAGTGCCTGGGTGATTGCATAAGTGCATAGGTAGTACCTGGGAGATTTTATAACTCCATGGGTAGTGGCTGGGTGATTGGAGAGGGGCAAGGGTAGTGCCTGGTTGACTGAAAGAGTGCAAGGGTTGTGCTGGGTTACTCCATGAGTTCATAGGTAGGTAGTGCCTGGGTGATTTTGTGACTGCAGGGGTAGTGCCTGAGTGATAGAAGGAGTGTATGGATAATGCCTGTGTGATTGCATGTGTGCAGGTGTAATGTCTGGGTGATTAAATGAGTGCATGGGTAATGCCTGGGTGCATGCAAGAGTGCATGGGTAGTGAATGGGTGCATGTAGGACTGCATGGGTAGTTCCTGGATGATTAGAGGAGTGCATGAGTTGTACCTGGTGAGTGCATGAGTGCAGGAGTAGTGCCTGGGTGATTGGAAAACTGCATGGGTAGTGCTTTGGTAATTATATGAGTGCTGCAGAAGTGCCTGAGTGCATGTATGAATGCATGGTTAGTACCTGAGTGAATGCGTGAGTGCACAGGTAGTACCTGTGTGATTGCATGAATGCAGGGGTAATGTCTGGGTGAATGGAGGAGTGCATGAAAAGTGCCTGAGTGATTAGACGAGTGCATAGGTAGTGTCTGGGTGATTTTATAAGTGCATGGGTAGTGGCTGAGTGATTGGAGGAGTGCAAGGGTAGTGCCGGGAATATTCGATAAGTACATAGATAGTGCCTGGTGGTTTCATGACTGCAGGGGTAGTGCCTGGGTAATTGGAGGAGTGTATGGGTACTGCCTGAGTTATTAAAGGAGTGCATGTGAAATGCCTGGGTGATTGCACGAGTGCAGGAGTAATGTCTGGATGATTAGAGGAGTGCATGGGTACTACCTGAATGATTGAAGGAGTGGATGGGTAATGCCTGGGTTATTGCATGAGTGCATGGGTAGTGCCTGGGTGATTGGAAGAGTGCATGGATAGTGCCTTAGTGATTGAAGGTGTGCATGGGTAATGCCTGGGTGATTCCATGAGTGCAGGAGTAATGTCTGGGTGATTGGAGGAGTGCATGGGTACTGCATGACCGATTGAAGTAGTGCATTAATAATGCCTGGGTGATTGCATAAGTGCATGGGTTGTGCCTGGGTGATTGAAGGAGCACATGGGAACTACCTGAGTGATTGAAAGTGTGCATGTGTAATGTCTGGGTGATTGGAGGAGTGCATGGGTACTGCCTGAATGATTGAAGGAGTGGATGGGTGATGCCTGTGTGATGGCATGAGTGCATGGGTAGTGCCTGAGGGATTGGAGAAGTGCATGGGTACTGTTTGAGTGATTGAAAAAGTGCATTGGCAATGTTTGGGTAATTGCATAAGTGCAGGGGTAATGTCTGGGTGATTGGAGCAGTGCATGGGTAATGCCTAAGTGGTTGAAGAAGTGCATGGGTAATTTCTGGGTGATTGCAACACGGCATGGGTAGTTCCTGGCTGATTGAAGGAGTGTATGGGTACTGTCTGAGTGATTGAAGAAGTGCATGGGTACTGCCTAAGTGATTTATAGAGCACATGGGTAATGCCTGGGTGAACCCATAAGTGCATGGGTAGTGCCTAGGTAATTGAAATAGTGCATGGGTACAACCTGGGTGATTGCATGAGTGCATGGGTAGTATCTGGGTGATTTCATGAGTGCAGGAGTAATGTCTGCGTGATTGGAGGAGTGCATGGGTACTGCCTCAGTGATTGAAAGAGTTCAAGTCTAATGTCTGAGGATTAGAGGAATGCATAGGTAATGCCTATGTAACTGTATGAATGTAGGGGTAATGTGTAGAGGATTGGAGAAGTATATGGGGAATTCCTGGATGAATGGAAGAGTGCAGCGGTAATGTCTAGCTGTGGTCCAGGCCAGCACTTACCCCAGCAACTCCGCCGATCTACCGCTCCGCTCCGGTACTAAGACCTCCCTCGAAGCAGTGTTCATAACCGAGCTCCTCAGGTAGTTTCATTTTAGCCTGCCAGGCCATCTTACATACTTTTCCTCATTGTTGCCTGGACTTGTATTACTGTTGTTTCGTCCCCACTGTAAGTCATATTGCTCTGTTGTTCTTCCCCACTGTAGTTTGCTCACTCTTCCTGCTGCTGCTGCCCCTGTGGCCTTGCCCCTGACACAGCCTCGCTCCCGCCTTCCTACCTGGTCCCGCCCCCCTCCCCTACTTAATGCAGACCGCTGCAGGGGAGCGCGTGTGAAGCCTTGACCTCTGGTCCAGGCCAGCACTCTCCCCAGCAGCTCTGCTGATCTACCGTTGCGCTCCGGTACTAAGACCTCCCTCGAAGCAGTGTTCGCGCCCCAGCGCCTCAGGTGGTTTCATTTCAGCCTGCCGGTGCTGTCTTGCATACTTTTCCTCATTGTTGCCTGGACTTGTATTACTGTTGTTTCTTCCCCACTGTAAGTCTTATTGCTCTGTTGTTCTTCCCCGCTGTAGTTTGCTCACCCTTCCAGCCTCTGCTGCCCCTGCGGCCCGCCCCCAACACAGCCTCGCTCCTGCCTGCCTACCTGGTCTGGCCCCCCTCTCCTACTTAATGCAGACCGCTGCAGGGGAGCACGTGTGAAGCCTTGACCTCTGGTCCAGGCCAGCACTCTCCCCAGCAACTCTGCCGATCTACCGCTCCGCTCTGGTACTAGGGCCTCCCTGGAAGCAGTGTTGACGCCCCAACGCCTCAGGTGGTTTCATTTTAGCCTGCCGGTACCTTCTTGCATACTTTTCCTCATTGTTGCCTGGACTTGTATTACTGTTGTTTCTTCCCCACTGTAAGTCTTATTGCTCTGTTGTTCTTCCCCGCTGTAGTTTGCTCACTCTTCCCACTGCTGCTGCCCCTGTAGCCCCGCCCCGACATATCCTCTTTCCCACCTTCCTACCTGGTCCCGCCCCTCCCCTACTTAATGCAGACTGATGTGCGGTCGCGCCACTGGTGCGCCAAAGGCATGCCTAAGGCAAGCCCACATGCGCCCGTCTGAGTCCCGACCACGGCCAGTGCCAGAAACCCTGGCTCTCCTAAGCCCCATCACTACGACTCTGCCACCCTCCGTGCACTCAATACCGGAAGACACTTCGACTGCAAAAGATCCTCACTGAACACAACCCACAGACTGTTCTCATGCAGACACTGCCGCAGATCCTTCACTGTCGACAAAGCCCCCATTACCGTCGAAGGCCCACCGGATGCACTCACCACCGAAACCCTGACCTGCACCTGCATCCTTCTCAACACGCGCTCCCTGCATGACATGCTGTAGAGATCTGAGACCTGATCGACACCCTCTCACCAGATGTCGCATTCCTCACTGAAACCTACACCAATGTCACCTTCAGCCCCGACATCGCCACTGCCATTCCTGATGGCTACAAGATCCAGAAGAAGGACCGCTCCCACCGCCAGGAGGAGGACTGCCCATTGCACACAAGAACTCCCTGTGACTCTCCACATCCAGCACGAGTGACCCCCACTCCAACATAGAACACCTCCACTTCCAGATCCGGACCAGCCGCAGGACCACGCATCGCGGCACCCTTATCTACAGACCGCTGGGACCTCACAACCAGTCCTCAACTACCATCGCCGAGCTGGCCGCACCCCACGCCATCACCTCCACAGACTACAACCAACTCGGGGACCTGAACTTCCACCTCGACAACTGCAACAACCCCGACTCCATCACTCTCTTCGACAACCTCACCAACCTCGGACTGAAGCTGCTGGTCAACACTCCCACCCACACAGCTGGACACACCCTCGACCCCATCTTCGCAGGAGGGACAAACATCAGTTTCAGCCACACCACCCATACCCTCTGGACCGACCATCACTGTGTCCACTTCACCTTCAACACCTCCACCGCACACGCGCCTGCCCCGCGCCCACCATGAAAGAACTGGAGCAAGGTCACAGAGGAGCTCCTCAACACCACCCTCCTCCAAGACCCCCACAGCGCCACGACCGACACCAACTCCGCAGCCAAGGAATTCCACCGCTGAATCTCCTGCTGCGCCGACAAGGTCGTTCCCTCTGCTACCCCGCCAAACAACGCCCTCTGAAGTCCGACTGGTTCACCACAGAACTACAAGAAGCCAGACGCACCTGCAGACACCTACAGAAAACCAGGCAAAACCAGAAAACGTCAGAAGCACAGATTAACCACTGGCGCACCCTGAAGGAATAACACCAGCGCATAAGAGACACCAAACGGACCTTCATAAGAGACAAAGTCCATACCAACACAGCCAACGCCAAGGAACTGTGCAACATCATACAACAGTTCGCCAAACCCCCCACCAAGGCCATGGACATCAAACCTTCCCAGGAACTCTGCGACAAGCTCAGATCCTACTTCCATCTCAAGATCAAGGCCCTCTACAACAACTTCAGTGAGCAGATGCCAGACACCACCCCCCTCGTCAGCACTGCCAACCAAACAACCATCATGACCTGGAATCCCGCTACCGTCGAACACACCACCTCTACCATGATGAAAACACACTCAGGAGCCCCAGTGGACCCCTGCCCACTGCACATGTTACACAGGGCTGCCGCCGCCATTGCACCCAAACTAGGACAGACCATCAATGCCTCCATCAGATTCGGCATCTTCCCAGACGAAGACGGTGGAAGTCAAACTCCTCCTCCAGAAACCTACGGCCGACCCAACGGACCTGAAGAACTACCGGCACATCTCTCTCCTCCCCTTCACAGCCAAAGTCACCGAGAGACTCATAAACGCCCAGCTATCCCCCTTAATTGAGGAGAACTTGATCCTAGATGCCTCCCAATCTGGATTCCACAGCAACCACAGCACCAAGACCTCCCTCCTCGCTGCCACTGGTGACATCTGCATGCTACTCGACCAGGGACACACTGTGGCCCTCATCCTTCTAGACCTCTCCGCAGCCTTCTACACCATTTCACATTGAATGCTCGCAGCTAGACTTCACAACACAGGGATACAATGAGCCGCCCTCAACTGGATCCAATCCTTTCTCGCCAGCAGAACCCAGAGGATCAGACTCCCACCCTTCCTCTCCAAACCCATCGACATCAACTGCGGAGTGCCCCACGGGTCATCGCTCAGCCCCATGGTCTTCAACATCTACATGGCCCCCCCTGCTGCCATCGTCAGACAGAATGGGCTCAGCATAGTATCCTAGGCTGATGACACCCAGCTCATCCTCTCACAAGAATCCCAAAGGCACCAGACTCTGCTTCCATGAAGGAATGAAGAACGTCGCAGCCTGGATGGAAGACAGCTGTTTGAAGCTCAACTCAGAGAAAACCGAGGTCCTCATCCTCAGACCCTACACCTCAGCTTGGGACAACTCCTGGTGGCCCTCTACCCTTAGGAACCCACCCACCCCTACAGACCACGCTCAAAACCTCGACATCATCCTTGACTCCTCCCTCTCCGTGAACCGCCAGATCAACGAGGTCACCTCCACCAGTTTCAACTGCCTCCGCATTGTCCGCAAGACCTTCAAAAGGATCCCCCCAACTGCAGAAGGACTGTCACCCACGCACTTATAACCAGCAGACTGGACTACGGCAACGCCCTCTACGCCGGAATCAACAGAAATGTTATACTCAAGCTCCAAACCATCCAGAACGCTGCAGCGAGACTCGAACTTGCGACACCAAACCAAGAACACATGACCCAACACCTACGATACCTCCGCTGGCTCCCCGTTGAGAAGAGGGTCACTTTCTTTCAAGTACATTTTGTAAAATATACACTCTCATTTACATCGCGTGTATTATAAAGATCAAAAATATAAAATACTTCTTTCAAACACAATTTTGCAAATACAATGAGAATTAGCACAAACAACAATCCAAACAGTAATTATTCGGCCTATTCCCAATAGGCCGAATAATGTTTCAAAAACCATTTGCATTGAAAATATCCAAAATAAACTTGTTAATTTGTGTTCACATCTTCCCAATAGGCCGAATGATGTTTTCAAAACTTTGGCATCAAAGATATCAGATATGAATTTGGTAATTCGAAAGGCAACCGACATTTGAATTCCAAATGGCCATCATTCCAATGAGTCCATCATTTATTGCAGTTTAAATACACAGTAGAGTGTCCAGATATTGTGGTAGGTCCATCATGAAAAATAACTGCCATTGCTTTAAAAGTTTATCCTGAAATTGATACATGACTTGCCACAAAAATTTTAATGTTGGTTTCCAATTTTCTTCCATCTGCTCTACAACTTTGCAGCATTAAAATGACATATTGTCCAAACCTGTCTAGAAATAATGTTGACAATATTTCTGATTTGCCCTGAGAACATTTCATATCTTGATTAGCTGTTTTTACTAATTTGTTAAAAGACACTGTTTTGCAATCTGGTATTGTCAAATATACAAATCGTTCAGTGTCTATTTCAGTCGTAGAAGAAAAAGAACACTCTTCACATTTATGATCCCATCTGTAACTTAGTCCAAACAAATGTTCAATTTCTATTCCTTCATCTTCCAATACTGCAAGCATAAACATAAGAAATTCTTGTGCATCTTGTTGTAAATTAGTGTAAACTGCAATGAACCAGTAGGCCTGGGCTAAATTTCCGTTCCGCTCGCGGAAATTCCGATAATTTGACATTTTCGCGTTCCGCGGAGAGCGCGAAAATGTCAAAATTCCCGCATTCCGCAGCTTAGCGATAATTTGTTTCTTGCTCGCGCTGTAAAATAATACATTCTCGCGCGCGCGCGATCGCCTTACCTGAATCCCCGCATTCGCCGACAAGTTTTCCCAATCCGGTCGCGTTCTCCACGAGATGTTGGATTGTTGGTAGCCATTTGCGCTGTCTCGCGATGGTTCGCGCCCACAGTAACGTCATGCGTCGCGCGATCACGTCTTTCTTCTCGCGATCATGCACTGCGAGAAGAGTGAAAACAAGATGGCCGCGCCCGCGAGCAACCGCATGGGTAAGTTGGCGAGCCGCGACCACGCAGAAAATACCGCGAACGGGCGGGAAAAAAACTTCCGCATCTTCGCGATATTTCCGTGTGTTTGCGGAGATTTGTAACATTTTCGCGATAATTTGTGAAAGTCGCTTTCGCAAATTCCGCCCACCCCTATGAACCAGTACATATATCCAAAATATCCTGTATGCCAGAAGCAGTATGGATTTTAGTTCTATTAGTTACCAACTTTTGAAAAATATAATGTAATACAGAACAGAATCTTTTTTCTCGATTTTCCATGATTTCATGATGAAGATCTTCTAGCTAAAACACAACATTCACAATTACATTAACATAGCAGTTGCTACCTGAACTATTTTCTATCTGGTATCCTACAATATCATCATCAGTGTCCATTTTCATTTTCTTTGCAGTTTCACCATTCTCTTGAATTGTATTCTTTTTTTAACCTCACTAGAATGTTTGTCCTATTTTCATTTTGGGCACACTACACGTTTTTGATATAGGGGATATTCACTTATGTTAGGAGCATACAGTCTTCTTAACCAATTACACTCTCTTACACAATTTACATCAGCACTAACCTTTTTCTCATCATAATCAATCAAATACAAACCAGATAATTTTCTTACTTGAGACAATGCAACATATGCCATGCCCTTTTTAAACACTGTACTTCCAATATTTACCAAAGCACTGTTTACACTTAAACCTTGAGATTTATGAATAGTTACAGCATATGCTAAAGAAAGAGGAAACTATTTTCTACAAGCATACAAGTCTTTTACGAGCGAAAAATGAACAGCACAACTTCCAATCTGTTTCACCTCTTCAATCTGATCAAATGTAATCTTCAAATATTCAAAACCATCTATGTTCTGAAAATTTACATTATCAAAAACTTTTCCCAATGCTCCATTTACTAAACCTTCTTCTACATTCAAATCACGCCATAAAATTACCCGACAATTTACACATACATATAATGTCTTTTCTAAACCTGCAGTCTTTGACACCGACTTTTCCAAAGAATGCAATTTTGACTGTAATTTCTCTGAGAGAAGAATAGTAACTCATTTGTGTTCCATTTTAACAATAGCTTCCATTTTTACTATTGGTTGTTTTTCCAATCTCAAAAGTGCTTGATTGAACGTAGAACACTCTTGCAGTGTTTACATTAGGCAAGCTATAGACTTCTTTTCTTCAATTTTTTGTACATTATTTCAGGTGCTATGCTTTCATTGCAAACAATCCTTACCATCTTGACTCAAAACACCAATTCTAATATCTTAAAGAATATTTCCATAAAGTTCATCACTTGCTTGTCCCATGTTCTTAATAAGTTCTTTATATTCAAAATAAGACCAAATGTTGACATTTCCAATATTTCCCAAACATTTCCTAGTGTCTTCAGGGACAAGTGTTTTAAAAACAGGTTGCCCTTTTACAGGAGTAAGTTGTAGTAAGTCGGCGTATACAATGACATGTTTTTCTCCAAATAGAACATCATAATCTGTTTTTAAAATATGTTGCATTCTAAATGTACAAATGAAAGCATTAAGTTGGACACCATGCTCACCTCATCAAAAAGTAGAAGTTTCATTTTCTTGAGTACTCTTGAAACTTCAGAACAAGCTTCTCCAGACAGCTTTTGATATTACAACTTATTTTCATGTTCAACTGGTAGCATGAGGAATCGATGTAATGTAATCCCTTTAAAGTTATGTGCTGTTAACCCAGTTGGAGAAGTTACAGCACAAGATAAATGTGATTCAGTGGTTTTGTGTAGATAACTGCTCAAAACTTTAATTAAGAAACTTTTTCCTGTTCCAGCTTGCCCTATGATATACATTCGAATAGGTTTAAACGCTTTGCATTGGCATTCATATTTTTATGCAGTAAACCATGCTGTATCTGTTGTGTCACTTGATGATATATTTCTTTTTGTTCAATATTTCATTTTTCTTCTAATTTTCCCAACTCAATAATATCCTGTTGTGCTTGTTGCATTGCCGTTTCTACTTCACTCATGGCTATTGCTGCTTCATTTTCAACAATTGTTTGCCCTAGTGGACCTTTACTTAGTGGAACAGAACGTTGACTATCTTGAGAACTGTCTCTATCTGTTTCAGCTGCAATAGTAGTTTCTTGTTCAATCTCTTCATTCAACATTTGTAGATAATTTGGAAAAATATAAATTCAATTCTATCTTTACATGGATTAAAAGAATCTTCATAACAGTCAAAATCTCCAAGTAATTCCATTTGAGAACACCAAGGCTTGAAGAGTTGCAGAAATTGTAAAAATAAAAATTCCTTTTTCTCTGGAGTATCACAACTGAGTTTCCTGTGAATAATAAGATTTCCTCTGGCATGTTTTACCAAACATCCATCACATTCAATTATGGCATATTTTTCTTCATTTATATTTTCTGTAACATTTTGCTTAAAACTATAATATTGCAGTACTTCATAGAGACATATATTTTCCAGATGTGGGCTCCTTTTGGGATAGTATGTATCCAAGTATGGAAATAAAAAGGAAAAATAGAGAACAATGGTATATTTCCATTCTTAATGCCATAAGTAAAGGTCTCAATACTAAAGAGGACTGGATGAAACTGATTACATAGGTAGTTGCTGGAGGGCCTTTTCTGGTATACTTATTGGACAACTATTTGGCTTGCCCTTCCATCTCATTTGAACTACAGTAGAAACACTAGTTCTTAATCTTCTCCTTTCTCTAGTGGGACAAGTAGGGATATCTGATTAGAACTATAAGATAGGGATTTGACTGTATTATATGGGTACAGTAGTGGTATTGTGTGATTGTTTAGCCCATTCCCTCTTTAGTTGTTTGGCTATTTGATTTTTATATATCCGCACCGTAATTAGAATAGATTAAGCACTTTGCCTGTCTTACTCTTTAGGTGCACGGTCGATGTTTGCGTGTAGTATTATTTAATTGACACATGATATACATTATCTCTCTAATACACTTGACTTTTGGAAATTGGCAACATCTAAAAACGTTGTCAATGTCCTGAAACATGGTAGAGATCCTGGAGGATCGTTCTCTATGAATATTTAATCAACTCGATTAGTATTTAGTTGTGCCACTTTTTTAAAATAAAGCGTATGACATTTAAGGGTATCCATGTGTATTCTTAATGGGCACTTAGATAGCGCCTCTATGATATCTTTTGATCATTCCAACATGGCGTTTTGGGATTTTCTTAAAGTTGAATTACCACGTAGGTGTCCTTTTATTTTGCGTTTATTAGGATGCATTTTTTAGAATTCCTAACCATCTTAAGATGGCGACCTTGATGATTCAAGTAAATAGACCACGATGGAACAAACGAGTATAGACTTTCCCATCTTTCGCTCTCTATGATGGATATCACATGACTTATCACGAGTACTTAATGGGGTGCTCAAATGCCGGCTTTCGATGAGAGGGACGCACTGAACGACGTTTGAACAGACGCGTGTGTAGAGCCATTGAGGTAAGAGCTAGATAGTATTAATCACAACTCCTTGGTCTCTAAATAGATGGAATTTTATATAATTAGGCGTTTTTAGAAAATGTGTTTCCCTTAGTTTAAAAAAAAAAAAAACCATATTGATACATTTCCTGTCTCTAAATACATACTGGCAGTGATAGTTTATAAAATGTTGTCCTTTTTTTTTTCTCCATTTTATTAAATGATCTGAGTGTAGGGCTTTCTTTGACCCTTGTTATCAAATCTCTGCTGCAATTATGAAAACGGGGATGATTAATGTAATGAGCCTCTCACTACTTTAAAGACATCGGCGGTTACACTGTCACCATAATATAATAGGCGGTCCACCTCTTTAGTTTCAACATGGCCTCCCTAATACTTAGAATATGGGTTATGGTATAAACGCTTTGCTAGTGACCCAATGAATTCAATATAAGGGGTTGAGATTAATATGTATCTATTATTCAAATATATACACAGGCACTTGCCTTTAAGTGACTCACTTTTATTTTATTTTATTTTATTTATTTCGTTTGTCTAGCCTACTCTATAATACTGCTTGAAACAGAGAACCATCCTCCTATTCAGCAAGACACATTTTTTTAGATGACGCACGGCTAGCCCAACAAACTGGTGTGAGGGTTTTTAAACTGTGGGTAAGTGGTTATGATATACTCCAATAGCCCCCAATACTAAGTATCCACATTCCTAATATTGCATATTTTGGATCTATTTTTGGTTAATATAGATCGTGTCACCCTCAGGGACCAATTGATTAAAACAAACCATTATATGGAGTGAGACCCCACCTGATTATTTTAAGGTGAGTGGTCACAGAGAGACCAGTCCCGCAAATATACTTTGGGAGAAATAATGTAGAAGGTGGTCCATTAAATGGCAAAGTAATTGAGATATTTCCTCCCTCTTTCTTAATTAATGATAGATATATACCATCACCATAACTTTGCCGTCTTCAATCCCAGAAGTCCATTGCCAGTGTTTTTATTGCGGCATGATCAAAGGTACTAATACAATCATGATTGAGAATTAGAATGGTAGACATGGGCAGAGAGACTTTAGAATAATCAATTAGCTCTCCATATAATAAACAGTTATGAGTGTGGTATGATGTATGATGAGTAGTTTATTTGATTAATTGTGTTAGTATGATAGTGTGACGGATGAGGACCTATTTTCCTTTATTCAGAGCGTTCCGAAAGGGATGTTGGAAACCCAAGATTTGGATATAAGGAGCAAAATTGACATAGTGTTAACCCTAAGACTGTCAGTCTTGTATGTTTAACAATGATTCTCTAATTTGTTGGAGTGTTAAGATAAATTGTATATATATTGTTTTTATATTATTTCTCTGTTTTTAATTTCTATATTATGTTTTATGTTAGGAATGATCACTATATTTGTCTAACGGAGGAAAAATATTGCCAGTCCTGAAGAAGGTGGTTTTTATGATTCTACACCACCGAAACGTGTCGACGCATACGTTTTTGGTTTAATTTGTTTTGGGAAATAACTTTCGAAACTAGGGTGAATTTTTCCCAGTTTTTTTTGTCCACATAAGCTACAAATTAACACTGTTGAGACACAATTTTGGTTTCAGTTGTTGTTTTTCCTTCTGTATAAATGTCTAATTGTCATTTCTGTATGAGATAAAAAAACTTTTTTTATTGTTTTAATGATCAAGCTTTGCTCTATGTTTATTGATTTGTTTGTTTGTGCAAACTGTGTTTAGAACATTATTGTTTTGTGTGACCCACTGTTATAATGGGATTTTTAATATGCTAATAAACTCAATGTGATGCTTTTTAACCAAATACAAATCTCCTTAGTGGTAACTTTCAAACATTTCATTTGGAGTGATAATATAGAGTGTGATAGTGTGTAGTTGGTAGAATGGTATAAGTGGATTATCTAGGGTGCAATTTTCTATACTAGTCCAAAGAGAAAAATCTTTTTAACTACATAGTTTCCGGTGCTCTGTCCCTTTGGACCTTAATGAGCCCCTCTCCTTGTTTTTCAAAATAGTATGTATCCAACATATTTGTTTTAACAATATCTGTACTTTCCGGCTCATTCAAAGCTATGTATTAAATTTCTTGTAGAGATTTCAAAACTCGATTTCATGTTGCAGCAAAACCTAGACTTACGCAAATGATTCCTCTTGACTTTGAATATAAACTTGCAGATGTCAACTGATCTGAACATTCGTAGGATCCAATCTCTCCATGGGAAAGCATCTTCAAAGCTGTACAATTTATTACTAAGAGTCTTCTCTTGTGAAATTTCTTCCCACATTTCTTTCAACGATGTCTTTTTTAGATTTGATTATATATGATGTTGTAACAAAAGTGGAGGAACAGGGGGCTATTTTAAGACAGGTCCAGCATACTGAGCCCAGAAATGAGAATGAAAATATGAAGGTATGCTGTTCCTAGAGAGGCTGTTAAAGATTGGGGAAAGAAGAAGGTCAGGAGAAGGTCTCTCCTTCTGGAAAAAGACCCTCACACATCCGGCAAACAAGCTGTCACGTATCGTCAGCAGGTGGCCCAGATGTCAAGTATCATCATCAGGTCTGCTCCGAATCGGGGCGGCGCTGCAATCCCCGATCGGCGACCTTAGAGGCGCCTTTTAGTGGAGATCTTTATTCCATTCATTGCCGGTTGGTGAGTGCAAGTGAGGGCCCTATTGTGATGTGCGTGTGAGACTAGGTGTGTTTAAAATAAGTAGTGGAGATCCTAGAAAACAAGTTTTAATAAGAAAGGTCCCACTCTTAATTAAGAACAATAACGTGCGTAATCTTACAGTGAGGGTGTCTGAATTACGCTCTAGTGAATAGTGGTCAACATGTTTCTTGCATCGGTCAGGTTGACCGCAATTCTTCAGGACCAGAAAGTTCACACACTTATTGGTAGTGGTAGTAACTAATACTTACCACCGATACAGCACCCTAATAAGTAGGCCTGGGCGGTAATTTCTGTTCCGTTCGCGGAATTTGCGGAATTTGGGTAATTTTGCGTTCCGCGGAGGACGCGAAATTGCCCAAAAATCTGCGTTCCGCAACTTCGCGAAATTTTTTGCTTGTTCGAGTTCTCAATATGCGTGTTCGCGAGATATTTCACCCCGAGCACGCAAACAGCGATCGCGAACAGGAAAAAAGTATCGCGAACAAGCGATTCCGCGTGTTCGCGGAATTTCTGCATGTTCGCGGAGATTTTTTACCGTTTCGCGGAGATTTGCGTGACGCGATTACGCAAATTCCGCCCACCCCTACTAATAAGTGGTTACTTTAAGCTATAAAATCATACGCCCTGGTGTCCCAGGTCTCTGGTGTCAACGAGATGGCGTTGAGAAAAAACACTGAAAAGTGCAGTGTTGGCAATCCGTGGTTCCGAATGCCTTCGTTCCTACCCTCTGACCGCGCCAGCTTGTTTTCTAGGATCTCCACTACTTATTTTAAACACACCTAGTCTCACACGCACATCACAATAGGGCCCTCACTTGCACTCACCAACCGGCAATGAATGGAATAAAGATCTCCACTAAAAGGCGCCTCTAAGGTCGCCGATCGGGGATTGCAGCGCCGCCCCGATTCGGAGCAGACCTGATGATGATACTTGACATCTGGGCCACCTGCTGACGATACGTGACAGCTTGTTTGCCGGATGTGTGAGGGTCTTTTTCCAGAAGGAGAGACCTTCTCCTGACCTTCTTCTTTCCCCAATCTTTAACAGCCTCTCTAGGAACAGCATACCTTCGTATTTTCATTATATATGATGTACCATAACGAGCAACAGCAATCGAATTATCTGCAACATACTGGATATTCATGTTTGCATTCCACATTGTCAAAATCAATGGATTGTAGTCATTAATATACTTTGAATCTTCACCTCTTTTTATGTTGTAAGTATTCTTTGGAGATTTTCAAGATATAGTAAGTCTTACTGCTGACATGAAACTGTTGACTCTTCCTTTGGAAATTACTGGACGTGGGAATCCAAAACGACATTTTGTATCTGTATTTCCGTTGACAATACTTTCCACATCGATGACTTTGAAACCGTAAAACTTGTTGTCTTTAGCTGTTTTCTCCTCCTTTTGTTTGGGATGGCAAAGATAACATAGTCTTCAATGAAAACAAAATAGTTTCATCAGAATCAGTTCCAAATTTAGGTGCATTCTTGATCCATAAGAGCTAGGGGTGGGCGGAATTTGCGAAAGTGACTTTCGCAAATTATCGCGAAAATGTTAAAAATCTCCGCATACACATGGGAATATCGCGATGATGCGGAAGTTTTTTTCCCGCCCATTCGCGGTATTTTCTGCGTGGTCACGGCTCGCCAACTTACCCATGCGGTTGCTCGCGGGCATGGCCATCTTATTTTCACTCTTCTCGCGGTGCATGATCGCGAGAAGAAAGACGTGATCGCGCGACCAATGACATTACTGCGGGCGCGAGCTGTTGCGAGACAGCGCAAATGGCTACCAACGATCCAACATCTCGTGGAGAATGCAACCGGATCGGGAAAACTTGTCGGCGAACGCGGGGATTAAGGTAAGGCGATCACGCGCGGGCGAGAATGTATTATTTTACAGCGCGAGCAAGAAACAAATTATCGCTAAGCTGCGGAATGCAGAAATTTTGACATCTTCGCGCTCTCCGCGGAACGCGAAAATGTCAAATTATCGCAATTTCCGCAAGCGGAACGGAAATTTAGCCCAGGTCTAATAATAACGTGTAAATCAGGAGCACCTCTGGCTTGGTACTCCTTTCTCCAAAATAAGTCAATATCTTCTCCAAGAGGTGGATTATTTTTATTGCAGATAAAAGACATCATAGCTTGTAACCTATGATTAAAATATCGGCACACATTTACAGGATCCAACGAACACAGTTCTTCAGCTGTCTTCAAATCAATGTTTTTTACATTTGAATTTGATTCTCGTAGAAATTCAACTAAATCGTCCCATGCGTATTCAGCACAGCTAAGAAAAACAAACCATGTAGGGGTTCCTAAGTTTCTTAACATACATTTAAATTCTCTGTGACGATGATACCAATACTCATTAGTACCTCTTTGACACACCATCAAATTAATTAACTGAGATTCTAAATGATCATCTCTTTGTTGAAGTTTGTCAAAGAATTCCTTTGCAGAAACATGTGTAAGAGGAACTCCTGTTTTTAATATGTGGTTCACTGCCTATGAAAGTCTAGACAATTCACTTTCAAACAGAAGATGAAATAAATATGGAACACACTGTCAAAATCTTGGATCTTCTGAGTACGATCTTGTCGTACGATATTCTGCAGCTTGAATCTGTACTGGTCATTCATCATATCGTCCACCTTTTCAAGTGGGGAAGAGATGTGGAAAACAACGAGCTTTTAAACTTTGTTCCCAAACACTCACGGGTGCTCCCTTTGCTTTCTTCATTTGGAATAATTCAGTAGTGTTTCCAATCACTTCTTTTGAATGTAGAGGATGTATACTGTAATGTTCGTATATTTCTTCACTCCTGGAGTAGTCCACTTTTTCGATTTGGCCGGTTGAAATTTCACTATCATTTTCTGAAGATATTTCTTGTTCTTCCACATATACATTTTTATGATAAATATTGTTTTGTATAAGATATAATGTAGCCTTTTGATGTTTGGTGACATCTACTAACTCTTGTGATATCTTCCGACTCTTTGTTGGTACACCATTAACTAGAATAACTACAGGTTCACTTTCCTCTCCCTCTACACCAACAGTTTCAATATTTTAAAGGTAAAATCTAAATGTAAATACACAACTCTTCCTTTTAAACCTCTTTGTAAATCTGTTGGAGACAGCTTAACTGTTTTAGGTTCCATACGAACTATAGCCTGAAACGGGTGCACAGATTGAATAAGAATGGACTCATAAGTATTTACATCTACCAGTTCCGGAGGAATAGCTACCAACTGTAGGTTATTATGTAAAGCTCAAGCTGGCATTTTATTCTCTTCTAATGTGTTGTACCAATATTTACAAATACGTCGATCACTACCTAACTCAAAACGACCTTCCACCAACAAATAAGCTCCAAATTGCTCCAATTTGCTCCCACTTATCATTGTTTTCCTTTTCACTTTCTCAATACATATCAACATTCCAAGTTTGACTTCTATAGTGAGTACATTGACAACAAATACAAACATAATTTGGTTTTTCACAAGAAACTACCTTAAATTTGTAATTTTGCCTGCAAACTTCGCACTAGTACTATCTTCCACCTCTTCTTCAAAACCTACACTTTCTCTACACTACTCTTGAGGACCAAAGAAACGAAACTGTATATCATCAGAAACTTTTTTACATCCAATTCTGAACCATGCAAAAGAGCTGTATTTATTTCATTTAAAGATAATGCAGGACTTTTTACATAGTACAATCTTCTTACTAACTTCCACATTTCTGAGTGATGTTCTGTTCACATTCTTAAATGATGAAAAGTACTTTGACACACTTTTCTAGAAAGACAAGCCAGAGAATGACCCTGCAAGCTAGTATATTTTCTCTATCTTCTGTTTAATACTTTTATTACCATAATCTCAAAAGAAATTTCGTAATATATCAGTAGATTCCTGTTGTATACTACAAATACTACTACAGTCCAACTTATCCACTGGAGCTTGCCTACGTCTCCATTGAACTTCTTCAGCTGTTACTTCTTCCACATTTCTAGGAACCATCTTTTCTTTTTCAATTGGACAACTGTTTTTAATCTCATAACAACGACCACTGGTATCAACTGCATGAACTAATGTATTTTGTTGAAAATAGCTTTATTCATTAGAAAAGGTTCAGTACTAGAAGTGTGCTTCCATCTACCCGAATTTGTTTTACAAAAGGTAGTTCTATTAACCAGCCTTTTTCTATTCTTTTTCTACTTCATATAGTGCATTGTTTTATTCAATGTTTTCGTTCTCTTCAATACTAAAATAAACAATTTTCTTTTCAATTCAAAAGCCTTTTCGACTAGACTTTCAATCTGTTCCTCTTCTTGTAAAATGCTGATCTTCTTTCATATATTTTGCAATCTTTCAATACATTTTGTGGTACTCTACTTTTCTACATTCTCTTCCTAATGTCTTTATATTCTTTCATCATTTTTTCAACACAGATTGTTTTCCTATAACCTGATTTTGCATTAATTTGTCCTTTTTTCGTTTCCCTCTCATTGCTTGTAGTACTTTTCTTTCTCTTTTCCCCATTTTGAAAATCGATTAAATTTTTTAAAAGACTTTTAACAAATTCTTTCATTCTCTTACCAGAAGACTTTTTCTTCAATGTCACATGCTGTACTTCATCTAATTTCTCCTTTTCTCTCTCCTTTAAATAGTTCTGTTTTCTTTGTTGTCTTCTCTTTTCAACTTTTGTTGCCATACTGAATATTTCTTAATAATTATAGGGAATATCTACAAAAAGTAAAGTTTATTATCTTTCTAAAAATTATTTAATATTTTTAACCCTGGGCGGAAAACTACGCTACGCTCTGGGAGTATGCGTAGCGAGCGCAACTACACACTACGCAAATCGCACGTAGCACAGTGCAAAAATGCATAGCGTAGCGGGCATTTTTTGCTTGCTCGTGGTCCTCAACGTCAAGTTGGCGACAGCGAGCGAGCAAAATCAACATCCCAGCGAGACTTTTTCCTCGTTCTTGATCGGCAGCATCAAGTTGCCGATCGCGAGCGTGGAAAATAAACCTCCCAGCAAGATTCTCAACGTGGGGAGGTCAGGTTTCTCATTGCGAGTGGTCGCGTATGCTCGCGACCGCTTGCGATGAGAAACTACCAGTCCGAGTTGAGAAAGCTGCCACTCGAGCGGCAGAAAACGACCGCTTGCACTGTGCATGCTGCCGTTCACAATGATTGCACAGTGCTGACAAGCATCGGGGACTGTGCAATCATTGCGAACAGCATTTTCGTACCGCACTATGCAGTTTGCGTAGCTACGCGCAGCACGACGTACTGCAAAGTGTACTTCGCGCATCGTAGCGTAGCACGACTACGCGAACTACGCCCAGGGTTAAATATTATTAAAATAATTATATACACATATTGTCATCTTTAAATAAATACATTGAGCAGTGCCTAGATGAATAGATGAGTGCAACAGTAGGACATGGGTGATTCTACAACTGCAAGGGTAGTACATAACTAGTGCCTGGGTGATTGCATGACTGAAGGGGTAATATCTGGGGGTCAATGGAGTACATAGCAAATGAGTTGGTTGGTGATTTTATAACTGCATGAGTACTGCTTGGGTGATTGCAGGAGTACTGAGGGAGTGCCAGAGTGATTGGAGGAGTGGAAAGGTAGTGCCTGGGTGATTTTATAAGTGCATGTGTACTGCCTGAGTGAATACATAGGTACAAGGGTAGTGCGTGCGTGATTGAAGGAGTGCAAGGGTGGTGCCCGAGAGATTATATAATTTCATGGGTAGTGGCTGGGTCATTGAAAGAGTGCATAGGTAATACCTTGGTGATTGCATGAGTGAATAGGTAGTGCCTGGGTGATTTAATGACTGCATGGATAATACCTGGGTGATTGCAGGACTGCATATGTAGTGCCTGGATCATTGGAAAACTGCATGGGTAGTACTTGGGTGTTTTTATAACTGCATGAGTTTTGGGCCTAGCCAAATATAAAGCAGCAGACTATTACATGACTCAACCATAAGTCTCTCCATTTTGTTAAAAGCATGCATACATACGGTTCTACATTTTCAAATCATCATCATATCTAAAAGAAATATGTATACAATATTTCTGGAATATAGTGAAACCTACAACTGAAATGTAATAGATCTGCCTGAGTGATTATGTAACTTCATGCGTAGTGCTTGTGTGATTGTATGACTCCAAGAGAAGTTTCTGGGTAATTGCAGGAGAAGATGAATAGTGACTGGCTAATTCATGAGTGCACACATAGAGGTTGAGTGCATGGATAAGTGTATAAACAGCACCTGAAAGCATAGATGAGTCACTGAGTAGTGCCTAGGTGAATAGATGAGTGCAACAGTAGGACCTGGGTGAATCTATGCCTGCAAGGGTAGTGTATGAGTTATTACATGAGTGCATGGGTAGACACTGCATGATTCTATGACTGCAAACGTAGTGCATAAGTACTGCCTGGGTGATTCCATGACTGCAGGGGTAATATCTGTGGGATTACTGGTAAGGGTGGGCGTAGTTCGCGAAGTAGCACTTCGCGAAGCTACGCAAAGTGAAGTTCGCACTACGCGAGCTACGCGTAGCACTTCGCGAACTGCGTAGTAACATGTTCGCACTGTGCAAGATGTTGTTTTCAATGATTGCACAGTGCGGACAAGCAACCGGCACTGTGCAATCATTGAAAATGGCATCTTGCACAGTGCGAGCTGTAGTTTTCTGCTGCTCGAGTAGATTTTTACTCGAGCGTCAGCTTTCTCAACGCGAACTCGTAGTTTCACATCGCGAGCGGTCGCGAGCATACGCGACCCCTCGCAATGAGAAACCTGACCTCCTCGCGTTGGGAATCTCGCCGGGAGGTTTATTTTCTATGCTCGCGATCGCGAACAAGGAAAAAGTCTCGCCGGGATGTCATTTTGCTTGCTCGCGGTCGCCAACTTGACGTTGAGGACCGCGAGCAAGCAAAAAATGACCGCAGCACTACGCAACACTACGCTACGCGTGTTCGCACTGTGCTACGTGCAGTTCGCGTAGTGCGAAGTAGCGCGAACTTCGCAAACTACGCGAGCGTAGCGTAGTGCTTCGCCCAGGCCTAATTACTGGAGTACATAGCAAGTGAGTAAGTGATTTTATAAGTGCATGAGTACTGCTTCAGTGATTGCAGGAGTAATGAGGTACTGCTTGGGTGATTTCATAACAGCATGACTACTGGCTGAGTGATTACATAAGTACAAGGCCAGTGCCTCTGTGATTGAAATAGTGCAACGTTAGTAAATGAGCGATTATATAAGTGCATGAGTAGTGGCTACATGATTCAAGGAGTGCATGGGTAATGATTCAAAGACTGCATAGGTAATACCTTGCTAATTGCATGAGTGTATAGGTAGTGCCTGGATATTTGCATGAGTGAAGGAGTAATGCCTGAGTAATTACAGCCGTGCATATGTAGTGACTGGATCATTGGAAGACTGCATGGATAGTAGTTGGGTGTTTTTATAACTGCATGCGTGTGGGTCTAGCCAAATATAAAGCAACACACTATTACATGACTCAACTATAAGTCTCTCCATATTGTTAAAATCATGCATACATATGTCTCTACGTTTTCAAATCATCATCATATCTAAAAGAAATATGTATACAATATTTCTGGAATATAGTGAAACCTACAACTGAAATTTAATAGATCTGCCTGAGTGATTATGTAACTTCATGCGTAGTGCTTGTGTGATTGTATGACTCCAAGAGAAGTTTCTGGGTAATTGCAGGAGAAGATGAATAGTGACTGGCTAATTCATGAGTGCACACATAGAGGTTGAGTGCATGGATAAGTGTATAAACAGCACCTGAAAGCATAGATGAGTCACTGAGTAGTGCCTAGGTGAATAGATGAGTGCAACAGTAGGACCTGGGTGAATCTATGCCTGCAAGGGTAGTGTATGAGTTATTACATGAGTGCATAGGTAGACACTGCATGATTCTATGACTGCAAATGTAGTGCATAAGTACTGCCTGGGTGATTCCATGACTGCAGGGGTAATATCTGGGGGATTACTGGAGTACATAGCAAGTGAGTAAGTGATTTTATAAGTGCATGAGTACTGCTTCAGTGATTGCAGGAGTAATGAGGTACTGCTTGGGTGATTTCATAACAGCATGACTACTGGCTGAGTGATTACATAAGTACAAGACTAGTGCCTCTGTGATTGAAATAGTGCAACGTTAGTAAATGAGCGATTATATAAGTGCATGAGTAGTGGCTACATGATTCAAGGAGTGCATGGGTAATGATTCAAAGACTGCATAGGTAATACCTTGCTAATTGTATGAGTGTATAGGTAGTGCCTGGATATTTGCATGAGTGAAGGAGTAATGCCTGAGTGATTACAGCCGTGCATATGTAGTGACTGGATCATTGGAAGACTGCATGGATAGTAGTTGGGTGTTTTTATAACTGCATGAGTGTGGGTCTAGCCAAATATAAAGCAACACACTATTACATGACTCAACTATAAGTCTCTCCATATTGTTAAAATCATGCATACATATGTCTCTACGTTTTCAAATCATCATCATAGCTAAAAGAGATATGTAAACAATATTTCAGGAATATAGTGAAACCTACAACTGAAACATGTAATAGATCTGCCTGAGTGATTGCATAACTTCATGAGTAGTGCTTGGGTGATTGTATGAGTGTAAGGGTAGTCACTGGGTAATGGTAGGAGAAGATGGATAGTGACTGGCTAATTGCATGAGTGCACACATAACCGTTGAGTGAATGGATAAGTGTATGAATAGCACCTAAAAGTATAGATGACTCATTGAGTAGTGCCGAGCTGAATAGATGACTGCAACAGTAGGACCTTGTGATTCTGCGACTGCAAGGGTAGTGCCTGGGTGATTGCATGACTGCAGGAGTAATATCTGGGGGATTACTGGAGTACATAGAAAGTGAGTGGGTGATTTTATAAGTCCATGAGTACTGCCTGGGTCATTACAGAAGTACTAAGGTACTGCCTGATTGATTACAGGAGTGCAAAGGGAGTGCCTGGGTGATTTCATAAGTACATGAGCACTGTATGAGTGATAACATAAGTACAAGAGTAGTGTGTGTGTGATTGAAAGAGTGCAAGGATAGTGCCTGAGTGATTGAAGCACTATATAGCTAATGCATTGGTGATTGCACGAGTACAGGGGTAACCTCTGGGGGATTAAAGGAGTACATAGGTAATGCCTGGGTGATTGCATGACTACAGGAGTAATATGTGGGGATTTACATGACTACATAGAAAGTGACTGGGTATTTTTATAAGTGTGTGGGTACTTATTCAGAGATTGCAGGACTGCTGAGGTAACGCTTGAGTGAATAAATGAGTGCAAAGGTAGTGACTGGGTGATTTCAGCATGACAACTGGCAGAGTGATTAAATAAGTACAATGCTAGTGCCTCTGTGATTGAAAGAGTGCAACATTAGTGCCTGAGTGATAATATAAGTGCATGAGTACTGGCTACATGATTCAAAGAGTGCATGGGTAATACCTTGATGATTGTACTGGAGTAAATAGCAAGTGAGTGGGTGGTTTTATAACTGCATAAGTACTGCTTGGCTGATTGTAGGAGTACTGAGGGAATGCCTGAGTGATTGAAGGAGTGCAAAGGTAGTGCCTGGGTGATTTTATAAGTGCATAGGCACTGGCTAAGTGATTGGAGGAGTGTATAGCTCCTGAGAGGGTGATTGGAGGAGTGCAAATGTATTGTCTGGGTAATTAAACCAGTGTGTAGCTAATGCATTGGTGATTGCATAAGTGCAGAGGTAATGTCTGGGGTATTAGAGCAGTTCATAGGTAATGTCTGGGTGATTGCATGAGTTAAGGGATAATATCTGGGGAATTATAAGAGTACATAGGAAGTGCCTCTGTGATTTTATAAGTGCATCGATACTGCCTAGGTGATTAGAGTACTATTGTGGTGATTGGAGGAGTGTAAAGGTAGTGCCTGGATGATTTTATAAGTGCATGGGCACTGGCTAAGTGATTGGAGGAGTGCATAGATCCTGAAAAGGTAATTGGAGGAGATCAAGGGTATTGCCTGGGTGATTGAACCAGTGTATAGCTAATGCATTGGTGATTGCATAAGTTCAGAGGTAATATCTGGGGGAATACATGAGTACATAGAAAGTACCTGGGTGATTTTAAAAGTGCATCAGTACTGCCTGGGTGATTGGAGTAATACTGTGGTAGTGCCTCGGTGATTGGAAGAGTGTAAATGTAGTACCTAGGTGAATTTATAAGTGCATAGGCACTGGCTAAGTGATTGGAGGAGTGCATAGATACTGATAGGGTGATTGGAGGAGTGCAAGGGTAGTGCCTGCATGATTAAACCAGTGTATAGCTAATACATTGGTCTATGACATAGTGTACACTTTTGTATTGTTGCTACACACTTCTGTAACTACTCAGGGTGCTGGACATACTCAAAACAAAGCATAAAAGCTACACATGAATCTCTTTTGAATCTCTCCATAATCCTGTAACTATACATGCATATATATTTCTACCTTTTGAAATCACCATCATATATAACAGAAATAAACAAATAGACTGAACTTTACATTTCAAAGACACACCTACATTTCTGCAGTGTATTTCAAGTGTACCTTTCCCCAGACTCATAGAAAGTAGCCTAATCAGTAATCCCTTCTGCTAACATGTCTTAAAACTCACTTTTGTGCTGCAGCTTCACCATTCTACAAATATTGGGCCTAGTCAAACATAAAGCAGCAACCTATCACATGTCTCTACCATAACTCTAGTTTTTCTTTTTTTTGTCCTCATTTAAAGAAAATAAGTGAGAAGTCTTTTAAGCAAGCCAATGGTTTATTCTTGGATCCTCGGACGAAGATGCCATCTGGTTGTTTAAACCCCGGGGGATCCAATGAAACCGGCTGCCAAGATCCTAATAGAGGTAAGTACAGAGGGCGGTAAGCGCTTCGCCTATACAAGATGAGACCTCTTTCTCACATCTCACTTATATCATAATCAATGGACTTTATGTGTGTTGCAAAATTTCAGGATATTATTGTATCAAAAATTATTAACCCAGTCATCCCAACTCCTCCATATTCTGATTCTTTTTCTTGAGGAGCTAGCGAGGTCCAATCTATGAATCCGTCTCGCCGAGGCAACCCAATTTAATATTTCTGGTGTTGAGAGGGGATCCATTTTAAACACATTTTCCTCTTTGCAAGAAGAATCAACAAAAATAGAAAGGAGACCTATGAGTTAGACATATTGTGGCTGATACTCTCCGCTGGGAGGACCCCAAAAATAACCAAAATCAGGCTTACCTTGATCTCTTGCCCCAGGACCTCCGAGACAATCTTGCCAGGAGCCCTGGGTAGGAGGATACTGCCAAAACATGTGTATGTCATCCGCATCATCAGAGGCGCACTTCAAACAGGCCTTCCTATGATCACCTTCCAGTTTAGCAAATTTCTTAGGGGTCCCGTATGCCTCATGGAGTGTGAACAAATGGTTCCTCTTAAGATATGCAGCTTGGACCACATTCCATAAAGTTCGCATCAATACTTGCCATATGTATGCTACGTTGGTCGAAGGCAGGTCTGTTCTCCAGGACTACTCCATAGTACTAATGGTGGTTCCCCCTTAATCAAAAGCCACTCCATTTGGAGACCTCTCACTCTACCAACTGACTACCTCAGCTACAGACATCTTTTCATTACTTCTAGACATTACTTCAAGATGCTTACAATATGGATTGTTGGACACAGCTATGTTTTCTGGTGCAAAAGAAACGCAGAGGTATTGACAAAGACCTAGCTTTGCAAAATGTGAATATTAAATGGTTTGCACAGAAAGGATTAAAGTGACACCAATTGATGCCTTTGGTTAAAACCTTTGTATCTCCAACCCCCTGACCTCATGATTGTGCACTGTGGTGGAAATGACCAAGGCACATTGACTGGGGTAGGTCTGGAAATGCTAATGAAGGACACCTTTGCACAATTGATGTTGCTTTTGCCTTATGCTGTCTTTGTATTTTCTAATATATGCCCTGCCATAGCAAACAGCAATGTCCACGGGGTGGGCAACCCAGGACATTGCAGGAGCTGGCCCTGTGGGGTGGCAGTCACCAGGGCCATAGACCGGCTCCAGAAGGGGGGCTGCATAGCCCCCCTCTCCGTCAAAATAGACCCGGGGAGGTGGTGGTCCCCAGGGCCTAGGGGTCCTCAAAGGACCTCTACCATACTTAAAGCTTGCCCCGGGTTGGTGGTGATCCCCGGGGCAGTGTGGGGAGGGGCTGGAGCCCCCCACTTCTTTAAATATATTTAAGCCCTGGGGAGGTGGTGGTCCCTGGGGCTTGGGGGGACCACGAGGTCCCCCCACACAAAAATGTAAATGCCCCGGGGAGGTGACAGTACCCGGGACTGCGGGGGGACGTGGGCTCCCCGCATACCATTATATATGCCCCAGTGAGGGGGCGGTCCCTGGGGCTGCGGGGGCCCATGGAATTGATTGAGCATTGCCCCGGGACTTGGCCCACCTGGGGACTTATAGAAAACAAATCATGGGAGCCCCCGCTTTGGTTTCTTTTATTTTCTAGGTGAGATTCACGCTTTATTTGGCCCTGGGGGTCCCTGTGGGACCCCCTGACCAACTTCACAAATACATCAGTATCTTCTAAATTTTATACTACTTAATTCTATATTTAAGGTGAATTCGCAAATCCAACATGATGTTACATGGGGTGGCTGTGCTGAGAGCCGTGTTGGGGTCGCAACTCCAAATTTGAAAGAAAAAAATGCCCTACTTCCATTTTCCTGTATTCTCCCCGTGGACTCCATCCCCCAGGGCCGGCCACCATTGGGTTTTTTTAATAATGAGGGGGACCACGGGGCCCCCCTCCTCAGGTCAATAATGGCCCCAGGGACCCCATCCCAGGGGGCATTGCCTCAAGGGGCCACATGGGCCACCTTCCCAGGGCCACTATTGGCCCTGGGGACCCCATCCCCCTTTGCCCGGCCTCAGCATTGGGAACAGTGGGGGTAGCCCTAATGCCCACATGGTCCCTGCCAGCTCCCCGCCTCCTGCGGGAGCCGGCATTGCTTTTGGACAAGGGGAGATGCTAACATGCAGCTCCCCTTGTCCAAAAGCAATTCTGCTTTGCTTCTTGGAAGCGAGAGCAAGTTTCAAAGAAGCAAAGCAGTGTTTGCTATGGCAGGGCAGTAGCTGTGCTCCCACCCTGGCATAGCAAATGGCAATGTCCAGCGGTGGGCACCCCAGGACATTGCAGGAGCCGGCCTGGGGGGTGGTGGTCCCCAGGGCCATAGAGGGCTCTAGGAGGGGGTCAAAAAAGCCCCAGGGAGGTGGTGATCTTCGGGACCCGGGGGCCCGCAACGGACCCCCACCCATAATTTAATTAAAGTTTTCCCCAGGTAGTTGGTGGTCCCCGGGGCATTGTGGGGTGGGGCAGGAGCCCCCCACACTTCTTTAATTCTATTTAAGCCCTGGGGAGGTGGTGGTCCTTGCAGGCCCATCAAACCAATAATCCACAAAACCGCGGGGAGGTGGAGATCCCCGGAGCATGGGGGGGCCTGCAAGGCCCCCTGTAAATAATTAATCAAAGCCCCAGGGAGGTGGTGGTCCCCGGGGCTTGGGGGGCCTGTGAGGCCCCCCGCAAATAATTATTCGAAGCCCCAGGGAGGTTGCAGTCCCAGGGGTGGCCCACGAGGCCCCCCCGACAAAAATGTAAATTCCCCGGGGAGGTTGCGGTCCCCAGGGCTGCGGAAGGCTACATGCCTACCCACATAACATTATCTATGCCCCTGGGGAGGTGGCGGTACCCAGGGCTGCGGGGGCCCCTGCTAATTAATAAAGCATTGCCCCCAGGGCCTGTCCCACGCAGCGGCTTATATAAAACAAAGCGCAGGAGCCCGCACTTCGTTTTTTAAAATTTTGTCAGCAGGATTCGCACACCCAGCGACCTGACTAGCCCTAGGGGGTGAGGGTGTTTCTTCCATGACCCTTTTCCTACATTTACAATCATTTACTACCGAGTCACAAAATGGCTGCCAACACACTCTGGTTTGGAGTGTTGGCAACCAATAAGAATGAAGCTCGTGCTCGAGAGGATTTGCGGCTCCTCTCTGCTCAGATATTGATATTTGTATTTTTTCTATTTCTCAGCAACAACAAAACAAATTTAAATCATTTAAAAAAAGAGTCCTTTCAGAACCAAGAGCTACCTTTTTGCCAAATTTGGTGTAATTCCGTTCAGCAGTTCAGGCTGTAGCCTGTTCCAAAATTCCTATGGAAATTAACATGGGGAAAATGTGTTTTAGCCCCCGCTTGATGAATCACCCCCAATCTTTCAAGACTGGAGATGAGCTGAGCTGGTCATTAGTTTGGAAAATTTTGCAAGATTCGTGAAACGCCGCCAAAGATATTGGCAAAAGAAAAAACGCGTTTTGAATAGAAACAAGAGCCTATTTATAACTACCTACTGGCGACCTATAGATAGATAGATATAGATATACTGGCTAGGGCAAGGGGCTCTTAAACGGAATGAATTTCTTTTCCTGATGACCAAGAAACCAGCTGCCCCGGTGTTTTATATGATCCCTAAGGTGCATAAAAACCTTGCTAATCCACCTGGGAGACCCATTATTGCGGCCAATCGAAGCCTATTGGAAAACTCTTTCATATACCTTGATTTCTTTCTTTGTGACTATGTTTCTAATTTACCGTCCTACTGTAGGGACACTATGGATTTCCTCTCTAAAATACAGGGCATTCCATGTAAAGCCTCATACGTTCTTGCCACCATTGATGTGGTATCATGGTATACCTGCATCGAACATGATCTTGGCCTTGAAGCATGTAAATATTTTATGCGTGACAGACCCATCTCCAGTTTTGATCATACTGTATTACTGTTGGATATGTTACATTTTTGCCTGCATAATAACAGTTTTTTGTTTGGGGACACTTGGTACAAGCAGTACACTGGTACTGCGATGGGAATTTGCTTCGCACCTGCCTGTATTTTTATGGGTTGGTGGGAGGCGGAGCATCTCTGGCATCAGGACAATGTGTGTTACTCTGACAATGTAATCCTTTGGACCCGCTACATTGATGATATTTTTCTGATTTGGGATGGTCCACAGGATGTGTTACAGGATTTTATCACTGGACTTTCCACTAATAGCCGTAATCTTAGGTTTACCAGTAAGATTGACACCACCACCATCACATTTTTTGATGTTTTAGTGGAGATCCTAGATGACACTGTACACACAAGCTTGTTCAGGAAGGCTACTGCCGGTAACAGCATTCTACACGCGCATAGCCATCACCAAGAAGGCCTGAAAAGGAGCTTCCCTTATTGGGAGCTCCTCAGAGCAAAGCAAAATTGCAGTACCCTGCAAGCTTGGTCTAAAGAACAGAGCAATATGGTTGGCCGCTTCAAGACACGGGGCTACTCAGGTAAAACTGTTAGAGCTGCCATTGAGAAATCCTCAACTAAGAACAGGGAAGGTTTGCTTGTCCCTAAAACACGAGGCGAGGATAAACAGGAAGTCAGGCTCGTTACTACATTCTCTAAGCATCCCAGGCATTGCACACAATTGTAAGCAAACATTGGTATCTGGTATCTGGTGAGGCCATATTCAGTAATAGGCAAATTGGTCAGCCCCAAACCACATATAACATACCGTAGAAGTAAATCTCTACAGGACACTTTGGTTCACAGTCACTTCACTCAACAGGCTAAAGCAACAGGTACTTGGCTAAAAGAACTCCCAGGTTTTCATAAATGTGGCCGGTGCAAGGCTTGCACCAGCAGCCACAACGTGAAAAGCTACTGGTTACCAATTGGAAGGGATGAAAAA
The DNA here is from genome assembly GCF_964204655.1 of Triturus cristatus. Classification (NCBI taxonomy): domain Eukaryota; kingdom Metazoa; phylum Chordata; class Amphibia; order Caudata; family Salamandridae; genus Triturus; species Triturus cristatus. The sequence continues at coordinate 417,352,408 of NC_140582.1, forward strand.
ATATTTTCTTTTATCAATTGTAAAAACTGAATATGTTGTTTATGTTGTGACATGCATTTGTGGCTTGCGCTATGTTGGCAGCACTGTGTTACTTGTTAAGAAGCGGATTTTGGAGCATCTTCGCGCTATCAGGAATAGGGATTTCACTTATACCAAGCATTGTGCGCTAGAACATGGAGAGGTAACTGATGTCAGCTCTAAAATTTCATTTTTTGGAATTAACAGGGTGGCATTGCATCCACGTGGTGGTGATCGAGAATGCCGCTTGCGACATTTGGAATCCGAATACATCATTCGCCTACAGAGCATGGCCCCTGGAGGCCTTAATCAAGAGGAAGACCTTCATGTCCATCTAGGATGAAGAGTTATCATTTAGCTGTGATGTACTAACATCTAGGAATCTGTAGATATATACTTAGATCCATACCCTTGATTTGTCTGTAATCCTCCCCCCTTTTTCCCATATTTTTCTCCTCTCACTCTACCGCAATACAGTGTTAGTGTAGAAGAGTTTAAATTTCTTTTTCTCTTCCGCATATAATACTTTTTAGCCGCAATTTCTTCCAAACGGTGGCTTGGTTGTTTAATTGGCATCGCCATCACGTACTGATTTCTATAGATACATGGGGGTGGGGGTTCTTTCTCAAGTATGACCCTAGTTTGTCTTTTAGTTTCTTTTGACTCATTGATTGTGAGATTTATATAAGTTTTTCTCTTTTATGTTGTTATTTTAATTCTCTTTTTATATTTAAAGCATGGTCGTTTAGCGCTCAGTCTGGGTTTTTGTACCCTGTTATATCTATATTGATAGGCCAGACCAATTCTTACTGTCCTTGGTTAGGTCGTAAAGTTTATTCAAGATCATTTATCCATGACAATTAAGCCACTTGGCAGTGTCACTAATGTGAGATGTGCTTTTAATTTAAATCTTGGCACATCTTGAGTGGAACTTTTTCTCAGCATACAGCGGGTTCAGTTTGCGCTATAATAATGGTCTGTGCTTTTCTCTTTTTATTTTATGTTAATTTAATTTATTTATAGTACTTTCCACACCAAGCGACTACAAGAGCGGCATATGTGTGAAAATTATTTTTTACTAATGCTGGCTTTGATGTTGAGAGAGTCTATTTTCTTGTATGTTAATGACTCTTTTTTTTATGTTTATCTTGGAAATTTGCTGGGTCATACCTGTTTGGAAATGTATATATAAGTATCCACTTCCTGTTTTAGAAGTGACTTTGATAAAGACCGTGAGGTTGAAACGCGTCAGTCAATAAACATCTTTTCTCTACCTGCAACCTGAGTGTGACTCTTACCTTGCTGTTGAGAGACAGGAGGGCTTCTTCACAGATATAGATATATATATATATTACATATATATTTATTACATTATCTACTGGCGGTCGCCAGTAGATAGTTATAGTTAGGACCCTGTTTCCATAGGAAATCCGCAACATTCTATTTTGAATAACTTTGGCGCCGGTCGACGAATCCTCGCGAATTTTTCAAAATAGGTGGGGCGCTACGCTCCGCTCCTACCCTGAAAGTCTCGGGGGGATTCGTCAAGCGGGGGCTGAGATAAAAGGGGGGTCCCAAAACGGGTTTTTCCCATGCATTTTTCCATAGGACCTTTAGACAGAGCTACAGCCCGAACGGCTGAACAGAGTTACTTGAAATTTGGCAGAGAGGTTGTCCTCAGGTCAAGAAAGTGCCTTTTGTAGGTCTGGTGTAAATCTGTTCAGTAGTTCCTGAGAAAATAGCATTTAAATCAATATATATATCAGTGGCAGCTTACGGTGCGCTTACCGTGCGCTTACGGTAAGCTTACAGTACGCGTACGGTGACGTGCGTGAGCGCGATTCTGATTGGCCGTTAGATCTTAGTAAACATTCGAATCGGTCGAAACCAGGAAGCGGCGGCCGCCATTTTCTCTCTCGCACTCTGACAGGGGGTTGAAAAACAAAGTGCAAAACCATGTAAAGGGGCTGTTTAGACAGCTCCCAAGCACCTAGCCATGTAGAGGGAGTCCCCAACAATCCCCCAAGTGAAAAAAGGGAATTTTAATTTTTTCGAAAATTTTGCCGATTACGCTTACCGTACGCGTACGGTAATAAATAATAAAAAATAAATAAAAAATATCCACATTCTCACCACCCCGTGTGCAAATGGTGCCCGAAGGGCACCATTTGTGCATGACTTATTATCGATGAACAAATCATATATTTTACCTGTCACAACGATGCTCATCATATGTCCTCCATGTGCGCACGGTGCGCGAAGCGCATCGTGCGTTCATGGCCCATCTAGCGTAACGTGGGCACGCGGTGCGCTTCGCGGTGCGCGCACGGTGCGCGAAGCACGCACGGAACGAACTGCGTTAAGTGGGCGCGCACGCCACAAATGGCGTAAAGTAACTTAGCATTTAAAAAACCGTACAAATTCACTGAAAAAACCATAGGTTTCACACACGTTATAGTTAGGAATTAGCATTTAAAAAACCTTGCAAATTCACTGAAAAAACCATAGGTTTCACACATGTTATAGTTAGCTGGACATTTTACTGATAAAAAACCAATGAAATTCCCCCGTTATAGTTACTGTAGGCAACTATAACTCACGCGACCGTAATCCTCTGCTGATGACATATGTGTCTTTATGAAAAAAAAATATTTGTAATATATGTATAGCTAAAATTTAATGGAAGAAGACATGGGCAAATAAGTGTCTAAATACAGTATTAGCATCAGCAGAGGATTGCGGTCGCGTGAGTTATAGTTGCCTACAGTAACTATAACGGGGGAATTTCATTGGTTTTTTATCAGTAAAATGTCCAGCTAACTATAACATGTGTGAAACCTATGGTTTTTTCAGTGAATTTGTATATATATATATTATCGACTGGCGGTCGCCAGTAGATAGTTATAGTTAGGACCGTGTTTCCATAGGAAATCTCAAAATTCTATTTTGAATAACTTTAGCGCCAGTTGACGAATCTTCGCGAAATTTTCAAAACTAATGGGCGCTCCGCTCAGCTCCCACCCTGAAAGTCTCGGGGGGATTCGTCAAGCGGGGGCCGAGAAAAAAGGGGGGCCCAAATTGCGTTTTCCCCATGCATTTTCCCATAGGACCTTTAGTCGAAGGTACAGCCCGAACGGCTGAACAGAACTACTTGAAAGTTGGCAGAGAGGTAGTCCTCAGGTCAGGGAAGTGCCTTTTGCATATATGGAGTCAATCTGTTCAGTAGTTCCAGAGAAAATTGCAGTAAAAAGCACATACATATCTATAGCCGCACACCATGCGCGCACCCTAACGTGCGCGAGCGTAATTCTGATTGGTTGTTACATGTCAGTCAACGTTCGAATCGGTCAAAATCAGGAAGTGTCAGCCGCCATTTTGTTTGTTTTCAGTGCGAGAGTGGAAAAGGAAGGTGGCGAACATGAAAAGGGGGCAGGGTAGAGAGTTCCTGACCCCATAGCCTTTGTCAGGGGGTCCCTGAAGGACCCCGATAGCAGAAAAAAACAAACGGTGAAAAACCATTAAAAAAAAACAACAATTTTTAATACGTAGTTTGTGGAAAAATAAATATATAAAAAAAATAAAAATACATACATAACTTAGCATTTAAAAAACCATACAAATTCACAGAAAAAACCATAGGTTTCACACACGTTATAGTTAGGAATTAGCATTTAAAAAACCTTGCAAATTCACTTAAAAAACCATAGGTTTCACACATGTTATAGTTAGGTGGATATTTCACTCGTAAAAAAACAATGAAATTCCCCCGTTATACTTACTTCAGATAACTATAACTCGCGCGACCGCCACTCTATCACAAGGATGATGTCATCAGTGATGTCAAGAGTGATGCCACTGACCATGCCATGAGTGATGTAATATGTGACGTCATGAGCAGAGGATTGTGGGCGCGCAAGTTATAGTTATCTGAAGTAACTATAACGGGGGAATTTCATTGTTTTTTTACGACTGAAATATCCACCTAACTATAACATGTGTGAAACCTATGGTTTTTTAAGTGAATATAGATATAGATATATATATATAGATATATATATATATATATATATATTACCTACTGGAGGTCGTCAGTAGGTAGTTATAGTTAGGACCTAGTTTCCATAAGAAAAGCGTTTTTTGTTTTCCCAATAACTTTGGCACTGGATGCCGAATCTTTGCAACATTTTCAAAACTTGTGGGGCATTCCGGTCAGCTCCTATCCTTCCTATCCTGAAAGTTTCAGGGTGATTCGGTATGCGTGGGGCGAGAAAAAAGGGGGGTGCCAAAACATGTTTTCTTCATGTTATTTCCCATAGGAAACTTTAGAAAACGACTACAGCCCGAACTGCTGAACGGAAATACACCAAATTTGCCAAAAAGGCAGCCCTTGGTTCAGTAAGAGACCTGTTTTTTTAAATGGTGTAAATCCGTTCAGTAGTTGCTGAGAAAATCAAAAAATGAAAGTTTTGATATTTAGAGGCATGGTGGATCCGCGCACCCTCCCAATCACAAGCTTTATTCTAATTGGCTGTCAACACTCCAAACCAGGAAGTGTTGTCAGTAACCGAGGCACAAGACATCAGAAAAACAATTGCATAAAACAAGAAAAGGGGGCAGGGTAAAAACACCCTGACCCCCTAGGCCTGCTCAGGGGGTCCAACAAGGACCCCCAGGGCCCAAAAAAGCATTTTATTTTTACAAATCGGCTGAATTCACGCAGGGTGCGAAAATCCGAATGAGGAAATAAAAAATAAAAAAACGCGGGCTTTGTGGTATTGAAGCGCCCAGGTGGGCCAAGTCCCGGGGGCAGTGAACAAAATGTGTTCGGAGCCCCAATTCCCCCACACTGCCCCAGGGACTGCCAACTCCCCGGGTCTTGATTGCATAGTTGCGGGGGGCACGTAGCCCCCCAAGCCACAGGGACCACCACCCCCAGGGCTAATTTTAAAATGTGTGGAGGGCCTCAAGGGCCCCCAAGCCCCGGGGACAGCCACCCCCAGGGCTTTTATTAATTAGTTGCGGGGGCACATGGCCCCCCCACTGCCCTGGGGACCACCACCCCCGGGGCTTTTAAAATAAATAATTAAACCTGCTTGGGGCTCGAGCCCCCCCACACACCCTGGGGTCCGCCACCTCCCCGGGGCACTAAAATGCAAATTTGGGGGTCCGTTACGGACCCCCGAGCCCCGGGGACCACCACCTCCTCAGGGCTGTGCTTTGGATGGGAAGGGACCCCCCTCTTGGAGCCAGTGATGGCCTGCTGTGTGTTTAACTGTATAGGTGAGTAAATGGCAGTGTGATTAATTATTTGCATGACTGACTAGGTGTGTGAGTACCTCTATGGATGAGTGGCGGTGTGTAAGTGTCTATATAGGTGTATGAGTGCATATGATAGTCCTGTACTGAGTGACCATAAGTATGACTGACTGTACGGATGAGTGAGTGGATGTGTGTGTAAACCTAAGAATCAGTGATTGGTATGTAGTTATTGGTGTTGGAGTGTCCATGGTTTTGAGAATGGCAGTCTGTAATTTTGAGTGGGTGTATCAAAGGTTATATTAGGGCGTGAGAAGATGCATCAAATTATCACATGGATGATGTCATCAGTGATGTCATTAGTGTTGTAATTTGAGATGTCATCAGTGATGTCATCAGTGATGTCACTGCCCTTGTCATGAGTGATGTAATATGTGACGTCATCAGCAGTGCATTGCGAGGGCGCATGTTATAGTTAGCTGAACAAATTATAACAGGGAATTTCTCTGGTTTTGTACGAGTGAAATGTCCAACTAACTATACTGTCCCCTAAAACATATGGTTTTTTCAGTGAATTTCTAAGGTTTTTTAAATGCTAACTTCTAACTATAACGTTCGTTATTCCTATGTTTTTTCAGTGAATATAGATAGATAGATAGATAGATAGGTAGATAGATAGATAGATAGATAGATAGATAGATAGATAGATAGATAGATAGATAGATAGATAGATAGATAGATAGATAGATAGATAGATAGATAGATAGATAGACAGACAGACAGACAGACAGACAGACAGACAGACAGACAGACAGACAGACAGACAGACAGACAGACAGACAGATAGATAGATAGATAGATAGATAGATAGATAGATAGATAGATAGATAGATAGATAGATAGATAGATAGATAGATAGATAGATAGATAGATAGATAGATAGATAGATAGATAGATGAGTACTTTTTTTAGGTTTCCAAGAACCAGCAAAGTATACATAGACAGTTCAATAACAATGTATCAAATGTTAAAATGTAAATATAAAACAGCAAATGTCCAAGTCAATTTAACCCCTTCCCTGCTCATGACGGAACCATTCCGTCATGAGCCACGGTTGCCGTGTGCTCATGACGGAACGGTTCCGTCATGACACGCCCGTTGGCGGCCGCTCCGCCTGCGCGGCGCTGTTTCCCCGCCTGTGCGGGGGGACAACGCAAATGGGCGGAGTCATGACGGAACCGTTCCGTCATGAGCACAGCCCAACCGTGGCTCATGACGGAGCGGCTCCGTCATGAGCACAGCGCCACCGCGCTGCCCCCCCGCACCCCCCAGCACCGCGGCGGAATTCCCGCCGCGGTGAAAGGGTTAAAAACGTCAGCTCTACCATAAATACAATATTTGTATTTATCTTCAACAGTTTCTTCATAGATCTCATGACAATCGAACAAGTGTAAAAAATTATGTATTAATAAATAATTGGGCAGTGATCAAAATATAAGCATCATCGCTAAACTACTGCTGTTGTAATTGTACTTCGCTTGTACCAAATTGCCTGTAGAAATTTCCTAACAGCAAAGACAATTACTGGAGGAGTATCACTTTTTAAAATTCTGTGGGCTGCAAGATATCTGGTTAATCCCAGGTTCCTAATTATAGGGCAGGTCCATTTGTGGCGAGGCCCATGATACTCTGGGCAGAAGAACATTATGTGTGTCTCATTTTCACTACCCAAGCCACAGGCTGGGCAAATACTAGAAGCTGGAACCTTGTTCCTTTTATTAATTTTTTTTTAAGAGAGGACGGCCTTGTGGATCCCATCTTCCCGGGACTGGTTGAAGCCCCTGGGATCACCACCTCCAGGGGCTGAATTAAAATGTTTGTAGGAGGGGGTCACATGGCCCCCCAGACTCCGGGGAACACCTCCTCCCCAGGGCTTCTAATATATTTAAAAGTGGGAGGGGGCCCGGGTCATATATGGCCCCTGGAACCACCACCTCCCCGGGGCTGGCCCGCGCAAAGTTAAGGAGGTGTGCCACACGGCCCCCATACTGGAGCCAATTATGGCCCTGGAGACAACCACCACCCCTGTGACAGCTCCCACCAAGAAAAAATAAACACAAATTCTGCTTTCAGCAAGCGAGCTGGAAGCAGAGTTTTTGCCTGTTTCCTCGCCTTCTGGCATGCAGTCAGGGAAACAGATGAAACGATTGCTCCTACATGCGGGAGCAATGTTGGCTCCCACAGGAGACAGGGAGCCGGCTGAGACTGCAGGGGCCTTGAGGCTCCCCTGCGGTCCTCATCATCATCTGGAGGGGCGTACCTTCGAGGTTTGGGAAGGCAACGCAAAATCTCCTCCCTTTCCACTTCACTGTGGGGTGCCTCAGGGCTCATCCCTAAGCCCCACGTTATTTAACGTGTATATGGCACCCCTTGAGGGTGTGGTGTCTCCGTTTGGCTTTAAGACCATAAGCTATGCGGATGACACTCAGCTAGTGGTGGGTCTGACACAGCTGGAGAAGCAGCCTGAAACGCTCCATTCATGCTTAAGAGAGGTGTTTGACTGGATGACCAGGTCATCGCTCAAATTGAACGGCTCAAAAACTGAGCTGATGATCTTGGGCCACTCAAACTTCGCCCTCTCGCCGAGCAGCTGGCCCAACTGTATGGGCACTCCGCCTGACCCAAAGAAGGAAATTAAGAGCCTGGGGGTCTGGCTGGAGCCTGATCTGTCCTTTAGGACACACGCCAAGAAGATCGCTGGCGTGTGTTATGGACTGCTCCGCTCGGCCCGTAAGGTTCTCCCCCTCTTACCGGAACTCTCCCGGAAGCTGTTAGTCCAAGGTCTAATCATCTCACGCCTGGACTACAGTAATGCACTCTTTCTCGGAGCACCGGAATCAACGTTCAAAATCCTGCAACAAGTGCAGAACGCGGCAGCCAGGCTGCTGCGGAACGTTCCGGCCAGGCAATCAGCCAGGCCCGCTCTAAAGGCACTCCATTGGCTCCCGGTCAAAGAGAGAGTGACCTTCAAAGTCCTCTGTATTGCTCACAAGAGCATTCAGGGGAAAGGACCTGCTATTCTGAAGGACATGATTCGGCCCTATAAGCCCACCAGAGCCTTACGCTCCGATAATAAACACCTCCTTCAGATAAAGAGAATTAGGAGAGCCCGTTCAGGTGGCAGGAGCTTTTCCATCCATACTGCACACGCCTGGAACTCCCTCCCACTCTCACTACGCTCTGAACCAAACCTGCTCAGGTTCAGGAAACATTTGAAAACTTATCTATTTCCAGAATAATTCTAAATCTGTTCTGCTTCACACAGGCAGCTTGCTCTGATTCTCTATAAGCGCTGGGATGCCTCTGGGTAACCGTGCGCGGTACAAAATTCGTTAATAATAATAATAATAATCATAGCACATTGGGTGCCATGGGTGGGCTCCAGGGCATCCAGGAAGATATTGCCAGACCCCAGGAGATGGTGACCATGGGGTCGAAATGTTTAAAAACAAAAGGATCCAGACTTCATGGGCTTGGTGAAGGCAAAGCAAATTCATTTTCTCTTGTATTCCATATTGAAAACTAATCTGAAATCCGTAATGGAGGTGATTGCATCATTGATCTACTGGAGCGCAGTCTGATCTGGGGCGACTCTGACAAGCAGTTTCTTTCTCGTCATTTTCTTGTGAGAGCAGAGTCTATGATTCTCTTTTATAAATACCGTGAGTACGCAAATGCCCAAAATCATCTGCAAGCTCTGCCTGTTTGGCCTCACCCTGTTTTTCTAAGTAATTTGCACAGGTCATTTTGCCTTTTCCCACGTTCATGAATAGCTTAACAAAAAGCTACAGAGCCTGTTTCCAGCCAATTTTAGTGATTTGTTATTGATGCAGAGAAATACAAGGACACCTCCACCAAACAAAGAAGCACTTACATCATTTAGTCAAGCAGAATTTCTCCTGTATGCTGGAGATTTATTTTTTGTTTTTGCTAATAACTTTGGCACCGTTAGACAAATCTTCATGACGTTTTCAAAACTAGCTTGCAACTCACTTTAGCTACTGTCTGCAAAGCTTTGGGGTAATTCATCAAGCAGTGGCTGAGAAAAAGGGGATTCCCAAAACACAGGGATTTCCCCGTGCAATTTCCCATAGGGATTTTAGACACAACTACAGCACAAACGACAGAAAGAAATTATACCAAATATCGCAGCAAGCTAGATCTTGGTCCAGAAATATCTCTTTTTGTAATTTGATGTAAATCTGTCCAGTGGCTTTTAAGAAAAAAAACTATTTATGTATATCTTGGTACACAGAGGGTCAACTGATCCGACAGATCTCATGCTGAGATTTTATTGGTTGCCAACAACTCAACCAGGAAGGGTTGTCAGCCATCTTGGGAATGAAGGCATGCCCGGGTCTTATTCCTGCTCTCTCCTTGCACTGCCACCTTGCACTGCCACACCGAGTACTGCTTAGTAAGCCAAAGCCGGGCATCCTTACACCATGAGGGTGCAATGATGCCAAGTTAAATAGCACAGAACCCTGGATTGTTTTGTGTAGCAGGGGACACCTCCCTGAACAAAAACAATCGTTAGAGGCAAGGGTAACACAAACCCTTGAGTAGTGGTACATGGTGCCAGCTTGATTGTGAGAATGTAGGAATTAAATTAGGAAAGTAGGCATGGAGTGGAAGTCAAGTGAATTCAAATGAATGTTACTGCCAGGATTCTGTTCAAGTTTGAGCTAAGCAGGTGCTCGCTCGGGCTGATTTAAAGAATGATTGTCAACTCATCATGCCACTCACTCTTACAGTGGTAGTATATCAGGTGCGGTACGTAACTTGCATTTTCACTGTGGCTTTATGCCGCTTATATTCCCAATCTCCTGGATGTGTCATACTCAAAGGGGGGATGATTTGACATAAGATGGCAGAGAAGCAAAGACCATTCTTTGCAATGCATGAATAGATCAAAGTGTTATTGTTTGAGGTTTAGAATTAGGAAACAACAAATATACTATCTGATTTAAAAAGTACAATGCTGTGCCTGTCAAAATGTGTTTTTGAACAGAGTACCACCAATCATTATTTCTTATCTTCTTTCTTAAGCACCAAAGGACAAGAGGGCATCTGGGTCGGGTGCTGCCACTGCCGGTGTGACTGTTACCACCACCAACACCAGCACCACTAATGTGACCGATGGTTCTGCTGCTACCTATAATTGATTATTTATTCCCCACTACTAAAATTATCCCTTTGTGTATACTTCCTTGTTTCTTTATGTTGGATATTGTTTGTTATCCCTGTATTTCAGTGTATTTTTTTAATATGTCCTGAGTCCGCAGCTGACTTTCTCTTGTTTGTACCTTTCTTCTTCTTTCTTTTTTCTTAAGCTTTCCCTTTCCTCCTTGCCCCTCTTTTACATGTTTTGTTGTGTAGTATTCAGAGGGCAAAAGTATTTTAGTAACAGAAAGAGCCATGTTGGTAGTTTTCTTGATCGAACAGTCAAACATTACAGGGACGGATAGAGTAGTCATCAGGGTCATGGACCCCCAATGTTGTCTTATACTTGCAGTTTCCATTACAGTGCAGAATCGCAGAAATGAGATACTACAACCAATAACAGAAGCCCTTTGCATTCCCTTCTACCCCTTATCCATTTGTAGCCTTACAATATGCCCTTCCCTTATTCCTGAATCCTAATCCTATGCCTCCATCAGGAGAAAATTATTTTGGTTGACAGAACAACTATCTGGTTCTTAAAATATTGTCATGCAATAACACAAGCCTCCCAAAGTGATTACTTTTGATAGAAGAAGATAGTGATAGCTAGCTAACCTAACAGTAGTGAAGTACTGCTGTTGTACATTGTGCAAAATAAATACTTATGTGGCTATTTGGTATCTCACTAGGGTACATTATGTTTTTCACCAGGTGCACAGACCACCAGCTGTGCCATTGCACACTTCATCTTTCTGTCTTTCTCTACCCAGCCTACTTAAAACAGTAATGTCTAACTCGGCATGTGATGTCTGTGCCACATTTCTCTGTCCAAGTGGAAACCATATTTCATGTCTTCCACTACAGATTGATGGTTCAAATATTTTTTCTACCCTCAATCAATGTTGTGACTAAGAAGCAAAAGGGTAGGGGTGGGCAGTACACTCTGCTACTCCAGAGGAGTTCATGGAGTTTGCCCACTCTGCTTGTAGTGGGTAGTTTGGAAAAAGTCAGCCAACTGCCACGTGGCAGAGGTCTTTTATGTACGCGGCTGCCAACATTAAGTTGGCAAGTGAGAAAATCAAGCACTGGACCGCCTCCCAAGATTTGTCAACACAGGTGGTTGCGGCAGGTCGCTATGGCTCATATTGAGAAAACTGCTACTAGCGTTGAAATAGCTGCCACTAGAGTAGAACATCTACTCAAGCGGCAGAAAGAAGCTGGTGCACTGTAAAGTGCCATTAGCTCCTGGCACTAAAAATCAGTGCGAGCAGCATTACATACCAAACTCCTCCACTGCCAGTACTCAACAGAATTTCACTGAGTTTTTATGTAACTCTGCAAGTTTCGTCCACCCATACAAGAGAGTAATACATGATCAGTGACAACCAACCATTCCATAACTCAACTTTTACCTAGTCCAATCCCTACAAGTTACCTGCCTGTGGCCTAATTTTCCCCACTGCCAACTGAAATTATTTCTTGAAAATAATCTGTGTTGGAAGCCTGGATGTAATGTTGAACTAAGGGCCTGATTTAGAGTTTGACAGATGGGATACCCGGTGAGAAATAAAATATGTATCCTGTCCGCTGTACTGCAGTTCATCATTTATATTCTTCTTTTCTGTCTTCTGTAATACAGCATATGGGATATTTCTTATTCACCAAGTGTATCCCATATGGCAAACTTTATCAGCCTAAGCTTTTACCCTATGTTGACACTTAGGGTAGTACAATTGAAGAAAGTGATGGAGAAAAGCAGGGCCATTAAAATTATAAGTTAGTAACATAAAAAACTACAGCTGCACTGCCATAAAAACATGCTGGAAAGTAGGCAGACCTGCCTGCATGGCTCCGTTAATGTTTCATAGTCAAGTATTTTTTATGCAGCATATGAGACATATATATATATAAAAGATGCCGGTGCCTCACACAGTGTTTGAATTTGAAGCCTCTGAGGAAATGCTAATGCAGCATGAAACGTGTCAGGCTCATGAATGAACTTGGACTTTGTTTTCTTCCACTGCGCTGTTTCCTTGCAAAATAAAACAAAGATTTACCTACCTGCATGATGGCTCTTCTAAATGGGTAAACGTGAGAAAGTGGATGTTTGATGGCTGTTCCCAGTGGTGGAAGAGCCCTGCTACATAGAAGTGGACTGAGCTGCACTTATCTGACTAGCGGCGTGAAGGGCAGGAAGGTCGTGTTGCAAGGTGTTATTTGCAACCCAGATGGAATGTGACATTCTCCAGACCCACTGTGGTTTTAATATTTTTCACATTTGTATACTGCGAAAAGGCAGCTCACTGCAGCAAGGTTTCCGGCACTACTAATACCAGCAGGCTCTGGGAGAGAAAACGCCCACTGAGTCAGGTGTTAAGGATTATAAAAGATGCCGGTGCCTCAAACAGTGTTTGAATTTGAAGCCTCTGAGGAAATGCTAATGCAGCATGAAACGCGTCAGGCTCATGAATGAACTTGGACTTTGTTTTCTTCCACTGCGCTGTTTCCCTACAAAATAAAACAAAGATTTACCTACCTGCATGATGGCTCTTCTAAATGGGTTTAACGTGAGAAAGTGGATGTTTGACGGCTGTTCCCGGTCGAGGAAGAGCCCTGCCACATAGAAGTGGACCGAGCTGTAGTTATCTGACTAGCGGTGTGAAGGGCAGGAAGGTCGTGTTGCAAGGTGTTATTTGCAGCCCAGATGGAGTTTGACATTTTCCAGACCCACTGTGGTTTTAATATTTTTCACATTTGTACACTGCGAAAAGGCAGCTCACTGCAGCAAGATTTCCGGCACTACTAATACCAACAACCTCTGGGAGAGCCAACGCCCACTGAGGCAGGTGTTAAGGATTTTTAAAGATGCCGTTGCCTCCCACAGTGTTTGAATTTGAAGCTTCTGAGGAAATGCTAATGCAGCATGAAACGCGTCAGGCTCATGAATGAACTTGGACTTTGTTTTCTTCCACTGGGCTGTTTCTTTGCAAAATAAAACGAAGATTTACCTACCTGCATGATGGCTCTTCTAAATGGGTAAAAGTGAGAAAGTGGATGTTTGGCGGCTGTTCCCGGTCGTTTGTACACTGCGAAAAGGCAGCTCACTGCAGCAAGATTAACGGCACTACAAATACCAGCAGGCTCTGGGAGAGCCAATGCCCACTGAGGCAGGTGTTAAGGATTATAAAAGATGCCGGTGCCTCACACAGTGTTTGAATTTGAAGCCACTGAGGAAATGCTAAAGCAGCATGAAACGCGTCAGGCTCATGATTGCACTTGGACTTTGTTTTCTTCCACTGCGCTGTTTCCTTGCAAAATAAAACGAAGATTTACCTACCAGCATGATGGCTCTTCTAAATGGGTAAAAGTGAGAAAGTGTATATATATATATATATATCACCTACTGGCGGTCGCCAGTAGGTAGTTATAGTTAGGACCGTGTTTCCATAGGAAATCTCAAAATTCTATTTTGAATAACTTTGGCGCCGGTTGACGAATCCTCGCGAAATTTTCAAAACTAATGGGGCGCTATGCTCCGCTCCTACCCTGAAAGTCTCGGGGTGATTCGTCAAGTGGGGGCTGAGAAAAAAGGGGGTCCCAAAACGCGTTTTCCCCATGCATTTTTCCATAGGTCCTTTAGTCCGAGAATTACTTGTAATTTGGCAGAGAGCTAGTCCGCAGGTCAAGGATGTGCCTTTTGTAGGTCTGGTGTAAATCTGTTCAGTAGTTCCTGAGACAATAGCATTTAAATCAATATATATATCTGTAAGCGTGCTCTGTGCGCTTACGGTAAGCTTACCGTACGAGTACGGTGCCGTGCGCGAGCTCAAATCTGATTGGTTGTCACATGACTGTAAACATTCGAATCGGACGAAATCAGGAAGTGTCGGCCGCCATCTCGTGTGTTTCACACGGAAAAAAAAGGGAGATAACGTGAAAAGGGGGCAAGGAAGAGAGTTACAGACCCCCTAACATTTGAAAGGGGGTCAAAGAAGGACACAAAAGTACGAAAAAAACATTTATTCATTTTAAAAAAAAATCGCAGAGTACGCGTACGGTAAGCTTACCGTACGCGTACGGTAGAAAAAAAAAATAAAAAAAGAAATAAAATTCAGATTTAAGTGTTTAGATATTAGGGGGCTCTAAAAAGAGCCGTTGTGTTTATGAAGTGATTTTTTAGTGGTACCTACAAGTAAGTACCGAGTCTAAGGTTCAAGAGGAAGACTCTGTTCCCTACATCAGTGAAGTGTACACCATCTCCTCTATAAATGTCTTGCATGTTGTAACGCAAGTTGTTGTGGTAAATGGAACCCATACCATAGTCTCGGAGGAAAGCAGAAACAGATTTGTTGACGTGCTTTCTTGCTTTGTCAATCTGTGGACAAAAATGATTGGACCAGTTCCATTTTTGCCTTTGGCATATGTTAGAATACGCAAAGGCAGTTTTAGGGAAAAGTGAAAACAGTTGTGCAAAGGTCTCCTTCATAAGCATTTCCAGACCTACCCCAGTCAAAGTGCCTAGGTCATTGCCACCACAGTGCACTATTATGAGGTCAGGGTGTTGGATTTGCATGAAGGATTTCACCAATGGCATCAATTGGTGCCACTTTAACCCTCTCTGACCAATCCATTTAATGTCTACATTTGGCAAAGCAAGGTCTCTCACCATACCTGTTTTCTCTGCATACTTTTCACTCCAGAAGACATAGCTGTGCCCTACAATCCACACTGTGAACATCTTCAAAGGAGATCTGGATGCACTCAGGAGGTGTATTTCAGTAGAATGGGAAAAAGAAATGAAAGACAGTTTGGAAATGGAGGCATACATATTTTTTTAAAATAAAAAGAACTCATTGGCTGTTTCATACCATTCTACACTAAAACCTAGGCTGTATGTGTCAATTTATAGAAGCATGTTTTGTATTGGTACAGAAAAATGTGTTACCAAAGAACATTACTATGGATTTGCTGTTAGGTTAGAAAAGTCAAGCACTCTTGCTCTTTGGAAATGAAACATTGTGTGGTGAACTTCTGACCTGACTCCACACAGCAGTGTTCCATGAGCTGTTGCTATGGTAGCAGGCAGAAGTCAAGTTGGGGGAAGGGTGCTTTTGGAAAAGGGTTGGTTTTCAACCAATAGAAATGTGTGATTACATTTGAAAAAAAGGGGGAAGCACTGAGATTTGAAATTAACATGTATATGTGTGGAAAAAGAGAGGGAAACATTGCCATTATCTGGTTCTGCTGAGAGGAGAGAGATGTACAGAACAGAGATCCTGGCTCTGATAATCTGCCATTTGAGTGCCACATTTCTTTCACAACTAACTAATTTTATAGGTGAGTTATGAGTTTGAGAGGGGATGTATGTGGTAAATTAAGAAATTAATAATAGAATTGGAATTCCTTTTGTTGAAGTTGTGTTTATCATTTTGTGTTTTGGGAGAAATTTAAATGTAAGGAACATGTAAAATATTATGGACTATGTTTTCACCATAAATTAAGGTGTACTGGTATAAATGAGGAATACTGTTTTCTGCATAGAATCAGAAGATGACTCTGTGTGCAAAGAGGAATTGTTGTCAGAGATTTATTGCGTATTACTCTGGTAATTTTAGATTTGCATTAGTAGGAAAGGGGCAGCTATTTTTCTGCAGAAGCAGACTCTTTGCACACACCCAGCTGCTTATCCTGTAGAAACATGCATAGTATTCACGACCGAATGGGGTTTGAGGTTGCAGTGAGTAATGCAAATACATTCAACATCACTAAGGCTGGTTGCCTTTGCTGGAGTGTAGTCATTCACCCAGGTTACACATGTTCCTGGACTCAAAAAGCTGTTTGGACATGTGCTGTTTTCAGAATCTGAAAAGTGGATTGAAAATGTGTCAGACTGTAAAAGTACTTATCACTTGCCAAAAAAAGAGTAGTAAGTGTGCTTTCAAATTGGCAAAGAAATTTCGTTTACTGCCTAATATCAAACCATGACTCTGTGTGCAAAGAGGAATTGTTGACAGAGATTTATTGCGTATTACTCTGGTAATTTTAGATTTGCATTAGTAGGAAAGGGGCAGCTATTTTTCTGCAGAAGCAGACTCTTAGCACACACCCAGCTGCTTATCCTGTAGAATCATGCATAGTATTCACAACCGAGTGGGGTTTGAGGTTGCAGTGAGTAATGCAAATACATTCAACATCACTAAGGCTGGTTGCCTTTGCTGGAGTGTAGTCATTCACCCAGGTTACACATGTTCCTGGTCTCAAAAAGCTGTTTGGACATGTGCTGTTTTCAGAATCTGAAAAGTGGATTGAAAATGTGTCGGACTGTAAAAGTACTTATCACTTGCCAAAAAAAGAGTAGTAAGTGTGCTTTCAAATTGGCAAAGAAATTTCGTTTTCTGTCTAATATCAAACCATGACTCTGTGTGCAAAGAGGAATTGTTGACAGAGATTTATTGCTTTTTACTCTGGTAATTTTACATTTGCATTAGTAGGAAAGGGGCAGCTATTTTTCTGCAGAAGCAGACTCTTAGCTCACACCCAGCTGCTTATCCTGTAGAATCATGCATAGTATTCACAACCGAGTGGGGTTTGAGGTTGCAGTGAGTAATGCAAATACATTCAACATCACTAAGGCTGGTTGCCTTTGCTGGAGTGTAGTCATTCACCCAGGTTACACATGTTCCTGGACTCAAAAAGCTGTTTGGACATGTGCTGTTTTCAGAATCTGAAAAGTGGATTGAAAATGTGTCAGACTGTAAAAGTACTTATCACTTGCCAAAAAAAGAGTAGTAAGTGTGCTTTCAAATTGGCAAAGAAATTTTGTTTTCTGCCTAATATCAAACCATGACTCTGTGTGCAAAGAGGAATTGTTGACAGAGATTTATTGCGTATTACTCTGGTAATTTTAGATTTGCATTAGTAGGAAAGGGGCAGCTATTTTTCTGCAGAAGCAGACTCTTAGCACACACCCAGCTGCTTATCCTGTAGAATCATGCATAGTATTCACTACCGAGTGGGGTTTGAGGTTGCAGTGAGTAATGCAAATACATTCAACATCACTAAGGCTGGTTGCCTTTGCTGGAGTGTAGTCATTCACCCAGGTTACACATGTTCCTGGTCTCAAAAAGCTGTTTGGACATGTGCTGTTTTCAGAATCTGAAAAGTGGATTGAAAATGTGTCAGACTGTAAAAGTACTTATCACTTGCCAAAAAAAGAGTAGTAAGTGTGCTTTCAAATTGGCAAAGAAATTTCGTTTTCTGCCTAATATCAAACCATGACTCTGTGTGCAAAGAGGAATTGTTGACAGAGATTTATTGCGTATTACTCTGGTAATTTTAGATTTGCATTAGTAGGAAAGGGGCAGCCATTTTTCTGCAGAAGCAGACTCTTAGCACACACCCAGCTGCTTATCCTGTAGAATCATGCATAGTATTCACAACCGAGTGGGG
Organism: Triturus cristatus; assembly: GCF_964204655.1. Classification (NCBI taxonomy): domain Eukaryota; kingdom Metazoa; phylum Chordata; class Amphibia; order Caudata; family Salamandridae; genus Triturus; species Triturus cristatus. The sequence goes on from NC_140582.1 coordinate 417,370,354, forward strand.
TTTGAGGTTGCAGGGAGTAATGCAAATACATTCAACATCACTAAGGCTGGTTGCCCATACTGGAGTGTAGTCATTCACCCAGGTTACACATGTTCCTGGTCTCAAAAAGCTGTTTGGACATGTGCTGTTTTCAGAATCTGAAAAGTGGATTGAACATGTGTCAGACTGTAAAAGTACTTATCACTTGCCAAAAAAAGAGTAGTAAATGTGCTTTCAAATTGGCAAAGAAATTTCGTTTTCTGCCTAATATCAAACCATGACTCTGTGTGCAAAGAGGAATTGTTGACAGAGATTTATTGCGTATTACTCTGGTAATTTTAGATTTGCATTGGTAGGAAAGGGGCAGCTATTTTTCTGCAGAAGCAGACTCTTAGCACACACCCAGCGGCTTATCCTGTAGAATCATGCATAGTATTCACAACCGAGTGGGGTTTGAGGTTGCAGTGAGTAATGCAAATACATTCAACATCACTAAGGCTGGTTGCCTTTGCTGGAGTGTAGTCATTCACCCAGGTTACACATGTTCCTGGTCTCAAAAAGCTGTTTGGACATGTGCTGTTTTCAGAATCTGAAAAGTGGATTGAAAATGTGTCAGACTGTAAAAGTACTTATCACTTGCCAAAAAAAGAGTAGTAAGTGTGCTTTCAAATTGGCAAAGAAATTTCGTTTTCTGCCTAATATCAAACCATGGCTCTGTGTGCAAAGAGGAATTGTTGACAGAGATTTATTGCGTATTACTCTGGTAATTTTAGATTTGCATTAGTAGGAAAGGGGCAGCTATTTTTCTGCAGAAGCAGACTCTTAGCACACACCCAGCTGCTTATCCTGTAGAATCATGCATAGTATTCACAACCGAGTGGGGTTTGAGGTTGCAGTGAGTAATGCAAATACATTCAACATCACTAAGGCTGGTTGCCTTTGCTGGAGTGTAGTCATTCACCCAGGTTACACATGTTCCTGGTCTCAAAAAGCTGTTTGGACATGTGCTGTTTTCAGAATCTGAAAAGTGGATTGAAAATGTGTCAGACTGTAAAAGTACTTATCACTTGCCAAAAAAAGAGTAGTAAGTGTGCTTTCAAATTGGCAAAGAAATTTCGTTTTCTGCCTAATATCAAACCATGACTCTGTGTGCAAAGAGGAATTGTTGACAGAGATTTATTGCGTATTACTCTGGTAATTTTAGATTTGCATTAGTAGGAAAGGGGCAGCTATTTTTCTGCAGAAGCAGACTCTTAGCACACACCCAGCTACTTATCCTGTAGAATCATGCATAGTATTCACAACCGAGTGGGGTTTGAGGTTGCAGTGAGTAATGCAAATACATTCAACATCACTAAGGCTGGTTGCCTTTGCTGGAGTGTAGTCATTCACCCAGGTTACACATGTTCCTGGACTCAAAAAGCTGTTTGGACATGTGCTGTTTTCAGAATCTGAAAAGTGGATTGAAAATGTGTCAGACTGTAAAAGTACTTATCACTTGCCAAAAAAAGAGTAGTAAGTGTGCTTTCAAATTGGCAAAGAAATTTCGTTTTCTGCTTAATATCAAACCATGACTCTGTGTGCACACAGGAATTGTTTTTAGATATTTAATTTGTGATGGTTTTATTGTGATTTTCACTTGTAGGAAAGGGGTACATAGTATTTTAAGATTTGAAAAGATCATAAAAAATATAGTAATATATTTAAATAAAATAAAGGAATTTTTTTTTAGTTTTTTTCAGGTATTGCTGAAGAGCAGTGAACAAAATTTAAGATGCCTACAAAATCCAGACTAAGGAAAAACCAGAAAAAAAATCTATATTTGAAGACAACTGGAGGACCTAAGTTAGTTGGAGATGCTCATGTTGGGAAAAAGAGAAAGTCTTCTGGTAAGCAGACAAAAGATTTTTTTAAAAATATCTTCAAAAAAAGGAAAAATGTACAAAATGTCTGTACTGGAAATAATGTTTTAAATAGAAAACAAAAAGAAAAAATTGAGCATTTAGTTAATGCAAATATACCTTCAGAAACAATAAAGATTAACTTAAAAAGAAAAACAGCGTTTAAAGAGATTCGTAGAAAAATGTTTCAGAGAAGAGTTATGTCCAATTGGGTAAAGGATGTGAAGAAATATAAGAAAAAAGCAAAATTTTATAAGAGAAAAAAAGAAATTGAAGCCATTGTAGCAAAGGCTTTAGAATTAAAAAGGAAACTATTCATTTTAATTTTGAACAGGATGCATACATTAGATAAAATGGTCAATGTACTGAAATCACAAAGCAAAAGGAAAAGACTAGTGAAAAGAACAAACTTTTGTAAAGTGTTTTTAGGAGAATGGATGCATAGTTCAAGTAGTGAACCTTTTTTTAATGAAGAGAGTTATCTTCAAAGTAATAGTTTGCTGCATGCAGTTGACACCAGAGGTCGTGCTTATGAAGTGAAACATGGTTGTATAATGGAGAAGGAGAAAATGGTTCCAAGAGATGAGGAACAAGTGATGGCGGATGAGGTTATGGGGAGACGTCCTAAAGCCCCAGTGTATACTTGGAATTGTAGTAGTATTTGCACTGTGCGTCAGGAATCTATTGATAAATTTCGTGAGTTTCTAAGAGAATATAGTAAAAAAAGTGTTAAACAGAAGATTAAGGTGCTTCAAAGTCTAGATCCATGCAGAGTGAGAGAGAATACTGGTTTGCAGGGACATTCTCTGGCTTGTCTATCTAGAAAAGTGTGTAAAAGTGTTTTTCATCATTTTAGGATGCTAGCTGTTCATCATACTGAAATGAGAAAGTTTGTGAGACGATTGTATTTTGCTAAAAGTCCAGCAATAAAGTTAGATGAATTGAATAGGGCTCTGTTCCGTGGATCGGTATCAGATGTAGAGAAGGTTACTGATGAAATTCAGTTTAGTTACTTTGGTCCAGAACAAGACAGTGCAGGTAATGACACAGTTATTGAGGAAGATGTGGAAGAGAATGTAGAACCCTCTGTAAGTAAGAAATTTGATGATCAAATGACAAAATTTGCAATAATCTCTAATGAAAGACCAAATATTACTTGTATTTGTTGCCGCAGAACTCATTATAGAAATCAAACCAGGAATGTTGATCTCTACAGAAAAAGTGAAAATGAAGATAATTATAAGTGGAAGGATTTTGCAACATATATATTTCTTGAAAATTGTTTTGAATTGGGTGAAGATCAGCGTATTTGTAAATACTGTTATAATAAGTTAGAAGAAAATAGAATGCCGACCAGAGCTGTACATAATAATTTAGAATTGGATGCTATTCCTGCCGAACTTTCTGAATTAAAAACATATGAGTCTATACTCATTCAATGTGTTTATCCGTTCCAGACCATAGTACGTATGGAGCCCAAAACTGGTAAATTACCTCCTTCAGATTTACTGAGAGGTTTAAAAGGTAGAGTGGTGTATTTGCCCTTGGATTTGAAAAAAAATTTGGAAACTATTGATGCAGATACTTTGGAAACTGAACCATTAGTTATTCTGGTTAATGGTGTACCTACAAAGAATAAGAAAATTTGGCAGGAGCTGGTAGATGTACGGAAAGTACAAAGAGCAAATTTGTATTTGAAAAGGAATAACAAATGGTATGAATCAATTTATATAGAAGAAGAAGAAGAAGATTTACAAGAAGACACAGAAACACCAACTGGACAAATTGAAAAAGTGGACAAGTCAAAGGAAGAAGAAATTTATGTACATTTTAGCATACATCCTCTTCATTCAAAAGAAGTTATGGGAGACACTATTGATCTGTTTCAGATGAAGAAAGCAAAAGGAACTCCCGTGAGTGTATGGGAGGAGAGCTTGGAAGCTCGATGTTTTCCCCAGCTGTTCCCTACAGGAAAAGGAGGACGATACCATGAACGTCCAGAACAGATTCCAGCTTCTGAGTATCGGACTACAAGACTATATGCAGAAGATCCAAGATTTCGACAAAGTATTCCTTATTTGTTCCATCTTTTATTTGAAAGCGACTTGTCTGTATTATCTTATGCAGTAAATCACATTTTAAAAAGTGGAGTACATTTACAAAATGTGTCTGCTAAGGATTTTATGGAGAAAGTGCAGCACCGAGATGATCATTTGGAAACACAACTGATCAATCTGATGGCTTGTCAGCGTGGGACAAATGAATATTGGTACCGACGCCATGGTGAATTAAAATGCATGTTACGGAATTTAGGAACTCCAACATGGTTCCTTACCCTAAACTGTGCCGAGTACGCTTGGGATGATTTACTGGATTTTCTACGAGAGGCAAATTCAAACATTAAAAACATCGAATACAAGACAGCAGGAGAACTGTGCTCATTGGATCCGGTTAATGTTTGCAGATATTTCAATCATAGATTTGAGGCCATGATGTGCTTCATCTGCAATAAAAAAAATCCACCTCTTGGAGAAGTTTTGGATTTCTTTTGGAGAAAAGAGTACCAAGCAAGAGGTGCTCCTCATATTCATATGCTGTTGTGGATCAAGGATGCCCCAAAGTTTGGAACAGATGCTGATGATACAGTTTTATCTTTCATTGAAGAATATGCAACATGTGCTATACCAAAAAGCACAGAAGAGAAAAAGTTAAAGGAGCAAGTTTTACGTTTCCAAAGTCATCGGTGTGGAAAATACTGTCGACGGAAATACAAGAGCAAAGATAAATTCCACACTAAATGTCGATTTGGATTTCCTAGACCTTTTCATTCAAAAGGAAGAGTAAACAGTTTTATGTCAGCTGTGAGACATACTATTACAAGAAAATCACCTAAGAATACCTACAACCTAAAAAGAAAAGAAGAATCAAAAAATATAAATGACTACAACCCAGTCATTTTATCCATGTGGAATGCTAACATGGATATACAGTATGTAGCTGACAATTCCATTACTGTTGCTCGATATGTAACGTCTTACATTACTAAATCAGAAAAAACTGAATTGAAAGAAATGTGGGAAGAGATTTCTCACGAGAAGACTGTCAGTAAGAAGCTATACAGTTTCAGATTAAAGATGTTATCGCATCGAGAAATTGGATCCTACGAATGTTCAGATAGGTTATCTTCTGCAAGTCTCTACTCGAAATCAAGAAGAATAATTTGGGCAAGTTTAGGCCTTGCAGCAATGAGAAATCGGGTACTGAAATCTGTGGGAGAAATTGAATATTTAGCACAGTTCGAACCTGAAAGTACAGATATTTTAAAAACAAACATGTTGGACACATATTACCCAAAAAGAAGTGATCACCTTGAAAACATGTGTCTCTATGAAGTGCTGCAGAACTTCATTTTTAAACGGAATGCCACAGAAGACATCAACAATGGAAAATATAAAGTCAGTGGTGAGGAAGGATGTTTGGTGAAGCAAACAAAAGGAAGTTTGATAAATCATCGGAAGCTGACTTGCGACACTACTGACAAAAAGGAATTTTACTACCTGGCACTTTTACAGCTGTTCAAACCATGGCGTTCAGAGGATGAACTACTTGGAGAATTCCAGAGCTATGAGGACTCATTTAATGCATGTAAAGATACGATTGAATGCAGTACTTTCACAAATTATGTCCAAATGTTAAATGAAGAAATTGAACAGGAAACTACAATTGCAGCTGAAGTAGCTAGAGACAGTTCTCAAGAGAGCCAAAGTTCTGGAACGCTCAGTCAAGATCCCCTAGGACAACCAATCGTAGAAAATGAAGCTGCAATAGCTATGACTGAAGTGGAAACGGCTATGAATCAAGCTCAAGAAGAATTAATAGACTTACCAAATTTGGAAGAACAACTGAATGAAGAGCAGCAACAAATTTATGAAGAGATCAGAAACAAAATTGATCACGGATTACTACATGAAAAAAAAGAGTGCTCATGCACATCATTTCAACCAATCAGGATGTATGTAAGCGGACAAGCTGGAACTGGAAAAAGTTTCTTAATAAAAGTCATCAGAAGCTACCTACAGCAAAAAACGGATTCAACTTTGTCTTGTGTTGTTACTGCTCCAACTGGGTTAGCAGCATATAACATAAAAGGAATCACCTTACATCGTTTGCTAATGTTACCAGTGGAGCATGAGAACAAAATAGAATACCACAAGCTAACTGGAGAAGCATGCTTGGAAGTTTCAAGAGTATTGAAGAAGATGCAAGTTCTCATTATTGATGAGGTGAGCATGGTATCAAACTTAATGCTTGCCTTTGTGCATTTAAGAATGCAGCAAATTCTAAGGAGAGACTATGACGTGTTATTTGGTGGAAAACATGTCATAGTTTTTGGGGATCTTCTGCAGCTCACTCCAGTTAAAGGACAACCAGTGTTTAATACTGTGTCACATGAAGACACAAAGAAGTCATTGGGAAGCATTGGTAATGCAAATATTTGGTCCTTCTTTGAGTACAAGGAACTTACTACTAATATGAGGCAAGCAAATGATGAAGAATATGGAAGTATTCTGAAAGATATCAGAATTGGACTACTCACTGAAGCTGGCACGAAAGCATTACAGAGTCGGTTGCTACATAATTTATTCCCAAAGGAAGAAATAGTTGCAGAGAAAATATACAAGAACATTGCAGAAAAGAAAAGTGTAATCTGCTTAATGCCAACTCTACGTGAATGCTCAATATTCAATGAGGAACTTTTGAAATTGGAAAAGGAAGAGATTAGGAAATTGGAAGCAGTGAACAAAATTCAGCATGAAAGAATTACTATTACATTAACAGGCAAACTGAAAAATAAATTGGATTCACTAGAGAAGAACATTTCCAAAACTGCTGGATTAGAAAAAAATCTATATGTTTGCATGAACTGTAGAGTATTTTTAAGGAGAAATTTGGATGTTGAAAAAGGTTTAGTGAATGGAGCTATGGGAAGAGTTGTGGGTTTTATTAATTACCAGAAAAAAGATGGAATTGAATGTTTAAAAATAAAATTTGATCAGATAGAAGAAGTTATAGACATTTGTCGTTGTACAGTTCGTTTCATGCTTGTGAAAGACTTATATGTACAAAGAAAGCAGTTTCCGTTTTCTCTAGCATATGCTGTAACTATTCACAAGTCTCAAGGATTGACTGTAGATTGTGCTTTTGTGAACATTGGTTCAACTGTGTTCAAAGAAGGTATGGCTTTTGTTGCTTTGCACGAGTGAAAACATTATCTGGTTTATTTATGATAGACTTTGATGACTCAAAAGTTAGTGCTGATGCAAATTGTGTAAAGGAGTATAATAGATTAAGAAGAACCTATGCTCCTCATTTAGGTCAGTATCCTGTGTTGGAAAAACGTGTTGTTTCTCGAAAAAGGAGAATTGAGAATATCTGTAATGAGGATGTAGAGAGGAGAAAAAAAAATGATGTAATTGCAAGCAAAAAGAAAAAGGAAAATGTTGAAGAGGTTGTTGGTTGTCATTTTGAAAATAGCTCTGGTGTCAACTGCTACGCTAATGTAGTGCTGAATGTTGTATTTTATCTTGAAAGTTTGCAAGAGCAGATAATAGTAAATCAGAGAAAAAGATTCTGTTCTGAGTTGAGTCTCCTTTTTGAAAAGCTGAGTAATGATAAAACTAAAATAGAAAGTGCTACTGAAATTAGAAAACTTTTAGATGTATGTTCAGGCTGTACACAGTTTTCTCAAAATGTACAGCAAGATGCACAGGAATTCTTGATGTATTTTCTTCAGGTACTGGAAGAAGAAGGGGTACAAATAGAAAATATGTTTGGTCTCTCTTATAAATGGGAACATAGTTGTGAAAACTGTTTCAATACATGTGGCTCTAATGTTGATTTTGAAAGGTTTATTTATTTAACATTGCCAGAGAGTAAAACAGTCACTTTTGCTAAATTAGTTAAAGATGCTAATCATAGCATGGAATGCGGTGAGTGTAAATCTGACATGTTTTCAACGTTAATTTGAAAGGAATACGGACAGTATGTAATTTTAATGATGCAACGATGTAGAGCTGATGGTTCAAAATTGGATACTTTAATAAAGAAGTTTACAGGACAGCAATTATCAATTTCAGGAAAAACTTTTGTAACAGTTGCAATAATTTTCCATGATGGACCTACTGTAACTTCTGGTCATTACACAGTTTATCTAAAATGTAAAAAAGGCTGGACAATGTGTAATGATTGTCAATTGGTTTTTAAGCAACGTTTGCCTTTTGATTTAGCAAATTCCTATCTAATCTTCCTGAAACCTAAATTTTAGAGAGAATTGGCAACATCTGTACAAAACAATTTTACCATTTTATTGGATTACCATTGGAATTTTCAAATAAAAAGATTTTTAAAATTACCATTTGGCCTAAAGGAAAGGTAACCAATTGTATTGTGGACTTATTTAATTCCTAATTAATCTTTCGGAAACCAAAATTTTAGAGAGAATCGGTAACATCTGTACAATTTAAATTTTGGAATTTTATTGGATTACCATTGGAAATTTAATCAAAAAAGAATTTTAAAATTACCATTTGGCCTAAAGGAAAGGTAACCAATTGTATTGTGGACTTATTTAATTCCTAATTAATCTTTCGGAAACCAACATTTTAGAGAGAATCGGTAACATCTGTACAATTTAAATTTTGGAATTTTATTGGATTACCATTGGAAATTTAATCAAAAAAGAATTTTAAAATTACCATTTGGCCTAAAGGAAAGGTAACCAGATGTATTGTGGAGTGATTTGAGATATATTATTTTTGTGATTATGCTTCTGTAACAAAATTGTCAGACGGTATTTTTTAGAAATAGTTATTGTTATTAGATGATATTTTTTTTTGAATATTTTGCATTTCTATAATGTTATGTTTAAGTGAGAAGAGATTCTGGGCTTTTTTAAAACAATCTTTTTTGCCCGCTGTTAAGTGATGAATGCAATTGCTTTCACGATTTATAGTGAAATGCAATATATTCTGAAAACAGCAAAAAAATGGCAAAAAATTGTTTTGGGAAAATATGTAAATACGTGTACTGTATTATAAAATGTTTTATTAAATATTAATACTTTTTTCTTTTTTTTCAGATTGAGAAAGAACATTTTCGAAAAATAAAACCATTTTTTCATGCAATTTCAATAAAATTTAAATTGATAATTAAATTTTTGGGTGGGTCAGGTAAGTCAGAAATTTGATGGTCCCTTTTTTCCACTTCTCCTCAAACAGATTTTCAGTATTTCGTTATTAATCTCTCAAGGACCTTGTAATGTGGTAATTGTTTTTAGTGTTTTAAAAAAAAAAAAAAAAAAAAATACGCTTACCGTTGAGAGGTAAGGTTGGCTCTTAAAAGAGCCGTTGTGTTCATGCAGGGACAGAGGAAAGAAAGAATGGGAATATTAGCTGGTAGGACAAATGTGCTGGTCTATTCTGTTGTTAATTAGGGGAACACTGGTCTCCCCACGAACAATTAGACCATGGCAATTTGAGCACCACATTGTAACCCTCGCAAATCGATGGTTAGTTTCCAGAGGACCAGAAAAAGGTGAATCTCCCCCCACAGATGAAGGGCTCAGCTGAGCTGCCGAAGATGGACTCGGCTGAGCTGCTGTGGATGTGCTCGGTCGACTTACTGAAGGGTTTCCTCCAGTATGTCGAGCATTTGTCCTAGGGTGTACATCCTCAAGGTGTCTTAACATAGTGTGATTCCCGAAGGAATACTTCTTGTTAGGATTACCTCTAGAAAGTACACGCTGGCAAAGCTTGCAAGTCACTAAAGCAGCATTTACTTTTTTCTGGCCCTCAGGAAACGTAAAATACTCCCATATAAAAGAGCTCTTTTGTTTCCCCCTTCTCTGCCTGATGGTGGTGCTGCTAGCCTCACTCTCAGAAGAGGAGTGCTGGTCTGCCATCGTATCCCAAAGACAACTCAGCTCCTTCTCCTAAGGGATCACAAGCAGAAATGAGGGGAATGGGTGTGGTGTAGGAGAGTTCTAGAGCTGAAAGTACTTTAAACCAATCAAAAGTGTTGTTTCTTGATCACATGACCCACCGCGCGCGTACGTTACGCTTACGGAGCGCTTACGGAGCGCTTACGGTAAAAGTACGCATGCGCGTATAAAAGACACGTGCACGCGCGCATGCGCATAACAGGCACGCCCCAACACTTCCGCGTAACGTGGGCGTGTAACGTATGCGCTTACGCGCTGCGTACGCAGTACGCATGTCTACGTAAATTGCGTAACCATACGCAAAAAGAGTAGAAATATTACGTACATTACGCAAAACATACGCTTACCGTAAGCTTACTATACGCGCACGTAAAAAAATTAAAAATAAAAAAAAAATTGGAAAAAAAGAATAGCTATGTTATACTAATATATCTTACCTGTTTGGTAAAAAAAAAATGTGAAAAAATAATATACTGCAGAATTTTTAAAATTTAAGCATAGTGTTTAAAGAGAATATAAAGTAAAAATAAAAAGATGTAAAAAACCTTGCAAAAAAAATAAAAAAATCACACGTTTAATATAAGAATTTGTATTTAATAAACCATACAAAATCACTGAAAAAACCATGGGTTTCACACACGTTATAGGTAAGAATTAGCATTTAAAAAACCATACAAATTCACTGAAAAAACCATGGGTTTCACACACGTTATAGTTAGGAATTAGCATTTAAAAAACCTTGCAAATTCAGTGAAAAAACCATGGGTTTCACACACGTTATAGTTAGGAATTAGCATTTAAAAAACCTTGCAAATTCAGTGAAAAAACCATGGGTTTCACACACGTTATAGTTAGGAATTAGCATTTAAAAAATCAGTGATGTCATGAGTGATGTCACTGACCATGTCATGAGTGATGTAATATGTGACGTCATCAGCAGTGGATTGCGGGTGCGCGAGTTATAGTTAGCTTAACTAACTATAACGGGGGAATTTCATTGTTTTTTTACGAGTGAAATGTCCAGCTAACTATAACGTGTGTGAAACCTATGGTTTTTTCACTGAATTTGCAAGGTTTTTTAAATGCTAATTCCTAACTATAACGTGTGTGAAACCCATGGTTTTTTCACTGAATATATATATATATATATATATATATATATATGTACCTTTTGTGCATGGCATATAAATCAATGGAACATTTAATAGATTACCTTTCACAACGAAGCGCATAATATGTCCTCCGTGTGCGGACGGTGCGCGCAGCGCATCTGGCGTACATGGCCCATGAAGCGTAACGTGGGCATGCGGTGCGCATAGCGCACCGCGTGCCCACCGTGCGTGCACGGCACTAACTGTGTAAAGTGGGCGCGCGGCGCCACGAACGGCGTAAAGTAACTTTGCATTTAAAAAAACCGTACAAATTCACTGAAAAAACCATAGGTTTCACACACGTTATAGTTAGGAATTAGCATTTAAAAAACCTTGCAAATTCACTGAAAAAACCATAGGTTTCACACATGTTATAGTTAGCTGGACATTTTACTCATAAAAAACCAATGAAATTCCCCCGTTATAGTTAGTGCAGGCAACTATAACTCACGCGACCGCAATCCTCTGCTGATGACATATGTGTCTTTATGAAAAAAAAATATTTGTAATATATGTATAGCTAAAATTTAATGGAAGAAGACATGGGCAAATAAGTGTCTAAATACAGTATTTAGTTGCCTGCACTAACTATAACGGGGGAATTTCATTGGTTTTTTATGAGTAAAATGTCCAGCTAACTATAACATGTGTGAAACCTATGGTTTTTTCAGTGAATATATATATATATATATATATATATATATATATATATATATTACCTACTGGCGGTCGCCAGTAGGTAGTTATAGTTAGGACCACGTTTCCATAGGAAAACCTCAACATTCTATTTTGAATAACTTTGGCGCCGGTCGACGAATCCTCGCGAATTTCTCAAAATAGGTGGGGCGCTACGCTCCGCTCCTACCCTGAAAGTCTCGGGGGGATCCGTCAAGCGGGGGCTGAGATAAAAGGGGGGTCCCAAAACGCGTTTTTCCCATGCATTTTTCCATAGGACCTTTAGAACGAGCTACAGCACGAACGGCTGAACAGAATTACTCAAAATTTGGCAGAGAGGTAGTCCCTAGGTCAAGGAAGTGCCTTTTGTAGGTTTGGTGTAAATCTGTTCAGTAGATTCTGAGAAAATAGCCTTTAAATCAATATATATATCTGAGCCCGCTTACGGTACGCTTACCGTACGCTTACGGTAAGCGTACGGTGGCGTGCGCGAGCGCGATTCTGATTGGCTCTTAGATCTTAGTAAACATTCGAATCGGCCGAAACCAGGAAGCGGCGGCCGCCATTTTCTGTGTTTCACTCTGAAAAAAAAAGAGTGAAAACAAGAAAAGGGGGCAATGAGGAGAGTTACAGACCCCCTTACATTTGTGAGGGGGTCAAAGAAGGACTGTAAAGTACAAAACAAACATTTATTGATTTTTAAAAAAAATCACGGGGTACGCGTACGGTAAGCTTACGGTAAGCGTACGGAAGAAACATGGCGTGCGCGAAGGAGATTCTGATTGGCCCATAGATCTTAGTAAACATTCGAATCGGCCGAAACCAGGAAGCGGCGGCCGCCATTTTGTGTGTTTCACTCAGAAAAAAAACAGAGAAAACAAGGAAAGGGGGCAATGAGGAGAGTTACAGACCCCCTAACATTTGTAAGGGGGTCAAAGAAGGACAGAAAAGTACAAAAAAAACATTTATTGATTTTAAAAAAAATCACGGGGTACGCGTACCGTAAGCTTACGGTAAGCGTACGGTAAAAAAAATAAAAATAAATAAATGAAAAGCAGATTTAAGAGTTTAGAAATTAGGGAGCTCTAAAAAGAGCTGTTGTGTTTATGAAGTCATTTTTTTAGTGGTACCTACAAGTAAGTACCGATGCAGAGTCTAAGGTTCAAGAGGAAGACTCTGTTCCCTTCATCATTGAAGTGCACACCATCTCCTCTATAAATGTCTTGCATGTCATAACGCAAGTTGTTGTGGTAAATGGCACCCATACCATAGTCACGGAGGAAAGCAGAAACAGATTTGTTGACGTGCTTTCTTGCTTTGTCAATCTGCGGACAGAAATGATTGGACCAGTTCCATTTTTGCCTTTGGCATATGTTGGAAAACACAAAGGCAGTTTTAGGGAAAAGTGTAAACAGTTGTGCAAAGGTGTCCTTCATAAGCATTTCCAGACCTACCCCAGTCAAAGTGCCTAGGTCATTGCCACCACAGTGCACTATTATGAGGTCAGGGTGTTGTATTTGAATGAAGGATTTCACCAATGGCATCAATTGGTGCCACTTTAACCCTCTCTGACCAATCCATTTAATGTCTACATTTGGCAAAGCAAGGTCTCTCACCATACCTGTTTTCTCTGCAAACTTTTCACTCCAGAAGACATAGCTGTGCCCTACAATCCACACTGTGAACATCTTCAAAGGAGAACTGGATGCACTCAGGAGGTGTCTTTCAGTAGAATGGCAATATGAAAAGAAAGACAGTTTGGAAATGGAGGCATACATATTTTTTTCAAAACAAAAAGAACTGATTGGCTGTTTCATACCATTCTAGAATAAAAACTAGGCTGTATGTGTAAATTAATAGAAGCATGTTTTGTATTGGTACAAAAAAATGTGTAACCAAAGAACAGTACTATGGATTTGCTGTAAGGTTTGAAAAGTCAAGCACTCTTGCTCTGTGGAATTGAAACATTGTGTGTCGAACTTCTGACCTAACTCTACACAGCAGTGTTCCATGAGCTGTTGCTATGGTAGCAGGCAGAAGTCAAGTTGGGGGAAGGGTACTAGGCAGAAGTCAAGTTGGGGGAAGGGTACTTTTGGAAAAGGGTTGGTTTTCAACCAATAGAAATGTGTGATTGCATTTGAAAAAAAGGGGGAAGCACTGAGATTTGAAACTTACATGTATATGTGTGGAAAAATAGAGGGAAAGTTTGCCATTATCTGGTTCTGCTGAGAGGAGAGAGGTGAACACAACAGAGATCCTGGCTCTGATAATCTGCTGTTTGAGTGTCACATTTCTTTCACAACTAACTAATTTTAAAGGTGAGTTTACAGTTTGAGAGGGGATGTATGTGGTAACTTAAGAAATTAATAATAGAAATGGGAATTGTTTTTGTTGTAGTTACACATGGTGGTTTCATAATGTGTCAGTCTGTAAAAGTGATTTACACTTGCCCCGAAAAAAAAAAGAGCAGTAAGTGTGCTTTCAAATTGGCAAAGAAATTTCGTTTTGGGACTAATGTGAAAACATGACTCTGTGTGCATAGAAGAATTATAGGCAGAGATTTATTGCGTCTTGCTCTGGTGATTTCATAGTTGCATTAGATGGAAAGGGGGAGCGAATTTTTGGGGGAAGAAGCAGAGTCTTAGCACACACCCATGTGCTTGCCATGTATAGTCATGCACAGTATTTAGAAGCGAGTGGGGTTTTCAGGTTTAAGTCTGTAATGCAAATACATTCAGCATCACTAAGGCTGGTTGCCCTTGCTGGAGTGTAGGCAGTCACAGAGAATACACATGGTGGTGGTCTGAAAAAACAGCTTGGACATGTGCATTTAAATAAATCAAAAAAAGTGGTTTTATAATGTGTCAGTCTGTAAAAGTGATTTCCAATTGTAAAAAGTGATTTTCACTTGGCCCGAAAAAAAAAGAGCAGTAAGTGTGCTTTCAAAATGGCAAAGAAATTTCGTTTTGGGACTAATGTGAAAAAATGACTCTGTGTGCATAGAGGAATTATAGGCAGAGATTTATTGCGTCTTGCTCTGGTGATTTCACAGTTGCATTAGATGGAAAGGGGGAGCGAATTTTTGGGGGCAGAAGCAGAGTCTTAGCACACACCCATGTGCTTGCCATGTATAGTCATGCACAGTATTTAGAAGCGAGTGGGGTTTTCAGGTTTAAGTCTGTAATGCAAATACATTCAGCATCACTAAGGCTGGTTGCCCTTGCTGGAGTGTAGGCAGTCACCGCGAATACACATGGTGGTGGTCTGAAAAAAACAGCTTGGACAAGTGCAATTAAATAAATTAAAAAAAAAGGTTTCATAATGTGTCAGTCTGTAAAAGTGATTTTCACTTGCCCCGAAAAAAAAAAGAGCAGTAAGTGTGCTTTAAAAATGGCAAAGAAATTTCGTTTTGGGACTAATGTGAAAACATGACTCTGTGTGCATAGAGGAATTATAGGCAGAGATTTATTGCGTCTTGCTCTGGTGATTTCACAGTTGCATTAGATGGAAAGGGGGAGCGAATTTTTGGGGGAAGAAGCAGAGTCTTAGCACACACTCATGTGCTTGCCATGTATAGTCATGCACAGTATTTAGAAGCGAGTGGGGTTTTCAGGTTTAAGTCTGTAATGCAAATACATTCAGCATCACTAAGGCTGGTTGCCCTTGCTGGAGTGTAGGCAGTCACAGAGAATACACATGGTGGTGGTCTGAAAAAACAGCTTGGACATGTGCATTTAAATAAATCAAAAAAAGTGGTTTCATAATGTGTCAGTCTGTAAACGTGATTTCCAATTGTAAAAAGTGATTTTCACTTGGCCCGAAAAAAAAAGAGCAGTAAGTGTGCTTTCAAAATGGCAAAGAAATTTCGTTTTGGGACTAATGTGAAAACATGACTCTGTGTGCATAGAGGAATTATAGGCAGAGATTTATTGCGTCTTGCTCTGGTGATTTCACAGTTGCATTAGATGGAAAGGGGGGCGAATTTTTGGGGGAAGAAGCAGAGTCTTAGCACACACCCATGTGCTTGCCATGTATAGTCATGCACAGTATTTAGAAGCGAGTGGGGTTTTCAGGTTTAAGTCTGTAATGCAAATACATTCAGCATCACTAAGGCTGGTTGCCCTTGCTGGAGTGTAGGCAGTCACAGAGAATACACATGGTGGTGGTCTGAAAAAACAGCTTGGACATGTGCAATTAAATAAATTAAAAAAAAAGGTTTCATAATGTGTCAGTCTGTAAAAGTGATTTTCACTTGCCCCGAAAAAAAAAAGAGCAGTAAGTGTGCTTTAATAATGGCAAAGAAATTTCGTTTTGGGACTAATGTGAAAACATGACTCTGTGTGCATAGAGGAATTATAGGCAGAGATTTATTGCGTCTTGCTCTGGTGATTTCACAGTTGCATTAGATGGAAAGGGGGAGCGAATTTTTGGGGGAAGAAGCAGAGTCTTAGCACACACCCATGTGCTTGCCATGTATAGTCATGCACAGTATTTAGAAGCGAGTGGGGTTTTCAGGTTTAAGTCTGTAATGCAAATACATTCAGCATCACTAAGGCTGGTTGCCCTTGCTGGAGTGTAGGCAGTCACAGAGAATACACATGGTGGTGGTCTGAAAAAACAGCTTGGACATGTGCATTTAAATAAATCAAAAAAAGTGGTTTCATAATGTGTCAGTCTGTAAAAGTGATTTCCAATTGTAAAAAGTGATTTTCACTTGGCCCGAAAAAAAAAGAGCAGTAAGTGTGCTTTAAAAATGGCAAAGAAATTTCGTTTTGGGACTAATGTGAAAACATGACTCTGTGTGCATAGAGGAATTATAGGCAGAGATTTATTGCGTCTTGCTCTGGTGATTTCACAGTTGCATTAGATGGAAAGGGGGAGCGAATTTTTGGGGGAAGAAGCAGAGTCTTAGCACACACCTATGTGCTTGCCATGTATAGTCATGCACAGTATTTAGAAGCGAGTGGGGTTTTCAGGTTTAAGTCTGTAATGCAAATACATTCAGCATCACTAAGGCTGGTTGCCCTTGCTGGAGTGTAGGCAGTCACAGAGAATACACATGGTGGTGGTCTGAAAAAACAGCTTGGACATGTGCATTTAAATAAATCAAAAAAAGTGGTTTTATAATGTGTCAGTCTGTAAAAGTGATTTCCAATTGTAAAAAGTGATTTTCACTTGGCCCGAAAAAAAAAGAGCAGTAAGTGTGCTTTCAAAATGGCAAAGAAATTTCGTTTTGGGACTAATGTGAAAAAATGACTCTGTGTGCATAGAGGAATTATAGGCAGAGATTTATTGCGTCTTGCTCTGGTGATTTCACAGTTGCATTAGATGGAAAGGGGGAGCGAATTTTTGGGGGAAGAAGCAGAGTCTTAGCACACACCCATGTGCTTGCCATGTATAGTCATGCACAGTATTTACAAGCGAGTGGGGTTTTCAGGTTTAAGTCTGTAATGCAAATACATTCAGCATCACTAAGGCTGGTTGCCCTTGCTGGAGTGTAGGCAGTCACCGCGAATACACATGGTGGTGGTCTGAAAAAAACAGCTTGGACAAGTGCAATTAAATAAATTTAAAAAAAAGGTTTCATAATGTGTCAGTCTGTAAAAGTGATTTTCACTTGCCCCGAAAAAAAAAAGAGCAGTAAGTGTGCTTTAAAAATGGCAAAGAAATTTCGTTTTGGGACTAATGTGAAAACATGACTCTGTGTGCATAGAGGAATTATAGGCAGAGATTTATTGCGTCTTGCTCTGGTGATTTCACAGTTGCATTAGATGGAAAGGGGGAGTGAATTTTTGGGGGAAGAAGCAGAGTCTTAGCACACACCCATGTGCTTGCCGTGTATAGTCATGCACAGTATTTAGAAGCGAGTGGGGTTTTCAGGTTTCAGTCTGTAATGCAAATACATTGAGCTTCACTAAGGCTGGTTGCCCTTGCTGGAGTGTAGCACTCTGGACATGGGCTTTTTAAAAAATCTGAAAAGTGGTTTCATAATGTGACAGTTTGTAAAAGAGATTTTCACTTGCCCAAAAAAAAGAGCAGTTTGTGTGCATTCAAATTGGCAAAGAAATTTTGTTTTGTGACTATTGTGAAAAGAAATGTAGTAATATATTTAAATACAATAAAGGATTTTTTTTTAGTTTTTTTCAGGTATTGCTGAAGAACAGTGAACAAAATTTAAGATGCCTACAAAATCTCGAGTTCAAAAAACGCTAAAAAAAAAACTATATTTGAAGACAACTGGAGGACCAAAGTTAGTAGAAGATGCTCATGTTGGGAAAAAGAAAAAATCTTCTGGTAAGCAGAAAAAACAATTTCTTAAAAAAATATTCAAAACAAAGAAAAATGTACAAAATGTCTGTCCTGGGAAGAATGTAACAAAACGAAGAGAACAGCAAAAAATTGAGAATTTAGTTAATGCAAATATACCTTCTGCAACTGAAAAGTTTTACATAAACAGAAAAACAGCGTTTAAAGAGATACGTAGAAAAATGTTTCAGAGAAGAGTTATGTCCAATTTGATAAAGGATGTGAAGAAATATAAGCAAAAGGCAAAATATTACAAGAGAAAAAAAGAAATTGAAGCCATTGCAGCAAAAGCATTAGAATTAAAAAGGAAACTATTCATATTAATTTTGAATAGGATGCGTACATTAGATAAAATGGTTAATGTACTGAAATCACAAAGCAAAAGCAAAAGAGTAGTGAACAGAACAAACTTTTGTAAAGTGTTTTTAGGAAAGTGGATGCATAGTTCAAGTAGTGAACCTTTTTTTAATGAAGAGAGCTATTTTCAAAGTAATAGTTTGCTGCATGCAGTTGACACCAGAGGTCGTTCATACGAAGTAAAAAATGGTTGCATAATGGAGAAGGAGATAATGGTTCCAAGAGATGAGGTACAAGTGATGGCAGATGAGGCAATGGGGAGACGTCCTAAAGCCCCAGTGTACACTTGGAATTGTAGTAGTATTTGCACTGTGCGTCAGGAATCTATTGACAGATTTCGAGAGTTTCTAAGAGAATATAGTAAAAAAAGTGTAAAACAGAAGATTAAGGTGCTTCAAAGTCTGGATCCATGCAGAGTGAGAGAGAATACTGGTTTGCAGGGTCATTCTCTGGCTTGTCTATCTAGAAAAGTGTGCAATAGTGTTTTCCATCATTTTAGGATGCTGGCTGTTCATCATACTGAAATGAGAAAGTTTGTGAGACGGTTGTATTTTGTCAAAAGTCCAGCAATAAAGTTAAATGAATTGAATAGGGCTCTGTTCCGAGGAACGGTATCAGATGTAGAGAAGGTTGTTGATGAAATTCAGTTTTGTTACTTTGGTCCTGAACAAAACAGTGCAGAGAAGGACACAGTAAATGAGGAAGAAGTGGAAGAGAATGTAGAACCTTCTGTAAGTAAGACATTTAATGATCACATAACAAAATTTGCAATAGTCTCTAATGAAAGACCAAATGTTACTTGTATTTGTTGCCGCAGAACTCATTATAGAAAACAAACTAGGAATTTTGATCTCTACAGAAAGAGTGAAAATGAAGATAATTATAAGTGGATGGATTTTGCCACATATATATTTCTTGAAAATTGTTTTGAATTGGGTGAAGATCAGCGTATTTGTAAATACTGTTACAACAAGTTAGAGGAAAATAGAATGCCGACCAGAGCTGTACATAATAATTTAGAATTGGATGCTATTCCTGCTGAACTTTCTGAATTAAATACATATGAGTCTATACTCATTCAATGTGTTCATCCGTTCCAGACCATAGTACGTATGGAGCCCAAAACTGGTAAATTACCTCCTTCAGATTTACTGAGAGGTTTAAAAGGTAGAGTGGTGTATTTGCCCTTGGATTTGAAAAAAAATATGGAAACTATTGATGCGGATACTTTGGAAACTGAACCATTAATTATTCTGGTTAATGGTGTACCTACAAAGAATAAGAAGATTTGGCAGGAGCTGGTAGATGTGCGGAAAGTACAAAGAGCAAATTTGTATTTGAAAAAAAATAACAAATGGTATGAATCAATTTATATAGAAGAAGAAGAAGAAGACGAAGATTTTCAAGAAGACACAGAAACACCAACTGGACAAATTGAAAAAGTGGACAAGACAAAGGAAGAAGAAATTTATGAACATTTTAGCATACATCCTCTTCATTCGAAAGAAGTTATGGGAGACAATATTGATCTCTTTCAGATGAAGAAAGCAAAAGGAACTCCCGTGAGTGTATGGGAGGAGAGCTTGGAAGCTTGATGTTTTCCCCAGCTGTTTCCTACGGGAAAAGGAGGACGATACGATGAACGTCCAGAACAGATTCCAGCTTCAGAGTATCGGACTACAAGACTATATGCTGAAGATCCCAGATTTCGACAAAGTATTCCTTATTTGTTCCATCTTTTATTTGAAAGCGACTTGTCTGCACTGTCTTATGCAGTAAATCACATTTTAAAATGTGGAGTACATTTACAAAATGTGTCTGCTAAGGATTTTATGGAGAAAGTGCAGCACCGAGATGATCATTTGGAAACACAACTGATCAATCTGATGGCTTGTCAGCGTGGGACAAATGAATATTGGTACCGACGCCATGGTGAACTAAAATGCATGTTACGCAATTTAGGAACACCAACATGGTTCCTTACCCTAAGCTGTGCCGAGTACGCTTGGGATGATTTACTGGATTTTCTACGAGAGGCCAATTCAAACATTAAAAACATCGAATACAAGACAGCAGGAGAACTGTGCTCATTGGATCCGGTTAATGTTTGCAGATATTTCAATCATAGATTTGAGGCTATGATGTCCTTCATCTGCAATAAAAAAAATCCACCCCTTGGAGAAGTAGTGGATTTCTTTTGGAGAAAAGAGTACCAGGCAAGAGGTGCTCCTCATATTCATATGCTGTTGTGGATCAAGGATGCCCCAAAGTTTGGAACAGATACTGATGAAGCAGTGTTATCTTACATTGAAGAATATGCAACATGTGGTATACCAAAAAGCACAGAAGAGAACAAGTTAAAGGAGCAAGTTTTACGTTTCCAAAGTCATCGGTGTGGAAAATACTGTCGACGGAAATACAAGAGCAAAGAAAAATACTACACTAAATGTCGATTTGGATTTCCTAGACCTGTTCTTTCAAATGGAAGAGTAAACAGTTTTATGTCAGCTGTGAGACATACTATCACAAGAAAATCACCTAAGAATACCTACAACCTTAAAAGAAAAGAAGAATCAAAAAATATAAATGACTACAACCCAGTCATTTTATCCATGTGGAACGCTAACATGGATATACAGTATGTAGCTGACAATTCCATTGCTGTTGCACGATATGTAACGTCTTACATTACGAAATCAGAAAAAACAGAATTGAAGGAAATGTGGGAAGAGATTTCTCACGAGAAGACTGTTAGTAAGAAGCTGTACAGTTTCAGTTTGAAGATGTTATCGCATCGAGAAATTGGATCCTACGAATGTTCAGATAGGTTATCTTCTGCAAGTCTCTACTCAAAGTCAAGAAGAATAATTTGGGCAAGTTTAGGCCTTGCAGCAATGAGAAATCGGGTACTGAAATCTGTTGGAGAAATTGAATATTTGGCAGAGAATGACCCAGAAAGTACAGATATATTGAAAACAAACATGTTGGACACATATTATCCCAAGAGAAGTCATCATCTGGAGAACATGTGTCTCTATGAAGTGTTGCAGAACTACATTTATTCACGGAAAGCTGCAGAAGACATTAATAATGGAAAATATAAAGTTGTTGGTGAAGAAGGATATTTGGTGAAGCAAACCAAAGGAAGTTTGATAAATCACCGGAAGCTGAGTTGCGACACTACCGACAAGAAAGAATTTTACTACTTGGCTCTTTTACAGTTGTTTAAACCATGGCGTACAGAGGATGAACTACTGGGAGAATTTCAAAGCTATGAGGATTCATTTAATGCTTGCAAAGACAGCATACAATGCAATACATTCACAACTTATCTGCAAATGTTAAATGAAGAAATTGAACAGGAAACTACAATTGCAGCAGAAATAGCTAGAGACAGTTCTCAGGACAGCCAAAGTTCAGGAACACACAGTCAAGATCCCCTAGGACAACCAATCGTTGAAAATGAAGCATCAATAGCCATGAATGAAGTGGAAACAGCTATGAATCAAGCTCAAGAAGAATTTATAGACTTAGAAAATTTGGAAAGACAACTGAATCAAGAGCAGCAACAAATTTATGAAGAGATCAAAAACAAAATTGATCACGGATTTCTACATGTAAAAAAAGAGTGCTCATGCACATCATTTCATCCAATCAGGATGTATGTAAGCGGACAAGCTGGCACTGGAAAAAGTTTCCTAATTAAAGTCATCAGAAGCTACCTAAAGCAAAAAACGGATTCTACGTTGTCTTGTGTGGTTACTGCTCCAACTGGGTTAGCAGCATATAACATAAAAGGAATCACCTTACATCGTTTGCTAATGTTACCAGTGGAGCATGAGAACAAAATACAATTCAACAAGCTAACTGGAGAAGCATCCTTGGAAGTTTCACGAGTATTGAAGAAGATGCAAGTTCTCATTATTGATGAGGTGAGCATGGTATCAAACTTAATGCTTGCCTTTGTGCATTTAAGAATGCAGCAAATTTTGAAGACAGACTATGACGTGTTATTTGGTGGAAAACACGTCATAGTTTTTGGAGATCTTTTGCAACTTACTCCAGTTAAAGGACAACCAGTGTTTAATACTGTGACACATGAAGACACGAAGAAGTCATTGGGAAGCATCGGTAATACAAATATTTGGTCCTTCTTTGAGTACAAGGAACTTACAACTAATATGAGGCAAGCAAACGATGAAGAATATGGAAGTATTCTGAAAGATATCAGGATTGGACTACTCACAGAAGCTGGCAAAAAAGCATTACAGACTCGGCTGCTACATAATTTATTTCCAAAGGAAGAAATAGTTGCAGAGAAGATATACAAGAACATTGCAGAAAACAAAAGTGTCATCTGCTTAATGCCTACTCTACGTGAATGCTCAATATTCAATGAGGAGCTTTTGAAATTGGAAAAGGAAGAGATCAGGAAATTGGAAGCAGTGGACAAAATTGAGGATGGAAGAATTACTGTCACAGTAACAGGCAAACTGAAAAATAAATTGGACTCACTAGAGAAGAACATCTCCAAAACAGCTGGATTAGAAAAAAATCTATATGTTTGCATGAACTGTAGAGTGTTTTTAAGGAGAAATTTGGATGTTGAGAAAGGTTTAGTTAATGGAGCGATGGGAAGAGTTGTGGGTTTTATTAATTATCAGAAAAAAGAAGGAATTGAATGTTTAAAAATAAAATTTGATCAGATAGATGAAGTTAAAGATATTTGTCGTTGTACAGTTCGTTTTATGCTTGTGAAAGACTTATATGTACGTAGGAAGCAGTTTCCGTTTTCTCTAGCATATGCTGTAACTATTCACAAGTCTCAAGGATTGACTGTAGATTGTGCATTTGTGAACATTGGTTCAACTGTGTTCAAAGAAGGTATGGCATATGTTGCTTTGTCACGAGTCAAAACATTATCAGGTTTATTCATGATAGACTTTGAAGAATCAAAAGTTAGTGCTGATACAAATTGTGTAAAGGAGTATAATAGATTAAGAAGAAGCTATGCTCCTCATTTAGGTCAGTATCCTGTGTTGGAGAAACGTGTAGTTTCTCGTAAAAGAAAAAATGAGAATATCTGTAGTGAAGATGTAGAGAAGAGGAAAAAAAAGAGGAGTGATGTAATTGCAAGCAAAAAGAAAAAGGAAAATGAAGAACAGGTTGTAGGATGTCATTTTGAAAATAGCTCTGGTGTCAACTGCTACGCAAATGTAGTGCTGAATGTTGCATTTTATCTGGAAAGTTTGCAAGAGCAGATAATAGTAAATCAGGGAAAAAGATTCTGTTCAGAGCTGAGTCTCCTTTTTCAAAAGTTGAGTAAAGATAAAACTCAAATAGAAAGTGCTACTGACATTAGAAAACTTTTAGATGTATGTTCAGGACGAACACAGTTTTCTCAAAATTAACAGCAAGATGCACATGAATTTTTGATGTATTTTCTTCAGGTAGTGGAAGAAGAAGGAGTTCCCATTGACATTTTTTTTGGTCTCTCTTATAAATGGGAACATAGTTGTGATAATTGTTATAATATATGTGGCTCTATTGTTGATAATGAAAGGTTTATTTATTTGACATTGCCAGAGAGTAAAACAGTCACTTTTGCAAAATTAGTTAAAGATGCTAATCATAGCATGAAATGTGGTGAGTGTAATTCTGACATGTTTTCAACATTAATTTTAAAGGAATACGGACAGTATGTAATTTTAATGATGCAACGATGTAGAGCTGATGGTTCAAAATTGGATACTTTACTAAAGAAGTTTACAGGACAGCAATTATCAATTTCAGGAAAAACTTTTGTAACTGTTGCAATAATTTTCCATGATGGACCTACTGTTACTTCTGGACATTACACAGTTTATCTAAAATGTGAAAAAGGCTGGACACTGTGTAATGATTCCCAATTGATTTTCAAACAACGTTTGCCTTTTGATTTAGCAAATTCCTATCTAATCTTCCTGAAACCTAAATTTTAGAGAGACTTGGCAAGATCTGGACAAAATAATTTTACCATTTTACTGGATTACCATTGCAATTTTGTAAAAAAAAGATTTTTAAAATTATCATTTGGCCTAATGGAAAGATAACCAATTGTAATGTGGACTTTTTAAATTTTTAATGCAATTTTGAAAAACCAATAATTTAGAGATTATCGGTAACTTCTGCACATTTTAAATTTTGGAATGTTATTGGACTGCCATTGGAAATTTTTTCAAAAATTATTTAAAAAATTACTATTTGGCCATGTGGAAAAGTAACCAATTCTATTGTGGACTAAATAAATTATTCAAAAAATTTTCATGAACCAAAATGTTACAGAGAATCGGTGAGATCTGGACAAATTAAACTTTAGAATTTTATTGGATTTCCGTTGGAAATTTATTCCAAAAAAAAAATTAAAATTACTATTTGGCCTAAAGGAAATGAAATCAGATGTATTTTGGAGTTATTTGAGATATAATATTGTGATTATAGTTCTGAAACAAACATATCAGACGGTATTTTAAAGAAATAAGTATTGGTATTAGATGATATTTTTTTACAATATTATGCATTTCTATAATGTTAAGTTTATTAAAAAAAGAATCAGGGCTTTTTTAATACAATCTTTGTGATTGGTATTTTTTTTTGCCCGCTGTAAAATGATGAATGCAATTGCTTTCACAATTTATAGTGAAATGCAATATATTCTGAAAACAGCAAAAATAAGGCAAAAAGATTTTTTGGTAAAAAATGTAAATATGTGTACTGTATTATAAAATGTTTAAAAAATATTAATACTTTTTTCTTTTTTTCCAGATAGATATAGAAAATTTTCGAAAACTACAAACATTTTTAAAACTATTTTTAAAAAAAAGAAATGAATAAATATTTTTTCAGTGAGTATGGTAAGTCAATAATAATAATTGTAGTCTCTCAAGGACAATGTAATGTGATAAATGATTTTTAGTGTTTTTTTTAAAAAATAAAAAAAAAGTACGCGCACCGTACGCGTACGGTAAAAAAAAAATAAAAAAAAGTTTTTAAAAACATATGTAAAAAAAAGATGAAAGATAAGGTTGGCTCTTAAAAGAACCGTTGTGTTCATGCAGGGACAGAGGAAAGGAAGCATGGGAAAATTATTCAAAACGACAAATGTGCTGATCTATTTTGTTGTTCACTAGGGAAACACTGGTCTCCCTATGGCAAATTAGATCTTTACAAAATGTGCAATGAATATCAACCTTCCGAAATCGAGGGTTCATTTCCAGAGGGCCAGCAAAAGGAGATTCTCCCCCCACAGATGAAGGGCTCACCTGACCTGCAGAAGAAGGAGTAAGCCCTGCAGGTGATGGTCCAGGCTGAGCTGCTGTGGATGTACTGGCTCGTCTTTCTGAAGAGTTACCTCCAAAAAGATGACCATGTGTCCTTCTGTGTACATCCTGGAGGTGTCTCTTCATGGTGTGATTCCCAAAGGAATACTTCCTGTTAGGATTACCTCTAGAAAGTACACGCTGACACAGCTTGCAAGTAACTAAGGGTGCATTCACCTTTTGCTGGCCTTCTGGAAAAGTAAAATAATCCCAAACATAAGAAGGCTTTTGTTTCCTCGATCTCTGCCTCAAGACAGTGCTGCTAGTGCTAGCCTCACTCTCAGAAGAGCTCTGCTGTTCTGCCATCGTATCCCAAAGACAAACCAGCTCCTTCTCCCAAGGGATCACAAGCAGAAATGAGGGGAATGGGTGTGGTGTAGGAGAGTTCTAGAACTGAAAGTAGTTTCAACCAATCAAAAGTTGTGTTTCAAGATCACATGACCTACCGTACGCTTACGGTACGCTTACGGCAAAAAGTACGCGTGCGCGTAAAAAAGACACGCGCTTGCGCGCATGCGCATAACAGTCACTCCCCGGCACTTCCGAGTAACGTGCGCGTGTGGCGTAAGCGCGCACGCGTCCCACGCGCAGTACGCGCGGCTACGCAAAGTGCGTAACTATACGCAAGCAGCGTAGATAGATTACAGATGTTGCGTAAACCGTACGCTTACCGTGAGCTTACGGTACGCGTACTAAAAAAAAATAAAAAAAAAAAAAAAGAACTGGAAATAAATTTTACATGTTTATTTTAAAAAATATATTAAAAAAAAATATTTAAGGATTTTAAAAATTAAAGCATAGTCTTTATAAAAGGTAAGAAAATTAAATTAAAAATATGTTTGAAAAAATTGAAGAATAAAAAAAAAATTAGCATTTAAAAAACCTTGCAAATTCACTGAAAAAACCATGGGTTTCCCACACGTTATAGTTAGGAATTAGCATTTAAAAAACCTTTGAAATTCAGTGAAAAAACCATAGGTTTCACACACGTTATAGTTAGGAATTAGCATTTAAAAAACCTTAGAAATTCAGTGAAAAAACCATAGGTTTCACACATGTTATAGTTAGCTGGACATTTTACTCGTAAAAAACCAATGAAATTGCCCCGTTATAGTTAGTTCAGCTAACTATAACTCGCGCGCCCGCAATGCACTGCTGATGACGTCACATATTACATCACTCATGACATGGTCAGTGACATCACTCATGACATCACTGATGACATCTCAAATGACATCACTGATGACATCACTGATGACATCATCCTTGTGATAGAGTGGCAGACCTCCTCTTCCCCTAATATAACCTTTGACACACACATTCAAAAATAGAAACTACAATGTTCAAAACAATGGACATACCAATACCAGTTAAAACAACCTTTTCAGTAATTCTAAGATCCACATACACATCCACTCATTCACCAACAGTCCAATTCAGTCACTCATACATGTACTCACTCATCATATGTACTCATACACCTATACATCCTGTTACACAATGCCACTCATCCATAGAGTTACTCACACACATAGTCACTCATGCTAACAAAGAATCAAACATACATTTACTTGCATATACAGTTATACACACACCACCACACTTACTTCTACGGAAACTTACTCATACTTAGTCTTTTAAACAATCACTTATAGAAACACATACTTATTCATACAGGAACTCTTTCAATCTCTCACTCTCACATATACTCACATATATACACCAATAGTCACATATACTAGTTTAAAACATATGTAGTTACTCATAAAGACAATATTGAGACAGTCATTCACTCACTAACACACCCATACACACACTCATCCACCCATACAGTCCTGCACACATGCTGTGTTCAACCCATACAAACAGTGAGTCACTCATTCATGCACCTATGCACTACGTAATACCCCCCACCGAACCATGCAAACACTCAGACTGATACTCAAAAAACCAACTAATAACCTATATAGACACCCATGTAGCTACTCACCAACCCATGCAGCCACTTATACACAAAGTGAGAGACTGATACAGATATTTACATATTTAAACATTACTCACTAAGCCATGTATTCACTATGATACACTTAATCAGTCAGTTACACAATCAATTTTTCAAAAACAAATCATCCATTTAGACACTTATATACCCATTTATTCTTCCATCGACCTTGAGATATACATATATAAAACATATTTAATTTTCAGAAAAACGCACATTCACTGGATGATGTCATCAGTGATGTCATCAGTGATGTCATTTGAGATGTCATCAGTGATGTCATGAGTGATGTCACTGACCATGTCATGAGTGATGTAATATGTGACGTCATCAGCAGTGCATTGCGGGCGCGCGAGTTATAGTTAGCTGAACTAACTATAACGGGGCAATTTCATTGGTTTTTTACGAGTAAAATGTCCAGCTAACTATAACATGTGTGAAACCTATGTTTTTTTCACTGAATTTCTAAGGTTTTTTAAATGCTAATTCCTAACTATAACGTGTGTGAAACCTATGGTTTTTTCACTGAATATATATATATATATATATATATATATATATATGTATATAGGTACGCCTTGCTCATTAATGTCAGTTAATTCATTTTTAACACACAAAGTGTCTGTTCTGTTTCACTATGAAATACTTTAAAGAAAAATTACATTTTGAATTGATTATGTTGGTGTTTTGGCTTAATTATTCTTGCAGTCCATGCTACAATTGGTCAGCTAGCTATGATGTGATGCATGGGCTGGAAAAACTTGACCCAGTCAATGTGACTAATCAATATCATCAATCATCACATCCAAATTAAATTCCAATGACCCTAGGGGACCAACAATGTTGTGCTACGCTACTGTGCCACTATAGAAAGTATAAACAAGTGTTTGAGTTGAGCATCACAATTCGTGTTTTGTGTGTTTTGTTCTTCTTACTTTCTTGATATAGATACTCTTGCTGCTGGAGCTGACAACTAGCAGCAACCAGCACTGGCCCGGTCACGGCAGGAGATAGCTACCGGGCCACGGCAGCAGAAGTTGGACCAGTGGCTCTGTTTTATCACCATCTGGTGGCTCTGGAAGAAGAGGAGAAGAAGGCACAGCAGAGGCTTCAAGTTCCTTGGGAAGCCAGTCAGGCCTGCCTCCAACTCGGCCATGCTCCTACCGCTGCCAACTACAGCCAGTATCAACTGGCACCCGTACCACCACTGTCCTCCCCTCTTCAGACTTTTCAGCACCACGCCTTCTCCACTGCGTTCTATGCAATCTATCCCACCTGAGGCACAAGATGGCACTGCTCAGTGGGCCAACAAACTTGCCCAAGGAGAGGAATGCTCTCCAAGCCCTTATTATTAAATGTTTTTGTTTTGGTAGGAGGGCATGTTGTAGTTGGAGAGGTAGGGAGGGGAAGAACATTGGGAAAATATTTTTGACTTTGTTTTGGGATACTTTTTGATTTGGAGAGGGAGGTGGGCCTGTTACGGGTGGTGAGGGTGGCTACTAGTAAAAATAAATGGACTTTACTTATTTTTTCTTTGTCATCATTATCTGTCTTTCAAATGCTAGGTGATGTTGTATAGTATCCTTGAGTGTACTGTTAACACAAGAGTGCGACTCTGAGCTGCCTGAAATTAGTACACATTACACATCAACTTTTCCCCCTAG
The DNA here is from genome assembly GCF_964204655.1 of Triturus cristatus. NCBI lineage: Eukaryota > Metazoa > Chordata > Amphibia > Caudata > Salamandridae > Triturus > Triturus cristatus. The sequence goes on from NC_140582.1 coordinate 417,399,746, forward strand.
ACTTTTCCTACCTGAAGTAATTTGACATGTATATATTCTTTATTATGTTACTTATCTCTTCCTGTAGCCTAGTAATTAATTATACCCATCCACCAGAGTGGCACTTTCCGGGAACAGAAGAGTGGCTAATTCAATTCTGTTTCACTTGATGAGATGTTACAGCAACCAGCCACCAATAACGTATATAGTATAGACATTGTACTGACTCTGCACTATGATGATACTGATATCCCTTTCATGCCTGGGTGGGTAAGTGGGACTGGTGTGGGCTATTGTTCTAGTAAGAAGACCCTGCAGTGAGTTGGTATCACATATATCCGCCCACCAAGTATGTGATCCATTTACATCCAATTATGGTGTAAATTCATAAGTGACACCTCGATATACTACACAGCCTGGGAGAAGAGCATTAGGAGTTTGATGAATCGATGGTAACGGGGAGATGGGAAAAAGGTGTGACAAAAACAAATACTTCTCAAAAACAATATTCATCTGGGTAATGAGCAGCACATCACTATCATCAAAACTGTTGAGGAAGGAAATGAAGGAATGACCCAGTTAAAATGATTGTTAATAGAAAGGTGGTACTGTATATTAATGCAAAATTGGATGCTGCATCAGTCTGTGTTCTTCTTGGAATGCCCGTTTTGATTGCATAGCTGAGCCTTTCCAATAAAGTAAGCAGGAGTGTTATATTATGGAGCTTTCAAGCAGAAGAAGAGAAGTCCTATGGATTGTAAAACAGTAAATGTCGATATCGTAGAGTCAAGAAGAAGGTAAGCTTTGTGAGTGGACCAAAAGGCAGAGCAAGAGTATAGGCTGCTGCAGTGCAATCATGATGACCCATGTGCGAGTCACTATGAAGTGAGAGCAATTTTACAAACAATCTCAGAGAAGTAGCTGCATATACCTGGATGAACAATTGCAGGATTTTAGCCAAAAGCATCCATCGTGTGACATTTCTGTCTCCAGTAATAGCCCCCTGACCACAACCACTTAATTAGAGGAGTTTAAAATTGAAGCCAGCACATTACACAGCATTTCCCAAATCAACACACCCCTCTCCAGCCCACAGGGCTGAGTAGGTTTCTTTAAGTCATATTGGTTCCCCTTTGAAGTGCATAGGCATTGTTCATAACTTCCTTCTTCTGGCTGTTGAGTTTGTCTCGCCTTGAGTCCTGAGTCGGAGTCCCGACTCTATCTGACTCTCGACCCAAATTAGATTGAGAGAGATAGACCTGTAGTACACTGCTGTTGATGAACAAGAAGAGCAAAAGAATGTAAGCATTTTGTGTAGATTTGTTAATTTAACTGACAGGTCTGGTCTCTGAAGATCCCAAGAAAAGTACAGTAAGGAGTGGACCGTTCAAGTAAATCTAGCTAAGTGTGAAAGGGGCAATCACATTCAGGCAGAATCCCCTATTTGCCCCCAAACATTGCACATCATAGAAATCAAGTTTACAAATTAGTTGAGCAAAACCCCCACTCACTGCCACCACATGAAACTTCAACACTCAATATATATCAGTCATTGGTGCAATAGCTACCTGTTTCAATCCTAGCATGGCGGTACACATTTGTCTATTGTATCTTCACTTTTCCTATTGAAACAACACAATGGCAGTCTTGTAAATTAATGATCTTTACAAAGGAAGCCTAGCCAGCAAGGGAATGAAAAAAAAGGAAAGGAATGAGACAGAGGCAGGCATAGTGTAGATGTCATTTAAGCGATTGGGAAGGCTTTTTTGTGCACACTGGTCCAACTCCAATCTAGTCCATTCATGTGAATAAATGGTGGGGCTGCATAATTCAGACAAACAATATATAAAAGTTATACTTTTTTTGGCAAGCAGCTCTATTGTGGCCTACTTATTCAGGGAAGTAAAGTTTGTCCTCAAACTCAGAGAGTTTATGAAGATGTCAGTCAGCTAACAAACTTGAGTCTGATCAATCACTCTCATCCTCCTCCTGTATTAATTCAGGAACAGTGTAATCTTGTGGTATGAAGCGTTGCTTCATTGTAATCATGGTCAATCTCTCCACATTTTGAGATGAGAGAATGGTCCTTCTGACTATGACAACTGCATCAGCTGCACTGAACACACTCTTAGTAGACACTCTGGCTATCTGACAAACTAGACACTTTATTGCCAGCCTGCTCAGCTCTGGCCATTGGCACATCTTCCCATACCAATAGACCAAAGTTTTTTTTTGATCCAGGTAGACCTCTTTTGGGTCATCCAGATAGTTTGGACTTTCCTCTAAATGGTCATTGGTGCTGCCACCTGCTCAACCTCTGTTACCTTTGCCTTTGCCTCTGCACTTGACTTAAGCCCTGCCACTTGAAACCAACCCATTGCTGAATTTTGGTCCAATTCTTCTGTTGCTGGTGTTGTTAGGGTTTCTGGTGCTGGCTGCTGTGAGACAGCAGCACTGCCCTCTCTGGAGGTTGAAGGCTGCATGCCAGAGTTTCTGCCCATGACTCTAACTTTCTGATGTTCTATATTATTCAATTATATATTATTGATATATAATTGGATACATTGCTCTCTATGAGTGCTCTGTTACTCAGTCTGCACATGCATCAGTAAGTTTCTAAAACTGAAAACATTTGTCACTTTTTCGAACTACAAAACTTACATCATTTCTCAAATATTTGTTTTGTGTTTAAAACATGTATTCAGTATTTCTCAAAGAAAGGTTACATGCCAAATGAAGCTAGCACAATAACTCTGCACTACTAACCCTCATCAATTTTAAAAAGAGCATGTTTAAAGAAATGCACCACCCTCACCATACACATACAATTTTCAACAGCCTTAAAGAAGATAGATCATCATGTAACCATATGTGTGATTTCATAATAGATATACTCCTTCAGACCATCCATCCAAAAATATATGGTACTCTGCATGTTTTAGTAAACTCAAGAGTCTCATGGTACATATAACTATCTGCGACCACAAAACACATATCTCACCATCTAAGCATATACAAACTGATCATATAAGTTACAAACTACATTGATAAACACTTCCTAATACATAACTAGCATATATTATTACTTGATAATTAATGTACAGTTACAGAATATTCCCTTATCTTTTATGTGTGACTACACTACTCATGTTTAATAATGTGACTACAAGTACTACAACTCCCAGAATGTAAATAATACATATCTGTTTGTTCTGCACATGATCCTTAGACATTTAAAACATTGTCATTTTTAATGACATTGCTCATTGTACCTTTCAACAGTACTATACTGTTCTTTTTCCATTAAGTACATAATGGAATGAAGGGGCACAAATTCATTTTCCTCTAACTTCCCAAAACATTTGGTACAAACATCTTAAATACCTACTCTACAAGTAACACACACTATTTATAAGTCACCTATCTTAAATTATGTAAAACTACACACACTGTCAGTCACAGTGTATCTGATATATTTGTTTCATATGACTATTATACTCTTTATTTTTCAAAGTTCCATATGCATCTTCATTTTTAATGTAATTTTTTAAATGATTAAAATGTTATGTACATACCAGTGAATTTGGTTTCTTAGACTGTATTGTTGTTTTAGCTCTTTTTGGAGAGTTTGGTCACTGTTAGGTTTTGTAAAAACTAAGCACGAGAATGGTCCATCACTCTCATACAAAACAACCATAAAATGGCAACCCCTTCAATTTTCAGTCTGTGATAATGTGAAAGGTAGCAAATTAAATCATTTATTTCGTTTTAGATTACTCTATGTCCACTTGAGAAAGGTTAGTATCTGTTAACCCTTTCCTTCTCTGTCAATCAGAGATTCCTTTATATGTCTGTTCACAATGTCTTCGTGATCATCGGGAAACAATCATTAAAAAAACGGGAGTCAAAACTATATTTACCTTCAGTTTTTTTTTAATTAAATACTGCACAGCAGTGTATTGCATAGTCCTGAGTTTGAAATTCAAGTGTATCATTATTTAAATTGTGTCATAACTCCTTAACTTTAAAAAAAATGTTCTGTCTCTTTAACAACCTTCCCTCAATACACACTTAGCTCAGAGTATCTGGCAACCCAGTGGAACCACTAGGTCACAAGCTCCCAACACATTCTAGAAGGACCATCTTACTTCCAAATGAAGTGCAGCTAATGCGGTTTACTCCACAGATTCAAAAACAAATTCATGTCTGTATTACATTTCTTATTTTTAAACAATAGCCAATAATAGGACTTCTTGCTAATGTATCCACCACACTACCTCATTTTATTCACCTACATGCTGACAGCTTCCAATCAAATATATATATATATTTTTAAAATAGAACACCTCCATTTGAACTTCTTTTCATTTGCAAAACTGCCTCATTCAGCTCCAGACTTCGCCTGATACCTATTGCTCCTTCACTTCAAAATGCTTGGAGTGTGGATTGTTGGCCACAGCTATGTCTATTGGGCTAGAGAGGCTGAGAAAAAGAGGGGTATTAACGGGGACTTGGGTTTGCTATTTTGGATTGCTGAGTTCTGCATCTCATGATAGTCACTGTGGTGAAAATGACCTAGGCACACTGACTGGGGTAGGGCTGGAAATCCTAATGAAGGATACTGTTGCAGAACTGATGTCACTTTTCCCTTACACTGTCTTAGTCTACTCTAATATATGCCAAAGACAGAAATGGAAGTGGCCAAATCAATTCTACCACAGATTGAGAAAGCCAGGAAACATGTTAACAAAACTGTTTCAGCATTCCTCAGATTCCTCAATGACCATAGCATGGGCTGTTTCTATAACAACAACTACGTTTTGATATGAATGAAATCTACAGAACTGATGGTGTGCACTTTACTGATGAAGGCAATAGGGTATTTCTGTGCAACCTGAAAGTCTGCATCAAGACTTATCTGTAGCTGGAACATACTCAAAATTAACCCAAGGGCTCTTATCAGAGCCACCCTACCGCTTCAAATATATTACATTTTTTCTTAACATAAATCACATTTTTGTTATTCGCAAATATAAAAAAAGGCAGACATTCAATAACCAACAACACTTTAAAAAATATTATCTCTAAAATGCATTTTACATTTGTATGTATGACTGCATAGGTGGATAAGAATGTACATTAATTACTGATTGGGTGCAACAGTGCATGTAGAAGCAACTGAATTACTGTATCAGTGTCCGTAGGAATCAATGATTGGATGTATGATTTAGTCTATGAGGAAGGTATTGGTGCATCAGTCCATGTATATGTAACTAAATGGGTGGACCAGTGCATGTACGAGTGACTAATTAAGTGCATCAGCGTTTATTTTTCTGAGTAAATGTGTGGAAGAGTGAATAGGTCAGTCTCTCCGTCGGTTTCTCACTGGGTGCATCAGTGTCTCAGTGCTTCTGTTAGTATCTAACTGGGACTCTCAGTGGGTGTGTCAGTCTTTGAGTTTATCTGTCAGTCACTGTCAGTATCTGAATGGATTTGTCACTGGGTGCCTGAGTGTCTGAGCAGGTCCTTCAGTAGCTGCCTCAGTGTCTGAGTGAGTCTGTGAAGGGGTGATTTAGTGTCTGACTGTGTCTGCTTTTGAATGCATTAATATCTAAAGAAGTCAGTGACATATCATGAGTGTCTCAGTAGCTCTCTGAAGGAATGCATCAGGATCTGGGTGGGTCTGTGAGTGTATGCATCAGTGTCAGAGTGGGTTTGTGACTGACTATACCAGTCTATGAGTGAGTCTAGGAGATGGTCCATCATTGTCTGAGTGGCTTTGAGTTTGGGTGCATCAGTGTCTGAGTGGGTCTGTGAGTGTGTGTGTCAGTGTTTCAGTAGGTATCTGAGGGGATGCATGACTATCTTAGTAGGTCTGTGAATGAGTGTGTCAATTTCTAAATAGATCTGTGAATGGGTGCATCAGAGTCTTAATGGGTCTGTGATTGGTTGCATCAGTGTCTGAATGGGTCTGTGACTGGGTGTGTTCCTGTTTAACTGGGTCTGTGAATGAACGCATCAGTGTGTAACTATGTCCGTCACTGAGTGTCAGTATGTGAGTGAATCTCTAACTGCATGTCTCTGGGTTTTAGAAGATCTGTCGGTGGGTGTGTCAGTGTCTCAGTGGGTTTGTGACTGGGTGTGTCAGGGTCTATGAATGGGTCTGTAAGTGGTACATCAATGACTTAATGGGTCTGTGAGTGGGTGTGTTGGTGTCAAATTGGAAGTGTGAGGGGGTGTGGTGTCAATGTTTGAGTCAATATGTGAGTGGGTATGTTAGTGTCTGAGTAGGTCTGTCACTGGGAGAGTCAGTGCCAGAGTATTTGTGTGACTAGATGTGTCAGTGTCTGAGAGGGGCCTGCATTTTAATACATTAATCTCAAAAGTAGTCACTGTACTTTTTTGTTGTTGCTTACATTCATGATGACGTTACAAAGGTGTTTGAGATATCTCCGTGAATATCGTGAGTGTGTATAAAAAATATATTTTAGTCTCATACTTACTATGTTTATCACCCTTCAGTGTTATTATTGGGTCAGGGTACCTCTACCCTCAAACCTTGCAGCTATTTCAGTTGTTTTTTAATGTGCCCCAAGACTGTGCACCTGTCAAGGAAATGGCGGCTGCTACTTTCTGGAGAGGTTGAAGGCAGCCAATCACAGCATTTTGCTTGGAGAGCACCTTTCCAAATATTCGCAGTTTTATAGTGAAATGATATATGATTTTCCTCTTATATTTCTCAAAAACTACTGAGCGGATTTACACCAAATAAGAAAAAAAAGGCACTTCCTATAACCAACATCTATCGCCCTTCCAAATTTAGTGTAAGTCCAGCAGGGCTGGGGATCCTGACAATGGAGTTGTTGTTGGAGTATTGAATGGGGGAGCATGACCCGCTTGCCTCCTTGTGGACCATAGGACTGCCGGATATTTCCATGCTTGGAGGTGAGAAAGGAAGACAAGCGAGGTATACACTGTGACTTGTAAGATCCGGACCCTGTGAACGCACACACTTTAATCTATATGGCAGCAGCAAAACTTGTTTCCACATGAAATTCAAAGTGTCATCAGAGAGACCAATACACAACTAACCGGGTCAACACTGAGTTCAAGATGCATGAATCATTTTAACTATTTGGGAAATATAAAAGGTAAAAAAGTATATTTAAACTGAGCAAATTACTAACAGGGAAAGCCTGCTCACTTGAGTTGAACAAGAAGAAAGACTGCTTAGAGCCGAGGGCTACAATTCCAGAAGGCATCCAATATGCCGACCTAAATTTGGTAAGGTTAATTAAAGGATACTCACAGATAAAGAACCCAGTGCAATTTGGAAAAGAAATTCCAAGAAAAACTTGGAAATTATGCAAAGGCGCATAGCACATGCGTGACATCGCAAATACTGCACATCATGATTAAAGTTATGTGTAGTATAGCCCCAAGACGAACATATACTAATATTAACAAAATGAACTACTAAAGGATCTCACAAAAACATCTTAAATATATAAGGGGGCTCAAAACTATAACAGAGATGCAGTGCGATCCACGATCTACTAAAAGTGACTTGTGGAACAAATTAAAGCTCCATGAATCATGTCCATTGACTTGCTTGAGGTCAAACTGCGATCCAAGGTGGCTTAAGGTCCTTATCAACTGCAGCACTTACCTGGAACAATAGGGTACGTGAGTCTAACTAAGCAATCTGTTAGAAAAGGCAAACAAGGACACCAGCAGTGAGCATAAGTGCACATGCCAGCAGAGCAGTAGCATTAAGAGAAATCTAGAAATAAGCACTTTGTCAGTGTCATAGAAGTTACCTGTTATGTGCTTATTTCTGAGGAACAGTTTATGACTGCTATTTATGTGCCTTTCAACAAAAACCGAATATCAAAATTGAAAGGGAAATATATTTATATATGGGTGCCCAATCAAGATTAGTTGCTGTGTTTGTGTTGTGCTAAGCTCAGCATGTATAATAATGCCAGTACTTATACACAAAATTGCTCAAATGTCACATGATCATATGTCTGCATAGTATCAGTATGCTGCATGTCATAATAGCGATGGAACATTTTGTACAATATAATTTTTTTTAAAGAACTACATATAGTAAATATAAAGTATGGCAGCCCAGTTCAATACAGGACTATAGAACTGCATTCCTCTAGTGTGTTTAGACCTTTGTTAATGCTATCACATCTCAAGATCCAACTGTACTCTGCTTTATTTAGCATCAACTGGATATCGCCACCCCTCACTGGCTTCCGTATCATTTCAATATCCTGCCATCTTATTTCATCTGGAGAATGAGATACCACAGGTGCATGTTCATTTCTATATTGTTGCAGCTCTTGTGTTGTAATAGGCGAGTTTTCACTTTTTGAGGTGGTTGGCCCACACAGAGGAAACTGTAAGGGCACCATAGTGCATAAACAACGTTTTGGGAATTACTGTTAGTGTGGTCCCTTAAGATGTACACAATGTTGTCATGCAGGAATAGTTTAGTATTGGTGGTCGAATCACACATTACACAATTGCTGCATTTAAAGTAGCCCACAATCTTCTTGAGACCCCATGAGGAGGCCCAAGCCAGGGAATGGATTTTAGACAGGGAGGCACATAACAGATGATCCTGCATATTACGTTCCCTTTTAATTGAACATAAAGGTAGGTCATCAGTAAAGCCAATGGTTTGGCCCAGGGGCCAATGTTTCTTGATGGGTTTAGTAATAGCATTACTATGTGGACACACATACTATCCTCTTCATCTCTTTTTAAGGACAGGGGATGCGTAAAAGTTCACAGTGACTGTACCAGGCCCTTTTTAACGATCTTTTAATCAAACGCCGTGAATAGTCCTGGTGTTCCAGTTTTTTGGCTAGAATATTGGCCTCATGAAAATAGTCCACTCTAAATTTTCAATTTCTTTGGATTCAAAGAAACTGCCCAAAAGGCAGTCCATCCCTCAGGCCCTTTGGATGATGGCTTGTGTAATTCAATAAAGTATTGCAGCCAATTTCTTTAATGTCCAGATGGAACTACCATTAGGTTATTATAGTTAGGACCTATTTCTATAGGAAAGTTGCTTTAGACTTGCCTATATTTTTGCCCACAAAAAGTATCAAGTTGGGTCTTGTTGTGCATAGAAAGCTTTGGGGTGAGCCATCAAGTGGGGGCCAAGAAAAAGAGGGGGTAAAAAAAAGTGTGTTTCCCTTGTTATTTCCTATAGGGAGTTTAGACATGACTACAGCTTAAACCATTGGACGACATTACAGCAAATTTGGCAGTAGGCTAGCTCTTGGTCTAGAAAGAGTGTTTTTTTTCATTTGATGGAAATATGTCCAGTAGTTTTTGAGATATTAAAAGCAATCTACATGTGCATATCTAGGTACGTGGATCGTTTTCAACGCCTACTCAGAACTTTGTGAACCAATGCACCAGGAGCAGTGCTTTCATTGGCTGGCTATAACCTAACTATATAGTTGCATCCACCCTTTTTTATAGTGGAACATGTTCCCGGGGGATGAAAATAAAGATTAGAAACTATAGGAGGGATCAGGGTAAGGATACCCACAAACCATGGTTGCTTTGTAGATGTATTAATTAGGCCTGGGCTAAAATTTCGTTCCGTTCGCGGAAATTGCGATAATTTGACATTTTCGCGTTCCGCGGAAAGCGCGAGAATGTCAAAATTTCTGCATTCCGCAGCTTGGCTATAATTTGTTTCTTGCTCGCACTGTAAAATAATACACTCTCGCGCGCGTGCGATCGCCTTACCTGAATCCCTGCGTTCGCCGACAAGTTTTCTTGATCCGGTCGCGTTCTCCATGAGATGTTGTATTGTTTTTAGCCATTTGCGCTGTCTCGCGACAGTTCGCGCTTGCAGTGACGTTATGCGTCGCGCGATCACGTCTTTCTTCTCGCGATTATGCACCGCGAGACAACTGAAAACAAGATGGCCGCGCCTGCGAGCAACCACATGGGTGAGTTGGCGAGCCGCAACCATGCAGAAAATTTCGCGAACACGCGGGAAAAAAAATTCCGCATCTTGGCGATATCTCCTCGTGTTTGCGATAATTTTTAACATTTTCGCGATAATTTGCGAATGTGGATTTCGCAAATTCCGCCCACCCCTAGTATTGATCCAAAATTTGCGTTACTGTTCCTAGTGAGACTAGTGTCCAGAGAGATGGTAAGTGGAGAAATAAGTTTCTAGGTTAAATTTTCTCAACATGGGAGAATCACAAGTTGTGTCTCTTGTTGCCCTCACACATCTCAAGGGATGTCATGCTTCATCATTTGGCGTTGCTCCTCGTAGGTTCGGCACAGCAATGCCCTACAGATCCCAAGAAGGGTCTCTTTAGCGGAGATGTTTTTATTTCGCCATATGATGAGTGAAGGTGTGGGTCTTGAAAGGGGTCAGGAAGGGTGAGTGTGTGAATGAGTATGTTAAAACTGGTAGGTAGAACATAAAGGTATTATTATGTGATGAGATAGTTGATGGCATCTCATCTCAACTGTGTACTCGCCTGTCATACAGGGAAGAGTTTATTGTCGTGACATCATGGGCACCTGCATTAGTTATGAGGTACTCACGCCTTTCATTCACTCTGTGCACATACTCTTATGGTTGTGGTATAACGTGATGCACTTGTTCATGTCATAAGTCTCTTACATCAATTTTATGCATATGTGGTCCTTATCCTCGTTTGCTGAAAACGGCGTGAGGGGGGCAATAGTCAAACATTAATTGCTGCATAGTCTTGCCTATTAATTTTGTTCAATAGGCTTCATAAGCTATCGCATGGCAGCCCGCACCGTAACTGGCTGGGATTGTCATTGGGGGAAAAAAGAAGAAACAGAGAGTTTTCTAGAAGACTACGAGGTACAAAAGTGCCTGGTTTCGGTGTGAGCCATGTAGCTTACTAGCTATTCCCGTGGGGGAGAGAAGCATCTTACTTACGGTTTATGCTACGTGCGCAAGTCTACTACACCTACCCTCGGGCATGCGTGCCTGGATGCCGGCTGCGAGGCTTGCAGGCTTCCATAAAGTAGAGTTTCTCTTGTTGCCTGATGTCCTGCTGCCTGGCTTCCAGTGGGCGTTCCGGATTGAAGTGTGATATAAGGTCTTGTACCTTTTTGTGCAAGGATCTAAGGATATGGAGTAAGAGAACTAAGTGTCTGAACCCTATTGCTCATGTGTGGGCGCCATCTTGAAGTGCAGAGCACAAAACTATATCTTATTGTGCACAAATCTACATTAAAAATGTAAAAACAGTAAGAACAACAGAATGATGGTCGAGATAGAGGAGTTGCGCCTCAAATGTTTTCGCGGTAGAGTACTCATGTAAAGAAAACATATATGATGAGGCAGATGGTAGACATCTCTCAGTACTATTTGTGTGTGTGTTCGCTCCCTCATGGTAATGTGTAGCAAATATATTTCTTATTTAATTGTTCTGGTTATGTGTCCCACAAGAAGTATGAGGAGTAGAACACATGTTGGCCTGTGTCTTAACATAAGAATGGTAAGACATATGTCTAGAAGAGTGTCAGAACCACATTTCATAACGTTACACTGTCAGATAGTGAAGACCCATGGACTACAAATGTGTTGGTGGGTGGATCATAGTTCGATCCATGGGATATCCTCATTCAGTCCCCTTTTTGTGTGTCTGAAGATGATTGACCCATCGTTGTTTTATTCTGAATAGGGCTGTAGTGCTCAAGGTTGGATTTTCCTCTATGATTGTCCATCTGATGTCGTCTGCAGAATGTTTTGTTTCAAAGAAGTGGTTTCACATTCCGGTTGTGACACATCCATATCGAATTATACTCTTGTGTTCCCCTTTCCAGACTTTGGCTGGTCTAGTGGTCATCCCTATGTAAAGACATTCACACGGGTACGATATAAGGTATACACAATTCTTGATGTTACAGTTCGTATGTTGTTTCTGTTGCCAGATTAATTCACCCAGTTTCAGTGTCTTAGTGTGTTTTGTGGATGCACAGGCGCTGCAGGTGCTGCACGGATAGTTTCCTGTTACTGGTGCAGGTTCCACACCGTGTTCTCTCCCGGGTATCTGCAGGGACGTGGTCTCGTATGTACCCGTTGGTCTCTTAGGTTGGTGGTCCTCTTGAAGGCAAACCTAGGCCGGGCCATGTTCAGATTGTCTGTGTTCAGGATCCTCTAATTTTTCATTATAATGTTTTTAATCTTGTTGGACAGTGGAGTGAAGATGGTAACACAGGTCATCACATCATTTAATGTTTGTTTGTTGTTTTCCAGGAGGCCCTCATGATTGTTATTCCGTGCTCTCTTCTTGGCTTTCTTTATCATGCCGGTTGGATAGTTTCTGTTTTCCAAGATGGCTGTAAGTGATGCTGCTTGGGAATTGTAGTCAGTTAGTGAGCTGCAGTTCCACTGGATCCTGAGGAATTGGCAGTAAGGCAGATTTTCCCATAGGAACTTAGGGTGATGGCTGTCAAAAGGGAGAAGACTATTACAGTCTGTTTCTTTCTTTTAGCTTTTGGTGTGGAGATATCCCTGTATGATGGAAATCAGTAGGTCTAAGAAAGGGATTGCCTTGCTAGACACTGATTTAGTGAAATGTAGATATGAGTTCAAGTTGATAATCCTGTTGTTGGACCTCAGGCAGCTCTATTCAGTACCTTTCCATAAGATTAGAATATTGCCGATGTAGCGTTTCCATATAAGAATGTTGTCCTGGAAGGAGTTGGAATCGATGAAGATGTGTTTAGATTCAGTGTGCCATATATAGGCATGCCATACTAGGGGCAAAGGTACTTCCCATGGAAGTGACTTGTACTTGATGGTATATGTTGGTTTTGTACATAAAGAAGTTATTCTTAAAGGCCACAGTGACGCAATGCATTATAAAGTCCACCGGGGTGTTAGTAGGGATCTCTGTTGTATGTAGTAGATTTTCAACCACTTCGATTGCGGCATCCTGGGGGATGTTCCTGTAAAGTGCTTCCACGTCCAGGGTCATTAGAAGTTTGATTTCTTCTACATTTGTTGTGCTGGTTCAGTGATGAGATTGAGAACATCCCTCATGTCTTTCAGGTAGGATGGGGTCGTTTGGACCAAGGGGTGTAGAAAACAATCACAGACTTGACTCGGGCGTCCCAGCAGGGAGCCAATCCCTAAGATGATAGGGCGTCCTGGTGGTGGATGAATGCCTTTGTGTATTTTGGGTAATACATAGAAGTATGGTATCTTCGGAGAGGTATTTATCAGGAAGCTCGACTCCTGGGTAGTGATCCATCCTTGTGTCTCTGCCTCATTCACTGTGATTTTAATTTGTGTTAGTAGTGTATCTGTGGGGTCAGTTCAAGTTTTTTGTAGTACTTCATGTTGTAGAGGTCTCTGAGGGACCCCTAATGATTATCAAAATGCTCCAAACTGTTTTTGTTTCACATGGTTGGAGTCACAAACCCATTGCGAGTCCCCCTGTGTAGCGTTGCAGCGGAGTTGCAAACCATGCTGAATCTTTTTTTTTAAAATACACATTCCCACACACATTTGCACAGTAATGCATGCACTTGCAGACCTGCTTAGATACTCATGTACCCACTCACTCACCAACTCAAAGGCTCATGCACCCACTCACAGACCCACTCAAAGACTTATCTACCCATTTATAAATCTACTCAGACACTCATGTAACCACTCAGAAACGTATGTACCTACTCACAGACCTAATCAGACACTCGCAGACCTACTCACAAACCCAGAGACTCATGTACCCTCTTTAATTGGCCAAAGGTCTCCTACATTCTGTTTTCTAAACCTACTGCGGTTAGAGTGCCTAGGTCATTGCCACCACAGTGCATAATTAAGAGGTTTGGATGTTGTCAATCTGCAATGCTCTCAACCAAAGGCAGCAAATGCTGCCACTTTAACCCTCTCAGGCCAATCCAAGTAATGTCCACTTTAAGCAAACCCAAGACTCTGTCAATGCCACTCTTTCTAGCACATTCTCTGGCCCAAAAACATAGCTGTGACCCACAATCCACACTCTAACCATTTTGAAGTAACGAGGAGTAACACACAGGAGAAGGCTGCAGATTAATGTGACAGTTGGTAGAATGAAAGGAAGTTAAAGTGGAGGAGTGGACCTGGTTTAGGAAAAGGACGTATTTGATTGGGTGGTGTAAATAATTTGGTACCTTCAAATAGCTGTTGATTTAATAGGCAAAGTAAGTAGATCTGTTATTGGCTCTGGATACATTTAAGAGAGGTTATGCTATTGTGGATACGTTTACATTTTCAAGCAGTCAACTGCACCTGCTACAGTTGAACTTGAAGCTGGTATGCTTCTGTTAGAAAGTGGTGTGAACGTATGACCTACTGGTACATAAGAGTGTTTCAAAGGAGGTTGTTATGGGAACTGAAGTAAAGCAGTGTGGGCGAAGGGTTCCAAATACGGTAGACTTTGAAACTACAAAGCAGAGCAGTTTAGAAATAGCATGTAGTGTGAAATGCACATTTTCTAGCACTATCATTGTAAATGGTTTAACAGTTTCGCATATGGATTTGCAACTCTGTCGCAAAGCTACATGGGGGCAGTGTTGGGCATCCAGATGGAGTCACATATCCACTCACAGGCACTATCAGATTGACCTTCTTATCAGAAGACTAGTAAAGGGTTAAAAAAAAACTTACCAATGAAAACTGGAATAAATACAGGAAAAATGAAGGGAATGTTTTGATTTGGTAACTACATCAATATCATTGGACAAAGAGAGGGGAAAATTGCCATTACTGTTTTTTTGTTAAAGAAAGTAGTACTTATCATCTTCCGTGAGAAGAAATTGGAAGTGAAAGTGCGCTAAAATTTGAGGATTATCAAGGCGAATTGAAAGCTATTTTAAAAATGGAGGCATTGATAATGTATATATGGAAAAATATGGTGAGTTATAAGTGTCAGCAAATGTAATAACGTTTGAATATCAGTTAAATAACCTGGAACATACTTTAAAAAGGCTGAAATAACTGTTTATCTATGAAGTGAAGTGCATATAAAATGAGTCAACCATTTGATCAGTAAATGATGTATACATGTAAAAAGACTAACATATAGGTGTTTAGCTAATGAAACTGTCACTTGCAAATATAGTTATGCACTGAGTCATGTAGTTGGAATTAAGTGACTGAACATTTTTGTAGTGGTGAAGTGAATATTTTTCTGTCCTACATATAATTTTGTTACCTTATCCACAATTGGTAGGTTTAATTTATTTGTAAGGCTCTAGTTCTGTGCTGTAGCTGTGCTGTAATTTGTAAATAATATACTAGCAGACATATAGTATGTCTGATTGTCCAACACAGAGAAGAAGGAATTCAGGTATGTGTAAGGTGTGGTACTCCAAAGCCTATGTCTGCAGTTTACACTGCTAATTTGAAATGACATTTACAATGTTTTCCAAAGTCTTAAACTTGCCATTTATCAAATATATCACCCCTAATATAAGCTGTAGATAGTTAGAGATTCAGCCTAACAGCTAGAGCGGTCAACCTCAGAGCTGGGGACCTGGGTTCGAGTCTCGGCAGGGACACTCAACATCCTGTGATTCTTGGCAAATCACTTAATCTCCCTGTGCCTAACAAAAACAAAACAAAATGTGTCCTTCCGTAACGCAACAGGTGCTCATGTACAGCACTCTAATACCTTCAGGTCTGGTTTGTGCTAAGTAAAACTCCAGAAAAAAAATAGGATAAGAAGATGTGTTTGAATGGAAAAATATGTACTTTGAAAGATTGTTAGAGAGCAATATTCCTAGTTAGACATCCACCTATCTATCTATGCACTCATTGAGATACCTATTTAGAAAACTATAGAGCCACTCATACACATAATCAGACACTGTCAGAGGTGCTTACACATTCACTCACAGACTGTCACAATACTTATGTATCAAGCAGTAACAAAGCCACTTGCACACACAGTATTAAACCCCAAGATGCACTAAAAGAGGTAGTAAGGAATTCATACAGCTACTTACATACACATTTAGAGATTCAAATAGTTTCGAAACCAGCAAGTCAAAAAGTGACACAGATGGAGACACATGCACACAGAAAATAGTACATTCACTCAAATATGTACTCAAATACTGGCAGAAGCAAGTGAGCTATCCAGATAAGTTGTCATTTAAACATTTCTCAGGCTTACTTCTGCACAGCCTGTGTGTGCAGAGTTACAGCTAGGTAGAGTAGGTATTTAAGTTTTCTTCCCAAGCTGTAAACTTGACTTCTACTAAATATAAGTCACTCCTAAGTTAGTCTATAAGTAGCCTTTATGGCAGAAGGCTATGTGCTTAGAAGGTAAGACGTACTTTGAACTTTCAGTGTGACACATGCTCACTCCGAGACAGAGATGTGTAGTTTAACATTCAGTTTACCATCCATATTGCAAGTTAGATACTTTTAGTGAAAAGGATTGAGCCACTCATACAACTAGTTTCACTAAAGCACAACTATTAATACACTACTCACCCATAGAACATGTATGTGCATAGTGGTAACGGGGCTCCTTTCACATATAATTACATATTCCAAAAGTCACTAACAGACCTAGTAAGCCATCTATGGAGTGACACTTCTCCTATTAGACGAAGTTGATATTCAAACATGTTTCTAAGAGTTAAGCTCCTCTTCTACGTGATACAAGTCACCCCTAAGGTAGGCTGTAGTTAGACCATTGGGCAGGGAAGCTTAGAAGATAAGACATGTTGTTTCAAGTTTGATTGAGTTAGATGCACACTTTCAGACCCTTATGGATCCAGTCTCCTACCCATATTGAAACTCACACATCTATGTATAAAAGGATAAAGCCACTAATGCACCTAGCCACACAGTGACAGAGGCACTTAAAAACACACACAAACATGTGCACACACCCACACCCACACCCACACATATACATGCACACTGCTCTTATGTATCTAGAAGTAACAAAGGCAGTTAAATACCCCAAAACTCACTAACTCAGCCAGCAAGCAATGCGTGCAGTGAATTACATCCATATTGAGAGACCCATAGAGTAACTAAGAGTCAGATATATACTAACGTACCTACTTACATCTCCAAATACACATCCACATATGTACTGAGACTCTCATTCAGATATCTATTCAAGAAGTGTCACTAAAAATCATACATCCATATAAGTACACCTTTAACCATGTCTCTGGCTTGCTACTGTAGACCGTGTATATGCAGTTTTTCTGCTAGGCTGAGTTGTCATTCAAAAGATTTTTTCATACCCTAAACTCCTCTTCTATTACAGATAGGTCACTCCTGAGATGGGCTGTAGGTAGGCTAGAGGGCAGGAAGCTATTAGCTTAAAAGAGAAGACATGTTGGTTCACATTTGATTGAGTTACATGTGCACTTGCAGACCCATATGTGCAGTTATATATCTAGTCTCCTGCCCATACTGGAATTCACATATATAGAGTGCTGGCTTTCTATATAATTTATGTGAGAAGCTGGCCTGGTATATAATGTCCACTAACAAAGCTATTCAAGTGGTAGCTGTGGAGAGCAGCCTTCGGGCTTATCCTTGAAGGAGTGTAAAGCAGCTTATCACAGTAAATAGCACTAATACACAGTGGACCCCGGGGGGGGGGGAACCAAACAATATACTAAGAACGCAGTACAAGGACCACAACTTGAATCAGGACAATGTCGAGAGGACACAGAATTGCTGGGATCCCAAGGTGAGTAAATAGGGACCCCACGGAGAGCGTGTGCAGTGTGTGAACACGACAGCGTGCTCCGTACAAGTCTATGTGAAAGTCGCGGTCGGAATTCTACAGATTAGGGACCCTTCCCAGTGGACCCTGAGGAAACCCCATGGAAGACAAGATGGTTGAAGGGCCACCCCACCCATGAATACTGTGGTACTCAAGTTACCTATCCCAGGGAAGCCGTCTGCTCAGGAGTGAAGTGGCGTCGCAAACCATCGTTGAACCAAATGGAGGACTCCTGGAAGAGGAGAAAGTGTCAGTGGGAATCCAAATGTGGATTCTTGTAGAAGAGTACCTGAGGGGACAGAGTCTATGTCACTCAGGAGTGACTTGGAGACTTGGAAGATGAATGCCCTCCAATGTCAGGTGCTTCAGGGATGATGACTGTGACCTTGAATCTACAGCTGAAGATGATCAGGAGCCGAATACAAGCTGTCCCACAAAGGATGTCGAGTGCTGAGGTGTCAGTGTCTGGCCAGGGCACCAACAAGCCTTGGCAAATCCAACAAACGCAGTAAGTCAAGAAGGTGCACGGTTGGGACCAGCACGGTCCAGGAGACTCACCACAAGCAGGGGAGTCAGGACAGGCCCCAAGCAATCACGGGAGCCCAAGGAAAACAAAGGTGACCCTCAAATGGGCCCACAGGCAGGAGGCATAGGAGTCACAAGAGGAGCTTGAGCAGCTCACGAAAAGGAGCAGGCCACTGTGCCCATAGAGACATGTGACTGAAGATCTTGGTGGAAGAAGTTGCCGGAGATTGGGGCTACTTGGAGACCAATGCACTTCTCTCAGAGTTGCCAACAAGCATATGGACTTGCAAAAGTATGTGGTGCACAAGGGTTGGGTTAATGCAGCCCCCACAAGGGATTCTGACCTCAGACTTGGTGACAGGGCAGCTTGGGCCTCAGGAGATGTAGATAACCACAACCTGTGTTGTTGAACCCTTCTGAGTCCGCAGGAGCTCGGGATCTGCAGACCGTTCAGCAGCGTTGAGGTGCCTGCGAATGCAGGGAAGTGACTTCTTCACTTCAAGGGAGATTATTTGCAAGTGTCTTGGATGCTCCACAGGTCCGGAACGGATCTTGTATGGTGCACAGGCACAGACGAGGCAGCAGACTGAAAGGGAGATGAAGTCAGACCCAAATGAGTCTAGCGAAGTCCAGAGTACCCAGACAGTAGAAGTGCAGTGGTTTCAGTTCTGAATCTTGTCCACGATTAATCTAGGGACCTACACCCAGGTAAGCCCTTAAGTACCCTAGGGAAAGGGTTGGGAAGATTCAGGGGACTCTCCAATGGGAGGATCTGGACAGGGGGAGGCTACTCCCATTTCCTTTGTCCAGTTTCACACCAGAGCGGGAGCCAATGGCTCCCAGACCTAGTTTGAGCTGGTCTATGCACAGGGATACCAAATGTGCCCCTCATGCAGACTTTTATGCTGGTAAGCACACCCCCAGCCCTAATATACTAAATCCTGTTTAGGAGGAGGTCACACTTCCCTGTGACAGAGTGCCTATTGTTCCAACTTCCTCTGCTCGAGCTTGGCTCAGAAGTAGGAGGGCAGAAATGTGTCTCTGGTCAGCAGCAACCATTTTCTGCAGTCCGGATCAAGAAGGCTGGTACCGGGAACACTGAGAGCCTAACAGAGGGGTCTTCAGGTGCTTGAAATCATATGTGTGTTGGTATGATTCCAACATGTTTGATACCAAACATGATAGGATTTGTTGCAGCCACTTTTGAGATGGTTATCACGTGCTTACGCGGTGCCCCTCAATATGGTTTATGGCTGCTTCACTGACAACTCTGGAGAATGGACTCCATAGGCTGCAGGGGTGTCCTTCTCATGCAGAGGCACCCTCTCACTTAGAACCAAGCACCCTGCCTTCAGGAATGTCAAGGGCTGCTATAGGGGTGACATATGTTTTAAGCGCAGTGATCCTTAGATATAGTAAACCTATATCTTTAGTAAGTGGTGCATGCACCAACTTACACAGGCTTCAATAGCAAGCAAGCAAGCAATAGCAATTCCTGTTTGGAACCGTTAGTAGAGTCGGAGCATCCACGAGGAGATTTCTCAGTTTACAAGATCCGTAAAGAAATAACGGACGAGTGTACAGCGACAGGAGACAGTGGTCCAGCGCGCATTTACTTGACCCGATACACTGTTACCCAATAGATTTCTCGCTTTATAATCGGCTGCTTTCTATGTTCGACTGCATTGGATTGATACTGATGTGACTGCGGCACAATTGATGTTGTTCCAGGAGTTATTTCCTTATATTCCCTAGTCCTGATGAGGCCCCCAAGCAAGTTGGGCTGAAACGCGTCGACTTTTGTTAAACATCAAGAGCCCCGGACAAATTTAAACCAGTGGTTCATTCGAGAGATACATAGTACTCATAAGTTGTGTCAGGGGTGTAATCATTTTTACCCCCGCAGTACTGTCTAATGGGGCGACTTTGAAATAATGGAATGCTTATGATAATAGAGATAACATCCATTAGTTTTGTAGGGGCATAGGGAATGGACGTATAGTCCATAGTTGTATATGTCTGTATTTTTTCTTCTCTTTTGTTTTGAATAATGGACGGATGTTCATTCAGTTATATGTAAAATGAATGTGTGAAATTGTATTCGGTATATTGATAAAAAAGTTTTTCCAAACATTACTGTGTCCAAACAATGATAAGATTGACAGATGATTGATTTCTGCATATAAATAATTTTGTTGTGAAGGAATAATTGATGGTGTCCTTCATATTTTGAAAATGACTTTTGTTTGATCTATTCCTTCGCATCATCCTGTTTTTTGTTTTCAGGAATGTCAAGGGCTGCTATAGGGGTGACATATGTTTTAAGCGCAGTGATCCTTAGATATAGTAAACCTATATCTTTAGTAAGTGGTGCATGCACCAACTTACACAGGCTTCAATAGCAAGCCTGTAGTTCCATTGTGTATGGTCTCTCATGGGTGGCATAATGCATGCTTCAGTCCATTGGAGACCTCTGGAGTACCTATGCCCTGGGGACATGGGTACCATATACTAGGGACTGATAAGGGTACCTGTAGTGATCACTCCAGGCTGATTGAGATGTTTCAAGAAGATTTATTCATGTTGGTCACAAGATGAGTAATACTGTAGTATTCAGCAGTGGATCAGCCCCACCAGGAGCAGCCAGCAAGGAGCTCAGCCCTTCTCAAACTGTGTATTTCATAGATGAACATTCCATATTATATCATCTCCACAGTGTTCCACTAGTGGAGCAGTGAAAGGCAAGAACAGCACTATAACAAGATACTACATATCCTCCTTTCTTCCA
Source organism: Triturus cristatus (assembly GCF_964204655.1). Classification (NCBI taxonomy): domain Eukaryota; kingdom Metazoa; phylum Chordata; class Amphibia; order Caudata; family Salamandridae; genus Triturus; species Triturus cristatus. The sequence continues at coordinate 417,420,824 of NC_140582.1, forward strand.
GAAGGAAAACGAGAAAAGAGAAATAAAGAATTAGATGCAGAACTTAGAAGAACAAAATAGAGAGGAGAGTACTAGGGAGAACTGAGCGGAGGTAGAAAGAAAGAAAACAAGCAAAATGCTTAGAGAAACAGATAAATAACCTGTTTCCCATCCTCCTTTCTATAAAAAAGTAAAAGAAATAAAGAAAAGAAAAAGAAACCCTCAAAGAGTACTCCCTTTACACCAACTGGCCAGGTAAGTATGCGAGAGAGCACTCCACATCAGGAAGAAACAAGTTGACAGAAAAGAAGAGAAATACAATCACAGAGAAGAAGAGAAATACAAAGGATTACTCATGTTTCCCTGTAATAAAAAATATTAAGATAATAAAATGTTAACAGCACTGGGTGAAACAGTCTCCTAACACAAGAAGCAATACGTAGAGAATAGACATACCACCCAGTGTACTGAAACCCTGCACCCTAGCAATAGGACAAGAAGAGCTCATACTATGCACCCAGTAAGGTTAATAATAAGCGTGTGCAGGAATGACCTTGAGTGGAGATCTAAATATTGTGCACTGTTAAAAAAAAACATGACCAACACTAGACACCTTAGGAAAGGTAAAACTTGCACTGCAGTGAAGGCATAAGATATGTAATGTGATGTGCATGTACGGACGCACCTCGACTGGAGGTAAAATGCTATGCACAGAGTGTTGGGGAAAGACCCCACAACACACCTCTGGAGAGGTCAAGAGATTTTGCCTAGTAAATGCAGGACACCCGCCCGCGCAATGCACCTCTACTGGAGGTCAACTGATATGCACATGAAAGTGGGAAAGACCCCACAACACACCTCCGGAGAGGTCATTAGATGTGCATGTGTGAGTGGGACTACAGTCAACGCAACGCGTCGTGTACTTGAGGAAAGACACTGTACACTGTAACAAGGGTAAAAGAAATAGTGTAGAGTAACACAATTTAAAAAACGTAACCTAAATGGTTCTGCAGACGGGAGATTAATTAAAGTAAACAACATTGTAGATGCATCCCCTTGGAGAACAATTCAAGTAAAACAAACTCTCCATACAAATGTTAAAACATTTGTAAATAAGACTTGTGCATCCCAAGGTAACCTGTAAAGAAAACAAAAGTTAAGCTGTAAACCTAACATATACAAAGAATCACAGCTGGTATATACGGAATGCCTTTTTAACAAGTAGTAGAAGCAGTAGAAGAAAGACTTGAATGAGGGAGCCATAGTGGTGACACTTGAATCGTGGACCAATGTCACTGTTGCAAAACATGCCTTAATCATGACAAGTGTGGTCAAAAACCATGTTGAAAACAAGATCCAGAGTCTCACAAAATGATATAATATTACTAATCCCATGCCTGGTCAAGACATTCTGTAAACAAAACGAAGAGTCTCACCAAAAGACTCGACTGAAACGGTCTCACATGTAGAACCTGAAGATAAAGTGGGAAAGCGTCTTGTCCACGGAAACTTACATTCTAAAGCTTCATAAGGAAGAAAGAATGTGCCAGCGAATGTAATGAATGAAAGTACCTGTTGTGTGGCAGCATCGAAGAGGCCAGAGAATACACACCTAAAGCAGATAGCATGTCCTCCGTCCGAGACGCTCTCACGTGCTGCAGATCCCGCATCCGTGCAAGGGCGCAGAACTTGGTTGGCAAAGAAATGAAGACAATAATGAAGCAACCAAAAGATGGTGGCACGTTTCCAGTGCCGTGCCGGGTGGCTCACGGCACGCTGAAGCAGCTGGACGTCTATGAGCAGGAGCAAAGAAGCTGTGACGCATGGAGACGGCTTCGCTGAGGAAGAGGACGTCACAGGTGGAGCGATGAAGGCATGGTAGGAGTGCCAAATGTAGGTGAGGTTGCACGCGCTCTGAGAATGCACGAGCTGTGATGGGGACTCGTGCAATTTTTAAATGGCAGCAAATGAAAAACAGTGGTTTAACTGACAAGAAGTAGAGCCACATTCTCCAGGTAAACAGGAGGGCAAAAATAAAATGAGGACACTCACCGTACACACAATGTCTAAGCCCCGCATAAATGCGCAACAGTCAGTCAACGTGCTATGGGCTGCATTTTTGAAATGTAAATAAAGCAGTTAAACTGGCGCTGGTTCGAGAGAGGCTCACATAGATTTTCTTTTTTTTTTTATTGTACCAATCCCTGGTGGTTAAACATGCAGTACCTGGATAACAGTTAAATTAAATGAAACGTGCCTCAACAAAATGAAACGCTGCTGTTAGAGAGAACATGCACAGTCAGCTGGTAACAATGCTCACACCACAGCAGCTCTGTGTCTTCTCTGAAGCCATGCTTCACACAAGGGATGACGATCTCAGAGTGAAGAGCTTGTATGTAAGGAAAGAGCTTCTTTATCTAGATGCACTTGAAGACAGTAGGTTAGTTGAAAATCTTCACGGGGCACATGTCACTTGTCTGTTGATACACTTGCTTGTCGATATGCTTGAGCTGCATTTGAGGCAGGAGCTGGCACAGTAAATCCTTGATCCTTGTATGTTCCTTGCATGTTGAGACGCTGTAGAGGCAACAGGAACAGAGTTCTTGAGATGCTGTAGGGACAGCAAGAACATACCTTTTGAGATGCTGTAGGAACATCAGGCAGAGACAGGAGCTGCTTAGAGACTGGAACTGGCACCTTTGCGTTGAGGGCGACTGGTGGGAAGTCACTGGTGGGGCTGAAATGTGCCAGTAGAGAGTAAGTGCAGCTGTAGATTCAGAAGTAGCTTGAGGTTGAGAGTAGGTATTCCAGATGTCCTCAGAGGTAGCAGAAGCAGGTTCTTAGGTTCAACTCGTCGCCATAACATTGTAGTGATCACTCCAGGCTGATTGAGATGTTTCAAGAAGATTTATTCATGTTGGTTACAAGATGAGTAATACTGTAGTATTCAGCAGTGGATCAGTCCCACCGGGAGCAGCCAGCAAGGCGCTCAGCCCTTCTCCAACTGTGTATTTGATAGATGAACATTCCATATTACATCATCTCCACAGTGTTCCACTAGTGGAGCAGTGAAAGGCAAGAACAGCACTATAACAAGATGCTACAGTACCCCAGTATCCAATCTGGGATTGTACCTAGGTACTAACAAAACAGATTAGAAGGAAGGCAGATAGACTGGGGTCCTGATTAGCAAGATCCCAGTCAGACTGGTCAAAAACAGCATCATATAAAGCAAAAAGTGGAGGTGACCATAAGAAGCAGATCCTACTTTCCTACAGCTTACTAAAATGAAGTACACTTTGCAGAGAGTCCAGAGAATCCCTAAATGGTAAACAGTTAAAAGCAGAAAATTATGATGCTCTTTTTTATTAGTGTGGGCAAGCAGTTAGGTTTAACAGAGGGTAGTGCTAAGTATTTGTTGTACTCACAGAAGCGATATATGAGACACACACTCAAGAATAAATCCGAGACCAATTTATAGAACTAATATTTATTTTTATGTATGTGTTTTTTAAGACTAAGAACACAGTTCTAAGGTAATTACTTTCGAAGTTACAATTTTGCAAAGTTAAGAAAATGTATCACTTTTTTGCACAATTACACAGCATTGGAAACAATGGGGAAAAAGCTGAAAAATGCATGCAAAATCAGGCTTCTTATTTTAGGTCAATGTCGGGACCAGGTCCAAAGTTCCAGCAGGAGAAGTTTGGGAATGTCCCAGATTGACCAGAGTCCCGAGGTCTTTGAGCAAAGACAAAGGGGGCCACCTGAAAACACACTGCACAGGAGGTCTTACAGGTAAATATGGTGGGGCTCTTTTGAGGTAGGAGGTCTCAAGGGCTTTGGGACCATGGGAACATAGCTGGTTAGTCGGTGCCAGGGCCGGTGGGGACAAGTGCAGAGCGAACAGGTCATTCAGGTGTTGTGCATCTTCAGGTCCTCATGGTCAGGAGCAGGAAACTTGGAGAGGTGATTTCAGGACAGCTGGGCTACTCAGAAAGTTGGCCTTGCATATCTCGATGTCGCTCGATGGGTGCTTGCTTTTGGTGCTTTGGGAGTCCGGTGTGGACTCTTCTTCTTGGTGTTTGCCCCTGGGGTCCAGTAACCCAGGTATGAGTAGGAATGGGCTCTGGTAGGTCCTGGTGCCTCCAAACCCGGTGGAGAGGCAGATCAAACCATCCCAAGCTGTTGAACCTTTTCTTGCTTTGAGGCTGCGTTGACAAAGCAGATTTCACAAGACCAGTGCCTATGGAGTGCAAGGCGTCATACCTTGACTCCAAGGGAGCTTCTTAGTGATTTCTTGAAGGCTGGAGGTGCTCCAGGGTTCTTGGAACACTTTCAGGTTCAGAAAATCACAGCAGGCAGTGATTGTCGAGTCCTGGGAATAGCAAGCAGGGTTTTTCAACTCTTCTGCAGCAGGGCTTCAGTTCCCATGCAATGGCTCTTCTTTGTCCTGGTCTTCTCTTGTACGTCAAATCTGATGTTTAGGTCTCGGGGTGCCACCTAAACACTGAATTTATGGGTGTTACAAGGGGAGACGGGTAGGAGCCAATGGGCTACTTACCTTTATGGTGTCTACACCCTCCAGTGACCACTTCCTGTGGGAAGGGGCAATACCCTAGCCCAGATAGGTTTTTTCTCCACCATCATATTAAGATGGTGGAATTTCAGGAGGGGGTTCCCATCACCTGCCCTGCCCTAGGGGTGATGTAGGCTAAGTGGGAACCCTACTCCAAATCTATCAAATTGTCCCACCTTTCTTCCCAACAAAGTGGAGCAGGAAAGAGGGCTTCTGTTTCCCCACTATCTGGAGATTCCTGAGTTGGATTTTAAAACCTTCATTGTCTTTGAAGCTTCCAGCCCAGGAAGGCCATTAGGTCCTGGAGGAGGGAGAAAGTACCTCCAGCTGGAGCAGGCTTTGTCTCTGTCTTCTGAGAGCACTGGCTCTCACACCATGAGGTCAGAAACATGTCTGGTAGTGTCAGGTTGGCAAAAACAAATCAGAGACCACACCAGTGCTTGAGAGGTTTTCAGGGGACCCTCTAAAAGAGCTTTGTGTGTGCATTTATTAATACATCTAACACTGGCATCAGTGAGGATTTATAAAGACAAGATGTTTGGTACAGAGCATCTTAGAAATCAGTGAAGCCATCATGGAGCTAGGAAACTTGTGATGAAAAGTAGCCAGACCATGTACTATTTTATGGCTTCCCTATGGACTTACAATATCTCAGAATAGACTGGACATTGTAGGGGCATATCTACTCATACTGATATGTTCTGGCACAGGATGTAGTGCACCCTGCCATATTTCTAAAGGTCTGCACTAGGGGTGAATCGCCTACATCTTATGCTTTGTATTGGTGGCATGGCACACAGGGCTGCACGACATGTCAACACTTTGGATTTTTCGGCACAAAGACATACAGCCTACAATTGAAGAGTACATTGGCTTAATGAGGGGTCCCTGGGGTGAAGCCCCAGAGGGACGGTCTTCAGTACCCATTTCCTAAGCGGTCCCATTTACTAGGTTCTTACAGACGTAGCAGAAGTTGTGCTAATTAAGGTTTAGGGGCAGATTTATAACGGACTTGCGCCACTTTTACGCTGCCGTTGCGTCACTTTTGTGACGCAGCGGCGGCGTAAACCCTGTGCCATGTTGCGCCCCATTTACAACGTGACGCATCTAGGGAGATGCGTCACGTTGTAAAGCCTGCCCCACATGTGGGCGTACCTGCACGGGGGGGGGCGTTCCGGCACAGGAACGCCTCCGAAAAGTCTACAAGATTTCACTTAGTCACTTTTCCGGCCATGCTGCGTCAAAACCCTGCGCCTGCTTGAAGCAGGCGTAAGGATTGACGCAGCATTGTAACGATAGGGCACCCCCGAGCCTTGCTGGAGCTGCATCGCGCTTGCGCCGCAATTCCAGCAATGCGCCAACCTTCCGCCATCAGATGCGTCACGCATCTGTTTATCCTTGCGCCACGATGCGCTGCATTGTAAATGCGGCGCAAGGGTAAACTTTTGTGACGCATATTCCCTGGTGCATCCATGCTGACTTGCAGGGATGCACCAGGGAACATAAATCTGCCCCATAGTGTTTAGGAAAGAGGCATGCACTGGAAACCTGGTTAGCAGGGAACCAGTGCACTTACAGTTTAAATTATCACATCAGGCATCAGGTAAAAAATGGGGGCTAACCATTCAAAAAGAGGTACTTTCCTACAACTCACATATGTGTAAAAGAATGGAGCCCATAATACGCCCAGTCAGACAGTGGTAGAGGTACTTAAACATTCACTCAAACACTCATGCAACAATTACATTTCCAGCAGTAACAGAGGCAGTTGAACACACAAGTAAATACCCCAAAACTCCCTAAAACAACCAGCAATCCTTCCATGAAGCTCCTTAGATACAAATTGAGATCTCATGCAGTAGCTCATATGTATCCAGCAGTAATGGAGGCAGTTGCACACACAGTTAAATACTCTAAACCTAACCAACACAGCCAGAAACCTATCCATACACCCACTTGCAGAAAGATTGACATATCCTTAAAGTTACAAAGAGAGCTACTCTTACACTGATTTACTTATTAATCACAGTACAAATAATACACCATAAAAACTTCAGATAAGATCCATTAGATATTGTGATAGTAGCATGATACCAAAAAGTAATAAACAAAAAAATGTATTTATTTCTTTTTTTTGTTTGCAGAGTATAACTTCTGCTTAAAAACAAATAGTTAAAATGCCAAATAAAACACATAGAAGAAAGAAACACAAGAAAGGATACTATTTCCTTACGACACAAAAAGAAAAAGGACAAAATGTGGACAGTGTGGTTAAAGAGAAAAGAGATGCTGGTAGGAAAACTAAGGAGTTTCTTAAAATAGTACCTGGAAATGTACCAAGTAAGTAAAAACAAGTTAATAAAATGTGAAGTTTCAGCTAAGAAAGGAAAAAAGTAAGTGTGAGCAAGACTAATACATTGTACAAGAATGGAGATGCTTTAACAAGGAGACAAAATCATGTTTAAAGAAATTCGAGTCAGAATGTTCCATAGTGGGGTACAACAGACTCTCTTACGCACTATTAAACAATATAAAAGAAGAAGAGAAGCAGTCAAACAAAATGAACATGTTGAGTCTGCAGTTGATAAGGCATCTACATGAAGAGGAAGCTATTTATTTTGATACTGAGCAGAATGAGAACACTGGACAAGATGGTGTTGTCTATCAGGAGAAGAAGCCAAAAGAAAAGACTTTTGAATGGACAGAACTTTTGCAAAGTTTTCAGTAGTGAATGGAAGCAGACTTCCAGTACTGAGCCTTTAATGAAGAAAGCTACTTTCAAGAGAACACATTAGTGCATGCAGTTGAAACAAGTGGTCGATGTTATGAGGTAAAGGATAGTACTCCTATTCCAAAAGAGGAGATTGTTCGTAGGAATCTTGAAGAAGTAATAGCTGAAGAGGCACAAGGAAGGCGTAGACAGGCCCCTGTATACAAATAGAAATATAGTAGTATTTGCAGTGTTTGGCAGTAAATCAATTGATATATTGAGAACTTTCCTACATATGTTTCCATGAAGAAGTCTGAAATAGAAAATAGGAATATTGCAAGAATTAGATCCATGCAAATTAAGGAAGCATACTAATTTACAGTAACATGCACTTGCATGTCTATCTAAGTAAGTGTGCCAAAGCACTTTTAGAATGTTAGCTGTTCACCACTCTAAAATGCAAAATTTATTAAGGTGACTTTACCATGTCAGAATTCCTACTCTGTGTTTAGAAAAAACGAATAGAACTCTTTACCATGGTACATTAGCAGAGGTAGAAAATATAAAGATGTTAAATTTAATTTCTTTGGTCCTTAACAGGAGTGTAGGGAAAATGAGGGGTAAGTATGTACAGATGTAGAGGAAGAGGACACAGGTATTAGTGATGATAACTTTACAGAAGAGGTTAGGAAGGTGAACAGTTTCTTCTGAGAAAACAAACTATGTTTGTATTTATCGTTGACACACTCACTACAAACGCCAGACTTGCAATGCAGGTTTGTTCTCAAAAACTGAACAGGAGAATAGAGGTAAGTGGCAAGAAGTTGCTGTTTATTTATTGGTAGAAGATTGGTTTGAGTTGTCCACATGGCATATTATATGTAAGTACTGCTATGATAAGTTAGAAGAAAACAAGATGGCATCTTAAGCATTACATAACAAGTTAGAATTCATATCTATTCCACAAGAACTATGACATCCAAATGTTTATGAATCCATTCTCATACAATGTGTACACCCATTTCAGGCTATAGTTAGTATGGAGCCATAGACAGGGAAACTGCCACCAACTGTCCTTCAGAAAGGCCTTACAGGAAAAGGTGTACTTAACTTTAGATTGTAAACAGACTATTGAAACTGTTGTATTACATAGAGAGGATCACAAACCAGTTGCCATTCTAGTAATTGGTGTACCTACATCGAATAAGAAAATCTGGCAAGAGTTAGTTGATGTTAGTAAAGTAAAAGAAAGCAACATTATACCTGGTACAAAGTAATGTTCATTATAAAAATTTGATGTTGTTCGAGATGTGACATATGTAGATGATGAAACCTCACCATGAAGTGGACAGATTGAAAAAGTGAATTGATATAGATCAAAAGAGATTTACGAACACTAAGGCATTCATCCTCTGCATTGTAAAGAAATCCTTGGTGATGCTGTTCATCTCTTTCAAATGAAGCAAGCAAAAGAAAGTCCCATGAGTGTGTGGGAGCAAAGATTAAAAGCTCGCTGTTTTCCACAACTGTTTCCCACTGGAGAAGGTGGTGACTTCAATGACCACCGTTTACAGAGTTTGAGAGTGACTTGTCAGGACTTCCACATGCTGTTAACCACATACTGAAGACAGGAGATAATCTTCCAAATCTCTATGCAAACAAATTCAGTGGCAAAGTTCAACGAATGATGCTTAATTAATTTGATGGCATGCCAACGTGGTACCAACGAGTATTGGTATCACCTTCATGGAGAACTGAAATGTATGTTCAGGAATCTAGGTGCACCTACTTGGTTTCTGACTCTCAGTTGTGCAGAGTACGCATGAGATGACATAGTAAGTTAGCACAGATATTGAGGGTCCAACATCCTCCTCCTGACATTATGAATCCCCAATTTGTATTGGTGGGTGTTCACTCCAATGTGGTTTGGGCCTTTGATATGCATGGGATGCCCTGCTTGAATTTTTGAGAAGGGAGCTCCGACATTAAAGATATCGAAGTAAAGAATGCTAGAGAACTATGCTTTTTAGATCCCGCTAATGTTTGCAGATATTTTAACCATAGATTTCAAGCTATGATGAGAAATCCTTCTCTTGGCAAAGTAACTGATTCCTTTTGCCGAACAGAGTACTAAGCTACTGGTGCTCCTCATATTCACATGCTGTTATGGATAGAAGAACCCCTGAAAATTGGAAATGACAGTGATGAGTGTGTCCTGTCTTTCATCAACCAGTATGTAACATGAGCCATCCCAAGTGATGGTGGTGAAAAGGTCTTGAGACCACACGTGCTACACTTTCAAACTCATATATGTAGGAAGTACTTTTGTTGTAAGTACAAATGCAAAGGAACATTTTACACAAGATGTTCATTTACATTCGCACGGCCTATAATTTCTCAAGGAAGAGTGAAGAGCTTTTTGTCTGCAGTCAGACATACACTGACACAGAAATTATCAGAAACACACATAATCAGGGAAGAACTGAGGCCGCAAAATATTTCAATGACTATAATCCATACAATCCGAAAATCTGGAATGCAAACATGGACACAGAGTTTGTTGCAGACAACTCTACTGCTGTTGATCATTACGTCACTTCATATGTTAAAAAGTCGGAGAAGACAGAGATGAAGATATGAGAGGATATTTCTGCAGAAAAGAGAGACTAAGAAATTGTACAGCTTCAACTTGAAAGTGCTATTCCTTTAAGAGATAGGGTCCTATGAGTGCTCGGATTGGTTGTGCTCGTCCATTTTGTACTTGAAGTCTTTAAAGGGAATTGTTTTGGTAAGTTTAGGCCTTGCAAGCATGGAAAATAGAGTGTTGAAGTCTTTTCCAGAAATTCAGTGTCTAGCAGAGTAAAATATATTGAATATGTACTATCCAAGGAGTCCACACCCTAGAAAACATTTGCCTTCATGAAGTACTTCAACACTATCAATATAAAAGGAATTTAATGGAAAACATAGAGGAAAGAAAAAATGCAGTAGTTGGATATGGTAGTTGTTTGTGAGAAATAACAAAGGAAATCTAATTAACCACAAACAACTGGGGTGCCAAAATGCAGACAGAAGAGAGTTTTTCAATTTGGCACTTCTGCAACTGGTCAAGTCTTGGTGTGCTGAATCAGAACTGCTTGGAAACTACAACTTCTATGAAGACTTTTTCAAAGCTGTAAAAGACACCATTCGGTGTCCAGTCATTACAAACTACTTGCAAATGTTGAAAGATGAGATTGAATAGGAAGAAACTATTGCTGCTGAGGTAGCTAAGGAGGGTTCACAAAACAGACAAAGTTCTGGACCACTGAGTCAAGATCCTCTTGCGCAACCTGTTATTCAAAATGAAGCAGCCATAGCCATGAATGAGGTGGAGACTACAATTCAACAGGTAAGAGTGGAAAGTGTTGTTTTTGAACACATAATAGCACAACTGAACGACAAACAGAAAGAAATGTAAATCTAAGTAAAAGATAAAATAGAGCATGGGTTCTGCATGAGAAGAAGGAATGTGAATTATCTTTGATTAAGGCAATACTACTATACATCAGTAGTTAAGCTGGCACTGAGAAAAGCTTTATAATTAAAGTTCTAACTGCTTATCTACAAAGGACTAAAGAATCAAATCTACAATGTGTAGTAACAGCACCAACTGGATTAGCTGCACACAACATTAAAGGATTTACTTTGCACCGATGACTTATGCTACGTGTTGAAAAATGACAATGCACTGGAAGACCAAAAATTATCTGGTGAAGCTTTTTATGAGGTGTCAAGAGTTTTGAAGAAACTGAGCTAAGCATAATATCAAACTTAATGTTTGCCTATGTACACTTAAGAATGTGGAAGATTTCTAATACAGAGAATGACTTGGTGTTTGAAGGAAAATATTGAATTATCTTTGGTGACCTACTGCACACTTACCCCATGAAAGGGAAGTCAGTTTTCATGACACATCTCCATGATGAAACAAGAAATTATTTAGAAAGTATTTGCAATTGAAATATTTGGTAAACTTTGAATACAAGAAACAAGTGAAGAATATGCGTCAAGCAACTCATGTGGAATACGGAGATATCCTAAAGGGTATTAGAGTAGGAGTTCTGACAAAGGAGGGAAAACATGTTTTGGAAAGTTGACTTACCAAGAAACTATTTTCATCTGGTAGAACAGCAGCAAAACTACTATACAATGTCATGAAAAACAGAAATCCATAGTCTCTTTAATGCCTGCACTCTTCAAGAGTGCTATCACTTCAACAAACAATTGCTGAAGCTGGAGAAAGAAGTTATTTTGGAACTGATATCTATCAATAAAATGAAGGCAGTAGCAATACTACTAACTGGAAACTACAAGCAAAATTGGATTCTTTAGAGAAGTCTGTGTCGAGGACTGCAGGATTAGAAAAGTTTTACGCATGTGCAAAGGTGTCGAGTATATTTGCAGCATAATTTAAATATGGAGGAAGGGTTAGTAAATGGTGCTATAGACAAAGTTATTGACTTCATTAACTTTCTAAGTAGAGATGAGGTTGAGATCTTAGGCATCAGCCTACATAAAATTTGATCAGGCTGATGGTGTGAAGCAGATTGGCTGATGTATTGTGTGTTTTTTGCTTGTAAAGGACTACTATGTGTGGTGGCAACAGTTTCCAGTGTCTCTAGCATATACTGTAACTATTCATAAATCTTAAGGTTTTAGTGTAAACGCAGCTTTTATTAATATGGCAAGTGCAGTATTTAAAGAAGGTATGCCACATGTAGCATTATCCCTAGTTAGAAAATTATCCAGTTTGCTCTTAGTTGAATTTAATGATAAGAAAGTTAGCGCTGATGCAAGCTGTGTAAGTTAAGAAGTCTAAAAGTTCCTCATTTAGTTCAGTACCCTATTTATGAAAAGAGGTAATCTGTCCAAAATGGAAGCTTACAAAAGAGTCAAATGATGTTCAAGAAGAGAAAGCAAACCAGCACAAGCTAGAAGGAGTTAAGAAGAAAAAACTGGAAAATGAGAGAGACATTTCTAGGATACCAGTTGGAAAACAGTTCAGGTGTCAACTGCTATGCAAATGTTGTTCTCAATGTACTGTTACATTTACCACATCTTGTAAATCAAATTAAGCAAAAACCAGAGAAGAGCTAGTGCTTTGCACTGTATTAGTTGTTCTAATGTTTACTCAGTGACAGATCTGTAATTCAGTTGTTAGAAACAACAAGAGAGAGAGGGTCGAGTTGCACTCTTAGTCCCCCGGAATCAATGAAAAAACAACAAAAGAGTGTATATATAGGGAGAGATGCAACCATCCGGTGATTCTCCTAGATATCGGGCTGAGTGCCAGTGAGACAAAATCAATCTGATGTTAAAGTAAAACCCTCACTCACCAACATAGTTGGTGACATGCTTCATCATGGGGTTTTGCCAGTGGTGCCTTGTGCACCTCTGGTGTGCTTCAACGCTTATAGTAGGGCAGAGCAACTACTTCAGATCAAAAGATGAAGTGTTCAGTGAGTGAAAATCAAGTGTGAATTAAAAGTCATATGTCGTCTGCCAAAACATTTTAATGATGGCGACACATGAACAATTTTAAAAATAGCGGTGGATAATAACTCCTGACTTTAAATTGGTCAGGCTAATCCTATTTATGATCAAGTGGTCAACATGTTTCAGCTTGTCAATGTGTTTCACTAAGCTTTCATCAGGACCTGATCATGAAAAAACACCTTGGCGGTATAAGCACGCTAAGGCTTATCCAAACCTCAGGTGTAAAGAACCGATACACTCACGGTTACATCGGGGGTCTTCCACTAATTCAAAGGAAACCTCGTATATCTGTAAGAGATGTATATGTATTAGAATCAGCATACAGGCATTGAATACGATGTGTTTATCAAAAAACAGAACGAATGTCAGACACAGCACTCATTCACATGGTCCCTGCAATTTTACATGACTCATAGTAAAACACAGTAATATCCGTGAGATTAGAGAACTTTGTTTGCTTTAGATCTGCCAGACACGTCTGAAGCTAATATGAACAAACAAACGGTTGAGCCATTCGCTCAAGAGTCTGGGCATGAAAATGGCTTATCGAATCTGTGGTGATCTCTTTTGAAAAAGGCACTTGCATATGTATTTCAATTTCAAGGGACAAAGGATAATCCCAAAATCCACAACACAATTAGGAAAATAAAATGAAATGAAATAAAATCAGGGCTTACATAAATGAAGATGAGGAAATGCTCCTTGGGCAAGAAGGCGGGTGGCGGGACTACAGAACAACTGTTGTAAAAAGGACAAACGGGAGATTGTCAACTACTGTAACTCGTTATCCCATTGTGCCAAAAAGTGCCGCTTCGTAGAGAAAAAAATGTTTTTAAGAGCGGTACTTACGTCGTCCAAGTCCACAGCCAGGTGATTTCACCTAAAAATGACCGCCGAGCCCGGAGTCGAAGTCAAGTCGAGCATTAGAGTTTAAATACTGACAACCATAGCGGGGAAACAGGAAGAGTCCTCGTCTGCCAGTATGCGTGCGCATCAGCAGTGTAGATAGGGAAAAGAGACTCAGCCGCTGGTCCTTGATAGAAAAAAAGACTGACGTGTCAATTTCCCTTCTCACAGAACTTTATCGACAGTCTAGAATAGCGCAAACAATATTCAGAAACGGGCGGCATATGATATATGATATCCTTATGCCCCGTACATTGCAATTGTCGTCATCACCCAAATAGGTGTTAAATACCCTCAGAGTATCAAGATCATGGGCGCGAAGTGGAGACTTCTATTCGAAAGGCCAATTAGATTGTGAACTTAAGAGGCCAGGGACCTATATCATAGAAAATTGGCAAATAGAAGCTATATTTCAATTGGCAGACAAACAACATTTTTCAAAAACATAATACAAGCACAGTGGGACTAAGTAGTCCAAAAAACCTTTAGTTAGTGCGCCTCAACACAGATCCCCACGGAATATTATCATTGAGTCCCCGTAGGTGTGTCGATAGCCGATAGACCCACCGCTGTTCCTTTTCGAACAATAGGGAAGGTTTTACTTGTTCTATGATGGTCCAATGTAGATCATCCGCAGTGTGATTGAAGCGTAGGAAATGTTCGGTTAGTTTTGTCATGCTTTTTTTACATCGGACGTTGCTTCGATGTTCCCCAATACGTAACTTGACCTTGCGTGTGGTCATGCCCATATATTTCAGATCACATGGACATGTGATTAAATAGACCACATTGGTCGTGTTACAATTAGTGTGACTATGTTGAGTCCAGGTTTTACCCATTTCCAAAGCTAAAGTTTTAGTAGGGGACGTAAGATGGCACACACTGCATGACCCACAGGGGTAGTGGCCGAAAACAGGTGGTAAGCCCCAGGTGTCGAGGACGGAGGGTACAGTGGGCTTCCTTGAAATCCTCGGTCTCGTATGGACAAGGGAGTCTTTTATACTCGTGGCTTTCTTGTATGCAAATAGAGGTTTTTCCCAATTCTTGTTGTTGCTCGTCAAAATCCTCCAGTGTCTGTTAATGGATTTTGCAACAGCATTGGAGGCAACGTTGTAAGTAGTTACACACGTCAATGGTAAGTCTGTGGACTCTTTGGGAAAAGTTTGCAACAGGACCTCTCTAGGTTGATTTCTGGCTCGTTTACAGATTTTTGTCAGAATAGTATCAGGGTAGCCCCTCTGTTTCAATTTCTGTGTCAGTTCTTTGGACTGTTTCCGAAAGTCCTCCACCTTGCTGCAATTCCGCCTGATGCGTAAATACTGGCCATAGGGGAGATTTTCCCGGAGTGGTCGAGGGTGGAAGCTGGAGAAGGCCAAAAGGTTGTTTTTGGCTGTAGGTTTGTGGTAAGTTTTCGTCACTAAAGCCCCATCAATCTTAGTGACAACCACGTCCAAAAATATCATCTCGTGCTTATGAAAAGAGTTGGTGAATAGCAGATGAGGGTCACAGGTGTTTATCCATACTAAAAAATCATGAAGGATACTCTCAGGGCCCTGCCAGATGATAAAAATGTCATCAATATATCTTTTCCAAAAGGAAAGATAAGAAGAAAAAGGGTTAAGTTGACTTAGGATAAATTTACGTTCAAAATCAAAAACATAAAGTCCCGCCACACTCGGCGCAAAAGTGCTGCCCATCGAAGTACCAGTTGACTGGAGGTATAGTGTGCCTTGATATTCAAAAAAATTCTTCTTGAGGGCCAAAGTTGCACAATCGATGATAAAACCTTTGGGTGTTTGAAATGACCAATTAATGGAGTCAAGGGCTTCCCCAATAACCTGGATGGTATCGTCCTGTGGAATGCTCGTATAAAGACTCTCAATATCCAGAGAGACTAAAATAGTATTATCATGATCTACCCTAAGCTCTTGTAAAGATGCCAAAAAACTTTTGGTATCTTTAAGGTAGGTTGGAGTATCCTGAATTATAGGTTTAAGAAAAAAATCACAAAAAATAGACAGGGGCTCTAAAAGAGAGCTAATGCCAGATACAATTGGGCGACCCGGAGGGGGTAGCTTATTTTAGTGAATTTTTGGCAGAGTATAGAAATACGGAGTTATGCCTTTTCCTTTGGTCAAAAAATCAGCCTCTTGTTTGCTTATGAAACCACTCGTCTCGGCATGTTCGACAAGATTGCATATAGTAGTTTTCAAAGTTGAAGAGGGATCAGTGGTTAAAGGGATGTAGTTTTTGGGATTGTCTAGAAGACGTCTGCATTCAAGATCATAATCTGTTGCATTCTGGATTACAATACCTCCCCCCTTATCCGCAGGTTTTATCACAATGGCAGGGTTATTTTGCAATGATTGAAGAGCCTTAAACTCCAGGGCACTCATGTTCTTATAAGCTCCTTGGTCCTGGAAGGCTTTGACATCATTAATAACTGCTTGTTCAAAAGCAGTGATCTCTGCTGGAACCAGATGGGGAGGAGGTGTGAATGTGGACTTCAGGCATAAGGCAGTGTCACTGGGATGATCTACATGGACATTAGGTTGATTTTTTTCAAAAAAAGATTTAAGTTTTAGTTTTCTGAAAAATTCAGAGAGTTCACACTGCAAGCGGAAGCGGTCCAAACGTGCTGTGGGCACAAAACCTAGTCCTCTTTCGAGTACTTCACTCTCTGTCTGTGTCAAGGTCACTGAGGAAAGATTAAACACTAGACTCTCTGATTGCTGGTTCCGGCCTTGCTCCGTGTATTGTTCCCCATCCCTTCCTCCTGCTCCCAGTGAACCTGACTGTTTCCCCTTCTTCGCCCTCGTCCTCGTCGGCCTCTGTCTAAAAAAGGAGGGCGGAACGTATTGGTTGGAAAGGGAGGCATCTGGGCATAGCCAGGATTCCAACCCATCATTGGGAACTGAGGGGGTTGAAATTGGTTATAATAACCCTGACCCCCTTGGTTAGGAAAGGGTTGCCAATTTGGTTGAAACTGGTAAGGTCTATTTCTGCCTCTGCCTCGCTGTCTGGATTTTGTACTCTCGTTACTAGAGCCACTAGAAAAAGAGTCATTATCATCAGTGCTGTGTACCTGATCATTGCTATCGGTTGGAGGGACAAAATCAGGGCTTGCATAAGGGTAGATTTTATTAAATGAGAAACGCTTAAGATCTTTCTGGAATTTTTGAGCTTTTGACTGTGTTAAGGTGTCCTTGTATTCATTGATCTCTTTGTTAAGCTCATCCAATTTCTTTTCATAACCAGTCAAAGCTGTCCGGAAATGTGTTTCTGTTAATTGAATTTCCACCATTAGCGCCTCTGAGAGCCTAAGAGCAGTTTTTATAATTAATACAAGCCAATCGCGGGTGCAGTGCCACGCGATTTGGGCCCAATCCCTACGAAAAACTGGATCATCAAGGAAAATGTGAGGGGCATTAGTGACCAACAGACCCTTAGGAGCTACATTATTACGTAGGTACTCAGTTAGTATATTGCCATGTAAAATGGTGCGGATGCGGTTTCGTTTCTGTTCGGTCAGTTTTTCCCACTCACTCGTCTGTGATATTGTTTGCGCTATCGAGGAGTCAGCAAAAAGTGAGGAATCAGCTAGTAGTGCATCAACGTCTGCGTCAGTATACGTAAGCCCTGTATTTTCAATTGCAGTGCCAAAAAATATATACCAAAATGAGATCAAAACACTTGGGTCGAATAAGGAACTCTCGCAGCTGTGCGCTGCCTAAATCATTAGAAACAACAAGAGAGAGAGGGTCGAGTTACACTCTTAGTCCCCCGGAATCAATGAAAAAACAACAAAAGAGTGTATATATAGGGAGAGATGCAACCATCCGGTGATTCTCCTAGATATCGGGCTGAGTGCCAGTGAGACAAAATCAATCTGATGTTAAAGTAAAACCCTCACTCACCAACATAGTTGGTGACATGCTTCATCATGGGGTTTTGCCAGTGGTGCCTTGTGCACCTCTGGTGTGCTTCAACGCTTATAGTAGGGCGGAGCAACTACTTCAGATCAAAAGATGAAGTGTTCAGTGAGTGAAAATCAAGTGTGAATTAAAAGTCATATGTCGTCTGCCAAAACATTTTAATGATGGCGACACATGAACAATTTTAAAAATAGCGGTGGATAATAACTCCTGACTTTAAATTGGTCAGGCTAATCCTATTTATGATCAAGTGGTCAACATGTTTCAGCTTGTCAATGTGTTTCACTAAGCTTTCATCAGGACCTAATCATGAAAAAACACCTTGGCGGTATAAGCACGCTAAGGCTTATCCAAACCTCAGGTGTAAAGAACCGATACACTCACGGTTACATCGGGGGTCTTCCACTAATTCAAAGGAAACCTCGTATATCTGTAAGAGATGTATATGTATTAGAATCAGCATACAGGCATTGAATACGATGTGTTTATCAAAAAACAGAACGAATGTCAGACACAGCACTCATTCACATGGTCCCTGCAATTTTACATGACTCATAGTAAAACACGGTAATATCCGTGAGATTAGAGAACTTTGTTTGCTTTAGATCTGCCAGACACGTCTGAAGCTAATTTGAACAAACAAACGGTTGAGCCATTCGCTCAAGAGTCTGGGCATGAAAATGGCTTATCGAATCTGTGGTGATCTCTTTTGAAAAAGGCACTTGCATATGTATTTCGATTTCAAGGGACAAAGGATGATCCCAAAATCCACAACACAATTAGGAAAATAAAATGAAATGAAATAAAATCAGGGCTTACGTAAATGAAGATGAGGAAATGCTCCTTGGGCAAGAAGGCGGGTGGCGGGACTACAGAACAACTGTTGTAAAAAGGACAAACGGGAGATTGTCAACTACTGTAACTCGTTATCCCATTGTGCCAAAAAGTGCCGCTTCGTAGAGAAAAAAATGTTTTTAAGAGCGGTACTTACGTCGTCCAAGTCCACAGCCAGGTGATTTCACCTAAAAATGACCGCCGAGCCCGGAGTCGAAGTCAAGTCGAGCATTAGAGTTTAAATACTGACAACCATAGCGGGGAAACAGGAAGAGTCCTCGTCTGCCAGTATGCGCGCGCATCAGCAGTGTAGATAGGGAAAAGAGACTCAGCCGCTGGTCCTTGATAGAAAAAAAGACTGACGTGTCAATTTCCCTTCTCACAGAACTTTATCGACAGTCTAGAATAGCGATCTGTAATTCATTCTGCTTCAGGCGTTCAAGACCTTTTAGATTTATGTAGCTGATCACTAATATTTACTCTCAACACTCATCAAGACGCAATCTAATTTATAATGATCATGCTTGGAGCTTTATAAGAAGAAGAAGTATATATTGTAAGTATTTGGACTGATTTGCAAATGGAATCATGACTGTGAAGATTGCTCATTTACATCTACCACTCAAAGCAATTCTGAGTGATTTCTGAATTTATCACTACCTGCCTTTTGACAGATGATTAAAAATGTAAATCAAAATATGTCCTGCCCAAATTGCAGATCAGATGTTACGCTTACAGTTCATGTATAAATCACTGGGAAATACCTAATATTAATGTTATAATGATGCAGAGCAGATGGATCTATCCTGGAAACCGAAATTACAACCTTCAAAGAAGAACAAATATCAATTTCTGGAAGAACTTATACTCTTCACTGTCTATTTAAATAGCGAAGGTGGATGGAAGGCATGCAAAGACAGCAATCTTAAATTTAAGCAGAAACTGCCTTTCAAACTAACACATTCTTACCTCATGTTTCTCTAACCAAAGTTCTAAGGAGTATTTTTGGGATAAGTAATGTACAGTTTTTGTTGTACATCAATGTTTTAGTCATCCTTCGGTCTATCGTGGTGATGTCTTTAAAAAGTTCTCCAAAATTCAACAGTCCTTTTGTCTTCCACTAAGGAGTTAATATAGCATGTAAATATTGCCCTCTATAATTAAAGACTGAAACTGGATGGACACAATGAAATCACAGGTGCCTTCAATTGAAACCAAGTCTACCTTTCAAACTACAAAATTGTCTGCATTTGTTTCTCCAACCAAACTTCTATGTACTATTTCTGGGGGAAAAAGTAATGTATTTCATCTATGTGGATCATCTGCATTTTAGACATCATTAGGCCTTTTAGGGGTGATGTTTTAAAAAGGCTCTCCACATTTTAAGTGTGGTTTACATTTATTAGTAGTAGTGTTTACTGGGAGGCCCCAGTCAAAATTTTACCTTCACAATTAGAAACTTTTCTGGAGCTTTTTCTGCCGTGCGCTTGACCCTCCAGAGCAGGCCATATTGGGAGAGGGTTCACCGGCTTGACTTTCCACAAGGCGCTAGTCAAATTCTGGAAGTCTGGCGCTTTGAGCTAGGCTGACCTCATGAAAGCACTTGCACACAAAGCTTCATACCCGGCTGCCCTGTATAATGAGCAGAAAGCGACCCATGCAGTTTCTCCTACACACATTTAAAGAGCATATGGTGTGAAACAGAGGTAGTCTAGTACCTATAGAATTCTTTACACGTGTTATATAGTCCCTAAAAAGGCACTGACACACTCATTGAGGTCTCCAGAAAGATTCTGACAATCAGAAGGGTGGTATGACGGGAGTCAGCCTTTCATTTTTGTTTAGGTATGACATTGAGAGCTCTGCTTCTCTAATTAAAATGGTAGAGGAAAGTGAGGTTTAAAACATGTTGCAAGATGTATTAAACTCTTTCTGAGTCCATATACGTGTCCGCAAAGGTCCACTACAAGAAGGCAGTAGATAGTGAGGTGTGTACTTTAAACTGAAAGTGTACTCTGTAAAGTTTGAATGCCTGACTGCTACCATGTCTCGGGTATGTCTCTATTTGTACATGTAGTCTGACATGTCTGGTGTAGCTGATGAGCCTAACAAAAACTATGCAATCTATCATTCCCCTGCACACATTTTGTCAGAGCTACTTCAGCTTTCAGTCCCACAACCAAAAATCTCTTAGCTAGGTAGGAGTCACAGAAGCACTTGAACATTCATCTTTATACGTGGCTGCCCTGTATAATGAGTGATGCATGCAGCATTTGGAGAACATATGTTGTGAAACAGATGTAGTTCATTACCTATAGGCTTCTTTACATGTGTAATCTTGTCCCCTAAAAGGCACTGACACACTCGTTGATGTCTTTAGAAAGATGCTGAGACCCAGAGGAGTGGCATGACAGGAGTCGGCCTTTCATTTTAGGTTAGCCCTGGCATTGCAAACTCTGCCTGCTAATGAAACTAGTAGAGCAAAGTCCATATAAGTCTCTGCAACGGTACACTGCCAGTAGGCCAGACTTAGTGAGGTGTGTGCTTTAAATTGGAAGCGTGCTTTGTCAAGTTTGAATATCTGACTGCTACCATGCCTCAGATATGTCTGCACGTCTATGTGTAGTCTGACACATGTGGTGAAGCTGATGACCCGAACTATACAGTCTATTATACCCCTGCACAAATTTTGTCAGAGTTTCTTCAGCTTTTAGTCCCACAACCACAGATCTCTTAGCTAGGAAGGAGTCATGGAAGCATTTGAACACACAGCTTTATACGTGGTTACCCTGCATAATGAACAGCAAGTGATGCATTCAGCTTCTACTACGCAATTTGGTAAGCATGCAGTGTGAAACAGATGTAGTCTACTACCTATAGACTTCTTTACATGTGTCTTCTTGTCCCCTAAAAGGGACTGACACACTCATTGAAGTCTTTAGAAAGATGCTGAGACTCACAAGAGTGGCATGACAGGAGTTGGTCTTTCATTTTCACCTACGCCTGGCATTGTGAGCTCTGCCTCTCTAATGAAACTAGTAAAAAAGTGAGCTTTAGAATATTTTACAATATTTATTATCCTGTATCTTAGTCCATATAAGTTTCTGCAAAGGTAAACTGCAAGTAGGTCGTACATAGTGAGGCGTGTGCTTTAAACTGAAAGCGTAGTGTATCAGGTTTGAATGTCTGACTCCTGTCATGTCTTAGGTATGTCTGCACTTCTAAATGCAGTCTGACACATGTGGTGTAGCTTATCACCCTAACTTAAAAACTATACAGTCTATCATACCCATCCACAAATTTTGTCAGAGGTACTTTAACATTCAGTTTCAGAAGCACAGATCTCTTAGCTAGGCAGGAGTCACGGAAGCACCTGAACACACAGATTTGTATGTGGCCGCCATGTATAATGAACAACAAGTGATGCATGCAGCTTCTACTACACACATTTGGAGAGCATGCAGTGTGAAAAAGAGGTAATCTAGTACCTATAGGCTTCTTTACATGTGTGATCTTGCCCCTGAAATTGCATCGACATGCTCATTGAGGTCTCAAGAAAGATTCTGAACTCAGAAGAGTGGCATGACAGGAGTCGGTCTTTGATTGTGGGTTAGGCCTGGCATTGCAATCTCTGCCTTTCTAATGAAACTAGCAGAGAAAAGCGAGCTTTAAAACATGTTCAAAATGTATTAACCTCTACCCCAGTCCATATAAGTCTCTGCAATGGTACACTTCATGTAGGCTGTACTCTGTGAGGTGTGTGATTTAAATTGAAAGCGTGCTCTGTCAAGTGTGAATTTCTGACTGCTACCATGCCTCAGATATGTCTGCACTTCTAACTGTAGTCAATATTTTGTCCAAATACCATATCAAACACTCCTTCTCTTTCAAAAGATTGTTTTCAGGATAGAAATGGAAAGGCACATCAATCATGGCATGTATACCATGTGACATGAAATGTATAAGTAATTATTTATGAATTCTACTCCTGCCGTTGTTTGATAATTCTTTAAAAAACGGAACCACATAGAACAAAGACTGTCTTATATAAATCACCAAAATATATATTTTGGTATTTATGAACAAACTAATCAAATTGGGATTTTGCCACGCCATACATTTAACTGATATTCACTATGATTCACCAACACCTGTTTCAACTGTGAATGGTGCTTATGACATGAATACTGGGAGAGCTTACAAGGGCCATATACCAAGGAATCCACGTGGTTCACATCCAACAACTAGCCATTCAGGACAAGCTTTATCCTAATGTGTGAATACCACTGTCTATACATTCCCTATCTGTAGATCAGGGTATAGGATGTGAGTGTCAGCTTCTTCCCCAGAGTTTGATGGAGAATAGTTCCTGCAAAGAGGTATGGGGTGATTAGCCCAAATACGTTTTTTGAGCTTCTCTCCTGACACTTTCATCTCAGCCTGCAAAACAGTCCCCAGTTGACTCATCTAAGAGACCACCAGAAACCCACAACAGTCCCATGTGTCAGGCTCTGTGGCGTGTGGGGCCTTTAACGGCACCTGCGCTTGCACACGGAGTTGAGAGCCCCGCCCGCCATTCCACGTAGACAGCTGGGGATGGCACCTAAGGGTATTTAATGACGGGATCCACGCTGGAAACAAGCTTCGTGTTACAGTTCGGATCCCGCCTGGCCTCCCGCTGTCCGGTGCATTTTCTGCTTTCACTTACCTGCTGCTGTCCTGAACCTCCATCCTCTGTATTGGTCGTCTGCATGCCTTCAGACTCCGGAAGGGCTATTTCGCTTCCTGGGTCCTTGGTTCTTCTTCCGGAGCATTCTGCTCTTCGGTGATGTTACCTCAGAGTTCCTGATGTTAACCCTTGGCAGTCTGGTCCTGTAAGAGATAGGAAACAGCATAGGGTTTAAAGCATCATTTTTTTTGATTTAGGATTTGTTTGTATTTCAACAACTTCATGTCAGGGAATAGTACTTATCTGATGGTCTTATGTCCCTCTGTAGTATTTCTGGCGATTCTTGTGTTTTCCAGTTTCTGTAAAAGAGAGGAAAAGATATAGGCATTTTTCATGAGTCCATCTCTTCATTCTTGTTGTTCGCTTAATTAGACCCTTGTTTATTATTTTTTTTTCTTTTGTCCCCGTATTTCCTCCTGCGAAGGGGAATGAGTTTTTTGTTTTTTCCCTGCATATAGGAGTACGGATGTATTTTTGTGTTACTTGGAGTCTTCCATACCTATGGTGATTGTAACCTAGGTTAGCACTCATTCTTTTGTCTTCTTAGTGTTATATGCTACTGGTGCAGTCCTATTGCTTAATTGACCCTTGTCCGTCCTTCTAGGTAGCTGGGCATTCTGGTATCCCTAGGAGCTGTCTCTTCGTGTGTGATAGCCTTTTCCATTTAAGGTATTCCTTAAAAAAGTAAGCAGGGTATTTAGCTAGCTTTCAGTTGTGAACACTTAGAACTCACCTTGTGCTTTCTCTTTTAGGATCCTAGGAGACACTCTCTCAGAAGATCCAGCGGACACCTACCCCTTCTTCCTTCTCTTGTTTTGTTTCTCTTCTTCCTCACCTTCCCTCGTTTGCTTTGACTAAGTTGGGCGGAGGAGGTGGGTTAGGGAAGTTGGGGCCTAGCTTTGTGTTCATCCATGCCGTCCCTGCAGTAAACCCAGGTGAGCTCTTACACCATGTCACCTTTCTTATAAACTTCAATCTGCCCATTGACTCCAGCATCATAACCATGAAGGAAACCCTCAATTCTCTAATCAACACCTCAGAAATAAAACACCACATCTACAGCCCAACTCACTCCAAAGGCAACACACTGGAACTCATCCTCTCTGAGTTCCACCTAGCCCCTGAGAGGCCCACGAAACTCCTGGACTGGATCAGTCATCTAGCTGACCCCTTCACCATCACTCTTGCCACTTCCCACAAAAAGGGCAGCAAGCAAATAGGAGATGCATCTCCTTCCCTCTTAAGGACATCCATCTAAAAGAATTCCTATAAGAACTAAACTATCTACAAAGTCACCTAAAGCACTCAATAGTTATCACCTCCATTCTCAACATCTACATTGTCACTATGCAATATCATGCAGAATGCTGTGCTCCTTGGAAAACGAGTGCCTTTTACCCTAAGGAGTCATCACCCTGCTACACCCAACAACTTACCAAAACAAGCCTGCCATATGCGGAGAGGAAAAGTAAAGGAAAAGATCCAAGTTCTCTCTACCTTTTGTTCCATCGTCACCACAGTTATTGGCAAGTATTAAAAGACCACAATCAACGGAACAATCAATAGAAGCAAAGCCCACTTTATGGCTAGCAAACAGTATGGTAACACCATCCTAGAACCTGCAATCCCACCATCAGTTAATACATGCATCACTATCAATCTCATTTTCATTGGAAAAATCACCAAAATCAGATGTAACCTATTGATCATCATTATCCATACTGTCCATACTGTTACTTATATCCAACCATCACACCACTAGCTGGTCGACCCTTAACTCTATTACCCACATAGAACTCTCAAACTAATTTGAAACCACCTCCTACAAAGATGATGTACACCCCTCCTCCAATACCAGACCTCTGAAAGTAGAACATGTTGCACCTCTTCTCCATATTGTCAACTCGTTGCTAACCCAGATCACCTTTCTTGACAACCTCAATACTGGACAAATCCTGTCATGCTGAAAACGCTGTCACTAGATCCAACCAACCCTGCATATGTGCTGTAAAGTACATACAAAGTTAGGAAAGTCCTGAACTATGTCTAAGCTTAATGTTGTCTGCTGCAAGGTTATACTTCAAATGCAAAACCTATTCTTCACATCCTGCAGACACCCTGGTGTAATTATGTGTGCGTGGTGCAAGAAAGCATAAAGTGTTTCAATCACAGCAAGTGACTGGAGCAGGACCCTATCTTTATAGCTATAACCCTGTCCTGCTGTCTCCCTTTCAAGCAAGGCAGTGCATACACATTGGGTGCTGCGCTGCTCTGTGTCATTTCTAAGTAAATTTGGCTCTGAGTGTCTAATGTACATTTCAGAGTTATAGTTGGAAAGAATTTCAAGATGCAGCATTGCTGTTCACTGCCAATCACTTTAAGTATTCTTATGAACAATGTTTCCTGCAGTGGTAGCTCCAGTTGCTCAAAAGCTTTATTCATACAATATAATTCAATTGAATATTTCATAAACTCAGAATCCCATCAGTTATCTTTGAAATTATAGGTACAGCCATCTCAAGCTCATTTACACTTTCATAGCACATTGTTATTTAACATGAAAGTACATTCATCACATACAAACCCCATCTAATCAACTTATATTTCTCTTTCTGTATTTGACAGCTTGTCTCTTTCTTTGTGTTCTAGCAGGACTCTTTAACACTACTAAGTGTTCAGGCCTGTCTGGCTTTCTGTGTCAAAACCAGTCTTGAACAGGGGCTTTCTATTTTTATGTTCAATTCATGTTTCTTTTGGAAGAAAGTTATACAAAAATGGCTTTGGACACCCATTAAGAAACTTTATTTTTATTAAGCTCAGCCACATTTCCTGCTCACATAGCTCTTCATCTTCGGTATATATTTCTTGAAAAATATGCACATGTATATAGTCATTTAGTATTTTGTGTGAATTTTGATCCAGCTGTATTTCAATCAAGGAGATGTATCCCTTGAACAGTAAATGGGCAATCCAAGAAATACATCAATATTATTTACTTGATCCACACCTAGATGTGGCAAGCTAGACTTTTTCCCCTTCCTGAATATGTAATACCTGAGTGTGGCACTCAGTGATGCCAAAACAATTATAGGCTGTTCTCTATCCAGGTGTGTCCAACTTCCGCTCTCTTGTGATACACACATATATTGAACACTACACACAGTCTGGCTCTGATTATAATTTTTATCACACAAGTTGGTCACGTACTTATAGTCCTGAGGAAGACCCGGTGTGATGATTTTACAAAAAACACATACCTGCAGGGTTGAAACGTTTTCAATGTTAACATTAAAGGATCTGTGTCTTCGGCCCCTAAGCCTGAAGAACTTGCTATTAGTACTATAGGATTTCTGTGTTGAGCTGAATAGATTGAAAAATACTGACATTTCTTCCCCCAAAACGTTTGTGTACTATTTTTATGTGCTCGAAGATTTCTGTTGTTAGATTCACTTGTTTACATTCTGTCACCTTGTCACTAAGTCACTTTAATTCTCAATCTATTGCATAACTTGGGTATAGGAATAGGAATATACTGAGTAATCACAGACTTATGTGTGTTGTGTCAATAATTAACAGATCTCTTTCAAAGTCAATTGGCAAGAGCACTGACTAGTGTATGTTGAGATCATTTATTTGTCTGTGTGAAGGTATATGACATGAGAACTTAATTACACAAATAAATGGTCTTTCCCAACATAACTCACTGTAGTTTCATAATATTGTATACCCTTGTTCCGAGGGACACAGGGCAACCCCATTATTGTTAATGGAGGGCTAGTAATGGGCTGACATAGGCACTTGAATATTAGTGCTGAGATACTCGGAGGTGCCTAAAGTAGTTAAGAATGGTTTAATGTAAATTACATGCACTCTTTACAGAGATCCATCTAGATTATGACTTTGATGCAAAGATTCTCTAGTCTTAGTAGTAAGAGCAGTGGCGGACTGTGTTCAAAGCTGTAGATTGGTCCAAGTGATTTCAATAAAATATAATATTCAGGTTTCTCCAGAGAGAAATATTGGAGGATTTAGTGCCTCTGCCTGGATTATTACCTGCTTCATTTTCTGAAAATAGTGTAGTTTTGTTCATGTAGTACCAGACTCGATAGAGGAGGCTCTTTAAATCAGTTTTCCTATCATCGGGCCATTATGAATGTAAGATAGCGGGGCGCGTCTGAAAATCGTTGCTCTTCATTTTGATGGGGGGGGGGGCTGATGTTGTATGTTTTTAGAAAGGACAGAAGTTTGATAATGAGGTATTTACCTCAACCAATTTTTTAAAAGGGTGACCAAGGTACAAATGTACAAACCTTTGGGCAAATCACTCACAAGTGATAAGCTTTTGCACTGCATTGCATTGTATTGGGAGCTTTGTCAAATGTATTTTACATTATGCAGCAAAGTCATCACCGATGCAGATGATGAAAAGATAGAAAATGGTGCAAATGGTGCAAATACTAAACAGCAGTTAGACGATGGTGGTATACATCAGAAGCCATGCAAAGTAGCAGAAAGTGTAGGAGGTGTGTTTGTTTGAGAGGATATTATCAGGACACCTCACAAATGGCAAAATGCCAGAGACAGGAGTAAATGGAGACCCCAAGGATCAAGGAAACGCAGAGCATTGATGGGAGGAAGAGTAAGATGACATTCTCAAAGGAGAAGGAGGAAACCCCACTAGTGAAATGACCAAGGACAAAGAAATCCTTTTGTTTCAATTAACCAACCACAAAGCAAAAAGTGGGAAAAATATTATAGTGTCACCTACCAGGAAGGCTGTAGAAGACTAAAAAGAGCTACTATGACATAAAATATGCACCAATGAAAAGGTTATACAAAACTGAAAAGCAGCACCACCTATAGATAATAATCCAGAGAAACTCTGAGACAAACCTGCGATTCAGGGACAGAGGAAAAGAGCAGACATAGAGAGTCGGAGTCCAAACAGCCCTTTTAGGCTCTAACTATGCAAGTGCTGGAACCTCTTGACATGCACTATGTAAGTGTTATGATTTCTTTATGTGGTTCTTTCTAATGTCCTTTAATTAGTCAGCAAGGTCTGCCCCTTTATCTTGCAATTGATGTTAAAGATTATGGCATAATTTAACTAATTGGGAATGGCCTGGGTATGGTTTAAGGCTACTCAGGCAGGCTGGCTACTATCACATTCAGCACTTGCTTAGCAATGTGGGTGCCTCGGAGAAAAACACTGGCAGAGATAGCACAGTCATGGTAGAAATAGTGCGGTGGACACTTCCTGAGTGGAGGTTTCTGGTTTATGCTGAGACAATCCTGGAGACAGCCCATCCTGACGGACTGGTTGAAGGGCTCATGGTGGCCCTAGAGCTTCAGAGCTCATGGAGGCTGTATCATGGAAGGAACTTAGGGGATTGACAGACATTGCAGTGAGCCAAGGTTTTTGCCAATTGTAAGTAGCTCCATCTAGACCTAGCTCAGGAACACCATTAAGCAAACCCAGTTTCTCTAGTTGGGGTCCTCGGGATGCGCAAGTTAGAGAAATGTAGGATGACTGTCAAGCGTTAGTAGATACTCTTCAGGAGGGAAGGGTTATCTAAAATGACTGACACAAAGTAAACCTTAAAAACGTAAATGTCTTGAAGGCTGAAGTTAATCAAAGTGATAATTCCCTGGGACAGCACGTAAGCTTAACCCAAGATTCAGTCACAGTTGAAATCAACAGTTACCATTCTTCACTAATACATCCCGAGTTAGTAAGAAAGGAAAGGGGACAAAGAAGGGCATAGGTCCTTTGCATTGCAATTGGAACAGGAAGATACTTAAAGCATTGACAAAATAGGATAGGCAGCATATAATGCAACAACAAGAAAGTGAGGAGTAATAATGGTGGATGGTCTTCCTTAAAAATATACCATTAATTCAGTCCTCTCTTAAAGCCACTAAAAGTCCCCATGGGGAAGCTTCTGATTGCCAGTGGCAACTCGCTGCCATTAAGGAAATGTTTTAATTGTTATTTCACCTAAGTATATATGAAGATTCCAAGCATAGGACACTGCAGTCCTTGAGGAGGCGTAGACCTCAGTAATCAAAGCACTATGCAAGAAAGTGTAACTAAAGCCCATATAGTCGCCCGGAAATGCAATGTCGTCTCCATGTACTCTTGCATAACCTCCCACATGTAGGACCATTAGAGCAACATGTAATGTCAAATCCCTTCAGCAAAGCCATATATCACAGTAATATAAGAGGTGCATGGATGAGGAGATATTACACTCACCTAGACCATATTTTATATAGCAATTTCAAATATGGCTCAATGGAGTATGCAACACATATTCCATTCATGACCATATCCTTGAAACATGCGTGGACACATCAGGTATGTTTGTGCAAAGACACAAGCTGTACAATGTGTCACAGCATAAAGCATCATTTAAGAAAGAAGCAGGGGACAGCAATTTAGAACAGTACAACAGAAAGCAATACAATGCATGTGTCATCATGTCAGACACTGATGCACACAACATGAAACAATTTGTCACCTGCAATTACCACCAAAACTTGCCATCACAGCAATCTATTTGCCCAAGCCTACCCCTTACTCCTCATGCATTAAAACACACAGAGGTGTTATCACATAATAAATATAATGTCCTTGCAGCAACAGCATTTCACTTTGTCATGTGTTTACCTTCTAGAAGCAGATGCTGCAACAAGAGCTGAGAAAAGACCCTAATTATACACATTCAACTATGTCTCACAGATTGCAATGTAAAGTTGATAGTGCAATATACCACAGATTCAACACTAAGGATGTCAGTGGCAACAACAATGAAGGACTCTTAACACAGCATGCAAAATTTCTTGTTGTATAAATCCCATGACCAGACTCCATTTATAGCCTGCTAAGTTAGCCTGGCTATCTTTGATCCATTTGCCATATGCTATTATAGTTCGCAGAACTCATGAAAGTATCAAATCATTCAAGCAATGTCCTTGAAAAACACCTAAGGTGACATAAGTCTGATTTCAGGGTCCTAATATCTATATGTCAAGGTCAGACACTGAATGCACAAAGTAAAGTTAATTGATGTACTTTTGTCATACTGATTCATTCTGGTTATGTCTTGAACTATCGTACTGGTTCATAATGGTTAGGTCTGGAGCTCCCATGGAGTGAGCACCGATTGAGAGAGAAGACGTTGCCCAGGGTATTGCAAGAGGTCCTGCTCGACTGCTGCAGTACCCCAGCATCCACCCCTATTCTGAGAGCTGATACCGAACAATATTCTGGAGGAGTGGAGCTGAGCCTCAGCTGTGAAGATGTTTGCAATTCACTGAATTCCAAGAACGTTAGCTACTTCATGCTGTCATAGAGTAGCTCCTAGAAGCAGCTTTTAGGGTGTTAGGTTGCCATGGACATTCCAACAATGCTAGAAATGTTCATATTATTCTTGCTATTAGTAACATTCATTAGTGCTGTTTTAATGTCATTCTGTGTGAAGATTACTCATGAACTAAGCAGCAGGATGTAAGTATAGAAAATAACACTTTTACATATATCGGGCCTTTTTACGGTGGCGGTAGGTCAGACCACCAAAAGCTATCCCAGCGGTTAAGAGACTGTCTGACAAGCATGCGGCGGTCTGACTGCCGCATTATGATTTGACCACAATGCTGGCAGTCAGAAAGTGCTTCATACCATGGCAGCTTGTGCTGCAGCCAAGGAAAAGAGCCACAGTGCAAGCTGCCATGGTATGTAGCACCTACTGCACATCCATCCACGATGTGGTGAGTGGGGGCACTACATGTGTCCCACCATGGACAGAAGCCCTGTTTGGGGCCCCCAAATTCCGTTTCTGACAGCCTTTTCATGGCGGTCTTCCCTACATGAAAAGGCACTTGGAGAGGGATATCGTAATTCTGAAGGTGGTGCCTGACTTGGCACTACCTCTATTGGGGAATACGATTCTGACCGCTGCCTGTGGGGATCACTGATCACTTCCCCCCGACTGCTGTGGGTACAACCATTGGCATTGTAATCCATCTGTCAGACCAAACGGCTGTCGGCAGTCGGACTGCCACCGATGGCTTGCCATTGTGCAGCTTGACCATCTTCTTAATAAGGCCCATAGTGTTTTTCTGAGTGTAGTACTTGTATATGAAATTCTAAAGACCTATACGACAATCAATCCTTCACCCATTTCAAGTCAAAAATTAAACACCATCTCCTCAAAAAATATCTAAACCCTTACCCGTAAAGCTGTCCCATTCTGCCATCCACTAAGCTAAGATGCAGCCAGCACCATGATACTGGGGAAATATCCGATGGCCCTCTCCCCATGCCTCCAATGGGGCTCTCTCCTTGCTTCTCCTAACCTACCTCGCCTTTCCACTCGAATACAGGCCGCAATCCAGTTCTCTCTTTTGGCCCCATGTCCACTCACCTTTTTCCCTATGTAACACAATATAAATGTATCTATGCACAGCTAGAATGCTATTTATACAACTTTTGTGCTGTATCTTTCTCAAACATGTATCAGTTATTGATCCTAATGATTCCTATTATTTGCCTGCACTATGTCATTGTGTCCAAGGGCCCTCCCCAATATGCTCTTGTAAAATATGCGTTGTTAAAACAATATGTAGATGTGTAGGTTACCTCTAGAATCTATCTCTTCCATTCCAAAATACACGGCAGCCCATGGTTATTTGGCCTTACACAGGCCTACTTTCTCGCTATGTAACCCTGTATCAATGTATCTATGCAATGCTAAGCAATAATTTTATATATAGGTTTTGTATGTACCTCAAATATATATTAGCTATGGATCCTAATGTTCGCCATACTTGTCATTCATGTACTGTCTCTACCTCAAATGCTTCTGATAACCGTGTCGGCATATGTATCGTTGTGTACCGCTATTGTTTGGCTATGCAATGTTTGTGAAGCGCTCTGATGCCTTCGGGTTTAGTTTGTGTCATATAAAACCCTACAAATAAATAAAGTACGAAATTGGGTTTAAATTATCACGCACCCTTGACCTCTTTACAGAACTGTTAGTAACCCGGAAAGAACTGACACCACATTGACAGGTAAGTTATGTTGGGTTGTGTGGTGCCACAACAACCTAAACTTCCACACTCATGCATTGGTGCATTGAACTGAGTTCAGGCATTGCTTAAAGGTCATAAAACAGATATCCAGGTTTCATGGATGGTGTGACCTGATGAAGAATACAACATTTCGCAACCATTTCATAGACTTCTAGATGCATGCTGCTAGAGTGTCCAGGATGGCATTGTATCCATAAATGCAGAATTATAGGAGGTACAGTTTAATCATGAGCTCTGGAGAGCCACTACTGAGCATTTACATACTAAGAACATCTACTTTACTGCATTTATGGCAACTGATGGCTATCGTGAATGGCATTCAGAACGATCTACATCTAAAAGTAACCCAAGATGACCTTACCATTATTTCTGCAGATTGGGAAATGTACACAATGAATGCCATTGCAGAACACTCTCCTGTGGTGAGGAAATCGCTTTGGCCACTAGGTGCCATAATTAGCACCCTCACAAAGACAATGCGTGTAATGGACATACAGAATAAAGCTATTGCCATACAAATGGTCACGTCCTAGGGGGATATAGCATTGGCTCCCCTATGGTTATGTTTATTCATAAAGGTGTGCGTGAGTCTCTGTGTATCACCTTAGTTGAACATGCTAATCATTGTAGTTTTCGTGGTGGACCATGAAATATTTAGATTTTTGCAAGCTGTCAATTTAATACCACACAGACTATTGTAACAGTGCACTAAAAGTCCTGAATACTGATTACATGACAAGGAAAACTGGATGCATTGTGAAGTACCTTTTAATCTTATGATGTTCCCCAACATATATCATACCTGTAGATTGAAACATCAACATTTTAACCGTGAATAGCCTTTTTTATTTAATGATCACTCATGTGTTTGGGGGCTTTAGTTCTCTATAATATTTTTGTTAATATGTAAATATGGATTACGTTCACCAATTTGATTCTGTGAATGACACAAATATTGATCCAGAAACATTGCCTTAATTCAATATTGCTCAAAAAATATCTAACTACAAACATGTAATGGACGAGAATATCCATGGTAAGAATATTGTTTTAATCTCTATAATATTTCTTTTAAATATATTTTTGTATAGAATATTGATAACATTGATATATTTGTTGTAAATATGATTTTTAAAGTAATTAAATATACATTTCAACTTACATTATTTTTGGATGCTAGTATTATTAACATTGTTTTAAATATTTTGAAATATAGTTTTTCTTTTTTAAATTGACATTTAATTTGTAATTTATAATGTAGAAGTGAGTTGTTGGATTTGTAGGAGAATAGGTTGGGAAGTTTTTGAAATGATAATTTTTTTATTTTTTTATTTTAGTAAAGTTTTATGCCAATTCAAATTTACGTGATAAATAATTATATATGTTCATTAATTGATAAAATGTATTTAAATTATGTAAATATATTTGTGATTTTTAATGTAATAATTTTTCTGCATAGTTAAATTACATGATTTATTAGTGGTTTGTAGGGCTTGTAAGGGAATTTGATGTATAATAAATATTTTGGGAACATTTTATTCTGTAAATTGTTTAATTGAATAACTGATATTTTAATTATTTAGATGTGATTTTTTATTTTTTAGGTATCATTTATTTTTAATAAAATAATCAATTCATTTCCCCAGACCTACTATCAGTTAGTTTCCTACCTAACGAACATGACAATCACACAGAGATAACCTCAACCTCATGAAAATCGCAGGAAATAATTAAACAAATTAATAATGCAAAAGAACAATTTGAATCATGGGGTATAGAAATTACGAAACCTGGACTACAGTGTTACCTGCTTCCTCTTGAAAATCTGGAATAAAGACAGAGCACTAGAAAAACAGTGTATTCGATCTTGCAGCAGGCCCATGGACCAATTGGTACAGATACCAGGCTCCCATGTGCAGCAGTGAAGAAACTCAATGGCACTGGTTAGCATCAGCTCTAAAAAAAAAAAAAACACAATGACTAATTAATCAAACAAAAAGGTCCTTGAAGGACGCAATGCTAAGCATTCTTTCATGGAATATCGCGGGGGCAAGATCCAAATTCGGTGCCAATACCCTAATTGCTACCTGGGCCTAATATGATATCATAGCTCTTCAACAGACCTGGCTTTCGGCTCCACTCCAATTGCCTAGTTAAACGGTGCATCATGTAGATGTAAAAAAAAAGCACCGATTTGGAAGGCCAAAAGGGGGCCTCTCGCTTCACATGTCAAACGCCCTTAAGGCGGAATCAGAGTAATTGACAACAACAACTTCAAATATGCAGATAATTAAATCCAATTTTGGCCAAGAACACTGGACAAGGCCGATAATCCTGTTTAATATATATGCCCATCTAAATGCCCAAGATAAATCTGCTATATTCAAGAATGTGATAGATGAGATAGAGGAAGTAAGATACAACACACCATCTTGGGAAATAATGATAACAGGCGACTTTAACACATATTTAATATATACCCCAGACGACAATGACCAGCTAGTGGCCGAAAACGAAATCTGGTAGATAACTCCACAAACAAACCATCCTCAGAAGAAACCCAACAAGGTTGGTAAGGAGCTGGTTAACACTCTTGAACATTTTGGTCTGAGAGTGGTCAATGGTAGAAAGTGTGAAAACAATCCCCCAAATTTTACATATTATGGACCGGTGTCAGGGTCAATAATTGACTACATCTTTCTCTCTCTACTGCATCTTCAACAACTAAGGATGTTTTCATTCTAATGCTCTACAGATAGTGACCACTCGATTCAGGAAATTGCAATCAATATAAACCCAGAAAGACATCAATTGGCCCCTGTTGTTAGTGGGAGAAGCGAAGAAACTAACCTAAAAAGTCTGACCTGGTCACACTGCACCCTTCCAAAATGAGTGAAAAAAGCTACATTGATTATAGAAAACAGCACAATGTCATCCCCATCGGCGTTAAAAGCCTGGACCGAGTTTTTGACTCGGCTGACCAAACTAAAGCTTACTACGGCATCTAGAGGGTGCAAAACGTCTGTACGCTCAACAACTAGGAAAACCAGAGAACTAAAGAAGGAACTGAGAAGGGAGATGAGGAAGGCAAGAAAGTCAGGAACATTAACGGACATGTGGGAAAAATTAAAACAATTAAAGAAGGTGTACAAGAAACACCTCTGGATGGAGAGGAAAATAACAACAGAAGCATTCTGGACCAAACTACTTTACAATTGCAAACGATCTAACACCAAAGTCTTCTGGACAATAATTAACATCATCGGCAGGGCAGTAACAGCACCGAATGCATCAAATGTTGCTTCAGAAGCCTGAGCAGTCCACTTGATAAAGACCTTTGCAAACAATGAGCAGCATTCACCATGCAAAATCACCAAAGCTATCGAACTGAGCAACACAAATGACTGGGACACATGACCTCGGTGTGCCAATCCAACACTTTTAGAACATGAGCATTGCACATCACAAAGAATGGAAAAGGTCATTAAGGCTGGTAGAAGTGACTGTGCCCCAGGTCTGAATGGCAACCTGCAAGCAATATAAAAGATGGATCAAAAATATTAGGAAACCCAATAACAGCACTGTTTAATGAGGTAGAAATGCTGGGCACAATTCCAGATAACTGGAGAGGATCGATAATAAACCCAATCCTCAAGGGAGGAGATTGAACAAACCCAGCAAACTACATGTTAATACCCCTTATCCACTCGGGAGCGAAATACTATGCTTCAGTAATACTGGAAGACCTAATTCAATAGACAAATATCAAGAATCTGATTCCCCTTCAATCGACCGGTTTCCGGAAAGGTTATGGAACCACCATCAATATGCTAACACTCCAGTAACAACAATTGCGGAGAAGTCCAAGTGCCTACAGAAAAAACTACAACTCTGCTTCATGGAGCTTAAAGCAGCTGTTGATCGAGTTGATCAAACTCTCCTATGGCAAAAATAATGACAATAGGGCATCATAGGAAAGAACTTTATCAGCAATAGTAACATTATACACGCCTACATGGATTCAAATCAAGGTGGCCAATGGCCGAAGATTTTCCAGAGGAAAACCAACAATCAGGGGCCTCAAGCAAGGGTGCGTGCTCACTCCACACCTTTTCAACCGGTTTATGGATGACTTATCTCCCCAGCTTAATCGAGTCATCTCCCACGCTCCATGATTGGGCCCACTAATTATATCTCATCTTTCATATGCGGATGACATTGTGTTGCTGAGTCACACGAAGGTGGGCCTTCAAAGATTGGTGAAGGAAAAGGCAATATTTACAATGACCAACAAATTAGAAATTAACATTACATAGACAATAGCCATGCCATTATGGAGCTGACCAAATACCCATTTGTATATCAAATTAGGTACCAAACCATAGAATAGGTTAACACCTACAATAATTTAGGCTTCCACTATGACAGCAACTTTAACTTTCAGGCACACCAACAGTACATGGTCAGGAATAACAATACCTTAATATATGCCTTTAACGCTCCAGTAAAAAAACTTCCTTTCAACCGTTGCTTTCAATTATCAATGTAAAATGACTTCCATCTCTGACATATGCAAGCGCGGTGATGCATGGGAAAAATGCAAATTATTAAATAAACTGCAACTACACACATACATGCGTATCTTTTGTCTCCCACGTAACGCCCACACAAATTTGAAATTTATGATTGGCACAACAAGAGACAGCCAGAAGGTACCATACAATTAAATCCTGGCATAAAATAGGAAATCAACAGTCAAGCCCCCAAGTCCCATGGCTGTCGGTGACGAACGATACAAGTTTGAATGATCACAAGTACTTATTTTCATCACAAGGTACTCAAATTGGGCTCAGAAAGTACAGCCCCAGAAATAGGAAGGGGACAACACTAAACAATTGGTAGACAGTGAGCAGAAGATAGCTGCACGAATATCCTATGAGACTTTGATATTCCTCGAAAACTGAAATGCAGCTTAATTTGCCATCTACTCGCATAACAGCATTTTATAATAACTAAACTACAATGACCAGCACCTACGATGCCAAATGATTTTATTAACATATATTAGTGAAACACAAGTGAGAATGTTTAACTGAAGGACAAATCAGGGAAGAAAATATGAAGTATTATTGAAACTAGTTTTATTATCTTGTATTATTTGTAAAATATTGTGACAGTTTTTATTAACTTATAACAATAAAATGACTGAATTAAATAAAATAATTTTTATATAGGATCATTTCTATTTTCAATTTTAGTAGTGGGTTAGTGGGATTGTAGCGGAATACAGTGGAAAGTTATTTAAATTGAATGTTTTGCAATTATTTTTACATTAGTTGAGAATTCATTTGAAAATTAATTATGCAAATTGCTTTATTGATAATTAGTTTTGTGGTTTATTTGATGTATTTAATGAATGGTTAATTTGTTGGTACGTGAAGGTAATTATTATGTTTGTAAAATCTATTTTATGTTCATTATTGGTTTTATTTTTGTTTTATTTAATTGCTATCTTAATGTTATTATAAATTTTTCTCCACATTTCATTATTACAGTTTTTACAGTAAGAATATATAGTAATGGTTTCAGTGACCCATTAAGTTACATCTTCTATAAATCACTAGTTATTACCAAAACAATATTAAGGGTTTCGCATGTATATGCATGAACCTTAGTCGATCATTGATATATTTTTAGGAGAAAATAATGCATCAATAACCATTATAGCATTACAAGCTGTCACATCAATATTGGTTATTATATCAAGACATATCAAAGTCATTTTCTGTTTGGTGCATCTTTGCAGAGGCAATGAAAGAGGCCAGATATTGATATAAATAGAATTAGTAAAACAAACGGCAAACACCAATGACATGCAATGCGGCCAAGAGAGAAAAGATGTGAAGGAAGTAGATTTTGGTGTTTTGGTAATGCTGAAATGTAATGTTTGCATTGGCAACAAATTAGTTCCAGTTCTAGCTGGCTCTGGATTGCCCTACACATTGTTAAGTGATAAATTCTGGGATTGCACATTCACGAGTAATAACGTAGTACTGCTGCCACCAGATATCAATTCTGTAGGCTGTGTTGGCAGAGTATTGATCTGGTTGGATACTGTGTTCAAACCTTCATTTTTAAAAGGAGATAAACCTTGGGGAAGGTGTATGTTGCCAGAAGAGGTGATAACCTTTTAGGATTGCGACATCAAAGAGATCTTGGGACCATTTTGATCCCCAATGTGCTTGATCAGGTAATGTTGGCCACGCATCAGAGTTATGACAAGGACATCATTGAAAGATATCCAGAGCTTTACCATGATAATATTGGTCTTCTCAGTGGGTTTAAGCACAAGATAATTTTGAAAACTAAGGCAAAACCTGTGGTTCACATGGTAAGGAAGGTGCCAAATCGCATGATGGGACCTCTTCAGGAAGAAGTTAACAGGTTACTTGAGATTGAAGTCATAAAGGAGATAGAGTCCTCTGAGTGGGTGGCTCCGATTGCCTTGGCACCCAAGGACAAAGATAATAAAATCAGGATTTGTGTAAACTTGAGGAGCTTAAACAATTGTATCTGGGTTGACAGGCAGCCTCTATACAATATAAATGAAGCCCCGGCATAATTGAGTGGAGCATGTGTTTTCAGCGTGATGGATTTGTCATCAGCATACCATCAGGTCATGCTACATTAGTAGTCAAGAGATTTAACCTCATTTGTTACACCTCTGGGAGCCTATAGATTCATCAGAATGCCATTTGGCTTAGAAACTGCTGATGCACGCTTCCTGAGGTTGATGAAAGAGGTTTCATCAGGTACAAACTCAGTCCTTTTCTTCCAGGATGATATACTTGTTTATGTAAAGGACAAAGCTAACCATGATGAGGTACTGAATCAAGAAATGTCAAAGCTACAAGAGCGAGCACTCACTTTGAAAAGTGAAAAATGCAAATTCAGGGTTGGATCTGTTTCTTATCTTGGACATTCTATTTCTATTGAGGGTATCAGCCCCAACATTGAACTTGCTGAAGAGATATCAAAGGTACCAGCTCCATAAAACAAAGATCAAGTTAAATCCTTTCTAGGTCTATCTGAATATTATTCAAAGTTTGTTTACAATTTCACTAGTGTTGTACAGCCATTTAGATTGCTGCACAAAAAGGGTGCTAATTTTGTGTGGTAGGAAGACTGTATTAGTGCTTTCAACAAAGTAAAATGTTAAATTGCATGCATGCCAACCTTGGGACATTTTGATGTGTCAAAGAAAAACAATCTTGACTACTGATGCAAGTCTGCGAGGGCTGTGTGCAGTGCTATCTCAAATAGTTGATGGTAACAAGAAAGTCATTGGTTTTGCTTCGCACTCACTCAAAGGGGCGGAAGAGCGCTACTCTGTAATAGATCATGGGGCGTTAGCTTGTATGTAGGCGATCAACCATTTCAGGTTTTATCTGTGGGGTTTACCTTTCCTTGTCAGAACAGATCACAAACCTTTGGTTCACATGTTTGCTTGCAGGAATGTTGAGAGTACCACTCTGAGGATTAAAAGATGGATTGAGGGACTCGGGGAATACATTTTCACTGTGGAGTACCTACCAGAGTTGAAAAATGTCCCTGCTGATTATTTATCCAGGATGCCTTTAGACAAACTAGTTCCAGTAAGTACTAATTGGTCTGTAACTTAGGTTAAGGAACCAGCACTTAACAAAGTTGAATAGGAAGCTAGTTTTGCCAGTGGCAGCTTTATGATTTTTGTGCTGGAATTTGTGGTCAGCGGTTGGCCTGCACTCATTGATGTTCCCCAGTGTGCCAAAGGGTTTTGGAATGTACGTGATGTATTGAACATTGTTGATGGGGAGATTTTTTGTGGGGGAAGATTAGTTCCCTCTTGCAGTATGCATGAGAAAATTATCAATCTAGCACATGAGGGTCATCTTGGACTCAGTTTAACTAAAGCCAGGGTAAGAGAATCCTATTGGTGGCCTGAAGTGGATTGTCAGGTAGAAGAAGCAGTTAGGGAGTGTACCCTTTGAGCAAGTAATGCTAAATACAGGAAAGTCAGTGCAACACCACTTTCGCCTGTTGTGTTACCCGAGAGCCCTTGGTCCAAGCTAACCTTAGATGTTGTGGGGCCATTTGATGTTTATATCTCCTAATGAGAGGTTTGTGGTTGTCCTGGTTGATTATACTTCCAAATGGTTTCAGCTTGTTGCATGAGCTCTGTGGTTACCAAGAACATTGTTGAATTTCTGAAAGATGTGTTTGCTTGTGAAGGTATACCAGAAGTCTTAGTCACCGATAATGGAGTAAAATGTACTTCTCAGGAGATGGAGAACTTCTTAAAAGATCTTTCCATTACTCATCACTGCACTGCTCTTTATGCACCACAAGCCGACAGTTTGGTTGAAAGCATGAATAGGCTTGTAAGGGCTTGTGTCCAAACTGCAGCTGAATCTAGGTCACCTTTGAAGTGCATTTCATGGGAGGAATTGTGGACACATAGGAACACACCCAATAGCATCACTGGTTGCTCACCATTTAATATACTCAAGGGCATAGCAGCTTTTTCAAAACTCAACCCAGTGTGGCTGAGTGTAAAAGATAGAAACAATTGGGTAGTTGATTGGAGAGTGAAGAGATACCAAGAGAAGTATATGCCAAGATGGGTGCACGCAAGTGTGATTGGAAGGGAGGTGAATAGGTGTTTGTAAAAAAATGTGTGTGGTCCCCAAAAGGTGAAACAAAATCTTTAGGTCCTAAACGTATTAGCAAGGTTTAAGAAATGTTGTGATACTAAGTGTTGGTGATGTTTGCAGTATGTCTCGTTTGTCAAAATGTGAAAGGAAGGATGGTAATGTTGGGTCTCGGTTGAGACATTTGCATCGTAGTAAAGTTGGGAGCCAGTCTGGCCTTTTGCGTCATGATAAAAGAGTGAGGAGATCACCATCATATATTCATGATTACGTTTTACAGTGATGTTTTGTTTGTTTATTTTTATCTCATTGTTGTCAATAGCTACAAGATGTATCCATATGTTTTTGTTCTTTTGCTTCTTTCTTTTATTCTTTCTTTTTCCTCTTCCTCTTTCCTCTGTGTCAATATTATGAAGGGGAAGATGTGTAGTAACTTCTCCTTTAATTGGTGATGCACTTGTGAGAATGTTATGTGTATCACCAGAACTTTGGCAGACTTGGAAGATCAGAGTGGCAGAGACCTGAGCTGCTGTTGGTGGTGTCCTCTGGTGGGTATTAATAAAAACTTGTTTTAAAGAAGAAATACGTTGTTTCATTGTTTTATTAGAATTTAGAGCAGCCACATTTTAACCGTGACTTTTTTAATCATGTGTTGCTCTTCTACTTTTGTTTGCCATTCTGCTTCCTCTAACTAGGTTTGTAGGCATTGTTTCCACCCAAAACATAACACATTTGAACTAACCTATAAGAACTGATTGACAATTAATAAAGAAAAAAAACTGAAATCATGCCCCGGTACGCTTTTCAAGAATGTAAGTATTGGACATTGAGTGCGTTTGGTGTGGCAATATGCCAGTGACCTAATGTACTTCTCAGTGCATGTGTTACTGTTAAAATTACATATAATGCCGCCATTGTGATGGTGGGACATCGTACTCATGGCTGAGATCGGCACAGGTTTTCTGTTGGCCTTCTAGAATGATATAATTGAGAAATATTATTCTGTGGTCTTTTTAACAGTGCCCTGCTAATTTTCTCTCGCCCTATAGCGATGTTTTTTTTTCAATACAGAGGGACTTTGGAATGTACATGCTCTGTCGTTGATAGGAAGGAGTGGGCTCTCCACCACACATAGTGAGCCTTGCCAAGAATTTGATTGGAAGATATTATATTTAAAGTTTGCTTCGTATAGTACATGAATAATCATTTTGTGTGCAAAGCATTGCTCTCCATCGGTACCCATGCCAGCTTTTCCATGAGTGTTTTTAACATATAAATGAATTTTGACAGTTTGTACTTCAATGAGTAACTCTCTATGTGCAGTAAGAGGACCACTTTCTTGGGTGAGGTGGCACGTAGTTTTGAAATTTTGAACCAAGGTTTTGTGGCACGGGAGACAAATTGAAATATTTGCTTATTGATATCTCTTATAAACTAATGCAGAATAGGAGTGGTTTCCGGCTGAATATCTAATTGAATCTTGGTGCTATATTCTTCTGAATTATCTGTACCCACTGCACACTGAGAAGTTACACTTTTTCCACTTCTGAAAATCTACGTGCATTTTCTCCATGATGGGGACATGCTTTCAGGGATCATCACCAGTAGGACTCTTTTGACACATATTCCTAGATATTGGAGCATGTCACTTTGCCATTTAAGTTCACAGTGGAGGCCTATGTGGTAATTATAGTTAAGAGCAAATCCTCACACTTTGACCAATTTATCCTTAAGCCTGAGAATCTCAAGAATGCATCTAATTGCTGTATCAAGTCATCCGCAGGTTTCTCTGGGTGAGCCAGAGTTAGTAATATATCATCTGTCTAAGGTAGTGCTTTGTTTTCTAATGGCATTAGCATCTATTTGATTTCAGCATTGTTCCATTTGCAGTAGCAAGTAATTATAAATCCAACAGACACTGGAAAGGTGACAGCTGGCACCCCTCTGTGGTCCCCCTACGGATCTGAAAGTTAAGGGAGCAGTGCCCACTAAAGTTGAAGAGCATTGGGATTATGGTACATAATATGGATCAGTGTAATGACATTGCAGTAGCAAGGAATTATAAAGACAGCAGAAACACTAAAGGTGACAATGGGAACCCCTGTGTGGTCCCGCTATAGATCTGAAAGTAAGGGGAGCAGTTCCCACCAAAATTGATTGAAGCATTGGGATTATGGTACATATTCTTGATCAGTGTAATCAAAGAACAGATACCTCAAATTGACCCTATCAATCGCCTTCTCAACGTCTTATGATAGGAATACCTGTTCCTCGAGATCATCCTTTGCTTGCCATATAATGTGTGAAAGATTTTGCAGGTGGATTGCCGATCACCGGCAAGGAACAAAATCCCCTAGAGTAGGTTGAATCAGTTTAAGAATGGCAAATTTCAGGTGGGTGTCCCAGGACTTTGGTTATCATTTTCACATCTTCAGAGATAATAGCCTATAGTTTACACATTCTAGAGGGCCACTATCTGCTTTAGGGATTATGAAATGTCTACCTGGCGAATTGGTCAAATAAATGCCTTTCATCACAAACTTGTTGCTTGAAACACTGAGGCTAGTAATGGCATTAACAAT
Organism: Triturus cristatus; assembly: GCF_964204655.1. NCBI lineage: Eukaryota > Metazoa > Chordata > Amphibia > Caudata > Salamandridae > Triturus > Triturus cristatus. The sequence continues at coordinate 417,464,402 of NC_140582.1, forward strand.
GGTTTGGTCATTTTGTAGAACTTGATGGGAAATCCTTCACCTCCATAGGCTTTTATAAAGGTCATTGTGTCAACTGCCGGTGCTATTCCCTTCCGCAGATATGGCCATATCCACTGCCTTTGACTCGTTGGCCAACACTTTGAGTATGTAGAATTGGCAAAAAGTGTAGTTTCATCCTTATTGTCTAGCTGCTCTTCTAAAGTATACAGCATTTCATAGAAAGTCTATACTTCAGACAGGTGTACCAATAAGTTAACTTTAGTGTTACACAGTGCTGACATAATACTGACAAATTTCCACGTTTGATTTGAGCACAAAATAATATGCCAACTTATTCTCCTAGCTTGTAGTGTCTTTGCCAAAGAAGGGAAAGTGATTTCTCTATGGCTGCTGAGCATACTTCTTTCAATTTCTTTTTGGCCTGAAGTCTAACAATAGTGTTGGTCGATTTGGAATAGGCAGATGTCAATGTACATGGTCCAGTTTCTAACTGTCATCTAGTTGCTTTCACCTTCTTTTACTCTAGGTTTTTTAAATGTCTTTTATTATGTTTTAACAAGGACAAGAGAGAACAAGGTAGGCCAATCATTACAAATATCTGCACAATCTTGATCTGTATTTTCTCGAGACTCAAACCTCCAAAAGAGATTGAGTGACATCATAGGCAAGTTTGTACAAGTACACAAAATACATTATCATCATCTTCATCAGTGAGCAGAACCCATTCAGGTGGAAATAAAAAGCCGGAGAGAGGAGAGAAAGAAACAGGGAATAAAAAAGGAGGAGTTAGGGGGCGCCTTCAGTCGACCGTTTCCCAGCTGGATGGATCTAGGGAGGACATGGTGGCAGGCGTTTCGTGAGAGGCACCGTAGGGTATCCGGGATAGGAGTTGATAAATACATATTATGTTATGTTATGTCATGTTAACAGGCATTTGTAGAGTGCAGCTATCACTCAGAGAAGCATCATGGCGCTAAGTGAATCGATAGATAGACAGGGCAGACAAAGGTGGAGAAGTGATTTAGATGAGTGTATTGCATAGTGTGTCAGTGATGTGAAAATCCAAGCTTTCAGGGCCCTTCTGAAAAGAGCTTCTGATTGGATAAAATGAAGGTGGTTGGGGAGTTAATTCCAGGCTTTGGAGCCAATCACTGCGAGAGATTTACCCCCTTTTGAGACACATCTAAACACTGTGGGTTTTAGCAGATTGGCATTAGATGATCTAAGAGTGCGGTGAGGAACATAGCGTGCAAACCTGGGCCTGAGGTAGAGAGGAATGGAAGATTCTGAGGGTAATTATCAGAATCTTAAACAGGATTCTTTTGTGAAATAGGCAGCCAGTGTAATGCTTCCAAAGCAGCCGATGCTGATGATTTCCTGGGCCATTTTAGTACTAGCCGGGACGCTGCATGTTGTACCATCTGGAGTTTGTGTAGGACCAACTTGTTGGCCCCCGCATAAAGGCTGTTTCAGTAGTCCAATATAGATGTAATTAGGGCCACTGCGACTGCTTGTCTTGCAGAGCTGGGGAGGAAGTCAAATAATTTTTTAAGTGATTTTATCATGCGAAAGCAGGTCCCAGCTACTGCTAATGATTGCTGGTGGAAAGATAGTGTTGCGTCAAATTTGACTCCCAAATTTCTGGCTATCTTTACTGTATTAGAGGGAGGGTGAATGTCTGATGGCCACCATCGACTGGGGGAGAAGGTGGTCCCTTTCCTCACAGGCATAATTTCTGTCTTTTCTGAATTGCATTTTAGGTGGTTGGCTTCCATCCAGTGAAAAACCGCTGTGACAGATTGACAGAGGTTTTCTTATGCCAGTGTGGTATTTTTGTCTAGAACCAAGACTAGCTGTGTGTCACCCGCATATGAGATGGTCTCGATGTTAAAGGACAATATCAGACTAATCAATAGGGCCATATAGGCATCAAAAAGCACTGGGCTAAGGATCGACCCTTGTGGAACCCCAGAAAGCAGGGGTTTTTCTGCTGACTGATATTGCCCAAGGGTGATGACTTGTCTGCTGTTTTGCAGAAACGATCTGAGCCGGCCAGGGCAAGATGAGAGAAACTGTAGAATTCGAGACAGTCCACGAGGATGGCATGTGAGACAGTATTGAATGCGGCCGATAGGTCTAATAAGACCAATACAGCTTCCTTTTTTTGATTAATGGATTCAGCAGTGTACATGAGGGCTGATTTCGTAGAGTGCTGAGGCCTGAAACCTGATTGGTTGGGGTGTAAGATATTCGCTTCTTCCAGGAAGGTCATAAGTTGGGAAATAATTATTTTTTCAGTGAATTTGCTTAGACATGGGAGTAGGAAGATGGATTGAAGGTTGGTAAGGGTGGTGGGATCAGCGAGTTGTTTCTTTTGGAGTGGTTTGACCACTGCCAGCTTCCATTCATTGGGAACTTTGGCTAATAACAGGGAGGCATTTATTATCTTATTTATGACTGGATTGACAGTGTCTATCATTACATGTAGAATTGAGAAGGGCCAATGGTCGAAAGGTGAACCTGAATTGACAGCAAAAGGCGCCTGGCGAGTTTGATCTAGGGTAAAAGACCCAAACATTTGAAGGGCCGGTCTGTTGTTATCTAAAACACCATTATTGTTAACAAAGGAGACAGGAGGTGTTGGGAAATCTTGCTATAGCGATTGGACCTTCTGTTCAAAATAATCCACTATACGGTCACAGAGAGACTGTGATGGGGGATCTCTTTTTTCAAGAATATGGGATTAGTTTAGGAGTTGACTATCTTCAAGATAGTTTTTGATTTGAGTTTACCAGATTGAGCATTTTGGTAAATTAAGATTTTTTGTCCGCTTTCATTTGGTGGTGCTAATTTTTAAGAGCTGTTTTGAACTTGCTTAATTCAGCCTGTTCATAATTTTGTCTCCATCTGCGTTCCAGGATCCTGCAGTGGCTATGTACTTCTTTCAAGTTTTGGGTGTACCATGGGGTGGAGAACTTCTTGAGCAGTCGTTTATTTTGTGAACCGGGGGACGCGAAACGGTCCCTCAGGATGGACATCCACTGCGTGAAGCGTTGGTTGTCTAATACTGAATCCCCTGACAACTTAGGTCTGCAGACAGACACTGCTTCATTAAGTTTGGGCAAAGCTGCCATATCCTTCCATGTAGGGTTGGTGTTATGAGTGGGGGGGTGCGTCCCTTGCAGTTTTTGATGCACTGGGGTTAAGGGGTTGCCATATATCTATGGGTCTTGCGGAGGGAGATTTCAACGTGACATAGACCTCACTGGTCACAGTAGGACCTTCTTTTACTCCATTGCAGAGTCTCTATATGTCACCTCTGATGCATAACTTTCCTGCTCCCCAACAATGTCTGGGCTGAAGTGACATAGTCTTTGTATTTATTTAAGAATTGATTTCCATGTTGTTGCAGTCTGAGTTTGTCCTATGGGTTTTTAAATTTAGAGACTTCTGGAGCATGGGATTTCCCCGTCACCCAGCGTACAGGTTGATTGATCTTTCATGTTGGCAGAGATGTAAATAGCTGAAGTTAAAATAAAATGATATCAATGATCATTTCTTTTAGTTCAGTCAACAAAAAGAGTTAAGTTGGTTTAAAGAGTTTTATTTTTAAATCTTTTAGGTTTTCATTCTTTATTAAAATACTGTTATCTCATTATCAAGTGTATAATCAATCAATTAATATTTGGTAATTAAGTAAATTCTCATAGCAAATCAATAAGGCAACAAAAATACAACAAGCATGTTCCATAAAGAAACTTCCCTATTCTAAGTAAATCAGTATTAATGCAAGAAGGATTAAAGGTGTCAGTTTAGATGCCCATAAAGGGTCCTGATTAAAGAATCAAGCATAAGCATGACGCTTTAGCATAATAAGCTGTAAAGTATTTTCAGCTCAAATAACAGCAGATAAAGAAATAAGCTAAGACTTCACATAAAGAGATGTCCAATAAAAAACAGTACAGAGTCTCCTCTGAGAGAGTCTGGGATAGGAGACACACACCTACTGAGCTCTACTCTAAGAAAACACCCTAATACAAATGCACATTTTCTATGTTGCAGCATTAATATTCTTTCTTGTTTATGTTGACCAAAAAGATTACAGCAAAAAGAACAATTGATGGACAGAATGCAGAACAATATCATACATTCACCCCAGTACAGAGCTCTGGGCCTAAATCCATAGTTTTTTTGCTCACCATGCCATTCCAATTTGGACCCAGCCATATGCAAATCACTCTTGACCCTGCGCCCAATGGGAACAGTCCAGCCCAAACTGCCAGGCCAGGTCCTCCCTGGACTGGAAACAAGCATCCTTGGACCAGTTTTGGGCTTTCAGCCCTCATCAGCCAGGATAGCTTGACTCCAGTGGCATGGAAAACTTGGGACCCACGTCTGGGTATGCCCGTCTCACTCGGGGGAAAAATCTAAAAGAACAATTGATGGAGAGAATGCAGAACAATGGGGCATATTCTCAAGGATTTATCGGCAAGTTATCGGCACTTTATCTCAGCGAATGTCGCGATAAATTTATCGACCCATTTACAAGCTGGTGCAAATAGCGATATTACCAGTTTACCTGCGATAGCAGCCGCAAAACACATCGCCACAGATGAGCCCGGCAACTATCGCTAATGAGATGCATAGTAGGCGTTCCCGAGCAAACACCTCACCGTGACATTCTCAATGACCAGCCAGATCAGCGATAAGACCACAAAACAGGTGATAAGGCGCGTTAGCAGAAGGATATTAACACCTGCTCTGCCCTGGTGCAATGTCGGATGAGAACTTCCACCAGAAAAGGGAGCCCAGCCCACAGCCCCACCTGAAGAACAACAGGTGCCACGGAGCTACTCATCATGCAGCTTGGAGCCCCAACAGGGCCACAACACCCACCGCCACCACCCCCAGGCCGGCCACCCCCCTGGTCCCCACCACCACCCCTCCAGACCACCACAGAGGTAGTGCAGACAAAGACAGCAGAACGTCAGAAAATGCAACAGTCTCACAGACTTAACACCAGAGAATGTCATTGCCCACTACAGACTCAAAAGGACGCCAGAGTCGGAGGAGTCTCGCAGCCAGCCCTATCCAAGTTCCTCACACCTGTCCTGGATGCCACCATCAGCTTCATACCCCAGTACCTATACTTCCCCCACACTGCGCAGGAACAGCTGGAAACCAAGCAAGGCTTGTAAGCCATAGCTGGATTCCCGCACGTGTTGGGGCAATTGACTGCACACATGTCCTACTTGTGCCCCCCGCAAACACTGCACAAAATTACCGCAACAGGAAGCACACGCATTCCATCAATGTGCAGGTAATAGTGGCCACCGGGGACTCTTCACCAATGTCGTCGCCAACTACCCAGGCAGCGTGCATGATTCATACATCTTCTGACAGTCCATTATCAACCGGTGCTTCCAGGATGGCACCTACGGAAATGCAGTGCTCGTTGGTAAGTACCAAATGAACACACCACACCTCAACTCCACAATCATGCAACTCACAACTCTGGGAATGCACACGTTACAAACTCACATACAACATGCCAAACAACATGCCCACCCACCATACACGACAGCACAACGTACTGCGGTAACCTGGGCTAGCCATGTACATGAGCCATCAATGGCATGGCACCTCAGCCACACAATAGCAGAATGTGGGGAGAGGTGGGAACCAGGCATGTGCGCAGTAGGCAAGTGACCCATGAATGAGAATGTGCACAATACCAAGTGTGGGGTGGATGTGCCGGACAGACTGCAGTATGCAGACCACAGACATATCTATGTCGACATATACTGCTGGTGGTGGTAGTGTTGTGGACAGTGAACGCAACCATGTCACCCCAGCCAGTGGGGAAGATCTTGGAAATGTAGCTTGTTACGTCCCCCCTGTAAGCATGTGCAGAGTGGGTTGGCCTGACGTATGCCAGGCTAACCAAGGGGTGTGAATAAAAAGCACGTAGCCCTGGGCATGGGTCTCTTCCGGAATGGCCAACGTATCTGCCAGGGTGGGGCCTCTCACCCCGCTACGAGGCTGATGCCGTGTGCGGCGGTGCCTGTGATCCTGTGCACCTGCCGCAACCCGGGCCGCTGGTCCCCAACCAGTCTTGTCCACCCCTGCGCATCCAGGCCTCACTGCTCACCCGCCAACACTGCCGTGTCTCCAAGAGGGCCCACCACGGGCCTGTGCAAGCTCCAAGTCCAAGGCCCACGACCTTGGCAGCCTCCTCAGACCATCACAGCAACCGCGAACAAGGCCCGCAGTACTCCTTTCTCGTTGACGTACTCCACCGGCATACACAGCGGACAAGTAAGTCACACATTTGGAACTGAGTCTTGATTACACAATGGCAGAGTACATATTTTATGGCTGAGTTTATGTCACTATGCTCCCTTTGATGTGGTGCCACCAACACTGTGCATAGCATTCCAACCACACGTGTCTGTGGGCCCTTGCTGACTTCTGCCTTTGGCCTACACTGCAGTCCAGCAGGCCTCACTCCAATCCAATACAGTCCGTACCGGGCAGGACACGGCATCGTCGCAGGGTGCACAGCCGCTCAGCTCTGGGGCCTCCACCTCCGTCAACCAGAAATCTTCTCCACATGCCATTTCAACGCCGTGTGTTGGAGATCCAGGAGGAGCTGGCTGCACAGCGATTGACCCGCACTGACCGCTGCCTCCAGCCTACACTGCAGTCGAGTAGGTCACACATTTGGAACTGAGTCTTGATCTCATCATGGCAGAGTTCATATCACAGTGCGCAAGGAGAGGAGTGAGAGGAAGAAGCGGTTCAGTCCGGAGGACAAAAGGATCTCTGTTACAGAGGTGATCGAACACTACCTACAACTGCACTGGTGCCACTGACTCTGTGAATTGCAAGCCAATGGGGTTGCTTTCCCTCTGCAATGTGAAGGGGTAATGCGGTTTCACGGTGTGTTACATGCATCTTTCAGCATTATCGCAGTTTACATGCAGACTGCATGTCAATGTACATTGTGACTGTGAGGAGATGCCTATCTGATGCGGGACAATGGTCATTTGTTCTACGTCACGGATGTGGAGTTGTGCTCGTATATTGTCATCTCGCCATTTTTTTACTCTGCTTTTATAGTGCACTTTCCCGCATGATGCGTGGGAATTGCTGGCCTATCTCTGGTTATTGCAGATTTTTGTATCGCGATTGGCCTCATCGCTACTATTTTCGCGTTCGTTTTTTGCGTTTTTTCGGGCTTGCGTTAATTTTAACACGGTCATTTGACACGTTATCATGGGACTATCGCATGGTTCCGCCGTGTTGAGAACACCACATTAACACGGAGTTGTTTTCCCGCGATAGACCGCGATGCGAAGAGTTGCATTAAGCTAATTTTGAAATGGTTATTACACGTTCTTGAGAATATGCCCCAATGTCATACATTCAACCCAGTACAGAGATCTAGGCCTAAATCAATTGTTTTTTTGCTAACCATGCCATTCCAGTTTCGACCCAGCCATATGCAAATCACTCTTGACCCTGCGCCCAAAGGGAAAGAGTCCAGCCCGAACTGCCTGGCCAGGTCCTCCCTGGACTGGAAACAAGCATCCTTGGACCGGTTCTCTTGACTGGGGTGAATGTATGATTATTCAGCATTCCCTCCATCATTTGTTTGCGTAGGACATTTCACCCTAAGTGGGATGGGTAAACCCAGATGTGGGTCCCTTGCTCACTGTGTCACTGGATTCGAGCTAGCCTGGCTGATGAAGGGTAATACCCAGAAACCGGTCCCAGGATGCTTGTTTCCGGTCCAGGGAGGACCTGGCTTGGCACTTCGGTCTGGACTGTTCCCACGAGGCAAAGGGTCAACATTGATTTGCATATGGCTGAGTCTAAACAGGGGTGGCATGGTTAGCAAAAGAACGATGGATTTAACCCAGATCTCTTGACTGGGGGTGAATGAATGATTTATTTAGCATTCCGTCCATCATTTGTTTGCGTAGACCAAAAAGATTACAGCACGCTCCTGGGAACAGGTTTACTCCCCATATTCTCAGGAAAGCACAATCATTTTCTTACCATGTGTACTCGAATAGTGCAGCAGATCTTCTCTTGTTTTAAAAAAAAATCTTCCCATGAATCATCCTCCCTATCATCTGTATCTTTTGGGTGAGAACAGTATTATCAGTCATCTAATACAACAAAAGTCTATTAATTAGCTAATAAACAGTAGCTTTGGAATTGCAATGTCTGAAGCAAAGAGAAGAAAAACATCTTGCACAATGGTAATTTAATGTTAAAAAACAAGCTTGTCAGTATTAATATGTCTTCTTATCAATTCATGACGTCTTTGGTTATGTCAATGTAAAGAAACTATTCTTCATTTCTGTGCCACAGTCCTATCGTTTTTAAGTATGGTTGCCTACTACAATTTTTGCATTGACACTCTTCATTTTTAAATGTAAACCTCTGCACATTATTTTTTTAATAAAGCATTTTACAAATAGCTACATTTGCCTCAGCAATACATTCATACACTGGGGAGCCCTGAGGGCAGGTGATCAGGTCCATGTCCAACTGTAAGTCAACAATGTCATGCTCAGGAACCACTTTGCTATTAATGAAGTTGCCACAATATGACTCACTAAATTTGGAATAATTAATAAGTAGTTGATCCAAATATGAATACTGTGAGGGCATGAGGTCATTGTATAATCCCTATCTCGGGGATGTAATAACCACCATGGTTTCGTCAGTGTATTGTTTTGAATCATAGCTATCAGAATTAGGCGGTCTATGTCTTTCTTCATGTCCTGTTCCTCAGATGTGTTTAAGACCCAATCTAAAGAAATAGCCCAGTCCCCTCACATCATGATTTTATTCTTTCCAAATAAGGTGAATAGCCTTCCCAGTTTGGAGAGAAAATCTGATTTATCCCACACTGCACCATAGGGAGACCCTATTATAACACAAGTGACATGAATTTTACGTTCTGCAAGAAATACCATCTATTTTCATGTATCCATGTTTTCAGGACTTTGGCAGACAGTAATATATGCAGCAGTATTGTGACATCCCTCTCCCTAATATCAAAAAACAAAGAAGGGAGTGAAGAGATATATCAGTCATGGACTCAATCTCCTCTGTAAGTTATGAAAAACCAAAAGAGTCCCCACAGAATTAAAAAAAATAAAGTGCTAACCTTCCAAAAAGTGACTAACCCCAAGTGAACCGTTTGGTTACTAGCATGAGAAAGCAAAAATGTTTTTTAAAATAACCCTCACCCTCCAAAAGGTCCCTTGGTGGAATGCTTCATCATCGGGTACTTGATGGTACTATGCACAACCAAGACTGCTGGTGGCACAATAGCTCTATCTAATACAAAGCAATCTACATGAGGTTCACAGGAACAATAACATCTTACTCACCTTAGCAGTGATATAACAATAGCCCAGGGCAGTGCTTAATTTGGAAAAAAAGAGTGCCAGTGTCCAAAGCCATACTAAGAAGTGTGTGGTCTGTGCTGATAAATGTTGGCACCAAGGCTGGAAGTCTTAAATGCATTTTATGATATTTGATTTCACCATCAAACACTACTAGCCCCTTTAGCTTACTCCTACAGGTTTATGCTTTTCCCCTTTGTGGCATTTTTCTGTCTTTCTTTTCTCTTCCGCTGTGGTTAGACATGGCATCCTTGGTGTGGATCCCCCTAACTTTTTGCCTTCAACCCTTCTGTTTTGCTAACATCATTTTTGATGCTCCTAGGATTCTTCACACCTTACCACTGCTAACCAGTGCTACAGTGCTTGTGCTGTCTCCTCAAAACATAGTGAGTGGGCTTATACCCAACTTGCATATTTAATTTACTTTTAAGTATTTGTTAAAGTAGCACTTTCTGTGGCAAGGACATGTAGATTAAATGCTACTAGTGGGCCTGTAGCACTGACTGTGTCACCCATCTAAGTAACACTTTCAACTAAACCTGTTTCAAGTCTTCCATTGTAGTCTATGTGTGCATTTTTAAACTGCCATTCCAACCAACAAAATGTAACCTTTTCCTAGACCCACACCTTACTTTTTAATTGATATGAGTCATCCTTACGGTAGGTCCTGGACAGAGCAGAGGGCATGGTGCAGTGCATTTAAAAGTAGGACATGTACTTTTAAGTTTTACTTGTCCTGGTAGTGGAAATTAGTTTTTCACAACTGCAAGACCTGCCTCTCCCATGGGATAACATAGGGGTTACTTTATTGCATTCAATATGTGCCAATATCCTAATGGGAGCAGGTAACCATTTCATGTGTGGTGTCTTGGGAAATATATTGAAAACTCCGCTCTCAATGTGGTCTGATTTTAAATTACAATTTTGAAAATGCTACTTTTAGAATGTTGGTATTTTTATGTGTTGGTCATTTAGTGCCCACAGCCTGTTGCTGGGTCACATGTCTGGGTGTAGTTTCTGGGCTTTGTGTATTCCTCACAGACACAATAAGGAGTGGGCCATCATTGACAGGATAGGAGGGTGGAGCTGAGCACAGCCCTATTTATTCTTGCATAAGCTGTGTTCTGTCTCCACACAGAGTGCTGCATACCCCCTGTAGTTAGTCTGCCACCAGGGCAAGAAAGGCAGGATACCTGTGGACTACAAAGAGAAACTTCTAAAAACTTCTCACACTTCTAAGTAAGGCACAGGTATAAATATTTCACCTCAGACCCCAATTCTTCAGTGCACTTCTGGACCTGTGAATACCCATCCAGGAAGGACTGCTGTGCTGCTGAAAGGACTGCCATTCTGCTGGACTGTTGCTCTGAAGGGCTGCTGCCCTGCTGTGCTGACCTGCTACCTGCTTGCCTTGGTGAGAAGAACTGGAACTGCAGGACCTCGGAGTGACTCCAAGGGAAAACTGCCTGGTCTCCTGAATTGAGCTTCAGGGACAGAAGGTTTAAACAACCTTGAACACAGCATTTGGACTCTGCCTTCTGTCACTCCTACACTGCCAAGTCTTGCCACCCCAGTCCTCGACCCTTGGAAGTGGGCATGAAGGTGCTCCACCAGCCCATCTTTGGATCCAGCAGTACCGACGCATGTCATCTGTTGAACAGTGCAAACCCGAGCAGAACCGATGTATTCCCTCTGCTGCAAGCATTCTCCACATTCAAGGGCTCCGTATCAACCTCCCAGCCCTCATCGGAACAGCTGCTGTGAGAAGCTTCACCAATGCAGGCCCTCACATCCCGAATCTCTAGTTGATGATAGCCTTGACAATGATATAGGTTCTTGTATCGCAGCCTCGCAGCTCCTCAGAACCTGATGCATCACCTTGGATGCATGACACATCCTTGACACAGGATCATGAAATGCTCAGCAACCAGGATTTCAGTTACTCTTGTTCAACGGGCTTAACTGGGTTCCTGTAGCAGGCACATGCTCCATTGCAGTTGGCCTGAACTCGTGATTTTGTCTTGGTCCTGTGTGATCAGATATCCACATTTGCCGTGGTGTGCTTTTTGGTCCTATGTTCACTGAAATCCTTAAATGTGCATATCTCTGGTTCTACTTATTGGATTTCTGTTGTTGTTTTTGTCTTGATTTATTTATTAACATTTACTCTATTGTTCTAAATTGGTGTGGGATTTTTTTAGGTTCTGTTTTCATTTCATTACTGTTTGAGGTGCTGTATAAATACTTTAAACATTCTCTCTAAGTTAAGCCTGACTGCTCAGTGCCAAGCTACCAGAGGGCTGAGCACAGGCTACTTTGGGCTTGCTTGTGCCTGACGAGGATTGTGGTGGTTGCTGTTCATCTAGGGTATCACCCCCCTAAACTAGCAACCCAATTTCTCACACCTGTCTTTCCTATTTGTGTTTTTTTCCCTTACTTTGTCTTTTTTATCCTATGCAGAAAGATTTGTGCTGGGTCCCAAAAATAAGTGTTGGTTGCCCCCATCGGCAACTAATGGCTCAATTAAGCACTGGCCTAGGCACAGAAAAGGGAGATTTTTCCTTTTAGCCTTTGGGCAGCTTAATTATGCCAAGCACGGAATCCTGTCCACTTGTAGAGGACCTTGGACAAACTTCAGTGTCAAATTATTCCCCCAGTTTTAACTATGGGGCATATTTATCATTGTGCTGCACTGCCCTTCTGCCACTCAAGGGGGTGCAAGGGAGAGGCAACAACAAAGTCAGAATTATCAAGCCATGCAAGGCCACCGTGCGAGGCCCTGCATGGCTTGATAAATCTGGAGCAATGTAAGGCAGCTCTCTCTGCCTTGCGTTACTGTGCCCCAGGAAAGCTCTGAATGGGTGGAGCATGTGTGCTTCCCATATATCTACTCATGGATTTTGGTGCATTCACAGATTTACCATTAGTGGAATACCTGAGACTGTGCCAAAATCCTGCATATTCCCAGGTGAGGAGTAAAGAGGAGAAATACCTTTATTTCTCCTCATTCTTTCCCGTGGCTATGTGTGCGGCGTTTTGCAACAGACATAGAAAGAGGAAAATGGCTCTCAGGATTCTTTTTATGCAGGAAGGTGTCCCTTACTGCACAAAAACAATCCTGCTTACAGTGCAGGCACCCTTGCACCATAGTGCGGATGCCTGCGCTAGGCAGCCAAAAGTGTGGCAGTGCATGGAAATGACCGGTATGCGCCATATGATGTTAAATACTGTGTATTCCTGCCCTTTCACGCAGCAAGGTGGCTTGCTGTGATGCGTTGCTTGAACGTTTGATAAATATGCCCCTAAGTGTATTATTTTCATCTGCCCTCCACATTTCATGTACAGTATCTGTGTGGTAGAAAGAGAGCTTGGTTTCTTTTATAGTCACAGCACTGACTGCACAATAAATAAACGTGATTAAAAACTATGGCGCTTCTGCCTTTCTTAATAAACCTTGGATTGCTTTACTTCACTATCCTGAAAGTGAAGTGCAAACGAGAAGTACTCGAGATGTACTTGGTGCTCACTGTTAGATCAAAAAGCATGGTAAATGACCAGTTCCCCAGAGCCACAACATTCCTGCTGTTACAGCTGGAGTACAAAAACCCCTAATTGCCGTGTGACACCAAAGAAGTCCCACAAACCTATTTTTGTTTTCTCCCCACAAACCCTAGTATCTGTACTGCACAAACCTCTGACATACAGACCAATGAATAATTACTAATTGTAATTGTATGCAGAAAAACTTGCCAGATGTAAAGCTGAAGCATTTGCAGGAAGCCTCTATGCTGGTTTGTTCTTGATCACGTTCGACTGGCTCTGCTCCCTCAAGTAGAACGTACATTTCTAAAGTTTCATTGCTTTAGGCCTAGCTTTCTCGAGTAGGCACATGGACACGTTATTTGAGGTGGTTTGGAATACCTGATATGCTTCCAAGATTCCACCAGTTCTACACTGCCCAAAAGCGCCTAGATGTTGAAGAATATTTGGCAACGTTTGCAGAGCACGTTTGCTTGATAGCAGTGACGTAACGTAAAAAGATGGGACCCCCTGCAGAAGGTGAAGAGAGGCCCCTGAATCTCCCCATCTCACAGATATTCATTGACTTTGGGTGGAATGGGCCGCCCTAAAGGTCTTGGGCCCCTTGCACCGCAGTGGTGTCGGGGTCCTCTGTTGCGACCCTGCTTGTTAGCCTACCTCTGACACACTTGGAGACCCTATCCCTGTCTCAGTGGTGAATCTCCCCTTCTAGACTTGGATTCCAAAACAGACCAACTCGATCAAACCTTTACTGTGTGTTTGGCCTTTCTCGGTTACATGAAAGTGTGAAAAGTGGTCTCTCTTTTAAAAAAGCTTGTCTGGATCCATAGCTGGCAATTTTTAGCCAATATTTGTGTTGCAACTTTTCCACATCTCTTAGCATGAACTGCTTGGGTCACATCATTCTGAGCTGCGTCTGGGTAGTTGAACCGAGAGAGACATTGTAAATGATGGCTTATGCATACTTTATGGGGAAACCTTGCCTTGTATAGCTATTAAACGTCTTTGCTTCCTTTCTTACATTAGTGCATGAGGTTTTGCCTAAGATCTTGAACACTACTATGGGACCAAGGTGTGAAGTGCTGGGCTGATTTGCCTCTTCTCAGTTCAGTCGATCTCTAATAGTTAAGTTCACAAACAATGTCTCTGCACCTCCTCTGTTTCCATGCAAAGTTCATTTTTTAGGGTTTTCTAAGTTCTTTTTTCAATGTAATTTGTATTGCATTCCAATGTGTTTGGCTTTGTTCACTCTAAGGACATATATGTAAACAAGTAATTTTCTATGGAGGCATTTTCCTCCATATCCAAAATGGCGGTAAGGAGTACGGTATTTACTGCACCTGCTGAATATCACGTATTACTGGCTAATTAAATACTTTTCATTCTAGGTTTCCTGAGAGAAAATAAGCAATTACACGCAGAAACTCTTTTTCCACATCCATTTCTGCATGTATATGCATTTATTGCAGATTTACCCTGTTACTTTTCGACTGGATGCCGTGTCGAAACTTCATGGGGAGAACTGTGGGGATTAGACTTCTCAGATGTCTGTTTCCTGTGAAGTTCCTGTTTGTTGCAGGCATCAAGAGTCCACCAACCCTTTGTAAGGTGGTCATTATGAGGACCCTGGTGATCACACCATAACTTCCAAACACATTTGCTGTGCAAGTTGAGCATTTCACTGTCACTTTGACGTATGCACTAGATATATAAAATCAAAGGTATCAAAAAATTATTGCTATTCATTTTTTTAAATCAGATTTAGACTTTAGCTGACAAACTCTATTTGAAACAAAACAATAGAGTGAATAACCTTTGCGGAACAAAACATATTACTTACAAATTCTATCGACATATGACATGCTTGCATGTGTGAACCATTGAGCTGTATTGTCAAATGATTTTGCAAATATATTTCGCAGGAATGTAAAAAAAAAATAGGCATATTATTCATAACAGCCACTGGCAAGTCCTGACACCTACCTCTAACCGTGCGAACATAAGCAGCTATTAGCACATCTTCTAGACCCTCTTCTGCACCACTCTTAGCTGAATACGTGTGAAAACTCTCCAATGGCTTGTAAATATATTCCTCATTTTCATTCAAGACGTACCTTATCTGCTACACACTGCATTTTTCATTCAAAACCTATTACTGCTCTTGCTTGTACGTTTGTAAGAATTAAACGTTAATTAAATTGGTCCAGAATTAAATTATCTGCTAATTTCAAGTTTATATTCAAGTGTCGGTGCTCATTTTAGAGAAACTGCTGTAATTAGAGTGTAGGCAGATGCTTTATGATCATTACAGTGAAAGGTGCTTTGTTGCCATTGGCTTGAATTCTGCCTGATATGCAAAACAACTACATGATGCTTCAGAAAGGTTTATGACATAAAGGTCATGAGACAAATGCTTAGAGTTCCTGCAGGGTGTATTCCATGCAGGACAATATACATTATTATTGCAATAACATTGAACACTATTTAAAAAAAAACTAGGGCCAGATGTAGGTAAAACCAAAATACCGAGTCCTCAATAGCAAGTTTTACCGATTCGTAATTAAGAACTCGGTATTTCAGATGTAGATACAAAATCGCTAAAATTTTGCGAATCTGTAAAATTCGCTAAAAAAATTACCGAATCGGTATTACCGATTCCTTAATACAGATTCAGTAATTAGCGAATCCGGTATTTTGAAAATTCGCAAATTGTTGAATCAGCCAATCTTGTGCTTCCTCATGTCCTCACAACCAGGAAGTGGCCACATTCATGCAGCTGCACTAATCCTGAAGCCGTTGGAGAGGCAGGGAGCACAGCAAACAACACATGAGCAGCTTTTCTAAGTTCTTGCTGACACCCCAGACCAGAAATGGACAACCAGGAGAAGGAGAAGGAGGCAGGAGAGCGCAAAAGGAAACACAAATTCAGTGAGAGGGTGCTGAAGATCCTGATTGAGGAGGTGACAAAGGACCATGATAAGCTGTTTGGCAAACATTTCCTGCACGTCCCTGAATCACTGAAGAGGCAGATATGGCTGGTTATCCAGGAGAGGATTAATGCCATTGGTGTAACCCAGCGCTCTATTGAAGAACTTAAAAAATGCTGGTATGACCTCAGGAAATGTGCTAAGGAGAGGTTGGCAGAGAGACTGAAGCAAGCCAAGCAGACAGGTAGTGGGAGATCTACAGCATCTGTACAAACTGCCCTGGATCTCTGGGTGGAGTCCACCCTCCAGCCGGAGAGCGTGAGTGGGATTGGGGATGCAGACAGCTCAGCCATAGCTGGCAACAGGCAAGGTAAGATGCATGCACAACATGCTGTGCTCCCCACTCCCTAACCCCAATCCCCAATGAGGCAGTATGATTCCCACTCCAGTACATGTTTTACTAAAAGCCAGCAATGCATTATGGGAGATGTAGTCAGAAGTAACACATATCATAACAGTCAGTCCACCGTACCCAAAGGCATGTGACACACATCAGCAATTAGCAAGCAGAGGACAGTCAGTTTGATTGGCCATGAAATGTATTATTACGCCAATGCTGCCAGACAAGTGAGCCAGGAGGCATACAGTGGCTAGCCTCCAGCAGATGGAGATGTCCGAGGAGGACAGCATGGGAGGCCAACATTCCACGCTGGCAGAGGATGATAATAGTGCAGGCACACAGTCCCCACCGAGCGCGCCCACACAGGTGTCAGACGCCGCAGAGCAAGGGCAGCCAGTCCTGTTGCACAGGGCGAGGATTTAAGCGTATTTGCCGGTCTCGAGGGAAATATGCTCAAGGTACAGTGCCTGCAAGGCAAAGCAATTAGATCAGTGCAACGGCAGATGGTCCACATGAACAGACACATGCTGGAAATTAAGGAGGGCATTAACAGCATGAACAATACTGTGGCTGAGGGCATGAGGGATATGTCGGAGGCAGTGAGGCTGCTGTGCAGTAAACTGGATGAGGACCGTTTGGCGAGGCGCAGGGACCGGCAGAAATTGGACAGCTACAGCTCGGTGGCGAAGAGATGGCCCAATGCAGCCGTGACGTGGCAAGGGGGCTGGTCACAGTGACCAGTGCACTGGAAGTACTCCAAACAAACCAAATAGCCACTAAAGGTGCAGGGGATGGAGGGGATAGTGAGGAGGCTACTAGCCGCAGCAGCATCATGCCCCTGATAACCGAGTCCAGGAGGCGCAGCGAACGGCACAGTGCTGCCACAGGACAGACCGCCAGTGAGGACAGTGTGCCCAGGGAACGCAGCAGTGTTGCGCGTGGGCGCAGGATATAATGACAGCCATCACCTAGGCATTGTGAAATGGGTGATGTAACCCATTTTGCCTTTGGAATGTCCATAGCATATTGGCATGGCATGTTGAGGCCTTCATGTTGTGGTGGTGTGCTATGCTATTGCCTGATTTAAGGTTAATAAAACACCATCACTCAATTACAGTTACTGGCTGTGTCTTCTTACTTACTAAGAAATAGTTGTGTGTGATCTCATCCCGCCTGTGTATCCCATCTGGTGCTGCTGCCACACCTGCTGCGCTGTGCTCTGGCTCTGGACAATCCTCACCCTCATCCTCGGAGTCAGTTAGTTCCACTGCTGTTCCTTTCTTTGTGGCAAGGTTATGCAGCATGGCACATGTTGCTATTATTTTATAGCAGCTGATGGGCGGTACTGACGTGCACCTCCACTTAAGTGGAGGCAACGGAACCTGCTTTTTAGGAGTCCAAATGTGCGCTCCACAACATTGCGCGTAGATCTATGTGCCACATTGTATCTTCTCTCACTTGGGGTAGATGGGTTGAGATATGGAGTCAGGATAAATGCCCGCACAGCATATGTGCTGTCACCTGAGTGAGAAAGGAAGTACCAATAATAACAGTCACCAACACATTCATCCAAGGTATATATCAGGGTGTGTCACATTGATTTACCTAGCAGGTATCCTTCCCCAAATTCGCCCCCAGCCAGACGTGTGTAGATCCCACTGTTCCTGAATATGTAGGAGTCATGGGTGCTACCTGGAAATTTGGCTACAATGTCGATAATGATGTGGTCCGCATCGCACATTACCTGCACGTTGGTAGAATGTGTAGATTTGCGGTTCCAATATATGTACTCAGTAGCTGCAGGTGGGCAGATTGGTATGTGTGTCCCATCAGTGCACCCTATTACATGTGGGAACTGTGCCTTTTGATAAAAATCCATCTTGGTTTTCTGCAGTTCCGCCTGTGTGCTGGGGAAGCTTATGTAGTGATGCATTCATTGCATCATGGCATCCAGGAAAGTGTTGAAAAAACAGGACAGGCAACTCTGTGACACACCACCTGCCACAGCTATCACCCCCTGGTAACTACCTGATGCAAGTAGGTGCAGGCTACAGAGCACCTGAACATGTGTTGGTATAGCGTGCGACCTTGGTGTCTGATGCTCCAGGAGTGGGTGCAGGTCCCGTATCAGGTCTAGGATGGTTTGGGGGTGCAGCCTGTACCTCTCATGGATTTCAGCCTCAGTCAGTTGGAACAATGTAATGCGCAGTCTGTACACGCGTTCCTCCCATCTCCAGATCCTCAGTCCTGCTGCTTGCATAAGAAGCCGCCTCGCAATAACATAGAGGGCCGCCATTGTGTTCACACTGTTGCATTTTGGGGCTGTTTAAATGCAGTGCACCTGATTACCACCTGCTTTGAGTCAGTGGTAATTAGCGACTCCTAAATACCGAAAAATAGTAAAATCGGTATTAGCAAATTTTGGTACATCAATTTGCGAGTTTTTAAGGATTTCTTATTTTGCGATTCGTTATTTGGGGTTTCGGTGTCTGCTAATCGCTAATTAAGGAATCGCTAGCTGGTTTCCCTTATTTTTAGCGATTCCTTATTTGCGATGGCGTTCGGTGTTACCTACATTGTACATGGCTAAATACCGGTTGGTAATTCAGAATTTCTGCGAATTTCTGCATTACCGCTCGGTATTTAGCCACCTACATCTGGCCCTATGTCACATACATTCAAGTGTGTGGTGGAAGAGATGGCTAAGACAAGAGCCTCATTCAGACACAAGCAGACGCCCATTAGGCCTCAATGTGGGTGGCAGCCCTTGACTCCACCCCTTGGAGGAGAACCACATGCCATATTTTGAGCTCTCTACCTGCACCAAGGACATCTCACTGCTCACATTGCATTTGGCAGTGTGGCGGACGCATTGTAGGCAGGGAAGAAAGCCCAGTGTCTGCCATGTATTTTGGGCCTAGTCGTAATACTTTTTTTCTTTTTTCTCGAACAAACTCCAAAAGTAACGGTTTGTTTCACTGAAACAAAAAGCAACGGCCGTGATGCACATATTCTCCCTGCAATTGTTTGTGGGAATCCAGAAAACTATACATTTTGAACACTCACACTTCCCAATTCAGAAAGCTATCATTTCGGTAGACTAGACACGATTTTCACAGGCAAACTATTTATCGAATTTACAAAAAGGTTAATATTAACAGGAAAAAAGAAAATTGGTCAAAAGTTTATAAGGTAACTTGAAAAAGAGGGAAACAGGCAACAAGACTTACATCTGTATCTTTCTTTTTTGAATGCCAATCACTGATAGTAATATACCGTTATGTTCCCCAGACATACCCGGGGCCAACAACTGCATGATGGCCTTCAATTACTTTTCATTGTACATCGACCACTCACTAATTGACGATGAAAAATAATTTGAAGGAAAATGGGTATCAAGGAAATCAGTGCATTTTCAATCTGTACTCAGTTTTCTGCATTGTGGGAAGGGTGTCATTTGTATCACCCACAATTGTTACATAACATAATTGCATACAATTGTGAGTACACTATTGCAAAAATGTTTTGGATACTCAAAGCTAGAAGTTATAAAATATTGATAATATCAAAAGATAATTGCAACTATCATATCAAGCAGCAATTTCGCATATATCGGAATTAAATAGTATCCCACATGCATGGGTGCTTCCATAATGCAGGTCCGGAAAAGATAAAACCAGTGATTATTACAAGTGTATTTTTAAAGACCAAAAGGGTCGTAGCCCCCCCAGGGATGTGCCCATGTTTTGATGCCTACCAATCTTAGACACTCTCGTAAACTAGCACCCAACTGAATTGAAGGAGGTTTTGTTTTACATACCACAACCTTTTCTTATCCAAAATGTTATGCAACATAAAACCATACATACACAAGTTTTTCCTCAAGTACATGAATCAGAAAGGGCAAGGACTTGTGACCAAAGTAAAAATTACTAGCACCCTTCAGATTCACACTTCTTATGAGGAAAAGAGCACCCCAGTTGGGTAGGTGGGCTCATCGTATATGATAGGAAAATGCCAAAAGTGTAACTATGGTAAGTCGCAAGTATTACCATCCTCCATTCTCACAGTACTCCTGAAAAAAGAACTGTGACCCAGTTGTTTGATTGGGACTATCACTTGGCATGAGGAAGAGCCAAAACTGTAGCCACGTCAATTAAGAAGGTGAAATGCTAGTGATGCAGGGGGGATCCAAAAAAGAAACCCACTCTTGTTGAGTACCCCATAACATATACTAATGTTAAGTAGATAGAATACTAAGTGCACCTGTACATTACATAAGGGAAAACCGCTTCGCAAATTGCATAAAATTAATCTTAACCAAACGTGAATAACCGAAGATGTTATATTATGGTGAGTAGAATGTGTTGTGAATGGCTTGCACTGCAAATTTTGCACATAGTATATTAAAAGGCATGCTGTGTGATGCTTAAGAAATGCTAATTAACGTTGCTTTTACTCATGCTATGCTAGAATAACTGCTAACTTGGATCTGAGTACAGGAGGGTGGTTAACAGTGAACGTTTCATTACCACATTATTAATAAAAGTCTGCTTTCAGTTCTTTTAGTAAATTGATAAGTCGCCATGTTCTTAAAATTGACCAAACTGTGATGAGTGAAACTTGCAGCGAGCACAAACTATGAGATACTGTGGATTAATTTGCTGAGCCAGCTGAAAGAGTGTGATGCGGTGAAGGACACAACACTTGATGAGTGGCCAACTTCTGTGCTTCCGTGTGAAATTCTGCGAATTTATAAAATGTATAAACTTTGTTCTTAACATGATACTTTTCCCTCATGAGTGAGTAGGAATGTATATTGAATAGGTGGGAAACAAAAATGAACAGTGGGGTAGTTAAAGAAAGCATGATCTAATGTCGAATGACCATCCACCCCTCGTTCTTCGCCAATCCCGTAGATAGAATGGGAGACATTAGCAACTTTAGTGGGATGGACATGTATGAAAAGGGTATAAAGAATAGGTGATTTAGGGGGGGTTGGGGTGCTGCTGCGAGATTTCTGAGGGAGATGGAGAGAGTGAGGGTACGCTGCTGATAGTTGGGTTGCAAAGAGACCTAGTCGATCCAATCCAATCCTTATCCTGATCTTAAGACTTTGATCCCTGACACTCTGATCAGGGGTCCCTTGCCGCTACCTAGGCCAGGGTGGTGGTTTTCCTCGTTCTTATTTTCTTGGGTTGGTATCCTTGATAACTCGAGAATTCATTTTGTGCTTTTGTCTCTCCATCTATCTCTCTGAAAATGAGAATTTTAATTTGATGCTATTTGTCTGATGTCTCTTCATCTATCCCCTCCATGCAACAAATGCATTGTTGAGACTGATTATTAGGTAGATGATTATTAGATTGTATTCTCTCTCATGAGGTGTTTTTCCGAATTAATGCATTGAGATGGATAAAATGTAACAACTTACAATGAAAGTTGTGGTTATTTGCGTCTGCCAATGATTTGAAATTACTATTGACCTTCAATTATTAAACTAATTTGTCCATCGATCAAGTAGATGAAGAATTGATCTGAGGTGATTATATGTGAATTTGAATACATTCTTGACAATTGAATTAGGGATATATGATCTGGTAAGGAAATCACAAACCTGACCACCATCGCAACAGGGACATTGGGTGTATGTGTATGGGCCACAGTACATGGAATAATTGAATGTTCATCCCTGTCCAAATTATTGGGTCTGCTCTGGATCACTAGCAAAATACCAGTGACGATCTTTGTAGTATTTGGGTTGTGAGTTGTCTGGCAGCAAATAAACTCTGCTAGTCTCTGACATTTCTGAAAAGTATCGAACAATGGAAATCTTTTGATGCATGGTTTCAATGGATACAATCCTGTATTCTTACACAGAGTGTCCTGCAAATGTCACTCAATCCCTAAACGAAATGGAACTTTCTAACATTTATGCCCTAAAAAACACTGAAATTTACAACTCATTGAAAACATCCTGACACATTTTTTCCCACTCTTCTTTCAAGAGAAATGGTATCCAACAAGTTCGGGAGGGTTAGTCCTTAGGGGTAAGAAAGGACCGAAATTCCAAACATGGCAAGTGTCATTTGTAAAAAACAGCAAAATCCCTAGAGATAAGGCCATAATATAGGCTGCAGGGTCGGCCGGTATGCACGGAACCCCACCAACCCAACATTTCTGAAAATTAAAAAACAAAGAAAAGGAGGTATAATTTTGATGAATCCAACTGCCGTTTCCTATCAAGAGTACCTTACAAATGTCAAACTGTAAATTGCCAAAAACTATTTTTTTCAAATTTCAAACCAGTGCTTAATTTCAGCTAATAGTTGCTAGTGGAGGCCACCGGCACTCAATTATAGGGACTGGCACTTATTTTTCCTTATTAGAAAGTTCCTGAGAAGAAGAGAAAGAAAAACATACAAAACAGAAAGACAGTGGAAGAGAAAGATAGACAAAACGTCACAAAGGAAGGAAGCAGGACATGCAAGAGTGATATAAGGCCAAAGAGCATCTGGTAGTGTATTGAAGAGTCATGAGGTGGATTCCAGACTACTCAACCTTTTTTTAGGCTTGCTGACATTTATCACCACCCTCTGCGGTTGTCAGAGCAGTGCTTTGGGCACTGGGACTCATTATTTTACACACTTAGCACTGCGGAAAACACTCGAATTTGAAATCAACAGCAAACATCATACTATCTAGCGTTTCTACATTCTCGTGAAAAAACAATGCATGATACATGCGGGTAAAGGATGAAATATCCTGTACTATGCCAATTGTCATTCTGAGGGTCAGAAAATATTGCTTATTTGAGGTATTTAGACATAAAAAGGAATACCAACATCAGACATTTCTTAGAAGCAAAGATCCAGCAAAATGAATTGCATTAATACCCTGCAACATCAAACATTGCATCTAAACAAACTTTGTCCTCCCATATATGCAGTGACATTACTAGAATTTGTAGCTGGTAGCAAAAGTCTTATCAACTTGTGTCTCCAAACATCTCCTGTGAAAATCAGCATTCCGCATGTGGCAGTGCATCTATTGCCCATGACAGGAATGGGACAAAACTGCAAATATGTGTAGGTATTACAGCTCTTTCAAAGCACAAGTGGCAAATCATTAGGGAAGGCCAAATGGTAGGACATTTATCATTGACTTCAAATTTTGTTCTTTACAGGCAGAGCTCACATCACAGCACTGGGAGTCAGGGTTGTAAACAATGAACCCAAAAGGTGCATGGTTGTCAATCAATCGATTAAGCAGGACTTGGAGTTTAGCTAATCACTCGTTTGGTTATCCTGGTGGCCTTGTGATAGCTTCTCAGTGGATGGAAGCTGTTGTGTATTTGATCCAGCACTGCATCCTGAATCAGCACCAAGTACACATCAACATGAAAACAAAACATGACACCCACCACACATCTCACACATCATGCCATTGATTTACACCATGCATAACACATCATTGTACCAATACACAATGAAAAATAGCTTTAACTCACACCACAACACTATTCAACATTGTTACAGTAGGACACAAACATTATATCCATCAATTCAGCAGCAGAAACACAACACATGCTCACTAAAATATCACACAGATTCTAACACCATACTGGCCATCGCACACTCATACACAGACCCACAAACACATATACATGCACACGCAGACTAAATTGTCTTTATTATTCTAATACCACTCCTCCTACTTGCATAATGGAGTATGTTCATCAGAAGACTACCCTAAATGTTTCCATAAAACAGCAGTTTAAAAACAATTTCTCTAAAATACCTAAACAAAATACAGAGACTGATCCTCAAACTGCCGTAGTCATCATGCTGATGTGGTCTGGTCTGGTCCACTTTGTGTGTGTTATAAATGGGGTTCTCCTACACACACACACACACACACACAAACGCACACATACACACGCACGTACACACACACTCGATTGTATCTAGAATTTACAGGAATCTTACATTGATTCTATCTGTACAATACCAGTTCTGTGTGACAGGGCTCAGCTTGCAATGTGGATGCTCATGTGCTACCTGCCCTCTGAGTCATACTGAAGTGAAAAACACACATCAACCAATACAACTATCTGTGCCATGATCCTTCTCAATGGAGTCTGTATTTCTCTCATCCTCATTACCCAGGATATATTTCATATTTTTCTAGTCTGTCACTATTACAAAGGGAAATTGTGATCTTGCCATCTCACAATTCTGATGGTAGATAGAGTAAGTTGTAAGTTCACTAGGGCCATGCCTTAAGGTGCACTGTTAGGATACTTGTTATGTAAATATCAGTGGAAGAAAGGGAAAGACTATTAAAGTGGGGTGTATTTTAATATTACAAAGACAGAGAAAAGGAATGCAAGGTGACTTAGAAGGGGTTCCCTTCATGCAGGATGTGGCTTAAATTCAATCAGGGAAAACACCACTTAACAAGACCCTGGCACATTTATCTGACCGTAAAAAAGATTTTGAAAATCCAGTAGCAATTAGTGCCAGAGTTAAAATATGTATGATAACTAATCTTAGTTGTTGTGATCTCTCTATGCATTTGTAATAATCCCCGTTCTGCCTTGACTAGCCCCTCCAACAGACCTGGAACCACAGATCCACTCCCCCTTAGGGTAACTACAAGAAGACCTATATCTGAAAGACACCCTACCAGCAAATATGGGACCAGAGCTGCTCCGGTAAGTGATCCAGCTCCACACCTGCCAGATGACTCAGATGTGTGCCCATAAGATACCTCAACCCATTTCTCCACCTACGTAGGAACCATGTCCACTCCAATCTGGGGTGTTGGCAACCTCCCAGGAGTACTAATGTGCTCAAGGGAGATTTTTCTGCATCCTGTGCCATTTTGTTGAATTCCAGCAAAATGTTTCTGGACTCCCTCAAGATTTCACAGAATTTCTCAATAAACTTATGACACTCTCTTAAGGAAAAGCAATACCATTAGACATGGCTCTCATAGAAAAGACACACCAAAGCTAATTCTGCTGTGTAGCTTTGTACCCATAAAATGACAAACATTGACTTCTACATTGCTAATTGGATTTCAGATGAGTTTTGCAAGATCACCCAAGGACAGAAGTATTGCTTGGTGTGGCTCCTATTTACAACTTGCAGATAAGTTGATGCATTAATTACATTTAAAACATCAAAAGTGTATGCACAAGGTTCTAGGCCACTGCTTAGACTTAATGTACTTAGCATGTGGCCACAGTTATTTATCTTTAGTAGACAATACACCTCTTGACCAGCATTCTGAAATCTTTCTTCCACCAACTGGCCTACAACACGTAATAACAATACCAGTTAAGGTTAGTGATAGATTGTCAGGTCACAGAATCAAAGATGTTTGTATTATGGCATCACTGTGAAATAGCAGACATCACCGTCAGCATTCTTCATGGCTTTCAGACTATGGAACATATCCATCCTCATACTTGAGGTACATGACAGAGAACCACCACTGTAAAAAAAATATGAAGAAGAATAATGTTGGGAAACGATTCTAAAAACACCAGTAATGACTTTGAGTAGACCGACTGAAAGTTGCGTGTGTTGATGGGTTTGTATCACTACTGACCTTCAGTGATGAATTCAAGTTATATTCACACAGATAACAACTCATGACATTTACATCTACAGCTGTCTCAGAAGACATCCAGTTTCTTTTCCTTCTTGGAGCTGGGTTGGGGTAAGGATCTACTTATATTTGCTGCCCCCAACTCTACAGAGGTGATGGCATTGCACGTGCCCCCACAAATCTAGGAAGTCAAGGTTAGTGCATGTTGGTCTTGACATTAATAAAAACAATTGACTGACAATCAGAAGCCGCTGTTCAAAGTTTTTGTTATTATGATTCATTTTAACCAAGCTATGCTCCTGACTTTTCAGGTGTCTCCAGGGATAGCAGATGAATCTGTTGAAGATGCAGGTTTAGTACTGCAAGCAGTCTTATTGCTTAAATGTAGCATACTGACTGCCAAGATACCTATTGAAATGAACCCCTCCTACCAGCCCTTATACCAACAAATTATGGTTTTTGTCACAACCAAAAGGTTTGCTGTCAGACATCCATCAAGTGCAAGGACAATGAAAACCTTAATTGCTGTTCACCTCTCCTGTCACAATACTTATTGTCTACTATCAGTCAACTCAACCATTTAGATGCTAGGATACAGAGATACTCTGGTGGGGACCAACTAAGCACAAGAAGACCAACAGAGGTACAGCTGGGCATGGCACAATTGTAGATCTGTGGTTACAATCTACACCAATTCTGATACCTTGTTGGATCTAGACAATTAGGAAGCAGATTCAGAATTACCCAGTGAGATACCATCTATTTTGTAGGATTCTATTAAAGGACTGAGAACAGCAAATTTGATTTTTGAACCATGTTCCTGCATTTAAAGAGACAGTTGATATGTTGCATTTTAATAAATCTAAGCAGTTTAGGGAAACCAGGATGGCCAAAAAGGGGCAAATAAACACAGAAGACCTGAAACACCATTCTGCATTATCATATGATTGGTTGGAAAGTATTTATTTTTTTCTTAAACCAATTTATATTTTCACC
Organism: Triturus cristatus; assembly: GCF_964204655.1. Lineage (NCBI taxonomy): Eukaryota > Metazoa > Chordata > Amphibia > Caudata > Salamandridae > Triturus > Triturus cristatus. The sequence continues at coordinate 417,491,311 of NC_140582.1, forward strand.
AAAAGCAACATAGGCAGTTACAGAACTTTCATAGTACAATATATACATAAATACAGTGCTTCCATAACATCAATGAGGTCAAGCATGACATAAGTACAATACTGGTAGGAGTTCTCAATCAGCCAATGCAATTGGGAGAGAAACCACCCCCAAACAATTACCAGCAGTACAATGGGATGACAATACTCACTGTGAATCTTAAAATCTCTGTTGTTGTACATCCTTGCTATAGCAGATCAATGAGTCCCCAGGGAATCCCTGCAGATGACCCATGCAGGCTTCACAAGGCTACTCAATACTTTCAAAGTGACAACTAAGAGAATGTAGAGTGGGTATAGTGAACATATATGCAGCCATGACATTCTAGCAGGGTGTTTCAAAGCAAGGAGCTACGACCCAGTATAGACAGGAGCATAACCTCTAACAGAGCAAGGCCAGACCAGAGCAACAGAGTCCGATCCCAGTCATTTTATCACCTATGTTGCAGACAGCAAACAAAGTTCAACACCAAGTCATGGTAATGGTATGTCAGCAGAACAATAAACCAAATTGGCAACAGAATATTAAGAATTTTCAGATGTTTTTAATGCTAGGAAGGCGGAAACTCTACCACCTCAACACAGTTATGATTGTCAGATAGATCTAATGCCAGGAGCCAAAATCCCTCACAACAGAATTTATGCTCTGATGAAACAGGAGAATCGGTATTTGCATGAGTATCTAGGTAGGTATTTACAGAATGTATTCATGCGCTCTTCAAAATCTCCTGCAATGTTACCTTTATTTTTTGTTCCAGAGTGAATAGCGAGTTAAGACCTTGCATTGATTATAGGGCATTAAACAATACCACCATCAAAAATAAATACCCACTACCACTCATCCCAGTACTCCTGGATCAGGTACGATCCGCCACTATCTACTCCAAACTTGATCTTCGTGGTGTATATCATTTGGTGCGAATACGCCCTAGTGATGAGTCGAAAACCACATTTCGTACACGGGAGATGGCTTGTTTGAGTATTGTGTTATGCCCTTTGGTCTTTGCAACGTTCCAGCGTGTTTTAATTTTTTGGAAAACAATCTGTTACAATAATATCTGGATAGATTTGTCAAAGCTTATATCGATGATATCTTAATCTACTCCACATCCCTGAACATGTCAAACATGGACAAACCATCCTGACTACCCCTAGACAACACAGGTTATATTGCATCCATGTTACTCTAGTGAAGTTTTTAGATTTTTCCTTACCTCCACAGGAAACCAAGATGGCAGAACGAAAGGTCCTAGCCATCAAGAAATCACCAGTACACAGATTGTAAAAGGCATTCAATGTTTTTTAGGATTTGCTAACTTTTATCACAGATTTATAGGCCATTGTTTGTCTAAATCTGCTCCTTGACCAAATTTCTTTGAAAAGGGGTTCCCTTTCAATGGACATGTGAAACTAATCAGGCCTTCCAACAACTCAAAAACACCTTCATCACGATGCCAGTTCTACGGGGCCCAGACACAACACAATCATTTATCGTAGAAGCTGATGCTATAGATAATGCCACAGGAGCAATCCTGTCCCAAAGAGATGTGGAAATGGACCAGCTGCATCTAGTGGCGTACTTGTCAAGAACAATGACTCCCACAGAACTGAACTACACCATTGTGGAGAAAGAATTATAGGCAATTCGATTAGCATTCAAGGAATGGCTGCACTATTTATTAGAGGCAAGGCACATACCTACAGTATTCACTGATCATTGTAATTTGGAATTCCTGCGATGTGCAAGAGTTCTGATTCCCCGAAAACTCCTGTGGATTCTTTACTGTGTGGAGTTCAGCTTATTATCACTTTTCGCCCTGGGAGTGCCAACAACAAAGCAGATTAACTTTCATGACAAGGTTCTGCAATGCCATTTACCACAGCACAGCCATTACCAATGATCACACAAGCTCAGTATATGGGAGCAACCATGACAAACTCTTTTCTTGATATATTAAAGGCAACCATGTCCTCTATATGAGTTAAGCACTGGCAAATGCAAAACTAAACAAGACTTCTCAAGGAAGGCTTGCCATTTCAAGGAAAAAAACCTTTATATACCCACTGCAAAGTAACAAACAATCAGGTGTCATGATCGTCCTCTGGTGGGACATACAGGCCAGACCTAGACTCTGGAACTTGTGAGCCGTAATGTTTGGTGGCCAACTTGAAGAAAAGACACCACACAATATGTAATGATTGTGATATCTGTAATTGGGCAAAAACAGACAGACACGGGAAAAGATGGCTATTTCACCATCTCCCGGCCACCCATTGGGTTTGGGAGAACATTTCATTAGATTTGATCGTAACCTTTTCAAAAGATAAAGGAAAAGATTACATATTAGTTGTCTTGGATTGATTATCAAAGATTGCACACTTTATAGCCTGTTCTGGAAACGCAACAACTGAAGAATTGCTTAATTTACTTTTCCATAATGCGGTACACCTTCATGCCTCCCAAAGACCATCGTATTTCATCGGGGTTCATAATTTACATCCAGATTCTGGAAAGGTTGGTGTTCTGCCTTGCAAATCTAAAGTGATTTATACACTAGTTTCCATCCGGAAACCGATGGACAAATGGAAAGGGTAAATCAGGACTTAAAACAATATCTGAGATGTTATTTGTTGAACACTCTGAATGTATGGGTGTCTTTCCTGTGGGAAGCAGAATTTGGATACAATAACATACATCACTGAGCAACACGGATGATATCACCCTTATTTGCCAATTACAGTTACCACCCACATTACTTACCATTCTTGACTCCACAAGTGGAGACAAATCTACCTACCCTCGCTCAACAATTACAACAAATCTCATCTTTAGCAGGTAACTGCGCACTACTGTATACGAAAAAGGCAACCAGCTCCCTCTTTTCAAATAGGGGATAAAGTATGGTTATCAACCAAACACTTTCATTTTAAACATTTGATAGATTTCAACCTTGATTCATAGGCCTTTTTCCAATCAGTGAGATCAGTAATTTAGTGACAGTAAAACTCAATCTTCCTCAATCCATGAGAATGCACCCTGTATTCAATTCTTCATTGTTGAAACCATCATCTTCAGAGGCACAATTTCGCCCACCACCTGTTATGATTGGTAACGCTCTGTAATATGAGCTTCAAGCCAATAAGGGGGCTCAACGCCACAAAGAAAAGTTGTGGTATTTATTATCCTGGAAGGGTTATGGTCCTGAACAAGACTCATGGGAGCCTGTTGATGCTATACACGCTCCACAGCTTCTTGAGCATTTTCATGTCATGCTTCCACCCTCATGCGGGACTTTGAGGGAGGATGCTGTCATTATCTCTTATCAAGCCTACTCCTCGGGCGCAAGCTCCCTCTGGGGTTTATTGGGATTCCTTAGGAAACTGATCCAACAGCCCTTCACAGACAGTACAGATGCCTCACAGAGAGTAGTATTGTATCAATATCAGTACATGAAATAAGTAATGCAGCATGGCAACTGTGGTGATTGTACTGTTATGTAAGTGATGTTAATACAAGAGCTAGTAAAAAGAAGGGCATCCCATGATGTGCATTAGAGTCATAACTCGAAACAGATGGAAATGCAAAAACCTTGCCTGAAGGGCATGCCAAAACTATGGATTAGTGATAATGCAGGACAGTGTACTCCTTTGAGGCTGGGATGGTAACTATGTACACTGGTTGCATAGGGAAGAACTAATGCACCAACACTGACTGTCATGTTTACTTTCTAAATGTGCCAATGCAGACTCCCCCAATCTCTCCAAAGTCATAGCAGCCATCTTGGATTTGACTGGAAGAAATTAAACCACTTCTGCTGTTGAGTGCTCTTGATTCAACCAGATTCTCTGGCAGCAGCCACACAGTGACTTCTGAACAACAGTAGGGCACGCACACTCGGGCACTTTCTGTTCCTTTTCTGCAGTGCATAGTGACAGCATGGAAAGTTATTGGTGAGCTTTCCCCCTTGTTGAATTATGAGTATTGATTTGCTTTCAAATACCATAGCAGCAGAGCGCACTCCACCTTACTTTTTGAAAGTGAATTATTGGTGCACTTCTAAAGGTAAGATGGCAGAGCGTGTTCTATGAATGTACTCCAGTAATGTATGTACTCAAATAGAACGCAGCAGATTTCATTCTCAGAATTGCAAAGCAACGTAAAGTAGTATTTTGTGACTGGGTATTGCGATGGTTGAACAGACATGAAGAAGTGAAGATAACGGTTTGCATGGAAATGGATAACATGCCTTAAAATCGAAGGATTATAATGGTTGAATAGTGAGTTAAGACTTCACATGTACAAGGACTATAACAACTATAAATTCATGTTCATTTGATAAAAGCATGAATGTCTGAGGTTTAAGTGCTATACCAGCCTTCACACATCTTTAAGTCCCTTATAGGTAAGATTGGTTAACAGTATATAGTTAAGTAGCACACACAATCCTTTTGTGTCCAAAACATTGTATTAATCAGCATTTCTTCTTATTCCAGGTCTCCATCCTAGCAGTACCCTCCCCAAAAACCCTTCCCCTATCTGGCCAATACTCTGGTGTAATTCATAGCACAGGGTCGGTGCTGCCAGAAGGTGGGCATTGGAGGGTACTGCTCCTGGGGAACACACCCTTGACAAGGGAGGAGACATGCTGCACCGATCCCCAAGTCTTGGAAAGGCTCCAGGGACCCCAGACCACTATGTAATTCTGTTCACAAGGGGTTGTGCACCTCCCCTCCTTGATCAGTTTTTGACTTGGGAACCCCATCCCCCGGGCTTAATTTATTGCTCACGCCTCTGGCAGGAGCAGTAATGTTTTTATGTGGTGGGAGCCAACATTTTGTTTTGCTAATTAACCACAAGCCTGGTCAGGAAGGAATGTGTGTTCCTGCTGTAGAAGGAAAGACAAAATCTGCTCCCATTGGGTGGAAACATACTTGTGGCCAGCTCTCCCCAGCACTAACCCTGGGCAGAGTTCACGGAGTTGCACTACGCGAAGCTACGTGAAGTGCAAAAAAATCCCGCCGCACTACATGGGGCTCAGCGAGCGGTGGAGTATGGTAGAAAAATGCCGTTCGCGGTGATTGCACAGTGCCGGATGCTTGTCCGCACTGTGCAATCATTGCGAACAGCACCATGCACAGCGCAAGCGTACCTTTTCTGCCGCTCAAGTAGATTTTTACTCGAGCGGCAGCTTTCTCAACGCGAATGGGCAGTTTCTCAACACAAGTGGTCGCGAGCATACACGACCACTCGCAATGAGAAACCTGACCACCCGCTTTGAGAAATCTCGCTGGGAGGTTTATTGTCCAAGCTCGCGCTCGCCAACTTGATGTTGGCGATCGCAAACGAGGAAAAATCTCACTGGGAGGTGGATTTACCTTGCTCGCGCTCACTAACTTGACGTTGGTGAACGAGAGTGAGGAAAAAAACTCCGCTATGCTGCGTGAGTTTTTTGGATCTCTGCGAGCTCCACGTAACGCGGAGTGCAGGAAACTCTGCTAACTCTGCAAATTCCGCAAGCGGAGCGGAGTTCACTGCCCAGGCTTATCCAGCAGGCTTACCCAAGTAATGTGTGTGTCCCAGGTTGTCACTTGGGCACCCCCCACAAAACAAAGAGCTGCCAGTTCCAGAAAGAGGATTCTAGGGCTCCACCTGCTTCCCCAATTAATTAATGACATATGGGTGTCTTGGGTGGGCATCAAGGCACGAACCAAAAACTAAGTAGCAGGTTCCCACCAGGGAAGCCAGCAGGGGCTGCAAGGCCCTGGGGCTCCCCCCACAGCAGTCAAAATATTTGGTGTATGTGGGTGGGCATCATGGCACTCAGAATAAAAGTGGCAGTCTCCTGCCAGCATCCACAATGGGTGCTGCCTGGAGAGGTGGCAGGTGTTGCAAGTGCCCTGGGCCCGCCTCTCCCACCCAACAAAAAAAGCTTTGGATGTCCTGGGTGCTTCCGGGACACCGAAAAATATAATAAACAAATAAAGAAAGGATAATAAATGAGTGTCCAGAGCCACTCATTTAAAAGTTACTGCTCTATAAGAAGTGCCCTATAAGTCTCTTGGTAGGCTAATTTAAGTATATTTTCATGTGTTGAGGTGCTCTAATCTAACCAGGAGTATCACCTGCTTATATCGATTGTTGTCGGGCTGCAGAGAGTACATCAGCTCCCAGAAATGCTTTGAAAAATAACCCTATGCTTCATCGGGCCTATATAACATGATCCTTGGAAAAGTCAATTATTTCTTTAAGCATTCACAAAGCTGCAGAATGTGTGCTTTAGGTTGGTAATGCAGAGATTCCTAGTGGTAGGTCTTATTGCTGCATTATGAGGCTTGAGAAAGAGTATCACACCTGTTTAATATTGTTTTGACTACAAATACTTTACTTAAATGTTTATTGACTGACAGCAACGACCCTTTGACAAATCCAATAGGCCTGCCTTGCATATATTGGCAGCAACTTACATTAACAAAATCTTAGAAATTCACTGTAAAAAGCAAAGGTCAAAGGGACAGTTATAGTTAAGTATTCAAAAAACCCTACAAAATCACTGAAAAAGTGATGTTGTAGTTAGGTGACAATACCAGTAGCAACATTACATTTTAAGCTGAAAAAATACTGACATTTACCAGTTATAGTTAAGTGAAGTACTATAATTCGGGCAATGAAGTAAATATATCTCACACCCTTGACATACCTCACATAGTACCTCCCTCATTAAATGTTCTAGGCCATCATAGATAATATCACTGCTGACATCCAAAATGACAACACTTTGCAAATAGCTATAGAAAAATAATAAATGAATAAGCAATGAGCAACAGGATGCATTAATTTATTATTCACTGCTCCAGAGAAGGAATGCCCCCTAATGCCCTGCTCGTGCTTCTTACTTATATTTTTAGGAGCCTGTTGGAGACCCTAGCAGGGCAGGGGCACCACCAAGCACTCTCTGCTGTACCCCAGAATCATAAAAAAACATATCATATCAGTTGTCATATTTCTTTTAAAGAATTCCAAGCTGGAGGTGTATGCTTATCAGCTGGAGTGCAAACTCCTACTCCCCCCTTGTGGTGGGTTAGATGGCTGCATTTTATGGCCCCCAAAAAATTAACAGACAGACTCAGAGACATGTTTATTTTTTGGGACAAATATTATATTATGAAAAATAATGATGATCATGTTTATTAAACATTGCAATATGTGAATTTATATAATGTACATTTGATTAAAATTATTGGTGACTTTATGGCAAAGATAAAAGGTCTGATTTACATACGTTAATATGCTGAACCCTTCATAAAAAGACACACAGTTGATCGACGAAATGCAGATTCACCCCCAGTCAAGAGATCTGGGTTAAATCCATCATTATTTTTTTGCTCACCATGCCCCCCAAGTTTAGGTCTGGCCATTTGTAAATCAGTCTTGACCCTGTGCCTCATGGGAATAGTCCAGCCCGAACTGCCAAGCCAGGTCCTCCCTGGACCGGTAGCAAGCATCCTAGGACCAGTTTCAGGGTTTCATCCCTCTTCAGCCAGGATAGCTTGATTCCAGTGACACAGTGAGCGCGGGACCCACGTCTGGGCATACCCAGCGCACTTAAGGCGAGAAAGCAAAAGACACACAATTGATGGTTGGAATACATAACAAATCAAAACATTCATCCCCAGTCAAGAGATCTGGGTTAAATCCATCATTCTTTTGCTCACCATGCCACCCTAGTTTATACCTGGCCATATGCAAATCAACAAAAGGATCCACCCGCAAGTACAATAGATCAAGAGTCTCCCGTTTATACCATGTGTATCCCACGGTCGTGGAGAATACACATCAGTTGTTAAAATACCCCTCACACACCAAAAGGGCCCTTGGTGTCATGCTTCATCATAGGGGTCTTCCCGCCCCTCTACGGGACGGGGCGTCCTACGACCTACGTATACGTGGGAGCACTGTTCTTAATGAGACTACTATGTGTAGTGCAAGGGTGTGCAAGGAAGGGTCAGGAGTGAATGGAGAGTGATTTAAAAAATACCTGGCTCTCTGGACTGGGAAAAAAATGTATTCTGCCATCTAAGCTGGTATTAGTAAAAAGGTGGGGGAGGAGGGTGTATGCCTCAATGAGCTTGACCTCCTGGTGTCGACATGTTTCGAAGCTTCCCCATGCTTCTTCGTCAGGACCTTAAAGATCCCTTCCAAACGACGCACAGTGATGTGGTAAAAAATAATGGGTGAAAAAATCAAAGAGGAGGTAAATAGCCTCCAAGAGTTGGTAACGCCCCAATGGGTCTTACATACTCCTATTAACCTAAAAGGAGAAAATGGTATAAATGAGAGATACACAAGACATTTTGTAATATGGATAGAAGTTCATTCCGTCGTGTTAGAACAGTGATCTGAAAAAGGAGGTGAACGATGATCGTCTTTTAACGCTATTCATAACGTTATCACGTGATCTGTGATAAAAAATACTGTGTGACACACTACATCAAAAGCACAACATAACAAAACAAAACATAAAACACACACTCTACTCAGAAAGGAAACGAAGTTCCTGTAAGGCAAAATATAATAGTGGTTGTTTGCATGCCCAACAAAGCAAAAAGTAAAACATACTTGCTGCAAAAAGAACAATATCCTCATGAGCTCAAATACCGAGTGGTAGGAGTGCCAAAATAGGCTACCTAAGTAACGGGAGAGAGGAGACTGTAATCCAATCGTCAATACCACAAACCACCAGGATACATCCTTCACCTGCCGGCTGTGCCGTACTTACGCCTCCAAGGATCAGTGTCCTGCCCAAATAACCACCCCGGTCGGCTCCGTCGATAGAATCAGACTGGAGAATTCGTAGTTTAAGTACCCGTACCAATCAGGGAATACGCGCCAAAGAGCCCCGTGTGATGGACCAATAGAAGGAAACCTGCTGGCACAGTTAGTGGAAACCCGCAGGCCCTGCTTAACGGGACCCGGAACCGGAAGTTAAAGCGGCCGGGTCACCGTGGTGAGATCGCAAAGGACCCCTAGAGGGAGAGAGGTGTCTATGTAGGATGCCTGATAAAACGGTGACGGAGCAAAATTACAAAACGGGAAACATGTCCCAACCTGCGTAGTAGACAGGCAAAGTCACCCAGATTGAGGAGAGGGGGTTAATTGTAAGAAAAACAGATAAACTGGGAAAGGGCTCAAATATAAATACATCGGTAGAGAAGTGTCTCTAGGTGTCTATGTAGGATGCCTGAATAACACTGGGGCGAAGAGAATTAATAAAATCGTGAAACAGGTAGGAGATATGTCCCAACCTGCGTAATAGAGACACCCAGCTGGTACACGGCTAAACCAACAAAGGTACATATACATCAGATAGGCAATGCCCACACGAATAGGAAGGCCACTACAGGGGGGTCCTCTGCTGTGGTCAAAGAGGGGTATTGACAAGTGCATGAAGGAAAATTACACAATTGTCCTGGAGTGCTACTACACTGGTTCTGGACAGGCCCAGGGGGCATATAAAATGTGAAAGGAATCGTCTCGCCAGGTGGGAAAACAGATAGCTGAACAGTACTCAGTCAGGTATGATGTTAATCAGACTCGGAACTGATTCCATGGTATATCCTCATTTAATCCATGGATATGTGTTTTGAGACGGAACACCCATCGTTGTTCCTTCTCGAGGAGGCCGTGTTCGTTACCCAATTGTTCTATCACTGTCCACTGTAAATCGTCTATACAATGTCTTTTGGAAATATAGTGATTAGACATTTTGGTAGTGCTCCTACCGCATCTGACATTACTGCGATGTTCGCCAATACGTACCTTGATTGGTCTGGATGTCATCCCCACATACTCAAGGCCGCAAGGACAGGTGATTAAATAGACAACATTTTTACTATTACAATTCGTGAAACTCCTCTGGTCCCACTCATCGCCATTACGGAATGTAATGTGTGTACTTTTTTTCGTCAGATGACAGGTGCTGCAGTTACCACAGGGGTGATGCCCTTGTACTGGGGGTAGTAGACCAACAGGTCTTGGTCGAGACGTGTTCTTTGGTCTTGTATGAACAAGCATGTCTCTCAGGTTGCGTCCCCGCTTGTGAGCGAACATAGGTTTTGTTATGTTCAAGCCACAGCAATTGAGTAGACGCCAGTGTTTATTCACTATCTTCGTGATCTGGTTAGAATGTGTATTGTAAGTTGTTACACAGATCGGTCTCTCATCGATCTGGTTTGCCACTTTGTCTTCCAAAAGAGCCTCTCTGTTATTATTCCTTGCTCTCTTCAAGGCCTTGTCAACGATTTTCTCAGGGTAATTCCGTTTTATCAGTTTGGTACGTAGTTCAGATGCTTGTTGTTTGAAATCACTTAGTTCAGTACAGTTTCTTCGGAGACGGAGGAACTGACCGTACAGTAAGTTTTCCCTCAGGTGACAGGGGTGGAAACTGTCAAACAAAAGTAAACAGTTCTTAGCTGTTGCCTTAAAGTGTGTGGTGGTTTTGAGTTTCCCCTGTTCAGGGTAGATATTAAGGTCCAAAAACACCAGGTTTTCCGCTGACACACTATGTGTAAATTTCAGAAACGCATTCTGTTGATTGAGCCATAGCATGAATGCCTCAGTTGATTCGACGTCACCTTCCCATACGACCAAAACATCGTCAATATACCTTTTCCATACTTTGATGTGGGCGAGGTATGGGTTCGTCGTGTGCAGGATCCTGCTAGTTTCCAGATGGTGTACATACAACCCTGCTAGACTTGGAGCGAAGGTACTCCCCATGCTGGTACCGTGACGTTGTTCGTATATATCTTCAGCATACATAAAGAAATTATGGGTGAGTGCCAGTGAAACACATTCCATCACCAGATTACGAGGTGTCTGGTACTCCCAGGGAATAGAGAACAAAACCTCCTCAATGATTAGCAGTGTTTCGTCGTGTGGGAGGCTGGTATAGAGGCTCTCCACATCTAATCCCATGAGCAGGTTTTTGGTGGGGTCAAAGTCAATGTCCTGCAGAATTTGCAGGACGTTCTTGGTATCACGCAGGTAAGTGCTAGTACTTTGAACCAATGGTCGTAGGAACGCATCCGTGAACCTCGATAGAGGTTCCAAAATGGAGTTCACACCAGAGACGATGGGTCTGCCTGGGGGTGAGACCAAGTTCTTGTGGATTTTTGGTATGGTGTAAAAGTAGGGGATCCTGGGATTGGTATTAACCAGAAATTCAGCCTCCTTCTTGGAGATCCAGTCGTTTGCTAAGGCTTCCTCTACCATTGTGACAATCCTGACCCTGATTGACTCAGTAGGATCTACCTGAAGGATTCCATAGTTTCTGCGATCATCCAGCAGTTTTCTACATTCAATGTCATAGTTGACAGTGGTTTGTAAAACAATGGCTCCCCCTTTATCTGCAGGTTTGATGGTAATGTCCTGGTTTATTGATAATTCATGTATTGCCTCCTTTTCCTCCCTTGATGTATTGTGAAAGGTGTTACCAAATACTGTCGGGATGTCTTGGATTTCACCCATCACCGCTTTCTCAAATGCAAGCATCTCCACCGGTAGTGTGGAATTAGGGGGAACAAAAGTGGATTTATTGCGGAGGCCAGTATCTCGTCTCACCATCTCAGTGGTAGATGGGTTGTTGTCAAAGAACACTTTCAATTTCAATTTCCGTATGAATTCGGTGATCTCAGTGAGGATCTTAAATTTATCCAACCGATTGGTGGGTACAAATCCCAGTCCTCTCTCAAGGACCCTCTTTTGTGTCGGTGTAAGGACTACATCGGTGAGATTGACCACCAGGTTTACTTCCGGCTCGTTGATGGTTGGGGAGGTATGTTGTTGGTCATACTCCTAGTTGACATTCGAGGGGTCTCGGTCTCTGGTGCAGACCAATGGACGTTGTACCCTCCTCTGTTGCGGGCCCTCCGTGGGCCTTGGCGTGCCCCTAAAAAAGGTTGTGGGGTATAGTTGTATTCATACTCTTGAGGAGGAGGTATCCATTGTGGAAAGGGTCCCATCATAGGTGGACCATAAGCATATGGGGGATACATCGGGGGTCCTTGATAGCCATCCCATCTCCCTCCCCTCTGATACGGAGGGCGCTGGTTGTAATTACCTCTACCTCTATAGAAACGTTTGCCGCTGCCCCTGCTGGAATTCGAGTTATCTGAACCAGTGTCAGAGGAGTCACCATCCTCACTCTGGTCCTGGTTCTTAGGAACATAGTCATTTCGTGTATAGGGGTACACTCGTTCATGACTGAACCGTGAAGTGTCCTTCTTGAGTTTGTTATATTTACTTTGTTTTAAAGTCATTTCAAACTCGGTCATCTCCTGATTGAGTTCCTCCAAACGTTTCTTGAGTACACTGGGGGATATGTAGGCCTTCAAACGGACTTCTAGATTGACGATCTCGACTTTAAGTTGTTGTGTAAGCCTAGTGTCTGTTTTTATAATCAGGACTAGCCAGTCCCGAGTGCAATGCCACGAGATTAGTGACCAATCACGTTTGAAAGTCTTATCTTGTTGAAAAATAAAGGGTTCATTGCGGACAATCAAACCTTGGGGGGCTGCATTCGCCCGTAGGTATTCCGTCATTAATAGACCATGTAGAGCAGTTCTGATCTGGTTTCTCCTCAAATTAGCTAACTCATCCCAGTCAGCATGATTGGGACCTGGATCGGTATTGCTTAACCCTTCAAAGGGGTTGATAGCTGCCAGGATCCTTTCCACTTCGTCGTCTGCGAAGGTCAAACCCATGTTATCCGCCATCTTGGTATAGCGGAGATGTAAGTGTAGTAATACTAAATAGAGAGGGTGTGTCAGCTTAGAAATGTCATGTATCAAATGTTAGTGATATAGTAGTCTCCAAAAAACGTATGTGTAACAGAGGTAAATAGCCTCTGGTCTCAGATGAAGGAAGGATGCAGTGCTATCATTTACAGCACTGATACCAAAACACCCAGAATTTAGGCGAAACAAAAACTCCCACAGCTGTACACTGTCTATCATGGAAAGAAAAACAAAGAGGGGAGTAGAGAGGTTCCACTCAACGAGTGGTGGAGGTGGATACTTCCTCCCAATAAAGCGTACATAAACAAAAGGATCCACCCGCAAGTACAATAGATCAAGAGTCTCCCGTTTATACCATGTGTATCCCACGGTCGTGGAGAATACACATCAGTTGTTAAAATACCCCTCACACACCAAAAGGGCCCTTGGTGTCATGCTTCATCATAGGGGTCTTCCCGCCCCTCTACGGGACGGGGCGTGCTACGACCTACGTATACGTGGGAGCACTGTTCTTAATGAGACTACTATGTGTAGTGCAAGGGTGTGCAAGGAAGGGTCAGGAGTGAATGGAGAGTGATTTAAAAAATACCTGGCTCTCTGGACTGGGAAAAAAATGTATTCTGCCATCTAAGCTGGTATTAGTAAAAAGGTGGGGGAGGAGGGTGTATGCCTCAATGAGCTTGACCTCCTGGTGTCGACATGTTTCGAAGCTTCCCCATGCTTCTTCGTCAGGACCTTAAAGATCCCTTCCAAATGACGCACAGTGATGTGGTAAAAAATAATGGGTGAAAAAATCAAAGAGGAAGTAAATAGCCTCCAAGAGTTGGTAACGCCCCAATGGGTCTTACATACTCCTATTAACCTAAAAGGAGAAAATGGTAAATGAGAGATACACAAGACATTTTGTAATATGGATAGAAGTTCATTCCGTCGTGTTAGAACAGTGATCTGAACAAGGAGGTGAACGATGATCGTCTTTTAACGCTATTCATAACGTTATCACGTGATCTGTGATAAAAATACTGTGTGACACACTACATCAAAAGCACAACATAACAAAACAAAACATAAAACACACACTCTACTCAGAAAGGAAACGAAGTTCCTGTAAGGCGAAATATAATAGTGGTTGTTTGCATGCCCAACAAAGCAAAAAGTAAAACATACTTGCTGCAAAAAGAACAATATCCTCATGAGCTCAAATACCGAGTGGTAGGAGTGCCAAAATAGGCTACCTAAGTAACGGGAGAGAGGAGACTGTAATCCAATCGTCAATACCACAAACCACCAGGGTACATCCTTCACCTGCCGGCTGTGCCGTACTTATGCCTCCAAGGATCAGTGTCCTGCCCAAATAACCACCCTGGTCGGCTCCGTCGATAGAATCAGACTGGAGAATTCGTAGTTTAAGTACCCGTACCAATCAGGGAATACGCGCCAAAGAGCCCCGTGTGATGGACCAATAGAAGGAAACCTGCTGGCACAGTTAGTGGAAACCCGCAGGCCCTGCTTAACGGGACCCGGAACCGGAAGTTAAAGCGGCCGGGTCACCGTGGTGAGATCGCAAAGGACCCCTAGAGGGAGAGAGGTGTCTATGTAGGATGCCTGATAAAACGGTGACGGAGCAAAATTACAAAACGGGAAACATGTCCCAACCTGCGTAGTAGACAGGCAAAGTCACCCAGATTGAGGAGAGGGGGTTAATTGTAAGAAAAACAGATAAACTGGGAAAGGGCTCAAATATAAATACATCGGTAGAGAAGTGTCTCTAGGTGTCTATGTAGGATGCCTGAATAACACTGGGGCGAAGAGAATTAATAAAATCGTGAAACAGGTAGGAGATATGTCCCAACCTGCGTAATAGAGACACCCAGCTGGTACACGGCTAAACCAACAAAGGTACATATACATCAGATAGGCAATGCCCACACAAATAGGAAGGACTCTCCTTGAGAGAGGACTGGGCTTTGTACCCACCAATCGGTTGGATAAATTTAAGATCCTCACTGAGATCACCGAATTCATACGGAAATTGAAATTGAAAGTGTTCTTTGACAACAACCCATCTACCACTGAGACGGTGAGACGAGATACTGGCCTCCGCAATAAATCCACTTTTGTTCCCCCTAATTCCACACTACCGGTGGAGATGCTTGCATTTGAGAAAGCGGTGATGGGTGAAATCCAAGACATCCCGACAGTATTTGGTAACACCTTTCACAATACATCAAGGGAGGAAAAGGAGGCAATACATGAATTATCAATAAACCAGGACATTACCATCAAACCTGCAGATAAAGGGGGAGCCATTGTTTTACAAACCACTGTCAACTATGACATTGAATGTAGAAAACTGCTGGATGATCGCAGAAACTATGGAATCCTTCAGGTAGATCCTACTGAGTCAATCAGGGTCAGGATTGTCACAACGGTAGAGGAAGCCTTAGCAAACGACTGGATCTCCAAGAAGGAGGCTGAATTTCTGGTTAATACCAATCCCAGGATCCCCTACTTTTACACCATACCAAAAATCCACAAGAACTTGGTCTCACCCCCAGGCAGACCCATCGTCTCTGGTGTGAACTCCATTTTGGAACCTCTATCGAGGTTCGCGGATGCGTTCCTACGACCATTGGTTCAAAGTACTAGCACTTACCTGCGTGATACCAAGAACGTCCTGCAAATTCTGCAGGACATTGACTTTGACCCCACCAAAAACCTGCTCATGGGATTAGATGTGGAGAGCCTCTATACCAGCCTCCCACACGACGAAACACTGCTAATCATTGAGGAGGTTTTGTTCTCTATTCCCTGGGAGTACCAGACACCTCGTAATCTGGTGATGGAATGTGTTTCACTGGCACTCACCCATAATTTCTTTATGTATGCTGAAGATATATACGAACAACGTCACGGTACCAGCATGGGGAGTACCTTCGCTCCAAGTCTAGCAGGGTTGTATGTACACCATCTGGAAACTAGCAGGATCCTGCACACGACGAACCCATACCTCGCCCACATCAAAGTATGGAAAAGGTATATTGACGATGTTTTGGTCGTATGGGAAGGTGACGTCGAATCAACTGAGGCATTCATGCTATGGCTCAATCAACAGAATGCGTTTCTGAAATTTACACATAGTGTGTCAGCGGAAAACCTGGTGTTTTTGGACCTTAATATCTACCCTGAACAGGGGAAACTCAAAACCACCACACACTTTAAGGCAACAGCTAAGAACTGTTTACTTTTGTTTGACAGTTTCCACCCCTGTCACCTGAGGGAAAACTTACCGTACGGTCAGTTCCTCCGTCTCCGAAGAAACTGTACTGAACTAAGTGATTTCAAACAACAAGCATCTGAACTACGTACCAAACTGATAAAACGGAATTACCCTGAGAAAATCGTTGACAAGGCCTTGAAGAGAGCAAGGAATAATAACAGAGAGGCTCTTTTGGAAGACAAAGTGGCAAACCAGATCGATGAGAGACCGATCTGTGTAACAACTTACAATACACATTCTAACCAGATCACGAAGATAGTGAATAAACACTGGCGTCTACTCAATTGCTGTGGCTTGAACATAACAAAACCTATGTTCGCTCACAAGCGGGGACGCAACCTGAGAGACATGCTTGTTCATACAAGACCAAAGAACACGTCTCGACCAAGACCTGTTGGTCTACTACCCCCAGTACAAGGGCATCACCCCTGTGGTAACAGCAGCACCTGTCATCTGACGAAAAAAAGTACACACATTACATTCCGGAATGGCGATGAGTGGGACCAGAGGAGTTTCACGAATTGTAATAGTAAAAATGTTGTCTATTTAATCACCTGTCCTTGCGGCCTTGAGTATGTGGGGATGACATCCAGACCAATCAAGGTACGTATTGGCGAACACCGCAGTAATGTCAGATGCGGTAGGAGCACTACCAAAATGTCTAATCACTATATTTCCAAAAGACATTGTATAGACGATTTACAGTGGACAGTGATAGAACAATTGGGTAACGAACACGGCCTCCTCGAGAAGGAACAACGATGGGTGTTCCGTCTCAAAACACATATCCATGGATTAAATGAGGATATACCATGGAATCAGTTCCGAGTCTGATTAACATCATACCTGACTGAGTACTGTTCAGCTATCTGTTTTCCCACCTGGCGAGACGATTCCTTTCACATTTTATATGCCCCCTGGGCCTGTCCAGAACCAGTGTAGTAGCACTCCAGGACAATTGTGTAATTTTCCTTCATGCACTTGTCAATACCCCTCTTTGACCACAGCAGAGGACCCCCCTGTAGTGGCCTTCCTATTCGTGTGGGCATTGCCTATCTGATGTATATGTACCTTTGTTGGTTTAGCCGTGTACCAGCTGGGTGTCTCTATTACGCAGGTTGGGACATATCTCCTACCTGTTTCACGATTTTATTAATTCTCTTCGCCCCAGTGTTATTCAGGCATCCTACATAGACACCTAGAGACACTTCTCTACCGATGTATTTATATTTGAGCCCTTTCCCAGTTTATCTGTTTTTCTTACAATTAACCCCCTCTCCTCAATCTGGGTGACTTTGCCTGTCTACTACGCAGGTTGGGACATGTTTCCCGTTTTGTAATTTTGCTCCGTCACCATTTTATCAGGCATCCTACATAGACACCTCTCTCCCTCTAGGGGTCCTTTGCGATCTCACCACGGTGACCCGGCCGCTTTAACTTCCGGTTCCGGGTCCCGTTAAGCAGGGCCTGCGGGTTTCCACTAACTGTGCCAGCAGGTTTCCTTCTATTGGTCCATCACACGGGGCTCTTTGGCGCGTATTCCCTGATTGGTACGGGTACTTAAACTACGAATTCTCCAGTCTGATTCTATCGACGGAGCCGACCGGGGTGGTTATTTGGGCAGGACACTGATCCTTGGAGGCGTAAGTACGGCACAGCCGGCAGGTGAAGGATGTACCCTGGTGGTTTGTGGTATTGACGATTGGATTACAGTCTCCTCTCTCCCGTTACTTAGGTAGCCTATTTTGGCACTCCTACCACTCGTTATTTGAGCTCATGAGGATATTGTTCTTTTTGCAGCAAGTATGTTTTACTTTTTGCTTTGTTGGGCATGCAAACAACCACTATTATATTTCGCCTTACAGGAACTTCGTTTCCTTTCTGAGTAGAGTGTGTGTTTTATGTTTTGTTTTGTTATGTTGTGCTTTTGATGTAGTGTGTCACACAGTATTTTTATCACAGATCACGTGATAACGTTATGAATAGCGTTAAAAGACGATCATCGTTCACCTCCTTTTTCAGATCACTGTTCTAACACGACGGAATGAACTTCTATCCATATTACAAAATGTCTTGTGTATCTCTCATTTATACCATTTTCTCCTTTTAGGTTAATAGGAGTATGTAAGACCCATTGGGGCGTTACCAACTCTTGGAGGCTATTTACCTCCTCTTTGATTTTTTCACCCATTATTTTTTACCACATCACTGTGCGTCGTTTGGAAGGGATCTTTAAGGTCCTGACGAAGAAGCATGGGGAAGCTTCGAAACATGTCGACACCAGGAGGTCAAGCTCATTGAGGCATACACCCTCCTCCCCCACCTTTTTACTAATACCAGCTTAGATGGCAGAATACATTTTTTTTCCCAGTCCAGAGAGCCAGGTATTTTTTAAATCACTCTCCATTCACTCCTGACCCTTCCTTGCACACCCTTGCACTACACATAGTAGTCTCATTAAGAACAGTGCTCCCACGTATACGTAGGTCGTAGCACGCCCCGTCCCGTAGAGGGGCGGGAAGACCCCTATGATGAAGCATGACACCAAGGGCCCATTTGGTGTGTGAGGGGTATTTTAACAACTGATGTGTATTCTCCACGACCGTGGGATACACATGGTATAAACGGGAGACTCTTGATCTATTGTACTTGCGGGTGGATCCTTTTGTTTATGTACGCTTTATTGGGAGGAAGTATCCACCTCCACCACTCGTTGAGTGGAACCTCTCTACTGCCCTCTTTGTTTTTCTTTCCATATGCAAATCAGTCTTGACCCTGTGCCTCATGGGAACAGTCCAGCCCGAACTGCCAAGCCAGGTCTTCCCTGGACCGTAAGCAAGCATCCTAGGACCGGTTTTGGGGTTTCACCCCTCTTCAGCCAGGATAGCTTGATTCCAGTGGCGCAGTGAGCCTGGGACCCACGTCTGGGCATACCCGGCGCACTTAGGGCGAGAAAGCAAAAGACACACAATTGCTTGCAATGTTCAACATTCCGTCCATCATCCCCTTTGGTTTTGCTTTGTTCGCCCAAAGTTGGCAGGGTATGCCCAGACGTGGGTCCGTTGCTCACTTTGCCACTAGATTCAAGCTAGCCTGGCTGATGACAGCTGATTAGCCAGAAACCGGTCCCAGGATGCTTGTTTCCGATCCAGGGAAGACATGGCTTGGCAGATCAGGCTGGACTGTTCCCATGAGGCACAGGGTCAGACTGATTTGCATATGACCATGTCTAAACTGGGGTGGCGGAGTGAGCTAAAGAATCATAATGGATTAAACCCAGATCAGTTGACTGGGGGTGAGTGCTTGCAATGTTCAACACTCCATCCATCATCCGCTTTGGTTTTAACCCCATCATAAAGGCAATAGGCCTACTTTTTACAGTATGGTGTTCTGACCCTTTGACAAAGTCAGTAGATCTGCCATACATAAAGTGTATATTGTAATATCACGTTGACAACCACACATGGCTGCATGAGTTTGAGCACTAGGCCCTGTGCCCAAACCCCTGCTGCTCATGCCGAAGGGAATGCACAGCATGGGGTTCGCGTTACATATGTTATTAGAATATTACTTTACATAAAAAACCTATGAAATTTACTGAAAACCACAAAGGTGAAAGGGACATTATACTTAGGTGAAATTGTCAGTTAAAACATGCCATTTGAAACTAACAAAACAACTAGAATGTACCATTAATAGTTATCTCAAGTAACTTTAACTTGTCCCTTAAAGTAACTGTAAAGTAACTGAAGCCCTCACCTTTCAACCTGCTTAGAGGTATATGGTTCCACCACCAACTCTCGCTCCTTTATTTGAGCCCAGAAACGGGCAGGCACATAGCTGGTGGTGGTGAGAGTGAGCCAGCAGCAGAAAAGAGAGAAGAATGTGATAAGGAGGAAGAAGAATAGGAAAACAGCAGCACCATCACAGAATCCTCATCCAGAGCAACCTCTCAGTGGCAGAAGGCACAACAGGGTTTAGCAACATCCACCCCAAAGTGCCCAGGTGGCCTACTTGCTGCTGGTACCCATAGGTCGCTTGTGGCAGTAGTACCTGAAGAAAATCAGCCTACTATTAAGGCTATGTTTACAATGGAGTCAACGTTCCGGCGAACAACAAAAAACCTGTTTATACAACGGGAAGCAGGATAAAATGTTTGCACTGGACCTCCTCCCTTATTCTTAGGAGTTGGCTTTCTGGAACCTATTTGGGTCCTCTGCCCATAATAGAAGGTTCCTGGCCAGACCAATTTTGACAGAGTGTCTGTGCCAGAGCTGCATCATAAATGGCTGCAATTGGTTGGCAATGCTATGGAGCAGTTCAGTCCATTCAACTCATGACAGGGATGTTGACCAGTTGTAAAGCAGCAGATCACATCTATCTGTAAAAGTGTTCATATAGGCACTGCCAACATGTGGGAACTAAACCTACTACCTGCTGGAAAGCCTCTTTGAGAAGATCAAGTCGGTTAACGATTATGTAATTCAAAGGAGAGGAGATGCAAGCTCAAACAGAGGCTACTGGAGTTACTAATACAAATGCTACTTCCTTTTGAGATTATGATACACAAAGTCAATAAAGGAAGATAGTAACATGAGCCAAGGCATTCCATTATTATATCTGTTACAGTATCAGTTGAAAATGGTGGAACTTAAGTTCACCATCAGTAGTAATGAGAAAGCAGCTTCTATGGTGAGTAGCTTAATCATCTGTTTGGAAACTAATCAAAGACTGCAAAAAGAGATTGTGTCCTCCAAATATGAGGGGCCTGATTCACAAAAGTAAACATAGACCAAAAGTCTAAGTGTACACCTGTAGTATAAGTTTAGACCTAAAGTCTAACTTTACTAATAGTAAAGTTAGACTTTTGGTGTAAGTTTGGACCAAAAGTCTAACTTAGACCAATAGTCTAACTTTAGTAGTAGTAAAGTTAGACTTTAGGTCTAAACTTAACTTCAAGTCTAAACTTAGACTTTTGGTCTATGATTACTTTTGTGAATCAGGCCCTACATCTGTGTCATGATACTTGATCGACAATGGAACAAAATGCTGATCAGTTTCATTCTTTTTACTGAAATGAATTAGTCTTAGTTTAGAAGACTTGGATCATCAGTAAACCAAGTGATCAAGAAGTCCAAAAACAGTAAATTTGAGGCAAGTGCAGAATATCTGAAGTGCAGCCTTCAAACTCCAAACATGGTACTTTTGTTGGCTCGCAGTTTCTGCAGAAGCAGCTACCACTCTTACCTTCAATTACAAAACCCACAGCAACAACCGCTTCCAGTCCACTACCAACATCTGCAATTAATTAATTTTATTCAGCAGTACTTAGGACAAGTGCAGAGACACAGGTGCAGCACATGGTAGCACCAATGACTATTCAGAAGATGGTCCAACACTATCTGGATGACCCAACAGAGGTGTACTTGGATCAAGACCCATTGATCTACTGGTATGTGAAGCCAGCATGGTGGCTAGAGCTCAGGAGGCTTACAATAAAGTGTCTGATAGCCAGTGTTTCTTAAGAGCATGTTATTAGTCCCACTGCAGTAGTTATCACAGTTAAA
Organism: Triturus cristatus; assembly: GCF_964204655.1. NCBI lineage: Eukaryota > Metazoa > Chordata > Amphibia > Caudata > Salamandridae > Triturus > Triturus cristatus. The sequence continues at coordinate 417,512,991 of NC_140582.1, forward strand.
AGGTCCAGTCGATCACCATAGAGTTTGGAGAGATGTGTGATGACTAGCAATAACAAACAGTTCATTCCAAATGACTATTGGGCCCCTGAAACAAGGAAGGATGATGAGGGAAATTGGCCCGATACCTTATATTTGGCCAGGGACTATCCTCCAGATGTCGCCCCTAAGTTTGAAGAGGAACTTTTCTTTTTCTATATTTTATTTATATAATTTATTTTTTGTATGATATTTGCACTGACTATTGTAAATACTAAACTGAAATGGAGTGTACCAGTGTGCATGGCACAGATAATCAATTAAGAAGGACACAGCAAGTATTTGGCCTGAGCTGGCTGAGCAGTGAGATCTGAGAAAGCCTAATTCGATTTTTGGTTCAACTGTTGACTTCAAAATGAGCCAATGGTGACAGTCTGCTGACATAGAAAGCCTCAGTTTCCTAGTAAGAAGTTAAAAAACAAAATGATGTCCCCCTCCACTATCCTTTGCTTTATTCCCTTGCTTAGATGCCATTGAACATTTAAAAGACTGCCCTATATTTTGTATCATTTCCATTGAGAAGACAAACACATAAGTAAGCAGACACTACTCCTGGAACAAGTATCTTCCTTGCACTTATGAGTATTATCAAATAATTGATACATGGTGGGGTGGATGGGATGGTCTGGTAAGCTATACTTGACAGTGTAATGTTTGGAGGGGATCATTCTATATCAATACCTGCCTTTTACATGTTAGAGAGATATATACTTTCATTTTCCTTTTGTTGATTTGAGTACATACTCTCTAGATTCTTCTGCAACCAGTCAGATCTTTTACCAAGAGTAAATGAATCCTCAAATTATTGTCATTTTCATGGGCAACAATACAGGTCTATCTTTTTGGGTAAAATCTTAAAGTGCCATTGTCAGCTACCAGAAAAAGATCATTGCCTAACTGCATCAATGAGAAACAAGATGACCGAAACAGGCCTAGCCCTGTGGACTTGAGATTGAATTGTGTTGATTAGGAAAATTCAGAGAAGGGGTTCAAATAACAAACTCTAATTACATGGTTGACTTGTGATCTGCTTGACTGGACACTGCAAAATGTTGTCATTGTTAGAATGATCAACTGGGTACATAAATCTAGTTGGTGATGCATGATTGGTTCTTCTCATGTCTTAGTTAATGGTACATCACTGCAGCAGCATATGCTCTCTTGCTCCTCATGCACCATCATGCTTACATTCACTCTCCAATATAGACATTTTATCTTTGGACTCCACAGGCCATCTATGTAAGAAGAATTCTCCTTAGCGCTCCTGCTTTGTGGTTCAGCCCTGCACCAAAAATAGAAAATGCCAGAAGAATGCAAGTTCATTGGTATGCAGTATCATTTTCCTTTTCTTATATATAACTATATTTGAACTGTGCTTGTCCTCACTATTTTGCATTTTTCAAGAATTGGAAATGAAGGACTGCTTGCATTGGGTGCCTGAACTCTCATCTCTTCCTTCCACAACAGATGTGATGGATTCATCAACTTGATGAATGTTTTGTTTGTCTATCTCTCACCTTTACTTAATTCAGTCTCTATCCATCCATTGATAAAATCACAAACCCTCATCCGACTTGGGCAATCAGTTAAATTGTTTGTTTATTTCCACCATCCATAGATTTTACACTTAGTGGGGTGGATGTGGTTAAAGTGACACTAACTATTATAGAAGGTGGTTGAGGTATATGGTTACCAAAATTGCCAATGTCAACCCTTTTAACCAGACATGAAAGGGACATCATAGTGCAGAGGCTTAATTATAACAATGTGTTTCCAAAGATAAGTAGTGTGCACTCTTGTCCCACAATCCACACCCTGGGTTCATCATGCTTACATTTTTAAGTAACTTAACACTATAATGCAAGTTGTAGTTTTATCTAGGCCCAGGCAGAATTATAATTATAATTCTGCTCTCAGAATTGGCAAAATGTGGGTAACACTGTACAATGCTTGTAATGCTGAGATCCTGCCAAATTGCACTAAGTGCTGAATGGTGGAATTACTCTGCCATTCTCACCATATAATTCCCCACTCCCTGCTACTCTGTGTGGTGGACACAAAATCTCCCACCCCCAACATGCAGAATGCCTGTCACCCAATAACTAAACTTTTGAGCATCGGGTGGACTTAAGCCATATGAGTCATCCCCAATACCCATTTTCAGGACTACCAAGCTCATTGTGTAAGTTCCAGAGATCTTAGGTCCGCACAAAACCAAGCCCGCAAGATGAAAAGTACAAGTTAATGTGTTATCTGCATATCTCAAGTTTATAGGAAGTTCAGTTCTCGAGCACTGAGACTACAACCAATTCTTCTGTCTTCCAGGAGTTGTCTTGTGGCTTGTCTTGCTGAACAATGTTTCCCCCACCCCGTCAGTTATCTGGGTTAGTTGGGAAGCTGCTATGTTGAGGTGACTTCCGGCCACTGTCTACTGACATGGTTGCGGCATTGTGTTTGTCGAGGCTTTTCCACCGTTCGCCAACCATCAAGACAATCCCAGGCTTCCTCTGGGGTAAAGAACCTCTGTACCTTGCCTTATGTTGTGACCCGGAGCGTTGACAGGAAAAGCATGGAGTAATTTATCTCCTTTGCATGCAGGACTTTTTTAACTTCAAGGAAAGTCTGTCTTGCTCGTTGCACCTTTATTGTAAAGTCTGGAAAGAAGGTGATGACTGTATTATCTACTTTGAGTGGTGGGCACTTCGAACGGTCTGTAGGATAACATCTCTGTCCCGGAAGTTGATGATTCTGGCAATTATGGGTTGCGATTGGGGCCCAGGTTTTGGTCTGGTACCCGGGACCCAATGAGCCCTTTCCACTGAGAAGTACTTGGACAGTCTACTTGGTTGTATCGACTTCAATATGAGGTCCTCTACATATAAGTCTACAGATGGTCCCTCTGCCCTCTCTGGGGCCCCTATAATATGGACATTGTTGTGGCAGGAACGGCCCTCTTGATCTTCTAGCTTAGCCTTAAGTGATATGGTTATAGCAGTAAGGTCTTGCACTTTCTTCTGGAGCATCTTTGTAACTACCACCAGAGAGTTTTTGATCTCTTCTACTTCCTTCACTTGGATGCCTAGATTTCTTAAATCTTTCCTAACGAGTGAGACTTACATAGTACCGATCTTCCCGGAAAGATCAGGTCTTAGAACTTGTAGTGCTGCCATTATATCCTGTAGGGTAAACTCCATTGTGACTGTAGGAGGCAGCAAATCAGGATCTGGGGCCACCTTCGTTATGTGTCTGGCCACTTCTCCCTGGGCTGAGTATATTTGTCTGGTTTTGTTTGGTAGCCTTTTTGAGGTCTCTTACCACCCATCATGTCTCGATGATTTTGGCCCCACCAGCTCTGTCTTTGCCAACCCAAGTGTATTCTTCTTGCGGGTTGGGGGTTCTTCCGGGAGGTCTCCGGCAGTACTCACTCCCGCCTGCCCAGGCACAGTCTTTGCTCTGGTCAGAGTGTTGGATCTCCCAGTGTCTCTTGAGGAGACCTCCCTTCTCCACTTAGCTCTTAGTTTTCTCCCCTTTCCATGCTCGAGTCCCATGCCCCGGCGATAGTTGCCTTCCGATTTTTGCTCCCCGCTTCTCTCTTCCCAAATGGCTTTCCACTTCACTGCTGCGGCCAGCTGGCTCACATCAGCCTAATGCCTTCTCCGGCTGGGCCCACTTTAATTTTGTCTAAGTCTCATCCCTGTCTCAGGGATTGGTGTACATTCTCCTTCCTGGCCCCTGAGCTACTGTGTCCGCCCGCACCGATCCCGTCGTGACCAGCCCAAGAGCAAGTCTGCACTGACTATAGTCTAGTCACAGCTCCCTTAGCTGGAACAGTGCTCACCATGGGCCGAGCGGTGTCTTGTTGTATTTGGCCTCCAGGCTGCTGTCAATTCCAACATTGCCGGTCCCGCCCTCTGAGATCGGTCGTACGTTGCTGGGCTGTGCTACTGGAGTACGCGGCTTTACGGCCCTTCCCTACGCGTCTTACACTATGTTGTATTGGGCTGGATCACGCCCTTCCTGGGGTCACTGACTGCCAAGTGCCAGTAGGTCTCCACCAATGTATTTTGTTGTCCCCACAACAGATGATGATCAGATTTATAGGGGGATTCTCGGATTCGGGGGAGCCTTTCTAATATGCGGCCATCTTGCCTCCTGATCCTACTAGGTTTGTCAGCAGCTTTTGACACCATCAATCAGGCTACTCTGCTAGATGTTATAAAACACAAAATGGGATTCCCCAGTACCATGCTTGAATGGTTCTCCTCTTTTCTACACAATAGGTCTGAATGTACCCTAAGCAATCATACTGTTTCTGAGCAATCTCCACTAATGCTGGGCCTTCCCTAAGGCTCTATCTCTGACACTTTTCAACCTGGATCCGTTTTCTCACTGCCTTGAATTGCACCCCACACATCATCAACTCCACTAAATCCCTAGGTATGACCTTCCACAAAGACCGCTCCATGCAAAAACACGCCAGCGCTATCACCAGAAGATCTAACCAATTGCATATGTTTACTGACTTCACAATTGTGACTCAAGTACTTATGTTATCAAAATTAACACTATCCTTGTGGGCCTCCTAAAAACCTCACTTGCACTTCTGAAGGTGACACTAAATGCGGCAAAAAGTTATCATATCACTCCTGACCTTCAAGCACTGAAATTGCTACCCTTTGAGACCAGAATTACTCTTAAAATTGCTTGCATAACCAACAATGCATTGCACCACAATACACTCTCCTACCTTACCCAGAAACTGACTCTACCAGGTAGAAACAGATCCTCCAGAAGCAAGAAATCCTTACCTCTCAACCCACAAATATTTGAGAAAAGGAAAACCTAAAACTTATCCTTCTCTGGAATAACCTCAACAATTTGGAACTTTCTCCCTACTGAGATCAGATGCAACCTATTAACATCCTTCTCCAGGTAAGAACTAAAAATGTTTCTCTCCAAATAATTTCTCTCTCCCTGAGGACTTGGCCCCACCCTGTTTCCCTGTTTGACTTCATCTGCATACTGGCCCACTACCTCTTGTCACACTGAAACATGTCTTAGCCCTGGACCTTTGCTACATTATGTGCCTCCATCTCCCTACTTACCGTTTCTACTTATACTACGTTTGGGGTGTTTTGCTTACCATTTTTCACATGTACTATGCCTCAATGTTTTGTACTCTTAACTCCCTGCTTTCCTTTTCACGTGTACTATTGTGAATATTTGTAGCCTTATATAATGTTGCCTTATTCCTTTGTGTCCTCTAGGGGTGGGTGGAATTTGCATAATCGCGTTACACAAAGCTCCGCGAAACGGTAAAAAATCTCCGCGAACACGCAGAAATTCCGCGAACACACGGAATTGCTTGTTCGCGATACTTTTTTCCCGTTCGCGATCGCTGTTTGCGTGCTCGGGGTGAAATATCTCGCAAACATGCATATTGAGAACGCCAACAAGTAAAAAATGTCGTGAAGTCGCGGAACGCAGATTTTTGGGCAATTTCGCGTTCTCCGCGGAACGCAAAATTACCCAAATTCCGCGACCGGAACGGAATTTACCGCCCAGGCCTAGTGTCCTCTCTCATGTCTCTCTTTCGCACAGTATTGGTAGGGTGCTCTGTCACCCAAAAGGATCTTGTTTGCGCTATATAAAACTAATAATAAATATTATCATATGACAACACTTTACATCACTAATGATATCTCAAATAATATTACTGTTGACATCACTGATAACATCATTCAAAACATGTTTTCTAAAAGTTACTGAGTGTTAAACATGTATACTAAGGTACGTGGCTGTGCCTCTATGGGTGAGTGAGTGGGTGTGTAAGTGGTGTATACAAGAGTGAGTGGGTATGTGGGAAACTGCATATATGATTGACTTTGTGTATGGCTTTGTGAGTGGGTGTTTCAGTCAGTGTATGGGCAAGTGAGTGGATAAGTAAGGGGCTGTAATTATGAATGTAAGGATGAATAAGTGGCTCTATGGGTGAGTATGCAGATGTGTCATTGGCTGTAAATGATGAATTAGAGGTTGCATGAGTAGCTGAATATGTGACTCAGCAGGTACATAAGAGTCTTTTTTGGGTGCATGAATGAGTGTGTAAGTGGGTGTATGGGAGAGTGAGTGTATGTGGCTGTATGTGTGAATGCATGGGTATGTGAGTGGCTGTATGGGTGAGTGAATATGAAAGAAGTTGTATGGGAGAGTATGTGCTTGTCTCAGTGACTGTTTAGGTGAGGGAGTCCATGTGTTAGTATATGCATGAGTAAGTGAGTGGCTGTGTGAGTGACTGTATGGGAGAGTGAGTGGCTGTGCGAGTGACTGTATGAGTGAATGATTTGGGGTATGAGTAGCTGGATGGGAGAATGATTTGGTGATAGAGTAGATGTATGGGTGTATAATTGGGTGTGTAAGTGTCTGGATGTGTGAGTGGCTGTATTGGTAGGAGAGTAGATGTATGAGTGGCTGTATATGTGAGTTAGTGGTTGTATTATTGGCTGTATAGGTGAGTTGATGTGTGAGTGGCTCTATGGATCAGTGAGTAGGTGTGTGTTTGTGTAGATCTGCAAATGGGCATGTCAATGGTTGTGTGGGAGTGGGTGTATGAGATGTTGTATGGGGTTTATGTGGGGGTGTGAGTGGTTGTGTGAATGATGTTATCAGTGATATAATTTGAGATGTCATCAGGGATGTCATCATTGATATGAGTGATGTCACTGACCATGTCATGAGTTATGTATTATGTGAAGTCATAAGCAGTGCTTTGCAGGGGAGTAAGTTACAGTTAGCTCAGCTAACTATAACTGCTGAATATCTCCAGTTTTATATGAGTGAATGTGAGCCTAACTATAACGTCCCTGTAACCTTTGTTTTCTTCAGTGAATTTCTATAGTTTTTAACATAAGTAATTTCAATTACTTTAAGTTAATATAACCTCCACCATGCAGGACAAGCCATTCGGTCAACCCCCATTAATCACCCAACCCCATGCCAGCAGAGCCTTCAGCTGGTTGTGGTTGGAATTGGCTACCCCGGTATACCTGACCTTGAACAAATGGGGTAGGGGGACCATGCAGACCCCCTCCCTGGGACAATTTCATCCTCTGGGCCTCCATCCACTGGGTCCTGGCCATTACCTGATGGAGGAGGGGGGCACTGGACCCCATTCCCCGGTTAAAAACAAACAGGGAAAAGGGGCCCACAAGGTCCCCTTCCCTGGCTGTTTTCAGCCCCAGGGACCCCATCTCCTGGGACCCGGCCTTAGACATTATCAGTAGGGCAGGAGGTCATTTAACCAACTCAAAGTTTATAGTAAATTTGGTGAAATTTCGTCCAGCATTTCAGGCTGCAAGCGTTTCAAAAGGCCCTATGAGAATTTACATGGGAAAATGCACTTTTTTTAACTCCCCTTTTTCTCAGGCTCCACTACGCAGGTCACCCGAACATTTCCATGCACAACAAGACTCATTATGCCACTATTTTTGGAAAATTTCATGAAGCTGTGTCAAACGGCACCAAAGATAATAGGAAGAAGCCAAACGTGAACTCGGGCATGCCGCAACTATAGCGGTTGTGCCAGTCTCCAATGCCGTAGAGTGCTGGGCTGGTGACGGTGCAGGTGATGCGGCCAGCACCAGCCCCCAACTCACACATGATTGGGTGATATGAAGATTTGCCCCGGAAGCACTCAAGTGCTTTTGGGGCCAAGGAGGCAGGTCCAATCTGGATCCTGAGGGTTTTCACGGACCCTTTAAAGAGGAATATGGTCTGGGAGGACAGTCTCTTTCCTCACCGCACCACATCCCACAAGCTAATCCATCAATGCGACGGTGTTTCTCACATTTGTTTTTATCTCCCTTACAGCCCAGATGCTGCTTACTACAACGCAATCAAAGGAACTAAAGATCAGCAGTTTTTTATCCTCTACACAGCAGCCGGGAGCCACACAGGTTTAAGTGTATACTTGCCTGCCCCGCAAGATTGAAATTGCAGTGGTGGCTCCAGCTGCGCCTTTTGTTAATTGCCTGTCTGGGGTTGCCTGGATTAGTAGCAACGGAGATGCTGAGAATTTTTCTGGTGATGCTTGTAGTAAGGTGAGAGGGAGATTTGGCCTGCTAGGCCAACAGCTGTTGTTGTTCTTGAGTGAGAGGACAGGGCCTGTTTTTGGCTGGGTGCCCATTCTTACAGCACAGGCCACGTGATGCACAGGCAGTAAGTAGGTTTTTAGTAGGTTAGCCAGTTGTGGGTGGAAGTTTTATTGAATTGTTTTGATTGCCTAGTTGGATTGTAGAGGTGCACAGGTGCTGATCATTCGTTGGCTGTGGATTTAGTGTGTGTAAACTTGAAGTTAACATGGCACCTAAGGTAAAGAGGGGTGAGAAGCTCTCACAGATGGAGGAATGGGTGGAGGCGATGATGTGTAGGATGGAGGACATGGGGCAGTCCTTGACGGATTTGCGGAATTGAGTTGAGGGGCGGGTTGGAGGGGAGGAAAGGCCTAGGCAGTCGAGGAGGGCTCCCAGAGCTGCATTTCCTCAGGTACCCAAAAAGTCTAAAGCCAAGCAGGGTGGGAGTGGGGGTGCCCTTGCCCCAAGGGCACTAGATGTTGAGGCTGCCGGGCCTTTATGAGGTATGGGGATGTTAAATGGTAGCGGCAGTTTCAGTCGATAACCTTTCAAGTATTTGCCCGGCGGTAATCGCCTCTCATACCACTCGATAATTTACCAATGAAAGAGGCAGGCGCCGGAGACTGGAAGGCAGGAAACAAAGTTTTATTCCGTCGGAGCAGAACACATCAGATCAGACAGCAAGGTATCGTCACGAGGTGCTCTAACCGCATCTCTGAGACCTGGTCTCTTATACACCGGTTTATTGCTTTATTACACATAGTACATTCTTGAGATTCTCTTGATGCATGAAAGAACATCCCCTGAAGCCCCGGCTCAGATCCGATCCCACACATAGTTACAGTAGAGGTTCCCACCCTACCCACAGTGGGAGATGGCTATCGCGCAGCAGGGAATTCCGCTAATTCCCGGGGGTGTGTGCAACCGGCCGGGTCTCAGGGGGTAGGGGCTTTGATCTACTGTAATCCCTTTGATGCGGGGTGTTTCCCTTACAGTAGGGGCAATAAACTGCATCCGCAGGGCTAGGTGATGGCCTGGGACCAGTTCGGACAATGGGGCGCAGAGGAAGGGGGTTATCAAAGGAGAGGCATGACCATGTATGGGATGTCGGTCGGATGTGGTTCCGTAGCAGGGTTGCGCAGAAGGAGAGGGTTTATGGCCTGTATGAGAGAGCGGGGGTGGCCGGCGCGCGGGGGATGCTCGCAGCGCCAGGGGAAAGCGCTGGCGATCGAGAGTGAGCGGGGAGAGAGCGGGGTGCCTAAAATGGCGGCCGTGCATTCGCTGTGCGTGGCGCTGGGGAGAGGCAAGATGGCGCAGATAATGTTCAGTTTGCAAGCTAAATTTCCACAGTCCTCCCTTTTAACATATCTCGCCAGCTTGTCTAGTTCGGATTTATCCCCATAATACTGCGGACTTCCACCTCATAAAGGGCTTTCATCCGCTCTGTTTCAAAGTTCAAAGTCTTAGGGCAGATGCAGTTCATAAAAAGCGAACATAAAGGTGGCAGACACTGAATCCCCAAGCAACATCCACATAGTATCACAATCGGTATTAGGATAAATGAAAACAGCCTCCATCCCCAACTTTTAAGAGTGTCCCAAAACCAACTCCCCAGCGACCATTCTTCTTGCTCTTGATGGACCTCTGTGGACAGTCTGTGGAGGTGTTCAATTGCTTTGTAGACTGAGGGTGAGTTATCTGGTACGTAGGTACAACAGCTGGACCCAATGATGCGGCATGCTCCTCCATGATCAGCCAGAACCACATCTAGAACAAGGCGGTTCTGAAGAGCCACCAGGCGGACGGCCTGAAGCTCAGCGGTGTTGTTGGCGAGGGCGCCAGCTGTAATGTTCATTGCTGTTTCGACTGCCTGGGTTAAGTCAGTGGCGGATGGCACGGCTGTTTGCCATCGGACCCCAGAGCGGAACAAGACCTTTTACTGCGTCCAGGAACTGTGCTCCGGCGGAGTCGGCTTGTACAATGTCTTTGGCACGTTTCTGTCGGTGATGGTTTGCTGGAGCCACATATGTCGGGGGAAGGACGAAGGCGATGTAGCAGGTGCCTCCCCAACCTTTCGGGAGCCAGGTGTAGGCCTTAGTACCACAGACGAAGTACATATTCGGGGAGGCAACAAAGGAGGGTGGGTCAACTGAGTCCAATGTTCGGGTGATGAGGCAGGAGCTGTGGCCCACCAGCTGTGCCCCCAGGCCTTCGAGGCATACAGATCCAGTGATGTTGATGACGGACAGGGCCACTGTTAGGGTGGCGGCCGTCCGTTTTCGGAGGTAAGAGAAGGTGGGTCTGGCTGGATTGTTGAACACTTGCATTTCAACTCGTTCTTTGGCGGGGATGTCCATGTGAAAGGAAGTGTTCGATCTCAGAGGGCAGAAGAGGGCGGAAGTTCTACCAGTTTTGTTCAGCCAGAACCCATGGTAGAAGTGTGACATGGTTCTGCCGGAAGTGGCATTGTCCTTGTAGCTCTCCTGCAGGAGGATCAGCCAGGCGAGGCAGGAACCATGGACAGAAAAAGGTGAAGGGATGAAAGGGATTGAGTGCCCAGTGGCATGGGGTAGCAATCCACAGATCCAGCAGTTAGTGGCGTTGGTGGCAAGATTGTGTTGGTGGAGCAACTGCACAAAAGAGTTATTCCAGAACTCCTTACGCCTTTCTCGGAGTTGGGGTGAAAGTGAGATCAGATGGTGTTCTTTCGTGGTGGCAGGTTGAACGGTGGTCAGCAATGTCTTATGAGCGGGTGTGCTCTCCTCCATGATCCAGAAGGTGACCACGAGGAGAAGGCAAAAGAGAAGGGAAATGAAACGTGCTATTGTCTTAAAGCTGTGCATTCGGTCAGTCTTTGGGTTTTTGTAGTGGATCTTCGGACGTCCGGTTGCTTCCATCATCTTCATGTCGGGCGCTTCCATCACCTTCAAGAGACTCGGTAGCGGGCAGAACCACAGACTTTGTTTTAGTTTCTCTCCTGGTGGCCTTTGAGGTGACTAGGCTACCGCTCTGAGATTTCCACTTAGCCTGTGGTCTGCTTAGCCGAAGTTCTCTCCTTTCGTCGCAAGTTATACCCTTCTTTGGATGGCACAGTGGGATCGGGATATTCAATCAATTCAAGTGTCTCTGTATCCGGGCAGCGGCTCAGGGATGGTCGGTCTTTGTCCAGAAGTTCCCCTTGGGCGGTGATGTTGTCCGTGGTTGTCAGGGTCGGTGATACCTTCTTGCAGTGGTGTGCATGCAGCCAATTGCGTTTCCCCTCCACTCGAAGAGCTGTTCGGGTGGTGATCAGGACTTGCAGGGGGCCCGTCCACCGGGGCTCCAGACTCTTGGTGCGCTGGAAGTTACGCACTAAGACGAAGTCACCGGGTTGGATGTCGTGCCCGGGGCCCCTGTAAACATCGGGAATGGCGTGCAGCACCTGCTGATGGATAACAGACAACGTCTTAGTTAGGTTATACAAATAGTCAGACATGAGGACGTCCGGGACGTCGTGGATAGATGTTGGTTTTGGTGCAGTCCAAAGGTTCATGGGCCGCCCAAAGACGACCTCGTAGGGGGTTAAGTGGTGTTTGGTGGGGGTGGAACGCATTGATAGCAATGCTAGTGGGAGAGCGTCTGGCCATCTTAGTCCTGTGGTGGCGACTATTTTTGCTATCTTAAGCTTCAATGTGGCATTGTGTCGCTCAACCAGGCCTGCAGATTGGGGATGGAAGACCGCATGGAATTTCTGTTTTACACCCAACCCTTTTAAGATGAGTTGGATAACTTCGGCTACGAAGTGGGGGCCGTTGTCGCTCCACAAAATTCGACAAAGGCCGTATCGGGGGAAGAATTCCTTCAGTAGTACTTTTGCGGTAGTCATAGCGGTGTTGTCATGGGTTGGGTAGGCTTCCACCCACTTGCTGAAGGCACACACAACGACAAGTACATACTTTAAACCTTGGCACCTTTCTAGCTGGACATAGTCCATTTGTAGGACTTCAAAGGGGTGATTGGGGACCCCAAACCCTCCCCGGGGTACAGCAGTTCCTTTCCCAGGGTTGTGTTGGAGGCATACAAGGCAATGTTGGACCAGACGTTTGGCTGAGTCTGGTATTCTGTCGTTGTGCCAGACTTTGGAGATGAGTTCGATCATGGGGGCAGACCCTATGTGTGCGGGGGAGTGTGCCATGGTCAGCATGGGGATCAAGTATGAGTCGGGTAGCAACCATTTGTTCGAGTCTTTAGTCCGCCAACAACCGTCATCGTCCTTCAATCCCACCCGGGCCCATTCAGTTAATTCGTGTGGTGTGCTGGCTAGTTGGATATCCCTAATCGTTTCCCTAGCATCCTTCCATTTCTCAGTTTGTGACCTGGTCACGTACATGCGGGTCGTGGACCTATTCTCGGCTGTGGTTCGGGCAGTAATGTCAGCTAGTGCATTTCCCTGTCCTATAATGTCTGTCACCTTCTTGTGTGCCTGGCATTTGATCACAGCTAACCGTGTGGGGAGGAGGACTGCTTCGGTCAGGGCAGAGACTAGATCTCCATGCAGGATGGGTGTGCCATGAGAAGTCAAGAATCCCCTCTCTTTCCATAAGAGCCCAAAGTGGTGAACTACCCCAAAGGCGTACTGACTGTCTGTGTAAATGTTTGCGGTTGTCCCTGCTGCCAGGATGCAGGCTCGTGTGAGGGCAATTAGTTCCGCCGCCTGTGCGGATCGCTGTGTGATGCGGGCTGTCTCAACAACTGTTCGAGCCGTGGTGACTGCATAGGCAGCTGAGGTGGTGCCATCGGGGAGCTTGATGCATGAGCCATCCACCCACAGTTCTCCGTCAGGGTCCGGGAAGGCAGTATCCCGGAGGTCAACCCTACTCTTGGTTTGTTCGTCGGTGAGGGTCACGCAATCATGTATAGGGGATGCATTGGGGTCAGCGTCAGGGAGAGGTAGTAGAGTAGCTGGATTCAGAGTGGTGCATCGTTTCAATGTGATGTGGCGTGCAAGCAGAGTCAGTTCATAACCAGTCAGTCGTGCGCTAGTCAGGTGTTGAGTCTTGGTTTGGTTCAGGAGGGTATCAACAGCATGGGGTACCAATACTGTGAGGGGGTTCGAGAGCACAATCCCCTCACTTTGCCGGATAGAGACAGCAGCGGCAGCTACTGCTCGAAGGCAGGCGGGCAAAGCTCTGGCTACGGGGTCAAGAGTGGCAGAGAAGTAGGCACAAGGGCGTTGCTTAGGGCCTATGGACTGGGTTAGGACAGACAACGCACATCCCTCCCTTTCGTGGGTGTAGAGGGAGAAAGGTTTAGTGTAGTCTGGGGTTCCTAGGACTGGGGCCGAGCAGAAGGCGTCTCGTAATTTTTTGAAGGAGGATTGACATTCGGGTGTCCAGGGGAGGGGGAAGGGGGTATCTTTAGCCAGCAGGGAAAGCAGAGGTTTTACGATAAGACTGAAATTTGGCAACCACTGTCGACAAAAGGAGGTGAGGCCCACTAGGGACCGCACTTGCTTCTGAGTTTTGGGAACAGGGGTTTCTAGAATGGTTTGAATTCGGTCAGGGGTAAGTTTCCTCCCGTCTTTGGATAGTAGGTGGCCTAGATACGTTACTTGGGGCTGGCAGAATTGCAATTTCTTTCTGGAGACCTTGTGACCGTTCTCCGCAAGGAAGCGGAGGAGGTGAATGGTGGCTGTGACGGCAAGTGGAGTGGTGTCGGCCGCCAAAAGAATGTCATCGACGTACTGTATCAACACCACTCCATCGGGTAGTTGGACTGCATCCAGTTGCCTCTTGAGGGCTTGGCTGTAAATACTGGGACTCTCAGTGTAGCCTTGGGGTGCCCTGCAGAATCTGTATGAACGGGCTTTTAAAGTGAAGCCGAACAGGTAGCGGCTGTCTGGGTGGATGGGGATGGAAAAGAATGCGTTCTTGAGATCAATAACAGTAAAGATGGTGGCAGTGGATGGAATCAGGGTGAGGATGGTGGTGATGTCTGAGACCACGGGGTACTGGGGTATGACTACTTTGTTAACCTCTCGCAAGTCAACAATGAAACGGTAGGCTTTCTCATCCCCCTCGCCTTGCTTCTTTACAATGGGTAGGATAGGGCTGTTGCAAACATTACTGACTACTTCTTCTACCACTCCTGCCTCGACTAGGGACTCGATGATTTCCACCAATGCCTTCTCGCCTTCGGGTGATATCCGATACTGTGGAAGCTTTGGGAGCACTGCGTCCGGTCGGACGGTTATGTGTACCGGGTCGATCACCATGCGCCCTACATCTGAGTCGGTTTTAGCCCATAGATGTGAAGGTAATGTGTCGAGTAGGGACATGTCAGCATCGGTTATAGAGAGCATACGCCGTGTGTGACAGGGTCTGGACAGATCTGGGTTATCGTGTAGGATGACTCGAACTCCGTCTGGGGAGCATCTGATGGTAGCTCGAAAATGTTTTAGCAAATCAAGTCCCATAATAGCATTGGGGGTGTTGGAGGAGAGCAGAAAGGTCGTGTCAGTGGTGTTATCTTCTAAGTCAAAGGAGATTGGTGCTGATAAGGGGTTAGTGGAGGGCGTTCCATCGAAGCCTATTGAGGTTACATGTGAGCCAGACAAGGGTGCCCTAGGGATCAGTCGTTTGGATAACGCACTACGTGTCGCCCCAGTGTCTACCAGGAATGGAGATTTTGTGCCCAAGACCTTAGCAGTGACGTAAGGGCCTTGCTGGTCAACACGGAGTTCGACTGGATCCCTCCCTTGCCCCTGGCGGTCCTATGCGAAGTCATGGGTGCTTTCATAGTCGGACTGCTGACACTGGTTTTGTCGGGGGCGGTCAAAGGTGTTTGGTTTGCCTGGCCTGACGTTGGTTGCGTCGTTCGTGTGCCCTCTTTCCTGTCCTCTGTTTCTGGGGTCATATGCTGTGTCTCTGGGATCCCTATTTTTGTTTAGTTCCAGAAGGACCGGGCACTGGGATTTCCAGTGTCCGAACCCTCTACAGAACGCACATTGGTTCCCATCTAAGTCTCTCCGTCCGTTGTAGGGTGCAGGTGTATGGTCTTTAGGGGGTAGCTTTCTAGGGGCGGTTGGGTGGTAATTCTCTTTCGGGGGTTCCCTTCCTATGGTCACCCCTTGCAACTGTGCTATCATTACCCTCTCCTTCAGTTCCTTTTTCTTCTTCTCTGATGCCCTATCGTTCTCGTTTTTCTGATTTTCGTAGTATTGGGCCATCTGGAGAATTGCTGCGGGTTTGGAGGCTGCCCAACTACTCTCGCTGGTCTGTAGTTTCTGGGAAATTTCTTGTGTCAGACCCTTCACATAATTCTGGACAAAGAGGTGATGTCCGGTTGCGGTGGTCATGTCTTGGCCACTGTAATCGGAAAACACAGTCTCGAATCGGGAGAAGTATTCAGACACATCCTCCTGGGGTTTCTGGCGGCAAGCCGTTACTATCGACCAGTCTACCTTTCTTTCTGGGATTAGAGTCTTCAGTTTTAGTACAATCTTGTCTGGGAGTTCTAATATGGCTTTTGGGGGTTTCTGTCCTGGTTCTCGCTGCTTATCTATGGTATCGAGTTGTACCCAGGTATATCCGAACGGCTCAGCGTGGTCAACTTTCCGGATTTGTTTCCACACATCAGCCGGCAGACATAGCCCAAAGAACAAGTCGATATCTGCTAAAGTCATAATCGTAGAACCTAAGGCTGTACCCAATTCAGTGTAGAAGGCAGTCGGGTTCTTTCTCAAGTCGGGTAGAGTTTTTCTAAAGGTCAAAATATCTTGCCGGTCCCACGGCTGGTAGACCCAGTTATATACAACCCTTCCCTTCGCATCTTGGTGGTTGATGTCGTCATGTGTTCCCAGACCTCGTGGGGGGACCCAGTAGGGGGCAGCTTCTTTAATGGGCATCATGGCATCAGCCCTTCCTTCCTGGGGCTTAGTCGCTATGGGGGTTTCTGCTTTGGTGGTCTGTCCATGTTCTTTAAGGTGTCGGTAGACCTCGAGTGTACGAGTGAAGAGGTTCGTAACGTCGCCCTCTCTTTCCTCTCCGATGTCTACCTTCCTATATAGGGCTGCTAAGCCCTCGGGACCTTTATCGTGGTATCTTTCCTCATATGCATTCAGGGCGTGATAACAGAGCCGTACGACAAAGTGTCGTCTGCGGCTGTCGGCATACGAGTTGTACACGTCTGTTATATACTCCTCACTTTCCTTTCGCTCCACCAGTGTCCCTACTATCTTATCAATTCCTGCTCGTTTATCCTTCGTTAATCGATTCATTCTGGTGGACTCTTTCTTTCTCATCTCTGGGTCGTCTAACGTTATAGCCGACGTTGTGTTCAGCGCAGGAGGCTCGGCCGGCGCGGAGGCCGTGAGGACCGAGGCCCCTGTGCTGCTTTCGCTCGTGTTCGGGGGTTGTGGGTGTTGCACCACTGACTGGGAGGGTGCATATGGAGGGGGCATGTAAATGATCGGGGGACCTAACAGTAATTCGTCATTCGTTCGCTGCTTGGAGGACAACTCAGGGTAGAGCAAAGAAGGGGTCCTAACAGCGTACTGTCCTGATGTTTCGGGCTCCTGTCTTAGTTTAGTTTCCCTTCTCTCCTTTATTTCTTCTTCTAACTTTCTAGCGGCAAGGTGAGCTGCCTTTCGTAATTCCTTTTCTATTTTTACTTCTTCCCTCTTTTTCCGTTGCGTTGCTTCTTTGCGCCACATGCCAATACTGTCAAGCATAGTAGGCGTGGTCTTATTGCTACGCAGGGCTATTTCTAGCACTTCTATCTTATGGTCGTCGAAGGATCCCATCAGTGGCCACTGACTCTCGGGGTCCTTCTTTGTATATTTATGCCATAGCTTGGTATAAGCTACGGCGACTAGTCCATATTTAGTGAACATGTCCTTATTAGGGGTGCCCTCCAGTGGAGCCGGATGGTTCACCTCTAATAAGCGGTCCGGGCAGAACCAACTACCAATCAGTGGGGAGAAGATAGGCATGACGGGTTTCAACAGGGACAAAAGTCAGCACTACCTATCTTTTCACTGCTTGCAAAGACTAGACAGAATATCTCTATTCTTCGTAATTTGTAAGCAGAGAATACCTCCAAAGAACCAATATCGAACAACTAGTGTTCGGACAATCAATCAATCAATCAATCAATGGGAGATAAAGATAGGCATGACGGGTTTCAACGGGGACAAAAGTCAGCATTACCTACCCTTCACTATTTGCAAAGACTAGACAGAATATTTCTATTCTACGTTATTTGCAAACAGAGAATATCTCAAAGAGCACTATTCTTCAAAACAATCAATGTTCGGACAATCAATCAGTGGGGAGATAAAGATAGGCACGACGGGTTTCAACGGGGACAAAAGTCTGCGTTACCTACCCTTCACTATCTGCAAAGGGAGAGAGAGAGAGAGAGTATTTCTACTCCTCCCCGTTTGTAGACAGCGAATATCTCAAAGAGAACAATCAATGAGCACAATCAATGAGCAATACTAGTATTCAAAAAGTTTCGGACAATCAATCAATTATTTCGCAATTTGTCGTGTATCACGACCTTACCCGGACCGCGTGGACAGTTTCTCGTCTTCCGCCTCCAGCGCCCGATCGTCCTCTACTCTCCGTTATTGCCGCGGCACTCCTGATGGTTCCCAGTCAGGACCGTAGATCACTCGAGAGAGGTCTGCTCGGAACCAGTGAAGTTCGGATGATCGGCTGCCAGACGAGGGTCTATTGGGCAGGAGCTCTCCCGATCGTTGCAGTCGTTCACTCTGTCGTCGGGACCTCTCCCACTGGATCCACGTGTCGCTGATGGGCCCCACGTTTGGGACGCCAATTGTTAAATGGTAGCGGCAGTTTCAGTCGATAACCTTTCAAGTATTTGCCCGGCGGTAATCGCCTCTCATACCACTCGATAATTTACCAATGAAAGAGGCAGGCGCCGGAGACTGGAAGGCAGGAAACAAAGTTTTATTCCGTCGGAGCAGAACACATCAGATCAGACAGCAAGGTATCGTCACGAGGTGCTCTAACCGCATCTCTGAGACCTGGTCTCTTATACACCGGTTTATTGCTTTATTACACATAGTACATTCTTGAGATTCTCTTGATGCATGAAAGAACATCCCCTGAAGCCCCGGCTCAGATGCGATCCCACACATAGTTACAGTAGAGGTTCCCACCCTACCCGCAGTGGGAGATGGCTATCGCGCAGCAGGGAATTCCGCTAATTCCCGGGGGTGTGTGCAACCGGCCGGGTCTCAGGGGGTAGGGGCTTTGATCTACTGTAATCCCTTTGATGCGGGGTGTTTCCCTTACAGTAGGGGCAATAAACTGCATCCGCAGGGCTAGGTGATGGCCTGGGACCAGTTCGGACAATGGGGCGCAGAGGAAGGGGGTTATCAAAGGAGAGGCATGACCATGTATGGGATGTCGGTCGGATGTGGTTCCGTAGCAGGGTCGCGCAGAAGGAGAGGGTTTATGGCCTGTATGAGAGAGCGGGGGTGGCCGGCGCGCGGGGGATGCTCGCAGCGCCAGGGGAAAGCGCTGGCGATCGAGAGTGAGCGGGGAGAGAGTGGGGTGCCTAAAATGGCGGCCGTGCATTCGCTGTGCGTGGCGCTGGGGAGAGGCAAGATGGCGCAGATAATGTTCAGTTTGCAAGCTAAATTTCCACAGGGAGCCCAGTCAGCGAGTCATGGTGGTGCCAGCAGGCAATCCCTGTGCAAAAGGGGCCCCAAACCAGTCAGTTTCTGTCCCCTACGAGGCCCCGTCAGGTGGTGTGCCTGGGCACCTGGACTTGGTGACCAGCTTAGCATCGGTGTTCCTGTGGTTAGCTAAGGGAGGGACATGGACCCCTGAAGCTGGCAGTGGGGCCTTGCTGGAGGAGGAGGATGCTTTGGAGAGTGCCAGGAAACTGATGACACAGAAGGAAGGGTCCAAGAAGGGGGTAAGGGATGTATGACAATACAACACAAACATTTACCACACAGGACTTTACAACGCAGTTTTTACTTCACAACATCCACATGTTTTTACATTGCATGCCATCACAACGCATTTTAAGAAAAGACATTTACAATTCATTCCATTACAACACATACCATTACAATGCATGCCATTACAACGCATATTACCTTTAGGGCAACAGTAGGGTAAGTGTTGGATAGTGATTTGTGATTAACTATGCAATTCATGATTCATTTCAGTCATAACCAATGAAACAATGTCTATTATTTTCTTTTTTATATGTATAATCCATTATTGATTTTTTTCTCTACATAAAAATTAAAGATTTGTTATATAAACAACCGGTTTTGAATGTTTTGAACTGTATTGTTGTTCTCTAGATTCATGTTTTTATGTTGTCTAGGTCCATTCTAGATTAAGATTGTTTCCTAAATCTATGTTTTTTCACCCATGTTTACTTGCCCTGATTTAGGATTATCAATTAGGGGTACCCCCTCTTTTTTCAAATACTGTCTCCACAGCTTGTCTGTGCGGGGTCTTTTCATCAGTTTTTACTATTTGTATTCACTAGTCTTATCTATCTATTTTTGTATATAATTATCTTACCCTTTCCATTACTGGATTCTCTACTTTTTTGTTTTTTCTTTCATCTGGTCACCCTTTCCCCCTTTTTTACACACAGTTATAGCTATAAGTACATATTCTGGAGTTTTCATTTGAATTCATTATGGATAAACTACTTAAATTTGGATTCACAGACGAAGATTGTGCGTCTTTAATTGGTAAATTTGCTTCTACTAACACCACTAATACTAGGGGTGGGCGGAATTTGCGGAATTAACCTTCGCAAATTATCGCGAGAATGTTTAAAATTATCGCAAACAAGCAGAAATATCGCGAAGATGCGGAAGTTTTTTTCCGGCATGTTCGCGAGATTTTCTGCATGGTTGCGGGTCGCCAACTTACCCATGTGGTTGCTTGCGGGCGCGGCCATCTTGTTTTGAGTTGTTCTCGCGGTGCATGATCGCGAGAAGAAAGACGTGATCGCGCGACGCATGACGTCACTGCGGGCGCGAACTGTCGCGAGACAGCGCAAATGGCTAAAAACAATACAACATCTCATGGAGAACGCGACCGGATCAAGAAAACTTGTCGGCGAACGCAGGGATTCAGGTAAGGCGATCGCGCGCGCGCGAGAATGTATCATTTTACAGCGCGAGCAAGAAACAAATTATCGCCAAGCTGCGGAAACCGGAATTTTTGACATTTTCGCGCTCTCCGCGGAACGCAAAAATGTCAAATTATCGCAATTTCCGCGAACGGAACGAAATTTTTGCCCAGGCCTAACTAATACCACTTCCTCATGGCAAAGCAATACGGATATTCAAAAACTATTAGCACTTAAGAAAAAAACAAAAAGAATAGAACTTCATGGACAATTTATGTTGGAGTACCTCAAGGCGGGAGTAATTCCACAAGGACTTAGAGTAAGGAATATACCTGGTTTATTTGTACAGATCCACAAGTTTTTGGAACGATGGTCTTTAATCTCCAATAGATGCTCACGTGATTTTATGATTTTGATTATAGAAACTGCTAAGGAGTTAGTTCAAGAACTCCTTTCAGAAATTTCTGAATTAGAATCTAAACTTAAGAGCTGCCATGCTGTTGAAGAAGCACAAAGTAAATTAGTGGAGATAGAAAAAGAAATGAATTCCTACAATGATTACTTATTGAAAAGAAAGACTGACAAACTTAATAAAGATATAAGATTCTTCAGTCAGGAAAAAGTATACCCTTATTTAGCGGAACACTTTTATCAATCAGAAGCCAGTGGAGAAACATATGATCAGTACACTACCAGTACATATGATCAGTATACTACTAGCAAATCTAATAAAAATGTAGTTACCTTCTCAGATACCTCTGACTCAGATAATGAAGGACCTAATCAATACCAAGCACAATGCCCTAGAGCAAACATGGGTGGTAATGCCAGAGGCATGCGTACTTTTTTTTTATCCAGGTGATGCAATTCACAGCCACGCTGGAGAATGAGATACCAACCGAGATTCAGAGGCAACTTCCAACAATCACAGAACCAACAATATTCTTCCCCTCAGAATTACCAACAAGCACCCAATACTTATCCCAATCAGAACCAATTTCTGGTAACGAGAAATGCGCAATATTGGCGCGATTAAAGGAAATCCCCATTTTCAATTTGAGTAATCACTCACTTGATCATCCCACAGAAACTTTACTTACCAAAGGTCTCTCTTTTGTACCACATAGTAGAATCAATAAATTTGAGCTTTTCAATGACCTCATGGTCTTTTTTCGAAAGATCAGGCTTCAACGCTTCTTTGAAGGCAATCAAGAAAATACTCTAGTGGACAATAAGTCAGGCCTTAAGCCAATTTCCACTTTTCTTCCCACTCTTGAACAAGTGGCTCCGGAAATTTCTGTTTTTGAACATGTAGTTTTTAACAAACTTACAGTGGCTACAAAACACATTCCTCCCCCAAAATACAATATATCACGTGAAGAACACCTAGCACTTGAATTACTTAAACAAAACAATCATTTGATTATCAAGTTTTGTGATAAAGGTGGAGGCATTGTTGTTTTAGATAAACTACAATATATATATAAGATGGAAGAAATGCTTAGTGATCAGCAACATTATATGCCCATACAGAAAGACCCTACCAAAAGAGTTCAGACTAGCATCCTTCAGCTTACCACTCAAGCTTTAAGACAAGATCTGATTTGTGAAAAGGAATGGCAATTCCTAAATATTCAAAAACCCAAAATGGCTGCAATATATGGAATCCCCAAAATTCATAAGGACGGCATCAACCCCCCTTACAGACCAATAGTCACCACGATTGGGACTGTTACTGAGCCACTGTCCAAATATGTAGACACTATACTAAGGCCTTTTGTCCCGCAGATCCCTTCATATGTACTTGATACTAGGGACATTATAAATAAGGTAGAGAATTTGCCATTTAATGCCAATTCCCATCTGATGGTTACCATGGACATAACTGCTCTATATTCCAATATCCCACAAGCTGGAGCCATGGAAGCTGTGGCTTGGTTTATGGATGCTTTCGATATTGATTGCCCAAGATCTTTTGTCCTAGACTGCCTCTCTTTGGTACTTATGGAAAACACCTTTGATTTTAACGGCTCCCTTTTTAAACAAACCAAAGGAGTCAGTATGGGGGCATCGTGTGCCCCAACAGTGGTAAATATTTACATAGCCCAGTATGAAACCATTTTTGTGTACAATGAGATTGCTCCATTTAGTGAATCTGTAACATCCTGGTCCAGATATATAGACGACGTCTTTTTCATTTGGACAGCCGATCCAGATGATCTACCCACTTTTATATTGGGCTTAACTTATGTGATGATAACATTTTTTTCACAACCAACTTTAATAACAATAAAGTGGAGTTTTTTGATATACTTATCCAAAATAATATAGATCATCTTGAGGTGGACCTATGTGTTAAGCCAACAGCACGCAATACCCTACTTCACTTTGAAAGTTACCACCCTCACACACAGAAGACAAGTATCCCTTTTGGACAGTTCCTGCGACTCCGCAGGAACTGTACCAATGTCCAAGATTTTGATATAAGATCAGAAGAGATGAAAAAGAAATTTCTTGTACGAGGATACCCTAAACGTCTCATACGAGATTCATACAAACGAGCTAGATATTTTGACAGACAGCATCTACTAACACCACAGCCCAAAGTCACCAATTCCAGATTGGTTTTTGTATCCAGGCATTCTGCTATGAATGAAAAATTGCGTTACATCATTAACTCCAACTGGCATATATTAAATGCCACTAGACCCAAAAGTCATGCATTTCCTAAACCCCTATATGCATATAGGAAAAATAAAAACCTAAAGGATCTCATAGTACGATCACGCATGGCTACCAAACCTGTTGCAACCCAAGTCCAGTCGTCTATCACTGGACAATCCAGCGTAATAGGCAATTTCAAGTTGCTATTGAAACAAAACACTTCTTTTTCAATAACCTTAATGTACAACTGACGAGCTTGACTAATTGTAGAACAACTAATGTCGTCTATATACTACTCTGCCCATGTAACCAAGGTTACGTAGGCGAGACAGCACGTATGCTGTCTACTAGATTGACAGAGCATAGGTCAGCCATACGCACACATAAAAATCAAGCCCCTCTGGTCCGTCATTATATGGAAGCTAACCATACTGCAGACCAGATACGCTGGGTAATTTTGGAAAAAATCCGGATCAATTCAGGCCCAGATAGTACTAATATACGTAAAAGTAGAGAAGTCTATTGGATTTTCCTTCTGAATACCTATCAAAATGGCATGAATAGTGAAACTCCTTGGGACCAAGCTATAAAACACAACTGTGGTTAACATACATGAGCTAGTACATTTTCTAGTAGTTGGTCTAAATCTGTAATGTAAGTATTATTCTCCATAATTTTTCACTATTGTGCAACACAGGATCTCTGATTCTAGATTTATTTAGTAACCTGTAGACCTTATCTACATTATACATAGACAAAAATTCCTTTATCTACCTTGCTACATACATTTTTTCAGGCCCTTTTGAACTTGCAGTTCAAGATGGCCGCTTCGTTTTCCATTCATATTCACACAATCTAGTCCATGTTTCTATGTCACAGGATTTAGAATCACACTTCCGGTCGGCTTTAGCGCGTATTTGTTAGTGCTATTTAAATACAGCCCACACTCGTATGGGCACCTTTCTTGTATTTGGTTCGAGTAGCATACCGCACGGTACATCATCAAGACCAGTTTGAGGAATTAATGACGCCGTAATCTTTGACGAGCCAACCGTTTTTTGTAACTACATTCAAACCTAATGCATTGGCCCTGTGACGTTATTGTAAATATCCAGCTAAGTACTTACACGGACTCCATTATTTTGTCCGTTATGTTTTTTCTTTAGATATCATTTGAACCAACTTTGCGAAAAGCTTCTTTACATTTGGTTCGAGTAGCATACTACGCGGTATATCACCTAAACTAGTTTGAGGAATTAATGACGCCGGAATCTTTGACGAGCTAACCGCTTTTTGTAAGTAAATTTATACCAACTGCTTCGGCCTTGTGCCGTTATTGTAAATATCTAGCTAAACACTCACATGGACTTTATTATTTTGTCCGTGATGTTTTTTCTTTAGATATCATTTGGAACACGATTGCGAAAGGCTTCGTTATTTCGGGTTCACAATACTGAGGCTTCATTCCTCACTTATAAGGGTAAGCCCGCCCCCCCCCATCCCCCCTCCCTTCTTTTTGGTTTAAATCCCCTCTTTTCTTTTGATAGGAATTACTATTAGGTCTAGCTACCATTAGTACATAGTCTGTTTCTCAGGTTATATGCCCTTATCCACAGATATCCCTCTATTGTTAAGATACCGCCGCGTTATATCCATTGTTTTTATCTTCTGGACAAATTTGATATCGATGCAGCTTTAAGCTACGACCATATTTATATTAGGTCGGTTTAATTCCATGAATTAGATAGAATCTATTCATATATAGGTATTTTTGGAAATATTAAAAATATATATTATAACTAGGTAGGTTTATTATCGTTTTTTGTTTAGATATTCTGCTAATCTGCTTGTTTAAAAACATACCTTTTTGGTTACAAATCCTTATATATATATATCTATAGTTGCAGATCACACAGAGAGTGAGAATTACGAATATATCTCTGGCCACCGATCTTTCTGACCTACAGACCTGTAGCTCATCTCGCAATTTACATACAGGTACACAATCATGACCTAGATTAATGTTTGAGCTGCATATTAGTTGCTCTCTATACAACAGAACATCATTCTCAGCTTATATCATTCATCTGCTGTCATTTTGCATAGAGCAGCCTGCGTCTATGTACTAACCAACATTTCTTTTCCTTGTTTCTTCTCTTTCTTTTTCTTCCTTTCCATCTAAAGGTAGAAAAATGTTTTAACAAACCCCAGATTGTACTATAAATGTATAATTGTTCAAAGTCACGATTGGTGAAGGTTATCTTTAAGGTGTCAGATTATAAAGTTCACTATTCATTTTTTTCTTCTTTTTTCGATTATTATATTTGTTGGACTAGTGATTGTTTTAATTATAAGATGCCTCATACTTATTGTCTTGTATGAGCTTGTACTTTTAGATTTGGATTGTTGTACAACATTACATGTTCTTGATAGTTATTTGTATTTCATTTAGACTTTGATGAACCAGTTTCATGGCCCCCTGATGAAGGCACACAGCCGAAACGCGCGTAGGATTTTGGACAAATTCTAAGGCCGTGCCACTGACATACTTGGTGGATTACCAAAAAAAATATATATATATTTTAAATGTTATTATTATTGTGTCATCATATCTTCTATAATTTGTGATTAAATATGCAATTCATGATTCATTTCAGTCATAACCAATGAAACAATGTCTAATATTTTCTTTTTTATATGTATAATCCATTATTGAGTTTTTTCTCTACATAAAAATTAAAGATTTGTTATATAAACAACCGGTTTTGAATGTTTTGAACTGTATTGTTGTTCTCTAGATTCATGTTTTTATGTTGTCTACGTCCATTCTAGATTAAGATTGTTTCCTAAATCTATGTTTTTTCCCACATGTTAGCTAAGGGAGGGACATGGACCCCTGCAGCTGGCAGTGGGGCCTTGCTGGAGGAGGAGGATGCTTTGGAGAGTGCCAGGAACCTGATGACACAGGTGGAAGGTGGAGACAGGGGGTAAGGGATGTATGACAATACAACACAAACATTTACCACACAGGACTTTGCAATGCAGTTTTTACTTCACAACATCCATCACAACACATGTTTTTACAATGCATGCCATCACAACGCATTTTAAGAAAATACATTTACAATTCATTCCTTTACAACACATACCATTACAATGCATGCCATTACAACGCATATTACCTTTAGGGCAACAGTAGGGTAAGTGTTGGATAGTGTAGGGGTAAAAATTACTATTCCCACGCCAGTGAGTGTAACAGTAGGGTAAGTGTTGGATAGTGTAGGGATAAAAATTACTATTCCCACTCTAGTGAGTGCAACAGTAGGGTAAGTGTTGGATAGTGTAGGGGTAAACATTACTATTCCCACTCCAGTGAGTGCAACAGTAGGGTAAGTGTTCGATAGAGGAGTGGAAAAAGTTACTATTCCCCATTACTTACCTTATATTGCATTGTAATGACATATGTTGTAGTGACATGCGTTATGATGACATGCGTTGTATTGACATGCGATGTAATGGCTGCATTGTAATGGCATGCGATGTAAAGGATGGTGCATTGCAATGACTGCGTTGTAAAGGTAGTGCGATGTAATGACTGCGTTGTAAAGGTTGTTTCCCGGGGAAGGCAGAATGTAGCGGCAGGTGCATCAGCTACTGGTAGTTTGACAACCACTGGGGTGGAGCAAAGTGGTGCAGGGAAATACAAGGGTGGTACTGAACCTCAGAGAGTGAGTGTAACGATGGAGGCGGAAGCCGCCAAGAAGCAGGACGTGACGGCAGCAGGTACGGCACAAGTGTTACCAAGTTTAGGTTTGGGAAAGTTACAGTCCTCCAGAGAGTGTCTCGGTAGGCACATCTCACAGGAGGTAAAAGAAAACATTTGGAAGGGGGAATTTGTTAATATGTTTGCCTTATTACTTGATAAAGATGAGAAGGAAGAAGCAAAAAAGTATAGGGAGTGGGCAGATCCTAGGGATTGTGGTAATTGGTCTCACAAGAAGAAGGTTGAGGAAGCTCTGGTGAATGGGATAAAAGGGTTCTCCAATTCATGCAATAATGGTGGAGCATTTCCCTGGGCTAGGCGCTCAGATGGCATTTTATCAAAATAGGGACGCCTGTGCACATGATGAGTACAGAGGAGTGGGATGGAAAGAATATAATAAGGAGTTCAGGAGTGCAAAAGCAACTGACCCTGGATTAACCTGGGATCAGATTGACATCACCATGTGGTTAGGTCACATGCACACCGTAAGTCAACAAAATACACAAGGGCAGTCCTTTCGAGAGGGCTCTCCAGCTAACACGGGTGGGGGGAAGAAGGGGGCATGCTGGGATTTCAATAGGTGAACCTGAACCAGGCCTCCGGGCTCATGCAAATTTGAGCATGCCTGTTCCTTTTGTGGCCTCTCCTTACATCCTTAATCTAAATGCTTTAAAAAGTCAAGGGACAAAGGGGGAAAAAGGCAAGATTGAGGACTTACTCCTCACCATGGCTCCCTCTCCGATAAGGACAACTACATTGATACCATGGTTGAATAAATATAGTTTCCCAACCACAACCCAGATTCTCTTCGAACGATTCAGGGATGATTTTAGTTCCGCTGGGGGTGGTACCCAAAAAAGACCCTGGAGAGTTCTGCTTAATTCATAACTTGTCTGCTCCCAGGGGCCAATGCTATCGATGGGGCCCTATGCACTGTGAAATACGCATCTCTGGATCAGGCGATAGAAATGTTACAGGGACTAGGACGAGGCACATTGCTAGCAAAGTCTAACATCGAATAAGCATTACGCTTACTGCTGGTGCACCCACAGGATTTCCATTTGTTGGGTATTTAATCGGAGGGGAGATATTACATGGACAAGTGCACGCCCATGGGGTGGTCTGTCTCTTGCTCCTACTTAGAGAAATTCAGCTCTTTCCTTGACAGGCCTTTTATGCACTCATGCACAAATTTGAGGCCCCTCTAGACCCAGGAAGACAATAGGGCCGGCCACTGAAATTGAGTTTTTGGGTATAGAATTGGATTTGGTGAATGGAGTATCACGACTCCCATAAGGGAAAGTGGTGGCTTTTCCCTTAGCGAACAGGAGTCCCTGAGCAAGGAAAAGGTCACCTTGCACCAGCTACAAAAAACTGTTGGACAGCTTAACTTAAAATCATCCCCATGGCACGCCCATTCTCGCGTTCCATTGCGCAGCCAATGTCAGGCTTAAAAGAAAAACACCACCACACTTGGTTGTCCAGCGAGATCCCAGAGGATATGGGAATTTGGATGGCATTCCTGTGTGATTTCAATGGCACTGTGGTGTGGCCCAGTCCCTCTAGGTCCAGCCTGGAGGTGGGCCTAATGACAGACGCTGCAGATATTGAGGGGTTTGTTGCCATCCTGGGCCCGGCGTGGTCTACGCAACGTTGGCCAGCATGGTGGGTGAAGTCCGGCCTGACAGGTAATAACGGGTTTTTTAGAATTGTTCAACATTTTAGTGGCACTGACCATCTGGCGAGAACAATTTTGCAATCAATCTATGTTTTTTTGGTCCAATAACATGTTGGTAGTCGAGTGCATTAACCATCAATCAGCTAATTGTAAAATGATGCTACGGCTGTTAAAATAAATTGTACTCCAATACATGTCCCAGGAGTGCTGAATTACGCTGCTGATGCTCTGTCTCGTTTGAAGATGCCGGTGTTCAGGTCATACTACCCAGGAGCAGCGCAAAGTCTGAAGTCCTTTCCAGATCAGCTATGGCAAATTGGTGCCATAACCTATCAGACCTCGTGGCAGCTAGCCTAGCACCCAGGACCAGGCGGGCCTATGAGGGGTCTTTTAGCGACTACTGCAATTTTCTTGGGGATGTCTGGGAAGGGGCCTGGCATGAGTCATCTGCTGTCGTATCTTTCCTGAGGGCTTTGAGGGATGGGGGGCGTTCTGCAGCGTGAGCTAGGCGTCATATGGCAGCGATCTCTTTTTTCAAAAAATGCGGGGTCACCAGGATCCCACCAGCACTTTCATAGTGCAAAGAGCTCTGAAGAGTTAGCAGCATTTGCAAGGTCCCCAACCTGATGTCCAATGCCCAATTAGAATTGGCACATTGTCAGCAGTACTGTGGGCACTGGGAAAAGTATGTAGAACCACTGGAAAGATTCAGCTCTTCAGGGCGGCCTTTAACCTGGCCTTCTACGGCGCTTTCAGGTTTAGAGAACTGGTGGCGTGTAATAAGCAAGATTGGCATGGAGGCTACAATTTGGCCATGTTCAAATACAGGGGTCTCGCTGTCTTTATCATTCCGTTGATCAAAAAGCAGCCAAAACAGCAGAGGAGACCAAGCTATTCTGCATAAAGCACAAGAAAACTCATGCTGCCCAGTGGGCAACCTAGAATCTTTCCTGGCCTACAGACCGTGGGGTGAGGGGGTCCTCTTTTAATTCACGAAGATGGTGCCCCGTTTACAAAATTTCAGTTTGGCAGGGTTCTGGCCTTGGTGCTGGGGCAGCAGGGTTGGATCCATCCAAATTCGGTACTCATTCTTTCAGGATTGAGGCAGCCACAAGGCCACAGCTAGAGGCCTGTCGGGATGAGTGATACAGAGGATCGGGCATTGGTTTTCTGATTGTTACAAACGATATGTGCGTTTACACATGCTTTGAGATATGTCATGTCTCATGACAGTGTTTTTTGTCTTCTGTTTCACACAGTTTCCAAATCCGGTGCCACAGGAAGGAAGCTCACTGTCATGCGTTGGTCACTGGAACCTCGCCCAATTCAGGTCCCCGCCTGGGGGCCGGATGGAATGGAAGTTTGGATAGTAGGCCATTTGTGTGTGAACTGGTTGAAGCATCATTTTTTCACAGGCAACTATGTGGACAGGGTCCGTCGGGCAGGTTTCATTGTTATCTTTGCATGGGCAAAGTGGTTTGTGCCTGGGGCAGTTGCGGAGCTTTTTGGGGGTTCTGCTAGCTAAGACTCACACCCCCCACAACGGTAATTGTGCATCTTGGGGGCAACGTCCTGGTGCATTTAGGTAGGAAGTGTTGTTGAGGCACTGCTCACTGAGAAAGGATGGTTGGCAAGGAAGTGCCCACAGTCAGTTTTGGCATGGTCCCACATCATTCCCAGGTTCCAATGGCACGAGGTGAGTCGGTATGGGTCTTGAACCACTCAGTAAAAGGGATTAATAAAAGGATATAGGTCCCCAAAACTCCAAACCATTGCACATGGGTGCATCCGGGGGGGGAGAGGTTTTTTCTGCAGGATGGAGTTCACATCTCGAAACTGAGCAATGAAATTTTCCTAAAGAACTTGCTAGCATGGTTGGTAGGGATAATGGGCAGGGCATGACCATAGGACATATCCGCGAGGTGAGGGGGGCAGATAGTTTTTCAACTATGCTGGCCTGTGGCGGTAAGCTCATGATTGGTGGGACAATTTTACCATCCTTAGTAGGCATCGCCATTGTTAATGGGGATGCCTAGGGGGACAGTGGTCTCTCATGGAACTCCAGGGGGCGTTTTGCAGCCAGTATGCTGGAGGGTGCGGGTGGGGAAGTTCCGCTTCCGGCAGGCCTTTGGGCTAATCCCCGCACAGGTGCATGGGCGCCAAGTTGGCATAACAGTACAGCCCCTTGGAGTTAGTATTTGAGGGCGTAAGGGGTACCAGAGGGAGGTAATCTTCTGGGAAACAAGCCTTCTGTGCAAGGGCACTCGGGTAGGAGGGGTGGACCTAGCACGTAGTTGGACCAGTCATGACCTTACCCATAGGCTCAATTCAGGATACTCAGAAAAACAAAATGTACATAATTTAGTTTTAGGTTAGAAAGGGCTACGTATGAGACAACATGTTATGGTTAGCCATCCAAAATAATTGTAAATACAATTGTATAAGAAATGTGGTTGATGTATAAATATTCTGTACTGATGGACGGGATTTCTGCATATTGTAAATATAAAATCTTAAATATGTTTTTTATCATTTAATAAAATTCGGCTGGGGTTCTCCGACCCCTAACCCAAGCATTTGTGTTGATATATATCTATGCCTCAGGGGAGAGGTGGCAGTGGTTTGTGGTACGCAAGGGGCCATGATGATGAAGGCATGTCAACTTGGGGCGGAGGACTCGGCTATACCTGGCATTAAAACATAAGGTAATACATATATAGGTACAGTAATATGTAAAACATATTCACGTTTTTGCAGCACCCTGGCTTACTAAGGATTTGTTGTGTGTTTCTTTCTCGTTTGTAAACTGGTGATTGTATCTTATAAACTAGGCTCAATCCGTCTTAGCTGTAGATAATTCAGCGATTTCCGTATCCCAAAGTGTTATTGTATTTTTTTTTTTAAAGAATACTTAGACATTCAATTAAATTCCGGGAACTAACACATACATTTTCCTCCATATAATGCATTCTATTTTAATTTTGAATGCTATAAAATAAGGCATCCTTGAAAACTGCTGATGGAGAAGATGTCTACCTTCCAAAAGTCTATTAGCAATTCCATCTTATGTTCCACAATAAAACGTGCTGTGTAGAAGTGATTGCGTTGGACAATATTGGTACATTTGAATGCAAACTACTAAAGCATGAAAAATGAGGCATCCATTGACTATAAAAATAAATTAGGAGGCACTGCTTTGCTGGTAACGCCGCTAGAGCACTACAGTTCATAACTATTCATGCTACCATTAACAGATGTCTTTGCACACACTGCGGCCCGCCGCCTGATGTGGTTGTAGCCAGCAGTGCTTTATAGCCAAAGTCAATGTAAGGCAACTTTGTTTTAGAGTATAATAAAATTCCGCCTGATGTGGAGATCCTGGGGGAAATTATACAATAATGATACCTACATAACTAATTTCCTTTTTTATGAAATGATGATTCCCACAACACTTTTAGAGCTATTGGAAGTATTGTTTAACATCATCATTTCCATGTTAATATCTCCGTAAATCATCGAAATCTCGCACCAGGGTATGAGAAATGATCCAGACTGAGGCCATCGTAAGTTTTCTCTTCAGAATTAAAAATAGGATAATATGAATGCTAGATGTATGTTGTTCGCTGGTAATAAAAAATGTGCTTATTTCGTAACAAATTATTACTTTTTGATGGAAATATTGCAGCATTCCAAAGGCACAACAGACTGTAAAAATATGGTTGGACAGCGGATACTGGCAGCTTTAAAAGGAAGCAGAAACACAGCTGTCTGAAAGATAATTCAATCGATTGAATGGCATACCTAGGGAAACATCACAAATCTAAAAGGCAACATTTTATGTTAAGCAGGAAAACAGCATAGCAAACACATTTTAGAAGTGGCATCTGAAAACATTCTCTGTCCTTAGAGTTACAGTGTGCACTTCTATCTGGAGTCTTTTATTTTTTTTGCGAAATATGGATGTCCACATAAAAGAGGGCATTCAGGACTTTAGTTTTTCTCCCCTACTGACTTATTACGTCCCATTGAACGGATGCTCATACCGTTTCCAAGAAGGATCAATATTCTAGTTGAGGGAATACACATGCCCAAACCAGAAGTTGACCACATTTCATGTTTTTTAACGATTTCTCAGATATTATTTGTTTAAAATGGTGGCTGGTCTTTTGCAATATTAGACAGTGTAGTATAATCGCTCCTAAGTTTACTCCAACTAATTTTTTTCAATATTGCAGCAGTTAAAAAGCTCAGTTTGTTAATTCTCCATAGGTCGAATTTAGAATGTGGAGGATGGGATGCTCTGTAACATACGTGACAGATATCCAGTCTGCTGCATTACAACTCGAAGAATAGGGGGAATTTGAGTAACTCTGCGTTACTCTTGTAATTAGGAGTTCCTGACAAAATCTGCCAATCTGTGCATGTTAGAGTTTTCCTGTGGTTCATGCCTCACAGAAACAACACAAGAATCCACACATGCTTGCAAGCAAGATTTTCTGGCCCCTGGCAACATTTCCAGTCTCCATAGAGCCTTCTGGCACCAATTTATTACGCCAGTGGATGCAAGTGGTCATGGTGAGAGAGGGCTGCAGTTTGAGTAGATTTGCTGGCTCTTGTGTAGATTGTATAATCAAGCTTCAGTAAAATCAATTCAATGGCTGTGCAATCTTGCACAATGCATGGTGGTGTTTGTGCTGACTTTCTGCGCTGCTCATGCTACCAGCACTAAATGCAGTACGAGAAGTGGGAGCAGCATATTTTCTTCCCATTGGTGAAATTCCACTGAATCTTGTGGAATTTTTCTGTAGCTCTGCAGAATTCCATGCTGTCAAATGCCACAAGTTCTGTCCACCCTTAATTACAAGTGGCATTGGATATAATGCAGTTGTTATACGGCGGACAAGATATTGCTCACGTAAGTGGTAGAGTATCCTATCCTCTGAAATTTAAATTAGGCTCTATATAGTAAGTCTAAAGTTCTCTCAGTTTAGAAAGTTCCAAGTCAATCAATCAATCAATCAATCAATCAGGGATTTGTGAAGAACAATACTCACCCGTGAGGGTCTCAATGTGCTGGGGGGGATATCGGGCAGCTCTGAGTCATCCGAAGAGCCAGGTCTTGAGGCTCTTCTTGAATGCTTGCAGTGTAGGGGTTCATCTGATGCTGAGGGGTAGTTTATACCAGGTCTTGGCCTCCGATGTAGGAGAAGTCTCTTTCTCCCGTTCTTGCTCTTCGGATGCAATGGATTTTGGCCAGGGCGAGGTCGGCGGAGCAGAGGTTTCTCTTGGAGGTATGGAAGGAGATTCTTTCATTGAGGTATTGGGGTCCAGTGTAGTGAAGGGATTTGTAGGCATGAGTGCGCAGCTTGAATGTCACTCTCTTTTCGACAGGGAGCCAATTGAGGTCTCATAGGTGGTGGGTTATGCGGTCTTGTCGTGGGATACGGAGGACGAGTCTGTCTGCGGCGTTCTAGACGGTCTGGAGTTTGTGGAGTAGAGATTTGTTAAATCCGGCATAGAGGGCGTTCCCATAGTCCAGTCTGCTTGTTATGAGTGCGTGGGTGACTGTCTTTCTGGCTTTAGGGGGGGATCAATTTGAAGGTCTTGCAGAGTATGAGGATGGTGTTGAAGCACATGGAAGATACGGTGTAGATCTGTCAGTTCTTGGTGAGGGGGGAGTCGACTCTGATGCCAAGGTTGCGGGCGTGTCCCTTGCGTGTGGGAGGGTTGCCGAGAGTGTGTGGCCACCAGGTGTCGTCCCAAGCGGATGGGGTGGTTCCAAGGAAAAGGACATCTGTATTCTCTGACTTGAGCTTCAGGCAGCTGCTTCTCATCCAGGATGCAACATCCTTCATTCCTTCCTGGAAGCTGTGTCTGGTGATGTTGGGTTCCTTGGTGAGGGAGAGGATGAGCTGGGAATATGTTTTGGATCATGGCAGCTAAATGGACAGATTGCATTTTTTGAGCATAGTTTAGTAAATTTGCGCACTGTATTAAGAAACAAGGAAAGATTGAGCTAGGATGTTACTGCATGTCTGCACATTGGTCAACACATTGATATCAATCTGCATAGGAATCGGTTGTTGATGGAGGACCAATGTACTGGAATTCTTTTGATTTCATTGCTTACATCACGTTTGACCAAATGCAACTGATTTTAACACTTTGAAATCTCCTCCATTTGTCCAATAGTAACTCAGTAGACTGATTATTTTATTAGTCACATTTCTAAAGCACCTAGCAATTACTATGTAAGCAAAATTTGAGGGGCCTAAAAGTATTTTTAAGCACTCTGGGATGGTAGAGATAGCAACTGCAACTGTGCAGTTGGTAGTGCTGAATATAATCGGGAGAATGTTTAGACATTAGCATTCATAGATGTCAAAATAAGAAACTAAAAAGCACCTTTCATTTCAATAAAGAGGTGTTTTGTCAAGAAATGAGTTTGAACCCAAATGGTCCCATCACTTTCTTGGTGGGGTTTTAATATTGCCTTTAGGAGTGGATTCCAATTATACTAGACTTACGAACAGTTGATTAAAAATGATAGGTGACAAGTACAAGATCTTTAGAACATCACAGGAAAGAGGATATGGGAGTGAGGTAAATGGTGGAAGGCTACATTTTGTTGTGTATATGTTACAACTAAGGCCTTGAACACAGGTTTATTGACCCATAATCACCAACTGCAGGCCTTCAAACTAAATGTTATGGTTAATTTCGCAAAATGCTGCTTATAACTGAAAATTGTTGATAGCACAGATCTTATTACTTGTTAGGATTCTTAAAACATCAAAAACATAATTGGAATAAAAATCCCACTCCAATTTATAAAGATAAAGAAAACGTTTTTGAACAAAATTATATCAAAACAACAAAGCTATAATAAGTGATGACGGAGATATTATTATTTAATATTTAAGGTTAAAACCTACAAGAAAAGGTAAAGCACCAATTAGTATTCACTGTCCATAGGCATTATTTCAGGTGGAGCAGGAGTTGGATATTCCAACGAGGTTCATCCCTGTCAAAGATTTTGCCTTCTCCCTTAGTCTCTGAAATGGAAGTCAAACTTCTTTAGTGGGGCAAGGTAAAACGCTGTATCCAGAAAAGTCCCTTCAAAGTCAGATAACCAGTGAGTGAGGTTCAGCTGAAGCTCTGAACAGGGAAAATCAAGGTTCATGTCCAGGTAAGGCCATTAGTAAGCTGGATACTTTGGAACTTTTGACTGGTGAAGATTTCTACTTTTAGACAAGGTGCTGATTTGAATTTTGGTTGATGGAGGCTACACTTTTGGGAAGGTGGAGAACATTGCCCTTGCCATCCCGAAGGACTTATGCCTGACAAATCTAGAGTTGTCCAGTAGGCCTGTGAACAACTCTTAATGCCGACAGGAGCCGCTATCACAGTGGTCCCTGTCAATGTTGTAACATTTTGACAGATGGCTCCATCAAACATGGCAGCCAGCTATTAAAATGTTATATAGTTTAAAAATAATTCAAAAACAAACTGGGAGTTTGTTTTTGAAAAAAGAAAAACAACTGGCTCCACATTGATAAAGCTTTCTCCTATGGTTTGAGGGTTATCATTTGTTTTTACAGGCCCTCACCCCAAGTATTATCTGGTGTTGACAAATAGCAATAAAAAGCCATCTGACCTCTCACTCTAAACTGGGCAGCCAAATTAATAGAGAATACTCCGTCAGGCCATCAGTAGAGTATGTAGGACAAAGAAACCAGAGAATGCTTCATCACTGAACCACTTTCAGTTTACACACCTTGAAATCAGGCAGTCCGACCAACAGTTTGATGGAGAGAGTGGTCATTTGCCTTGTAATAAAGAACTGTCGTTGTCAAACTCTAAATCAGAGCCTTAGACTATTGGTTGGAGTTTGGATTCCTCTAGTAGAGCAAGCCAGCAGGATTGTTTCAGGGAAGGTCACACCGAGGTTGGCTAGGCTTGCTGTAAGGAACTGCTGAATTGGATTTTCAGGCAGCAAAAAGTGTTGTGCAGGACCAACCTGAATTTCTTGCCTAACCAGGTCATGTTTTGTGCGGATTGATGTAGGTGGTTGGTCCTAGTCCTCTGGAGGTCTGAAAGTCAATAACTTTTCTAAGTCCACATTTTTCTCAGTACACCAGTGACAGCACTTCAGGTCAGAGCCCAGTCCAACAGAGGCCACCAGTATGGTCCAGTCCAGGTACAGTTACAACTGGTCATTGGTAATTCCAGGAAAAAGGCCTTTTGCAGCTTTTGATGTCTTTGTGGCCATGCAGAAGGTCAGTCAACTGATACTTAGAGTTCACTTTTTGTCCTGGGTATAAGTGGGAGTAGGCCTAGCCCTTCAGGTCTCTTAATATGTCTCAAACAGCAGGCGTTGCCTATCTTCTGTTCTTCCACAGTTCTAGAATCTATTGTGACGAGCTGATGATGAGGTACATTTTGTACAGTTCAGTAGCCAGTGGGTGAAGTAACTCCTGGACACTCCCTAACCAATGGCAAAATGTTCCTTGGGGCAAATATTCTTAGTAAATCATATCTGTCTTACTGCAAAATTGAACCAGATGCACTATTCTAGTGTGAATCCAAAATGGCACAAGCATTCTGCCTTTGGAGGGAGCTGGTATGCCAGGCAGTGATGTGTATAGGGAAATGAGTGATCCTCTCTCCACTAATATACACCAAACTGGTCCTTAGACCAGATCCCCACCCTACTTGAGTAGAGCTACGTTGGCTGCCATGCCATCTGGAATTATAGAGTTTACCCTCCCAGTTCTGTTCTTACACTAACCCGTGAATGGGCAGGCCTCACCTCTGCCCTTTTCAAGTTAATGAGGTTGTTGGATCCTCATCAGTTGCCCTTCCTGAGTTGAAAGGGCTGAAATACCCCACATCCAGCCTATCCTGTCATCAGGCTGAAAATGCTCTGGGCCATTCCTTCCAATTCAACTCTAGTCAATAGACCATTTTAGTAGACTGGGAGAAAAAGGGGTTAGCAACTAATTTAAATCTTAAGGTACATTGTGACCATTAGGACCAGACAATAAAAGTCTGAATAAGTAACTTGAAGTTAAAAAGTTTATTGCAAACTCAAAGCCAGACTCATATAAATCAATCTCAAGAACTTGCTATAAAAGTACAGTACAGGACTCTCAAAGGAAGACCAAAGTGGCATACAATATCGGTCTTCAACAGCAAGGAGCATGTATGAATTTGTGGCAGCAATGCAAAAGATAAGGAAAAGGATTTGATGACAAGACAAATGATTTTGATCATTTTCCCCCTACATAAAAAAGATTCACAACATCTATAAAACCCAACTAAACTAAGAATAGGGGAAGCCCTCTTGAATCAAGGAAGCAAGAAAGGTGTCAAGATCAGAACTTCTGTAGAAGTTTTTAGGTAAAACGTTATGAATAGCATGTAGCCACACAATTAGAGATGGCAAAAGAGGTCTGTACCTCTCTACGTACAAAGGAAAACTGACCAAACCCAAGCAGGGTACACTATTTAAAATGCACAAAGAACATTCAAGAAATATTATCTCACATGCATCATAGTACTTGTCCAGTTTCCAAGAAAGTACTTGGTGCCTCAAACACTACTCCCATATTTCTGTCTCCGCTTCTAAGGCATCTTTGGATTCCTACCTTCGTCTGATAGTACCAACTGGTAAAACTCCCTTTGTTGTTCATTAAAAGTATTTTACCTTGCAGATTCTTCCTTTCCTCACTGTCTCTGAAATACAATGTACTTTTTACTAGCTAATGAATGTCTTTGGCCTGCACCTATAGAGAAGAAAATATGCAGAATAGCAACTTTCACGTTAGTATTAAATGTCCCAACTATAAGCTTAAGGCCCACAATCATGTTAATTTAGCAGGTTTTTTAAATGCTTATTATTTCTACAATCTACATATAATATAATAAATTATACTGTACTTTTATATGTGGCACGAAAACTAATACAGGATGACATGTTCAATAATGTTTATGATTTGCAGCTTTTGCTTGTATTGTCTACTTGTTTTAAGTTCCTGGTTTAGTTTTTTCTAACAGCCCTGAAGAAGTGCCCATGTTTTGGGATGAAATGCGTTGGCTGTGTCCATTTTCCCATTTTAAAGCCGAAGTAAAGAAATAAAAAGGAACATTAAAAACATATGTGTCTCATGATGTTTGTACTCGATTACTGAATGTTCTAGTTTCAGTTTCAGTTTATTTTATTTGTTTTGGTACTCTACTGAGGACCACAAATTTTATAAAATAACATTCAGTTACATATACTTTTAGAATTTCATATTAATACAAAGCTAAAAAAGGTTTTAAAAATGTATAAAAGTTATAACAAACTAGTTCATTAGGAGGAAATTTGCATACTGTGATCAAATCCTGTAGGGTGGTGATACGGCAGTTAATGTATATAGGATACAGATGTTTTGTCCTAGCTGCCACTACTTTTGGGTTAGGGCATATGAATAAAAGATGTTCTACATCCTGCTCCCCTCCGTGGCAGAAGTTACATAATGAAGATCCGTTTGGGTGCCATCTTGATATTGTGGTTAGCACTGGTAAAATGCCGAGCCTTAACAGGATAATTGATCTCCTTGCTCCGTGCGAGAGATTGAAGTATATGTATTGTTGCACTTGCTTAGGTGCGATTGTTTCCGTGAAGCTTTTATACAGGGTCAATTTCACACAGTGTGAAAAATCAAGGTCATAACTGAGTCTGGGGGTGAAACATTTTAAAAAGAGTTTCAATTGTGACGGAGTCCACGTGAGCAACAGGTTAACATTAATCTCAGCTAGTTTAAATACAGTGGACATGTTGCTGAAGAATACTTGTTTCGGAGCGTCACAGTCAAAGGTCTCGATTTTAAGCAGTGAACGGAGAGTTCCAGCCTTTGCGTGCAGCAGATTATATGCCCACCTGATGACGTTTGCGATAGCTCTTGAGTAGGAGCTGGTGATAGAGAATTCGAGGCGAAGAGCTTGCACCGGGGTGGAATGTGATACCTTCAGCATTTTCCTCAGTATCTTCCCTTCTTTTTGGTCCAGGAATGACCACTGTTTTATTGGAATATATTCCAAAGCAAATGATAAAACTGGAGGTATCTTTGTACTGTATACTTTGAGAAGGGATGAAAAATGTCTGTTGCCTAAAGCCACGTATAGTCTTTGAAGGGCTCCGGCATGCACCTCGGATTTCCTAGTCAGGTTATTAACCTGTAAATTGTTTTTTAATGTCTTAGTGAAAATCCTTCCCAGGTATGTGTATTCCTCTGTCTCTTCTATTGTTCCAGCGCCGAGTCTCCAACAGAATTTGGTGCTTCTTTTTCTTCCTGAGAAGGAGACTATTTTTGTCTTGGTGAGATTCGGGATTAAGACATTTTCCTGACTATATTTGTTCAGAGTGTCTAGAAGTCTTTGCAGGCCAAAGGGCGTAAGATCTAACATTACGATATCGTCTGCATATAAGAGGGCGTGAATATTATGGGCTGCGATCTTTGGAGGCAGACTTGGCGTTTGTTGCAAGTGCTGAGGCAAATCACTAAGATATAGTGAGAATAACAAGGGGGCTAGGAGACACCCCTGCTTAAGACCATTTGCTGTTGGAATTATATTGGTCAGGCCCTTTTCACTCCCCATTTGCAGTTGACACCACGTATGCGAATGCAGTGTGATTATAATTTGTAATAATTGTTCAGGAATTCTTAACTTCCTCAGTTTTTTCCAGAGTGATGGTCTGTCTACTGAATGTTCTATGTAACTCAGTACATTGACTTTTCTGGGATTTTAGGCCAGATGTAAAGACTATTGTAGACTCATAGTATTGCTAGAACGCTTCTCCCTCTTGTTGTGATGTTTTTGACAGTGTTGTATGCCAGGAATCAAAATCATCTATATAGTTGAATGGAGGCACACTTCTTTCCAAGGGATATTATGAATAAGCCAATTTACACTTTATCAATTTCTAGAAATATTTAAAAAAGAACAAAGCTACCAAGACTTATGAATAGAACAATCTATAACAAAAATTAGATAGAACATATCAAAATAAAAAGTGCTTTTGTTTCCTAAAATTCAAGGCCTACCGTGCTGCAAAACAATGTACTAAAAATAAATCTACACACCTCCAAATAATTATCTGTACACCAATAGCTTTGTTCTTGTGTTAAACAAATTGTATACATCATGAAAGTATATATTAATTTGTATCTCGCAAGAAAATAAATATTTTGTATTTCAAATACACTAAGAATATTATAAATGAATTCAAATGGTTGTTAATCATAAAAAGCAATACTCACATGCAGATAACTCAAAATTATACCAATAAAACACAATCAAAATAAAACATACACCACAACACATAGTTATTTGAACACATAAATGAAAAACCTATTAAAAAATAATCATTTCACCCACTGATTAAATAACAAAATGCTTGTACTTCAAGTTCTGTCCCAAAGGTCCTCCATCCACAGTGGAATGGTCAAAGTTCAATAAAGAATCCAGAACAGAGAAAATAAAATAGATCCAGAAAAAAAATGCCAAAATGCAATAGGAATAGAGATAAATTGCATTCAATAAAACCAAACAAAATCTGCTGAAACACTAAAAAAACCTGAATAGTAGTACAAATTACAACACATGTGCCATAAAACCCACAAAAATCAACTATTTAAACATACATCACTAAAACTAACAATCTAACCTCGATACACCTACCTGAAAAGATAGCTATAAAAAATGGTATTTCAGCCACAGAAGTACCGTAACGTGGAACTGCTTAACTTGATGCCCACAGATGACCTACAAAATACAACTGGTTAAAAAAAAATGACTGACAATTTTAAATAAAATACTTTCCCTCTATAGAAACCAAGTGTAAAATTATTATAACCAGACTGTATTGAACTAATGTAAAACATATAAATGCAATGTACAACATGTTTAAAAATAATGCAAATAATATTTTACATAATATTGTAAATTCATATTAACACATATTGATTAATAAATACAAAGAATGTATTTAAGTTATTTATTATTACAGAAAGAAGATGGCTTTGAGGAGGTCTGGTTTACTATTCCTACTACAAACTGACCATATTAAGGAAAGTAATTAACTTTTTGAGGTTCACACTTACTATTCCCATTCTAAATTTTTCCATTATAGCATTATGTGCAGAGTGGCAATTAAGGGGCAGAGGTAGATGTTTCAAGATTTTCATTGTATTCATGTAGGGGAATAATGTTTCAAAAGTTTATCTTTTTCATGAAGGAATTAGCAGTTAGGGAGACATTGCCGATCGGTTGCATTCGTCAACTTTTCAAAATAATAATTCAATGCAATCAAACCTTCATCCACAAATGTGTTAAAGATAACACACAACAATGATTTTGATACGAAATGATGATTTTCATGCATTTAAGACTAGAAAATTAGAAATCAGAAAATTATTAAGTCTTAGGCATTTAGAATCTCATCTTTTGGTACTATCTATGTTTGGTAAATTTAAGTAGGGATAAACATGATTAAATCAGTTATAAAATCAATGAAGTCTTTCTTTCTTTATGATCAGAATAAATATTTTTGTTAGTA
This sequence comes from Triturus cristatus, assembly GCF_964204655.1. NCBI lineage: Eukaryota > Metazoa > Chordata > Amphibia > Caudata > Salamandridae > Triturus > Triturus cristatus. The sequence goes on from NC_140582.1 coordinate 417,554,987, forward strand.
GATTGTGGTTTATTGAGCAAAGCAAATGCAAATATATGTTAGTAATTTAGTTGATTTAGATTTTTTAGTTGGGTTATGTTTTATTTTGTATAACATTTTAACTTAAAATGTCCTTTCAAAAGCAATCGTCTTCTTGTGAATGATGTCTCAGAATTAAGAAATAACTTTTTTTTAGTTCAGATTTATTGGTACTGTGTATAATTTTTGTTTTGATATTATTTTCTTTCCTATTCAGTGGAGTGGATATTGCCAAATAATTTTGGAATGTTAGGGAAATAATTAGATTACCCAGTTTTCATTCTACTGTTAGTTGCTGATGTTTGGAAGGCAGTAAAGATATGTCGATACACATGTATGGGTAAAGATGCGGGGTGCCTGTGCGCCACCTAGCTAGTGCCACACAGTTATTGTATCCCAATGAGGTGTCCTTTAAAGATGACAGAGAGGGACCTACGTGCATCCCAGTTACCTATTAAAAAGAGGATACTAAGACACCGCATTCTCTTGTGGGTGTATCCTGTCATCAAAGGGCTCACCAGTATCAAAACTTTTAGTTGAGGCTCAAACCGCTGCACAGTCTTCTATTGCTGTGCTATGTAAAGAGCATACACTAACTCTAAGAATGTTTCTGTGATGGGCCACAAGTTTGTGATCTGTGCCTACTCAGGATATACACCTATGCAGATACACACGCAATCTGGCATCATCATTGTGAAACCTGACCTGCACAGAGTTGAAGTTGAATTGGTCAATCACTGACCATTGTCAGTAAAGCTTATAATTTGAAATTTCGTTTTTATCCTTTTATTAAACATTTTGTTTGTGAAGCCTATGCTGTGACGTCTGCTTGAGACCTACAATATGCATTTCTGTTTGTGAACCTATGACCATCACTTTTGTTTGTTCGGCTTGAGATGATCACTTTACCTGTGTTTGGCATTCCTTTTGAAAATGTAAGTGGTTATTTTCTCCTTCAAGATAACCAGTAAAATGTTTACACGTAACAAATTATAAACCGTTTTTGGCAAATTAACTAAGAAAGGATTCATACAATTAGTGTAATCAAACATCCTTGAAGTTTGCTTTAGTCATTTCTGTTCCTGAAATTCGGTCATTTAAAACTACCAAAAGAAATTAATATTGCTTTTCATTATTTGATTGAAAAAATTGAAGCTCAATCCAAATAATGCATGTACAACCAGCATGGTGTGTGATTATAGCCGCATTTAGCAGATTCGTCTTTCTTTTCGTGACCTTAGGTTTGACCTCAAGTTGTTTTCAACCTGATTGAAAAAAATCAAATGAAAAGTTTGGTTGAAAATACAGTATAAAAAAATCAATTTTATGAAGGGCACCACTTACCACTCCACAATAAAGTACACATAAGACACTGATTTCACAAGTCCACTAATGAAACACATCAATACAGTATGTATTGTTCATTTCTTTAAAAAAAAAAAATTAAAAAACATTTTCGCACAGTGCTTGCTCTTTCACAGGGATTTCAGAAACTTTGCAGTTAATAAACCAATAGACAGGGTTTTCCAGAAATGTATCCAAAAAGTAATAAAGCATGATTTTTAGACACTATGAGATCATGCTACTGGGTAGGAAAAAAACCCAGGGAGATTGACTTCAATGGTTTCAAGAAGGGGGAATGGGGAGGAAGAAAAGAGCGAAAGAGCTTAGGAGTTGAAGTTGGTTTACGTGAAAAATTAATGAAACAGTTTGATTTTGACATGGAATAATGTATTCTTGACATCTTGTGCACCTAACCTCAAAGATATCACAGTAAGTGGGACTTACTCTTCCTGAACTCCTAGTTTAGGGGCTGATTTGAATTTAGGAGATGGAGTAATTGCTGTTGCCATGGTGGAGTACTTTGCCCCTGGCATGGAGATGGCAATCCGCCCGTCGTATTTAGAGATTCCCAGTGACCATGCTGACATCTCTTGCATTTCCAGGATGCACTGTAAGTTTGACAGATGACTATGTCAACGTGACGGAGTCACAAATCAGCATTTTCCTTTGGAAAATTAGAAAAAATTACCTTCTTGCCAAGGGGGAATTTTCCATGGAATGGGGTTAATTTAAAAGTTTTCACTGCTTCCTACTGGTATGATTTTGATGGTGGTGACGGGATCTAAAAACTGGCCATGTGCACGCCAAATTTAAATACGAAAGGTGGACACATGACCAAGCCTTCGACGGCACTTGCTCTGTTAGACTTTTGGAGTTGTGTGTAGGTGCCGGAGATTGAGTAGTCTTAGCCGTCTACACACTGAAAATCTGCTCACGCTAAACAAGATGAACAAATCTCCTGGTTTGCGGAAATGGTACTTTCTGCCAAAGGATCACTGACAGAGTATCGATGTCAAAAATCTAGTCTTAAAAAATATCGCTGAAAAAATATAGAATGCAAAAATATCAACTCCCTATACTTAAATAGGTAAGTGCAAAAATATCGGAAAAAAAATACCGATGTAAAAATACAGTTGTACAAAATATCTACAGCCCCAACCGCTGAACAGAATTGCATCAAATTTGGCAAAGAGGTAGTCCTCAGTTCAGACTCGTGCCTTTTGCATAAATGGTGTGAATCTGTTCAGTAGTTCCTGAGAAAATTAGAGTTAAAAGTACATATATATCTATGGCCGTGGAGGATCCGCGGACCCTACCAGCACCGTAAGCGCACCCTTCCGGAACCGAGCGCGCACACTCCCGATCGCGCGCTGAATGCTAATTGGCTGTCGAGTGTCTGTCTACATTCGAAACCAGGAACCAGGAACTGTTGGCGGACATTTTCTGCCTCGGGAGAATCGAGACTGAAGAAGCAAGGTGACTAAGTGTGTAAAACATAATAAAGGGGGCAGAGTGGAAATACTCTGACCCTCTAGAGGTGCTTAGGGGCCCTGGGGCCCCCTTTTAAAAAAAATAATGGTGAAATGCGCGCAGGGTGCGCACATCCTATCGCGTTGGGTGCATGGATTCTCTCGTTAAAGTGTAGGGAGTACTTTTTTCCTCTACAATCTTATTGACAGTGTGTGTGCATGTAGAAACCATTCTGTGATAAGCATTTGTGTTTTTCATGTGTTTGCAGACAGATAACTGTGCTGTTTTTATATTTTGGTAGAATTAGAAACCAGTCATTGTTTATGAATTTGTGAAATGAGTTATGTTTCTATATTAAAATGTAGTACTCCTTCTAGATGAAGAAATGTGTTTTGGTATAGTGCAAGAGATAGTGTTGTTTGTCTAGAATCACACAGTGAGTATGTGTGCATTTGGGGACCACTGTGAGAGAAGCATTTGGTAACATTGTGTATTTGCTGACAGATAACTGTTTTAAAACCTGTCATGTTGTCAAGTTTTAGTAGCATTAGAAGCCAGTCTTTGCTTATGCATTGATAAAATAAGTCATGCTTTGACACTAATGTGCTGTACTTTAATATGTAGATTGTGTGTAGTCTCCTTACCCCTTGCACAGTAGTGAATGAGTTTTGGTAAGCTGCTAGGGATAGTGTTGCTTGTCTAGAATCACACTGTGAGTCTGTGTGCATTTGGGAACAACTGTGAGAGAAGTAGGTGGTAACATTGTGTATTTGCTGACAGATAACTCTTTTAAAACCTGTCTTGTTGTCAAGTTTTAGAAGCATTAGAAGGCAGTTTTTGCTTATCCTGTGATTAAATTAGTCAGGCTTTGACACAAAAGTGCAGTCCTGAAATATGTAGATTGTGTGCAGTTCTCTTACCACTTCCACTGTAGTGAATGAGTTTTGGTAAACTCCTAGGGATAGTGGTGCTTGTCTAGAATCACACTGTGAGTTAGTGTGCATTTGGGAACCACTGTGAGAGAAGCATTTGGTAACATTGTGTATTTTCTGACAGATAACTTTTTTAAAACCTGTCATGTTGTCAAGTTTTAGTAGCATTAGAAGCCAGTCTTTGCTTATGCGTTGATTAAATGAGTCATGCTTTGACACTAATGTGCAGTACTTAAATATGTAGATTGTGTGCAGTACCCTTACCTCTTCTAGCCTAGTGAATGAGTTTTGGTAAACTGCTAGGGATAGTGTTGCTTGTCTAAAATCACACTGTGAGTCTGTGTACATTTGGGTAAGGATTGTGATAGAAGCATTTGGTAACATGGTGTATTTGCTGACAGATAACTGTTTTAAAATCGGTCATGTTGTCAAGTTTTAGTAGCTTTAAAAGCTATTCTTTGCTTATGCATTGATAAAATGAGTCAGGGTTTGACACTAAAGTGCAGTACCATGTACTATTCTCTTCACTGTGCCAGAACTGAAAATTTAAAGGTTTTACCCAGGCACTGTCCTAGCAGGAGTCTGATGATTTAGTCAGTTTCCAAGTACTCATGTTGTGAACCATACATTACCACATAGACTGCTTCAAATGTCTATGCAGTATGCATGCAGTCTTCCAACATACTATACACTTGTCTGTCACATCTTCAATTCCCTAGTCAGTATCCATACTGTCCAGCAAACATCCTGTCACTCCCTTTGCACTCCTCTAGTGACCCATTCAGTACCAAGTAGTAATCCATTCACTGTGTCAAAAGCCAACCACTTATAAATTCACCCAGGCACTCTCTTTGCTGTACTCTAATCATTCCGCCAGTTCCCAAGTACTCATGCAGTGAGCCAGGCCTTAGCACATAGACTGCTTCAAATTCCTATTCACTATACATGCAGGCCTCTAACCACCTACACAGTTGTCTTTCACACCTTCAATTCCCCAGTCAGTAATCATACACTTCTAGCAAACACCCTGTCACTCACCCAGTGTGTCTCCTTATAGTACTGTAATCATTCAGTCAGTTAGCATGTAGTCTTTTAGTGAGGTAGGCTTTAGGGCATGAACTGCTTCAAAGTAGTATGTACTATGCATGTAGTGTTTTAACAATCGTCACACTTGTGGTTCAAGGCTATAGTTTCTTAGTCAGTTTTGATATAAAATGTGTTTGTACAGTAATGGAATAATATAAATTTGAAAGTTATTAATATACATTTATTTGTGATTCTTTTTTACAGATACAGAACAGGAGTGTTTCTTATCCATTTGCACTCTACTCGTGCAAGATTGTTGGGATGAAGGGTCCTTCGGTGTTTCATCATACTTGCCGTGCCGTACGAGTATTTCTTGTTAGGATCCCCTTGCAACAGAACTCTTTTGCACATCTTGCATGTGACCAAGGTGGCATTGCTCTTTGCTTGCCCCTCGGGAAAAGTAAAAAATGTCCACACCACTGAAGGAAAACGTTGTGGGCGTGGTGCGTCCTCCACAAATTCATCCTTAGATTCGGTGAATATTTTAAAGCGACAACATTTACAGTTTTTGTAAGTTAAACTTATACAATTTTGTTAGCTGTAAGCATTTTATATATCTGTGATTTGTATCTTGTGGTATTTTGTTGGGAATAGCATGTTGTTGTTTTTTTAACATCCTTTTTGATTGTTTTTTTTTTGCCCGCTGTTAAGTGATGAGTACAATTGAAATCGCTATTTTTTGTGAAATTTAATATATTCTGAGATCAGCAAAAAAGGCAAACAAATTACTTTGTGGAAATAATGCTGTGTTGTAAAAAATGTATTATTACATGTTATAATTTTTTTTTCCCTTTTCTTTCACAGATCCAAATTTAAAAATAAGCAATTTATATGAATTTAGATTGCAATGAAAATCTGAAAAAAATGTATTCCATTTTTTATTGCTATTACTGTGAAGGTAAGTTTAACTAAGTCCCAATATGCAGAATGAGGAGGTCTGCAAGAAGCTACAAAGTTGAAACACGTTTCTAAAAACACTCTGTTTATACCTATGTAGTTTTGAAATCTGACCATAATCAGATATCATGTGACCTGCAAAAAAAGAAATTTGAGGGGTTCATAATATTTCCCGTTGTAGCTATTTAACAACCGCAATTATTTGAAAGTTATTAATATACATTTATTTGTGATTCTTTTTTACAGATACAGAACAGGAGTGTTTCTTATCCATTTGCACTCTACTCGTGCAAGATTGTTGGGATGAAGGGTCCTTCGGTGTTTCATCATACTTGCCGTGCCGTACGAGTATTTCTTGTTAGGATCCCCTTGCAACAGAACTCTTTTGCACATCTTGCATGTGACCAAGGTGGCATTGATCTTTGTTTGCCCCTCGGGAAAAGTAAAAAATGTCCACACCACTGAAGGAAAACGTTGTGGGCGTGGTGCGTCCTCCACAAATTCATCCTTAGATTCGGTGAATATTTTAAAGCGACAACATTTACAGTTTTTGTAAGTTAAACTTATACAATTTTGTTAGCTGTAAGCATTTTATATATCTGTGATTTGTATCTTGTGGTATTTTGTTGGGAATAGCATGTTGTTGTTTTTTTAACATCCTTTTTGATTGTTTTTTTTTTGCCCGCTGTTAAGTGATGAGTACAATTGAAATCGCTATTTTTTGTGAAATTTAATATATTCTGAGAACAGCAAAAAAGGCAAACAAATTACTTTGTGGAAATAATGCTGTGTTGTAAAAAATGTATTATTACATGTTATAATTTTTTTTTCCCTTTTCTTTCACAGATCCAAATTTAAAAATAAGCAATTTATATGAATTTAGATTGCAATGAAAATCTGAAAAAAATGTATTTCATTTTTTATTGCTATTACTGTGAAGGTAAGTTTAACTAAGTCCCAATATGCAGAATGAGGAGGTCTGCAAGAAGCTACAAAGTTGAAACATGTTTCTAAAAACACTCTGTTTATACCTATGTAGTTTTGAAATCTGACCATAATCAGATATCATGTGACCTGCAAAAAAAGAGATTTGAGGGGTTCATAATATTTCCCGTTGTAGCTATTTAACAACCGCAAATATTTCAATCATTCTTCTTTGAACATCTTTGCAGACAAAACTCTGTGCTTACCTTCTATCATTCGCAAGGAATTTTTAAACTGGAAATATGTCACTTTTTGTACCATAGTTATTGCGCAAGACACTCTTTCATATTTACAAAGAGAGGAAAAGGCACTCTGTGCACTTTTTATACTCCATGTAAATACAACCTCATTATGCACACCACTTTGCGTTGAACAAGACACATGTCTAGATTTGTCAGAAATCATAAATCTCGATTTGTGTGTGAATGCTGCACCATTCCAAAATTGGTGAAGGAAAGCACAACAAGGAGAATTGTTTTCATTTCTCCACATTTTTACATCTTCAATGCATGTTAAAATGCTCAGCATACATTGAAGGAGAAAAATGCCGTTACTGATTGTTTTTATGCAGGAAGGTGTGTCTTCCTGCACAAAAACAAACAGCACATGACACAGATATTCTTGCACTATGGTGCAAGGGTGCCTGTGTCACCACATGGCTGCAGTTTAAGCAACCTTGCAGAGAGAAGCATAGATTTGCAACATATTTATGTACATATGTTGCATCCCTGTGCTTCGGAAGTACTACAGCTCACTGTAGTTAAAGAGGTTAATGTGTGATGCTGCAGCACTTCCTCATAGTCCTGCACTCATACATTCACCATACGCTACTAATGCATTCGTTCAGTCAATTACGTACTACACATACATTCATCTAAACTTTCACAGACAAACAAATAAATATAGCTCTTTTTTTAAACCAGAAAAGTTAGTTCTTAGACGAACTTTTTTTTTTCTTCTTTTTTTTTTTTAACTATTTTGTACTTTTTGGAACAATTTTTTTTTTTTTCAAAAGGAAAAAAAGACAACAGGAGGAACAAAACAGTCAACTTCTGCAAAAAAAAATAAACAGAAGTTTAGCACTTGTGGTTTTGCTGCGCTCGGCAGATTAGTTCAATTGACTGCTCGCCGTAACATAGCAGTTTGTTGCATTTAATGCAACTAATTTTTAATTTTCCAAATTCTGGACGTATGTCCGGGTGAGTGCTCGATGGTGATGCTGCAGATGTGCTTGCCACTGCTGGCTGAGGCTGCTGTCGGAGTCTTCTGCATTCTTGCTTGGCCAGGTTCACGGCATGCAGAGTCTTCAGGTGTTTTAACATACTTGCAGTCCCACAAGAGTATTTTTTTGATGGATCTCCTCTGGAAAGCACTCTTTGACATATTTTACACGTCACTGTAGTTGAATTAGTTTTATTTTGTCCTTCTGAGAAGGTAAAACATTTCCACACCACAGAGGTGTATCTTTCTGTGTGTGGAGGTTTCACAACAAATTCCTCATCGGACGAATGGTCTGATTCTGATGGTGGTTGCTGTGCAGAAGCCATTGTCTTCAGAAAAATTGCAGCTGTGGATATCTTCCCCAAAAAGTTTCTTCTAGTTCTAAGGTGTGAGAAGTTCCTCCAAAGAAGCTCAAAGAAGAATGATTGAAATGGGTGGGGTCTTTCAATAGTTAGAATAGGAAGTGTAATGAACCAATCAAATCTCTTTTTTTGCAAGTCACATGGGATCCGCGCACCGTGCGCTTACGCAGCACGCACCCAGCGCGCATCCGCGAAATTGAATTTAAAAGGAATATAGGATTAGATGTAAAAATATATTACTTTCATGAGTAGTTTACAGTTTGTGTTTAATTAATATTCACATGAAATACATATATATATGTTTTTTTAAATTTTAAATATTTCGCCGGATCCGCGCACCCATCGCGTCTTACACGCATATGACGCATCGCGGAAGCGTGCACGCTTCGCATTACGTACATCGTACGTGTCGCGTATAGGCTTGGCGTCGCGTACCGGTCGCATTGCAAACACGTACCCAACGCATACCGTGCGTGGATGCTTCCGCGTAGGGATCGAGAACGGTGCGCATAGGGTGCGCGAATCCCCAAAAAATTGAAAAAATAAATAAAACATAAAGTTTGGAAAATATAGTTTTTAAAAATAGTGTTAAAAATATAAAAAAATATTTTTAAAAAACCCAATAAAAACAAATAATATTTTTAAATTTTTAAAAGAATTAATTGAAAAAATAAGTTTAAAAAATGGTGATAAAATAGTATTTAAAAAAAAGATAATTAATGAAATTAACACACTGAAATTGAAAAATATAGAAATCCAATGAAAATCATTAAACATGATATCTTTAGAGATAAGTTATATATAGGAATTAGCATTTACAAAACCTTTGAAATTCACTGAAAAAACTATAGGTTTCATGCACGTTATAGTTAGGAATTGGCATTTAAAAAAACCTTTAAAATTCACTTAAAAAACCATAGGTTTCAGGCACGTTATAGTTAGGAATTAGCATTTAAAAAACCTTAGAAATTCACAGAAAAACCATAGGTTTCAGGGATGTTATAGTTAGCTGGACAATTCACTCGTACAAAACCACTGAAATTCTCCCGTTATAGTTAGTTCAGCTAACTTTAACTCGCGCCCGCAATGCACTGCTGGTGAAGTCACATATTACATCACTCATGACATGGTCAGTGACATCACTGATGACGTCACTGATGACATCTCAAATGAATCAATGATGACGGTCTTGCGCCACCCCTTAATGATTAACCCCTTCGACGCTCATGACGGAACGGTTCCGTCATGAGCGTCGGTTGGGCTGTGCTCATGACGGAACCGTTCCGTCATGAGCCCGCCCGCGCAACGAACCTTCAGCGTGGCGCGGGAATCCGCGCCACGCTGAAGGGGTTAAAGACACTATAGGAGTAACTTGGATTGATATATATATATTTATATATATATATATATATATATATATATATATATATATAGATATATATATATATATATATGTATATTATCTACTGGCGGTCGCCAGTAGATAGTTATAGTTAGGATCCGCAACATTCTATTTGGAATAACTTTGGCGCCGGTTGACGAATCCTCGCAAATTTTTCAAAACTAATGGGGCGCTACGCTCCGCTCCTACCCTGAAAGTCTCGGGGGGATTCATCAAGCGGGGGCTGAGAACAAAGGGGGGTCCCAAAACACGTTTTCCCCATGCATTTTCCCATAGGACCTTTAGTCCGAGCTACAGCCCGAACGGCTGAACAGAATTACTTGAAATTGGGCAGAGAGGTAGTCCTCAGGTCAGGAATGTGCCTTTTGCAGGTCTGGTGTAAATCTGTTCAGTAGGTCCTGAGAAAATAGCATTTAAATCAATATATATATCTGTAAGCGCGCTCCGTGCGCTTACGTTAAGCTTACCGTACGCGTACGGTGCCGTGCGCGAGCTCAATTCTGATTGGTGGTTACATGACTGTAAACATTCGAATCGGTCGAAATCAGAAAGTATCGGCCGCCATTTTCTGTCTCTCGCACTGAAAAACAAAGGTTGATAACATGAAAAGGGGGCAACGAAGAGAGTTGCAGACCCCCTAGCGTTCGTCAGGGGGTTCACGAAGGACCAAAAAGTATGAAAAATAAATTTAATAATTTTAAAAAAAAATCGCGGAGTACGCGTACGGTAAGCTTACCGTACGCGTACGGTAAAAAAAAAAAAAAGAATTAACAATCACATTTAATATAGAAATCTAAGGACCCCCAAGGGAGAAAAAAACAATTGATATTTTGTAAAAAATGGCGAGGTGTGCACGGTACGAGAGGCGCAACGTGGGCGCTCGGTGCGCGAAGAGCACCGAGTCCCCACAGTGCGCGCATGGTGCGCGAAGCGCACTGTGCGCGCAAAAATTAAAAATAAATACATAACTTACATATAACCGTACAAATTCACTGAAAAAAAACATAGATTTCACACACGTTATAGTTAGGAATTAGCATTTAAAAAACCTTGCAAATTCACTTAAAAAACCATAGGTTTCACACAAGTTATAGTTAGCTGTACATTTCACTCGTAAAAAAACAATGAAATTCCACGTTATAGTTAGATCAGGTAACTATAACTTGCGCGACCGCAATGCACAATGTGTCATTTCAGATGTCATCATTGATGTCATGAGTGATGTCACTGACCATGTCATAAGTGATGTAATATGTGACGTCATCAGCAGTGCATTGCGGGGGCGTAAGTTATAGTTACCTGATCTAACTATTACGAGTGAAATGTACAGCTAACTATAACTTGTGTGAAACCTGTGGTTTTTTAAGTGAATATATATATATATATATATTTATATTGCCTACTGGCGATAGTTATAGTTAGGACCGAGTTCCCATAGGAAATCTGAAAATTCTATTTTGAATAACTTTGGCGCCGGTAGACGAATCCTCGCGAAATTTGCAAAACTAATGGGGCGCTCCGCTCACCTCCTACCCTGAAAGTCTCGGGGTGATTCGTCAAGCGGGGGCAGAGAAAAAAGGGGGTCCCAAAACGCGTTTTCCCCATGCATTTTCCCATAGGATCTTTAGTCGAAGGTACAGCCCGAACGGCTGAACAGAATGACTTGAAATTTGGCAAAGAGGTAGTCCTCAGGTCAGGCATGTGCCTTTTGCATATATGGTGTCAATCTGTTCAGTAGTTCCTGAGTAAATAACAGTTAAAAGTACATAAATATCTATAGGCGCACACCATGCGCGCACCGTGCGCGCACGGTGCCGTGCGCAAGCGTAATTCTGATTGGTGGTTAGATGAAAGTCAACATTCGAATCGGTTGAAATCAGGAAGTGTCGGATGCCATTTTGTGTGTGGCAGTGAAAAACAAAGGTGGAGAACGTGAAAAGGGGGCAGGGTAGAGAGTTCCTGACCCCCTAGCCTTTGTCAGGGGATGCCTGAAGGACCCCGAAGGGTGAAAAAAACATTTTATTTTATTTCAAAAAATCGCGGGGTGCGCGCACGGTGCACGGCGGCAAAAAATTCGTAAAAAAAATAGAATTAAAAATCAAGTGTAAGTGTTTAGATGTTGGTTGGCTCTAAAAAGAGCCGTTGTGTTCATTGAGTGTTTTTTGGTACCTATAAGTAAGTACCGATGCAGAGTCTTTAGTTCAAGAGGAAGACTCTGTTCCCTTCATCTGTGAAATGTACACCGTCTCCTCTATAAATGCCTTGCCACTCCCCTCACTATTTCTTCTTATTTCCTGGGAAAAGGAGCTGCACAGGTATCAATTTTACTTGAAAATGGCAGAACAGCAGTCTACTTCAGGGAGTGAGGAGGAGATCTGGATGCACTCAGAAGCATTGGTTCATAGTAGTTTCTGTTCCAGAATCTTCAAACACCACACCCACTCCCCTCACTATTTCTTCTTATTTCCAGCTGAACAGCTATCAATTTTACTTGAAAATGGCAGAACAGCAGTCTACTTCAGGGAGTGAGGAGGAGACCTGGATGCACTCAGAAGGTGTCTTTCAGTAGAATGGCAATATGAAAAGAAAGATAGTTGTAAAATGGAGGCTTACATACTTTTTTTTAATAAAAAGAACTCATTGGCTGTTTCAGACCATTCAACACTAAAAACTAGGCTGTATGTTTACATTTTTAAAAGCATGTTTTGTATTGGTTCAGAAAAATGTGTTCCCACAGAACATTACTTTGGATTTGCTGTTAGGTTTGAAAAGTCAAGCAATCTTGCTCTTTGGATTAGAAACATTGTGTGCTGAACTTCTGACCTCTCTGCTCACACCAGTGTTCCATGATCTGTTGCTATGCTAGCAGGCAGAAGTCATGTTGGGGGTAGGAATCATTTGGAAAGGGTTGAAATTTGCAACCAATAGAAATGTGTGTTTCCATTTAAAAGAAAGGTGGAGAACGTGAAAAGGGGGCAGGGTAGAAAGTTCCTGACCCTCTAGCCTTTGTCAGGGGGTCCCTGAAGGATCCCAAACGGTGAAAAAAACATTTTATTTTTTTTCAAAAATTCACGGGGTGCGTGCAGGGTGGCAAAAAATTCGTAAAAAATAGAATTAAAAATCAAGTGTAAGAGTTTAGATGTTGGTTGGCTCTAAAAAGAGCCGTTGTGTTCATTGAGTGTTTTTTGGTACCTACAAGTAAGTACCGATACACAGTCTAAAGTTCAAGAGGAAGACTCTGTTCCCTTCATCTGTGAAATGTACACCGTCTCCTCTATAAATGCCTTGCATGTTGTAACGCAAGTTGTTGTGGTATATAGAACCCATACCATAGTCTCTGAGGAAAGCAGAAACAGACTTATTGACGTGCTTTCTTGCTTTCTCAATCTGCGAACAATATTGGTTGGACCAGTTCCACTTTTGCCTTTGGCATATATTAGAATACACAAAGGTAGTTTGTGGAAAAAGTGACAACAATTGCACAAAGGTGTCCTTAACAAGCATTTCCAGACCTACCCCAGTTAAAGTGCCTAGGTCATTTCCACCACAGTGCACAATTATAAGGTTAGGCTGTGGGAGATGTAGAAAGGATTTCACCAAAGGCATTCATTGGTCCCACTTTAACCCTCTCTGACCAATCCATTTAATGTCTACATTTGGCAAAGCAAGGTCTTTCACAATACCTCTTTTTTCTGTATACTTTTCACTCCAGAAGACATAGCTATGACCTACAATCCACACTGTGAACATCTTTCAAGGAGATATGGATGCACTCAGAAGGTGTCTTTCAGTAGAATGGCAATATGAAAAGAAAGATAGTTGTAAAATGGAGGCTTACTTACTTTTTTTTAATAAAAAGAACTCATTGGCTGTTTCACACCATTCTACACTAAAAACTAGGCTGTATGTTTACATTTATACAAGCATGTTTTGTATTGGTTCAGAAAAATGTGCTCCCACAGAATATTACTTTGGATTTGCTGTTAGGTTTGAAAAGTCAAGCACTCTTGCTCTTTGGATTAGAAACATTGTGTGCTGAACTTCTGACCTCTCTGCTCACACCAGTGTTCCATGACCTGTTGCTATGCTAGCAGGCAGAAGTCATGTTGGGGGTAGGAATCATTTGGAAAGGGTTGAAATTTGCAACCAATAGAAATGTGTGTTTCCATTTGAAAAAATGTGGGAAGCAATGTGATTTGAAGTTAACATGTATATGTGTGAAAAAAGAGAGGGAACGTTTGCCATTTACTGGTTCTGTTGAGAGGTGTACAGCTCAGAGATTCTGGCTCTGATAATCTGCTGTGTGAGTGCCACATGTCTTTCTCAACTAACTACTTTTAAAGGTGAGTTATGAATTTGAGAGGGGATGTATGTGGTGCATTTTGATATAAATAATAGAAATGTGCTTCTTCTTTTAAAGTTGTGTTTTACATTTTATGTTTTGGAAGATATTTAACTGCCTTGAACTTGTAAGATATTATGGAGTATGTCTTCACCATAAGTTAAGGTGTACTGGTCTCACTCAGGAATACTGTTTTGTGCCTAGAATCACATCATGAGTAGGGGTGGGCGGAATTTGCGAAATCCACTTTCGCGAAAATGTTAAAAATTATCGCAAACACGCAGAAATATCGCGAAGATGCGGAAGTTTTTTTCCTGCATGTTCGCGAGATTTTCTGCATGGTTGCGGCTCACCAACTTACCCATGCGGTTGCTCGTGGGCGCGGCCATCTTGTTTTCAGTTGTCTCGCGGTGCATTATCGCGAGAAGAAAGACGAGATCGCACGACGCATGACGTCACTGTGGGCGCGAACTGTCGCGAGACAGCGCAAATGGCTAAAAACAATACAACATCTCATGGAGAACGCGACCGGATCAAGAAAACTTGTCGGCGAACGCAGGGATTCAGGTAAGGCGATCGCGCGCACGCGAGAATGTATTATTTTACAGCGTGAGCAAGAACCAAATTATCACAAAGCTGCGGAATGCGGAAATTTTGACATTTTCGCGCTTTCCGCAGAACGCGAAAATGTCAAATTATCGCAATTTCCGCGAACGGAATGAAATTTTAGCCCAGGTCTAATCATGAGTCTGTATGCACAAAGGAATTGTTGTCAGAGATTTAATTCGTGTTGCTCTTGTTCTGTGAGACTTGCACTCACAGGAAAGGGGTAGCTTGTTTTCTTGAACTGGGATGGTTAGCATTTAGCACAAATCAATATCTCACAAAACAGAGGCAAATGCTAACACATTTGAAATCAACATGGTAGATTTTCCTTCCACTCCTGCAATGGGTAAGGTAGTTGCTACATGTTCAAAACTCCAATAAACCCTTACTACACATGTACTCTTACATACATCTCTGCAGTCTTCATGCAGTTGTGCAAGCGTCCATGCAGATCTCTCTTGCACCTGACAATACACAGTCTCCAGAAGCACACTCTTAGCACACAGGCAGCTGATTTTCCTGCACTCCCATGCTTACTATTCAGCACTGTGTGGTATTTCAGATAGCAGTGTGTAACGCTAACCTATTCAACGTCACCAAGGCTCATTTCCTTTGCTCTAGCCTAATCACTCACCCAGGTTCCACATGCTCATGGTCTCAAGTAGCTGTTAGGACATGTGCTCTTTTCTGCCTCTCTAAACTATAAGGAAAATGTGCCAGGCTGTTACAGTAATTATCACTTGCTATACCACAGTAGTAAATGTGCTTTGAAATTGCCAATCAAATATCGTTTTCTGCCTAGAATCACACCATGAGTCTGTCTGCACACAGGAATTGTTGTCAGAGATTTAATTTGTGTTACTCTTGTTCTGTAAGACTTGCACTCGCAGGAAAGGGGCAGCTTGTTTTCTTGAACTGTGATGGTTAGCATTCAGCACTAATCACTATCTCACAAATGAGAGGCAAATGCTAACACATTTGAAATCAACTTGGTAGATTTTCCTTCCACTCCTGCAATGGGTGAGGTAGTTCCTACATGTTCAAAACTCCAATTAACCCTTACCACACATGTACTCTTACATACATCTCTGCAGTCTTCATGAAGTTGTGCAAGCGTCCATGCAGATCTCTCCTGCACCTGACAATACACAGTCTCCAGAAGCACACTCTTAGCACACAGGCAGCTCATTTTCCTGCACTCCCATGCTTACTATTCAGCACTGTGTGGTATTTCAGATAGCAGTGTGTAACGCCAACACATTCAACGTCACCAAGGCTCATTTCCTTTGCTCTAGTCTAATCACTCACCCAGGGTCCACATGCTCATGGTCTCAAGTAGCTGTTAGGACATGTGCTCTTTTCTGCCTCTCTAAACTATAGGGAAAATGTGTCAGGCTGTTACAGTAATTATCACTTGCTCGACCACAGTAGTAAATGTGCTTTGAAATTGCCAATCAAATATCGTTTTCTGCCTAGAATCACACCATGAGTCAGTCTGCACACAGGAATTGTTGTCAGAGATTTAATTTGTGTTGCTCTTGTTCTGTAAGACTTGCACTCGCAGGAAAGGGGCAGCTTGTTTTTTTGAACTGTGATGGTTAGCATTCAGCACAAATCACTATCTCACAAATGAGAGGCAAATGCTAACACATTTGAAATCAACATGGTAGATTTGTCTTCCACTCCTGCAATGGGTGAGGTAGTTCCTACATGTTCAAAACTCCAATTAACCCTTACCACACATGTACTCTTACATACATCTCTGCAGTCTTCATGCAGTTGTGCAAGCGTCCATGCAGATCTCTCTTGCACCTGACAATACACAGTCTCCAGAAACACACTCTTAGCACACAGGCAGCTGATTTTCCTGCACTCCCATGCTTACTATTCAGCACTGTGTGGTATTTCAGATAGCAGTATGTAACGCTAACACATTCAACGTCACCAAGGCTCATTTCCTTTGCTCTAGTCTAATCTCTCACCCAGGTTCCACATGCTCATGGTCTCAAGTAGCTGTTAGGACATGTGCTCTTTTCTGTCTCTCTAAACTATAAGGAAAATGTGTCAGGCTGTTACAGTAATTATCACTTGCTCTACCACAGTAGTACATGTGCTTTGAAATTGCCAATCAAATATCGTTTTCTGCCTAGAATCACACCATAAGTCTGTCTGCACACAGGAATTGTTGTCAGAGATTTAATTTGTGTTGCTCTTGTTCTGTAAGACTTGCACTCGCAGGAAAGTGGCAGCTTGTTTTCTTGAAATGTGATGGTTAGCATTCAGCACAAATCACTATCTCACAAATGAGAGGCAAATGCTAACACATTTGAAATCAACATGGTAGATTTTCTTTCCACTCCTGCAATGGGTGAGGTAGTTCCTACATGTTCAAAACTCCAATTAACCCTTACCTCAGATGTACTCTTACATAAATCTCTGCAGTCTTCATGCAGTTGTGCAAGCGTCCTTGCAGATCTCTCTTGCACCTGACAATACACAGTCTCCAGAAACACACTCTTAGCACACAGGCAGCTGATTCTCCTGCACTCCCATGCTTACTATTCAGCACTGTGTGGTATTTCAGATAGCAGTGTGTAACACTAACACATTCAACGTCACCAAGGCTCATTTCCTTTGCTCTAGTCTAATGACTCACCAAGGTTCCACATGCTCATGGTCTCAAGTAGCTGTTAGGACATGTGCTCTTTTCTGCCTCTCTAACCTATAAGGAAAATGTGTCAGGCTGTTACAGTAATTATCACTTGCTCTACCACAGTAGTAAATGTGCTTTGAAATTGCCAATCAAATATCGTTTTCTGCCTAGAATCACACCATGAGTCTGTCTGCACACAGGAATTGTTGTCAGAGATTTAATTTGTGTTGCTCTTGTTCTGTAAGACTTGCACTCGCAGGAAAGGGGCAGCTTGTTTTTTTGAACTGTGATGGTTAGCATTCAGCACAAATCACTATCTCACAAATGAGAGGCAAATGCTAACACATTTGAAATCAACATGGTAGATTTGTCTTCCACTCCTGCAATGGGTGAGGTAGTTCCTACATGTTCAAAACTCCAATTAACCCTTACCACACATGTACTCTTACATACATCTCTGCAGTCTTCATGCAGTTGTGCAAGCGTCCATGCAGATCTCTCTTGCACCTGACAATACACAGTCTCCAGAAGCACACTCTTAGCACACAGCCAGCTGCTTCTCCTGCACTCCCATGCTTACTATGCAGCACTGTGTGGTATTTCAGATAGCAGTGTGTAACGCTAACACATTCAACGTCACCAAGGCTCATTTCCTTTGCTCTAGTCTAATCACGCACCCAGGTTCCACATGCTCATGGTCTCAAGTAGCTGTTAGGACATGTGCTCTTTTCTGCCTCTCTAAACTATAAGGAAAATGTGTCAGGCTGTTACAGTAATTATCACTTGCTCTACCACAGTAGTAAATGTGCTTTGAAATTGCCAATCAAATATCGTTTTCTGCCTAGAATCACACCATGAGTCTGTCTGCACACAGGAATTGTTGTCAGAGATTTAATTTGTGTTGCTCTTGTTCTGTAAGACTTGCACTCGCAGGAAAGGGGCAGCTTGTTTTCTTGAACTGTGATGGTTAGCATTCAGCACAAATCAATATCTCACAGATGAGAGGCAAATGCTAACACATTTGAAATCAACAGGGTAGATTTTCCTTCCACTCCTGCAATGGGTGAGGTAGTTCCTACATGTTCAAAACTCCAATTAACCCTTACCACACATGTTCTCTTACATACATCACTGCAGTCTTCGTGCAGTTGTGCAAGCGTCCATGCAGATCTCTCTTGCACCTGACAATACACAGTCTCCAGAAACACACTCTTAGCACACAGGCAGCTGATTTTCCTGCACTCCCATGCTTACTATTCAGCACTGTGTGGTATTTCAGATAGCAGTATGTAACGCTAACACATTCAACGTCACCAAGGCTCATTTCCTTTGCTCTAGTCTAATCTCTCACCCAGGTTCCACATGCTCATGGTCTCAAGTAGCTGTTAGGACATGTGCTCTTTTCTGTCTCTCTAAACTATAAGGAAAATGTGTCAGGCTGTTACAGTAATTATCACTTGCTCTACCACAGTAGTACATGTGCTTTGAAATTGCCAATCAAATATCGTTTTCTGCCTAGAATCACACCATAAGTCTGTCTGCACACAGGAATTGTTGTCAGAGATTTAATTTGTGTTGCTCTTGTTCTGTAAGACTTGCACTCGCAGGAAAGTGGCAGCTTGTTTTCTTGAAATGTGATGGTTAGCATTCAGCACAAATCACTATCTCACAAATGAGAGGCAAATGCTAACACATTTGAAATCAACATGGTAGATTTTCTTTCCACTCCTGCAATGGGTGAGGTAGTTCCTACATGTTCAAAACTCCAATTAACCCTTACCTCAGATGTACTCTTACATACATCTCTGCAGTCTTCATGCAGTTGTGCAAGCGTCCTTGCAGATCTCTCTTGCACCTGACAATACACAGTCTCCAGAAACACACTCTTAGCACACAGGCAGCTGATTCTCCTGCACTCCCATGCTTACTATTCAGCACTGTGTGGTATTTCAGATAGCAGTGTGTAACACTAACACATTCAACGTCACCAAGGCTCATTTCCTTTGCTCTAGTCTAATGACTCACCAAGGTTCCACATGCTCATGGTCTCAAGTAGCTGTTAGGACATGTGCTCTTTTCTGCCTCTCTAACCTATAAGGAAAATGTGTCAGGCTGTTACAGTAATTATCACTTGCTCTACCACAGTAGTAAATGTGCTTTGAAATTGCCAATCAAATATCGTTTTCTGCCTAGAATCACACCATGAGTCTGTCTGCACACAGGAATTGTTGTCTGAGATTTAATTTGTGTTGCTCTTGTTCTGTAAGACTTGCACTCGCAGGAAAAGGGCAGCTTGTTTTCTTGAACTGTGATGGTTAGCATTCAGCACAAATCAATATCTCACAAATGAGAGGCATATGCAACACATTTGAAATCAACATGGTAGATTGTTCTTCCACTCCTGCAATGTGTGAGGTAGTTCCTACATGTTCAAAACTCCAATTAACCCTTACCACACATGTACTCTTACATACATCTCTGCAGTCTTCATGCAGTTGTGCACGCGTCCATACAGATCTCTCTTGCACCTGAGAATACACAGTCTCCAGAAACACAATCTTAGCACACAGGCAGCTGCTTCTCCTGCACTCCCATGCTTACTATTCAGCACAGTGTGGTATTTCAGATAGCAGTGTGTAACGCTAACACATTCAACGTCACCAAGGCTCATTTCCTTTGATCTAGTCTGATCACTCACCCAGGTTTCACATGCTCATGGTCTCAAGTAGCTGTTAGGACATGTGCTCTTTTCTGCCTCTCTAAACTATAAGGAAAATGTGTCAGGCTGTTACAGTAATTATCACTTGCTATACCACAGTAGTAAATGTGCTTTGAAATTGCCAATCAAATATCGTTTTTTGCCTAGAATCACACCATGAGTCTGTGTGCACACAGGAATTGTTGTCAGAGATTTAATTTGTGTTGCTCATATTGTGTAAGACTTGCACTCATAGGAAAGGGGCAGCTTATATGATAGGATTTGAAAAGCTCAAAAAAAATATAGTAATATATTTAAATTACATTAAGGTATTTTTTTTTAGTTTCTTTTAGGTATTGCTGAACAACACTGAAATACATTAAACATGCCTATAATATCAAGAAAGAGAAAAGAACAGCAAAAACATCTATATTTGAAGACAACTGGACAACACAAATTAGTTGAAGAACCTCATGTTGGAAAAAAGAAAATGTCTTCTGGTAAGCAGACTAAGGATTTTTTTAAAAATATCCTCAAACATACAAAAAATGTAAAAAATATATCCACTGCAAATAGTGTTTCAAGTAGAAAACAACAAGACAATAGAAAGAAAATACTAAATGCTAATGTACAATCAGTAGCAAGAAAGAATGACTTAAAAAGAAAAACAAAATTTCAAAACATTCGTAGAAAAATGTTTCAGAGAAGAGTGATGTTCAATTTGCTAAAGGATGTGAAAAAATATAGGAAGAAAGCAAAATTTTATAAGAAAAAGAAACATATTGAATCAATTGTTGCAAAGGCTTTGGAATTAAAAAGAAAACTATTCATTTTAATTTTGAACAGGATCCATACATTAGATAAAATAGTCAATGTAATGAAGTCAAAAAGTAGTGAAAAAAAAAATGTAAAGTGTTCTTAGGAGAATGGAAGCATAGTTCAAGTACTGAACCATTTTTTAATGAAGAGAGTTATCTTCAAAGTAATAGTTTGCTGCATGCGTTGACACCAGTGGTCGAGCTTATGAAGTTAAAGATGGTTGTGTAATGGAAAAGGAGAAAATGGTTCCAAGAAATGAGGAAGAAGTGTTAGCTGATGAGGTTATGGGGAAACGTCCTAAAGCCCCAGTGTACACTTGGAATTGTAGTAGTATTTGTACTGTACGACAAGAATCTATTGATAAATTACGTGACTTTCTAAGAGAATATAGTAAAAAAAGTGTTACACAGAAGATTAAGGTGCTTCAAAGACTAGATCCATGCAGAGTGAGAAAGAATACTGGTTTGCAAGGACATTCTCTGGCTTGTCTTTCTAGGAAAGTTTGTCAAAGTGTTTTTCACCATTTTAGGATGCTGGCAGTACATCATACTGAAATGAGAAAGTTTGTGAGAAGATTGTATTTTGCTAAAAGTCCAGCACTAAAGTTAAATGAGTTGAATAGTGCTCTGTTCCGTGGAACTGTATCAGATGTAGAGAAGGTTACTGATGATATTCAGTTTTGTTACTTTGGTCCAGAGCAAGAAAGTGCAGGAATTGACACAGTAATTGAGGAAAATGTGGAAGAGAATGTAGAACTCACTGTTAGTAAAAAGTTTGAAGATCAAATGACAAAATTTACTATCATGTCTAATGAAAGACCAAATATTACTTGTATTTGTTGCCGGAGAAGCCATTATAAAACTCAAGCAAGGAATGTTGATCTCTATAAAAAAAGTGAAAAAGAAAATAATTATGAGTGGAAGGATTTTGCTACATATTTATTTCGGGAAAATTGTTTTGATTTGGGTGAAGATCAGCGTATTTGTAAATACTGTTATAACAAGTTAGAAGAAAATAAAATGCCAGTTAGAGCTGTACATAATAATTTAGAATTGGTTGATATTCCTCCAGAACTTTATAATTTAAATACGTATGAGTCTATACTCATTCAATGTGTCCATCCGATTCAGACTATAGTTCGTATGGAGCCCAAAACAGGTAAATTACCTCCTTCAGATTTACAAAGAGGTTTAAAAGGAAGAGTTGTCTATTTGACATTAGATTTGAAAAAAAATATTGAAACAGTTGATGCAGATAGTTTGGAAACTGAACCATTAGTTATTCTGGTTAATGGTGTACCTACAAAGAATAAGAAAATTTGGCGGGAGCTAGTATATGTACGAAAAGTAAAAAGAGCAAATTTATATTTGAAAAGAAAAAATAAATGGTATGAATCAATTGATATGGATGAAGATGAATAGGTTCTACTAGCAGACACAGGAATACCAACTGGGCAAATTGAAAAAGTGGATAAGTCAAAAGAAGAAGAAATTTATGAACATTTCAGCATACATCCTCTTCAAGAAGTTATGGGAAACACTATTGATCTGTTTCAGATGAAAAATGCAAAAGGAACTCCTGTGAGTGTATGGGAGGAGAGCTTGGTAGCTCGTTGTTTTCCCCAGCTGATTCCTACAGGAAAAGGTGGACGATATGATGAACGTCCAGTACAGATTCCTGCTTCTGAGTATCGGACTACAAGATTATATGCAGAAGATCCAAGATTTCGTCAAAGTATTCCTTATTTGTTCCATCTTTTATTTGAAAGTGACTTGTCTGCACTATCTTATGCAGTAAATCACATTTTAAAAACTGCAGTACATCTACATAATGTGTCTGCAAAGGATTTTTTGAACAAAGTGCAACAGCGAGATGATCATTTGGAATCTCAATTGATTAATCTGATGGCTTGTCAGCGTGGGACTAATGAATATTGGTACCGACGCCATGGAGAATTGAAATGTATGTTACGGAATTTAGGAACTCCTACATGGTTCCTTACGCTAAGCTGTGCTGAGTACGCTTGGGATGATTTACTGGATTTTCTTCGAGAGGCAAATTCAAATATTGAAAACATCCAATACAAGAAAGCAGGAGAATTGTGCTCATTGGATCCGGTTAATGTTTGCAGATATTTCAATCATAGATTTGAGGCTATGATGTCCTTCATCTGCAATAAAAATATCCACCTCTTGGAGAAATTGTGGATTTCTTTTGGGGAAAAGAGTACCAAGCAAGAGGTGCTCCTCATATTCATATGCTGTTGTGGATCAAGGATGCCCCAAAATTTGGAACAGATTCTGATGATGCAGTTTTATCTTTCAATGAAGAATATGCAACATGTGCTATACCTAAAAGCACAGAAGAAAAAAACTTAAAAGAGCAAGTTTTACGTTTCCAAAGTCATCGATGTGGAAAATACTGTCGAAGAAAGTACAAGAGTAAAGATAAATTCTACACAAAATGTCGCTTTGGATTTCCATGACCTGTTCTTTCAAAAGGAAGAGTAAACAGTTTTATGTCAGCTGTGCGACATACCATTACAAGAAAATCTCCGAAAAATACCTACAACCTAAGAAGAAAAGAAGAGTCAAAATATATAAATGACTACAACCCAGTCATTTTATCCATGTGGAATGCTAACATGGATATTCAGTATGTAGCTGACAATTCTATTGCTGCTGCTCGGTATGTCCCATCTTACATCACTAAATCTGAGAAAACGGAATTGAAAGAAATGTGGGAAGAGAGTTCTCACGAGAAGACTGTCAGTAAAAATCTATACAGTTTCAGTTTAAAGATGTTATCGCATCGAGAAATTGGGTCATACGAATGCTCAGATAGGTTATCATCTGCAAGTCTGTACTCCAAATCCAGAAGAATAACCGAGTAGAACCGAGACACAAGAAAAGAGAAGAAAAAAAGCACAGAACGCAAAAAGGGGGCAGGATGGAAACACCCTGACCTCCTAGGCCTGCTTAGGGGGTCCCATTAGGACCCCCAGGGCCCCAATTTTTTTTTTTTTAAATCGGCAAAGTCCGCGCTTGGTGCGCGGATCCTGTCGATAAAATAAAAATGAAGCACGGGCTCCCGCGCTTCGTTGCAAATTTACCCCCGAGGGCTATGCAAGTATTGGGTTGGGTGGCCCAAAGTGAACCCCAGCCCCGGGGACCGCCACCCCCTGGGGCTTTATTGAATATGTGGAGCGCTCACAGACCCCCAAGCCTCTGGGAACGCCACCCCCTGGGGCTTTGTGAAAATATATGCGGGGGCTCATGGCCCTCCGCAGCCCCAGGGACCACAACCCCCCAGGCCTTGTGTATTTAAAAAAAAAGAAATACCCTGTGTGGGGGGCTCAAGCCCCCCCAGCCCCGGGGACCACCACCCCCGGGGCTTTCTAAATTAGTGGGAGGGGGGCCACGCGGCCCTCCGTGGAGCCAATGATGGCCCTGGGGACCGCCACCCCCCAGGGCCAGCTCCTGCAGTGTCCCAGGGTGCTCACCCCCGGGACACTGCTGTTTGCCCTGCCATAGCAAACTTGGTTTGAATTTTGAAAGCGAGAGCAGGGAAACTCAAAACCAAATTGCTTTTCCACACGTAGAGCTGCCAGCAGGACCGAAGGTGGGATTGGGGACCCCCCCACAGCCCCCAACGGAGAGGGCCAGCCATGGGGGATGGGGACCCCGGGGCTAATAGTGGCCTGGGAAGGGGGCCACACTGCCCCCTCCCCCCCCCAAAGAAAAATATAAAAATAAATACATTAGAAAGGCCGGCCCCGGGGGATGGGGTCCCCGGGTCTTTAGTGGCCAAAGGAGGGGGCAATGCAGCCCCCCTCCAAAAAAAAAAATTTAAAAAAAGGCCATGCCCTCTGGGATGGGTTCCCTGGGGTTGATTAAGGCCTCGGGAGGGGGGCCACGCGGCCCCCTTCCCAAATATTATTTATTTATTTTTTAAATGAGGGGGCAGGCCCTGGGGGATGGGGTCCTCAGGGCCAAAAAATAAGAAAAAGAACGGGGGCTCTGCAGCCCCCCTTTTAAAAAAATAAAAGAAATACTGACATTGCGCGGGAGGCCACGCCCCCTCATTTCAGCACTCTGCAAACACGCCCCCTGGCGCGTTTGCGGATGGGTAACAAATTCCCCTTGAATACTGGGGGTCCCTGGGGGCGAACTAGCCCACCAGGAACCTCCAGTATGCGCCAGGGGGCTGCGTTGCAGAGAGGTGTTCTGAGGTCACGCCCCTTTTTACACCTCTCTGCAACGCAGCTCTGTGGCGCTTAATGGAGGTAGCTGGTGGGGTAGTTGCACCCGAGGGACCGTCAGGATTCAAGGGGGGTAATCCCCCAACTTAAAATTCACCACGGGGCGTGTTTGCACAGTCGTGAAGGGAGGGGGCGGGGGCTGAGGTGATATGTGTGCAAACACGCCCTGTGGCACATTTTAAGTTCAGGAATTAATTCCTCTTCAATCCGGAGGGTCCCAGTGGGCCAACTAGCCCATAAGGTACCTCCAGTAAGCGCCACGGAGCTGCGTTGCAGAGTGTTGTAAAAAGGGGTGTGGGCTCTGAACACCTCTCTGCAAGGCAGCTCTCTGGCACATACTGGAGGTACCAGGTGGGCTAGTTGGCCCGCAGGGACCTTCAGGATTGAGGAGGAATTAATTCCCCAATTTAAGCACCGCCAAAGGGTGTGTTTGTAGACATGTCACTTCAGGCCACGCCTCCTTCCTTCACCACTCTGCAAATGTGCCCTGTGGCGCGTTTTAAGTTGGGGGATTAACTCTCTTTTAATACTGAGGGTGCCTGAGGGCCAACTAGCCCAACAGGTATCTCCAGTATGCTCCAGTGAGCTGCATTGCAGACAGGTGTTCAGAGGCCATGCCCCTTTTTGCACCTCTCTGGAACGCAGCTCTGTGGCGCTTACTGGAGGTACCTAGTGGGGTAGTTTGACCCTAGGGACCCTTAGGATTCAAGGGGACTTAATCTCTCAACTTAGAACGGCCACAGGGCGGGTTTACACAGTGGTGAAGGGAGGAGACGGAGCCTGGGGTGATGTGTGCAAACACGCCCTGTGGCATGTTTTAAGTTGGGGAAATAATTCCGCTTCAATCCTAAGGGACACTGGAGGCCAACTAGCCCACCAGGAGCTTCCAGTATGTGCCACTGCACTGCGCTGCAGAGAGGTGGTGCAGGCTGTGCCCCTTTTTACAACTTTCTGCAATGGTGGTTACTGGAGGTACCTAGTGGGCTAAGTTGCCCCTAGGGTGCCTCAGGATTCAAGGGGAGTTACTCTCCCAACTTAAAATGGCCACAGGGCATGGTTACACAGTGGGAAAGTGAGTGTACGGGGCCTGAGGTGACGTGTGCAATCATGCCCTATGGCGCGTTTTAAGTTGGGGAACTAATTCCCCTTCAATCCTGAGGGCCCATGGGGGCCAACTAGTCCACCAGGTGCTTCCAGTTAGCACCACTGTGCTGCGTTGCAAAGAGGTGGTCCAGGCTGTGACCATTTTCTCTGCAACGCAGCTCTGTGGTGCTAACTAGAGATACCAGATGGGCTACTTGTCCCCAAGGGAAGCTCAAGATTCAAGGGGACTTTATCCCCCAAATTAAAACGGCCATAGGGCATGTTTGCACACGTCAGCTCAGCCCGCCCTTCCTTCACCAGTGTGCAAACGGCCCTGTGGCACGTTTTAAGAGGTAGTTTTAATACCCCTGCCCTATTATATACTAGGGGCTTACAGAGGAGGTCATGCTAATAACAGGGGTACCCTAACGCATAGTGTTCCCTAGTGTATGTAGGTGTTTTAACTGTATTCTAAGTGTCTTTTAGCATAGCACTGGCTCTAGGACTGGTTAGTCAGAGTCAGTTACCATCAGTACCCATCTGAAAAAGTTGACGGTACAGGGTGATTTTGCAACAAAGACTCCTCCTCTGTTTGTTCTTTCTGCACGTCTTCCTTCTTCCGGCACTTTTCTTTGTCTTTGAGGACTTCTGTAGCTTCTTTCTGCATTTATTTTTCTTTTTTCTGTGTGTTTTTTCTTCTTTCTTCACATGTCCTATCTCTGCAGGCATAGTTAGAAATCAGCATTTAAAAAACCTTTGAAATTCACTTAAAAACCATAGGTTTCAGGCACGTTATAGTTAGGAATTAGCATTTAAAAAACCTTAGAAATTCACAGAAAAACCATAGGTTTCAGGGATGTTATAGTTAGCTGGACATTTCACTCGTACAAAACCATTGAAATTCTCCCGTTATAGTTAGTTCAGCCAACTATAACTCGCGCCCCCGCAATGCACTTCTGATGATGTTACATATTACATCACTCATGACATGGTCAGTGACATCACTGATGAAATCACTGATGACATCTCAAATGACATCACTGATGACATCACTGATGACATCATCCATGTGATAATTTAATGCATCTTCTCACACCCTAATATAACCTTTGATACACCCACTCTAAATTACAGACTGCCATTCTCAAAACCATAGACACTCCAACAACAATAACTACATACCCACTTACTTATTCTTAGGTCTACACACCCATCCACTCACTCACCCGTATAGTCACTCATACTTATGGTCACTCAGTACAGGACTATCATATGCACTCATACACCTATATAGACACTCACACTCCACCAATCATCCACAGAGGTACTCACACACCTAGTCAGTCATGCAAATAATTAATCACACTGCCATTTACTCACCTATACAGTTATACACACACCAGCTCAATTTCTCATACAAATACTAGCACATTCTTACACTCTTGTACAATCAATGATACAAGCACACACTCATCCATACAGCCACTCTCACAATCACACACTCTCACTTATAGCCATTTATATGTACTCCAACACACATATATACTGCCTTTCACATATGTAGCTACTCACACATGTACCAATGAAATATACATTCACTCACTAACACAACCATACACACACTCACCCACCCATACAGTCCATCACAGATGCACTCTTGAAACCATGCACCCAGTGAATCACCCAGTCACACATCTATGCACAGAGTCACTCACACCCTACCCACACAAACACTCAGGCACCCATACAGATATTCAGACAACCAATCTATAACCCATATAGACGCTCATGTAGCTATTTGCAAACCCATGCAGCCGCTTACACACCAGCAGACAGACGTATACAGACATTCACACAGTTTAGTCACTAACCTATGCATTCAGTAAAATACGTTTAATCACTCACTTATAGAGTCAGTCACGCACCTACAAAATCATCCATTCACACACTTATACACTAGGCCTGGGCGGTAAATTCCGTTCCGTTCGCGGAATTTGCGGAATTTGGGTAATTTCGCGTTCCGCGGAGAACGCGAAATTGCCCAAAAAACGGCGTTCCGCGACTTCGCGAAATTTTTTGCTTGTTCGCGTTCTCAATATGCGTGTTCGTGAGATATTTCACCCCGAGCACGCAAACAGCGATCGCGAACAGGAAAAAAGTATCGCGAACAAGCAATTACGCGTGTTCGCGGAATTTCTGCGTGTTCGCGGAGATTTTTTACCGTTTCGCGGAGATTTGCGTAACGCGATTACGCAAATCCCGCCCACCCCTATTATACACCCTCTCATTCTTCAATATGCCTTTCCCTATATATAATAAAAATATTTAAACTTTACAGAAACACACATACACTGGATGATGTCATCAGTGATGTCATCAGTGATGTCATTTGAGATGTCATCAGTGATGTCATTTGAGATGCCATCAGTGATGTCATCAGTGATGTCACTGACCATGTCATGAGTGATGTAATATGTGACATCATCAGCAGTGCATTGCGGGGGCACGAGTCATAGTTAGCTGAACTAACTATAACGGGGGAATTTCAATGGTTTTGTACGAGTGAAATGTCCAGCTAACTATAACACCCCTGAAACCTATTATGCTTTTTTCTGTGAATATATATATATATATATTCACAGAAAAAAGCATAGGTGTATCAGATTGTCACGTGGATGATGTCATCAGTGATGTCATTTGAGATGTCATCAGTGATGTCACTGACCATGTCATAAATGATGTAATATGTGACATCATCAGCAGTGCATTGCGGGCGCGCGAGTCATAGTTAGCAGAACTAACTATAACGGAGGAGTTTCTATGGTTTTGTACGAGTGAAATTTTCATCTAACTATAACACCCCTGAAACATATGTTTTTTTTCTGTGAATTTCTAAGGTTTTTTAAATGCTAATTTCTAACTATAACGTCTCTGAAACCTATGGCTTTTTCAGTGAATTTCAAAACTTTTTTAAATGCTAATTTTTAACTATAACGTCTCTAAAACCTATGATTTTTTTCAGTGGATTTCAAAAGTTTTTTAAATGCTAATTTTTAAATGTAAAAGTAGTTATACCTATTTTTTTGTACTGATTTTCTACAGTTTTTTTACTGTTTATTTATAAATATTTTATTCATTAAATAACATTATATATTTTTCTGAAAATTGCAACAACAAAAAAATGTAAAAAACTGAAATGTTGTTGAATTTTTTTATTTTTTTTTATTTTAATATGTTTATATTATTTTCTTTTTTTTTTTTTAAATCCAATTTTTTTTCGGAGTCGCGCACCCAAAGCATACACATCATGGTGGGTGCGCGGATTCTAGCTGCCATTTTAGAAACGTCGTGAAGGATCCACTTACTGTGTGCGACGGCTGTGTGTTTTTCAGTTACATCATATACATATAATATTACATGGTGTGCGTGATTGGTATGCGACCAGTCCGCGATTCCTACTCCCACGCATTCATGACACATGCGCATTACGGTACGCAACGCTTGATCGGTGGCGGGTCCCGCGTGACGTCATATATGTGCTGGAGCGCGCTGGGTGATACAATAAAGAAAAGAAAACAAGTGTTAATATGCACACAATGTCATTTCAGCATATCTTGCCCCATGACCGCCATACCTGTATGTTCGTCAACGTGACTTATTCATAATAATTATACTTAGAATTGCAAACATCAACATAAACAATGGACTACACATTACTTTAAAGTGAAAGGCTATTGGCCATATTAATCTGGGCACGTTGCGTATTACAATGGTTCTTACACGAAAGAAAAAAAAAAAGGGTATTAATATACACACACTATCCCTAAATAAAGTTCTAGCGATTATAGTTCCATTCCATTCACAGCTCATTAGAGATGTCATGAGGGATGTCATGAGTGATGTAACTGACCATATCATGAATGATGTAATATCGGAGGTCATTAGCAGTACATTGCGGGGGCGTAAGTTATAGTTAGCTCAGGTAACTATAACTGCTGAATCTCACTGGTTGTGTATGAGTGAAATCTGAGTCTAACTCTACCGTCCCTGTAATCTTTGTTTTTTTCAGCAAATTTCTATTTTTTTTAACGTTAAGCAAGATGCATATCACAATGGATGGTGGGGGGCTGGAAGCAGGGCCTGGTATTGTGCTGCCCCCACCCAAGCATGCTGCTCCTGCCTTCCCTCCTCCTAGCCATCCATTGTCCAAGTCCATGTCTCTGCTCCCTTATTACAGCCTTGTGTGGCCGTTGTTCTGCCACTGGCCTTCCCGCCTTCTCTGAACAGTTAGCTTGCTGCCCCATCCACCTCCTCCCTATCTTCTGTTGTCTGACTCCATGGACTAGCCTCTTCCATCCTGCCATGCATGGTCTGATGTGCTGCCAATGCCCTACATTTAGCATGATATACCAGTCCACTCCTCCTGCCCTCCATTGCCCAATTCTATGCCCCATCCTTGACCTCCTGCTTAGCCTCTGTGCTTAGCTTGCTGCCCCTATTCTCCTTCCCCTGCCCTCCGATGTCTTTGTGCATGCCCCTGCTCCATCCTTTTTGCCCACCATTTTCCATGGACCTGCCACTCCTATCTACTCTGAGTGTTCTGTTGAGCTGCCACTCCCCTCCCACCTGCCTAGCATTGTCAGATGACTGTAACCTGTCCATGCCCATGCTGCCTGACCTCCATGGTCATCTTGCTGCTCCTGCCCTGCCCCCTTGTCCCCAGCCCTCTGTTTCCATGTGCAGACCCCTATTCCCTCCCTCTTGGATTGTCTGTTCCATTGTAATGCCCCTGATCCATCCCTCCAGCCCTTTATGGTCTGTTAGGCTGCAGCTTTCTCTCCTGTCTGTCCATTATGGTCAGCTAGCTACCATTGCCTCTTTCCCCTCTGTTCTCTGTTGTCCATGTGCATGGTCCTGTCCCCTCTCTATTGCTTTCTATGGATTGTTGTGCTGCACTCCCGTCCCGCATGCCCTGTGTGGTGTATTGTGCTGCTGCAAACCCTGATTCCTGCCCTGTAGGGTCAGTTTGGTGCACCTCTCCATGTCCCTCCTGTCCTCTGTTATCCGAGTCCATGTCCCTACCCCAATTCCTCCTGCCTTCCATGATCCAATGTACCATACTTGCGAACATTTTGAAATTGGTAAAAGGGAGATTTTGAAAAAAAACTGAGGTATTGATTTTCCCCTTTGAGTTGCATTGAAAAAGAGGAGATTGTAGACAGGAGACGGATCAAATAAAGCCCATTTGAGCTTAAAAACATTGGACGTTTCCTGGCTGAATCTGGTCTGTTGGCATGTATGGTTGTACTGCCACTGCCTCTTCCTTCTGCCCACAATGGTATATTATATTGCCACAGCCTCTCTTTCCAGTCCTGTATTGTTGGTTTGTTGCCCCTGTCCCCGTTTCCACTGTCCTCCATAGTCTGTTGTGCTACCACTGCCCCTCCTGCCTGCCCAGTGTGGTCAAATTGTTGCCTGTGCACCCTCCTACCTGCCTTAAATTTTCAGAGTCCGTGCCCCTGGCCTCTGCCTCTCAACAGTATCCTAATGAACAACTAGATTGCTAACATTCTATATTTATTACAAAAGTGTGGAACGCCTGACGTCATCTTGATGTAATCAAAACTGTCTTACCTAGAGCATTTCCTTTAGAAATTACATATATGAGAGGGTTTTATTTGAATCAAAATTATGGTTAGTGCTTTAAAAAACTAAAATGAGGGCATATTTTCTGAGTTTTCAAGTAGCGACAATGCACTTTTAATTTATTTGTTATCTTTATGTTTTTTTATCCAGTTGACAACTTGATTAAATGTTGCACCTAGGGGAGAGGATGTGGTGTTACTTCCAGAGCTGCAGACTTTGCAACTGGGGAACCAGGTTGGAGTTTCTGCTTCAGCTCGACATTCTGTGATTCTGGTCAAATCACTTAATCTCCCCATGTCTACAACCAACATGAATTTGTTCTTGTGTGATGTAACCAATGCTCATGTAAAGCACTCCAATACCTGACAAGTCTGCACTATATAAAACTGCAAAAACACAAAAAATAAGTGTGCACACTTCTGTCATTGGGATACATGTGGGCTACATCTGGGCGATATTTGTGCTACATTTGGGCTCTTTTGTCTCTGGTGGCCACCTTGGGAGACTTATTTGTTATAAAGTTTCCTAATTTCCTCATTTACTGCAGTCTCCTCACTAGGAAATACTTTCATTTGTTTACTTTGATTCCATCAAGAAGGCATTCAGATGTGTCACACATTTGCCATAAATTCTGAATGTTAGCACTCTAGTTGCTCATTAGATCACTATAGTAAAGCTACTGCTCACCAGGGAAGTCTGCTGCTGGTATTCAAAGTGCATGTTTCAGTCTGCATGTCAGAATTTTTTAATGAAATAGAAGAGGATTTGAGAAGTCAAAATGTGCCCTAATTTTTCTTTCTGCAGCACTAATCATACTTTCTATGACAAAATGAACCCCCTCATTTTGTTCCTTTTTAAATAGAGGTGCCGATCACGATCCGGCAAAAACCGGGTACGAACCGTCGGACGGAGCACAATCTCCGCCCGACGCGTACCCGGTCGTCAATTTTTACAAACAAGGAATTACGATTCGCACGGGCACACCATTACCGTACGAATCGTAAAAAAGCCCGACCGAACAAAAACACACCTACCAATGCGATCCGGGAAAGCGCCGACCTGACGTCGGGACGCTCGCAGCCAGCTATTCACGACCCAGGAATCACGATTCGCACCGACGTCACCCCGCACGGTGAATATTTTGCGCTAGCCAAAAACTGCCGGGAAATCAGGACGACGCGAACAAGGACCACCAGTACGCGACGGACAGACGACGACGCGAACAAGGAGGACCAGTACGTGACGGACACACAGGACGACGCCACCAAGGAGGACCCGTACGCGACAGGACGACGCGATCAAGGAGGACCCGTACGCGACAGGACGACGCGAGCAAGGAGTACCAGTACGCGACGGACAGACATGGACCCGAACCTACGAGTCATCCCTGCCCTCATAGCAGTCCACCTCCTCTACAGGTTACGACGCAGACGCCGCAGAAGGTCAGAATAACTAAGGGAGGGGGGAAAGTGGGGTGGGGTGGGGGTGGCAGGACAAGGGCAGGCCACAAAACAACCACATAAGTCACACACCACACATGGCCTGGACATACCTGACTCCCATGCCCTGGTCACCACGAGGGGGTGGGGGCGTGTCCTGATAAGCCAGCGACCGCCACAACGGAAGTCCGTCACCACGCGAACCGGCAACACAACCAGACAGGTACGTCCCGTACCCACGCCTGAAGAGCGTGGGTACGAGTCGGACCACGCCCACACACGTCACCCCAACAATGGCGGGACGGATCGCACCCACGTGGCAAAGGCCTGGGTACGGGCCGCACAAACATCACATAGCGTGGGGACGGATATGTACGGACCCTACCCCCACCCCGTATGCAAGGAGCGTACCCCCCACCCCAACAGTGAAAGTACGACCCGTACCCCCACCCGCGTATGCATGGAGCGTACCCCCCAGCCCAACAGTGTAAGTACGACCCGTACCCCCACCCGCGTATGCATGGAGCGTACCCCCCACCCCAACAGTGTAAGTACGACCCGCACCCCCACCCGCGTATGCATGGAGCGTACCCCCACCACACCAGTGTAAGTAGACTCGTACCCTCACCTCGAATGCATTGAGCGTACCCCCACCGTGTATGTTCCAAGCGTACATATCCTGAAATCGGAGGTGTGTGTGCAGAGTCCACCCAGCAGTGCCCTGAGACAGGAGGGGTGGGTGCCTATCACTCCCAGCAGTGCCCTGAGACAGGAGGGGTGTGTGCAGAGTCCTCCCAGCAGTGCCCTGAGACAGGAGGGGTGGGTGTGGAGTCCTCCCAGCAGTGCCCTGAGACAGGAGGGGTGTGTGCAGAGTCCTCCCAGCAGTGCCCTGAGACAGGAGGGGTGGGTGCCTATCACTCCCAGCAGTGCCCTGAGACAGGAGGGGTGTGTGCAGAGTCCTCCCAGCAGTGCCCTGAGACAGGAGGGGTGGGTGTGGAGTCCTCCCAGCAGTGCCCTGAGACAGGAGGGGTGTGTGCAGAGTCCTCCCAGCAGTGCCCTGAGACAGGAGGGGTGTGTGCAGAGTCCTCCCAGCAGTGCCCTGAGACAGGAGGGGTGGGTGCCTATCACTCCCAGCAGTGCCCTGAGACAGGAGGGGTGTGTGCAGAGTCCTCCCAGCAGTGCCCTGAGACAGGAGGGGTGGGTGTGGAGTCCTCCCAGCAGTGCCCTGAGACAGGAGGGGTGTGTGCAGAGTCCTCCCAGCAGTGCCCTGAGACAGGAGGGGTGGGTGCCTATCACTCCCAGCAGTGCCCTGAGACAGGAGGGGTGTGTGCAGAGTCCTCCCAGCAGTGCCCTGAGACAGGAGGGGTGGGTGCCTATCACTCCCAGCAGTGCCCTGAGACAGGAGGGGTGTGTGCAGAGTCCTCCCAGCAGTGCCCTGAGACAGGAGGGGTGGGTGTGGAGTCCTCCCAGCTGTGCCCTGAGACAGGAGGGGTGGGTGTGGAGTCCTCCCAGCAGTGCCCTGAGACAGGAGGGGTGTGTGCAGAGTCCTCCCAGCAGTGCCCTGAGACAGGGGGGGTGGGTGTGGAGTCCTCCCAGCAGTGCCCTGAGACAGGAGGGGTGTGTGCAGAGTCCTCCCAGCAGTGCCCTGAGACAGGAGGGGTGGGTGCCTATCACTAACAGCAGTGCCCTGAGACAGGAGGGGTGTAACACATGTGTGTGAGGCCATAATTATCCACATGCATACTGGCTACAAGGGAACATGTCCCCATGAACTCATGTCAACAGACTCCACACACAAGTACAGTGATCACCAAGGATGCCACGATTGTTGCAGGTGGAGACATGGCCCTGCATGCATGGCCAAAGTAGAAGGGCTCCGTCACACACACAGCTCATGTAGACACAGCTCTGCGCTAAACATTGGGAACACCCTGCAGGGAAGAAAGCTGGGTACACAGAGGAAGGAATACACCCTGGGACAAGTGCACCATGCAGTAACTGCCTACATGAACAAAGAAAGTTAGCCAACACCTTGTGATGGCACACAGATCCCAGGGTCCCACCAATGAGCAGTACACTACTACATATCCCACACACCCAAACCCTTACACACCACCCAAAACCATGTAGCAGCCCCACCAACACCAATACCAGCATAGCAGTAGTGTGATAATGAAAACAAAATTAAGCTTTATACAGCATGAGCACAATGTCCGTGGATCGCAGGCAGTTCAATCTTCACAAAGCCCATAGGGCAGTCAATGATTCTCAGCTGGATGGGGGACACAGTGGGATGCGTGTCCCCTACCTTGCCTGCACAGTCAAATGGCATCGTCTTCCACACTGGTGAGGGCATCAGGGGGGGGGGAAGCAACAGGCACCGCAGGGACATCAGGGCAAAGGGGCGGCGTTGTGGGTGCAGGGATGGAGGACTCCACCACAGGGGGTGGGTCAGTGCCAAAGGCGGAGGCCAGGATGGCACTACACACCTTTGCAAGGTCCTCCAGGGAGTCCCCTGCACCCGAAGGGACCTCAGGCCCCAAGGAGGGGGGGGGTCAGAGGGATGGGTCGCAGCGCCACCGGGGGAGGGTGGAGACAGGGGGGGAGACTCAACCACCCTGACCGGGGACCTCCTTGACCGCTTGCGTGGTGGTGTAACTGTGGGGCTCAGGGACAGAGCAGCCATGAAGGAGTCCTTGGGGGAGATGTGGCCAGGAGAGCTGAGGAGAGGGGATTTGGAGGGAGGGGACTGGGTGGAATGCGGACTCCCACTATGGCTGCGTGTCACACGTTTGCCCCCCGACCCAGTGGGTGTGCCTACCTCACCCTGTGTGTGCGTGTCAGGAGGAGTGCGGTGGACCTTCCCTGCTGGTGTGGTGCCCGTGTCCGTTGATGTGGGTGCATGCCGACGTCTGGGTGTACGTGGGACAGGCATGGGAGTGGGAAGTGTGGATGGGGCAGGGGTAGGTGGGGGGAGGTCGCGCTGCAGGAGACCCACTGCTGCAGTCAGTGTGGAGTCTATGGACCTCAGCAAGTTGCGTTGGTCAGCCTGCGATGAATGAATGCCCTCCAAGAAAGCCTCGATGTTGGTGAGGGTTTTGCCGTGGGCATGGAGGACTTTAAGGATCGCAGCCTGACCAACCTGCAGTTGCCACTGGATGTCCACAGACTCTGCATTGGCGGCAGCAGTGGAGACAGGGGCAGGGGGTGCGGTGCCTGGCAGGAAGAAGACATGCTGTGACCGGGCACGCTGGGAAGGGACACGAGCAAGTGGGAGGCGTCTGATGGAAACTGAGGGGGCGGTGCGAGGTGTTGTTCCGCTGTCAGCTGCTGGTGCAGCCTCCGCCCACTCGGAGACATCCTCCTCGGACCTGTCAGCTTCGTAGTCTGATGTGCCATTCGACAGGTCCTCGGCCACACTCTCCTCCGCCTCTGTCCCACTCGATGTGCCAGACCCGATGTCACGGCTGGCACTGGTGCTCGGTCCCTCCGCCTGGTCTGTGTCCATGTCTCCCTCTGTGTCCCCCGACGATGCTGTGGGCAGGGTGGAGAGACAGAAATTAATCAGACACCTGTACACATCTGTCACATGAGTCCAATCTACATAGGTAACATTGCATAGCCTGAAAAGGAAGATCCCTAACATCTACTGAACAGGGTACCGATGTAGGGCATGAAACACACAGTTGGTTGAGCCACCATGCCACTGAAATACCATGGAGAGCATGAGACAATAGCTAAACACAGGAAACGGAGTCTGACATAGCACCCAGGCCCTGGGGACAATCCAGCACTGCATCTGCACCACACAGCGTTGGCGAAAATACCGATGACCAGGGACCATATCCATGAACTTGAGACACATGCTGCATAGGTAATGCTGAACACATGCCCAACATGACTCGGTCACTGCACATTGCGTGTGTGTCCAGACACATCACACACTGCCCAGACCCAGCAAGTGGAAATCAGGATTTGACACATAGGCATTGCCCGCCCCAACAAGACCCTACACGAGGCAAATTGTTGAGACACAGGTGGCACCAACATCTCATAGTCTGGGTGATACACACAGGGGCAGGCAAAAAGCAAGATTGGACGCCAAACAGCCAAGGTGCGCCTGTACAAATAATGAGGTACCAGTGCCCATCCTCAGATGAGTATAACAAGACACACAGGCACTGGCAACTGTGAGTATGAAGAAGGACAATCAGGTCAGGCTGCACAGTGGACACCTGTACAAAATAGCACGTCTATATACATGGTGACAGGGGACAATGGCACAGAGCACAACCTACGCTGTAGACACTGAGATTGGCCACATTTATGATGACACATACACCACTGAGGAAAAGGTGCCCCAGGGGACAGTAGTGGGCACGCAACTACATGCTACTGAATGGTAATGACTGCAACACACGTCACCATCCCTGCACTATGTGTATCGCACACTCATGCACATCATGTCACAGGCCACTACATAGGACATGCGCGCTGTAAGGCATGACACATGAGAGACCAACTCCCATGTCTGGAGTCAGCATCAGTGCCAACTGACATGGAACCCACATGCAGTGAACTTGACAGTGCACAGGCAAGGTCCCACAACCTGTTACACACCACCCCCACACATGATGCTACAGTCATTGTTCTCGTGGACAAAGCGCCAGCCTACATTACCTTGTGAAGGAGTGACTACACACAGACCAGGGAACACATTGCAAGGAGGGGAAGGGTGGCAGGGGCACAGCGCTATACTGGGGCAAACAGGATCTGCACAGCACCTTTAAACCCTGCCAGTCAATTCATGCTACTGTGCCCTTACAAATGCCGGTGACACACAACAAACACACATGTACCTACCCCCTTCCGGCTGCTGCATCGCCTGTAAGCGCCTCTCCAGGTCTGGAAAGACCACCGGCAGCACACGCCTGTGGAGGTGGCTCAGACGGCGGCGGCTGCGGTTCTTGTGGCTCTCAGGTGAGTCCCCCAGCAGGAGCCGTGCAATCCTCCGAGTCCAGCACCGGATATCCTGCCAGCGTTTCCTCACCTGGGGCAGGCTCCGCCTCCGACCATCCACACCCCTCACGGCACTGACGGCGGTCAGCCAGATCTGCTCCTTGGCAGTGGCGCCTACCTGTGAGGAGGAACAAGTGACACCACATCAATACACCAGCCACATGTCACAGAGAGACATATGGGTACAAATTAGCTGGTTACAACAAGGCATGTCATGCAGCCAACGCATTGCACCTTTGTCATAGGGACATCATCCCCTGGTGAGGGAAAAAGCAGTACGTGCCACAGTGGGTACACAGGTGGAATGATGGCAATGTCACAATCAATGATCAAGGCTCACACTGTGCATCACACCCACCCCTCCTGTCTCAGGGCACTGCTGTGAGTGATAGGCCCCCACCCCTCTAGTCTCAGGGCACTGCTGTGAGTGATAGGCCCCCACCCCTCCTGCCTCAGGGCACTGCTGGGAGGACTCTGCACACACCCCTCCTGACTCAGGGCACTGCTGTGAGTGATAGGCCCCCACCCCTCCTGTCTCAGGGCACTGCTGGGAGACATCAGGCACCCCCCCCTGGGACCCCCCCGACAGTACATGGCATGTGTGTTACACCTGGACACAATGGCAGAAGTCACAGTCACAACATAGGGACAGTCTGTGGCAGTGGCCTATGCACTCACCTGATACCCTGGTCGCCCATACAGCATGGAGTACTGTGGGAGGATCACATCCAGCAGAGCCATGTTCTCCTCCAGGGTGAATGGCTGTGTCCTCTCCACAGCCCTTGACATGGTTCCAGGGAATCTGTAGCAGCAGCTGGGTCGACGAATGCAAAGATGTGCAGGCAAGTGCTCCCTCATGGGACCTGGCTGCCTTATATGTGCCCTTCTGCCCAGTCTCATGCACAGGAGTACAGAGTGATTGGTCACTCACATTTGCATCCTATGTTTCCACCAATCCCTTTAAACCTAGCAGTCTGTGGGTTCTCTATCGGTTTCATTCTCCTGCATGATGTCAGCCCCACAAACACATTGCAACAAAGTAGAAGAATTCCAACTGACTTCTGCTGTGCACCTTCCAGAACAATTTCGAAATTTGAACTTGGTCTCCATGACAACCAGCATGCATGTAGGCATTAATACTTGTCCCCTATGTAATTTGGAGCATCACACACAGGTACGGTGCGTTGCGGGGCCCTAGGGCACCCCAAATGCATGGCAACGGCCCGTACATGCATGCCTACGTTCACTATCACTATGGGTCCGCACGCGTATGCGTACTCGTAGTGGTACGGGCCGTACACTCGCATGTACGCTCACTATCACTACGAGTACGGATACGCGTGCAGACCCATAGTGATAGTGAGCGTAGATGCGTGTGTACGGTCCGTACCACTACGGGTACGCATACGGTGCAGACCCATAGTGATAGTGAGCGTAGATGCGTGTGTACGGTCCGTACCACTACGGGTACGCATACGCGTGCAGACCCATATTGATAGGGCCGTACACACGCATCTACGCTCACTACCACTATGGGTCTGCACGCGTATGCGTACCCGTAGTGGTACGGACCGTACACACGCATGTACGCTTACTATCACTATGGGTCTGCACGCGTATGCGTACCCGTAGTGGTACGGACCGTACACACGCATGTACGCTCACTATCACTATGGGTCTGCACGCGTATGCGTACTCGTAGTGGTACGGACCGTACACACGCATCTACGCTCACTATCACTATGGGTCTGCACGCGTATGCGTACTCGTAGTGATAGTGAGCGTACATGCGAGTGTACGGTCCGTACCACTACGGGTACGCATACGCGTGCAGACCCATAGTGATAGTGAGCGTACATGCGTGTGTACGGCCCTATCACTATGGGTCTGCACGCGTATGCGTACTCGTAGTGCTACGGACCGTACAAATGCCTGTACGCTCGCCATCACGATGGGTACACATACGGCAGCACTCCCACAGTGATTTGGGAACATACACAGGCCCTCTCAGCAGCAGTACGGCGGTTTTTACACATCACTGTGGTGATAGGCGACACACAGGTAGGAATAGGGCGGACATACTTGTCCATGGATGGACATACTTGTCCAGGAATGGACATCAAGGCATCGTCTGTGCATTACTACATGTGTGGGGCACAGGTGTCACAGGCTGTGATGTGGAACATGCCTCCTGAGTGGAGAAGGCACCAGATGTGTGATGAGATGTGTACAGGTGTACCGTGTGAGGGTGCAATGTGTGCCAGGCATGCCCTTGACTCCTTTGACATGTGTGCATGTGGGACTGCGCACTTGGGGTGAGCGTCACTGGCATGGCACGGACACCAACACACGGAAGTGTCCCATGATGCCCGGTACAGGGGTCATGACACATGACTTGTCACTACCCACAGTGCACAATGTGACTATGTCATATATGTGTCCGGGATTTACATCAGGTTGATGTTGTAGCACCCTCAAAAGCTGCAGCCGTTGCAGCAACCAACATGTGGCTGTGTGTAGATTGTCATTGCACACTGTTCCGCACACCATGCCACATGTGTTATTGGATGTGAGGTGCATATGTATGCATGGGACACGGAGTAGCGTGACAAGGCCATGTCAGCATCCTCACAAGGAATGTGTGGTGAGTCATGACATGTGCACCTTCATGGCAAGGTGTGTGGGCTGGACTAGTGTAATGTCATGTGACCTGTGGCTCCAGTGTTCCGCTACCAGTCTCTGCAATCGGCATCCCACTTCTGCTGATGTGTGGGTGTATGTCACTCCTGTCTTGCGTCGGGCTGTGCACTTGCACTGGGACACAGCTATTTCCATGGCGTGGCATGGGGAGGTTCTCAATCACCGTGTGTAGCTGGGTCTTGGAAGGAGTGTCACCTTGCATCCATACGTGTCCTGGGCATGTAGCACATACCTGACTCCCTATGTAGCATGTGTGTATTGCCAGATTTACATGTGCTCAGTAGACATGAGTTGTTCTCGTAGTGCACTCACTCTTCCTTGTCACTTCCAAATTACTGCAGAGCGCCGCCTCTTGCCCGAAGAATTCCAGACTTGGCTACCATGCAGGAGAATGACAGAATCCGGCTCTACCGCTTCACCCAACCGTTGATTCTGGAGCTGACGGCGAGACTGGCACCACACCTGCAACCGCAGCACAGGTATCCTACGGCACTGACACCCCAGCTGAAGGTAATGGCTGCCCTACATTTTCTTGCCACGGGTACCTTCCAAAATACCATAGCTCATGTTGGTGGCATGTCCCAGAGCATGTTCAGCGGTGTGCTGCATGATTTCTTGGAGGCCATGTTGATTCACCTGGATGACTTCATCAAGTTCCCAACCCCTGAACAGATGACTGAGGTCAAGCATGGATTCTATGCCCTGGGAGGGATGCCCCATGTCATTGGGTCCATAGATGGGACACATGTAGGTTTGGTACCACCACACGCACGGGAGGTGGCGTACCGCAATCGGAAGCACTACCACTCCATCAATGCCCTTGTGGTGTGTCTGTCCAATATGGTGATTTCACATGTCTGTGCTCGTTTCCCAGGATCAGCACACGATGCCTACATCATGAGGCGTAGCGGGATGCCTGATATGATGCAGCTGCGCAACGAACGGGCATGTGTTGTTGGTGGGTACAGTCTGTCTGTCCTGTATTCTGTATAGCCGACCAGCACGACCGCTTCACCAGTTCTAACGATGTCCATGTGCTTCCCATGTAGGGGACGCTGGCTATCCCAACATGCCTTGGCTGCTGACACCTCTCCGCAACCCCATCACGCCGGCCCAGCTCCGCTATAACACCGCCCATGGCCGGACAAGGCGAGTGATAGAGAGGACGTTTGGCATGCTGAAGAGCCGATTCCGGTGCCTCCACAAGACCGGCGGTGCACTCCCTTATGCCCCGGCGAAGGTCTGCAAGATCTTCATGGTCTGCTGCATGCTGCACAACATGGCAGTTGAAAGAGCTGTGCCACGAGGACCATCCACCCGTGGAGGACGAAGGGCTTGGCAATGGGGCTAGTGATGTGGAGGATGTGGAGCCGCAAGAGGACATCCGGACTCGGCTCATACGCGACTTCTTTGCTTAGTGGTGAGTACCAGTGTCTGAGTGTGCACGCATTGGTCCCCGTGTGGCATGCGTTGTGATGTGTGTCTCCACCTGCATGTATGGCACGTGGGTCAGAGGTGTGTGTGGGTGTGTCACTGGAGTGATGGTGGCAGTGATGGTAGTATTTCCCCAGTCATAATTGTGACCTAGCATGTTGTCATCCATACATGTGTCGAGTAAATGCACATGCAAGTGGCTGTGCTTTTTGTGGCTGATTTCTTGTGTGTCTCTCTTCCCCAGGTACCTGCGCATGCCGTTTGCTGGTTGCATTGTTGTGGCACTGCTATTCCTCATGGACATGACATCGTGGGCTGACTCAGCGTTACAGGCACGGACACATTTGGAAG
Organism: Triturus cristatus; assembly: GCF_964204655.1. Classification (NCBI taxonomy): domain Eukaryota; kingdom Metazoa; phylum Chordata; class Amphibia; order Caudata; family Salamandridae; genus Triturus; species Triturus cristatus. The sequence continues at coordinate 417,597,754 of NC_140582.1, forward strand.
TCTCCATGGGGTAAGGGATGCATCTGGGGTGTATTGGGTGTGGCAGTTGTTCACGATGTGTGCACACTGCCCCGGTCGGGGTTTGGTTCCTCTGCAGACATGTGGCATCCCCATGGGACACGACATGCAGCTGGGTACACCTGAATAGATGGGCTGCCTGGTTGTCAGTCATCAGTGATGGGATAGTGGATTGTGATGATGGCATCAATGTGTGTGACACTGCCCTCGGACACATACGGTTAACATTGTCTTGACATGGCGTGGGACTTCCACATCAGCGGATCTATGGTGTATGTCAGGCTCTCCGTGTGCAGCTGTGGGTATTTAGCTGTTAGCCGACACTTGTGTGCCAGTTCCATGGCTATCACGCATTTGTGCTGCAGAAGGGGGGTGCCAGTGTTGGACCCACATGTTACTCCACATGATGTGTTCATGTGTAATTCAAGTTGCCTCTGCAATCCCAAAAACATGACTAATAAAGGTGTCCCTATGCCTCCAAGGTGCATCTTCTCAGTCAATGCTGGTGTGTTGGCACGGTGCATCCTGCATGTCTGCCATGGTATTCCCTGATTGTGGCTATGTGTCAATGTGTCGAGTGGCAAGATGCAAGCTGTGTGTGTGTGCTGAGACTGTGTATTGGGCATGATGTCCATGACTGTGTGGGTATTGTGACATGTGCCATCCCCATGCATCCAACGTTGTCCATGACCCCATTCTCTGCATCCACCGGACTCAAGCTTGCAGGACATGGTTCTGCCACCTGTCTACACATACCTGGGTGCCCCCCAGGACACTGGCCAGGATCCCTGACCTCTGCGCATGACTGTTGCTGTACTCAATGTGTCTGTCAGCACGGTTGTTCAGCCACCCCCTCAGCTGGTTCTGCCCATCACGGGTGTGTATGGTGCTCCATGTCTGTCTTGCTAATAAACTGTGACCCATGTGTCCTGTGCCAGACTCAGGCCCCAGGGTGTGGATGGTTGAAGTGAACAGATGACTCAGGCATGTTTAGACTGTACAAGACACATGTTAGGTAATAATGCTACCAGCAGGCATCTACTCTTAATAGTGTGATTTATTATTGGGGGGGGGGACAAAGTGAGGGGCTTTCCGGGATTAGGGAATCCAAAGTTCAGTAGGGGAGTTGGTGTCCTTGCCATTGGAAATCCTCAGAGTCCATGCCACAGTCTTTGTCAACATTGGTCAGCCAGTGACCAGCAGGGCCATGTGGCAGAGAATGTCTCTTGATGCTGTGATGCTGTTGCTCCAGTGGGCCAGGTGCCAGGCCAGGTGTCCTGGGAGATGGTGATGTAGCAGCCACCCTCACGGTCCTTTCCGTGGACGACCCGGCTTCCTGCGGGGAACCTCAGCAGCAGGCCGTGACGACGTCTGGGATGCTCCGTCAGATGTTTCCTCCTCCTCCTCCTGATCCCTCCCTGTGGGTGGTGATGTTCTCCGCCTTCTGGCACAGGGAGGGTCGGCCATGGTGTCGGCCATCCGACGGAGTGTAGCGTGAATCCCCTGGAACGCCGTCACTTGCTCAGCCTGTCTGTCCTCCATCCTCCGTTGGTGTACCAGTAGACAGGCTATTAGCTCCGCATGTTGCTGGGCCTGCTGGACCTTGATCCCCTCGAGGACGGACACAACCTGGGCCATGCCCGTGGTGTCCTGCCGGTATGAGTCCAGGATGTTACGGACATGGGAAAATACCGGATCCCCAGCCAACTGGTCAGGCTCGCGCCTCCGCCGTCCTCCACTCCCACCACCCCTGCCCACTTGCGTCTGGCCTGCACTTGTGGGCACATCGGGTCTCCGGGACCCCTGAGGGGTGGCATTGGCGTTGTCGCCTGCCTCCTCCTGGGTGCCCGGGACACCGTGTCCCTCCTGGCGAGCCTGGCTGCATTGTGGTGTTGGGGCAGGGATCCTGGGTGTCTCCTGGGATGTGGCAGGAGTGGGGGTGGTGGTTGGCACGGTTGTACCTGACGCAGGTGCTGCAGGTGGTTGGACACCAGAGGGGCCAGGTCGGTCGGGGTCGTCCGCAGAGTGGTGAGAGTGGTCGCTGCCGGTGGGATCGGTCTCCTGCAGATCCGGGTCCTGTGAGTGTTCCCCCCCAGTGTTGGGGGGTGCAGCACGACGTTGACCTGTGTGTGAGAGAGAAAATGTTAATTTTGGTCCATGCAACATCCATGTTTCATCCGTTTCAAAGTTGGCACATTTCCTCTTGGAATTAGGATCTGTCTTGCATTCCACTCACAGTGCACATGTGCATGGGTGTGTCCCTTGGGCACCAATTTGGCCCCTCTAACTATGTGTGGCACAGTCTTACTTGCTGCGTCAAGTGAGACTGCAGTCAGCAGTGGAGTGTGCAGGTGTGGCGAGCCATGCATTTGCGCCTTCCTTGTAGCACTGTACATGTGCACATGGAGTGGATCCACACACTTATATGATGCAGGTAGCTGTCCTTGTGCTCGTGTACAGGTTGTGACATGGCCCTGCGTTTTGCCATGATGAAGAGGGGGGGTTCTGGCACTGGCCACCCTTGTCTACATGCACGCAGTCCACCTGCTGACGAGCAGACATTCCCACACACCAAAGGACTGATTTGCTCTCCCTGTGTCTCCCACCTTCTCTGTCCCCCTCTCCCTCCCTCTCTGTCCCCCTCTCCCTCCCTCTCTGTTCCCCTCTCCCTCCCTCTCTGTCCCCCTCTCCCTCCCTCTGTGTGTCAGCCTCCTCCCTCTGTCCGTCTTCCTGTGTCTCCGTCCCTCTCTGTCCCCCTCTCCCTCCCTCTCTGTCCCCCTCTCCCTCCCTCTGTGTGTCAGCCTCCTCCCTCTGTCCGTCTTCCTGTGTCTCCCTCCCTCTCTGTCCCCCTCTCCCTCCCTCTCTGTCCCCCTCTCCCTCCCTCTGTGTGTCAGCCTCCTCCCTCTGTCCGTCTTCCTGTGTCTCCCTCCCTCTCTGTCCCCCTCTCCCTCCCTCTCTGTCCCCCTCTCCCTCCCTCCGTGTGTCACCCTCTGTCACCTTGGCCCAGCTTCCTGGGCACACACTGTTAGCAGATCTTTGAGTGGCCCTTGGCCTGTTGATGTGAGTTTGTTTCTGATCTCCAGGCACCCATTTTGTCTGCTGTGTGTCTGTGCGCTGCTGCTGTGGTGGTGTGTGCTGCCACTCTTTCACAATGTTGGCTGTTCATTAGCTGCTGGCAAAACAGTGCCTTCACCCCCATGTGTTGATGCAAGGCGTCCGCCATTTGCTGGCAAGTCATTCCTGTGTTGGGACACACTGTTTGTCTGGCTGTGACCTAGGCCATATGGGCAGAGGGCATTGTTGTCTGCTTTGGAGTCGCACTATGTGATTTTTGGTGCCCAGCCTCCCGCCATCCGGGTTACCGTGTCATGTGTTGTTGTCTTCTGTGGCCTGTGACTTGACATTGTCCAGCTGGGTGCATGGGGCATGGTGGCAGCAGTGGCATGTGCCTGCTCATGGAGTGTGGTTGAGTCATGCGATGGCTTGTGGTGGTTGCGTGCCTGTTAGTAATTTTGGTTGTGGTTGCAGTTCCCCCCATGTGAGGTGCGTTGTTTGTGTACTCACCCGGGTCTCGGAGTCCTTCTACTCCTTCAACTGCCTCCACCGGCAGTATGGCCATCACCCTCTCCTCCCAGGGATGGTACTGTACGGCTCTGCGGGAGGGCCCTCCTCCGGTGGCGTTGGCCTGGTCGTGTTCCTCCTGCCTCTTGGCTCTGACCCTCCTCCGCAGATCGTACCACCTGTTCTGGCAATCCTGCTTGGTCCTCCTGGTGTCCGCAACGGCATTCACAGCATCGACGATGGTCTGCCACATGGCTGTTTTGGCTGCCTGGCTGGTGCTTCTGACCAATGTTCCAAAGATCTGTGGCTCGACTCTGAGGATTTGATCAACAAGGACCTCCAACTCTCGGTGACTGAACTTTGGATTCTTGGTAGTGGGCATGGTGAGGGGTGTGGGTGGGGATGGTGTGGGTGTGGGGGGTGTGTGGATGTTGGGGGGGGTGTGGATGGTTGTGTGTGTGTGTGAATGTGATGAGAGGGTGTTTGTGAGGGTGGTTGTGTGAAGGTGTGCAAGTGTAAGGTGTGGTGTAGCTTGTAGTCTGGTTCTGTGGTGTCTGGCAGCAGTGAGTCTGTTGCAAAGGCTCATGGTTTGTGTGTGTGGGCCCTTTTTATTGGTCCATGGGTGGGTGTGGCAGTGTTTGAATTTTGGGTGGGTGTGTTATAAGGAGTGGTGGTGTATTGGGCCTCTGTTTGTTTTTGGCAGTTGCAGGTCAGTGATTGTGTTATTTTAGTGGTTGTTGGCCATGTTTAGTGGCTTTGTGCCTTTCGAATGGTGTATTCTTGTGTTGTTTTGTTTTGTCCTGGTTGTGTACGTGCGTTTTGAGCGTGTGTACGGTGTGTACATGGGCCATTTAGTTGTACGATTATGTCCTTGTGTGTGGCTTTGTACGACTCGTACATGCGGTTGTGATGTTGGGGCATGGGGTGCGCTCCGTACTTAGGAGGTTGTGTTGGGGGTGCGCCAGGAACTACTGGGGTGTACATGGACGGTGGTACGACACGTACAGGGGTGGGGGGTGTACATTGACGTTGGTACGACACGTACTGGGGTGGGGGTAGGACTGGAACGTACTGGGGTGTAGGTACACGGGGGGTATGACACGTACTGGGGTGGGGGTGGGGCTCGAACGTACTGGGGTGTAGGTTCACGGTGGTACGACACGTACTGGGGTGGGGGTACGACTGGAACGTACTGGGGTGTACATAGACGGTGGTACGACACGTACAGGGGTGGGGGGGTGTACATTGACGGTGGTACGACACATACAGGGGTGGGGGGGTGTACATTGACGTTGGTACGACACGTACTGGGGTGGGGGTAGGACTGGAACGTACTGGGGTGTAGGTACACGGGGGTATGACACGTACTGGGGTGGGGGTGGGGCTCGAACGTACTGGGGTGTAGGTTCACGGTGGTACGACACGTACTGGGGTGGGGGTAGGACTGGAACGTACTGGGGTGTAGGTACACGGGGGGTGTGACACGTACTGGGGTGGGGGTGGGGCTCGAACGTACTGGGGTGTAGGTTCACGGTGGTACGACACGTACTGGGGTGGGGGTACGACTGGAACGTACTGGGGTGTACATAGATGGTGGTACGACACGTACAGGGGTGGGGGGGTGTACATTGACGGTGGTACAACACGTACAGGGGTGGGGGGGTGTACATTGACGGTGGTACGACACGTACAGGGGTGGGGGTAGGACTCGAACGTACTGGGGTGTAGGTACACGGGGGGTATGACACGTACTGGGGTGGGGGTACGACTGGAACGTACTGGGGTGTAGGTAGACGGGGCTATGACACGTACTGGGGTGGGGGTGTGGCTCGAACGTACTGGGGTGTAGGTACACGGGGGGTACGACACGTACTGGGGTGGGGGTACGACTGGAACATACTGGGGTGTAGGTAGACGGGGCTATGACACGTACTGGGGTGGGGGTGTGGCACGAACGTACTGGGGTGTAGGTACACGGGGGGTACGACACGTACTGGGGTGGGGGTATGACTGGAACGTACTGGGGTGTAGGTAGACGGGGCTATGACACGTACTGGGGTGGGGGTGGGGCTCGAACGTACTGGGGTGTAGGTACACGGGGGGTACGGCACGTACTGGGGTGGGGGTGCGACTGGAACGTACTGGGGTGTACATAGACGGTGGTACGACACGTACAGGGGTGGGGGGGTGTACATTGACGGTGGTACGACACGTACTGGGGTGGGGGTACGACTGGAACGTACTGGGGTGTACCTAGACGGGTGGGGGTATACATATACGGGGGTACGTGTCGGACGTACGGGGGCTGGGGGGAGTGTTGGGCGCGTATGCGGGCACATGTCTCCATGGTTGCTATAGGTGTTCGGTGCAGACGGTGTTTTTTCCATACGGTTGTACGCTCGGACGCACGGGATGGATCGTGATTCCTCGGTCGGACTTGGATTTTCACGTTTGTAAGGTAAATCGTCCGAGGACGTGTCGGACACATTTTCCGACCCGAGGACGTGTGGGGAATGATTCCCAGTGCGGTTCGTATGGACTTTTTACCATGCGAATCGTGATTGCCAGTTCGTACGGCACTTGTACGATTCGTACGGTAAAAAGACCCGATACGAGTCGCACGGGGGAATTTTTTGCCGGATAGTGATCGGCACCTAAATGTTTTAAGATTTACCACTTTATTCCAATCAAGATGGCTTCAGGTGTGCAATACGTTTGTCATAAGTAGGACTGTTAGCGCTCTAGTTGTTCTTTAGCCCACTCTGGGAAGCTGCAGTAGAACACAAAGGAATCAACTGACAGTCTCTGTCCTTGTTGGATGTACATGTTTTACTGAGAATGTCAGTCTTCATTCTCACATGACTGAGAAAGATAATGTGAATTTACAGAAAATATGCTCTCAGTTTAGCTTATAGATCACCTTCCAAACCTCTGTGGGAAAAGCATGAGAAAATAGTTTTCTCTCAAACATGATTCATGATATCCCAGCAGAAGGCTTTTTCACATGTTAAAATCACCTTAGAATACACCACAATTCCTAAAAGGAGTATGGTATCATCAACAAATGATTTATAATGTAACTAAAGTCTTAAAACCTTCTATTAACTGCAATGCTTTTTAATGATGTGCTATCATGTATACTGGTCCCAAGATGGCTGCCAACACTTCTTGGATGAAGTGCTGACAGCCAATCAGATCTCACGATGAGATGTGTGGTTAGGCTCAGATATATATGTGAATTTACTTTTGATTTTCTCAGGAACTACTGAACTGAGTTTTTTTCTTGTCTTACACATTTCGAAGGCTCGCTCCTTGACCACAGGCTCTTAACGAAGCTCACAGATTCACTGAAAAGACATAACGTTTTGCATTTCATTATTACCACTCCCTTTAGTAGGTTCTCGCAGGTGTAATAACTGCATTGTCTGCCGGGATTTGTAGTTCCTTTCAGTTTAATTTTTCTCTATAGTAGATTCTGTGATGCATCATAATTAAAACATTTTATATTACCCTCAGTGGTTCTCTTATCAGTAAAAGTACGGTTCTCTAGCTTGTCTACTGTCCAACAATTCGGCTCTGAGAGTTCAGGCTTACGTGGCCCCCACTCAATTTGCGGGGTGTTGCAGTCTTCACGGATGGGCTGCCGTTAAATAATTATCAATCAAAAGTGCCCCCAATTCGAAAACGCACTCCACTGTAGACAAATTCAAGGAATTATTTTTATTCACAGTAAACGGCATTTCACTTTTGGAATCTTTTTCTTGCCTTACACGTTTTAGAGGCTTGCTCTTCACGAAGCTCACAGATTCACTGAAAAGACATTACTTTTTGCAGTTCATTATTACCACTTCCTTTAGTAGATTCTAGCAGATGTTAAAACTGCATTGTCTGCTGTGATTTGTTGTTCTTTTCAGTTGAATTTTTTCCCTTTAGTAGATTCTGTGATGCATTGGAATTAAAAGATTTTATATTACCCTCAGTGGGGCTCTTATCAGTAAAAGTCCTGTAACAATTAATATTCTCCGTCCAGTCAGTTCAAAATTAAAAACAAACAAAATATTAACACCAAAAATATTTAAAAATCTAAATAAATAAAAAATATATAAATATGTTAAAAATGAAAATTTTAAAAAACGTATTATAATGTTAAATACGTATGACAAATACCTATAAATAATATATTAAATAAAAGAAAAAATATTTATCAAATAAATAAATATTTTTAATTAGAAATTATTTAAAAACAAAAAACATTAATTATTACATAAATTTACTTTTTTATTTCCTACCCTATAACACCACACAATTCACAAGCCACATCTATATTTTAAAAAAAAATACTTCCATGATTAACATATTCAATTATCAATTAAATAAATATTATTGATTAAAAAACAAATTAAAACTCATAAACACACTTTACCCCTATAATCCCCACAAACCACAGCTAAAATTAAACTGTAAAAAATTACACAATTAAAACTTAATTTTATATAAAAAATCCTAATAGTATTTAACAACTAATTATAAAGTAAATAACATTCATTTACTCCCCACCCTTTACCCCATAAAAGTAAAACCAGCACACACAAAATAAAAAAATTACCCTATTTAAATATCGATTAATTAATTAATATTAATGATCAACAAATTATTATTTAATTAAACATAAATTACTTCCCACCCTTGACCCCTGTAAACACCACAACCCACACCTGAAAAGAATTACACAATTTCCATATTTAATTTTCAATTAATTTATTGATATTAATTAACAACTAATAAATAATCAATAAACATAAATTACTTCCCATCCTTAACTCCTATAAACTCCACAACCTGCACCTAAAAGTAATTACACAATTGCCATTATTAATTTACAATCAACTAATTAATATTAATTAACAACTAATTATTAATTAATTGAAACTAAGTTACTTCCCATTCTTTACTCTATAAACCTCACAACTCACACCTAAAAAGAACTACACAACTACCATAATGAATTACCAATTAATTAAATAATATTAATTTAAAATCAATTAATAATTAATTACAAATTAATTATTTTCCACAATTAACACTATAAAATCTCAATTAAATTAGTATTAATAAATACAAAATAATCATTAATTCATTATAATTAAATAACTTCCCACCCTTTTCCCCTATAAACCCACAACCTGCTATGGAACTCCAAACGCAAAATGTAATTAAAGTAAAATTGATAACTACTAAAAATGTAACACATATATTAAAAAACATAAACAATACTTATACAAAAAACATTCATAGCCTACATTTGAAATATAAACTAAAATACATAGCACTAATTAAAAAATTATATTTTAAACAATTATATTTTTGCAAATTATATTATTGAAAACAATATTTGTAACCTCAAATGCGATATTCTTGACCACGATATTTTTTCTGTCGATATTCCTGTGTCACGATATTTCTAACTCTATGGTGCAGATTCCGATCCAGGTCGGAAAGCACTCCGACCGAGCCGGATCCGGAGTGTTTCCCGACCGAGCCGGAGTCCTGCAGTCCGACCGAGCGAGTACGATGCGGCCGTATGCTGCCAGACTCAGTTCGGTCGGACTCCCATAGAAGTCAATGGGAGCCGGTCATACAATGCGTACATGGGCTCCCATTGACTGAATGGGTACGTCTCGTGCAAGGGCGCCCCCTACAGGAGGTACGCGTCAGTGCCATCCGCACCATACATGCCTGTGTTGGGGGGACCCTTGGGTGTCCCCCTGAGTCTGAGTCGTAGGGCTGCGGGTGACAGGGGGTCCAACGCGAACCCCCAAAGGCAACCACACGGATGTTTTGCGAGCTGGACAATACGGCTCGCACAGGCTGTCCAACGCGTGCATCATTCTGGCTCGGTCGTAAATTGCATCCATTGCACGCCCTGGTTAGCTTACAACCGAGACGTACGGAGCAGTTCGGACCCGGAAACGACTCGGCCGGTGAATTTCACGTAGCTCTCATCGTACTTGCTCGCTTGTATAGCTGTACGAGTCGGGCAGAAAAAACGCGTATGGCTTGTTGATTTTCCGTCCGGATTGCGTTCGGTGCCCTTCCGACCAGGAAGGGCACTTACATTTGTATAAGTCGACATTTCCAACTCGATATTCGGTCTGAATACCTCTGCCAACATTTAAATAATGCACATACTCTTGAACTGCAGTAGTCAGCAATAAGTACTCATGGAATTCATGATTAAGCCTACTCCAAAATCAAGACATAGTAAAATCTTTGTGAATCAGGCTCCCGTATATTCAGGGAACTAGGTCCACAAAAACCATGTAACCACAGACAATTATCTGATTGCAGCTGAGTGAGATTTACAACTTTTGATGCATGCAATCAAAAGTGTCAGTATCTTATCTAATGAATTCAATCAAGAGTGGATTAACTGTTTCACTGTGACACCCTTATGAGAAAATGAACTTATTACTATAGCAACTTGAAGACTCCCAAGAGCTGCATCGGACAGCTGAACTCGAATAACAGGACTTTGAAAGAGGCTGCAGAATGACAAAGGCAGAAAAAGCCCGGAATGGAATTATGGCATGAACCTTCTAATTTATTGGAGTGTAGGCATCAGAGGTGAAACCTCATGGCATGTGGGCTGAAGGTGAACGATGCCGCATTAAACAGAACTGTTGCTGCCAGTGATTAAGCCCACGTGGCTGCTGGCCCTCTGCCAGGCATGGGCTAAATGTGTCAGAACTAATGGCACTCGCTAAGCGCAGCGTACATTTGTCTAAGAATGATATTACTGAATGAAGGCACGTGGAAAGAGAAGGCGAAGCGTGCAGTGACCTTGCTGTCCAAAACTTATCTTGTAGACAGATGATAGAACTGCCTCTTCTGCACAATGAATGTGCGGATCGGCACGGGTGCTTCATAGTGCATTACAATACAGAGGCGCGCTTTTTTCATTCCTGCATGAGGTTGGAATGTTTTGGCTGCAAGTGAGAATAGGGTGACTACAGTACAATTGGCTTGTATCAGTTCTTGAATGTATCATCTTTTCTTCAAAGTAATTGGTGCTGTGGCGTCAAGGTCGCGAAAAGGGGCCAAGAATTGTTCTAGTATGCTTCTCGCGGCTTTAGCCTGAGTTCATTGGTTGCCAGAGTAGGAAGTGTGGTAAAATCGATTCATTATACAGCCTCGCCCAAGAAAATGAGCTTGCTTATGCATATGAAGCATACATGATGAAAGCCGAACGGATACATGCATTTATAGTTAAACGGCATGGCCACTCCTGTCCATGCAGAGCAAGCTATTTTCAAATACGGGTGTCTTGTCTGTGAGCCTTCATGTACTGAACTTACAAAAATGAGTTTCAATCTTTAGCGAGGATGTAGTAATCAGTACTTTCTTTAGATGTCTCCAGTCACAATACACATTGAATATCAATGTGATAGAAACAAGGATATGATCAAATAATACACTGATAAACCATTCAACGTAATCATAGTCATAGAGGCATGAATGAATGTATAATTCTCCAAATCACTTTTGGACTAATCTGCAGACTCTACAAGTGGTGCAGATTTGCATTTTTTTATGAAGCCTTGGATCAAATGGTTTGCAAGTGCTGCATGGGAAAAAGTAGCGGTCCCTGATAACTTAAGAAATGGACCTGACCTACTTAAACTCCCTACATTTCTGATTTTGGATCACCTGAATTTTGTCTCTGGTGTGAATTAGTCTCACTAGTTGAGTTTCGCTCACTGTAAGCCTCTGTAAAATGCTTTCAAGTGTTAACTACCAGTGCCCAACTTTAAAAATATGACTAGCTGCTACCCAGCTGGGGAAAGAGGCTTTGCACTACTTAGGTATGAAAACATGGGCAAAGGCTTGCACGCACATCTGCTGGCTAAGTGAATTTGATTACTCTCCTTTTCAAACAATTATCAGTGCACAGGTAGAATGTCAACAGAACAGATACATTGAGTGTTGTATTTGCAGGCCTTCCAGCTTAATTTGGGCATGCTAAAACAAAATTCCAATTCTCTTCCAACTACTGTGTGAGTCTCCGGCTCAACGTAAATAGATATTTAATGCAACTTGCTCTATGTTTAAAACATCAATAGTGCAAATATAATAATAATTTTGTCATATTTGTACTCCTTCACATACTTTAGTGTTTGCGTTAAAATCCCTATGCAAGTCACTAAGTTAAATATAGTGCAGCCCAGCAGACATTTTAACCCCCCCCCCCACCCCCATGACAACTAGGGACATTTGGTGGGATTAGCCTTCTTTGCTGAGAAAAATCAGAAAAAACGTATTAACTGTCCTTTATCTGACAAGCCTGCACATACCCTTTTATTAAGGGCAAAGGGGAGGCGGCATACCTCTGGCACTAATCACACCAAAAGAAACAGATTTACTGTGTCAGTTGGGGGTGGAGCTAAGGAACATGGGAGAGCTCGTGAAAATCACAACTTGACTTTATCCTCTTGGTAAATCCCAGGATGTTGTTCATGGTGGTGGACTTAACCCCAGAAAGTGTCTAGGTGGGAGCAAAAGGATATTCCAAAATTGAGATACCCCAACATTTATCGAATCAGATATCCCACAATTTACAGGATCGGATATGGAGTTAAATTCCGTTTCATAAGGTAATAAGTCCCGTGATAAAGGCACAACCCAAAACACCAAAATTAAGCAAAAAACAGTTCATTAATTACATTGATATTGAATAGGAATAGAGTGAATTCAAGCAATAAATAAGTCCTAGATCAATGAAACGCTAGAGGATTTCATTACATATTTTAATAATAAGTGGCACAGACTCAATGCAGTGAATTTCTTAATTGTAGAGTTATACCCAGTATGTAAAAATCATAACGTATTCCAAGGTCTTAATGGGCAGTAAAATCAGAAAAGAATCAAACTGCATCCCTAGTAGAACAAGAAAGTCCTCTCTGCTTACCTCAAAAATGTATATTGTTATATGCACAATTCCCCCCCTGCGAGCTCGAGGTCGATGATGGCGGCCGCAAGGCGTTTGCTGCTCCATGCTGCAACTATGCGGCTTTTCCCTCTGTCTCCGCGCACCTTCGGAGTTTTCTTCAGAGATTAGCAGCGGGACAACGATAAATGGTGAAGGATCGGGGATAAGCTGCTGGGCTGAATTCCCCATTGTAGCTGGTTTTTATCATCCGGTCTACCGGGAGAGACGTGATTGACAGCGGTGATCTGTGCTGGGCTGAATTCTTCACTTCAAGGTTGTTTCTTCGGTGATTTTCTGCGAAGCTCCACAGTTTGTCTTCACGCCGAAGCTATCAGCACGATGATCTGCCTTTACTAACAAACGCTGAGGTTCACACTTCTTGGAGTAAAGCTATGATGCAGTAATTCTTCATTCATCTTGGTAAGAGATTCCTGTTGCCTCCGCCGCTGTGGCCGGTCCTTTGCTACATTGTATACCTGTTTATGAAGACTGGTGTTAACTTTTCTGCTCCTGATAGCAGTCGAAGTGTGCGAGGTGTGTCAAAATTTCAAGTCCCAGTATTCATTTTGATGGATCTAGGAAATGGAAATGTGGAGTTCTTTGCAGCAGTGATTCAATTGGTAGATTACTGACTTTCTACGCCCATCCTATTATAGTTGGACAGAGTGAGGTGTTAGTCCAGGCTGCTAGAGTTGTCTGCCCCGCTGCTGCACTTTTATATCTTGTACTGCAGCCGCTGTGTGGGTTAGATTTTCGGTCTCAGTACTTTTTGATGGGCTGGACTTCGCTTTTACTGTAACTTGTCGCACTGTTGCTACTCATATTCACCGGTGAAAAGTTATTTCGCTATTACCAGTCTCAATAATGGGTAAGCAATTGACGGCCAAGGCCAAGGCCAAAATACGACGCCAACAATTAAAGGAGAATTCCGAAGTGGCCAAGCGGGCTGGGTCGGCCGCGGAGAGAGAAATCTCCTCTGTTGAAAATTCTGAGAGCTCCGGAGAAGGCGAGGACGGTCTCCCGGGCGGCAGCCCGACCCAGGTCCACCATCAGAGTCCTTGTAAATCCGCTGTTAGTGCGGCAAAGGAGGAAATTGAGTCACCCGTGGGGGGAATGGCCTTGGCTCTATTAGGTTCAGATGCTAAATTACCTGAGATAACTCAGAGCTTTAATCCAGCGGCCTTATTCGATCTACAGCCGTCCAAAGAGGCCACATCAGTCTCTGCTTTCAAGGCTTCTAAACAATTCCTGTTATTTGAGCGAAAAGCAGCAAGATACAACCCCAATAATACAGCTGGTACTCGTGCAGTTTCATCAGGGGCTCCAACTCCCTCAAATCTCTCTACTTCTCCAATAGTCATTCCTCCCGTTGAAAATCTCGCTTCAACTGCTGGTCCAAGTACTTCCTCGATTATTTCCAGTGGGGTTACTTTGTCTCAGAGTCCGATTATGGGGATGGATACTGAAACTACTGGGGACTTTCAGATCTCAGTTAAGGACATGCTGAATTTAATCCTGCAAGAAATAAGAGAGATGAAGCAAATTCAAAAGATGGAAATGGAGGTGATTTGTAAGCGTCTGGACAAAATTGAAGACTCAATGGCTTCATTTTCTAATCGTCTGCAAGAGTCTGAGACCAGAATTTCTAGGGTGGAGGACAATCTGATCATCGCACAGAAAGAGATCACCACTGTTTCTAAATTTTCGAAGGCTTTCGAATCTAAATTGGATGAGTTAGAGAATTATAATAGAAGGTCAAACCTTCGAATAGTAGGTGTACCTGAGAATATCGAGGGGTCGGACATGACAAAATGGATCACTTCTTTTTTTTCTCAAGAGGTCGTCCCTGAGTTTAAGGGAGACTTAACAATCACTAGGGCGCATCGAGTCCCAGCTCGTCCATTCCCTAACTCTCCGTTTCCTCGGACTATTATTGTCAACTTTGCCGATGTGCGGGTTAAAGAAATAATCCTATCTCAGGCCTTCAAGCAAAGACAATTTCATGTTAATCCTACCACTAAGTGTCGGATTTTTTCCGATATGTCGGCTGCTGCTGCTAGACGGAGAAAGGACTTTGTAAAGATTCTTCAGTTATTTAAGGACAAAGGAGCCCAAGCATCGATTGCACAGCAATCAAAGTTAAAAGTTTTGATTAAGGGCAAATTCTATTTGTGTACAGATGTTGATGAGGCTCGGGAGATGCTTGATAAGTTGGATCAGGGTTAGGCTAAAGTTGGATCGTGATTTGATTTGGCCAGATGGTTACTGAAGATTCTCCTTTCTTTTCTTTTTTTTTCTTCTCTCGCATATTTTATTCAGGGGGAGGGGGGTGCAGGTGGGAACTGGGGGGTCATGGGAATGGTGGCGCATTACCAAGGCGCTCTTATGAGAGGGGTTAGTGCCATGTGGCCAGCGTGGGAGGGAGATACAGGGGTAGTACAGGGCCACGGGACTAGGTCTAGGGGGGGGAGCACTTGGGTGGAGGGGAGAGCACTTGGGTGGAGGGAAGGGGGGGTAAAAATGGAAAATGGAAACTCTTGTGGTTCGCGATGAAAAATATGTTGGCAAGAAGTTATTCTTAATAATTAATGTCTATTGGAGGGGTTAGAGTTGTCTCTTTCAATGTCAATGGATTGAATAATAAAAAAAAAATGCGCACTATTGAGCTCTGGATTAAAACAGAGCGCCCAGCAGTTGTGATGCTGCAAGAAACTAATATTTCTGTGGATAAAATTAACTCTTTTCCCATGTTTAAAAATTGGTCTTCATATTGTGGGTTCTCATGTGCTCAAGAATCTCAAAGGGGAGTCGCGCTGTTTATTAATCGTAATTTAGATGCAGAAATTATCCAGTTTGAAGATGGAGGAGCAGGGCGGTGGTGTTGGGCTACTTGTGTAATCAAAGACAGGAATAGGCCGATTACCTTTGTTAGTTATTATGCCCCAGTGGAAGATCGTGCCCCCATCTATGAGGAGTTATTTCAATCACCACTAATGGTCAGGGGAGATATAGGTATAGGCGGGGATTTTAATATTCTTATTGATATAAAACTAGATTCTACTGGTCTCTTAAAGAAACAATCTAAACCAAAGTCATTAAGGTCCATTATGAAGAACTCCGCATTACTCGATCTTTGTGACCCATGGCGATTAAAATTTCCTCATAAACAAGAATTTACTTATTGGTCGGGAAGACCTAGATCCTCCTCTCGTATTGACTTTTTTTTGGCCTCTACTTCATTAAAATTTTCATATCAGAAATTTTTGCATAATGGCTTTTCAGACCACGCAATGCTGGTAATTGAGTTTAAAGTAGGGGAAGAAATTAAGTCCCCTAAGAGATGGATATTTAATAAAATGTACCTACAAGATAGTAATTGGGTTTCCTTTCTAAAATCGGAAATTGTTGACTTTATTGCCCGTAATTCATACACGGCTCCATTACATATTATCTGGGACTCACTAAAAGCTTTTGTTTGTGGTATTATCATCGCTAAAGACGCAGAAGAATGGCGTACTATTAAACAGACTAGGACCTTACTCTACCAAAGAATCTGTTCCCTAACTCGGCTTCGACAATCTAATTTTTCTAGTCTTGCGCAAAAAAAATTAAATGAGGCCAAACGTGAACTAAGTACGCTTTTTGCTACACAGAGTGAACAGCAATTTCTTATACAATCTCAAAGGAGCTATGAGGAGAGTAATTTTTCTGGCAAACTCCTTGCGTGGCAGGCTAAGGAGCAAGCTGCTGCAAATTTAATTCGTACTTTGAAGTCTCCTATCACCTTGATAGACACATCACAGCCTGATGTTATTGGTACTATAATGCTTTCTCACTATAAACAGATATATAGTCATCATCAGGAAATAGACCATTCTAGGCTCTTAAATTTTTTAGCAAGATATGATATGCCTTCTCTATCTCAGGCAGACAGTGGAGCAATGATGAGTTTATTTTCAAAGTCAGAACTGGAATTAGTGGTAAAGAACCTCCCAATTGGTAAGGCCTGTGGCCCGGATGGCCTCCCCGCTGAATTTTTTAAGGTTTTCTTCTGCGCCTTTTCTGATTTTTTACTACAATTAGTTAATTATATGTTAATGGGTGGGCAAGTTCCAGATTCTTTTGGGGAGGGCACAGTTGTTAGTTTTCTCAAAAAAGGCAAAGATCCCAAAGATCCCAATTCATATAGGCCTATTACATTACTTAACACTGATTATAAGATCCTTACTAAATTATTATCAATACGTTTTAATCACATTGCCAAGGATCCTATTCACCCGGATCAGAATGGCTTTGTGGCAGGCCGACAATTAGCTACAAATACACATTTTCTTACTGAGGCTTTAGATTATTTTCAGATAAATACAATTTCCGCTTTAATTTTATTATTAGACGCGGAAAAAGCTTTTGATTTAGTGGTATGGACAACTTTATTTGTTATTTTAAACCACTTTGGAATTTCTCCATAGATTATTAGCTTAATTCAAAATTTGTACACGGGTGCCAAAGCCAATATAATTATTAATTCAGTTATGGTTGGTAAAGTATCGGTTCAACGGGGCACCAGGCAAGGTTGCCCCTTGTCCCCTATTCTTTTTGCATTTTTTATTGAACCATTAGCCACTGCTATTCGGGAATCCGTAAATATCTCCCCTCCTATTCCTTCTATGGCAAAAATCAAACTATATGCCGATGATATTTTGTTACTGATTAAGTCGGATATTCAATCTCAAACTGCCGCTCTTCAGCTTTTTGAGGAATTCGAACATCTGGGTGGTTATCGAATTAATAAAAAAAAACCTGAAATATTAGTTTGTGGTGGGGGTGAGGTTGAGCTACACACCGATTTACTCGGCTGTATTAATTCAAGACCGAAGAGGTATTTAGGAGTTATGTATTCTGTTTTGGTTTCCGATTTAGTTATGTTGAATTTTGATCCTCTTCTACGCAAGGTTCAATCTTTATTTAATAGATGGGACTCGTTGCCATTTTCCATCATAGGGCGAGTGGCACTTATAAAAATGTCTATTCTTCCGTTATTTAATTTTTTATTTTCTGCCATTCCCTGTTTTTTGCCCAGTGGTTTCTTCTCAAAAGTACAATCATTATTCACAGGGTTTATATGGGCAAAAAAAAGTCCCAGGATAGCAATGCGGATTCTTTACGCCGATACGGAATTGGGAGGTTTAGCCGTACCCAATATTAAAGATTACTATAGCGCATATTTTGCCCAATATTTAGAGCGGTTTAAATCTGGAATGCAGACCCCAACTGTGTTTATTAATTTTCTTTTTAATAGAATTTGTCATGAGGTTCAGATTCCTTCTCCGTTACATATTTCTAAATTACCGAAACTTACTCGTTATAAGACGATGCTTTGGTTCTTTAAGCGTCAGGATGTCTTTCTCAAAAGATATTCTCTCCCGCAATTTAATATTAGAACCCCCTTAAGAAATGCTCTCCTTTTTTTGGGAATGAAAATTGGAGTCGACATTGCACTACAATGGGCACTTTTGGGATTTCATTCTTTGTTAGATTTCTTGAGGGAGGGGACATGGCTGCTACCTGGAGAGATGCAGCTTATTATTCCAGGGAATTTTATGTTACTTGGTTCGTATGTTTCAATCTTTAAAACGTTGGTACAAGTTGAACCAATAAGCATTGGTTCCTCCAATCAGCTATGGGACGATTTGTTTATGACTTCTAGGACGAGGAAGCCAGGGGTATGGAAACGTGTTTTAGCACAATATACTGCGGACGATCTTAGCCAAAAAGCAATTAAAAAATGGCAAGAACAGGAGAATCATGTACTTACTATTAATACTTGGAAAATTATAAATAAACTGAATTTTAGTGTTCTTCGAGGATCTAATTGGAGAAGAATGCTATTCTTCAGTAAATGGCTTCTGTATCGTACTCCTGCTGCCATTGCTAAAATGTTTCCTAACACTACTGCCACCTGTTTTAGATGCCAGCAATATACTCCTGCAAACTGGTCCCACACTATAGCTAACTGTGTTAAAATTATGCCTTTTTGGAATGAGATATTCGAATACTTGCAAAAGTATTGTGGGATTCTGATTACTTATAATGTTAAATTAATATTGTATGGATACGATTCTGATCTTGGTTTGACAGAACAGAGGGTTAAACTATTATTTATTGCAATGGCAGTTGCAAGGTCATTAGTCCTGCAGAACTGGAAGTCAACTCAAGTTCCTCTTTTTAGTGCCTGGCTGCAAAAAATTAGGAATGTTAGAAAGACTGAAATGCGATATGCACAGCGAATAGGTGGGATTATGAAGTTCAATAGAATTTGGAGTCTTTACTTTATGTAATGGTCGATTTCCGTATTTCATAAATTATTTTCTCCATGTTATTCTGTATTTTTATTTTCTGCTTGCCAATTTATATCTTTATTCTCTGTTCGCCAACTTATGTTATTGTCAAATTGTAACTCTGACACAAGATTTTCAATAATAAAAAAAAATAAAAAAATAAAAAAAACAATTCTTGAATAGAAATTTGGGAGCCGATTTACAAGAAACTGACTCATCTTTAGAGATGCGTCGGTTTCCCAGCGCCAGCCTGCGATACCCTTAATCCACCATGGATGCGCCATATTTACAATACGTCGCACCATGGCGCAAGGATTGACAGATGCATCAGAAATTCTACTTTTGGTTTCCACAGAGCAGAAAATCCAAATGACAATGACAGGGCGCTTCTAGACCTACTTGTTACAGCAGCGATAAAGGTCATCCTAAATAATTGGAAAGACACGCGGAAAGCATTTTTCAAGTGCTGGTTGAACTGGGTCTCCAATATAAGGGGTTCTGACAATGTGGGCCTACAAAATTCTCCATGGATATCCCCACTCAGACACATGTGGGACAGCCTAGATCAATACTTCACGTCTCATAAACCACCATGATTTGGGAGTCACGAAAGTCTGGCCAACCGATCACTTCATTGTGTCTCCCTTGCACTAGCTCACTGTATCTTAAAAGCCCATATATCCTGTCAACGCGTACCTTAAGCTAGTAGTTATCTATTGTTAGTGATATTTCTTTTGCTTCATAAATTATTTTTTTTCTAATTTCCTATCTTTACATCACATAGAATTTTGATTATGTATATTGTATCATTGGGGGTCGGAGGATATATATGGTGACCTTTAGAGCATTTCGTTTATCTCAATTAGCTATCAACTTATTCTGTTCGTTGTGTTTACTCTGCCATGGTGTCACCTTCAATTCAATCATTACTGTAGTATGTCAATCTCTCAACGCTTATATTCATTTGTCTGTCACATGAGTTTTATTATTTGCTCAGTTTTGTTAAAAAACAACCAATAAAAAAAAAAGAAATTCTGATACATTTGTTGGCCCAAAAGTCATGCATTGCTGGAGTCGTTTCGCAAGAACAACGCAACTCCAGCAATGCATATTAAGGCCTATGCTTATTGTACTGTGTCACTCCTTATGCTTGATTCAAGCAGGCGTAAGGTTTTGATGCAGTGGCGTCCTAGAAGTGGTGCAGTGAAATCTTGTTGATTTCACTGTGTCACTTTACAAGGCTTTCCTGCATGGGAATGCCCACCCTGACGCAGGTATAATGTGACTCAGGTCTTTAGCAACGTGATGTGTCTCCCTAGATGTGTCACATTGTAAATTGGCCGCATTGTTTACGTCGCTGCTCCATCACAAAAGTGATGCAACTGTGGCGCAAAAGTGTTGCATGGGTCTTGTAAATCTGCCCCTAAGAACCTTTGTGAATTCATCATGGTGTTAGTGAATGTATCATCTCTTCAGCAAATCTGAGCACAAAAAAAACGAAACTTCACACTACATTAACATCTAAGGACTATCCCCCTACATAAATAATTATTCACCACACTCTATGCTAATATCATCTGGTGATGCTCAAACAAACAAGATACATAGACAATGTCACACTATTTGAATGAATAGATCTCAGGGAAGAAACAGAAGACATGGCAACTTGTTGCAAGTTACATCTGAGCTACATAAAGTTTGCCAAGAGCAGAACAAGAATAACAGTGGAAATATCCTATTACATTTTAACTTGACTATGTACTGTGGGAAGCACTGACTGAGTGACAGAAATGACTTTCATTTTTAATCAAAATTACGTTTTACACAGAAATCTCATCTAGTTCACATATACTCAGAAAACATACTTCGACGCATCCTAGGAAAATCGTTTCAAAAGCAATTACATTAAATCATCCTATACATTTGGAATCAAGTCTTAATAATGCACAACATTATAAATCGACAACATTCTCTTACACCTGTCAGGGAGGTTGAGAGTTGATGTTGCATAGCTCGAGTAGAAAGAGACATCTGCCATCTAGTACCCTCCACATCTACATTTAAATCCCTGCACTAAGTAAAAACACTGAAAATAAGAGGAAACCAGATATGAAGAAGGACAGGCCTCTTGTGAATCAACCCTTGCCTAAAGAGGACTTCAGGTTTGTACTTTTTGTACTTCTTTGGCTTCTTCTGGACCCTGTCTCCGGGGACAGTGACACTGTTCTCACCACTCCTTCTGGTGGTGAACTTGCTGGGGACAGTGGAGGAGATGGGTGCCTCCAACATATGTGGGAAAGTTTTGACTGGGCATGCCCAGGGTATCCAAGGACTCCGCAAAATGCAAGACACACAGGTGTCCTGCAAGTAGCCAGTAGGCTGTAGGACCTGCTGGATGAGGCAGGAAATGCAATCTACTTCCAGGGCTTTTAATAGCTTCTGCTAAATGTTCCTGTGTCAGCAATTGGAGGCTGAATGAACAGGAAAGGTCTCTGAGATCTTCTTCATCAGAGGAAGTGCATTTAAAATTAAAAGCTCCATCAAGTAAAGATCTAAACTTTTTAGAGGCCAGAAGGCTCTTAATTAATACACCTTATGTATGAGGCATGCCATTGGGAAAACACAATTTGAACCCAGCTCAAACATCCTAACAAGGCACAAGATTATTGCGTTTGTTGTTGTCCCTCAAGTTGAGACCTGCCCAGCAGGCCCCCAGTGCCACCAGACTCAGAAAATACTTATCATACCACAGAGTTTTTAAATGTAATTGCCACGGGGAGTGCAAATACACTGGGGGACCAACCCATGTAGCATGTGGCCTAGCATAAGGTAGACTTACTACCCTAGGGAGGAGCAGTGCCAAGTGCCCTAAGATTACTGACCAATCATGCTTCAACTTAAACAAATTTCCCCTGAGCCAGTGCCCCATGGGGAAGCAGTGTGCCAGGCCATGTCATATTCTCCCAGCTTGTGCCCCCTCTCCATGCAACTCCACTCCCCATACACATGGCTGTGAGAGAAAGGCTGAGCCGGGAGGAACCTGAGAGGCTGGAGAACAAGACAGGTGGGGAGAGCAGAAACTAAAGCACTTGTTTCAGCAGTGTACCCATGGGCAGGAGGAAGGACTAATCAGGTTACCCCACTGGCAGAGAGATGTGCTAGATGAGTGGGGAATAAGGGTGTGCTAGATGAATGGGAAGAAGGCCTAGCCACAATTGTTTGTGATTTTATGTCGCGAAGTGCCCAGCATGGTTAGGTGTCCCGTGTGGGGGAAGTGACATCACCTGAGGAAGAGTAACAGCATATAATTTGTTGAAGAATGAACAAAAAGCTTCATTTTACACTCCGCCTGGTAGATTTAAAAAAAAAATCTTAAAGGTAAAGCTTCAAGTTTAAGGCCTGCCAGAAGCATGGCAGTCCCCCCAGGGCCTCACTGTAAATTTTAAATGTACTTTACCCTAAAACTCCTGGGTCACTAAACAGTAACACTGGGAACATTTTGCCTCTGTTTTCAAGCACTCTTGTAGCTCAGAATTGTGTCCAGCCGATCCAGGGGACATGGGTCTTTGTTGATCGGAAGTGTGGTTACTTATTAAAGGTAGATGAAGAAGTGTGCAATCCTAATGGCAAGGAAAGTTGGTAGTTTCTTAGCAGATTTTCTTTGTTGAATTGCTTTATTGTAAATTAAGTTATTTTATACTTGACTGTTATGGTGACACCTTGACAAAGCCAGTAGGCCTAACTGTTTATAAATATTCACCTCATTGGGGTATACAGTTTTTAGGGGTTAGAGCTTACTGGTGCGCAGATTGTTAGAGAAGACTCCAACACATGGGGACAGTGTCACCATAGACATTTTTGCCTGCCATTCTCTATCTATATTATATAATTTGTGTGTGGTATTTAGTAGAGTGTGTAATAGAGTAGTGTATATTTTCATAAGCAAGAGCACAGGTTTGAAAGCAATTTATTGCATGTTGTTTGATGCTCTGCTGATTTCTGAGCCTCTAACTTATGGCTCCCACCCTAATAAAGCCTTAGACTACTCTTTCGCTTGCCCTGAGACTCAAATGCTAAAAAAGGGTACTTGGTTCCCAATTCGGAGGACTGCTGTACAGGGGCCCCTGGACAAAAGTGGCAAAAGACCACAGTTGTTACACTTGAGTGTTGATTACCCTCAACCTACTGCTCTGTGACCCTCCTACACACATTTCTCACTGGTCCAGCAACACAATCCTAAAGAAATAATCTAAAGAAGAACAGCATAAATTGGGCAGACATTACCACTAAACAGATTGTAGGACTTTTAATAAAACAACGCTGTTTCTCTGTTGCTCACCACAGAATTAGGTCTACAGTGCACATTCATAACAAAGAAGTCAGACCACATCAGGCTGGGTGGGAATATTGAATTTGTTTTTGTTCTTTAAAACCCGTCATTAAAAATGTACGGTAGTGGGAAGAACACCTCGCATCTCAAAGTACTCAGGGGCAGATTTACAAGGCCCTTGCACCACTTTTGCGTCACTTTTGCCATGTTAAAAGTGACGCAAAAGTGGCGCAAGGGGCTTGTAAATCTGCCCCTCAGAATGCAACTTGCATACCAATGTGTACCAAAGTAATGTAACCAACAAAAGCTGTGTATCTTCGTGTTTTATGAAGTTTAGTTGTGACGTTTTGTTCAGTATCTAACCTCCCATTTGCAGGTTCAAGAATCCTGCCTGTGAACATATCAGCCAACGTTTTAACAAAAAAAATTATAGTACTTACTTATGGTATAGCAAATACTGCCTTCTACTTACGGTATGGCAAATAGTGCCTTTAGTCTTAGGACTGTATCACATGAGGTGAGAAACGAAAGTGCTAATTTAAGGCATGGGGATGGATCAGGAAACTTTTTTAATTGGTGGTATGTCATGTCCCTAATAAAAAGAAAGCTATTCCTTGGTACAAACACTCTTTACCATCGTATTATTAAAAGCAGATTTCGGAAGGAGGTAATGTGTGACAAGAATGTTTGTGCATCTTTTTGTGTGGCATTTTGCTCTAACAGGGATGGGTTTTGTTGGTTTTGTGATATGTGTTTGTGCTGCCTTTTTCACTATGTGAGAATGTTGTGTTTAACTGTGTTTGTTTTGGCTGTGTTTATGATTGACTTCTGTGTTTTTCTCACGTGTTATGTTTTTGCTCTGTTGTTTTGTGCTTGTTACATTGCTATGTTCTGTTGTTTACTGACGTCAACTAATGCTGCTACATTTCCAGCCAAATGCAGTAAATACCTTTAATTTTACCATGACAAGCAAAAATGTGCCGCTGTCTAAAGCCATAAAAAAGCACTGTTCCAGTCATCAACTATTTAAGGTGTGAGTCAGCATAAAAGTTTGACAGAGACTGTCTTAAATTACCAGTCCAGTAAACAAATGTTGTAGTATGCAAACAAATAATTGAGGGAATGCTGAACAAATCAAACATTCACCCCCGTCAATAGATCTGGGTTAAATCCATCTTTCCTTTGCTGGAAATGGTCTTTCAGGTTAGCTAGGGTATGCACCTAAGCCAGGCAGAACTCACCACTCTAGTCAGGGTGAGGGAGTTACACACCCAAGATAACCCCAGCTCACCCCCTTGGTAGCTTGGGAGCGCATTCAGGCTTATTTCAAAGGTAATGTGTAAAGCGTTTACGCAACATATACTCACACCAGTGACGCACAGGCACACCACTGAAAGATATTCCACACAAGGGCATATAAAAATATCCTTTGTATTATATATTAAAACACATTAGAGCACAATCACATAATTAACTTTGCCACTAGGCAATTATCATGACATCACATAGGCCATACATCACTTTGCCAACAGGCAAGTATCATAATTGTACATGTAGTGCAAAAAGGTAATTACCTATGAGTTGCACACGTCATAAAATCATTATAACGATAACACTTCACACCATCACTGTGTAGAATATGTAGGGCAATATAATAAATCCCATGAAACATCACAGGTTAGGGTTCCCATATCAGCGCTGGGAATGTGGCAGAAAACAACTAGTACCCCAACAACTGGGCACCACACCCGCAAAATCATGTGTTTACCGGTCACTCAGTGCTGTGGACACCCAGCCGAAACTGTAGACCACAGCAGCACCTGCATGCCTATTGTTAATACTGTGGTAAACCTTCCCAGCAGCGGCCTCCGTCGAGGGCTCGCCCTGCCAAGCCATCCAATTCACAAACGCCCCCAAAGTGTGTGATCCCGTAGCAGAGTGGGGGAAGGCACACACACCCCACCCTTGTTCGGCCGCTTCTCACCAGTAAGTACAAAGCATGGTTGCCCGCTCTCGTGCAGCGCACAGCTCCAACAAATAGTAGGGCCCTCGCCCGGTTCCAGGGACGTACGCCAGGCTTGAGCCCTCGCAGCGTTCCCGGTCTTAACACCAGGCCGGTGAAGGGCAGAGGCACTTCTCAGCCTTCCTCCCTGCTGACAGATCTCTCTCCCAGGCCCCTGTTCCTGCTTTCTCACACAGGTCAGCTGCTGCCTCGCATGGCCTTCTCCTGGCTGCTCCCCTTTCCCTTCAGCTCCTAGGCCGCTGCCAGGCAACACATGGGCATCTTGGTCATGCTGGAGATGCTTCCCTTGTGGTCACGCAACAACCAGGAGCTCTGGGCAGTCGCTCGTTTGCCAGAAACGTCTTGGGACTCCTTGGCGCCGGCCGCATTCTGTTTGCAGTATTTGCAGCAGGGATCGGCCCTGCAATTTGGGCCAAGGCAATCTTCCCCAAAGAGAGTAGGAAAAAGAAAAACAACAACCAAACACCAGGAAACTCTAAAACACCCAGCACCAGGAAATCTCCACCACGTTAGGGGCTAGGCACTTTCAGCAAAGCAAAAGCACAAGTATGTTCTCTCAGCAGAAGGGAAATACAGCGCTCACCATGCGCTGTTTTTGCAACTTGTTATATGACACTCTAGTCCTTTCTCCCTGGCACCAGACAGGAGCACCAATTGCAGGACGGCCCACACCATACACAGCAGGGACAGCACTCTTCACACCGCTCTTCCAATTTCCCCCAGGCAGGTTCCTCTTAGATCCAGCCAGGATCTTTCTTGAAATCTTTTGCGTTCCTTAGATTTCCAACAGGAGGCCAGCACACACAAGCCCTTGCAGATCCGTCAGAGGCAGGATACCACAGTTGGTCAAAAAGAGACAGACAGAATCATGAACTGAAGGCCAACCCACCCCTCACACAGAAAAGTAAGCACTCCTCACACAGTCCTTCAGCTCTTCTTCTTGGCAGGGTCCTCTTGTTCTTTGAAGTAATCTAAAGCCCTGGGGTTTTAGGCTCAATACTTATACCCTGCATTGTCATCGTTCTCTTTGCTGTAAGGATCTCTGACCCCTGTCCAAACCAGTCCTGCCCTCCCTGGTGCAGCATGACCACAGGGGGTGGAGATAGCATTGTGAAAAACTAGACACAGCCTATTCAGGTGCAAGCGAAACTCCTCCCACTATTCAGCCTAGTGATGAGTCACCCAGGGAAGGCAGGACACACCGCAAACCCTGTGACTGTCTCGTTTGAATGCACATCCCCAGCTCCTGTCACTCAAACACCAGATGCTGAATACACAAACAGCCATAGACACACAGAATGGTAAAGTATGAAAATGGTCACTTTCTGAAAGGGGCATTTTCAAACACAGAATTTAAAAACCACTCAATTTTTCTATCTTGTCCATGTGGAAAGCTACATATGTAAAATATTATGGTGCAGCCTCAAGGATAAGCCTATGGGACAAATGGCCTTTCAATAGTGAAAATCAAAATACATAGGGGCAGATTTATGTGAGACTTGCGCCACTTTTACGCCTCCGTTGCGTCACTTTTGTGACGCTGAGGCGGCGTAAACCCTGCGCCACGTTGCGCCCCATTTACATCGTGACGCATCTATGGAGATGCGTCACGGTGTAATGCCCTGCGCCACATTAAACCTGCGTCAGGTTTAATGTATGCAGGGTGGGCGTTCCATCGGAAAATGCCTCGGAAAAATGACGCAGTGAAATCTACAAGATTTCACTCAGTCACTTTTCCGACGCTGCTGCGTCAAAACCTTGTGCCTGCTTGAAGCAGGCATAAGACATGACGCAGCATGTTAGGTAAGGGCAGTCCCTAAACATTGCTGGAGTTGCGTCGTGCTTGCGACACGACTCCAGCAATGCGCCGCCCTTACGCCATCAGATGCGTCACGCATCTGTTTATCCTTGCGCCACGATGCGCTGCATTGTAAATGCGGCGCATCTGTGCTGGCGCAAGGGTAAACTTGCGTGACGCATCTTTCCTGGCGCATCCCTGCTGATTTGCAGGATGCGCCAGGAAACATAAATCTGCCCCATAGTATTTCACTATCAGGACATGTCACACACAGCAGTACGTGTCCTACCTTTCACATACACAGCAACCTTTCCATGAGGGTACCTTGGGCCTGCCTTACCGGTGTCTTACATATCAGGAAAGGAAAGTGGGTGTACTTGCCAGGACAAAATGGCATTTTACAGCTTTACGTGCAGACACAACAGTGGTAGATCTGAGTCACATTTACCGGGCTACTCATGTGGGTGGCAGAACCAGTGCTGGAAACCCACTAGTAGCATTTGATTTACAGGCCCTGGCACACATTGTGCACTTTACTAGGGATTTACAAGGAATTCAAATATGCCAATCATGGATAACCAATCATTGTCACAATTAATACAGAGAGCATATGCACTTTAGCAATGATCAGCACTGGCAAGGTGCCCAGAATCCTATAGCCAACAAAGACAGGGTCAGAGAAATAGGAGGCAAAATGTTTGGGGATAAACCTGCCAAAAGGGCCAGGTCTAACACCATGCCACACCAGTTTGGATCCAGGCTTATGTAAGTCAGTCATGACGCAGCCCCTCATGGGAACAGTCCAGCCCGAACTGCCAAGCCAGGGCTTCCCTGGAGTGTAAACAAGCATCCTGGGACCGGTTTTAGGGTACCACCCCCTCATCAGCCAGGTTAGCTTGTATACTGTGGCAGAGCAAGCAAGGAGCCCACATCTGAGCATACCCTTCCCACTTAGGGTGAGAAAAGTAAAAAGAACAGATGATGTACGAAATGCTGAGCAAATCAAACATTCAACCCCAGTCAAGAGATCTGGATTAAATCCACCATTCTTTAGCTCACCATGCCCCCTCCCCAGTTTGGACCCAGCCATATGCAAATCAGTCTCGCCCCTGCTCCTCATGGGAACAGTCCAGCCCGAACTGCCAAGCCAGGTCCTCCCTGGACCAAAAGCAAGCATCCTGGGACCAGGTTTGAATTATCACCTCTCATCAGTCAGGTTAGCTTAAATCCAGCAGAACAGCGAGCAAAGAACCCATGTTGGGGTATACCATCCCATTTAGGGTAAAAAATGCTGCACAAACAAATGATGGACAGAGTGTTGAACAAATCAAATATTTGCCCCCAGTCAAGAGATCTGGGTTATATCCATCATTTTTTTGCTCACAATGCCATCTCAGTTTGGACACAGCCAAATGCAAATCAGTCTTGACCCCCCTCCTCATGGGTACAGTCCAGCCCAATCTGCCAAGCCAAGTTCTCGCTGGACTGTAAACAAGCCTGGCCTGGCCTGGCAGTTCAGGATGGATTGTTCCTATTTGGAACAGGGTCAAGACTGATTTGCAAATGACTGGGTCCAAACTGGGGTTCCATGATGAGCAAAAAACAGATGGAATAATCCCATATATGTGACTGGGGGTGAGTGTTTTATTTGTTCATCATGCCAACTATCATCTGTTCCTTTTGCCTTTGTCACCCTAAGTGGGAAGGGTATGCCCAGATGCAGGTCCTGCGCTCACTATGCCTTTGGATTTAAGCTAGCCTGGCTGATGGGGTGTGATTTTCCGAAACCGGTCCCATGATGCTTGTTTCTGCTCCAGGTAGGACCTGGTCTGGCAGTTTGTGGTGGACTGTTCCCATGGGGAGCAGGATCAAGACTGATTTGCATATGGCTGGGTCCAAACTAGGGTGGCTTGGTGACCAAAACAAACAATGGATTAAACCCAGATCTGTGACAAGGGGTGAAAGTTTGATTTGTTCTGCATTACATTCATCATCTTTCCTTTTTGCAATTATGTAGTACAGGACCAGGTTTCTAACACAGTTTTAATTTGAATGGTGTCATAAATAATTGAATAGCTAGAGTAGTGTTAAATGGTTGTTTGGCACTGGAATTTTAAGGAATGTGTATTTTTGGGCTGGAAACATATCAGTGTTTGTTTACACTTCTAAAATAATGGCAGAACAGAACATGATGCAGTAACCTATTACAAGGCAAAATAACTCCATAAAAAAAGTCAGATAACAGCAGAGGAAAACAGAACTTAACACAACAACCAAAGAAAAGCACACCAACAATACAAAGAAATAATGTAACAGAAAAACAAAACAGTGCGGAAAACAAAGCAGCATTTCACCAGCACCACAAGATATACAACAACAAACACACACTGATACTTCTGTCATGCATCACTTTCTCTACAAGGCTGTTTTTAAAATACTGTGGTAAAACATATTTAGGCTAAGCACTGCCTTAATTTACCACAAAGAACATACAAATCTTTCGTGATCCTACTCTCAGAGGGGGAGATTTACCATTTTTTCACGTAGAGCACTGCCGCAGCCACAAATGCTGTGCTGTGCTGCGTGAAAAGGAGAGAGGAGGAGAGCGCCCAATTTACTAAAAATAAGGCACTCTCCTCCCCTTTACCTTGCACCGGCTGGCGCACGTCACGGAGACACCTTTTCACCAGGGTGCAAGGGTGTCTCTGTGAGTCTAGCATAGATTGTGTACTGGAAGGGAATGCTTCCAGTACAAAATACTATACTTAGATTAACTTGAAGCCTTTTCCCACTTTGTATGTGTGGTGTACAGTGCAGCACACATGCAAAGTCGGAAAAGGAAGGAGAAATGAAATCATTTCTCCTTCCTTGTGCCTACTTTGAAAGGGCACAGTTTTCTCACTCTAAACCCCGTTTACTTTGTTTACTAACTTGGGTTCAGCATGTGAGAACGCCCATGCTCCACTCAAGGTATGCCTCCTTTGCGCTTCGTAATGGAAAGCAGCGCCATGCTCTGCATTACTTTCCCGTTATTTCCAGTGCTAAACAAGTCAAGCACAGGAAAGTAAATTGGGGAAAAAAAAGATTTGTGCCGATTTGCGTCACTTTTGTGACACAAAAACACATAAAATCTTAGTAAATCTCCCCCAGAGTGTGTATCGCATAAGGAATGAGATTAAATCAATGTCCATTTAACAGCTACCTTCACCAACCTATTATTTGGTAGTGGCACCACTCATTTATTTATTTGCGTAACACTATACATCTTGTACATATTTGATTCATTAGCACAATTTTCTGTGGTAATCAGATCTGTTTTGAAGATGCAAGAAATATTATTCATATTATTCTCTGTAGACAAAATGTAAGCAGTGAATTTTGGTGATACAAAGCATGTCTAACCACCACGCAAGACATACTGCCACATGCATCAACATAAGAAATTGCGATTCCTAAATATCGATTTTTAAGGAATTGCTATTTAGGAATCACAATTCCTTATGCATGTAGGAATTGCAAAATAAATTGCGATTCCTACCAATTACCAAATTACAATTTGCAAATTGTGCATCGCTATTAGGAAATGTCACTCCATTTATTCCTATGGGCCTATAGGCCCATAGGAGTGAATGGGAATGCATTTGCAAATTGTGATTACCAAATTGGCAATCGAAAATTATGCAATTAATGCAATTCCAAGGGTGACAGGGGGCCTAAGGACTGCTGATGCAACCCGCCAAAAGGTTAAGTGTGCACTTGTGGCACACACACATGCCCTAAGGGCAAGCGTGTGCGCCACATGTCAATTTGAAAAATGCATTGTTGTGCATTTTTCAAAGAATGCGCAGATTACCATCAACTTCAAGTTGATGGTAATTAGCATTCCCTAAATGCACGGTTTGCATTTAGGATAGGCTTGATGCATCGCAGTTAGGGAATCGCAAATTGAGATTCCCTAAATGCATTCACAATTTCGGTAATCGCAAAAAATTGTGATTACCTATTTTGAGAATGGAAAGCCTTTGATGCATCAGAAAAGGCATTTTTGCCCTTCCAAACGGCCCGATTCTCCGAATCGGCCTGTTTGCAAGCCCAAATGAATCACTACAATACCGACTTACTTGTTATCATTTTATTATACTTTTTATGGATGAGCAGTTATACACTCCTGCTTCAAAGCAGCACTGATGACCACACAAAGACCTGAAACAAAAAGCACACCCCTACAGAACGCAATATGCAGCTAAATAGTATCACTGTGAATATTAGCAGCATCCGGAGCAGACTATCCTATCAGGAATCTTTCTATTCAGGGAGATTGTATCTGTATCATGGTGCAGTTCTTATGTTCTCAGTGGAATGAGACGTGCACATGCCATTGTGTGTACAATGTGGCGCGTTTCTCCACTCTAGAAAGAAGTTCATCTGCCTTGGGAGTCGTGCTCTGTGCATTGTTCGTTTGTGAAGGAGAGATGACCTGTGCGTCAGCGGTGGTGCTCAGCTGCACAACGAGGAAATCGCCTATTTGACTGAACAGTTCGAGAAAATATGAATTGATAACGATCAATAGTATTTCTAGAGAGCTCCGTAGACATTATGTAAAAAGCAGCTGTATGGCACCAGCATTCTATTATTAGATATGATCAAATGCTGGGACAGGCTGGAGGGGTATTATGAGGCCGAATCACAGAAAAAAACTGCCAATCAAGAAGCACAGCTTATATTTCTTCCTGGCAGCAAAATCTAGAGGCATATTTACATAGAAGTGGTGGAGCGCGACATTAGCGTTCTCGGCTTAACGTTGCACTCCGCCACTTTAGAACCGCAGGGCTGCACTATATTTACAACAATATGGTGCAGCCCTGCGTTTTTCCCTGCACTGGTGCTAAATTCAGCTGCCTAGCGCCAACGCAGGCACCTTTGCACCATAGTGCAAGAGTGTCTGCGTTGCAGGGGAAGATTGTTTATGTGCAAAAAGGTGTCCCTTCCTGCACATGAAAAATCTTTAAATGGCGTTTTGTAACTTATGTATGTCCTGCTTTATGCAGCACACATAGAAGTTGTTTTACATCATTTTTTTAATGATTGTTTATGTGCTGGAAGCAACATCTTCCTGCACATAAACAACCAATAGCGTTTTGCTGTTTCCATGTGCGCTGCACAACACAGCACACATGGAAACAGCAAAAACAAGAAGAAATTAATAATTTCTCCTCGTTGTGCCAGGGTGAGACCGGGTTTTCCCTGGTCTTAATTTTGGTACGGCCCCATA
This sequence comes from Triturus cristatus, assembly GCF_964204655.1. Taxonomy (NCBI): domain Eukaryota; kingdom Metazoa; phylum Chordata; class Amphibia; order Caudata; family Salamandridae; genus Triturus; species Triturus cristatus. Next base: position 417,630,080 of record NC_140582.1, read on the forward strand.
TTTACGCCCACCACAACATCCATTGCCCTCCCCTTTCACGCTCAGTATAGCGTGAAAGGGTGCCTTATTCACAGGGCAGCATTAAGCCATGTTAAGCGGCTTAACACTGCCTTGTAAATAAGGCAAGTCCCCTATTCGCCATTAAACGTCACTAAAAGTGAAGTTGTGATGGGACTAGGGGCTTGCAAATATGCCCCAGAATAAGGCAATGCAGCACTTTGCGCTGCATTGCCTTACTCCATATCTATGAGGCCATGCAAAGGCAAGCAGGGTAGCTTTCCGTCACCTCATAGATAGGGGTGAGAGGCCGGAGCACCAGAGCTTCAAAAAAAGGTATGCTCCGGTGGCGCAGGCCTATTGTAAATAAGCCCTAAAGTTTTAAAGTTTTAAAAATAGCCAATTTGCAACTGCTACTTTTGGGAAATGAATGCCTCTATTGACAATTACAGTAGCAATAGCATGATAATGTAACCTCTGATCCTACTAATTCAGGCCTTGTTTCACAAAACTGCTCCAGGAAAAAAAGGTCCTTAACACAAGGCCCTTTATTCGATTCTGAATCTGCAAAAACCTTATCTCAAACAAAATTTCCAAAACATAATTTAAATAAATGGCCTGCCACAGCTAAATTGACAGATCTTTTTAGGATGAGAAGAGCCTGTTCTGTGATCCTACTACAAGTGGGAGCATTCTTCACACATGGACAGAAAAGAAAATATTATGGGGCATATTATCAAGGACGGCGTTAAAATTATCGCCGGTTTAGCGGCAGAAAACAGCCACTAAAGCAGCGATAATGGGCTTGATAATATGCCCTGGAGAATTCCAATAGAAGCCCATGTTGACACCAGAACATGGACTTCCCTTGGAATTCTCAAGGCATATTATCAAGCCCATTATCGCCGCTTTAGCGGCAGTTTTCTGCCGCTAAACCGGCGATAATTTTTAACGCCATCCTGGATAATATGCCCCTAAGTGGCTTAACCCTGCCTTGGAAATAAGGCAAAGTCCATATCGCCACCACAACGTCATGAAAAGTGATGTTGTGGTGGCGATTGAGGCTTGTAAATATGCCCCCAAGTTTGAAAGCAGCTGTATTGTATTGCATCTATGTTCTTAAAGTGCTTTCATACCACTTAAGGGGAACAAACTGCTTTCTTGATTTTTTTAATAAATAGGGCTATGCATATTGCGCTTCATAAAGCACTTTGCATTCATGGCAATAGGTAAAATGGTGTGTCTGGCTCATGTATTCCTCACCTGTGTTGTTTCTGCGATGGGGCTGCAGAGGAGCAATTGACATAGCTATGCTGTAGTCAATGCTTATTTGAGACGGTGGTTGCAGGTCGGGCCCACCCACACTCATTTTTTGGTACCAGCATCTATTTTTCTTCATCAGATTTTGACCCACAGCAAGAGAATGTAAAAGACACAAGGAGGAAAGGAAGGAAGAAGAAGACAAAAATCGCCGACAAAGTGTGAAAGAAAAGACGAAAAAGAGCCTTTAAGAGTGAGATAACCTATCGGGGAGTGTCGGGTGGTGGATTAAAAAGGCATGTGTCTGAAACAAGTCTCTGCAACCTTGTTATTTGGCAAGCTGACATTCAATTGCACCGGCTGCTGGCTTCTGAACAAAGCTTTGGGCCCTTGAGCTTATTCTTTTACAAATCAAGCACTGGCCTTGCAGAGACATCTTGGTGTGAACCTGGGAACCTTAAGATTTAGATGAGCCAAGGCCCATGTTAATAGTCAGGCAGTACAGATTTCTTGTGTAAAATTCTAAGCTGTCAGATCAAGCATGGCCCAGAGTTCCCACACCTGGATTTTCCAGGTGCAGAAACACCACGGACAGAAAACCTAGCTGGTCAAATTGCTCTGTGCGCGGACAGCATTGCTGTCTGGACCTGTTCAACAGCCTCGCCCAACCATTAACAAAGGCTGTAGGGGAGAAATTAACTCTCCCATACCAGACAGCATCTTTGAAGCTTAAAGTGGACATGCATGAGGGGAGAAATACACAGATTTCTCTCTTATTTGTTATGCCACTGTGTACTTTCTCCCTTTCACACTACGCAGCACAGCAACTTAGGTTACTGCCTTCTATTGCATGAACTAATATTACATTTGCCGTGATGCTCAGAGCTATGTAGAAGGTTGGGAGAGCAGCAGTGGGAGATACTACCTGGAAGCAGCAGTGGGGCGGGTGAGGGCAAGGGCAAGGGGATAGGGGTAAAGGGTGGGGGTGGAGATGGGTTAAAAAAAATCACTTACCTCCCGGCCAGTCGGCTGGCCAGCGGTTACCTTTCTTACGTCTTCTTCATGGCTTCTTGTGGGAGACAGGAAGCAGGAAGCCCAAGGCTCCTAGGCGCCTTGCACTCAATCACAATGCTGCAATGCCGCGTTGTGGTTGGTCTGAGCGCCATCATATGGTGCTCAGCCAGGGGCTGGAAGGGTGGACATGTTCTCCACACAGCCTGTAATGCAGGCTACATGGAGAACACAGTATGTGCGCATGACTGTTTTAGGAGTTCCAAGAGACCCGGCCAAGCACTCATGCTCACACAGGGAGTGCAAACCACTCCTCCCCCTGGTCTGAGAGCTGTGCCAGCCCACAAAGACGCCCCAACAGGGAAACCAAAAATGCTAATAACCTCGAGTTATCATTTTATTTTTCCTTTTTTTACATGGCAAAAAGCAGTGGAGCGACGCCCCTCCACCTTAGCGGAGGAGCCGCCACTGGACAGCATGTGGGACGTAACCCTGCTTGAGGGAGGGTGTTTGTTCATCAGTTACTGTTTTACTGTGCATTTGCATCAAACACTGTTTTAATTACGATAGCTGATTTCATTTATGAACTGAAAAAAGACTTGTTGTGTAACAACTACCATGTTACAGTTCAAAAACATCCTAATTAAAATAAAACAGTGAAGATTCTAAAGCTTAGAAGAACTTTAATTGAATACAGGACTAATGATGTCCTTTAATAAAAAAGGGACTTCCAGAAACTAGAAAAACATGGACATATTTTAGAAAAAAATCTAGATATGAAAGGATGATATTTAAAAAATAAATCAAAGCAATGCAAATGTTATGGAAAACAATAGCAAGACAGGTTAGAAGTAGAAATCATACAATACTATTCACAATTTATGAAAGCGAAACGTAAGTATGCTTGAACACACAATAAAGACTTCCATTTTCTTTTCTGTCCATGTGTGAAGAATGCTCCCCTTGAAGTAGGATCGCAGAAAACGCTCTTCTCATCTTAAAAAGATCTGTCTATCTAGCTGTGGCAGGCCATTTATTTAAATTATGTTTTGCCAACTTTGTTTGTGATTACGTATTTTCAGATTCAGAATCGAATAAAGGGCCCTGTGTGAAAGGACCTTTATTTCCTGGAGCAGTTATGTGAAAGAAGGCCTGAATTAGTAGGATCGGTGGTTCCATTATCATGCTATCGCCACTGTAATTGTCAATAGAGGCATTCATTTCCCAAAAAGTAGCAGTTGCAATTTTGCTATTTTTAAAACTTTAGGGGTTCTTTTCAAGAGGCCTGCGCCACAGGAGCATCACTTTTGTTGACGCTCTGGTGCTCAGGCCTCTAAATAATATCTATGAGGTGGAGGAAAGCCACCCTGTGTGGCTTTGCATGGATTCATAGATATGGAGTAAGGCAATACAGCACTTTGAGCTGTATTGCCTTACTCTGGGGCATATTTACAACCCCTATTGCCATCACAACGTTACTTTCATTGACATGATGGTGATAGGGGCCCGCCTTATTTACAAGGCAGCGTTAAGCTATTTAACGTGGCTTAATGCTGCCTTGTAAATAAGGCTCCCTTTCACGCAATGCTTAGCGTGAAAGGGGAGGACAATGGGTGTTGCTGTGGACGTTCCACCGCAACACCCATTGATTCTGACGCTGCCTCCTATTTACAAGGGAGGCGTAAATAGAAGGCAGTGCCAGAATTAAGACCAGGGAAAGCCTGGTCTTACCCTGGCGCTGTTTTGCATTGTGCAGCACGCATGAAAACAGCAAAAGGCCAATGCTTGTTTATGTACAGGGAGGTCCCCCTTTCTGCACATAAACAATATTTTTTTTAAATGCTGTTTTGCAACTTTTGTAGGTGCTGCATTAATTAGGAGACATAGAAGTTACAAAGAGGCATTTAACGATTGTCTATGTGCAGGAAGGGGCACCTTCCTGCACATAAACAATCTTCCTCTGCACACAGACACTCTTGCACTATGGTGCAAAGGTGCCTGCATTGGTGCTAGGCTGTAAAGTGTAGTGCCAGCGCAGGGGGAAACGCAGGGCTGCACCATAATCTTGAAAATACAGTGCAGCCCAGCATTTCTGAAGTAGCGGAGTGAGGCCTTAAGCCAGGAAGACTAATGCCTCACTTTGCCACTTCCCTCGTACATATGCCCCTCTGTGTCAAGGAGGCATTCCAAGGGCATTGGGGTGGGTGCCCCACGCAACACCCATGAATTTTGATGCTGCACCAGCTTTGCAAAATCACATAAACCTGGGGCAGCACTTAAACCTTACGCCACCCCAGAGCAGGGGTATCATTTCTCCTAGTTTTTTCAATTCCATGTATGCTGCATTCTTCATCACACACAGAACCAGGAAAATGTCACTCAGGATTCTTTTGTGTTCAGGAAGGTGCCCCATCCTGCACAAACACAATCCTGCCAACAATGCAGACCACCCAGGCACCATGGTGCAAGACACCAAATTGTGCCCTGGCTGAAAGGACAGGAATGTACTGTATCTCGTAAAAATGGTGCATTGCTGCCCTTTCAAATTGGTGAAGGGCAGAGATGAAAAAAGGCTTCTGGTGTTGCCATACGCAAATTGTATGTACATGAGGTCCATAGTTTTTACAGGAGAGGCTTTAGTACAACAAAAAATAAAGCAACATATTACTATAATACAAGTTGTCAATGGTGCATACTTAGGAATACATCAAGAAAATAAAGAACATAATGAAAAGGTGATATAATTGTAATTGATTGTGATTGAAATCAGTTTAAATAAATAAGCTTCCGGATATATATCTTTAAATGATGAAGTTAGGACGGGAATATCCCCACCATGGTAAACAGGTATGTACTCTTTCTAATGTCATGTCTTTTAGGCTAGTCCTGTCATGTATGCCCCCTTTTTACATACATTGTTCCATCCTCATGACAATAACGGCTCTGAATATGTGACCTTTTACCTAGTAGTTGCCCCTGTCTCTTCGACACCAGGCTCTTAGTATTTTATCATAATCCCTGTACCTGACGTACATAAACATGTCCTCAGGCAATCCATAATTATTCTGTATAAGGGTCACCACTTTTTCATCCTTGGCCAACAGTTCAGCTGTGATTGATCGCATTGTTTGGAAAAACATTTATGATTGTTTTCTAAACATTTATGATTGTTTTCAAAACATATCGTTTATAGAAGAAACCCTGGAGTGACCACGCTAGTATATAAGACCCTTATTTCCCCCTGCAAATTAGAAGAGAATTCCTTCCACGCTGGCTCAGGGTCCTGCATGCTGAATCTTCGACACGCAGAGGTCTGACATCCCTTGCGGGGTGTCATCCTCGGAGCAGAGTCTGGGCCCTTCATTCTTTACCATCAGGTGAGGGGGTTGGATCTTCCCTAGGGGATTCTTGGCTACTATATATATATATATATTCACTGAAAAAACCATAGGTTTCACACATGTTATAGTTGGCTGGACATTTCACTCGTGAAAAACCAATGAAATTCCCCCGTTATAGTTAGTTCAGCTAACTATAACTCGCGCACCCGCAATCCACTGCTGATGACGTCACATATTACATCACTCATGACATGGTCAGTGACATCACTCATGACATCACTGATGACATCTCAAATGACATCACTGATGACATCATCCAGTGAATGTGTGTTTTTCTTCAAATTAAATATGTTTTATATATGTATATCTCAAGGTCGATGGAAGAATAAATGGGTATATAAATGTCTAAATGGATGATTTTTTTATGAAAAATTGATTATGTGACTGATTCAGTGTATCATAGTGAATACATGGCTTTGTGAGTAATGTTTAAGTATGTAAATATTTATATCAGTCTCTCACTTTGTGTATAGGTGGCTGCATGAGTTGGTGAGTAGCTACATGGGTGTCTATATAGGTTATTAGTTGGTTTTTTGAGTATCAGTCTGAGTGTCTGCATGGTTCGGTGGGGGGTATTACGTAGTGCATAGGTGCATGAATTAGTGACTCACTGTTTGTATGTGTTGAAGACAGCATGTGTGCAGGACTGTATGGGTGGATGAGTGTGTGTATGGGTGTGTTAGTGAGTGAATGACTGTGTCAATAGTGTCTCTATGAGTAACTTCATATGTTTTATACTAGTATATGTGACTATTGGTGTTTTTAATTGAGTATATGTGAGAGTAAGAGATTGAAAGAGTTCCTGTATGAATAAGTATGTTTTTCTATAAGTGACTGTTTAAAAGACTAAGTATGTGTAAGTTTCCGTATAAGTAAGTGTGGTGCTGTGTTTATAACTGTATATGCATATAATTGTATGTTTTAATCTTTATTAGCAAGAGTGACTATGTGTGTGAGTAACTCTATGGATGAGTGACATTATGTAACAGGATGTATAGGTGTATGAGTACATATGATGAGTGAGTACATGTATGAGTGACTGTATAGGACTGTTGGTGAATGAGTGGATTTGTATGTGGATCTTTGAATTATTGAATTGGTTGTTGTAACTGGTATTGGTATGTCCATTATTTTGAACATTGTAGTTTCTATTTTTAATTGTGTGTATCAAAGGTTATATTAGGGTGAGAGGAGGTCTGCTACTCAATCACAAGGATGATGTCACCAGTGATGTCATCAGTGATGTCATTTGAGATGTCATCAGTGATGTCATGAGTGATGTCACTGACCATGTCATGAGTGATGTAATATGTGACGTCATCAGCAGTGGATTGCGGGTGCGCGAGTTATAGTTAGCTGAACTAACTATAACGGGGGAATTTCATTGGTTTTTCAAGAGTGAAATGTCCAGCTAACTATAACATGTGTGAAACCTATGGTTTTTTCAGTGAATTTGCAAGGTTTTTTAAATGCTAATTCCTAACTATAACGTTTTTGAAACCTTTGGTTTTTTCAGTGAATTTGCAAGGTTTTTTAAATGCTAATTCCTAACTATAACGTTTTTGAAACCTTTGGTTTTTTCAGTGAATTTGTACGTTTTTTTAAATGCAAATTTTTGTATTATTTAATTAAAGATATTTTTTTTTATTAAAAATAAAATTCCTATATATTCATTTATATATAATCTGTATCTTTTTTTTTTCAATTAGGATAAAGTTTTTTTTTTTTATTAATTTTTTAAAATATTTTTTGTCCACTTTTTTTTTTTAATATACATTCTTGGGGTGCGCGCTCTGAGCGCGCTCCTAGTACTATATCGTAAGTTTTTTATGAATTCCGTCGTACGTTATTTATGTACACAAATATACGTCATAGTGCGCGCTGGGAGCGCGCACCCAGTACGTATGTGTGCGTACGTACGTACGCATGCGTGCATGCGTCCTACGCGCTCTACGCGGTTTACTTCCACATACGCTAAAATTACGCGCAATAACGGTCGCGTATACGCGTGTTCAACGTATGCGCGCTAGGTACGCGCATATGACGTATGCACATGCGCTCTTACCCGTTCGCGCATACGTAATCACGAGGTGCGCGCTCGGAGCTTGCGCAGTGCGCGCACCTCGGGTTTATGCATAATAAAACAATATTTCTTATTGGTCATCATTACTTTCAGTTTATAATTGTTTCAATACCACACCCAATCCCCTCATGGCAAGTCATGTGATCAAGAATCATCACTTTTGATTGGTTTGAAGTACTTTCAGTTCCAGATTCTTCCCAAACCACACCTACTCCCCTCATTATTAGTTCTGATTCCTTTGGAGAAGGAGCTATTCTGTTGTTGAGAGACAATGGCTGAACAGCAACCAACTTCAGACAGTGACCAGGACACTCTTGAGAGGCAGAGGAACAGGAAGCAGAAAGACAGCTTTATATGGCAGTTTTTCACTTTTCCAGAAGGTCTGTAAAAGGTAAATGCACCGAAAGTTACATGTGTACTTTGTGATAAGGTCTTATCTCGTGGGAATCCTAACAAGAAATATTCTTTTAGCATTCACACTATGTTGAGACATGTTAACAAAATGCATCCAGTAACTTTTCGTCGAGCTTCTGGAGCAAACCCTCCACCTGCTCAGCCGACGACATCTGCAGCAGCTCAGCCGAGCACATCTTCGGCAGCTCAGGCGAGCACTTCAGCTGCGATGGTGCCTTCACCTGTTTCTACACCTCTTGTTGGTCCACCTTGTTTGGCGAGGTTGTCTACACGGTGCACTGATTGCGGTTCTCTTATTTCTGTGGGGGAGACCAGTCTTGATCTCCTTCAGAGAAAATTTGATGCGCATCCGTGCACTAGGCCATAGATGTTTTTTCTTTTTTTTCGTTTTTCTCTTCCTGTTTCCCTCCATTAACTCAAGGGCTCTTTTAAGAGCCACTTATAAACTAAACCCCCCAAATATTTTTTTGAGATATTTTTTTTTGAAAATTTTTTGAGGTGCGCGCACCCTGCACGCACCCAAGGTATTTTTTTTAAATTTTTTTTTTTTTTTTTTTTTAAATTAATATACAAAAAGAGGTGAAGAAATGGAAGCATGAAAAGGGAGGATTGAATAATACTAATATTTTTCACTTACACTTATTTTTTTTAAAAAATACATTTTTTCTAAAAAAAAAAAAAAAAAGTATTTTGCAAGGGAACAGAATTTTTTTTTTATTTTTTGTTTCCAGTTCTGCAAAAAAAGAAAAAAAGTATTAATATTCAATCATACATTACAAAAAGCATTACATGTTTTTACATATTTTACAAAGCAATTTTTTGCCCTTTTTTTGCTGTTTTCAGAATTTTTTTATTTTTCACTTAAAATAGTGAAAACAATTGTATTCATCATTTAACAGCGGGCAAAAAAAAAAACAATCTAAAAGATTGCTTAAAAAAAGCCCCAAAACTATCCTCACTAAAATATACCTTGTTAGAAAAATTAAATATATAATACAAGTACTTTTCTAGAAGAATAAAAAATTTCTAGACAAACCGTCTTTAAACCTTCTCGCAAAAGCACACATGCCCAAAAGATTTCTGTCAAAGGAGTCCACAATTGTTTTTATTAATTTTCCTTTAGGCCAAATAGTAATTTCAAAATCCTTTTCAAGTGATATCTTCAAATATAAACCTTTAAAATTACAAAAAATGCTTTCTTCAGATGCAGATTTTAGTTTTCAAAATTTAGGTTTCAGAAAAATTAAGTAAGAATTGGGTAAATCATAAGGCAAACGTTGCTTGAAAATCAATTGGGAATAATTACACAGTGTCCAGCCTTTTTCACATTTAAGATAAACTGTGTAATGTCCAGAAGTTACAGTAGGTCCTTCATGAAAAATTATTGCAACTGTAACAAAAGTTTTTCCAGAAATTGATAATTGCTGTCCTGTAAACTTCTTTATTAAAGTATCCAATTTTGAACCATCACTTCTACAACGTTGCATCATTAAAATTACATACTGACCATATTTCTGTAAAAATAATGTAGAAAACATGTCAGATTTACATTCAGAACATTCCATGTTGTGATTGGCATCTTTAACTAATTTACTAAAAGTCACTGATTTACTTTGTGGTAATGGTAAAAATATGAACCTTTCGGAATCAACATTACTACTACATGTGTTCATACAGTTTTCACAGCAATGTTCCCACTTGTAAGAGACACCAAATAAGTTTTCTACTTCTACTCCTTCATCTTCTAGTACACTCAAAATAAATATTAAGAATTTCTGAGCATCTTGCTGGATATTTTCTTTAAACTGTGTAGAACCATAACATACATCTAAAAGATTTCTAACATCAGTAGCACTTTCTATTTCAGTTTTATCAGTACTCAGCTTCTCATAAAGGAGACTCAGCAGTGAACACAATCTTTTTCCATGATTTACTTTTATCTGTTCTAGCAACTTTTCAAGATAAAATACAACATTCAGCACTACATTTGCATAGCAGTTGACACCAGAGCTATTTTCAAAATGGCAACCAACAACCTCTTCAACACTGTCCTTTTTCTTTTTCCTTGCTATCACATCACTGTCCATTTTTTTTTTGTTCTGTTCATCCACATTACAGATATTTTCAAATCTCCTTTTCCGAGAAACAACATGTTTTTCAATCACAGGATACTGACCTAAATGAGGAGCATAGGTTCTTCTTAATCTATTGTACTCCTTTACACAGTTTGTATCAGCACTAACGTTTGAGTCATCAAAGTCTATCATAAATAAACCAGATAAGGTTTTCACTCGTGACAAAGCAACATATGCCATACCTTCTTTGAACACAGTAGAACCAATGTTTACAAAAGCACTATCTACAGTCAATCCTTGAGACTTGTGAATAGTTACAGCATATGCTAGAGAAAATGGAAACTGCTTCCTACGTACATATAAGTCTTTTACAAGCATGAAACGAACTGAACAACGACAAATGTCTTTAACTTCTATCTGATCAAATTTTATTTTTAAACATTCAATTCCTTCTTTTTTCTGATAATTAATAAAACCCACAACTCTTCCCATAGCTCCATTCACTAAACCTTTTTCTACATCCAAATTTCTCCTTAAAATCACTCGACAATTCATGCAAACATATAGATTTTTTCCTAATCCAGCTGTTTTGGAAATATTCTTCTCTAGTAAATCCAATTTATTTTTCAGTTTGCCTGTTAATGTGATAGTAATTCTTCCATCCTCAATTTTGTCCACTGCTTCCATTTTCTTAATCTCTTCGTTTTCCAATTTCAAAAGATCCTCATTGAATATCGAGCACTCACGTAGTGTTGGCATTAAGCAGATTACAGTATTTTTTTCTGCAATGTTCTGGTATATTTTCTCTGCAACTATTTCTTCATTTGGAAATAAGTTATGTAGCAACCGACTCTGTATTGCTTTTTTGCCAACTTCTGTGAGTAGTCCAATTCTGATATCTTTCAGAATATTTGCATAATCTTCGTCGTTTGCTTGTCTCATATTGGTAGTGAGTTCTTTGTACTCAAAGAATGACCAAATATTCGCATTACCAATGCTTCCTAATGACTTCTTCGTGTCTTCATGTGTCACAGTATTAAACACTGGTTGTCCTTTAACTGGAGTGAGCTGCAGAAGATCCCCAAAAACTATGACATGTTTACCTCCAAATAACACATCATAGTCTCTCTTTAGAATTTGCTGCATTCTTAAATGCACAAAGGCAAGCATTAAATTTGAAACCATGCTCACCTCATCAATAATGAGAACTTGCATCTTCTTCAACACTCTTGAAACTTCGAGGCATGCTTCTCCAGTTAGTTTGTGGTATTCTATTTTGTTCTCATGCTCCACTGGTAACATTAGCAAGCGATGTAAGGTAATTCCTTTTATGTTATAGGCTGCTAACCCAGTTGGAGCAGTTACCACACAAGACAAATTTGAAGCTGTTTTTTGCTGTAGGTAGCTTCTGATGACCTTTATTAAGAAACTTTTACCAGTTCCAGCTTGTCCACTCACATACATCCTTATTGTTTCAAATGATGTGCATGAGCACTCTTTCTTTTCATGTAGAAATCCATGATCAATTTTTTTGATGATTTCTTCATAAATTTCTTTTTGTTCTTCATTCAGTTGTTTTTCCAGATTTAGTAAGTCAATTGAATCTTCCTGTGCTTGATTCATAGCCGTTTCTACTTCAGTCATGGCTACTGCAGCTTCATTTTCTATGATCGGTTGTCCGAGGGGATCTTGACTAAGTGTTCCTGAACTTTGGCTGTCTTGAGAACTGTCTCTAGCTACTTCAGCTGCAATTTTTGCTTCCTGTTCATTTTCTTCATTTAACATTTGGACATAAGTTGTGAAAGTACTGCATTCTATGCTGTCTTTGCTAGCATTAAAAGAATCTTCATAGCTTTGAAATTCTCCCAGTAGTTCGTCCTCTGAACGCCATGGTTTAAAGAGCTGTAAAAGAGCCAAGTAGTAAAATTCCTTTTTGTCAGTAGTGTCGCAACTCAGCTTCCTGTGATTTATCAAACTTCCTTTTGTTTGCTTCACCAAACATCCTTCCTCACCAATGACTTTATATTTTCCATGGTTGATGTCTTCTGTGGCTTTCCGTGAATAAATGTAGTTCTGCAGCACTTCATAGAGACACATGTTCTCAAGATGATGACTTCTCTTTGCGTAATATGTGTCCAACATGTTTGATTTCAAAATATCTGTACTTTCTGGGTCATTCTCGGCCAAATATTCAATTTCTCCAACAGATTTCAGTACCCGATTTCTCATTCCTGCAAGGCCTAAGCTTACCCAAATTATTCTTCTGGATTTCGAGTAAAGACTTGCAGATGATAACCTATCTGAACATTCGTAGGATCCAATTTCTCGATGCGATAACATCTTTAAACTGAAACTGTACAGCTTCTTACTGACAGTCTTCTCGTGAGAAATCTCTTCCCACATTTCCTTCAATTCTGTTTTCTCAGATTTAGTGATGTAAGATGTCACATACCGAGCAACAGCAATAGAATTGTCTGCCACATACTGAATATCCATGTTAGCATTCCACATTGTTAAAATCACTGGGTTAAAGTCATTTATAAATTTTGACTCTTCATTTCTTTTTAGGTTATAGGTATTTTTTGGAGACTTTCTGGTTATAGTATGTCGCACAGCTGACATAAAACTGTTGAGTCTTCCTTTTGAAAGAACAGGTCTAGGAAATCCAAATCGACACTTTGTGTAGAATTTATCTTTGGTCTTGTACTTCCGTCGACAGTATTTTCCACACCGATGACTTTGGAAACGTAAAACTTGTTCTTTTAACTTTTTCTCTTCTGTGCTTTTAGGTATAGCACATGTTGCATATTCTTCAATGAAAGATAACACTGCTTCATCAGTATCTGTTCCAAACTTTGAGGCATCCTTGATCCACAACAGCATATGAATATGAGGAGCACCTCTTGCCTGGTACTCTTTTCTCCAAAAGAAATCCACTACTTCTCCAAGAGGTGGATTTTTTTTATTGCAGATGAAGGACATCATAGCCTCAAATCTATGATTGAAATATCTGCAAACATTAACCGGATCCAAAGAGCACAGTTCTCCAGCTGTCTTGTATTCAATGTTTTTAATGTTTGAATTTGCCTCTCGTAGAAAATCCAATAAATCATCCCAAGCGTACTCGGCACAGCTTAGGGTTACAAACCATGTAGGAGTTCCTAAATTCCGTAACATGCATTTTAACTCACCATGGCGTCGGTACCAATATTCATTTGTCCCACGCTGACAAGCCATCAGATTGATCAGTTGTGTTTCCAAATGATCATCTCGGTGCTGCACTTTCTCCATAAAATCCTTAGCAGACACATTATGTAGATGTACTCCACTTTTCAAAATGTGATTTACTGCATAAGATAATGCAGACAAGTCGCTTTCAAATAAAAGATGGAACAAATATGGAATACTTTGACGAAATCTAGGATCTTCTGCATATAGTCTTGTAGTCCGATACTCAGAAGCTGGAATCTGTTCTGGGCGTTCATCGTATCGACCACCTTTTCCTGTAGGAAACAGCTGAGGAAAACATCGAGCTTCCAAGCTCTCCTCCCATACACTCACGGGAGTTCCTTTTGCTTTCTTCATCTGAAACAGATCAATAGTGTCTCCCATAACTTCTTTCGAATGAAGAGGATGTATGCTAAAATGTTCATAAATTTCTTCTTCCTTTGACTTGTCCACTTTTTCAATTTGACCAGTTGGTGTTTCTGTGTCTTCTTGTAAATCTTCTTCTTCTTCTTCTATATAAATTGATTCATACCATTTATTATTTTTTTTCAAATACAAATTTGCTCTTTGTACTTTTCACACATCCACCAGCTCTTGCCAAATCTTCTTATTCTTTGTAGGTACACCATTAACCAGAATTACTAATGGTTCAGTTTCCAAAGTATCTGCATCAATAGTTTCCATATTTTTTTTCAAATCCAAGGGCAAATACACCACTCTTCCTTTTAAACCTCTCAGTAAATCAGAAGGAGGTAATTTTCCAGTTTTGGGCTCCATACGTACTATGGTCTGGAATGGATGAACACATTGAATAAGTATAGACTCATATGTATTTAATTCAGAAAGTTTGGCAGGAATAGCATCCAATTCTAAATTATTATGTACAGCTCTGGTCGGCATTCTATTTTGTTCTAATTTATTATAACAGTATTTACAAATACGCTGATCTTCACCCAATTCAAAACAATTTTCAAGAAATATATATGTTGCAAAATCCTTCCACTTATAATTATCTCCATTTTCACTTTTTTTATACAGATCAACATTCCTTGTTTGATTTTTATAATGACTTCTGCGGCAACAAATACAAGTAATATTTGGTGTTTCATTAGAGGTGATAGTAAATTTTGTCATTTCATCCTCAAAATTTTTAGTAATAATGAGTTCTACATTCTGTTCCTCATTTTCCTCATTTACTGTGTCATTTTCTGCACTTTCTTCTTCTGGACCAAAGTAACTAAACTGAATCTCATCAGTAACCTTCACTACATCTGATACAGATCCACGGAACAGAGCATTATTCAACTCATTCAACTTTACTGCTGGACTTTTAGCAAAATACAATGTTCTCACAAACTTTCTCATTTCAGTATGATGAACAGCCAGCATCCTAAAATGATGAAAAACACTTTTACACACTTTTCTAGATAGACAAGCCAGAGAATGTCCCTGCAAACCAGTATTTTCTCTCACTCTGCATGGATCTAGTGTTTGAAGCACCTTCATCTTCTGTTTTACACTCTTTTTACTATATTCTCTTAGAAAGTCACGTAATTTATCAATAGATTCCTGACGCACAGTACAAATACTACTACATTTCCAAGTATACACTGGGGCTTTTGGACGTCTCCCCATAGCCTCAGCAGCCATTACTTCTTCCTCATTTCTAGGGACCATTTTCTCTTTTTCCATCACACAACCATCCTTCACTTCATATGCTCTACCATTAGTGTCAACTGCATGCAACAAACTATTACTTTGAAGATAACTCTCTTCATTAAAAAATGGTTCAGTACTTGAACTGTGTTTCCATTCTCCCAAAAACACTTTACAAAAGTTACTTTTTTTCACTTCTCTTTTCCTTTTGCTTTGTGACTTCATTGCATTCACTAATTTTTCTAATCTACGCATCCTAATCAAAATTAGAATAAAAAGTTTTCTTTTTATTTCCAAAGCCTTACTTACAATTTTTTCTATAATTTTTTTTTTCTTAATACATTTTTTCACATCCTTTAGCAAATTTAACATCACTCTTCTCTGAAACATTTTTCGACGAATGTTTTGAAAATCTAATTTTCGTGTTAAATCTGTTTGACATACTTCTGATTGTACATTAGCTTTTTTTTCTGTTGTTGACTGTGTTGTGGCTTTGTACATAAAACTCTCTGTTTGTTTTGCAGTTATTTTCGCCATTTTTTTGTTTTTTGAAAATCTGTTTCATGAAATCTCTGCTCTGCTTACCAGTAGATTTTTTCTTTTTGCCATCACCAGCTTCTCCTGCTATTGTTTTTTTCCCAGTTTTGTCCAGATATACTTGTTGTTGCTTTTCTTTCCTTTTTCTTGTCCTTAAAGGCATTTTTTTTTTCACTGTTGCTCAGCAATACCTGCAAGGAACTAAAAAAAAATCCTTTTTGTAATTATAATTCATTTAAATATTTTTTTTTACTTTTCATTTTTTTCAAATGTTTTTCCATTTGTCTCTCATTTGTCATTTACAAATTTGTGCACAGTACTAACCACCGCAGTTGAAAAAAAACAAGCTGCCCCTTTCCCGCAAGTGCATTTTTTAACAGAACAACTGCAACACAAATGATATCTGTGGCCACAATTTCTGTGCACACACAGCCTCATGGTGTGCTTCTAAGCAGAAAACAGAATTTGATTTGCAAATTCAAAGCACATTTACTACTCTGTTAGATCAAGTGATAATTGCTGTTACAGCCTTACACATTTTACCTGGAAAATCACAGAGGCAGAAAAGAGCACATTTCCAAACAGCTACTTCATACCATAAGTATCTGCAACCTGGCTGAGTGTTTAGAGTACAGCAAAGAAAAAGAGGCCTTGATGACGTTGAATGTGTTTGCATTACACACAGACCTGAGTACTACACATGAGAGTGTTGGAGAAGCTGCTGCGTGTGTGCCAAGAGTGTGTTTCTGGAGACTGTGTATTCTCTGGTGCAAGAGAGATGAGCAAGGAGATTTCCAGAACTGCATGAAGACTACAGGGATGTACGTAACAATGCATGTGTGCTAAAGGATAATTTTTGTAAACACAACAGGCTGCCCCTTTCATGGGACTGCATTTCTTACTGAACAACATCTTCACAAATTAAATCTCTGCCCACAATTCCTGTGTGCACACAGAGTCATGCTCTGTTTTTTGGAACAAAACAGTGTCCCTGAATAGTACCAAATTACTGTTACAGCCTGATACATTTCCCCTATTATTTACAGAAGCAGAAAACAGCACATTTCCTAACAGCTCCTTAAGACCATGTCCATATGTTACAGAGTGAGTGATTACACTAGATCAATTTAAATGAGGCCTTGGTGACGTTGAATGTGTTTGCATTACACAGTGCTATCTGAAACAGCACACAGAGCTGAGTACTACACATGAGGGTGTTGGAGAAGCTGCTGCGTGTGTGCCAAGAGTGTGTTTCTGAACACTGTGGATTGTCTGTTGCTTGACAGATGAGCAAAGAGACTTCCAGAACTGCATGAAGACTGTAGGGATGTATGTAACAGTGCATGTGTGCTAAGGGATAATTTGTGAAAACACAACAGGCTGCCCCTTTCCAGGAACTGCATTTCTTACTGAACAACATCTTCACAAATTAAATCTCTGCCCACAATTCCTGTGTGCACACAGAGTCATGCCATCATTTTAGGCACATAACACAGGCTGCCCCTTTCATGGGACTGCATTTCTTACTGAACAACATCTTCACAAATTAAATCTCTGCCCACAATTTCTGTGCGCACACAGACTCATGCTATGTTTTTTGGAACAAAACAGTGTCCCTGAATAGTACCAAATTATTGTTACAGCCTGATACATTTCCCTTATTATTTACAGAAGCAGAAAACAGCACATTTCCTAACAGCTCCTTAAGACCATGTCCATATGTTACAGAGTGAGTGATTAAACAAGATCAATTTAAATGAGGCCTTGGTGACGTTGAATGTGTTTGCATTACACAGTGTTATCTGAAACAGCACACAGAGCTGTGTACTACACATGAGGGTGTTGGAGAAGCTGCTGCGTGTGTGCCAAGAGTGTGTTTCTGAACACTGTGGATTGTTTGGTGCTTGACAGATGAGCAAAGAGACTTCCAGAACTGCATGAAGACTGCAGGGATGTATGTAACAGTGCATGTGTGCTAAGGGATAATTTGTGTAAACACAACAGGCTGCCCCTTTCCACGAACAGCATTTCTTACTGAACAACATCTTCACAAATTAAATCTCTGCCCACAATTCCTGTGTGCACACAGAGTCATGCCATCATTTTAAGCACATAACACAGGCTGCCCCTTTCATGGGACTGCATTTCTTTCAGAACAACAACTTCACAAATTAAATCTCTGCCCACAATTCCTGTGTGCACACAGACTCATGCTATGTTTTTTGGAACAAAACAGTGTCCCTGAATAGTACCAAATTACTGTTACAGCCTGATACATTTCCCTTATTATTTACAGAAGCAGAAAGCAGCACATTTCCTAACAGCTCCTTAAGACCATGCCCATATGTTACAGAGTGAGCGAATAAACAAGATCAATTTAAATGAGGCCATGGTGACGTTGAATGTGTTTGCATTACACAGTGCTATCTGAAACAGCACACAGAGCTGACTACTACACATGAGAGTGTTAGAGAAGCTGCTGCGTGTGTGCCAAGAGTGTGTTTCTGAACACTGTGGATTGTCTGGTGCTTGACAGATGAGCAAAGAGACTTCCAGAACTGCATGAAGACTGCAGGGATGTATGTAACAGTGCATGTGTGCTAAGGGATAATTTGTGTAAACACAACAGGCTGCCCCTTCCATGGGACTGCATTTCTTACTGAACAACATCTTCACAAATTAAATCTCTGCCCACAATTCCTGTGTGCACACAGACTCATGTCATCATTTTAAGCACATAACACAGGCTGCCACTTTCCTAGCACTACATTTCTTACTGAACAACAACTTCACAAATTAAATCTCAGACAACAATTCCTATATACACACAGACTCATGCTGTGTTGGTAGGCGCAAAACACAGGCTGCCCCTTTCCTGGGTTATCAATTCTAACAGAACTAATGCTTTTTTCAAATGTGCTGCCAGTTTCCTCTCTTTTTTTTCAAAGTGATTTCTGCTAAATGCTAACCATCACAATTAAAAAGAAGCTGTCCTTTTCTTTCAACTGCAAGTCTTACTTTTCAACAGCAACACAAATTAAATCTCTGCCCACAATTCTTCTCTGCACACAGACTCATGGTTTGATGGTAGGCACAAAACAGTATTCCTCATTGTTACCAGTACACATTATCTTATGTTGAAAACATACTCCATAATATTTTACATATTCAAAACAGTTAAATATCTCGCAAAACAGAAAATGTAAATCACAACTTTAAACAAATAATCATAATTTTTTTTTATATATCAAAATTAACCACAAACACCCCCTCTCAAACTTATAACTCACCTTTAAAATTAGTTAGTTGTGAAAGAAATGTGGCAGTCACACAGCAGTTTATCAGACCAGAATCACTGAGCTCCACACCTCTCTCCTCTCAGCAGAACCAGTTAATGGCACAGTTTCCCTCTCTTTTTTCACACATATACATGTTAATTTTCAATCTCAGTACTTCCCACATTTTTTCAAATGAAATCACACATTTCTATTGGTTGAAAACTTCAACCCCTTTCCAAATGTACCCTTCCCCCAACTTAACTTCTGCCTGCTACCATAGCAACAGGTCATGGAACACAGGTGTGAGCAGAGAGGTCAGAAGTTCAACAGACAATGTTTCATTTCCAAAGAGCAAGAGTGCTTGACTTTTCAAACCTAACAGCAAATCCAAACTAATGTTCTTTTTTCACACTTTTTTCTGAACCAATGCAATACATGCTTTTTAAAATTTAAACATACAGCCTAGTTTTTAGTGTAGAATGCTTTGAAATAGCCAATGAGTTCTTTTTATAAAAAAAAGTATGTGTGCCCCCTTTTTTCAACTGTCTTTCCTTTCTTTTTGCCTTTCTACTGAAAGACACCTCCTGAGTGCATCCAGATCTCCTTTGAAGATGTTCACAGTGTGGATTGTAGGTCACAGCTATGTCTTCTGGAGTGAAAAATTTGCAGTAAAACGAGGTATGGTGAGAGACCTTGCTTTGCCAAATGTAGACATCAAATGGATTGGTCAGAGAGGGTTAAAGTGGCACCAATTAATGCCTTTGGTGAAAACCTTTCTACATCTCCCACAGCCTAACCTTATTATTGTGCACTGTGGTGGAAATGACCTAGGCACTTTAACTGGGGTAGGTCTGGAAATGCTTATTAAGGACACCTTTGTGCAATTGATGTCGCTTTTTCCACAAACTGCCTTCGTATATTCTAACATATGCCAAAGGCAAAAGTGGAACTGGTCCAACCAATTTTGTCCGCAGATTGACAAAGCAAGGAAGCACGTCAACAAATCTATTTCTGCTTTCCTCAGAGACTATGGTATGGGTTCTATATACCACAACAACTTGCGTTACAACATGCAAGACATTTATAGAGGAGATGGTGTACACTTCACTGATGAAGGCAACAGAGTCTTCCTCTTGAACTTTAGACTCTGCATCGGTACTTACTTGTAGGTACCAAAAAACAAACAATAAACACAAGGGCTCTTTTTAGAGCCACCTTTTATCTAAACACTTAAATGCGATTTTTTTTTGATTTTTTTAATAACGTTTTTTTTTGGGTGCGCGCTGGGTGCGCGCACTCGGCGATATTTTTTAACAAAATATAAATCTTTTTTTTTGCCCTACAAGGTCCTACTGTGACCCCCTTACAATGCCTTCTGGGTCAATTTCTCCCCACTCTGCCCCCTTTTCAAGTTCTCCCCCTTTGTTTATCACCCCCTCTTTATGCGATAGACAAAATGGCGGCCGCCGCTTCCTGATTTCCACCGATTCGAATGTTTACTAAGATCTAACAACCAATCAGAATTGCGCTCGCGCACGGCAAGGTGCGCACACCCAGCGTGCACGCTGCGCGCTTACAGATATATATATATTGATTTAAATACTATTTTCTCAGGAAATACTGAACAGATTTCCACCAGACCTGCAAAAGGCACTTCCTTGACCTGCGGACTTCCTCTCTGCCAAATTTCACATAATTCTGTTCAGCCGTTCGGGCTGTAGCTGCGACTAAAGTCCCTATGGAAAAATGCATGGGGAAAACGCGTTTTGGGACCCCCCTTTTTTCTCGGCCCCCGCTTGCCGAATCACCCCGAGACTTTCAGGGTAGGAGCTGAGCGGAGCGCCCCATTAGTTTTGAAAATTTCGCGAGGATTCGTCAACCGACGCAAAAGTTATTCAAAATAGAATTTTGAGATTTCCTATGGAAACTCGGTCCTAACTATAACTACCTACTGGCGACCGCCAGTAGGTAAGATATATATATATATATATATATATATATATTGCCTACTGGCAGTCGCCAGTAGGTAGTTATAGTCAGGACAAAGTTTCCATAGGAAGAGCATTTTTTGTTTTGCTGATAACTTTGGCGTTGTTTGATGAATCCTTATGAGATTTTCCAAACTAATTATTTTTTCATATCAGCTCCTATGTTGAAAGTTTGGGGATGATTCATCAAGGGGGGCCGAGAAAAAAGGGGGGTCCCAAAACGTGTTTTCTCCATGCAATTTCCATAGGAAACTTTAGACAAGGCTACAGGTCAAACGGGTGAACGGTATTACCCCAAATTTGGCAGGGAGAAAGGTCTTGGTCTAGAAAGCAGGCTTTTTTTCATTTGGTGGCAATCCATCCAGTAGTTTTGGAGAAATATCTACATTTGAAGATATCAATATTTGGGAATTCTGCTATCTGATTGGCTGAGGCGTTACGAGCACGAGCTTGCTGCTTATTGGCTGCGAGCTGTTGCAACTAGGAAGTGTTGGCAGCCATTTTGTGATTCCGTTGAAACGCGTAAGGGGAAAAAAGGGCAAAAAGAGTAGGAAACAGGAGGATAGGAGCACTGTAACCTCTGTGGGGGGGGTGCGAAGCGAAGTAGTCACTCCTACCGGTCTGAAAGTGCGGTGTTGCTCAAAGTGACATGGTGCTGAGATGAGATGCTGCTACACTCGGGTATGAAACCGAGAGCCTAAACCGTGAGCTCATTGCTGTAAAGTGATGTGCTCTGCTCTTTGTAGCATACCTGTGCAAGTAGTGTTAGTATGCGTTTATACTGTACAGGGAGTGGGAAGCGAACTACTCACCCCTACTGGTCTGAAGACTCGGGGATTAAACTGTGAGCTCATTGTTGTAAAGTGATGTGCTCTGGGCACTGTAACATACCTGTGGAAGTAGTGTTAGTTTGCGTTTATACAATACAGGGAGTGGGAAGCGAACTACTCACCCCTACCGGTCTCAAGACTCATGGATGAAGCCATGACCTCATGTCTGTAAAGTCATGTGCTCTGTGTAGTATTCCAATGTAAGTCATAGTAGAATGTTAGTATGTAATGCTACTAGAATGTATGAAATGTTAGAATGTAGGGCTGTCTTGAGGGGCAACTCGGGTAGTTTGTACATGGTGCTGGAGAAGACGGTTGCCTTGCTGTCTGCTCCTGTTGGTGGCTGTTTAAGCTGTCTTCTTTTCCTGCAGTAAATCTGCTTATCGGATCCACTGCTGTCTTCCTCTTCACTACATAAATTTGGCGACGAGCGGGAGAAGGTAAAAAGAAGGCAGCACTCACCAACATTTTAAGCTTCCTTGCGTTCTGCTGAAGACCCATTTTCTTGGTGAAGCTGTTTCTACTCATCCCAGGGTCGTCGGCTCATCGACCTCTGGTGGGATTTACATTTTTGGATTTTAGGCTTCCTCTGCCTCTTCACTGCACTCTGGTCGCTGTACAACACGTGCGCAAGTAGTGTTAGCATGTATTTATACTAATTCTGTAGTTATCCAGTAAGCAATGCATCATGGCCTGATGGAGCACCACCTCCCAGGCGCAGCTCATACTATGTCCCGGGGTGTGCATCTGCGGGACATTTATGTTTGCTATTACAGGGCGGGAGCATGGCTTCCACCCTGTGATAGCAAATCCTTGTTTGCCTCATTGAAGCGAGAGGAGAAAAACCTTGTATCGCTTCAATAAAGAGGATCCGTATGGTAAAAATGGAGAAAAGAAAAGAAGCAGGGTCTCCCCGGTCATTTAAATGAGCCCCCTGGTGGGTAATGTTCCGGGGCCAATCCTATTATTATATTGCGGTGTCTCTGCAGCACTGGGGACCTTAACCGCACATGTAAATTAGGCGCGGGAGGGCACAGAGACGTTTCGCAGCCTAGGGGATCGCCACTTCCCCGGGTATTGTTTAGTAATTGTTCCGGGGGCTTCGAGGCCAACTCAAGTCCAGGGATCGCCACCCTCCGAGACTTTACTTAAATATGCAGGGTGGGCGTCGCCAGTCCCTGAAGCCTCGGTGGCCCTAGGCAGCGCCTTATTGGTTCTGAAATCACACGGCCAGTACTCATGGTGTTATAAAGTGATATACTCATAGAACCCTTGCAGTTGTAGAATTACCTAGGCTTAATTTATTTAATAGGCTGTTGGTTTATATTTGGTAGGTGCACCACAAAATTACAAATGTTTTCCCTCAAAACCTCCTATCAACCGCCGATTTTAACAATAAACTACAGACAAGTGCTGTCTGAAAAAGAAGACCCATACCCTCACTTATTTATTGGTAAAAAAATAACTTTTATTAAAACAACACAAAAAAATGGAAATGCAACTTTATTCAAACAAACAACAGTAAAACATGAAATAAGTGGGTGGGACTCCTCCGGACGCAGCATACAAAACCTGCAAGACAAAAAAAAACCATAAGTATGTGTGCCATGTCCAAGAGAAAAAGAAAGGTAGTCAGAATGAAAGGAAGATAGTGAGAATGGGACAGAGAGCGAGTGGGTGGAAGGGAGAAGGGGAGGGAGAGTCAAAAGAACAGAGGGAGGAGGAGACAGAGTGTCGGCCTACTGCACCCAGCCCTCACTGTCCACCTCCCGTCACCCGTGTGTCTGGGATGCTGGGGTCCGCCAGAAAGAGTGCGGTCCAGCAAGTCTTTAAAATGAAGCAGAGATATGAATGAGGCCAGAGATTACATCATTATCTACGGCAACATCGCTTGCCTGAACCTGTGCACCCAGGCTGCTGCACCTCAGCCCCTTCCCCCACACTGTGCTCAATTGCAGCTCCTCCGCACTGAGGCTTCACTGCTCACTTGCCACAACCAGTGTGTCCAGAGACGTGCTGGTGTGAGCTCCAACTCCAGGGTGCCACTCTCAGGGTCTCACAGCAGGTCTCCGGTCGGGGACGGTGTCTTGATACCACGATGGAAGGCGTCAGAATGCCCAGGGCCTCATCACGGGCTGAGTATCCGCTCCGCCGATTATGGTGCCACTAACTCAGTGTCTGAAAAGGGAGAAATAATATAATGGTGGAAACGTCTT
The DNA here is from genome assembly GCF_964204655.1 of Triturus cristatus. Lineage (NCBI taxonomy): Eukaryota > Metazoa > Chordata > Amphibia > Caudata > Salamandridae > Triturus > Triturus cristatus. The sequence continues at coordinate 417,654,054 of NC_140582.1, forward strand.
GAGGTAAATGAAGGTTTATTTCAACCTTAATAGAGAACACCAGTTGAGGGCATCCTTCCTTCTTGAAGTACGATCTACCAACTGTTAGTGGTAATCGTGGTTCAAAGAGGAGTTGGAGTGCATGAGAATATACACGGTAAAATAATAATATGTTATGCCAACGTTCACATACAAATGAACAGAGCGTATGCTAGAAGCATAATGTGCGCATGCAATGCAGTGCCGCAAGACTGTGTGCATGTATACTTAGTAGTCAGCTCACTACAGTGCCCCAAAAGCCAACGCCATGTGTCTGTAGGGCAGCACTGCCCGCTGGCTCAGGCCTACAGTATGGTCCAGCAGGTCCTTAAGACAAAGATGTGGCTGAATGAGGTCAGAGATCACATCATTACGCATGGCAACATCGCTTGTTCGCACCTGCGCACCCAGGCTGATTCACACCAGCCATCCCGCCACACCGCATTCAATTGCAACCCCTGTGCACCCAGGCCCCACTGCTCAACTGCTGTCATTGGTGTGTCCAAACACGACGGCCAGCAGGGTTCACAATTCAGATGTAGTTTTGATTGCCAGGATGGTGTACACCTCATGGATCCCTTTTTTTTTATTGCGCATTGTGATATGCACGGTGGATGCGGCCATATCACCTGAGGCAGTGTGGAAGAACTGGGACATGTGGCGTCGTCTTTATCCTATTTATACGTACGCAAAGTGGGCTAGGCTTGCGTACGCCAGGCCAGCATTGGGGTGTGAATAATTATTCCGGGGACCTGGGCGTTGTTCAGTTCCTACCTGGGCAGGAAGTGAACTTATGTGTGTGTCCCTGTTGCAGTTTTGACCTTGCACAATCTGCAATTTACATTAATGGAGCATGTACCGGGAGGGCGGCAACTATCGCTAATGAGATGTTGTCCGAAAACATTGAATGGACAACATCTTATGTCGTTGTCAAGCTTGTGGATATGTGCGGACACATGGTGTGCGGTATTATTGAAAGTGTTGCTATCGCGAAGTGCACACATTTGAATGTGCTCAGATGGAGGGAGGATCAGCAGTGAGGTTACTAGGGGTGGGCGGAATTCGCGTAATCGCGTTACGCAAATCTCTGCGAAACGGTAAAAAATCTCCGCGAACACGCAGAAATTCCGCGAACACGTGGAATTGCTTGTTCGCGATGCTTTTTTCCTGTTCACAATCGCTGTTTGCGTGCTCGGGGAGAAATATCTCGCGAACACGCATTTTGAGAACGTGAACAAGCAAAAATTTCGCGAAGTCGCGGAAAGCGGAATTTTGGGCAATTTCGCGTTCTCTACAGAACGCGAAATTACCCAAATTCCGCAAATTCCGCGAACGGAACGGAATTTACCGCCCAGGCCTAGAGGTTACGTCAAACACAGTGATAACGCTCATTACAGTCAAGCAATGCATGTCAAACTTGAATCTGAAAGTCTCACATATGACACACTACTATCCTGGTAAAGCCTGACAACAGAGCATACTGCAACATAAATCTACACATTACTCTTTACTGTTTGTCACATGTGATCTAGGATGTGCACTCTGCCCGTGGCTGATGATACCCCTTCGAGCCACCAATACCCAGGCCGAAAGGCAGCACAATAATGCGCACACACACACACACACACCATTTGTTTTTTGATGTAACGTTTCAGATGCATGGCCATCACACATGGAAGGCTACTGTACAGAGCATGAATATTGATCAAGATGATCGTTGCATGTTATGTGTACTATAAGATATGTGTACATAGCAAAAAACTTATCAAAAAAGCTCTCTAAGCAGAAGAGGTGTCTCTCATCAAACGCTGTAGAGAGAATGACTAAAATGGGTGGGGTGCTCCAACTGTTACAATGGGAATTGTTATGAACCAATCAAATGCTTCTTTTTAAGGTCACATGGCAATCACGCACCGAGTGCGCAAGGAGGGCGCAACCAACATGATTTTGAGAAAATATATTTACCATAATATATGTTTATTACAGTTAGAAATATATAAATGTTTAAACTATTTTAGAGTATCGCTTGCTCTCATATACACGTATATGACGTAAAGCGCCGCTTGGTACTGCGTACCCGTCGCATACCAAACTAGCAGCTGGCGCAACCTTATACGTATATGATGTTAGGGGGGACGCAGTGACACGAAGCCATTGGACATGAAATGCGCATCCTTTACGAGTTTAGCTATATGGCGGATAGGATACACGTGCTGATGGAGCTTGGTACACTACCGGTATGGGAGTCCAGTTTTCTAAACAAAAAAAAAAGATATACATATTTTTTTTGAAGATATAAAAAATATTACAAAAAAATAGGAAAAATATAGGTTTTATAAACATGAAATTAGCATTTAAAAAACCTTAGAAATTCAATGAATAAACCATAGGTTTCAGGGACGTTATAGTTAGTTGGACATTTGACTCATATAAAGCCAGAGAAATTCGCCCGTTATAGTTAGTTGAGCTAACTATAACTCGTGCGTCTGCAATACACTGGTGATGATGTCATGTATTACATCACTCATGACATGGTCAGTGACATCACTGATGACATCACTGATAACATCTCAAACGACATCACTGATGATATCACTGATGACATCATCCACATGATAATCTGATGCACATACTGATGCCCTAATATAAACTTTGATACACGCACTCTAAAATACAGACTACTATTTTTGAAACCATACTCACAACAATGCCTGATACTACATACCACCCACTATTTCCAAGGTCTACACACACACATCCAGTCAATTATACATGCAGTTACTCATCAATACAGTATTTTAATATTCACTCATACACCTATACATACAGTTATACACACCAACTCCGTTATTTATGCACACACCACATCACTTATTTATGCAGATACTAACACATACTTACTGCCTTATACAATCACTGATACAAGGAGACACTCATTTATACACCCACTCTTCAAATAACTTACTCTCACGTATAGTCATTTATATACTCCAACACTCACATATGCTGCCTTAAAACATATGTAGTTACTCACACATATACCACTGAGACATTCATTCACTCATCAATACACCCATACACATTCTAACTCACCCATACATCCCTTCCCAGATGCACTTTTGAATACATACAACCAGTGAATCACCCACCCAGACATCTATGCACATAATCACACACCCCCACCCACCCACACAGACACTCAGGCACCTATACAGATACTCAGACGACAAATCAATAACCCATATAGACACTCATGTAGCTACTCACCAACCCATGCAGCCGCTTATACACCAACTGACACACTAATACAGACTTTCACACAGTTTAGTCACTAACCCATTATTACAATTAAAACCAATTAAATACATTGAGGAAGTCAATTTATTCACAGCATGGCATATAATGTCCAACACAGTCAGGATCCTGATGTAACTGACCCTACAGTGGAACCATTTGCTCTGGAGGCTCCAAATGGAACCTAGAGCTTACATGAAAGTATACATGCCACATGCCTTAAAGAGACATTAACAACAACTATAAATAGGCTTGAGAATACAACACATCCCCCTTATCAATAAAACAAACATATAGGTGCCAATTACAATCCGGTAAAAACCGGGTACGAACCGTCGGACAGAGCATATTCTCCGTCCGATGCGTACCCGGTCGTGTAAATATACAAACATGGAATTACGATTCGCACAGAAACACCTTTCCCGTACGAATCGTACAAAACCCCGACCGAACAAAATAAACGTACAAAAGCGATCCGGGAAAGCGCCGACGTGACGTCGGGACGCACGCAGCCTGCCATTCACGAACCAGGAATTACGATTCGCACCGACGTCATCCCGCACGGTGAATATTTTCCTGCTGCCAAAAACTGCCGGGAAATCAGGACGCGAACAAGGAGGACCCGTACGCGACGGACAGACAGGACAACGCGAATAAGGAGGACCTGTACGCGACGGACAGACATGGACCCGAACCTACGTGTCATCCCCGCCCTCATAGCAGTCAACCTCCTCTACAGGTTACGACGCAGACGCCGCAGAAGGTCAGAACAACACCCATGGGCAAAGGGGGGGGGCAGGGGCAGGACACATAACCCCCACCCAAGTCACACAGCACACATGCCCTGGACATACCTGACCCTCAGGCCCTGGTCACTACAAGGGGGTGGGGGCGTGTCCAGCCAAGCCAGTGACCGCCACAACGGAAGTTCTTCACGACGCGAACCGGCAACACAACCATACAGGTACGTCCCGTACCCACGCCTTAAGAGCGTGGGTACGAGTCGTACCACGCTCACACCTACATCACCCCAACAATGGCGGGGGACGGCCCGCACAAGCATTCCACAGCGTGGGTACGGCAATGTACGGACCGTACCCCCACCCGAGTATGCATGGAGCGAACCCCCCACCCCAACAGTGTAAGTACGACACGTACCCTCACCCGCGTATGCATGGAGCGAACCCCCCACCCCAACAGTGTAAGTACGACACGTACCCTCACCCGCGTACGTACGGAGCGTACCCCCCACCCCAACAGTGTAAGTACGACCCGTACCCTCACCCGTGTATGCATGGAGCGAACCCCCCACCCCAACAGTGTAAGTACGACACGTACCCTCACCTGCGTACGTACGGAGCATACCCCCCACCCCAACAGTGTAAGTACGACCCATACCCTCACCCGCGTATGCATGGAGCAAACCCCCCACCCCAACAGTGTAAGTACGACACGTACCCTCACCCGCGTACCTACGGAGCGTTCCCCCCACCCCAACAGTGTAAGTACGACCCGTACCCTCACCCGCGTATGCATGGAGCGAACCCCCCACCCCAACAGTGTAAGTACGACACGTACCCTCACCCGCGTACGTACGGAGCGTACCCCCCACCCCAACAGTGTAAGTACGACCCGTACTCTCACCCACGTATACATGGAGCGAACCCCCCACCCCAACAGTGTAAGTACGACACGTACCCTCACCCGCGTATGTACGGAGCATACCCCCCACCCCAACAGTGTAAGTACGACCCGTACCCTCACCCGCGTATGCATGGAGCGAACCCCCCACCCCAACAGTGTAAGTACGACACGTACCCTCACCCGCGTACGTACGGAGCGTACCCCCCACCCCAACAGTGTAAGTACGACCCGTACCATCACCCGCGTATGCATGAAGCAAACCCCCCACCCCAACAGTGTAAATACGACACATACTCTCACCCGCGTACGTACGGAGCGTACCCCCCACCCCAACAGTGTAAGTACGACCCGTACCCTCACCCGCATATGCATGGAGCAAACCCACACCCGTGTATTTCCGAAGCGTACATATTGTGAATTAGGAGGGGTGTGTGCGGAGTCCCCCCAGCAGTGCCCAGAGACAGGAGGGGTGTGTGCAGAGTCCCCCCAGCAGTGCCCAGAGACAGGAGGGGTGGGTGCCTATCACTCCCAGCAGTGCACAGAGACAGGAGGGGTGTGTGCAGAGTCCCCCCAGCAGTGCCCAGAGATAGGAGGGGTGGGTGCCTATCACTCCCAGCAGTGCACAGAGACAGGAGGGGTGTGTGCAGAGTCCCCCCAGCAGTGCCCAGACATATGAGGGGTGGGTGCCTATCAATCCCAGCAGTGCCCAGAGACAGGAGGGGTGTGTGCAGAGTCCCCCCAGCAGTGCCCAGAGACAGGAGGGGTGGGTGCCTATCACTCCCAGCAGTGCCCAGTCACAGGAGGGGTGGGTGCCTAAAACTCCCAGCAGTGCTCATGGAACGCAAAGGGTGGAGTAGCCACAGATACCATGCCCACAAATGTCAGTCATGTGCACAAAGACCCTGCAGTACATGTACCACATGTGTGCGAGGCTGGGACTATACGCATGCATAGCGCCGAAAAGAAAACATGTACACATGAAGTCATGTCAATAGTCCACACACACAAGTACTATGACTACCAAGGATGCCACGAATGATGCAGGTGGAGACATCGCTCAGCATGCATGTGCAAAGTTGAAGGAGTCCGTCACACACCCAGCTAATGTACACACAGCTCAGCACCACATATTGGGAACACCCTGCAGGGAAGATGGCAGGGTACACAGAGGAAGGAATACACCTTGGGACAATTTCACCATGCAGCAACTGCGTACATGGACAGATAAACCTAGCTAACACCGTGTGATGGCACACAGATACCAGGGTCCCCCCTATGACCAGCACACTACTACATTTCCCACACACCCAACACATGATTACCACCCAAAATCAGGTCGCAGCCCCACCAACAGCAACATCAGAAAAGCAGTAGTGTTCAAAGGAAACAAAAATGGCTTTAATCAACATGATCTGAAATAGTGTGTTAGTAGAAAGTTCAATATTTACAAAGCCCATAGGGCAGTCCATGAGTCACAGCTGGATGGGGGACACAGTGGGATGCGTGTCCCCTAGCTTGCCTGCACAGTTACATTCTGTCGTCTTCCACAGGGGTGAGGGCATCATGTGGGGGGTAAGGACCAGGCACCGCAGGGACAGGAGGGCGAAGGGTAGGCGACGTGGGTGCAGGGATGGAGGACTCCACCACAGGGGGTGGGGCAGGGTCAAAGGTGGATTCTAGGAGCACGCTGTACACCTCAGCAAGGTCCTCCCGGGACTCCCCTGCACCCGAAGGAACCACAGGCCCCAAGGAGGGGGGGGGTCAGAGGGATGGGTCGCAGCGCCACTGGGGGAGGGTGTGGACAGGGGGGGGACTCAAGCACCCTGACCGTGGACTTCCTTGACCGCTTGCGGGGTGGTGTCACTGTGGGGCTCAGGGACAGAGCGGCCATGAAGGAGTCTTTGGGGGAGATGTGGCCAGGAGAGCTGAGGGGAGGGGATTTGGAGGGAGTGCATTGGGTGGAATGCGGACTCCCACTCTGGCTGCGTGTCACACGTTTGGCCCCCGACCCAGTGGGTGTGCCTACTTCACCCTGTGTGTGCGTGCCAGGAGGTGTGCGGCGGACCTTCCCTGCTGGTGTGGTGCCTGTGTCTGTTGTGGTGGGTGCATGCTGACGTCTGGGTGTACGTGGGACAGGCATGGGAGTGGGAAGTGTGGAAGGGGCAGGGGTAGGGGGTGGGACGTAGCGCTGCAGGAGACCCACTGCTGCAGTCAGTGTCGAGTCTATGGACCTCAGCAGCCTGCGATGAATGAATGCCCTCCAAGTATGCCTCCATGTTGTTGAGTACCTGGCTGTGGCTATGGAGGACATTAAGGATCGCAGCCTGACCAATCTGCAACTGCCGCTGGATGTCCACAGACTCGGCATTGGCGGCAGCAGTGGAGACAGGGGCAGGGGGTGCGGTGCCTGGCAGGAAGGAGACATGCGGTGACTGGGCACGCTGGGAAGGTACACGAGCACGTGGGAGGCGGCTGATGCCAATGGAGGGGGCGGTGCGAGATGTAGGGCTGCTGTCAGATGGTGGTGCAGCCACCGCCCACTCGGAGAGATCATCCTCGGACCCGTCAGCTTCATACTCTGTTGTGCCAGTCGACAGGTCCCCGGGTTCACTCTCCTCCGCCTCAGTCCCACTCGATGTGCCAGGCACGATGTCACCGCTGGCACTGGTGCTCGGTCCCTCTGCGCCGTCTGTGTCCATGTCTCCCTCCGTGTCCCCCGACGATGCTGTGGGCAGGATGAAGAGACAGAAATTAATCATACACCTGTATACATATGTCACATGAGTCCAATCTACTTAGGTTACAGTACATAGCCTGAAACAAAAGAAGAGTTACAACCACAAAACAAGGTACATATGTAGGCCCTGCAAGACACAGTTGTTTGACCCACCATGCCATGGAAAAACTATGGAGAGCATGACACTATAGCAAATGAGATGACATGGAATATTGACTGAGGAGCAAGGCCCTGGGGACAATCCAGCACTGCATCTGCACCACACAGCGTGGCAGGAAATAGGGATGAGCAGGGACCATATCCAGGAACTAGAGGCACATGCAGCATAGGTAATACTGATAACATGCCCACCCTGACTGGCACACTGCACCTTGAGTGTATGTCCAGACAAACATCACACACTGGCCAGTCCTAGCAAGGAGATTTCAGGTCTTGACATGTAGGCCATGCCCGCACCACCCACCCCCTACATGTGACAATTCTCAGGAGACACAGGAAGCACGTACATCTCTTAGTCTGGGTGAAATACACATGGGATGGAAAAATGCAATATTGCACACAAATACCCAAGGAGCGCCTGTCCAAATAATCATGTACAAATGGGCATCATCAGATGATTGTAACAAGACACACAGGCAATGGCCACTGTGAGTATGTACTTGGGAAATCAGGTCAGGCTGGACAGTGGACACTTGTACTACATTTCACGTCAATATACATGGTGCCAGGGGACAATGGCACAGAGCACATTTACAGAGATTGTCGACATTTTCGGATTACACACATGATACCTAGGAAAAGATGCCCCTGGGGACAGTAGTGGCTACACAACTCCATGCTCCTGAATGGGAATGACTGCAACACACGCTAACATCATGTCACAGGCCACCACATAGGACATGCGTGCTGGAAGGCCTCGCACTTGAGAGATTAACTCCCATGTCTGGACTCAGCATGAGTGCCAACTGACATGGAACCCACAAGTCCAGAACTGGACAGGGCACAGGCAAGGTCCCAAAACCTGTTACACACCACCCCCACACATGATGCTGCAGGCATAGTACACTTGGAGAAGGTGCCAGGCTACATAACCTTGTGACGGAGTGACTACACACAGACCAGGGAACACATTGCAAGGAGGGGAAGGGAGGCAGGAGAGCATTGCAATACTGTGGGTAACAGGATCTGCACAGCACCATAAAACCCTGGCAGTTTATCCATGGAACAGTGCACGTACAAATGCCGGTGAAACACAACATACACACATGTACCTACCCCCTTCCTGCTGCTGCATCTCCTGTAGGCGCCTGTCCAAGTCTGGAAAGACCACCGCCAGCACACGCTTGTGGATGTGGGAGAGACGGCGGCGCCCGTGGTTCTTATGGCTCTCAGGTGAGTCCCCCAGCAGGACCCGTGCGATCCTCCGCGTCCAGCACCGGATATCCTGCCAGCGTTTCCTCACCTGGGTCAGGCGCCGCCTCCGACCATCCGCACTCCTCACGGCGCTGACGGCGTCCAGCCATATCTGCTCCTTGGCAGAGGCGTCTACCTGTGAGGATGAACAAGTGACACTACATCAATACACCTGGCACATGTCACAGAGACACAGATTAGAACACATATGCTGTTTACAACAAGGCATAGTATGCATCCAACGCATTGCACCTTTGTCATAGGGACATGATCCTCTGGGGAAGGCCAAAAGCAGTACGTGCCATTGAAAGGACACAGGTGGAATGAGGGCAATTACACAATCAATGATCCAGGCTCACACTGTGCATCACACCCACCCCTCCTGTCTCTGGGCACTGCTGGGGGGACTCTACACACACCCCTCCTGTCTCTGGGCACTGCTGGGAGTGATAGGCACCCACCCCTCCTGTCTCTGGGCACTGCTGGGAGTGATAGGCACCCACCCCTCCTGTATCTGGGCACTGGCTTGACATGCTGTGGGACTTCCACATCAGCGGATCAATGGTGTGTGGCAGGCTCTCCGTGAGCAGCTGTGGGTGTTTAGCTGTTAGCCGAAACTTGTGTGCCAGTTCCATGGCTATCACGCATTTGTGCTGCAGAAGGGGGGTGCCAGTGTTGGACCCACATGTTACTCCACATGAAGTGTTCATGTGTACTTCAAGTTGCCTCTGCAATCCCGAAAACATGACTAATAAAGGTGTCCCTATGCCTCCAAGGTGCCTCTTCTCAGTCAATGCTGGTGTGTTGCCACGGTGCATCCAGCATGTCTGGCATGGTTTTCACTGATAGTGGCTATGTGTCTATGTGTCGAGTAGCAAGATGCAAGCTGTGTGTGTGGGATGAGACTGTGTATTGTGCATGATGTCCATGAGTGTGTGGGTGTTGTGACATGTGCCATCCCCATGCATCCAACGTTGGCCAGGCCCCCATTATCTGCATCCACCGGACTCAAGCTTGCAGGACATGGTTCTGCCACCTGTCTACACATACCTGGGTGCCCCCCAGGACACTGGACATGATCCCTGACCTCTGCGCATGACTGTTGCTGTACTCAATATGTCTCTCAGCACGGTTGTGCGGCCACCCCCTCAGCTGGTTAGGGCCATCACGGGTGTGTATGGTGCTCCATGTCTGTCTTGCCTAATACACTGTGACCCGTGTGTCCTGTGCCAGACTCAGGCCCCAGGGTGTGGATGGTTGAAGTCAAAAGAGAACTCAGGCATGTTTAGACATTACAAGACACATGTAAGGTAATAATGCAACCAGCAGGCATCTTCTCTTCATGGTGTGACTTTTTATTTTAGTGGGGGGGGGGGTATGACATGAGGGGATTTCCGGGTGTTTGGAATCCAAAGTTCAGTAGGGGAGTTGGTGTCCTTGCCATTGTAAATCCTCAGAGTCCATGCCACAGTCTTTGTCAACATTGGTCAGACAGTGACCAGCAAGGCCATGTGGCAGAGAATGTCTTTTGATGCTGTGCTGCTGTTGCTCCAGTGGGCCAGGTGCCAGGCCAGGTGTCCTGGGAGATGGTGCTGTAGCGCCGACCCTCACGGTCTTTTCCGTGGACGACCCGCCCTCCTGCGGGGACCCTCAGAAGCAGGCCGTGACCATGTTTGGGATGCTCCATCGGATGTTTACTCCTCCTCCTCCTCCTGATCCCTCCCTGTGGGTGGTGATGTTCTACGCCTTCTGGCACAGGGAGGGTTGCCCATGTTGTCGGCCATCTGACGGAGTGTATCGTGAATTCCCGTGTACACCGTCACGAGCTCAGCCTGTCCGTCCTCCATCCTCCGTTGGTGTTGCAGTAGACAGGCATGTAGCTCCGCATGTTGCTGGGCCTGCTGGGTCTTGATCCCCTCGAGGACGGACACAACCTGGGCCAGGCCCGTGGTGTCCTGCTAGTATGTGTCCAGGATGTTTCGGACATGGGAATATACCGGTTCCGCAGCCAACTTGTCAGGCTGGCGTCTCCGCCGTCCTCCACTCCCACCACCCCTGCCCACTTGCACCTGGCCTGCCCTTGTGGGCACATCGGGTCTCCGGGACCCCTGAGGGGTGGCATTGGCGTTGTCGCCTGCCTCCTCATGGGTGCCCGGGACACCGTGTCCCTCCTGGCCAGCCTGGCTGCTTTGTGGTGGTGGGGCAGGGATCCTGGGTGTCTCCTGGGATGTGGCAGGAGTGGGGGTGGTGGTTGGCCCCGTTGTACCTGACGCAGGTGCTGCAGGTCGTTGGACACCAGAGGGGCCAGGTTGGTCGGGGTCGTCCACAGAGTGGTGTGAGTCGTCGCTGCCAGTGGGATCGGCCTCCCCCAGTGTTGGGGGGTGATCCACAACGTTGACCTGTGTGTGACAGAGACAATGTTAATTTTGTTCCATGCAACATCCATGTTTCATTGGTTTCTTAGTTGGCACATTTCCTCTGTGAATTTGGATATGTCTTGCATTCCACTCACAGTGCACTTGTACATGGGTAGGTCCCTTGGCCACAGCTTTTGCGACTTTACCTATGTGTGGCACAGTCTTAGTTGCTGCGTCAATTGTGACTGCAGTCAGCAGTGGAGTGGGCAGGTTTTGGCGAGCCATGCATTGGCGCCTTCCGTGTTGCAGTGTACGTGGGCACATGGAGTGGTTCCACACACTTAGATAATGCAGGTGGCTGTCGTTGTGCTCGTGCACAGGTTGTGACATGGCCCTGTGTTTTGCCATGGAGGAGAGGGGGGGTTCTGGCACTGGCCACCCTTGTCTACATGCACGCAGTCTACCTGCTGAGTAGCAGACATTCCCACATCCCAAAAGGCTGATTTGCTCTCCCTGTGTGTCCCTTTCTCGCTCCCTCTCTGTCCCCCTCTCCCTCCCTCCGTGTGTCAGCCTCCTCCCTCTGTCCGTCTCCCTCTGTCTCCCTTTCTCCCTCCCTCTGTCAGCCTCCTCCCTCTGTCCGTCTCCCTTTCTCCCTCCCTCTGTCAACCTCTTCCCTCTGTCCATCTCCCTTTCTCCCTCCCTCTGTCAGCCTCCTCCCTCTGTCCGTCTCCCTCTGTCTCCCTTTCTCCCTCCCTCTGTCAACCTCCTCCCTCTGTCCGTCTCCCTTTCTCCCTCCCTCTGTCAACCTCCTCCCTCTGTCCATCTCCCTTTCTCCCTCCCTCTGTCAGCCTCCTCCCTCTGTCCGTCTCCCTCTGTCAACCTCCTCCCTCTGTCCGTCTCCCTTTCTCCCTCCCTCTGTCAGCCTCCTCCCTCAGTCCGTCTCCCTCTGTCTCCCTTTCTCCCTCCCTCTGTCAACCTCCTCCCTCTGTCCGTCTCCCTTTCTCCCTCCCTCTGTCAGCCTCCTCCCTCTGTCCTTCTCCCTCTGTCAACCGTCTCCCTCCGTCTCCCTTTCTCCCTCCCTCTGTCACCCTCCTCCCTCCCTCTGTCTGTCTCCCTGTGTCCACCTCTGTCTCCCTCCCTCTCTGTCCCCCTATCCCTCCCTCTGTGTGTCACCCTCTGTCACCTGAGCCCAGCTTCCTGGGCACACACTGTTAGCAGATCTTTGAATGGCCCTTGGATTGTTGATGTGAGTTTGTTTGTGATCTCCAGGCACCCATTGGGTGTAGTGTCTGTGTCTGCGCTGCTGCTGTGGTGGTGTGTGCTGCCACTCTTTCACAGTGTTGGCTGTTCATTGGCTGCTGTCATGTGCAAGAAGGTGCCGTCACCCCCATGTGTTGATGCAAGGCGTCCGCCATTTGCTGGCGAGTCTTTCCTGTGTGGGGACACACTGTTTGTCTGGCTGTGACCTAGGCCATATGGGCAGAGGGCATTGTTGTCTGCTTCTGATTTGCACTATGTCATTTTTTGGGCCCACACTCCCGCCATGTGGCTTACTGTGTCATGTGTTGGTGTTTTCTGTGGCCTGTGACTTGACATTGTCCAGCTGGGTGCATGGGGCATGGTGGCGCCAGTGGCATGTGCGTGTTCATGGAGTGTGGTTGAGTCATGCGATAGCTTGGGGTGGTTGCGTGCCTGTTTGTGAGTTTGGTTGTGGATGACATTCCCCCCATGTGAGGTGAGTTGTTTGTGAACTCACCCGGGTCTCGGAGTCCTTCTAATCCCTCCACTGCCACCACCGGCAGTATGGCCATCACCCTCTCCTCCCAGGGATGGTATTGTACGCGTCTGCGGGGCGGCCCTCCTCCAGTGACGTTGGCCTGGTTGTGGTCGTCGGTCATTTTGGCTCTGACCCTCCTCCGCAGATCGTACCACCTGGCTTGGCATTCATGCCTGGTCCTTCTGGTGTCCGCAACAGCATTCACAGCATCGACGATGGTCTGCCACATGGCTGTTTTTTCAGAAATGCTGGTCTGTCTGACCAATGTTCCAAAGAGGTGTGGCTCAACTCTGAGGATTTCATCGACAAGGACCTCCAACTCTCGGCTACTGAACTTTAGATTCTTGTTGGTGGGCATGGTGAGGGGTGTGGGTGTGGATGGTGGGGGGGTGTGGATGGTTGTGGGTGTGTGGGTGTGGTTGTTTGGGTGTGTGTGTGAATGTGATGTGGGGGTGTTTGTGATGGTGTGTGTGTGAAGGTGTGCAAGTGTGAGGTGTGGTGAAGCTTCTAGTATGGTGCTGTAGGTTGTCTGTGGGGTCTGGCAGCAGTGAGTCTGTTGCAAAGGCTCATGGTTTGTGTGTGTGGTCCCTTTTTATTGGTCCATTGGTGGGTGTGGCTGTGTTTGAACTTTGGGTGGGTGTGTCATAAGGAGTGGTGGTGTTTTGGGCCTCTGTTTGTTTTTGCCAGTTGCAGGTCAGTGAATGTGTTGTTTTGGTAGTTGTTGGACATGTTTTGCGGCTTTGTGCCATTCGAATGGTGTATTCTTGTGTCGTTTTGGTTTGTCCTGGTTGTGTACGTGCGTTTTTTGGCGTGTATACGGTGTGTACATGGCCCATTTTGTTGTACATTGCTGTCCTTGGGTGTGGCTTGGTACGAGTCGTACATTCGGTTGTGATGTTGGGGCATGGGGTGCGCTCCGTCCTTAGGATGTTGTGGTGGGGGTTCGCTCCATGCATACGCGGGTGGGGGTACGACTCTGACGTACACGGGTGTAGGTACACGGGGGTACGACACATACACAGGTGGGGGTACGACTCGAACGTACAGGGGTGTACATACACGGTGGTACGACACGTACACGGGTGGGGGTACGACTCGAACGTACACGGGTGTACATACACGGTTGTACGACACGTACACGGGTGGGGGTACGACTCGAACGTACAGGGGTGTACATACACAGTGGTACGACACGTACATGGGTGGGGGTATGACTCGAACGTACAGGGGTGTACATACACGGTGGTACGACATGTACATGGGTGGGGGTACGACTCGAACGTACAGGGGTGTACATACACGGTGGTACGACACGTAAACGGGTGGGGGTGCGACTCTAACGTACAGGGGTGTACATACACGGTGGTACGACACGTACACGGGTGGGGGTACGACTCGAACGTACAGGGGTGTACATACACGGTGGTACGACACGTACACAGGTGGGGGTGCGACTCTAACGTACAGGGGTGTACATACACGGTGGTACGACACGTACACGGGTGGGGGTACGACTCGAACGTACAGGGGTGTACATACACGGTGGTACGACACGTACACGGGTGGGGGTAGGACTCGAACGTACTGGGGTGTACATACACGGTGGTATGACACGTACACGGGTGGGGGTACGACTCAAACGTACAGGGGTGTACATACACGGTGGTACGACACGTACACGGGTGGGGGTACGACTCGAACGTACAGGGGTGTACATACACGGTGGTATGACACGTACACGGGTGGGGGTGCGACTCTAACATACAGGAGTGTACATACACGGTGGTACGACACGTACACGGGTGGGGGTACGACTCGAACGTACAGGGGTGTACATACACGGTGGTACGACACGTACACGGGTGGGGGTGCGACTCGAACGTACTGGGGTGTACATACACGGTGGTACGACACGTACACGGGTGGGGGTGCGACTCTAACGTACAGGGGCGTACAGTCACGGTGGTACGACACGTACACGGGTGGGGGTACGACTCGAACGTACAGGGGTATACATACATGGTGGTACGACACGTACACGGGTGGGGGTACGACTCGAACGTACAGGGGTGTACATACACGGTGGTATGACACTTACACGGGTGGGGGTACGACTCGAACGTACAGGGGTGTACATACACGGGTGGGGGTTCGACACGTACACGGGTGTACATACAGGGGGGGTGTACATACACGGGGAGTACGACTCGAACGTATGGGTGCTGGGGGAGTGTTGGGCGCGTATGCGGGCACATGTCTCCATGGTTGGTATGGGAGTTCGGTGCGGACGGTGTTTTTACCATACGGTTGTAAGATCGGACGCACGGGTTGGATCGTGATTGCTCGGTCGGACTTCACATTTCACATTTGTACGGTAAATCGTCCGAGGACGTGTCGGACACATTTTCCAACCCGAGGACGTGTGGGGAATAATTCCCAAGGCGGTTCGTATGGACTTTTTACCATGCGAATCGTGACTGCCAGTTTGTACGGCACTTGTACGATTCGTACGTTAAAAAGACCGGATACGAGTCGGACGGGGAATTTTTTTACCGGATCGTGATCGGCACCCAAATATGAAACCAATTTACACATAGTCACTAAGCGATCTAGGCGCAGTTCTAATGCGCACATTACTTTTAACTCTTGATGCAACAGAACCATCCTTTTGTATTCTGCATGAGTTTTTATCATCAACAACATTATTAGTGTACTTATCTAAGTTCTTGTCAATTTGCATCGGACATTTGGCTACTCTCCTGGAGTTACAGACTCTACCATCTTGGGTGATTACACTGTTCTTGAACACTTTTTTAATTTCTATGGGTCTACCAAATTTACTGACACCTTTATTCAGTGTGGGTTTCAATATGCTAACCCAATAACCCACCCTCCACATATGTATTTTTGTTTTCCACTTGTTATCATACCACAATTTGGTCTTCTCTTGTTTGTGTTCAACCCTGTTAGCAATTTCATGTATGTCATCTTTGTGCTCCAAGAATTTCTTACATTTCACCCTGAACCACCAAGGACAAACTTCCGAAGCGGGGTCCCTACCTTTAAGTACCCTGAAAGGACTGATTTCAGTAGTAGAATATAGAGTAATATGATATACCCAGAGTTTTTCTCTGAGAGCACTCAACCAATTGCCCTTTTGTTTTAATGATTCCATCACAAAATCTTTAAGGACACGGTTGAAACGTTCAACCTGACCATTCTCATGAGGTTCATAGAGAGAGGTGCAAATGTGTTGAATTGCACAACTTTTGAGGAAGCTCTCCATTTCACCTGAAACCAGCTGTACCCCATTATCTGAAACCAGAATAGAGGGACAACCTTCACGTGAGAAAACTTCCTTGAAGAAGTTAATCACTGCACTCGTGGTTGCCTTCGAAACAAACTTAACTTCAGGCCATTTAGAATGGTAGTCAATCATGACTAAAGCAAAACGTGAACTTTCAGGTAGCATGTAAAGCGGGCCTGAGATGTCAAATGCAACCTCCTTCCATGGTTCCATTGGCCATTTAACTGTCTTTAAGGGAGGAGTGTGAACCTTTAACATCTTGTCATTAGAACAACAATCCTTGCATTCCCTCACAGTGCGATCGATGAACCTATCCATTCCTGGCCACCAAAAATAAGATCTAATAAGACGTTTCATTGCAGAAATACCAGGATTTGTCTTGTGTGCTAACTCAAGTATCAATTCTTGAATAACATGCGGAGGAATACATTTCCCTGCTCTAAAAATAAAATCCCCCTCACAGAACAATTCGTCGGCTACTTGAAAGAATGGCAATAATTCTGACTCTACATACTCCTTTCTAGGCCAACCTTCCATGACAAACCTCTTAAGAATAATCCATTTGTCATCCTTATCTTGGCTCTCCTTCCAGATCTTTTCTGTAATTTCTTTGTATTGTGAAGGAAAAATATCAGAAATGCTCAAAATCTGTTTCATTAACAACATTTACCTTACTGTTGCTGTTCTCACACGGAAGTCGTGACAAACAATCTGCTGTCACATTTTTTTTTCCTGGTATGTATTTGACTATAAAATTGTATTCCTGTAGTCTAGAGGTTAAACGAGCTATTCTAGCTGTAGAGTTCCAACCACCACCTGCCGACAAAATATGAACTAAAGGTTTGTGGTCCGTTCTGAGGACAAATATGCTTCCCCACACATATATTCTATAATGTTCCACTGCCCAAACACAAGCAAGTAATTCCCTTTCAATTACCGCATACTTGCGTTCTGTTTCGTTAAGGGTTCTGGAGGAAAAAGCTACATTCCATTCTTTCCCACAATCTCTTTGTGATAAAACACTACCCAGACCAAATAGACTGGCATCTACAGTGATAATGCATTCCCTTTTCATTTTAAAAGGTTTGAGTGTGGAAGCATTAATAATGTCACTTTTAAAGACCAAGAAAGCTTTGTTTTGTTCATCACCCCACTCAAATACAGCTTTTTGTCTTAGTAATTTTCTTAGGGGTTCCATCTTAGTAGCAACATTTTCAACAAATTTGCTATGATATTCACACATACCGGAAAAAGATAGCAACTGTTCTTTGTTAGTTGGGGCAGGGGCATTTAGAATGGCCTCAACATTGGACTTCTTGTGAACAAGGCCATCTCCAGAAAGAGTGTGTCCTAAATACTCTGTAGAGTATTTAGGTCACACTCTTTCTGGAGATGGCCTTGTTCCCAAGAAGTCCAATGTTGAGGCCATTCTAAATGCCCCTGCCTCTGCCCCAACCTAACACATTCACACCTTTGGTTGCAATGTACAATTTAATCTGAGCAGCCCTCCCTCTAAAACATAAAGGAACTATAAAAAAACCTTCCATGTCAATTTTTGAACCATCAAAACTTTCGGCATGGATGTCAGATTGCCGCAAATCCCTAATATTACAGAGATTTTGTAATTTTTCCTCAAAGTACTTTTTGCTAATGATTGTCCATGGCGAACCTGAATCCACCATGAGCTCCAAGTCAGTGCCTAAAACGTTAAATGGGCATTTAGGAGACTTCATAAAGTTTTCTTAATCAGGACCAGCGTGTGTGATAGAAACAACAAAACCTCTGTCAGAGTCTTGGCTTTCATTGACACTAGTAACTTTGTTAGTGTCAGAAACACCCATTGTGTTGTTGCGTGTTTGATTGTTAACCTCTTCAATGCCTATGACGAGCTGGTCTCGTCATGGGCCGCGGTTGCGCTGTGCCCATGACGAGACCAGCTCGTCATAAACCCCGCCCGCTAATGAAAGCGCCGGCACAGGGCGGGGAAAGGGGCGGGCACTGAAGGGGTTAAAATGTCTATCTCTGCAAACATTACTGAAATGACCTGTTCTGCCACACACTCTAAATTCCTTGTTAATAGCAGGACATCCTTGGAACGAGGCAATATGCGATCTGCTCAACACATCTATAACAAACCAATGAACTATTGGTGTGGTCTTGTTTCCTGCTTGAGTAATTACTGTAATTGAGTTTGAATTTTACTTGTGTAACATTTGGATTTTTGATATCTCCTTTTGGTTTAACAACACATATTTCATCCTCAGCAGAAGATTTATTTGATTTTTGACTGACTACGTCCATCCATTTTTCTGACAGTTCCGTAGATTTCGCTATTGGCTATTGCTTCCTCAAGTTTGGGATCTCCCATGACCCATAGCTTTTCCTGTATTTTCTTGTTTTTAACGTGAACTATAATTTGATCCTGAATCATTTCATCGGTGATGTTACCAAAGTTACAATGTAAACTTAAAGATCTCAAAGCAGTGAGAAAGTCATCAAAAGATTCATCATCCTTCTGTGCTCTGGTATAGAATTTAAATCTGTTTAAAGCTATGTTAGAAGTCGGTTTGAATCTTTTTTCTAACCTAGACAAAGCTTCAGTATATACATTCATATTATCTCCTTGCCCAGCTTGAGGGAAAATTTGAGGTAAAGTTCTGAACACTTCTTGCCCCTCAGAGCCAAGGCAGTGAAGTAATATGCTTATTTTTCTTTCAGCGCCCATGCGTTCTCCATCAATGGCCTTCATGTAATTGAAAAATTCCTCTTTCCATCTTGGCCAAGGTATAGGTGAATCACCTTTGTTTTGGAGAAATTTCGAAGGGGCTTCAAATTGCATATTGCAAGATACAAAAAAAAATTACTTCGCCCAATAAACTTGTAACAAACTACTACTAAATGTGATAAAAACTAATTGCATGTAGTGTTAAGTAAAAGAAACAGTCAATGAGAGGTAATAACCCACTTGGAATAAAATTATTACTTGTAACAAACGTTGGCTCACGTGTGAAGGTCTTCAGGCATAATGTAGATGAGCAGGAACACAAGGGTTAAAATGAAGTAAATAAATAAATAATTGGCACAAATTAAGCTTGAAATGAGCAATAAATAAACAACATTCTTGATATTTATCCATTAACCGATTGCTGACTTTTGCAATGAACTTGTAGACTGTGAAAGTTTGGTTGCTGTACTTATCGCTGAAATCCACTCGTTTTTGTTTACAATCGTTGCTAAGTAACATTAAAATGGCCCCCGTGCGTGCGTTCAACGTGAACGTGATGACACACGCATTGTCAGCTGCGTATGCAGGAGCCAGAAGACGATTCCAAATAAGAACGGCTCTTGAGATGGCAGCGCGGACTCTGGAGCGAGGCGTGATGCGTTAGGGCAGGTAGGCGCTCAGTCATTTTTTGAATAATGCGCCCGTCAAGCAGTAGCGAGGAACCAACTGAGGCTTGTTGTACCAAGAAAAATAGATGCTCCGCTCTCACTCTCCTTAAATACAGCGCCTAACAAGATCTCATTCCCACGCACTAATGTATGCATATATGCGCTAGAGATCACACGAAGGCTGTAGTACTCACAGAGTTCCGCTGAAGTGGCTCTCCGATCCTCAAATTAATGACATAGCGAATTCGAAGCAGCCCTGAAAAGCGCGCCACAAGTAGAGTGCATTAAGAAAATTAGACCGCAGGTCGTCCTCCTCGAACTAGAAACATGAAATTGACGAAATCCAAACCCAAACGTGGGTAAAATACTCCGCTCCCGTGCTGGAGATAGGCAGGAGTTCTTTCTTAATCCCATCCTCGTCGCCAAATATTACACTCAAAACCAATTAAATACATTGAGGAAGTCAATTTATGCACAGCACGGCATATAATGTCCAACACAGTCAGAATCCTGATATAACTGACCCCACAGTGAAACCATTTGCTCTGGAGGCTCCAAATGGAACCTAGAGCTTACATGAAAGTATACATGCCACATGCCTTAAAGAGACATTAACAACAACTATAAATAGGCTTGAGAATACAACCCCCATGCATTCAGTAACACATGTTCAATCGCTCACTTATACAGTCAGTCACGCACCTACTAAATAATCCATTCAGGCACTTGTAAATCCACTCATTCTTCATTACACCTTGGCATAGATATATATGAAAAATATTAAAACTTTACAGAAACACACATTCACTGGATGATGTCATCAGTGACGTCCTCAGTGATGTCATTTGAGATGTCATCAGTGATGTCACTGACCATGTCATGAGTGATGTAATATGTGACGTCATCCCCAGAGCATTGCGGGCGCGTGAGTTATAGCTAGCTTAACTAACTATCATGGGCGAATTTCTCTGGTTTTATATGAGTCAAATGTCCAACTAACTAAAACGTCCCTGAAACCTATGGATTTTTCAGTGAATATATATATATACATACACACACACACACACACACACACACTCACATACATACAAATATATATTATATATATATATATATATATATATATATATATATATATATATATATATATATATATATATTCACTGAAAAAAACATAGGTTTCAGGGTTGTTATAGTTAGCTGGACATTTCCCTCGTACAAAACCCTAGAAATTCCCCTGTTATAGTTAGTTCAGCTAACTATAACTCGCGCACCCGCAATGCACTGCTGATGACATATTACATCACTCATGACATGGTCAGTGACATCACTCATGACATCACTGATGACATCTCAAATTACATCACTAATGACATCCCTGATGACATCATCCATGTGATAAATTACTGCATCTTCTCACACCCTAATTTAACCGTTGATACACCAACTCAAAATTTCAGACGTTCACTCTGAAAACCATATATACTCCAATACCAATAGCTACATACCCACTCATTAACTCTTAGGTCTACATACACCTCCACTCACTCACCTGTACAGTCACTCATACTTACAGTCACTCCGTACAAGACTATCATATACATTTATACACCTACATAGACACTCACACACCACCAATCATCCATAGAGGTACTCTCACACCTGGTCAGTCATGCAAATAATTAATCACACTCCCATTTACTCACCTATGCAGTTATACACACTCAAGTTCACTTACTCATAAAAATAGTACCACATTCTTACGCTCTTATACAATCATTGATACAAGCACACACTAATCCATACAGCCACTCTAACAATCACACACTCTCACATATACCCACTTATATACTCTTACACGTATATATACTGCCTTTCACATATGTAGTAACTGACACATGTACAACTGAGATATACATTCAATCCCTAACACACCCATACATACACTCACTCAACCATACAGTTCATCACAGATGCACTCCTAAAACCATGCACCCATAGAATCACCCAGTCACACATCTATGCACAGAGTCACACACACCCTACCCACACAAACACTCAGGCACCCATACAGATACTCAGACAACCAATCAATAACCCATATAGACACTCATATAGCTATTCACAAAACCATGCAGCCACTTATACACCTACACACAGACACATACAGACATTCACACAGTTTAGTCACTAGTCCGCAGTAAGATACATTTAATGACTCACTTATAGAGTCAGTTACGCACCTAGAATATCATCCATTCACACACTTGTACACCCACTCATTCTTCCACAGGCCTTTCACTATAAATATATTTAAACTTTACAGAAACACACAGTCACTGGATGACGTCATCAGTGATGTCATCAGTGATGTCATTTGAGATGTCATCGGTGATGTCATGAGTGATGTCACTGACCATGTCATGAGTGATGTAATATATGACGTCATCAGCAGTGCATTGCGGGGGCGCGAGTTATAGTTAGCTGAACTAAATATAAAAGGGGAATTTCTAGGGTTTTGTACGAGGGAAATGTCCAGCTAACTATAACACCCCTGAAACCTATGGTTTTTTCAGTGAATTTCTGAGGTTTTTTAAATGCCAATTCCTAACTATAACGCCCCTGAAACCTTTGGTTTTTTCAGTGATTTTCAAAGGTTTTTTAAATGCTAATTCCTAACTGTATCAGGTCTGAAACCTATGGTTTTTTGAGTGAATTTCAAAGGTGTTTTAAATGCTAATTCCTAACTATATCAGGCCTGAAACCTAGGTTTTTTTCAGTGAATTTCAAAGGTTTTATAAATGACTATTTTTAATGTATTAATTGTTATACTGATTTTTTTGATACTGATTTACTACATTTTTTAAACTATTCATTTTTAGATATTTTTTTTAAAATTACATTATAATTACATTATACATTACAATACAAAATATACTTTCTCAGAATGAATTACTTTAGTTTAAATACTTGGCAAATAGGCAACAGACTTTTAAGTACAGTAGTTACAGTTGTTGCAATGGCCAACCTATTTTCAAACACAAAGCAACATTGAGCTCAATGTGAATTTCTAGTTAAATGCAATTAGTTACTTTATGGATTACTTTTCTAACCACAGGACTCGATCCTAGATTCAGTCCTTGGACATCTCCTGTAAACAGTTGAGTAAAAGCGTTTTGGTTACAGTAGTTATTTTTAAGGAATATTATTGTATTTTAAAAGATGACAAAAAATTTTTCACATAGAATCACCAATGTTATCCTATGGCAGAAAATTTACTTAGCAGGTATGTAGTGTTATCGTTACTTTTTCTTACTCAGTGGTGGATCCTGGATCCAGCACTGGCCAACCTCCTGTAAACCGTTGAAAGAATGTGTTTAAGTCATACAGACGATTTTTTTAGGAATAATTTTTGTTTGTGAAAATAGACACTTGGAAACTTTTCAGCTGAAAACCACACAAAGAATTCCTATGGAAGGAAATACAAGTTACTGGTAAGTACGCTTAGAATTACTTTTCAGGGTCAGTGCTGGGCTAAAAGATGCAGCACTGGGTTCTCTCCTGATTACAGGTGAGTAAATCGGAATTCGTAGTTCGGCTGATTTAAGAGGAATATTTGTACAATGGTAAAGGAAGGGGCGGGGCCTGAGGTGATATGTGTGCAAACACGCCCTGTGGCGCGTTTTAAGTTGGGGAATTAATTCCTCTTCAATCCTGAGGTCCCCTGGGGGCCAACTAGCCCACCAGGTACCTCCAGTATGTGCCAGGCCCCTTTTTACAACACTCTGCGACGCAGCTCCGTGGTGCTTACTGGAGGTATCTGGTGGGCTAGTTGGTCCCCCCCTAGCTAGCTCGAGCCCCCCCACACAGGTTTTTTTTTTTCTTTTTTAAAAACAAGCCCCGGGGGTGGCGGAAAACGTGTTTTGGGACCCCCCTTTTTTCTCAGCCCCCGCTTGATGAGTCACCGCGACACTTTTAGGGTAGGAGCGGAGCAGAGCTGGCCAAAAGTTTGGAAAATTCCGCGAAGATTCGTCAATCGGCGCCATACTTATTGGGAATAGAATGTTGCGGATTTCCTATGGAAAATAGGTCCTAACTATAACTATCTACTGGCGACCGCCAGTAGATAATATATATATATATATAAATATATATATATATAATTATTTCTTATTTATTATATATCCTGTTTCAGCTTCCGCCTTCCTTAGGTAGTACAAGATTTATTGTTTAGACGCAGCACAGCTGGATTTTCAAACAGCATCATGAGTTAAGATTCCATTTACAATGTGGAATCAATGCAGGCCTGAGATCTCTTGAGATATGCAATAATTAGGTGGTGTTTCAGTGATATTCAGTCCATCTGGATTCAATGATTTTAAATGGTACATCTAGATGTTTTATTTGGAGTCCAGTATTTTTTCCTTTAGGACATGTTCCACAGGGAAAATCTTCAAATTGGATTGCAAATGGTCCTCAAAGTTAAAATGATTGGCTACATGTTGGTCAATTTCTTATTAATTATTGCTGATTTGGGATTTATGAATCATGTACGGAGGTCACTCACTGTTTGGTCTACATGTGGTTTTTTAACATGTCGATCACATAAATGTTGATCAACATATAAGATGCTGTCTTATGCCTTAGGTTTCTCTTATATAAGAACTCGTTGCTGATGATGTTTCTAAAAGGTATTCACATGTGATGCACCTTTTAGATTCACAACAATGAACTACTACATTTATTATAGCTTTCTTAAGTTCAGCTCCCACAATAAGTGCTCATAAATTTCGAGCTCTGCGTTAGCAATGACTGGTGGTTTTGGAAAAATCTTTTGTAATTTTTCACAGGTGGATAATAAGTGGAATGTTTTTTACATTATGTTTTTTTTGTAGTTAGGACCTGATGGATGATAGTCAACTTATGTTTCTCCAGCTGGTATTCCAAATAAGTGCTTCCCTGCGTAGCAGCAAATAACTTGCCAACTTATTGCAATATGATATGGAGAGGACAGCCTCATATTTGAAGTAATCTCGAAAGCTCCTGTATATGTACTTTACAAATGTCCTCATTGTTGCTTGGCTTTAGATGAAGTGTGGTGCGGGTGACATTAAGTCCAGTTTAATTACAAATGAGCATCTGTAGGTTTGCAGTACAGAACAATTACAATTTACTGTTCATAAACTGAATATTACATCCAGAAAAGTGAGCTGGTGCTTCTGTATAGTATTGCTGTTGGTAAATTTGATGGAAGAATAGATACGGTTGATATAAGCAGTAAATTGTTCTCCTTCCAATATTCCAAACTATAAATACGTCATCCATGTAGTTTAGCCATACCAGTGGTTTTATGTTAGAAGTAGCAAGTGTATGGTCCTCTAGCTTGCCCATGAAGACATTCGCATAAGATAGAGCCAACCGAGTGCCCATGGAAGTCTCTTGTATCTGCAAATAGTGTTTTCCATTGAAGGGTCATTTGTTGGATTTAAAGATAACTCTTGAAAATGTGTCAAGCACTATGGCTGATGGCTATTCACAATCCTTTTATTAAGAGCTTCAGTTAATGCCATAAGACCATACTAATGTGATATGTTGGTGTATAATGATGTAATATCAAAAGTAGCAAGGAGAGTGTCATCATCAAATGTGTAGGTTTAGATTAATCTGTCAATATTCTGAAGGAAGTGACTAGTATCCTTAACAAATGATGGAAGTCCATGGACAATGGTCTAAATGGGCTATAAAATATATGTCATTTAAAAAAAGGTGTTGATATTTAATGGGTGGGTGTTTCGGAGTGGGTTGGGGTATGGGGTAGCAAAGGGTTTTTAGGGTTCATGGATTGGTAAGGTAAAGGAGTAGTAAGGGTTTTTAGGGTTCATGGATGGGTAAGGGAAAAGGGTAGTAAGGGGGTTTTAGGATTCAGAGGTATTCATGGAGGTAAAGGGAGGTAAGTGTTTTTTAGGGCCCATGGGAGGGAAGAGGTAAATTGCAGTACTGGTCTTTCAGGGTTCAGGGATGGATAGAGGTCAATAGTGGTATAGATTCTTTAGGATTCAGGGAGGATAGAGGTAAAGGAATGCAAGGGTTCTTATGGTTTCAGAGGGAGGATTGAGGTAAAGAGGTAAATGGAGGTAAGGCATTTTTAGAGTTCAGAGGAGGATAGAGGTGAGGGGTTTATAAGGTTGAGGGACAGTTTGATCTATATATATGTGTGTGTGTGTGTGTGTTTAGGATAGTTGCCCCAACAAAAATAAAATATCCACAAAAACGAAACATAGATACACATATACAAATATATATGTGTGTGTCAATCAATCAATCAATCAAGACATTTGTAAAGCGCGCTACTCACCCGGAGGGTCTCAAGGCGCTAGGGGGAGGGGGGTCCGCTACTGCTCGAACAGCCAGGTCTTGAGTTGCTTCCTGAAGGAGAGGTGGTCTTGGGTCAGACGGAGGTGGATGAGGAGGGAGTTCCAAGTCTTGGCTGCCAGGTAGGAGAAGGATCTTCCTCCCATGGTGGCTCTACGGATGCGTGGAATGGCGGCAAGGGCGTGGCTGGTTGATCGTAGCTGGCGGGTGGGAGTGTAGAAGGTCAGGCGGTTGTTGAGGTACTTGGGGCCCAGGTCGCGGAGGGCCTTGTGTGCATGGGTGAGGAGTCGGAACGTGCTTCTCTTGCTGACGGGGAGCCAGTGTAGGTCTCTCAGGTGTCCGGAGATGTGGCTGTGTCGGGGGATGTCGAGGATGAGTCGTGCAGAGGCGTTCTGGATGGGTTGGAGTCTTTTCTGTAGTTTGGCTGTGGTTCCGGTGTAGAGGGTGTTTCCGTAGTCCAGTCGGCTGGTGACGAGAGCCTGGGTGACCGTCTTTCTGGTTTCGGTGGGGATCCATCGGAAGATCTTTCGGAGCATGCGTAGGATGTTGAAACATGATGATGAGACGGCGTTGACTTGTCTGGTCATCGAGAGGGAGGAGTCCAGGATGAAGCCCAGGTTGCGTGCGTGTTATGTAGGTTTGAGTGCGCTGCCCAGGGCGGGGGGCCACCAGGAGTCGTCCCAGGCAGAGGGTGATGATCCAAGGATGAGGACTTCCGTCTTGTCTGAGTTCAGTTTCAGGCGGCTGTTCATCATCCACTCGGCTACGTCTTTCATCCCTTCGTGTAGGTTGGTTCTGGCGGTGGCTGGGTCGTTGGTGAGGGAGAGGATCAGCTGGGTGTCGTCGGCGTAGGAGATGATGTTGAGGTTGTGTTGGCGTGCGATGGCTGCAAGGGGGCTCATGTAGATGTTGAAGAGGGTGGGGCTGAGTGATGATCCTTGTGGTACGCCGCAGATGACTTCGGTGGCCTTCGGTAGTGTGTGTAAGAACCAAAAAAATGTGTGTGTAAAGACTCAGAATGTAATATAACTCATTGTAAAGGTCAACACATTGAATTACATGCATAGCAACCTCATACACCCACACCCTTCTTATATCCTGTTGTACACTGCGGCACCCTCCCTTGGTTCGGTGATAGGAAAAATGACAGATGGCACATACTATGTCCTGAACAGTTCTTCAAAATATGCAACATTTGTGACTAACTTCCCTATATCACAGATGTCAATCAGCTCCCTAACAAAACTGACTGTCAATCACCAAAAAACAAAAGCAAAGGGTATGATGGACGGAGTGTTGAACATTGCAAGCACTCACCCCCAATCAACTGATCTAGGTTTAATCCATCATCATTCTTTAGCTCACTCTGCCACCACAGTTCAGACATGACCATATGCAAATGTCTGACCCTGTGCCTCATAGGAACAGCCCAGCCGAACTGCCAAGCCATGTCTTCCCTGGACCGGAAACAAGCATCCTGGGACCAGTTTCTGACTAATCAGCGGTCATCAGCCAGGTTAGCTTAAATCCAGTGGCAAAGTGAGCAAGGGAACCACGTCTGGGCATACCCTGTCAACTTAGGGCGAACAAAGCAAAACCAAAGGGGATGATGGACGGAGTGTTGAATATTGCAAGCACTCACCCCCAGTCAACTGATCTGGGTTTAATCCATCATCATTCTTTAGCTCACTCCGCCACCCCAGTTCAGACATGGCCATATGCAAATCAGATACACATGGGACTAAAATACTAATTGCATGGCAAAATTAATTAACTATAATAATAATTAATTAATAATTAATTAATTAACTATGGTGTGCAATCTAACCTTAGATTGTGGTGAAATAGTAAAAGTGCATGATTTATGTTGCTTTGTGATTGTTTGTGCTTTAGAAGTCATCAAATGGTAAGTATTATTGCTTTAAATGTTGCTACAGCTAGGAAAATACTAATATATAATGGGATTAGTGTGGGTTTAAACATTAGAATCTTCCTTTCTATAATTTAATTACTTTTATGTCTATTTTTGCTTAAATTGGAATTCAGGCCTACTAGGCCGTAGTACCCAAGATGGCGTTTTCTGAAGCAGATGCCACCATGTGAGCGTGATGATTTCTGCACATGCCCAGATGGCTCTGGAGATCACCAAGTGACCTGAACTTCTGACATCGTGTTCCCTGTCAAGGATAGGGACTTGATCGCCAGCCAATAGATGACTATGTGGGAACAGCAGAAAGGACAATACAGAACCTGTGGAAAGATGACTTTTTCACCTTGAGATGTTACATTCGCTGCACTCGCCTGGGAGTCAAATGAAACTTAGCAATTTGTGCCTTCCTATGCCAAGTCATCATGAAGAACCAGTTTGCACTCGGAAAAATTTCAGGTAACCCCAAACTGTCCAATCAGAATATTTTCTCTGCCCCTAAATGTTACCATGTTAGTATGAAGTAAGAGGGAAAACGGGTATAAAGAAGCCCTCAATTGGTCAATTGGTTTGATCGTTCTTGGCGTTGGGTTGCATTTGAGCTGGTGTTGATTTGATGGTTTGCCTTGGGTTTATTTGGCTTTTTGGGAGAAGAGTTTTGCAGTGCATCCTATATTTCTGCCTGACTGTTTGATCCTTTGCTGTGGGTCAGACAGCTTGTACTGGGAGTTGTAACTGAGAATGCGGATAACTCTATGTTTGATCAGAAGCCATCATCGGTTGCTAATTGGTAATTGATTAACTGCATTTCTCAAATTCATGTCTATTTACTAAATGTTTGATTTCTCTTTAATAAAACTAAAAATGTATATTATGAGCTGTAGTTAATAAATGCAAACATAAAGAAATGTATTATTAATAGATAAACAAAATTGAAATAATAAGAAATGAGTTTGTGGTTCTTTAAATAATTACAGAACATATCAAATGTTTCTTAGGCTTTAATTGTGTTTTAGCTGGTTCTAATTCACCATCAACCAGTCCAACTAATTGGGCCATCGACCAAATAGTGCAGTGCCTTGATGTTAAGGTCAGGGTTCTGAAGATGTATATAAAACGTATATATAATGTAAAGTAAATTGATCCTGAGAGGAAATAAGGTACCCACATGTCCAGCGCTTTTTCTCCTGTGTGCAGATTCGAGTGAGATTAATTGGATGACGAGTGTGTGTTGGTGTTATGGGCCCCACCAATGAATGAGTGTATGAATGAGCTGTTGTGAATTAGAATCTATGACATGAGGAGAATATGTAAATCTTGTCCTCCACGCTGCATCACAAGCAACTCCAATCCAGTTATCAATCTCTCGGATCTACAACTAACCAAGGCGGAAATGCAACTTCTCTCGTTGGGCTTGACCTACTGCCTAGAAAACAGTTTCGATTACACCACCACTCAAATCGACATTTTTAATTTCATTAGGAAATTAAAACTCATAAAATTCTTAAAAAATAAACATTGAAATAAATGCCTACCTTCGAATAGCAATGTGAGGGTTCACACACCAGACACCCTTGCAGTTTCAGACATTGCCACCATCAGAACTATGTCTGAGCTAGAATCGCCAAATGACAATCCCTCCATGCAAATACTATTACACAACGCTGGCATTGACACTCCTACCGCCATCATGAGTCCGTTCAAGCCACCATCTACCTTCACACCCTCCATGCCTAGAGATGCCATTGACATTTACAATGATGTCATTGTAGAAGAGGTTAAGAGTTAAAACAAAAAGAATTCCAAACACAAACAATATATGGGCCTCATGAGTAAACTTAAAGCCAGAACGGACATAATCATTAACAAATCAGACAAAGGAGGTAACATCGTCCTATGGCCTAAACACATGCACATGGGAGAAGCCTACAGACACCTTAATGATGCCATATGCTACAGGCCTACCAACATGAAGGAAGTGATTGCGAGTCTAAAATAACTCAAAAAATGCCTGAACAGTTGCAGGACTCAAGGCACTCTCAGCAAAAAAGAGTTCAATTTTCTCAACAATGAATTTCCCTTTATTAGGGAACATCGCCGGTGCCTGGCAGGCCTATCATCTCGGCACGCAATAGCCTTTGCGAAAACATATCGAAATATGTTGATTATTTCTTGCAAGAGCACGTCACTAAACTACCTACATACTTTAGAGACACCAGTGACTTCCTTCTCAAAATCAAAAACATCCTGTGGTCACCAAACTGTATCCTGATGTCCCTCGATATAACTTCACTCTACACGAGCATCAATCACCCGGATGGACTAAATGCATGCTATGAATTTTCACTAAACTACCTATCCACTGTTATAATCACAATGAGCTTATCATGTTTCTTATTGAGTGGTGCCTGCAGCATAACTATGTTATGTTCAACAACAAGATATACCAGCAGGTTAGGGGTGTGGCTATGGGGGCTTGCTTCTCCCCCAGTTACACCTGCCTTCATGTGGGCTGGTGGGAGGAGCGGATCCACCGGGTCGCACACTCTGAAGCTGGGTCTAACAAAATTCTCTGCTGGCTAAGCTACATAGACAATGTCTTTGTGGTTTGGAAGGGTTCTATGGACAGTGCTAAAACATTTATCAATGAGATCAACTGTAATGATTACATTTGGAGTTCAATGCCACCATCAGAACTGATACAGTAGAATTTCTAGATGTAAAGGTTTATGTTTCAGATAACACACTACAGTCCACCCTCCAAAGAAAAACCACTGCAGGTAATTCCACCCTTCACGCTACCAGCTTTCACCCAAAACATCTGATAGCTAGCATTCCATTCGGGGAAATGCTGTGCTTGCGTGGAATTTGAAGCAATCCCACAGACGTAACCAAATGCCAACTGAAGTCTCACATGAGATTCAAAGCCAGGGGATACACTGAAAAGACAATAACTTCTGTGATCACCAAAGCTAATTCATTTCCCAGAGAGTTGTTACTACAAACACCACAGACACCACAATTGGCACAGACACTCAAGCAGACCTGACCACTAAGGGATGGGTAACCACAAGCCTCATCATAACTCACAACACTGAGTCAAGAGCACTTAAATCCATTTTTAACAAACACTGGGGGATTATCAAAACTGACTCTACATTAGGACCCATGGTTGCCCTTAGGCCTGACATTATCTATAGGAGAGCCAGGTCCATGGATGACACTGTAGTCAGAAACAGCTCTGAAATAACCAAAACCACTAATTGGTTAACTAGTGTCAAAGGTTTTCTCAAGTGCAACAGTCGCAGGGCTTGCAGATTTGGAGTTAACACCACCCAAATCTCGGCAGAATTCAGGAGTAAACCCATAGTGATCCAACAGAAACTCACCTGCAGAACGGAATTTGCAGTGCACATTCTCACTTGCAGCTGCAGGCTTAAATATGTAGGCAGCACCAAGCTCCAAGTGCACCTACGGATTTTGCAACACATCAGAGCCATTGTCAACAGTGACCCGGCATACCCTGTCGCCAGGCACTTCAAAGAGACTCCAGAACAACTTAGACCACCTCAAATACTGCGTCATTGATTGCAGTCCGCCACTCAGACGTGGTGGCAACAGAGAGAAATTGTTGAGACATATATAATAGAACTCAACACCAAGGCTCCGGCAGGATTAAACATTAGTGAAGGCCTTTACAACTTTTTATAACGTTTATCATTAGTATTCACTCCAGTTATGTGCTCACACACTATCGCCTATTTGTCTTTTTTAGAAGTCGGCTGACTTCTAGTTGGTTGTCCAGTTTTTAATCCACTGCAACACATTTTTACCACACTGCACCAATCTCGCCTATTCCTTAAGCAACTGTTTGGCTTTTTGTCCCTTTCACATCTCACGGCGCCGACACTGATTTTTCCTGCAATTATGCACCCATTAATGACTGCCCTGTACAGCATTTTCTCACCTATTCTACATCTTTTTGTGCACCACCAACCCCAGCTTACCTTCTGATCTGCCGCGCACAACTGATGTTACAGAACACATGGCCATTTGCACCTACACATAGAGTGGCAGTCTTTTTTCTATGCCTGCTACTAAAAGTGCTTGTCATTGCTGCGCCATCAATGGATGACAAGATGTTTTACTACATGCTGCAAAAGTGTTACGTTTTTGCCTTGTCACTATGAACATAGTAAAATCACTTATGTCACTATAAATTGAATGCCTTTCACATTGGCGCACTATGTGATCAAGACCACAGACTTGTGGTCAAAATGCGTCATCCTGACATGCAAAGACAGTAAGTCTTCTTTATTACATCTTTAACTGGAGTCTGTGCCCTTGTTTGGCCCACCTTGGTCATTCGTTGGGATCCTGGTTTCATATATATATAAATATAGCAGAAGTAAAATCAAAATTGTTCAATGCAAAAACAATTATGAACCTATCTGAAGTTACCCTAAGTGAAGCCGAACAACAGCTTCTCTCTTTGGGGTTATCATACTGTCCAGAATCGAACTTCCAGTACACACAAACTAGGGTGGATGTCTACAAATATATACGGAAACTTAAATTAAAAAAGTTTTACAGTTTAAAGCAAACCAGAACAGTTTCTTCAACTTCAAATCCTACAATGCAAGAAACACTTCATCCTTTGGCAGTATCAGACACTGCTTGTGTGATATGCAAGCTCTTGAAATGGACGTTTCACCGACGTTGGATTCCCAAACCATCCACCAAATTTTTGAGCAACAAGCCATTCAAACCAATGCTACTGTCAACTCAGGTTTGAAACCAAAGTCAACTTTTGTTCCCATACTACCACGAGATTCCATCGACGTATTCAATGAAGCAGTTTTAACTGAGATAAAAAGAATAAATCACAGAACACAGGCCACTATCAAACATCAAAAAGCGCGCCAGCACCAATATCATCAACTAATCAAAAAATTACAAATGGACGAATCCCTGATTATAAGAAACTCGGTTAAAGGGGGGAATGTGGTGCTTTGGCCAAAGAACTTTTATTTAGAAGAGGCGATCATGCAACTGGTATGATCGGTCGTGCTATAAACTTAGTAACAAATTTACAATCTTAGCGGCACAGAACAAACTTTTTAAAAGACTGTTAGCATGGAAAAGTGCCGGACTTATAAATCAAGATGAATATAAGTTTTTAAAAAAAGAATACCCGGTTACGCCTGTGATTTATTTTATCCCGAAGATTCATAAGGACATCAACAAACCTACGGGAAGACCTATTACCTCAGCCAAACAAAGCTTGTTGGAAAATGTATCCATCTATATTGACTCATTTTTACAGGAGCATGTGAGAGCCCTACCATCTTTTATACAAGACACTACAGACTTTTTAAGGAAAAGAGTGTCATTGGTGTAATGATCATCTATTAATAACCATAGATGTTTCAAATTTATATGCAAGTATAAACCACAAAGAGGGTATGCGAGCTCTAAAGCACTTCCTGGACAGACGACTCATTCAGTTTCTCAATCACAACAAAATGATAATCAGTTTAACTGAATTTTGCCTAAATAATAATTACTTCCTCTTCCAGAATCAAATCTACCACCAAATACGAGGAGTAGCTATGGGGGCAAGCTTTTCACCCAGTTATGCTTGCCTCCATATGAGTTGGTGGGAGGAGGTAATAGTAAATGCTCTGTATGGCAAAATTCTAAAGGAAAATGTGATTAAATGGGTAAGATACATAGATGACTTATTTCTGATATGGCAAGGTAATAGAGCAAGTGCAGAAGCCTTCATTTCTAACCTTAACGACAATGACATAAACCTACACCTCACATACACTATCAGTGAGCAATCAGTTTGCTTTTTAGATGTCGAAGTATTTGTAATTCACAACAAGCTGGAAACAAGATTGTATCAGAAACCCACGGCGGGCAACACCCTCCTGCACGCATCCAGCTTTCATCCAAAGCACACAATACACAGCATCCCGTATGGGGAAATGCTGCAGATACGTAGATTATGTAGTAGAGAAGAGGATCTTGTCCTCGCTCAACAGGAGTGTAGAGAACGTTTCCTAGCGAGGGGTTATTCCATTCATTCGATAGCAACAGCAATAAGTAAAACCAACCAACTACGTAGGGAGGATTTGCTGTTGTTAAGACCCAACAGGGAACTAGATTGCAATCTCAGAAAACAATCACTTGAATCATCTAATCCAAGATTAATCCTGACCTACAACAAACAAAGAGATGAAATCTGTCGTGCAATAAGGAAAAACTGGCATATTGTACGTAATGACCCGACAATTGGAGAGCACCTCTCCACAAGTCCAGTCATAACGTACATAAGAGCTCCTTCTACCAGTGATTATTTAGTAAAGAGTAGTCCAGAAATCTCTTTAAACAGGAACTGGCTAGCTGGATCTAGAGGGTTCAAGAAATGTTCCTCTTGCAAAGCGTGTAAATTGGGTACTAATAAAAACTCTTTCGAAACTCCCTTCAAATCAGCCCCCACTTTGATATCTAAATTGCAAACCTGCAAATCTGAGTATGCAATTTATGTGTTGGAATGTTCTTGTGGACTAAGGTACATTGCCAGCAAGAAGCTGCAAGTCCACAAGCGAATCCTTCAACACATAAGAGCCATCTCCAATTCGGATCCAAGCTATCCGGTGGCCCGTCACATCAAAGAAGTCCACAACAGCCAATTACAAGATCTCAAATATTTTGTTGTGGACAATATACCACCCCTAAGGAGAGGTGGCAATAGAGAGGCCAACCTAAGAAGACTTGAGACCAAATATATTTTAGAGTTCGACAGCAAGAGTCCGAATGGTCTTAACACGACGGAAGACTTGCATACTTGGCTTTAACAAAATGAGAATGAGACAAAAAACAATATATAGTATTAACTTATTAAGAAATTTGGTCATATATATCATATGTAGCTAATTAAGATAAGTAATAGCTGACTTTAAACACTAGCACAATTTCAAAAAAGGTGACTTAACATCCAAGCAGATTCCTTGCATTTCATCAATTTTTCTTTCTTTTGAAAAGGAAAACATTCTTTATCACCATAGATCTTATAACTGTTTTATTTATTTTTAAACAGTTACAGGCAC
This sequence comes from Triturus cristatus, assembly GCF_964204655.1. Taxonomy (NCBI): domain Eukaryota; kingdom Metazoa; phylum Chordata; class Amphibia; order Caudata; family Salamandridae; genus Triturus; species Triturus cristatus. Next base: position 417,689,411 of record NC_140582.1, read on the forward strand.
TGATGCACTTTATTCACTTCGGTGATACACTTTGAACACTTAAACAATAGAACGACTTAACATCAATGCCATTTTTTTTCATCTGTAGGGGCATACTAGAGAAGAGGGAAAAAAGATAAGATGAAAAAACATAACTGTTCTTAACCAGTGTGTTTTATTTATAGTATGTATTTATTTGATCCCCCTGTTCTTAAAAATTGTACCTAAGTATTTATTTATTTAATATACCATGTGTTGATATTTTATCTATGTATAATGAGGTTTTTAACTATCGTTATATTTTTAAGGTGAAATTCGCATTTGTAATAGATATTGTATTATGGATACAAGAACATGACAAATATATTGTATTTATACAGTTATCAATTATGTTCACAGTTATACAATGGTGCAGTAACCCATATCATGTATTTGCATTATGCTGCTAGAGGGCAAAACGGAAGACAGCTGGATAGTCTGTCTTCACAGTTGTTTACTTGCACTATCACTTTAAAAGGGAGAAATGGTGGATGGCATGTCATGTGATCAAGGGCTGTTGAGCCCGAAACGCGTCATGGCGGCATTGCATTGAATAAACTAAATAGCACCAAGGAATGGGTGTCCATCTCCTGCTTGCAAGTTTTGTGTAACAAGAAGCTTTCAGAGAAAGTTGGAGCTTTACCCCTTATATATTATCTACTGGCGGTCGCCAGTAGATAGTTATAGTTAGGACCGAGTTCCCATAGGAAATCTGAAAATTCTATTTTGAATAACTTTGGCGCCGGTTGACTTATCTTCGTGAAATTTTCAAAACTAATGGGGCGCTCCGCTCAGCTCCTACCCTGAATGTCTCAGGGTGATTCGTCAAGCGGGGTCTGAGAAAAAAGGGGGGTCCCAGAACGCATTTTCCCCATGCAGATTCCCATAGGACCTTTAGTCGAAGGTACAGCCCGAACGGCTGAACAGAATTACTTGAAATTTGGCAAAGAGGTAGTCCTCAGTTCAGGCATGTGCCTTTTGCATATATGGTGTCAATCTGTTCAGTAGTTCCTGAGAAAATTGCAGTTAAAAGTACATAAATATCTATATGCGCGCACCGGGCCCGCGCAGTGCTCGCACGGGGCGCGCACCAAATGTCCGCAAGCGTAATTCTGATTGGTGGTTAGATGTCAGTCAACATTCCAATCGGTCGAAAATAGGAAGTGTCGGATGCCATTTTGTGTGTGACAGTAAAAAAGAAAGGTGGAGAACGTGAAAAGGGGGCAGGGTAGAGAGTTCCTGACCCCCTAGCCTTTGTCAGGGGGTCCCTGAAGGACCCCGAAGGGTGAGAAAAACATTTTATTTTTTTTCAAACTTTATTTTTTATAATAATAGATATATAAACGATAAACTATTTTCAAACTTTATTTTTTTATTAACATAAATATAAACAATAAACTAATAAACAAAATGTAACAACAATAATACAAAACAACAAAGCGGAACACTCCTGTGGGAACCACGGATGTCGACGACAGACCTGGAAAATCAAAAAGATTGTTAAAAAAAAACCAACATGGTATTCTCAACAAAATACCACAAGAAACAAATCACAGATATATAAAATGTATACAGCTAACAAAATTTGATAAGTTTAACTTACAAAAACTGTAAATGTTGCCGCTTTAAAATATTTACCGAATCTGAGGATTTTGTTTTGCAGAAGGCACCACGCCCACAACGTTTTTCTTCAGTGGTGAAGAAATGTTTAACTTTTTGCAAGGGGCAAACAAAGACCAATGCCACCTTCTTCATTCGCAAGATTTGCCAAAGAGTTCTGTTACGAGGGGATCCTAACAAAAAATACTCGTGCGGCACAGCAAGTATGATGAAACACCTAAGGACCCTTCATCCAAACAATCTTGCATGAGAAGAGTGCAAACAGATGAGAAACATTCCTGTTCTGTATCTGTAAAAAAGAATCACAAATAAATGTATATTAACCCCTTCGCTGCGGCGGAAATTCCGCCGCAGCGCTAGGGGGTGCGGGGGGGGCAGCGCGGTGGCGCGGTGCTCATGACGGAGCCACTCCGTCATGAGCCACGGTTGGGCTGTGCTCATGACGGAGTGGTTCCGTCATGACTCCGCCCACAGCGCTAATCGCCCGCACAGGCGGGGAATTAGCGCCGCGTGGGCGGCGCGGCCGCCAACGGCCGCAGCATGACGGAACCACTCCGTCATGAGCACACGGTAACCGTGGCTCATGACGGCGTGGTTCCGTCATGAGCATGGAACGAGTGAATAACTTTCAAATTTATACTATTCCATTACTGTACAAACACATTTTATATAAAAACTGACTAAGAAATAGCCCTGAACCACAAGTGTGACGATCGTTAAAACACTACATGCATAGTGCATACTACTTTGAAGCAGTTCATGCCCTAAAGCCTACCTCACTAAAAGACTACATGCTAACTGACTAAATGATTACAGTACTATAAGGAGACACACTGGGTGAGTGACAGGGTGTTTACTAGAAGAGTTTGAATTCTAACTAGGGAATTGAAGGTGTGAAACACAACTGTGTAGGTGATTAGAGGACTGCATCAATACTGCATAGGCATTTAAAGCAGTCCATGTGCTAAGGCCTGGCTCAGTTCATTACTACTTGGGTACTGACTGAATGATTAGAGTACAGCAAGGAGAGTGCCTAGGTGAATTTATAAGTGCTAGGCTTTTCGCACAGGGAATGGATTAGTACATGGTACTGAATGAGTCACTAGATGAGTGCAAAGGCAGTCACAAGTGCTGGACTGTATGAATACTGACTAGGAAATTTAAAGTGTGAAAGACAAGTGTCTAGGTGGTTAGAAGACTGCATGCATAGTGCATAGGGGTTTGAAGCAGTCCATGTGCTAAGGCCTGGCTCAGTGTATGAATACTTAGGCACTGACTGAATGATTAGAGTACTGCAAAGATAGTATCTTGGTGAATTTATAAGTGTTTGGGTTTTAGTACAGTGAATGGATTAGTACATGGTGCTGAATGGGTCACTAGAGGACTGCAAAGGGAGTGACAGGGTATTTCCTGGAAGTGTATGGATACTGACTAGGGAATTGAAGGTGAGAAAGACAATTGTGTAGGTGGTTAGAGGACTGCATGCATAGTGGATAGGGGTTTGAAGAAGTCCATATACTAAGGCCTGGGTCACTGGATGAGTACTTGGGTACTGACTGAATGATTAGAGTACTGCAAGGAGAGTGTCTGGGTGAATTTATTAGGGTTTGGCACAGTGAATGGATTAGTACATGATGCTGAATGGGTCACTAGAGGAGTGCAAATGGAGTGACAGGGTGTTTGCTGGAAGTGAACGGATACTGACTGGGGAATTGAAGGTGCGAAAGACAAGTGTGTAGGTGCTTAGAGGACTGCATGCATAGTGGATAGGGGTTTGAAGAAGTCCATATGCTCAGACCTGGCTCTGTGCATGAATACTTAGGCAGTGACTGAATAATTAGAGTACTGGAAAGAGAGTGTCTTGGTGAATTTATAAGTGTTTGGGTTTTGGCACAATGAATGGATTAGTACATGCTGTTGAATGGGTCTCTAGAGGACTGCAAAGGAAGTGACAGGATATTTCCTGAAAGTGTATGGATACTGACTAGAGAATTGAAGGTGTAAAAGACAAGTGTATAGTATGTTAGAACACTACATGCATACTGCACAGACATTTGAAGCAGTCTATTTGGTACTTAGAAACTGACTAAATAATCAGACTACTTCTAGGACAGTGCTTAGGTAAAACTTTTAAATCTTCAGTTCTACCACAGTGAACGGAATAGTACATGGTACTGCACCTTAGTGTCAAACCCTGACTCATTTTATCAATGCATAAGCAAAGAATAGCTTCTAATGCTACTAAAACTTGACAACATGAGAGGTTTTAAATTAGTTATCTGTCAGCAAATACACGATGTTACCAAATGCTTCTCTCAAAGTGGTTCTCAAATGCACACAGACTCACAGTTTGATTCTAGACAACAACCACTATACCTAGGAGTTTACCAAAAATCATTCACTACTGTGGAAGTGGTAAGCGAACTGCACACAATCTTCATATTTCAGGACTGCATTTTTATTTCAAAGCCTGACTCATATAATCAAAGCATAAGCAAAGACTGGGTTCTAATGCTACTAAAACTTCACAACATGACCGGTTTTAAAACAGGTATATGTCAGCAAATACACGATGTTACCAAATGCTTCTCTCACAATCCTTACCCAAATGCACACAGACTCACAGTGTAATTCTAGACAAGCAGCACTATCCCTATGAGTTTACCAAAACTCATTCACTACAGTGCAAATGGTAAGGGTACTACACACAATCTACATATTTCACAACTGCAATTTACTGTCAATGCCTGACTCATATAATGAAAGCATAAGCCATAACTGTCTTCTAATGCTACTAAAACTTGACAACATGACATGTTTTACAACACTTATCTGTCAGCAAATACACAATGTTACCAAACACTTCTCTCACAGTGGTTCCAAATGCACACAGACTCACAGTGTGATTCTAGACAAACAACACTATCCCTGGGAGTTTACCAAAACTCATTCACTACAGTGGAAGTGGTAAAGGAACTGCACACAGTCTACATATTTCACGACTACACTTTAATGTTAATGCCTGAATAATTTAATCAACGCATAAGCAAAGACTGGCTTCTAATGCTACTAAAACTTGACAACATGACAGATTTTAAAACAGTTATCTGTCAACAAATACATGATGTTACCAAATGATTCTCTCACACTGATCCCAAATACACACTGACTCACAGTGTGATTCTAGACAAGCACCACTATCCCTATGAGTTTACCAAAACTCATTCACTACTCTGGAAGAGTTAATGGTACTGCACACAATCTACATATTTAAGTACACCACATCAGTGTCAAAGCATGACTCATTTAATCAACGCATAAGCAAAGACTGAATTCTAATCCTACTAAAACTTCACAACGACAGGTTTTAAAACAGTTATCTGTCAGCAAATACATGATGTTACCAAATGCTTCTCTCACAGTGATCCCAAATACACACTAACTCACAGTGTGATTCTAGACAAGCACCACTATCCCTATGAGTTTACCAAAACTCATTCACTACAGTGCAAGTGGTAAGGGAACTGCACACAATCTACATATTTCACAACTGCAATTTACTGTCAATGCCTGACTCATATAATGAAAGCATAAGCCATAACTGTCTTCTAATGCTACTAAAACTTGACAACATGACATGTTTTACAACACTTATCTGTCAGCAAATACACAATGTTACCAAACACTTCTCTCACAGTGGTTCCCAAATGCACACAGACTCACAGTGTGATTCTAGACAAACAACACTATCCCTAGGAGTTTACCAAAACTCATTCACTACTGTGGAAGTGGTAAAGGAACTGCACACAATCTACATATTTCACGACTACACTTTAATGTCAATGCCTGACTAATTTAATCAATGCATAAGCAAAGACTGGCTTCTAATGCTACTAAAACTTGACAACATGACAGGTTTTAAAACAGTTATCTGTCAGTAAATACACGATGTTACCAAATGCTTCTCTCACAATCCTTACCCAAATGCACACAGACTCACAGTGTGATTTTAGACAATCAACACTATCCTAGGACTTTACCAAAACTCATTCACTACTATGGAAGGGGTAAGGGGACTGCACACAATCTACATATTTAAGTACAGCACATCAGTGTCAAGGCATGACTCATTTATTCAACATATAAGCAAAGACTGGATTCTAATGCTACTAAAACTTCACAACATGACAGATTTTAAAACAGTTATCTGTCAGCAAATACATGATGTTACCAAATGATTCTCTCACACTGATCCCAAATACACACTAACTCACAGTGTGATTCTAGACAAGCACCACTATCCCTATGAGTTTACCAAAACTCATTCACTACAGTGCAAGTGGTAAGGGAACTGCACACAATCTACATATTTCAGCACTGCACTTTTGTGTCAAAGCCTGACTCATTTAATCAAAGCATAAACAAAGACTGGCTTCTAATGCTACTAAAACTTGAAAACATGACCAGTTTTAAAACAGTTATCTGTCAGCAAATACACAATATTACCAAATGCTTCTCTCACAATCCTTACCCAAATGCACACAGACTCACAGTGTGATTTTAGACAATCAACACTATCCTAGGAGTTTACCAAAACTCATTCACTAGTCTAGAAGAGTTAATGGTACTGAACACAATTTACATATTTAAGTATAGCACATCAGTGTCAAAGCATGACTCATTTAATCAACGCATAACCCAAGACTGGATTCTAATGCTACTAAAACTTCACAACATGGCAGGTTTAAAAAAAGTTATCTGTAAGCAAATACATGATATCACCAAATGCTTCTCTCACACTGATCCCAAATACACACTAACTCACACTGTGATTCTAGACATGCACCACTATCCCTAGCAGTTTACCAAAACGCATTCACTACAGTGCAACTGGTAAGGGAACTGCACACAATCTACATATTTCAGGACTGCACTTTTCTGTCAAAGCCTGAGTCATTTAATCAAATCATAAGCCATAACTGTCTTCTAATGCTACTAAAACATCACAACATGACAAGTTAAAACAGTTATCTGTCAGCAAATACACGATGTTACCAAATGCTTCTCTCACAGTGGTTCCCAAATGCATACAGACTCACTGTGTGATTCTAGACAAACAACACTATCCCTTGCACTATACCAAAACACATTTCTTCATCTAGAAGTAGTACTACATTTTAGTATAGAAACATAACATAACTCATTTCACAAATTCATAAACAATGACTGGTTTCTAATTCTACCAAAATATAAAAACTGCACAGTTATCTGTTTACAAACACATGAAAAATGCAAATGCTTATCACAGAATGGTTTCTACATGCACACACATTGTAGAGAAAAAAAGTACTCCCTACACTTTAGCAGGAAAAATACATTAGTCTGATCAAAATCAAAATAGTCTACATACATCCCCTCACAATTAAATAACTCATCTTTCAAGTTCTTTTGTAGATTAAGAAGTATATCAATCACTCACCATATTTTCTTTTACAGAATCTCTGGACTGTGCACCTCTCAGCAAAAGCAAAGAATGAAAAAGTTTCCGTTTCATTTTCCACACATGTACATGTAAACATCAAATCACAATCCTTCGCACATAAACTCAAAAGCAAACACACATTTCTATTGGTTAAACATTTCAACCCTTTCCAACTGAAATACATTTCAACCCTTCCCCCTATCTGCCTTCTGCCTGTTACCATAGAAACAGGTCATGGAACACTGCACTGAGCTCACAGGTCACAAGTTCAGCACACAATGTTCCTACACAAGACAGGAAGTGTGCTTGACTTTTCAACATATCAACTTATCATATATTATGTTCCTTTCAATCTGTTTTTGTTAACCAATACCAATCATACCTTTAACCCCATCAGTGCCACGCCCTTTCCCCCTCCTGTGCCGGGCGTTGCATTACTGGGTGGGGTTCATGACGAGATAGTCTCGTCATGGGCACAGCGCAACCGTGCTCCATGACGAGACTATCTCGTCATGGGCACAGAAGAGGTTAAAAAACAGAAATATACACCCTACCTTTCAGTGTAGAAAGTTGTCATACAACCAATGATTTCTTGTCGTTTTTCAAAAAAACGTTGCCGTGGATCCGTGCACCCACCGCGAGAGAATCCGTGCATCCAACGCGATAGGATGCGCGCACCGTGTGCGCATTTCCCCGTGGTTTTTTTTTTTAAAAGGGGGCCCCAGGGGGTCCTTCTGGGACCTCCTAAGCACCTCTAGAGCATCAGAGTATTTCCACTCTGCCCCCTTTATATGTTTTACACACTTATTCCCCTTGCATCTTCAGCCTCGCTTCTACGGAGGCAGAAAATGGCCGCCAACAGTTCCTGGTTTCGAATGTAGAGAGACACTCGACAGCCAATTAGCATTCAGCACGCGATCGGGGAGGTGCGCGCTCGGTTCGGGAGGGTGCGCGCTCGGTTCGGGGAGGGTGCGCTTACGTTGCAGGTACGGTCCGTGGATCCTCCGCGGCCATAGATATCACTGACATTTTTACCCTAATTTTCTCAGGAACTACTGAACAGATTCACACCATATACGCAAAAGGCACGAGTCCGAACTGAGGACTACCTCTTTGCCAAATTTGGTGTCATTCCGTTCAGTGGTTCGCGCTGCAGCTGCGACAACAGATCCTATGGGAAATTGCATGGAGAAAACGCGTTTGGGACCCCCCTTTTTTCTCAGCCCCCGCTTGATGGATCACAGCAAAACTTTCAGGGGAGGAGCAGAGCGGAGCTGGCCCAAAGTTTGGAAAATTTCGCGAGTATTCGTCAACCGGCGCCAACGTTATTCCAAATAGATTGTTGCAGATTTCCTATGGAAAATAGGTCCTAACTATAACTATCTACTGGCGACTGCCAGTCGATAATATATATATAGATATATATATATATAGTGCCCTTGTTTGTCCCACCGAGGTCGTTCGTTGGGATCCTGGTTTCATATATATATATGCATATATGTATATATATATTCACTGAAAAAACCATAGGTTTCAGGGGCGTTATAGTTAGCTGGTGATGTCATCAGTGATGTCATTTGAGATGTCATGAGTGATGTAATATGTGACATCATCAGCAGTGCATTGCGGGCGCACGAGTTATAGTTAGCTAATCTAACTATAACGGAGCAATTTCAATGGTTTTGTACTAGTGAAATGTCCAGATAACTATAACGCCCCTGAAACCTACGTTTTTTTCAGTGAATTTCGAAGGTTTTTTAAATGCTGATTCCTAAATATAACATGTCTGAAACCTATGGTTTTTTCAGTTAATTTCGAAGGTTTTTTAAAAGCTAATTCCTAACTATAACATGTCTGAAACCTATGGTTTTTTCAGTGAATTTCAAAGGTTTTGTAAATGGCAATTTTTAAATGTATTAATTGTTATATTGTTTTTTTTTATACTGATTTCCTACATTTTTTTTAACTATTTATTTTTAGATATTTTATTTTTAAAATTACATTATAATTACATTATACATTACATTACAAAATATACTTTCTCAGAATGAATTACTTTAGTTTAAATACTTTGCAAATAGGCAATAGACTTTTAAGTACAGTAGTTACAGTTGTTGCAAAGGGCAACACAATTTCAAACCCAAAGCAACATTGAGCTCACTGGGAATTTGTAGTTAAATGCAATTAGTTACTTTATGGATTACTTTTCTAACCACAGTACTGGATATTAGATTCAGTCCTGGGACATCTCCTGTAAACAGTTGAATAAAAGCGTTTTGGTTACACGAGTGAATTTTAAGGAATATTATTGTAAATTAACAGTTGACACTTAGAAACTTTTCTGGTGAAAACCAGACAATGGATTCCTATGGAAAGAAATACCAGTTACTGGTAAGTACGGTTAGAATTAATTTTCAGGGTCAGTGCTGGGCTAAAAGATGCAGCACTGGGTTCTCTCCTGATAACAGGCGAGTAAATTGGAATTCGTTGCTCGGATGATTTTAGGTGAATATTTTAAAGTTCCAAAACTCCACACTTAGAAGAATTTCCAAGTGAAAGAAATCAATGTTAGCCTATGCAAGGAAATTCAAGTTACTGGTAAGTACAGTTAGAATTACTTTTCAGGATCAGTACTGGGCTCAAAGATGCAGCACTGAGGTCTCTCCTGATAACAGGTGAGTAAATCGGAATTTGTAGTTTGGCTGATTTTACTTCGGGCCAGTATATATAGAGCCACTTTCCTACACCATCCCCTCCCTTCACCACTGTGCAAACACACCCTGTGGCGCGTTTTAAGTTGGGGCAATTATTCCCCTTCAATCCTGAGGGTCCCTAGAGTCCAACGAGCCCACTAGGTACATCCAGTAAGCGCCACAGAGCTGCGTTGCAGAGTGGTGTAAAAAGGGGCATGGCCTCTGAACACTAGTCTGCAACGCATCTCTCTGGCGCTTACTGGAGGTACCTGCTGGGCTAGTTGGCCCCCAGGAACCCTCAGGATTGAGAAGAAATGAATTCCCCAACTTAAACCACGCCACAGGCAATTATTCTGCTTCAATCCTGAGGGTCCCTAGAGTCCAACGAGCCCACTAGGTACATCCAGTAAGTGCCACAGAGCTGCGTTGCAGAGTGGTGTAAAAAGGGGCGTGGCCTCTGAACACCTCTCTGCAACGCAGCCCCCTGGCACATACTGGATGTTTCTGGTGGGCTAGTTGGCCCCCAGGGACCTCCCGAATTCAATGGGAATTCGTTGCATTTGCAGAATGCTCCAAGAAGGGGGCCTCTCCCAAGGCCATAATAGGCCCCGGGGATCCCATCCCCCGGGGCATGGCCATTTATTTCTTTATTTTTTTCATATAGGAGGGGGATGCCTTGCCCCCCTCCTTAGGCCATGTATGGCCCCTGGGACCCCATCCCCCGGGGCTGGCCTTTTTTAAAATTTTTTTATTCATTTACATTTTGGGGAGAGGGGCCCCTTGTAGCCCCATGGACCCCATCCCCCGGGGCTGGCCCTCTACATTGGAGGCCTTGGGGGGGTCCCCAATCCCCCCATGGTCCCAGCCAGCTTCCCGCATCCTGCGGGAGCCGGCATTGCTTTTCCACATGGGGAGCAGCTAACGTGCTGCTCCCCCTGTGGAAAAGCAATCTGCTTTGCTATTTGGAAGAGAGAGCAGGTTTCCTGCTCTATCTTCCAAATAGCAAAGCAGTTTGCTATGACAGGCCGGGAGCTGCAAGCTACAGTGTCCCGGGGTGGGCACCCCGGGACCCTGTAGGAGCCGGCCCTGGGGGGGTGGCGGTCCCCAGGGCCACAACAAGGCTCCAGGAGGGAGGCAGCGCGGCCACCCTCCCATCTTTTACAAAGCCCTGGGGGTGGTGGTCCCCGGGGCTGGGGGGTCCATCACGGACCCCCAATTAGAATCTTTAGTGCCCCGGGGAGGTGGCGCTCCCTGGGGCGTGTGGGGGGGCTTGAGCCCCCCCACACTGGATATTTATTTATTTTAAAAATCCCCAGGGGTGGCGGTCCCCGGGGCTGCAGGGGGGCTGTGTGCCCCCCGCTATGTTAATAAATTAGATCCCCGGGGGGAAATTATTCATACTTTGCCCCGGGGCTGACGGTCCCCGGGGCAGTGAGGGGGGATTGGGCCCCACACACTTTATTTTTATAATGCCCCCGGGATTCGGCCCCCCGGTGGCTAATTAGCATTGAAGCGTGGGAGCCCACGCTTCTTTTTTTTTTGATCTGCAAGATCCACGCATCCAGTGCAGATTTTGCAGATTTTTGGGGGGCCTTGGGGGTCCTTTTGGGACCCCCTAAGCAGGCCTAGGGGGTCAGGGTGTTTCTACCCTTCCCCCTTTTTGTGTTTTGTGCGTATTTTTATTAGGTTTCTTGTGCCTCGGTTCTACCGAGACACAAGATGGCTGCAAACACTTCCTGGTTTGGAGTGTTGACAGCCAATTAGCATAAAGCTTGTGATCGACAGGGTGCGCGGATCCTGCGCGGCCATAGATATCAAAACTTTTTTCATTTTGAATTTCTCCGGAACTACTGAACGGATTTATACCATTTAACAAAAAGGGTTCTTTCTGAACCAAGATCTACCTTTTTGCCAAATTTGGTGTAATTCCGTTCAGCAGTTCGGGCTGTAGCCGTGTCTAAAGTCTGTTATGGGAAATTGCATGGGGAAAACACATTTTGGGACCCCCCTTTTTTCTTGGCCACCGAAACATTCAAGATAGGAACGGACTGGAGCAGGCCATACGTTTTGAAAATTTGACGAAGATTCGTCAATCGGCGCCAAAGTTATTGGGAATAGAATGTTGCGAATTTCCTATGGAAAATAGGTCTTAGCTATAACTACCTACTGGCGACCGCCAGTAGGTAATATATATATATATATATTTACACACATATATATATATATATATATATATATATATATATATATATATATATATATATATATATATGCTCATAAGCAGTGCATTGCGGGGGCGCGATTTATAGTTAGCTATAACAGCTGAATTTCACTGGTTTGTACGAGTCAAATTAGAGCCTATCTATAATGTCCCTGTAACCTTTGTTTTTTCAGTGAGTTTCTAACAATTTTTAAATTCTATTTCCTAACTATAACGTCCCTGTAACCTTTAGTTTTTTTTGAGTGAATATATATATATATGGTTATACATGCTACACCTACATATCTAGGCGAGGTACATTTAGGCAAAATACGTATGGAGCACATTATAGGAGTATGTAAGTGCTACTGTCTTATCTGAACTGTACATGTTCATCTTCTTAGCACTATGGTACAAATGTACCTACTGTTTACAATATTAGTACTTGCGATTTCTTTCATATGCCTCTGTCTCCTAAATTATCGCACCAAATATGTTTTACACAAGACTGACGCTGGACCAATAAATACTTATTGAAACATCCTAACGGCCTTTCTGTGTATTTTCTGAGAATAAATAAGCATGAGTGACTGAGTGAAAAGTGCTGTGCTGTTTTCCACGATCCCTGAGGAATCTAGGTTGTCAGGTTCAGTGGTTGCCAAAAACTACCTACACCACTGTAAAATACTGGGAGTTGGTAGTGGCACTGTAGATCTAGCTGATCTAATGGCTGAGATATCCTGTGGGGGTGTCCAGAAGCAGTTTGGACACCAAGCCCTCAGTTTAGGTCATCCAAAACGCGCAGGTCCTGGGGAGACCCAGGTACTACCTTATCGAATAGAACCGGCACTGAAAGCTGCGCCTACACACAACAGCCTCTCATGTGGTCAGGTTGTTCCGACGTAGAAGTGTCTGTTATACCTGCATTCTCTTGGTTTCTTTGCAAAAGAATAGTTTCTGTTCACGAACCTTCTCCGACGTGTGCACGTGTCCCTCTTCTGCATCAAGTTGTGCTGTCTTCTTTCACTGTGACATGTGTGAGTGTTATTTGTTGTTAATTGCGCCTTCTTGCAAAGTTGTAGGCTTTTCACATTTTATAAAATTAACAAAGAAAGGCAATAGGGGAAGTCCGCGCAGAGTAGTGCACAAGTTTCTGCAATTCAAATATTCCAAAGTGTATAAATGCTCGAAGGTTATCGTACAGCGACCACCCTGCACTGTAAATATGTAGACTTAGGTCCACATGTAATATAAATATTAACAGTCGACCACCTGAGCAAAACCACAAGAGTGAGAGCACATATATATTCCGAGTCCCAATCCTCAATCTTTTCTTCTTACTTTATTCCAAGTTCTTATACATCCATATTATAATCTTCTTAACACTTGTTGTCCAAGCCACAACCCATGACAATACGTGTTTCTTAAGCCATAGACTTCATCAGGGCTAAAGGAGAAAAAAAGTAGCTAGATTACAACATGTTACACCAATTTCCCACATTGATGGTAACGTAGATCCTACACCCATAATGTAATGTAATGTAATGGGGTTTTTATAAAGCGCAGGTTACACTCCAGGGAGCATCTTTGCGCTGTAGAGAAGAATCAGCTCCTGATGATGATCCATGCGGAGGGTAATTAAACTAGATTCCTGCACTCCCATTCAGGGAGAGCAAAAATCCAAGTCTTGAGGGCCTTTCTGAAGGTCGCTTCTGTAGAGATTTGACGGAGAGAGGAGGGAAGAAGGTTCCAGGCCTTGGACCCAAGTACTGCCAGAGATTTTCCTCCTTTAGTCTTGAGTCTGAACTTAGGGATGATAAGAAGATTGGCCGTTTGGGACCTAAGGCATCGCGTGGGGTTGTAATGTTTGAACAGTTTTAGTATGTAGTTGGGTCCCTTTCCATTGAAAGCCCTAAAGGTGATCAATAGAATTTTAAAGAGCACCCTTTTGTTAATGGGCAGCCAGTGTAGGAGGTTCATTGCTGCCGTAGCTGAGGTCCTCTTTTTCCACCCTAGTACTAGTCTGGCAGCCGCATGCTGTACCATTTGTAATTTATGGCGGACTTCTTTGTTAGTCCCTGCATATAGGCTATTACAATAGTCGATGCGGGAGGTGATGAGGGCTACTGCGACCGTTTTCCTTGCGGAAAGGGGAATTAGGTCGTAGAATTTCCTGAGTCCTTTAATGATTCCGAAGCAGGTCCCTGCTACGGTTGTGGCTTGCTGTTTAAAACTCAGGGCGGGGTCAAATTTGATCCCTAGGTTACGGACTGAGGAGGCAGTGCTAGGGGGAGCAATGGCATCATCAGGCCACCATACTGAGGGATTGAAGAAATTATCCTTGCCAAAGGGAAGGATTTCTGTTTTCCCAGTATTGCACTTGAGATGATTCAAGTTCATCCATCTGAACGTGGCGGTAAGGCAGCTTTGGAGCCTTCTTTCGGCTTCTTGGGTATCATTTTCCAGTATCAGAATGAGCTGAGTATCATCTGCATATGCAATGGTGTCTATGCCAAAGGATGAGATAAGAGTGATTAGCGGGGCCATGTATATATTGAAAAGTGTAGGACTTAAGCAGGATCCTTGAGGGACTCCAGATCCTACTAACTTTTCCTCTGATCTGTACTGTCCTAAGACCACAACTTGTCTCCTATTTGCGAGAAAGCTCTTTATCCAGTTTATCCATAGCATCACTGCCATTACTGAATATCCCTGTGACACACAACGTTGGGATATCGTGAATCAAACTATAGACGAGGCAACTTTCTCTTTTAGAATGATACATTATGGGGAACAGAAGCGAAACATAGAGTCAGAAAAGAGCCACCACTATCGTGCATATCTGCTCTTTAATAATAAACATTATAAAGGTTATTTTATGTATATAAAGTGAAGAAATAGCCAAAGCCCAAACTTACCACACCACTAAGTGCATAAAAGAATTGCTCCATACACTTACCACTAGAAAAATTTATCAAACGAATACAATCATACGATCAGGATAAAGTCATGATAGTCCAAAAGGATCCTAAAAATAATAAAAATAAAATAAAAATAAACTACAAATGAATCAAGCCATTAAAAACAACAGCAGAAAACTATCCTCAGGGCAGAGAACCAGCTACTCATAGCCAAGTTTGGATTTTGAATTTAAGGTACTATTTTTAGTACAAGAACGGTGCTGCTATAGTATTAATCATAGATTTTTAACTGTGTGCGTAGATGTATTTGACTAGAATAACTGCGACTGATGAAAGTGGCACAGGAGGAGCCACAGACTCGATTACCAGGAGTCGCGAGGGGACCTCAAGCAAGATTACAAAGTACCCGCCCATGGAGCACTCGGTGCAAGGAGGCCGGAGTTCTTTGGTGCAAATACTGCTCAGGGTCAGGGCTACTCGGAGTCCAATGCACAAGCTCGGGAATCACCAACAAGCCTATGCAACTGCAAATAGATGCGGTGCACACCCCACGAGGGATACTGGCCTCAAACTTGCTCAGAGAGCAGATCAAACACAGGGACCTTGTAACCCACCTCCTGTGTTGCTAAAATCTTTGGAGTGTTGCAGGCACCAGATAGACCAGTGACCGCACAAAACTCGCTTCAGGAGGGTGGAATCATAGCTCCCACACCGTTTACCAGTGTGGTGGTATGATTCCAAGGTGTTTGATACCAAACACGATATGTTTCTATGTAGCCGTTTTTGAGATAGCATTTACCGCAAGGTTATAATGCACCTCTACCTATATGTTCGGCTGAGTCACAGACAAACCCGGAAAATGGTCTCCGAAGGCTGCAGAGAGGCTCTGCTCATGCAGGGTACTCTTTCACTTAAAACCCAGCACCCTGCCTTCAGGATTGATAAGGCCTGCTAAAGCGGTGACTTATCAGTTTTAAGTGTAGTGACCTATACATATAGTGAACCTATATCTAATGTAAGTGGTGCAAGCACCAGCTTACACAGGTTGCTGTAGCAGACCTGTAGTTCAATTGTACATGGCCTAACATGGGTTGCATTATACATGCTTCAGCCCATGTGAGGCCTCTGGGGCACCTATGCCCTGGGTACATGAGTACCATATACTAGGGACTTATAAGGGTACCCCAGTATCCAATCTGGAGTGTACCAAAGTGCATGAGTGGCAATTTAAAGGAGAAAGCAGATAGAGTGGGGTCCTGATTAGTAGGATCCCAGTCAGACTAATTTACACTTAATTACACTTCTATTTTCTTACTCTATGCCTGCTTGCTGTGCCCAGTTTTTCCGCCCGCCGCTGCTGCCCCCATGGTCTCTCCCCTTGCCAGTTTTCTTGCTCCTGGGTGAAGTCCGTGGAGTTCCGCTATGCAGAACACCACGGAGTGACCTAAAAACTCCACCAGCCTATGCAGAATTCCGCAAGCAGCGGAGTGGGTTAGGTCCCACTGTTCACACTGATTTTTAGCACCTGGTGTGTCCCATACTGGAAAACCAGCGCAAACTGCACCATGTGCAGCACAAGATGGCGCTGCCTCTATCTGCCATCCGATTCGATGTTCTACTCATGCGGCAGATTCTCAAAGTGAACAGAAGGTCTCTCAATGCAAGCGGTAGCAGCCATCCATGACCACCCGGGAGGTGGTCTGGGGTACAATTCTCCTTTCTTGCTCTCGCCAACTTAACTGTGAGAAAAAAAAATTACTCTGCAAGAGGAGCAGAATTTCACACCCATGCCTAATTATTTAGTGCTCTCTGAACCCCATACAAGTGATGCAGTTATTTCAATCCTGTATCCAGTAACCTAGTTTAAGGGTAACATTGGCTCGCTATATAATACTATTTGATTTTGACAGAACAGGTGCTAATATAACAGCCATACTTCCAAAGCAGACATAACACCTGTAAATGACTTAGAGGGAAACGCAGGATGATTGTCTGAAGGAATGGTATGAACTGTTCCCATTACTTCTAAACACTGTTAGCCTTTATAACCACCCAAGCAGTGTTTGTGGCCAAACCGAGAGACATCTAGAGCAGGAATCAACCTTAACTAATATGTACCTATATTTATTATTGTAATACAAGTTAGCCTTAGGATGGCCTGCCCTCACACATTTTTCTTTTTTCCTCTTTCTTTGTTGTTTTAGGACTCTGGGCCTTTTACCATTGCTAACCAGTGCTAAAGTGCATGTGCCTTCTCCCTAAACATGGTTTGATTGACTAATCGACAATTGGATTATTTATTTTACTTATAAGTCCCTAATAAAGTGCACTCTTGGTGCCCAGGGCCTGTAAATTAAATGCTACTGGTGGGCGTGCAGCACTGATTGTGCCACTCACTTAAGTAGCCCTAGAGAGGGATGCTAGAGAGCTGGCGTGCAAGATGGCCGCATGTACTTGAAGCTCCTGCAGTTCAGGGCTTTAATCCCCCAAAATTCTGCTCCAGATGCACTCATCGAGCTACATATAAATGACTAAAAACATCCTGATTAAATGAACCTTCAAAATTGCAACGTTTACCTCATGCTTTGATCAGAAGGAGGTAGGAAGCGTGTTACGCGGCAGCTGTGGGGCGGTTGGTCCCCATTGACTGATATGGAGACACGCTTGGCAGCCTACAGTTCTACATGACCTGCCAGTGGCCCTATCCTGCTACTGAGATGAAGAGACAGTGCAAGGAAACACATACTACCAATACCGGTGAGGGGACTGAGAGACTTTTGTCAGCGATCAGGGAGATATCTGAGTTGTAGCTGCGGCAGAGGCTGGTCGGAGGCCACAGATCCCTGGGCTTGTGCGCTGCGACAGAGTGCCACTTGACGGGGCTTGCCCGAATAGACTGCGGAGGTGATACCGGGAAGCAGGCATTTTCCCCCACCCCGATGCATAGATATCCCTGTATGCAACACAGTGGACCTTGAAGGAGGTCTGTTGAGGGAACGTCATCATCTAGAAGTTTGAGTGGTCATGCGACCTGGAAAGACTGAATTGACCGCGCAGCAGCCTGTGGGCCTGGAGATAGCGTAGCTCCAGCTGGGGGCCTAGCAGTCTGTGGTGTGGGCCTGACACATTGCAACACTGCTCAAACTACTGGTGGACTCCCTATAGTGTAAAGTCCTGCAACAGTGCAACTCTGTATGTGCTTAACATATAACAATGAGAAGAGACACTGAAAGTACACAGCGAGGCACTGTGAGTCAATGCCCTATTGATCTGTGCCATAGCTCTCTGACCACAGCACTACATTGCCTACCCCACCTGCACCGCTTACTGCACACTTGCGCTGGAGTATACTGCAGGCTCCGACAGCATATGCAAGATGGCTAGGCAACACACTATTCCCTTTTAAATAGCTGTGAACAATACTGGTCTGAACTCTATGCCTGCATTTTGCTTACTTGCAAGGAAAGTAGGCATAACCCTCATGCAGGAGCAGTGCAGTGCCTAAGACACAGCAATTTTACACCCGCAAATTCACTCACAATGGGGCCGATCACTCAGGGCAGGATGACGTAGTAGCACCATAAGACACGGGGGTGAAATCAGTGCTTCTTGCAATGCAGCAAAGCCTTACCTCCATTGAAAGCAAAAAAGATAGCATGTGTACCAGAATGGATGCTATCACGCACAAGCATGAAAAACAAAATGGTCTCATAATGGAGACAGAACATAGAATATTCACAGTGGAGGATTCTGCAACGGCCCGGAGAGAACAACTACTCAATATGGAAGAAGTACTCAAAGTAATTTCAGCTAAAAATTCAGATTTAGGAGCCAGATCTAGGAGGAATAACTTATGCATTCTTGGAATTCCTGAAACCACCAATCCCAGCTGAATGGAAAACGTCATGAAACATCTTCTCACCACTATATTTAGGACAGATGCCTTCTCAAACCTACTCATTGTGGAACGGGCCCACAGGGCATTGATGGCCATGCCACCCCCAGGACCACTCCCCGACCGATCATTGTTAGACTTTTAAACTACCTCGACAGAGATACAGCCCTCCGCCTAGCATGAGACAAATGCAACCTACAATTTGAAGGAAATGCAGTTACGATATACCCGGACATTATAATGGCAGTCCAAGATGCACGTCACAAATTCATCCCCATTAAACAAAAACCATGGCTAGCCAACTTCCCTTTTGCCATACTCTATCCAGCTAAGCTCCGTTTCTCTCACATGGGCAAGGATCACATTTTCACTAACCTGCAACAAGTGTGAGAATTTTCGAAACATCAGGGAGTGCTTGGTTCTCCACTAGTTTGAGCGACGCCTAGCCCCAGACCCCCCTCTCCTCTATTGGAGCAGAACTAGAGCGATGTGCCTGTACTTGATCAGCCATGATGAAGGGTGCACGGGCCATCGCTGCTTGTGCTATAGGAGCTGGTTGGTGAATGGACACAAAGGCAATAGCTAAGACTTCTACTTGCTATATGTGCGATTAACATTAATGCATTGAATAGTGTTGTGCTGTTTAAATATGTCTGAAGCTATAGACACAACTATGTCAATGCCTGATTAGGCATCTGAAGCACCTGATGTTTTACCCCAGACACCATTGCTCAGACGAGGGGGTCTCTTGCAGCTCTATGGGTGATTCCCTCTACAGTTTGCCCCTCATTTAGAATTTTGGTTATACCCATTACTCATTGGGGTTGAGATGGGATCGACATTCCTGGCGGAATTGGGCCGCCAGAGTGGGAGGTGGGTGGGATGGGGATTGCTATATTTACTTACTTGTGCAAGCTCACCTACACTATTGATGATAATGCACGAATGTGGTATATTATTTATTATTATTAATGCAGTTTGTAGAGCGCTCGGCTACCTCCAACGGAGGTGTCTCGGCGCTAGCAGCAGAGGCAGCGGCATGGCCCGGAAACTAAGAGGGCTTAGGTTAAGTCAAACAACCATGTTTTCAGTGCTTTCCTGAACATGCGTTCCGACTAAATTAGTATATGTACTTTCTGAAGTTGTGTATTATGGTTATATTATTTTATTGTGTACACAGGAGGGGTGACACCGCAGTTGATTATTCCGGCTCATCATTCTTGGTAGCATGTGATGATATATATTTATGCAGGTATGGGTATACTATTCCATATACTCCATCAAAGGATAATCACCTGCATTTATCATGAGACTCTAACGTGAACTTCTATGTATACTCTTTTAGATGAAACCTATATTTTGGATTTAAGGTAATCCTGTTCTGCAGTGGGGGACAGGGTTCTATTTTTTTATTTTACAGAGTTTTATATAGCGTGAACTTTACCCGAAGGTATCGGGTATCTGAGCGATTTGCATAGCACCAGTTGCATTACATGAGGATATTGATTTTTGTTAGGCACAGGAGATTAAGGGGCATATCATCAAGGAGGCAATATAAAATTATTGTTGCTTTTGCGTCCGTTTTCGGATGAAAAGCGGTGATAATTTTATCACCTTATCAGCAAGGTCACCCTATCGCGTGAATCCTTGCATTAGCTCCCTTTCCCGTAACGCCCACCTTTGCATCTCTAATGAGATGCAAAGTGGGCGTTCCGTCCCAAAATAACTGGAGAAATGTCGCTAACCGACATTTCTCCAATCATCAATGGGCACACTAACAGGCATAGCGATAATTAAAGTAGCGCTAACCTTAGTTATCGCTACTTTCCTTACGCCTGCTTTTAGCTTGACTTAGCCATTATATCCAATGTAAGGTGGAGATCATGGCAAAGTCTTCCCTGCCCTATCAACAAGCTATCGCCCAACTTTGTGAGATTATCGCTGGATTTCCAGCGATAATCTCACATTTGGCAGTTAGCGCTTGGAATTTTATCGCTTTTGAGATAAGCGTTGCTAATAGCACGCTATCTCAGCGATAAAATTCCACGCTACCCGGCGATAATTATCCTAGCGCTAAGTGCGCTTAGCAATAATTATCGCTGCCCCTTGATGATATGCCCCCAAGTGATTTGCCCAGAATCACAGGATGTTCAGCGTCATTGCTGAGACTTGAACCCGGTTCCCCAGATTCGAGGTCGACCGCCCTAGCCATTAGACCAACTCCTCTCCCCTGATTCTGATTGTGTGGTTTGCACTATTCTGGATTGCACCGGGCTTTTCAGACTGTTACGCATCTGGTATTGTTTTATGGTCACAGTGGCAATCGAGAGGTTGGCAATATTTACGCTACTATACTATGCAAGGATAAGAAAGTGGGGGGAGATTCAATATGGTGTAACGGAGGCTGGAATCTGGACTAACTGTTTTCAACATACATTTTGCCTCTGACACCATTAATTACAACATTTATTTTATCAACTAGTCAGTTTAATGACTGTGATCTATAAAACGTTTTTTTGCTTCTTAACTTTTTGGTTCGATGAACACTACTAGTTAGACAAACACTTATTGTATACAAAAGATAGTGACATATATATTTACATTTGTACAGTGACTTCGAAATGTGACAAAAAATATATACAACATACAGTCTATCAAATAGAATTGTTTTTCAAAGCTGAAGTCAAGTGTCCGAAACTATTTGATTTGTGAAACTTGAGCGGTTGGCTCCTATAGTTATCGCTGTTATTGCGGTCCTAAGCAGAGTCGGGTACTTGTGTCTGTAAATGATTTCAATGAACAATGCAAGTTGCGGTCTGTCTGTGCATTTGCATTTGCTTGTGTAGAGGGGCTGGTTTTAGCTTGGTCTTCTACAAAAGGTGTTCGCGATCTCTGCTTGTGCGCCAACGCGTTTCGACCTGTGTGGATGGGGACCTGTATGATGTTTGTGAGGTCGTCTTCAGGGCAGATGTGAAGATGGAATCGGACTTCTGTTCCTGTAATTCAATTGTAATGATATCTGATTACTCTTTGTGTCATATTACAAGATTGTGGATGATCTAAGGGTCGTTCTGTGTCAACTTACGTTCACTCCGAGATGAGGGGCTTGTCTTCTATATGATGCCTTGTTCTGTGTACTGCCGACTGGTGGAGAATGACTTTCCTTGTATTAATCACGTTGTTTTTCTTTCTAGAAAAATTGGAAGTAAGAGGAGTTGGCATCTACATCCTCTTGAAAATGCCTGAAGCTGTGACATTATTTTTGGCAGGTTTCTAATTGCGGTGGTTTTTTTGTGTTGTGACTGCTCATGCTGTTTGTCTGATAGGTTTTTTTTGCTGATTATTCGTGGCTCGCTCTGCTACTGCGTGCCTAAATCGTGCTTATTGTTGAGTTGTGATGGCGTGACCTCTATTTGTGCATGCAGAGGGTTTTTGTGGAGGAGCTTAGCTTCACAGTGCCTGGGTGAACACCGTGTTAGTTACGAGTGGGAATCACGGTTCTATTCGCTGAGTGTGCATGGCCCGGTACAGCGCGTGATATTAGTTCAGTTTTATTTAAAAAGGCGGTATGCTGTTTATACATAGCTCGTGGGGGCATGCTGCTCCGTACCTTTTTGGAATGCGGGTGATTTTGATCCGCTTCTTCGGCGCTCCGGTGTCTCCTGTCTCCTCTCTCCTTTGCGGCTGCTGACAATCTTCTGGCGTTTCCTCAAAGTTGTTGATAGCGCTATTGCGATTGGTGGATTTATATGAGAATGCCACGTATTGGCGCGCTGCGTGCTCCAGGTTGCAGCTGTTTTGGCTTGAGGGTGTGTCGTAGTCATGGTTACCAGGTTGTTG
This sequence comes from Triturus cristatus, assembly GCF_964204655.1. Lineage (NCBI taxonomy): Eukaryota > Metazoa > Chordata > Amphibia > Caudata > Salamandridae > Triturus > Triturus cristatus. The sequence continues at coordinate 417,712,080 of NC_140582.1, forward strand.
ACACTCGCAGGCACTGTTTTTGGAATGAACGGCTATTTTAGTGGCGCCTTTTCACAATATAAATTGCTGATGGTTTTTATTAGCTGCGTTTGTTGAACTTGTTGGTCCGTTCTTACTGGCTGATATTCTTAGTTGAAGGGCGCTCTTTCGATCGATGATTTCATGCGGAATTCCCGTACGTTGACGTGCAGCGTGTCTGTCATGGCTTGGAGGTGTGTTTGTAGTCATGGTGATCATTTTGTTGCTCTGCCTCGAGATTCAAAACCGTAGGAAACTTTATTGAGCCGCTCCCGGGTCTGGTGCATCTTATGTGGTGCGCTTTGGGCTGTTTTCAGACGCATGATTTTTTTATGTGTAGCAGTCAAGTTTTTATTGGCGTGTTAATCTTTTTGGCCTTTCGCTTCCTTGCGCTATGTTTCGTGTGTTCGTTACTTCCTGGGACTGCAGGTAGTCATTGTCTACTGTTGTAATATGGCCAGCTGGATATTAGGTGTATGGAAGTGTCTCCAGTTGTACACGGGTTCATGTGGCATCAGATGTGATTTATCTTTTGACCGGTGTTGGTTGTTCAATGATGATATGCATTGGATATTGTGATGTAGTACTTTATTTTTCAGAGAGGTGACATGTCTGGCCCCTATCAGATGATGTTCGATATTTCTGTCATTTCGTTTAGTCCATTATCTATGGTACCTAGGAACATTATAGTTTTGGCTTCCACTTTCGAAAGGGTTGCGTCTACGTTCTTGCTTTTAATATGACGTAGAACTGTCCACTTTAGTTCATTTATACTGTGGTTTTTTTCAATCCAGTGGGACACCATTGGTGCATTGTGAGTTTTGCACTTGATTCTTGAACGATGTTGTGAGATGCGGTTTTTCACAGGTTGTGTCGTTTTTCCGATATAGGCCAGTTTACATGGGCATAAGACACAATAGATGACGTTTTGTGTGTTACAGTTGGTGAAGTCTTCATGAATCAAGTACTTTGGCCCATACTCAAACTTTGTACCTTCTATTGTGCTGTCGCATGATACGCATGTACCGCATTTTTTGTGGCCTTTTATCGGTGGTAATGAAAGCAAGGATCTCAGTGATGTCCCAGGTTGTTTGTAGTTGGTGTTTGCACGTACCAATTTTTCTCTTATGCTGGTGTTTTTTTTGAGGGCAAAAATTGGTATCTGTGCGAATGGTTGAATTCCTTTTACTGTATCCCAGTTTTTTCGAATGATCTTTTGCATATCATTTGTTCTGTTTGAAAAAGTGGTGACACATACCAGTTTGGGGTTTGTTTTGTCTGGTCTTGGAGATAGAAGGGAATCTCTGGGCGTGTACCATGCCCTTTTTAGTGCTCTTTTCAGAAGTTTTTTTGGGTAGTTCCTTTTTTGTAGTTTCTCCATTAGGAGGCTGGCGTTCTCGAAGTAGTCTTCTTTTTTCGAACAGTTTCTCCTAATTCGCAGAAATTGACTGTAAGGGAGATTCTCGCGTAGGTTACGTTGGTGAAAACTTGAGAAGTCGAGAAATGTATTTCTGTCTGTTTTTTTGGTGTACAGAGTTGTGTAGAGATGACCATCCTCATGTCTGATGAGTAGGTCCAAGAAATTCATTTCTGTTTTGTGATGGTTCATGGTAAATTGAATGTTTGGACTCCTGTTGTTTAGCCATGTCACAAACGCTTCTAGGTCTTGTATCTCACCTCTCCAAAGGAGGAAAACATCATCGATGTAACAACGCCACATTTTTATGTGGCCGTCGTATGGGTTGTTATTGTACACCCATTTTTCCTCATATAGGGCCATGAACATTATGGCCATTTCTGGAGCGAAGGGACATCCCATCGCGGTTCCTGTGACCTGTAGATATTGGGTATCATTGAAGGAAAAAAAGTTGTTCTTGAGGCAGATTTGTGCTAATTGGACAAGATGGTTTGTTGGCACTGTGTGCGGTCGGACTCTTTTATCCAGGAAAACTTGTATTGCTTCTAGACCTTCTTCTTGGGGAATATTTGAGTATAGGCTGACAATGTCCAAGGTTACAAGGATTTCATTATCTTTGTCGAAGGGAAAATTTTCGAGCGTGATGATGGCCTGCATGGTGTCTTTCACGTAACTCGGAGTGTCTTTGATCAGTGGTTTCAAAAAAGTGTCCACACGGCCAGACCAGATTTAACTCAGATGAAAATGGAAATAATTCAACTCTTCAGAAAAATGAGACTCAAAGTATTTTTCCAAGAAAGAGAAGATATCTCTTCTCGTAACTTCTCCGGCTTAAAAAATCCATCGTCTTTCTTTCCAAATTCACAAAATATGCCCGTCGAACTCTTAACTTTCGAGAAGAATGTTCTGAGAGATCTCGACAATCTAGACAGGAAGAAACCCTTCATGAAATGGAACCTGTCAAAACAAGAAACGGAAGCTCTGGACCACCTGCAACACAATAAAAATCTCATAATCAAACCGGCAGATAAGGGAGGAGGAATAGTCATCTGGCAGAGGGACAAATATGAAGCGGAAGTACATCGCCAACTAATGGACAAAAAATACTACAGGAAAACTAATGAAGATTGGAGCTCGAAAATAAAAAGGAAACTTCTTCCCATTATCGACATAGGCAAAGAAGAAGGGTGGCTGACAACGAAAGAAGCACAGTATTTGATCAATGATAATCCCAGGACACCCATTATGTATGTCCTCCCAAAAGTGCACAAAGACCCCAAAAATCCTCCTGGGAGGCCCATAATCTCAGGAGTGAATTCGATACTGGAGAGACCAGCAAAATATGTGGACACTTTTTTGAAACCACTGATCAAAGACACTCCGAGTTACGTGAAAGACACCATGCAGGCCATCATCACGCTCGAAAATTTTCCCTTCGACAAAGATAATGAAATCCTTGTAACCTTGGACATTGTCAGCCTATACTCAAATATTCCCCAAGAAGAAGGTCTAGAAGCAATACAAGTTTTCCTGGATAAAAGAGTCCGACCGCACACAGTGCCAACAAACCATCTTGTCCAATTAGCACAAATCTGCCTCAAGAACAACTTTTTTTCCTTCAATGATACCCAATATCTACAGGTCACAGGAACCGCGATGGGATGTCCCTTCGCTCCAGAAATGGCCATAATGTTCATGGCCCTATATGAGGAAAAATGGGTGTACAATAACAACCCATACGACGGCCACATAAAAATGTGGCGTCGTTACATCGATGATGTTTTCCTCCTTTGGAGAGGTGAGATACAAGACCTAGAAGCGTTTGTGACATGGCTAAACAACAGGAGTCCAAACATTCAATTTACCATGAACCATCACAAAACAGAAATGAATTTCTTGGACCTACTCATCAGACATGAGGATGGTCATCTCTACACAACTCTGTACACCAAAAAAACAGACAGAAATACATTTCTCGGCTTCTCAAGTTTTCACCAACGTAACCTACGCGAGAATCTCCCTTACAGTCAATTTCTGCGAATTAGGAGAAACTGTTCGAAAAAAGAAGACTACTTCGAGAACGCCAGCCTCCTAATGGAGAAACTACAAAAAAGGAACTACCCAAAAAAACTTCTGAAAAGAGCACTAAAAAGGGCATGGTACACGCCCAGAGATTCCCTTCTATCTCCAAGACCAGACAAAACAAACCCCAAACTGGTATGCGTCACCACTTTTTCAAACAGAACAAATGATATGCAAAAGATCATTCGAAAAAACTGGGATACAGTAAAAGGAATTCAACCATTCGCACAGATACCAATTTTTGCCCTCAAAAAAAACACCAGCATAAGAGAAAAATTGGTACGTGCAAACACCAACTACAAACAACCTGGGACATCACTGAGATCCTTGCTTTCATTACCACCGATAAAAGGCCACAAAAAATGCGGTACATGCGTATCATGCGACAGCACAATAGAAGGTACAAAGTTTGAGTATGGGCCAAAGTACTTGATTCATGAAGACTTCACCAACTGTAACACACAAAACGTCATCTATTGTGTCTTATGCCCATGTAAACTGGCCTATATCGGAAAAACGACACAACCTGTGAAAAACCGCATCTCACAACATCGTTCAAGAATCAAGTGCAAAACTCACAATGCACCAATGGTGTCCCACTGGATTGAAAAAAACCACAGTATAAATGAACTAAAGTGGACAGTTCTACGTCATATTAAAAGCAAGAACGTAGACGCAACCCTTTCGAAAGTGGAAGCCAAAACTATAATGTTCCTAGGTACCATAGATAATGGACTAAACGAAATGACAGAAATATCGAACATCATCTGATAGGGGCCAGACATGTCACCTCTCTGAAAAATAAAGTACTACATCACAATATCCAATGCATATCATCATTGAACAACCAACACCGGTCAAAAGATAAATCACATCTGATGCCACATGAACCCGTGTACAACTGGAGACACTTCCATACACCTAATATCCAGCTGGCCATATTACAACAGTAGACAATGACTACCTGCAGTCCCAGGAAGTAACGAACACACGAAACATAGCGCAAGGAAGCGAAAGGCCAAAAAGATTAACACGCCAATAAAAACTTGACTGCTACACATAAAAAAATCATGCGTCTGAAAACAGCCCAAAGCGCACCACATAAGATGCACCAGACCCGGGAGCGGCTCAATAAAGTTTCCTACGGTTTTGAATCTCGAGGCAGAGCAACAAAATGATCACCATGACTACAAACACACCTCCAAGCCATGACAGACACGCTGCACGTCAACGTACGGGAATTCCGCATGAAATCATCGATCGAAAGAGCGCCCTTCAACTAAGAATATCAGCCAGTAAGAACGGACCAACAAGTTCAACAAACGCAGCTAATAAAAACCATCAGCAATTTATATTGTGAAAAGGCGCCACTAAAATAGCCGTTCATTCCAAAAACAGTGCCTGCGAGTGTCAACAACCTGGTAACCATGACTACGACACACCCTCAAGCCAAAACAGCTGCAACCTGGAGCACGCAGCGCGCCAATACGTGGCATTCTCATATAAATCCACCAATCGCAATAGCGCTATCAACAACTTCGAGGAAACGCCAGAAGATTGTCAGCAGCCGCAAAGGAGAGAGGAGACAGGAGACACCGGAGCGCCGAAGAAGCGGATCAAAATCACCCGCATTCCAAAAAGGTACGGAGCAGCATGCCCCCACGAGCTATGTATAAACAGCATACCGCCTTTTTAAATAAAACTGAACTAATATCACGCGCTGTACCGGGCCATGCACACTCAGCGAATAGAACCGTGATTCCCACTCGTAACTAACACGGTGTTCATCCAGGCACTGTGAAGCTAAGCTCCTCCACAAAAACCCTCTGCATGCACAAATAGAGGTCACGCCATCACAACTCAACAATAAGCACGATTTAGGCACGCAGTAGCAGAGCGAGCCACGAATAATCAGCAAAAAAAACCTATCAGACAAACAGCATGAGCAGTCACAACACAAAAAAACCACCGCAATTAGAAACCTGCCAAAAATAATGTCACAGCTTCAGGCATTTTCAAGAGGATGTAGATGCCAACTCCTCTTACTTCCAATTTTTCTAGAAAGAAAAACAACGTGATTAATACAAGGAAAGTCATTCTCCACCAGTCGGCAGTACACAGAACAAGGCATCATATAGAAGACAAGCCCCTCATCTCGGAGTGAACGTAAGTTGACACAGAACGACCCTTAGATCATCCACAATCTTGAAATATGACACAAAGAGTAATCAGATATCATTACAATTGAATTACAGGAACAGAAGTCCGATTCCATCTTCACATCTGCCCTGAAGACGACCTCACAAACATCATACAGGTCCCCATCCACACAGGTCGAAACGCGTTGGCGCACAAGCAGAGATCGCGAACACCTTTTGTAGAAGACCAAGCTAAAACCAGCCCCTCTACACAAGCAAATGCAAATGCACAGACAGACCGCAACTTGCATTGTTCATTGAAATCATTTACAGACACAAGTACCCGACTCTGCTTAGGACCGCAATAACAGCGATAACTATAGGAGCCAACCGCTCAAGTTTCACAAATCAAATAGTTTCGGACACTTGACTTCAGCTTTGAAAAACAATTCTATTTGATAGACTGTATGTTGTATATATTTTTTGTCACATTTCGAAGTCACTGTACAAATGTAAATATATATGTCACTATCTTTTGTATACAATAAGTGTTTGTCTAACTAGTAGTGTTCATCGAACCAAAAAGTTAAGAAGCAAAAAAACGTTTTATAGATCACAGTCATTAAACTGACTAGTTGATAAAATAAATGTTGTAATTAATGGTGTCAGAGGCAAAATGTATGTTGAAAACACTATACTATGCAAAGCATGAGATTATGTTAAGTGCATGAATTGTGTGTTTTTGATATGGATATTTTCCTATCATTTGTTTGTTTTTTACGCTTTTCTTATATATATTTTGGATTTATAATTTCTTAAGGCCTTCATTGGTGACTCACGAAATGGGTAGCACATGTTTGCACAAGCACTATGCCAATTAAGGCATTTGTGATTATAAGATGGATTTGTAAGATGTACATATTTTGATATTCCAGCCCTGAGGAAGTCAAGGGTTATTGTACCCAGAGACAAAACACGTGTTGGCTGGAGTGGTTGGTGTTTGAAGATTCAGCAATTAAAAGAAAGACTGAATAGGTTGATGACTGTTGGATTAACATTGTGGACTTACAGTATTGCATGTGCTCAGAGTCAGTGTTCTCGTTATGCTCTAATAAGGGATGTGGGTTGACATCCCTCCTCTAGAGCACTACAGTGATTTTTCATTTATAGGTACATTTTCATATAATGTGTTTTCTGTGCACCCTAATTTCCTTATTCATCCTTTTTTATTCATTGATTTATAAGGTGGGCAGCACGAAGCAAATATTTTTAGTCTCTAATACAATGGCTAATTCAACAGATCGAATGAGAGTAGCTGAAGAGCTCTTCAGAAATCTTAAAATGTTGACCAGTATTGACCAATACTTTGGAGTAGCAGAATGCACACCTTGCGGTATTTTCGAATTTACTCCATGTTAGTTACTTTTTTCTATGTTAGTCATTTTGTGTTCCATGCTTGCGTCCCGACTGGAGCCGTGCCTCGCCTCAACGCATGTGTGTGAAACTCCAAAACAATAGCAGCATCACTATGCTGCATTTCCAATCGCACAGCCAATCGAAAAATTATTGCCAAAACCTAATGTTTTTCAATCCTTGTTCATTCCATATTTTCCATAATTTATCACGTTTCTCTCTGCTATTCGCGAAAAGGCTGACGGTTATTCACATTTTTTCAAATGATGCAGTTATGCCAACAGGCCTTTGACTGCATCACGTGGGCAACTCTATTCATAATAGGCAGCTAAAAATTGTCATGACCCAATGCATTTCGGGCTTTTTTTGTGCCCTTCGTCTGGGGTAGCTGTTAAATTAGAAAAAACCTCCATTAGTCTATCATATCAACAAGTTATGTGATTTATACATAAATGCATACAATAATAAAATCATATTACAGTGCAATAATTATGAATAAAATACCTACACCCTTTTCACCCATAATTCCTGCCCCAAATGCTGTCCATGACCCAACACAAATTACATCCATGTATTCATTGTGCTAAAACCTCAGCGAGTATTCACCGAACGCAGTAACCCCCCCATCCATCCACAATCTCATACCTGCCTTTGTACCCGCTTTACCGAGCAAATCCTCAACTACCCATCTTCTTTAAATGAACTTTCCACCTACGTGTGTGTATGCCCCCACCAAAGTATCACCTGAACTCCAGCTACAACTGTGTGTCACATGTCCCCACCTCGTCGGTTCACTACTTCCCGCTGTTATATTCCCCCAGTCCGTTGTAAACCACATACCTGCTTTTACTCCATTATTCGTCGTAACACCTCTTATCTTCATGATTGTTACACCAAACCCAGACTCGAACACCTAACCCGTCCCACACTCTCAATTTAAACTCCTCACAGTATGTAGATTCCAGCAATCACCTAATACTGATTACCTTCAACCGCGCTCCGTTTAAACTACAAGACCCACGATCCTTTATTTAAGAATCCTGACTCCACGCTCGTTGTTCCAGTTCAAACTGTTCCCTCATCATTCTGATTCAAACACATCCCTCGACATATACAAACGTATAAAACATGCAAGTACGGTTCGTACGGAAACACCATTTCCGTACGAGTCGTACAAAACACCAACCGAGGAAAATAAACATACAAATGACATCCGGAAAAGCGCCGACGCGACGTCGGTACGCATGCAGCCTGTGTTCCACGAAACAGGAAGTACGATTCGCACCGACGTCACCCCGCACAGAGAATATTTTCCGGGAGCCAAAAACTGCCGGGAAATCAGGACGACGCGCACAAGGAGCACCTGTACGCGACGGACTGACATGGACCCGAACCTACGTGTCATCCCGGCCCTCATAGCAGTCGACCTCCTCTACAGGTACCGACGCAGACGCCGCAGAAGGTCAGAACAACACCCAGGGGCAAAGGGGGGGGGCAGGGGCAGGACACAAAACCCCCACCCAAGTCACACAGCACACATGCCCTGGACATACCTGACCTCCAAGCCCTGGTCACTTCGAGGGGGTGGGGGCGTGTCCAGCAACGCCAGCGTCCGCCACAACAGAAGTGGGCAACGACGCGAACCGGCAACGCAACAATACAGGTACGTACCGTACCCACGCCTTAAGAGCGTGGGTACGAGTCGTACCACGCCCACACCCACGTCACCCCAACAATGGTGGTATGGCCCGTACCCATGTGCCAAAGGCCTGGGTACGGGCCGCACAAGCATTCCACAGCGTACGTACGGACCGTACCCCCCCGCGTATGTATGGAGCGTACCCCCACCCCAACAGTGTACATACGGACCGTACCCCCACCCGCGTATGTATGGAGCGTACCCCCACCCCAACAGTGTACATACAGACCGTACCCCCACCCGCGTATGTATGGAGCATACCCCCACCCCAACAGTGTATGTACGGACCGTACCCCCACCCGCGTATGTATGGAGCGTACCCCCACCTCAACAGTGTACGTACGGACCGTACCCCAACCCACATATGTATGGAGCGTACCCCCACCCCAACAGTGTACGTACGGACCGTACCCCCCGCATATGTATGGAGCGTACCCCCACCCCAACAGTGTACGTACGGACCGTACCCCCACCCGCGTATGTATGGAGCGTACTCCCACCCCAACAGTGTACGTACGGACCGTACCCCCACCCGCGTATGTATGGAGCGTACCCCCACCCCAACAGTGGATATACGGACCGTACCCCCACCCGTGTATGTACGGAGCGTACATGGCCAGACGCAGGAGGGGTGGGTGTAGCGTCCTCCCAGCAGTGCCCAGACGCAGGAGGGGTGGGTGCAGAGTCCTCCCAGCAGTGCCCAGACACAGGAGGGGTGTGTGCATAGTCCTCCCAGCAGTGCCCAGACATAGGAGGGGTGGGTGCAGAGTCCCCCCAGCAGTGCCCAGACACAGGAGGGGTGGGTGCCTATCACTCCCAGCAGTGCCCAGACACAGGAGGGGTGTGTGCAGAGTCCTCCCAGCAGTGCCCAGACACAGGAGGGGTGTGTGCAGAGTCCTCCCAGTAGTGCCCAGACACAGGAGGGATGTGTGCAGAGTCCTCCCAGCAGTGCCCAGACACAGGAGGGGTGGGTGTAGAGTCCTCCCAGCAGTGCCCAGACGCAGGAGGGGTGTGTGCAGAGTCCTCCCAGCAGTGCCCAGACACCGGAGGGGTGTGTGCAGAGTTCTCCCAGCAGTGCCCAGACACAGGAGGGGTGTGTGCAGAGTCCTCCCAGCAGTGCCCAGACACAGGAGGGGTGTGTGCAGAGTCCTCCCAGCAGTGCCCAGACACAGGAGGGGTGTGTGCAGAGTCCTCCCAGCAGTGCCCAGACACAGGGGGGTGTTTGCAGAGTCCTCCCAGCAGTGCACAGACGCAGGAGGGGTGGGTGTAGAGTCCTCCCAGCAGTGCCCAGATGCAGGAGGGGTGTGTGCAGAGTCCTCCCAGCAGTGCCCAGACACAGGAGGGGTGTGTGCAGAGTCCTCCCAGCAGTGCCCAGACACAGGAGGGGTGTGTGCAGAGTCCTCCCAGCAGTGCCCAGACACAGGAGGGGTGGGTGCCTATCACTACCAGCAGTGCCCAGACGCAGGAGGGGTGTGTGCAGAGTCCTCCCAGCAGTGCCCAGTTACAGGAGGGGTGTGTGCAGAGTCCTACCAGCAGGGCCCAGATGCAGGAGAGGTGTGTGCAGAGTCCTCCCAGCAGTGCCCAGACGCAGGAGGGGTGGGTGTAGAGTCCTCCCAGCAGTGCCCATGGAACGCAAAGGGTGGAGTACCCACAGATACAATGCCCACAAATGTCAGTCAGGTGCACAAAGACCCTGCAGTACATGTACCACATGTGTGCGAGGCTGGGAGTACACACATGCATAGCACCTAAAAGAGAACATGTCCACATGAAGTCATGTCAACAGTCTACATACACAAGTACAGTGACCACCAAGGATGCCACGAATGATGCAGGTGGAGACATCGCTCAGCATGCATGTGCAAAGTTGAAGGAGTCCGTTACACACCCAGCTGATGTAGACACAGCTAAGCACCACATATTGGAAACACCCTGCAGGGAAGATGTCAGGTTACACAGAGGAAGGAACACACCTTGGGACGATGTCACCATGAAGTAACTGCTTACATGAACAAATTAATTTAGCCAACAGCTTGTGATGGCACACAGATACCAGGGTCCACCCTATGACTTGCACAAGACTACATTTCCCACACACCCAACACATTATCACCACCCAAAATCAGGGAGCAGGTCCACCAACAGCAATACCAGATAAACAGTAGTGTTCCATGGAAAAAACAAATAGCTTTATTCAGCAGGATGTAAGTAAGAATCATCAGAAATGTCAATATATACAAGGCCCATAGGGCAGTCCATGACTCCAATCCGGATGGGGGACACAGTGGGACGTGTGTCCCCTAGCTTGCCTGCACAGTCAGACTCCTTTGTCTTCCACAGGGGGGGGGCGCATCATGTTGGGGGGAAGGACCAGGCACCGCAGGGACAGGAGGGGCAAGGGGAGGTGTTGTGGGTGCAGGGACGGACGACTCCAACACAGGGGGTGGGGCAGCGCCAAAGGTGGATTGGAGCACGGCGCTGCACACTACTGCCAGGTCGCCCAGCGTCTCCCCTGCACCCGAAGGAACCACAGGCCCCAAGGAGGGGGGGGGTCGGAGGGATGGGTCGCAGCGCTACTGGTGGAGGGTGTGGACAGGGGGGGGGCTCAACTCCCCTGGCGGTGTCCTGCCTCCACCGCTTGCGGGGTGGTGCCACACTGGGGCTGATGGACATACTGGGCAGGACTGACCCTGTGTCCGACTCTTGGCCAGGAGAGCTGAGGGGAGTGGATTTGGAGGGAGTGGATTTTGCAGAATGCGGACTCCCACTCTGGCTGCGTGTCTTACGTTTGCCCCCCGACCCAGTGGGTGTGCCTACTTCACCCTGTGTGTGCGTGACAGGAGGTGTGCGCTTGTCCTTCCCTGCTGGTGTGGTGCCTGTGTCTGATGTGGTGTGTGCATGCTGACGTCTGGGTGTACGTGGGACAGGCATGGGAGTGGGAAGTGTGGAAGGGGCAGGGGTAGGGGGTGGGATAAAGCGCTGCAGGAGACCCACTGCTGCAGTCAGTGTCGAGTCGATGGACCTCAGCAAGTTGCGTTGGTCAGCCTGCGATGCTGAAATGCCCTCAATGTATGCCTCCATGTTGTTGAGCACTCTGCTGTGGCCATGGAGGACATTAAGCATCGCAGCCTGACCAACCTGCAACTGCCGCAGGATGTCCACAGACTCGGCATTGGCAGCAGCAGTGGAGACAGGGGCAGGGGGTGCGGTGCCTGGCAGGAAGGAGACACGTGGTGACCTAGCACACCGGGAAGGGACACGAGCAAGTGGGAGGTGGCTGATGGCAATGGAGGGGGTGGGGAGAGATGTTGTGCTGCTGTCAGCTGTTGGAGCAGCCTCCGCCCCCTCGGAGAGCTCAGCCTCGGACCCGTCAGCTTCATATTCTGTGGTGGCAGTGGACAGGTCCTCCGCCTCACTCCCCTCGGCCTCAGTTCCACTCGATGTGCCAGCTTAGATGTCACTGCTGGCACTGGTGCTCGGTCCCTCCGCACGGTCCATGCCGGTGTCTCCATCCGTGTCCCCCGACGATACTGTGGGCAAGGTGAATAAACAGGAATTAATCAGACACCTGTATACATATGTCACATGAGTCAAATCTACATAGGTTACAGTGCATAGCCTGAAAAGAAAGATGAGTAACATCTACAATACAAGGTACATATATAGGCCCTGCAACACACAGTTGGTTCACCCACCATGCCACTGAGAAACTATGGAGAGCATGACACATTTGAAAATGACATGATATGGATTTGGACAGAGAGCCAGGCTCTGGGGACAATCCAGCACTGCATCTGCACCACACAGGGTTGCCGTAACTAGGGATGAGCAGGGACCATCTCCATGAACTTGAGGCACATGCTGCAAAGGTAATACTTAAAGACATGCCCAACATGAATGGGTCACTGCACCTTGAGTGTATGTCCAGACAAACATCACACACTGGCCAGACCGAGCAATGAGATTTCAGGTGTCGACATGTAGGCCTTGCCCGCACCAACCACCCCCTACATGAGACAATTTGATGAGACACAGGAAGCACTTGCATCTCTTAGTCTGGGAGAAATACACATGGGCTGCAAGAAACCCATATTGGACCCAAAATACCCCATGTGCGCCTGTACAACGATCTCATTTACAAATGTCCATCATCAGATAATTGTAACAAGACACACAGGCACTGGCCACCGTGAGTATGAACGTGGAAAATTAGGTCAGGCTGTACAGTGGACACTTGTAGAACACGTTACGTAAATATACATGGTGCCAGGGGACAATGGCACAGAGCACATCCTATGCTGTAGACACTGAGAGTGTCCACATATTGTGATGACAGCCCTGATACCTAGCAAAATATGCCCCAGGGGACAGTAGTGGCCACAATATTCCATGGTCCTGAATGGTAATGACTGCAACACAGGCCACCATCCCTGCACTCTGCGTATCGCACACTCATGCACATCATGTCACAGGCCACAACATGGGACATGCTTGCTGTAAGGCATTACACTTCAGAGACATACTCCTATGTCTGGACTCAGCATCAGTGCCAATTGACATGGACCCCACAAGTACTGAACTGGACAGGGCACAGGCAAGGTCCCAAAACCTGTTACACACCACCCCCACACATGATGCTGCAAGCATTGGTCACGTGGATAAACTGCCTGCCCAGATGACCTTGTGAAAGAGTGACTACACACAGACCAGCGAACACATGGCAAGGAGGGGAAGGGAGGAAGGACAGCACCGCTATACTGTGGGTGACAGGACCTGCACCGCACATTTAAACACAGGCAGTGTATCCATGCAACTGCGCACTTACAAATGCTGGTGACACACAACAAACACACATGTACCTACCCCCTTCCTGCTGCTGCTTCTCCCGTAAGCGCCTGTCCATGTCAGGAAAGACCACCGCCAGCACACGCTTTTGGATGTGGGTCAGTCGGCGACGCCCATGGTTCTTAGGGCCCACAGGTGAGTCCCCCAGCAGGACCCGTGCGATCCTCTGCGTCCAGCACCGGATATCCTGCCAGCGTTTTCTCACCTGGGCCAGGCGCCGCTTGCGACCCTCCGTCCTCCTCACGGCACTGACGGCGTCCCTCCAAATCTGCTCCTTGGCAGAGGCGCCTACCTGTGGGGTTGAAAAAGTGAGACTACATCAATACACCTGCCACATGTCACAGAGACACACATTAGAACAATTTTGCTGGTTTCAACAAGGCATAGTATGCAGCCAAAGCATTGCACCTTTGTCATAGGGACATTTTTCTCTGGGTAAGGGCAAATGCACCACGTGCCATTGAAAGTACACAGCTGGCATGAGGGGTACAACACTATAAATGATCCAGACTCACATCTGCATCAGAAGGTACACCAGGATTATGTGCAGCACCTCAAAGTAGTCACATGCCACAGGCCACTGACGCTACTTCAGCAGAGTACACAGACACACACAGGCACAGGACATTCACCTGCCATTGCCAACTGCAGCTACAAACCTCACTCTGCACATGTGCCACTAGACTGGGGGGGCTCACAGATGTGGGGCTGGCTCTGCACATCAGACACACAGCACTGCTCCCTGCTCACATCAGATGGGCAGGGTATATCCATCCCTCATGCAGCTGGGGTGCTACACTCCACATATGCACCCACCCACATGACAGGGGACTTACACACACACCGATGTCCAGGCTACGAACACATCATGTGGACACTCTCAGCACAGGTACACTGAACAAACACACATCTGTGGGTACAGTCACCTGTCACACTGGGGTGACCACAGAATCACATCAGGACTGTAGAAGCAACATTCCAAGGGGGATTAGACAGGCAGAATGTGGCATGCGCCATGCAGTGATTGTCACAGTAAACACAATGCAAGTGAGGACGGCAGACATGCACCACAGCATGCTCTGGCTGGGAGACATTAAGCATTCCCCCCCTGGGACCCACCCTACAGTACAATGCATGTGTGTCACACCTGGACACAATGCCAGGAGTCACAGTCCCAAAAAAGGGCCACAGTCTGTGCTAGTGGACTCAGCACTCACCTGAAACCCTGATCGGCCATACAGCATGGGGAACTGTGGGAGGATGACATCCAGCAATGCCACATTCTCCTCGTGGGTGAAAGGCTGGGCCCTCTCCACAGACCTTGACATGGTGCCAGGGAATCACGAGCAGCAGCAGTGGTGTGGAATCAAATGATGTGCAGGCAAGTGCTCTCTCATGGGACCTGGCTGCCTTATATCTGCCTTGCTGGCCTGTTTCATGCACAGGAGTACAGAGTGATTGGTCACTCACATTTGCATCCTATGTTTCCTCCAATCCATTTAAACCTACCCCTGTGAGGGGGTTAGATTTTTTTAGCATTCAGCATGATGTCATTTCAACAACAACTTTGCAACAAAGTAGATTATTTCAAACCGACTTTTGCAGGCCACCTCATTCAACAAATTTAAAGTTTAAACTCGGTCTCCATGGCAACCAGCATGCATCTCTGGCTTCATACTTGTCCCTCAAGTGTCCCCTATGTAATTTGGAGATTCACACACAGGTACGGTGCGTTCCGGGGCCCTAGGGCACCCCAGATGCATAGCAACGGGCTGTACAGGCGTGTGTACGGTCCGTATCACTATGGGTATGCATACGCGAGCACACCCATAGTGATAGTGAGCGTACAGGCGTGTGTACGGTCCGTATCACTATGAGTACGCATAAGCGAGCACACCTATAGTGATAGTGAGCGTACAGGCGTGTGTACGGTCCGTATCACTATGGATACGCATACGCGAGCAAACCCATAGTGATACGGACCCTACACACGCGTGTACGCTCACTATCACTATGGGTGTGCTCGCGTATGCGTACCCATAGTGATACGGCCCGTACACACGCCTGTACACTCACTATCACTATGGGTGTTCTCGCGTATGCGTACCCATAGTGATACGGACCATACACACGCGTGTACGCTCACTATCACTATGGGTGTGCTCGCGTATGCGTACCCATAGTGATACGGACTTCTTTGCTTAGTGGTGAGTACCAGTGTCTGAGTGTGCACGCATTGGTCCTTGTGTGGCATGTGTTGCAATGTGTATGTCCATCTGCATGTATGCCACGTGAGTCAGAGGTGTGTGTGGATGTGTCACTCGTGTGATGGTGCCAGTGATGAGTGTATTTCCGCAGTCATAATTGTGACCTAGCATGTTGTCATCCTTATATGTGTCGAGTACATGCACATGCAAGTGGATGAGCTTTTTGTGGCTGACTTATATTGTGTCTCTCATCCCCAGGTACTTGCGCATGCCGTCTGCTGGTTGCATTGTTGTGGCACTGCTATTCCTCATGGATACGTCATCGTGTGCTGACTCAGCGTTACACGCACGGACAAGTTTGGAAGTCTCCTTGGGGTAAGGAATGCATCAGGGGTGTATTGGGTGAGGCAGTTGTTTACGATGTGTGCACACGGCCCCTGTCGATGTTTGGTTCCTCTGCAGACATGTCGCATCACCATGGGACACATGACATGTAGGTGGATTCACCTGAATAGATGGTCAGACTTGTTGACAGTCATCTGTAATGGGGTAGTGGATTGTGGTGAAGGCATCAATGTGTGTAACACTGCCCTCGGACACATACGGTTTGCATTGGCTTGACATGGTGTGGGACTTCCACATCAGAGGATCAATGGTGTATGGCAGCCTCTCCGTGAGCAGCAGGGGGTGTTTAGCTGTTACCCGACACTTGTGTGCCAGTTCCATGGATATCAAGTATTTGTGGTGCAGAAGGGGGGTGCCAGTGTTGGACCCACATGTTACTCCACATGACCTGTGTATGTGTACTCCGAGTTGCCTCTGCATTCCGGAATACATGACTAATAAAGGTATCCCTATGCCTCCAAGGTGCCTCTTCTCAGTCAATGCTGGTGTGTTGCCACGGTTCATACGGCATGTCTGGCATGGTTCTCAGTGATAGTGGCTATGTGTCTACGTGTAGAGTAGCAAGATGCAAGCTGTTTGTCTGGGATTAGACTCTGTATTGTGCATGATGTCCATGACTGTGTGGGTATTGTGACATGTGCCATCCCCATGCATCCAACGTTGGCCAGGCCACCATTCTCAGAATCCACCTGACTCAAGCTTGCAGGACATGGTTCTGCCACCTGTTTACACATACCTGGGTGCCCCCCAGGACACTCGACATGATCCCTGACCTCTGCGCATGACTGTTGCTGTACTCAATATGTCTGTCAGCACGGTTGTGCGGCCACCCCCTCAGCTGGTTGGGCCCATCACAGGTGTGTATGGTGCTCCATGTCTGTCTTGCCTAATACATTGTGACCCATGTGTGTCCTGTGCCAGACTCAGGCCCCAGGGTATGGATGGTTGAAGTCATATGAGAACTCAGGCATGGTTAGACTTTACAAGACACATGTAATGTAATAATGCAAAATGTAGGCATCATCTCTTGATCGTGTAAGTTTTTATTTGTGTTGGGGTACGTGTTGGGGGGGTATGACAAGAGGGACTTTCCGGGTGTGTGGAATCCAAAGTTCACTGGGGGAGTTGGTATCCTTGCCATTGGAAATCATCAGAGTCCATGCCACAGTCTTTGTCAACATTGGTCAGACAGTGACCAGCAAGTCCATGTGGCAGAGAATGTCATTTGCTGATGTGCTGCTGTTGGGCCAGTGGGCCAGGTGCCAGGCCAGGTGTCCTGGGAGATGGTGCTGTTGCGCCGACCCTCACGGTCTTTTCCGTGGACGACCCGCCCTCCTGCGGGAACCCTCAGAAGCAGGCCGTGACGATACTTGGGATGCTCCGTCGGATGTATCCTCCTCCTCCTGATCCCTCCCTGTGGGTGGTAATATTCTTCGCCTGGTGGCACAGGGAGGGTTGCCCATGTTGTCGGCTATCCGACGGAGTGAACGGTTAATTCCCGTGAGCACCGTCACGAGCTCAGCCTGTCTGTCCTCCATCCGTCCTTGGTGTCGCTGTTGACAGGCATGTTGCTCCGCATGTTGCTGGGCCTGCTGGGTCTTGATCTCCTCGAGGGTCCCCATCATCTCGTTGAGGGTGGACACAACCTGGCTCATGCCCGTGGTGTCCTGCCGGTATGTGTCCAGGATGTTTCTAACATGGGAATATACCGGTTCCGCAGCCAACTGGTCAGGCTCGCGCCTCCGCCGTCCTCCACTCCCACCACCCCTGCCCACTTGCGCCTGGCCTGCCCTTGTGGGCACATCGGGTCTCCGGGACCCCTGAGGGGTGGCATTTGCATTGTCGCCTGCCTCCTCCTGGGTGCCCGGTACACCGTGTCACTCCTGCTCAGCCTGGCTGCGTTGTGGTGGTGGGGCAGGGATCCTGGGTGTCTCCTGGGATGTGGCAGGAGTGGGGGTGGTGGTTGGCCCAGTTGTACCTGACGCAGGTGCTGCAGGTGGTTGGACACCAGAGGGGCCAGGTTGGTCGGGGTCGTCCACAGAGTGTTGAGAGTCGTCGCTGCCGGTGGGGTCGTCATCCCGCAGAGACAGGTCTTGTGATTCTTCCCCCCCCAGTGTTGGGGGGTGATCCACGACGTTGACCTGTGTGTGAGAGAGACAATGTTATTTTTGTTCCATGCAACATCCATGTTTCATTTGTTTCAAAGTTGGCACTTTCCCTCTGGGTATTTGGATATGTCTTGCATTCCACTCACAGTGCACTTGTGCATGGGTATGTCCCTTGGCCACAGCTTTGGAGACTTTACCTATGTGTGACACAGTCTTACTTGCTGCGTCAATTGTGACTGCAGTCAGCAGTGGAGTGAGCAGGTGTGGCGAGCCATGCATTGGCGCCTTCCGTGTTGCACTGTACGTGGGCAAATGGAGTTGTTCCACACATTTATATAATGCAGGTAGCTGGCGTTGTGCTCGTGCACAGGTTGACACATGGCCCAGTGTTTTTCCATGGAGAAGAGAGGGGGATTCAGGCACTGGCCACCCTTGTCTACATGCACGCAGTCCACCTGCTGACGAGCAGACATTCCCACACCACCCAAGGCTGAATTGGTCTCCCTGTGTCTCCCTTTCTCACTCCCTCTCTGTCCCCCTCTCCCTCCCTCCCTGTGTCAGCCTCCTCCCTCTGTCCGTCTCCCTGTGTCTCCCTCCCTCTCTCTCCCCTCTCCCTCCCTCTGTGTGTCACCCTCTGTCACCTCAGCCCAGCTTCCTAGGCACACACTGTTTGCAGATCTTTGAATGGCCCTTGGCTTGTTCATGTGAGTTTGTTTCTGATCTCCAGGCACCCATTGGGTGTAGTGTCTGTGTCTGCGCTGCTGCTGTGGTGGTGTGTGCTGCCACTCTTTCACAGTGTTGGCTGTTCATTAGCTGCTGTCATGTGCAAGAAGTGCCTTCACCCCCATGTCTTCATGCAAGGCGTCCGCCATTTGCAGGCAAGTCTTTCCTGTGTGGGGACACACTGTTTGTCTGGCTCTGACCTAGGCCATATGGGCAGAGGGCATTGTTGTCTGCTTCTGAGTTGCACTATGTGATTTTTGAGGCCCACCCTCCCGCCATCCGGGTTACCGTGTCTTGTGTTGGTGTTTTCTGTGGCCTGTGACTTGGCATTGTCTAGCTGGGTGCATGGGGCATGGTGGCGCTAGTGTCATGTGCGTGTTTATGGAGTGTGGTTGAGTCATGCGATAGCTTTGGGGTGGTTGCTTGCATGATTGTGAGTTTGGTGGTGGATGACGTTCCCCCCATGTGAGGTGAGTTGTTTGTGTACTCACCAGGCTCTCGGAGTCCTTCTACTCCCTCCACTCCCACCAGCGGCAGCGTGGCCATCACCTTCTCCTCTCAGGGTTGGTATTGTACGGGTCTGCGGGGCGGCCCTCCTCCAGTGGTGTTGGCCTGGTTGTGGTCGTCGGTCATTTTGCGGCGGACCGTCCTCCGCAGATCGTACCACCTGGATTGGCATTCATGCCTGGTCCTTCTGGTGGACCCAACAGCATTCACAGCATCGACAATCGTCTGCCACATGGCTGATTTTTCTGAAATGCTGGTCTGTCTGACCAATGTTCCAAAGAGGTGTGGCTCGACTCTGATGATTTCGTCGACAAGGACCTCCAACTCTCGGCTAGTGAACTTTGGATTCTTGTTAGTGGGCATGGTGAGGGGTGTGGGTGTGGATGGTTGTGGGTGTGTGGGTGTGGTTGTGCAGGTGTGTGTGTGAATGAGATGAGGGGGTGTTTGTGAAGGTGGTTGTGTGAAGGTGTGCAGGTGTAAGGTGTAGTGGAGGTTGAAGTATGGTGCAGTTGTTTCTCTGTGTGGTCTGGCAGCAGTGGGTCTGTTGCAAAGGATCATGGTTTGTGTGTGTTGTGCCTTTTTATTGGTCCATTGGTGGGTGTGGCTGTGTTTGAACTTTGGGTGGGTGTGTTATAAGGAGTGGTTGTGTTTTGGGCCTCTGTTTGGGAGTTTGGCAGTTGCAGGTCAGTGAATAGGTTGAATTTGTGCTTGTTGGACATGTTTTGTGGCTTTGTGCGATTCGAATGGAGTCTTCTTGTGTTGTTTTGCTTTGTCCTGGTTGTGTATGTGTGTTTTTAGCGTCTGTACGGTGCGTACATCGGCCATTTTGTTGTACAGTGCTGTTCTTGTCTCTGGCTTGGTACGACTCGTACATGCGCGATGTTGGGTGAGGGTGCTGGTGTTGGGGCCTGGGGTGCGCTGGTGGGGTGTGTGTTCGCTCCGTACATACACGGGTGGGGGTACGGTCTGTACATCCACTGTTGGGGTGGGGGTACGCTCCATACATACGCGGGTGGGGGTACGGTCCGTACATACACTGGTGTACATACACGGGTGGGGGTACGGTCTGTCCATCCACTGTTGGGGTGGGGGTATGCTCCACACATACGCGGGTGGGGGTACGGTCTGTACATACACTGGTGTACATACATGGGTGGGGGTACGGTCCGTACATCCACTGTTGGGGTGGGGGTACGCTTCATACATACGCGGGTGGGGGTACGGTCTGTACATGCACTGGTGTACATACACGGGTGGGGGTACGGCCGTACATCCACTGTTGGGGTGGGGGTACGCTCCATACATTCGCGGCTGGGGGTACGGTCCATACATGCACTGGTGTACATACACGGGTGGGGGTACGGTCCGTACATCCACTGTTGGGGTGGGGGTACGCTCCATACATACGCGGCTGGGGGTATGGTCCGTACATCCACTGTTGGGGTGGGGGTACGCTCCATACATATGCGGGTGTGGGTACAGTCCCTACATCCACTGTTGGGGTGGGGGTACGCTCCATACATACGCGGGTGGGGGTACGGTCCGTACATCCACTGTTGGGGTGGGGGCATGCTCCATACATACGCGGGTGGGGGTACGGTCCGTACATGCACTGTTGTACATACACAGGTGGGGGTACGGTCCGTACATCCACTGTTGGGGTGGGGGTACGCTCCATACATATGCGGCTGGGGGTATGGTCCGTACATCCACTGTTGGGGTGGGGGTACGCTCCATACATACGCGGGTGGAAGTACGGTCCGTACATACACTGGTGTACATACACGGGTGGGGGTACGGTCCGTACATCCACTGTAGGGGTGGGGGTACGCTCCATACATACGCGGGTGGGGGTACAGTCCGTGCATGCACTGGTGTACAAAAACGGGTGGGGGTACGGTCCGTACATCCACTGTTGGGGTGGGGGTACGCTCTATACATACGCGGGTGGGGGTACGGTCCGTACATCTACTGTTGGGGTGGGGGTACACTCCATACATACACGGGTGGGGGTACGGGCCGTACGTACACGGGTGTATATACACGGGTGGGTGTACGGTCCATACGTACGGGGGTGTACATGCACGGGTGGGGGTTCGGCACGTACATACGGGGGCTGGGGGGGTGTTCGGCGCGTATACGGGCACATGTCTCAATGGTTGCTATGGGAGGTCGGTGCGGACGGTGTTTTTTCCATACGGTTGTAACATCGGACGAACGGGATGGATCATACTTGCGCGGTCGGACTTCACTTTTCACATTTGTATGGTAAATCGTCCGGGGACGTGTCGGACACATTCTCCGACCCGAGGACGTGTGGGGAATTATTCCCAATGCGATTCGTATGGAGTTTTTCCCATGCGAATCGTACTTGGCAGTTTGTACGGCACTTGTACGATTCATACGGTAAAAAGACCGGATACGAGTCGTACAGGGAAATTTTTTCCAGGATCGGAATCGGCACCTAAGTATTGTCAAAATTCCTCAAGAATAAAAGGGCCTTCAAGTACCATCTTGTGTGTCTGCTAATTAAATCATGCAAAGTAAAAAAAATTAAAACATCAGACAATATCCATAACATATCCAAAACAATATGGTGCCGATCACAATCCGGTAAAAACCGGGTACGAACCGTCGGACGGAGCATATTCTCCGTCCGACGCGTACCCGGTCGTCAAAATATACAAACATGGAATTACGATTCGCACGGGTACACCATTACCGTACGAATCGTAAAAAAGACCGACCGAACAAAAAACACCTACCAATGCGATCCGGGAAAGCGCCGACCTGACGTCGGGACGCACGCAGCCAGCCATTCACGACCCAGGAATCACGATTCGCACCGACGTCACCCCGCACGGTCAATATTTTGCGGCACCCAAAAACTGCCGGGAAATCAGGACGACGCGAACAAGGACCACCAGTACGCGACGGACAGACGGCGACGCGAACAAGGAGGACCAGTACGTGACGGACACACAGGACGACGCCACCAAGGAGGACCCGTACGCGACAGGACGACGCGATCAAGGAGGACCCGTACGCGACAGGACGACGCGAGCAAGGAGTACCAGTACGCGACGGACAGACATGGACCCGAACCTACGAGTCATCCCTGCCCTCATAGCAGTACACCTCCTCTACAGGTTACGACGCAGACGCCGCAGAAGGTCAGAATAACTAAGGGAGGGGGGAAAGTGGGGTGGGGTGGGGGTGGCACGACCGGCGCAGGCCACAAAACAACCACATGAGTGACACACTACACATGGCCTGGACATACCTGACTCCCATGCCCTGGTCACCACGAGGGGGTGGGGGCGTGTCCTGATAATCCAGCGACCGCCACAACGGAAGTCCGTCACCACGCGAACCGGCAACACAACCAGACAGGTACGTCCCGTACCCACGCCTGAAGAGCGTGGGTACGAGTCGGACCACGCCCACACACGTCACCCCAACAATGGCGGGACGGATCGCACCCACGTGGCAAAGGCCTGGGTACGGGCCGCACAAACATCACATAGCGTGGGGACGAATATGTACGGACCCTACCCCCACCCCGTATGCAAGGAGCGTACCCCCCAGCCCAACAGTGCAAGTACGACCCGTACCCCCACCCACGGACGTACGGAGCGTACGCCCAGCCCAACAGTGTAAGTACGACCCGTACCCCCACCCGCGGACGCACGGAGCGTACCCCCAGCCCAACAGTGTAAGTACGACCCGTACCCCCACCCGCGGACGTACGGAGCGTACCCCCAGCCCAACAGTGTAAGTACGACCCGTACCCCCACCCGCGAATGCAAGGAGCGTACCCCCCACCCCAACAGTGTAAGTACGACCCGTACCCCCACCCGCGTATGCATGGAGCGTACCCCCCATGCCAACAGTGTAAGTACGACTCGAACCCCCACCCACGAATGCAAGGAGCGTACCCCCCTGCCCAACAGTGTAAGTACGACCCGTACCCACACCCGCGGACGTACGGAGCGTACCCCCACCACACCAGTGTCAGTAGACTCGTACCCTCACCTCCAATGCAGTGTGCGTAACCCCACCGTGTATGTGCCAAGCGCACATATCCAGAAATCGGAGGTGTGTGTGCAGAGTCCACCCAGCAGTGCCCTGAGACAGGAGTGGTGGGTGTGGAGTCCTCCCAGCAGTGCCCTGAGACAGGAGGGGTGGGTGCCCATCACTCCCAGCAGTGCCCTGACACAGGAGGGGTGGGTGCAGAGACCTCCCAGCAGTGCCCTGAGACAGGAGGGGTGGGTGTGGAGTCCTCCCAGCAGTGCCCTGACACAGGAGGGGTGGGTGCAGAGTCCTCCCAGCAGTGCCCTGACACAGGAGGGGTGGGTGCAGAGTCCTCCCAGCAGTGCCCTGACACAGGAGGGGTGGGTGCAGAGTCCTCCCAGCAGTGTCCAGACCCAGGAGGGGTGGGTGCAGAGTCCTCCCAGCAGTGCCCTGAGACAGGAGGGGTGTGTGCAGAGTCCTCCCAGCAGTGTCCAGACCCAGGAGGGGTGGGTGCAGAGTCCTCCCAGCAGTGCCCTGAGACAGGAGGGGTGGGTGCAGAGACCTCCCAGCAGTGCCCTGAGACAGGAGGGGTGGGTGGTGAGTCCTCCCAGCAGTGCCCAGAGACAGGAGGGGTGGGTGCAGAGTCCTCCCAGCAGTGCCCAGACACAGGAGGGGTGGGTGCAGAGACCTCCCAGCAGTGCCCTGAGACAGGAGGGGTGGGTGGTGAGTCCTCCCAGCAGTGCCCAGAGACAGGAGGGGTGGGTGCAGAGTCCTCCCAGCAGTGTCCACACCCAGGAGGGGTGGGTGGTGAGTCCTCCCAGCAGTGCCCAGAGACAGGAGGGGTGTGTGCAGAGTCCTCCCAGCAGTGTCCAGACCCAGGAGGGGTGGGTGCAGAGTCCTCCCAGCAGTGCCCAGAGACAGGAGGGGTGTGTGCAGAGTCCTCCCAGCAGTGTCCAGACCCAGGAGGGGTGGGTGCAGAGTCCTCCCAGCAGTGTCCACACCCAGGAGGGGTGTAACACATGTGTGTGATGCCACAATTACCCACATCCATACTGCCTACAAGGGAACATGTCCCCATGAACTCATGTCAACTGACTCCACACACAAGTACAGTGATCACCAAGGATGCCACGAATGTTGCAGGTGGAGACATGGCCATGCATGCATGGCCAAAGTAGAAGGGCTCCGTCACACACACAGCTCATGTACACACAGCTCTGCGCTAAACATTGGGAACACCCTGCAGAGAAGAAACTGGGTACACAGAGGAAGGAATACACCCTGGGACAATTGAACCATGCAGTAACTGCTGACATGACCTAAGGAAGTTAGCCAACACCTTGTGATGGCACACAGATCCTAGGGTGGCCCCAAAGAGCAGAACACTACTACAAATCCCACACACCCAAAGCCTTAAACACCACCCAAAACAATGTAACAGCCCCACCAACACCAATACCACCATAGCAGGAGTGTGATAATGAAAAAAAAAATAAGCTTTATTCAGCATGAGCACAATGTCCGTGGATCAAAGGCAGTTCAAAGTCAACAAAGGCCATAGGGCAGTCAATTATTCCCAGCTGCATGGGGGACACAGTGGGATGTGTGTCCCCTACCTTGCCTGCACAGTCAAATGGCATCGTCTTCCATACTGGTGAGGGCATCAGGGGGGGGGGAAGCAACAGGCACCGCAGGGACATCAGGGCAAAGGGGCGGCGTTGTGGGTGCAGGGATGGAGGACTCAACCACAGGGGGTGTGTCATGGCCAAAGGCGGAGGCCAGGATGGCACTACACACCTTAGCAAGGTCCTCCAGGGAGTCCCCTGCACCCGAAGTGACCTCAGGCCCCAAGGAGGGGGGGGGGTTCAGAGGGATGGGTTGCAGCGCCACCGGGGGAGGGTGGAGACAGGGGGGGAGACTCAACCACCCTGACCGAGGACTTCCTTGACCGCTTGCGTGGTGGCGTAACTGTGGGGCTCAGGGACAGAGCGGCCATGAACGAGTCCTTGGGGGAGATGTGGCCAGGAGAGCTGAGGGGAGGGGATTTGGAGGGAGTGGATTGTGTGGAATGCGGACTCCCACTCTGGCTGCGTGTCACACGTTTGCCCCCCGACCCAGTGGGTGTGCCTATCTCACCCTGTGTGTGCGTGTCAGGAGGAGTGCGGTGGACCTTCCCTGCTGGTGTGGTGCCTGTGTCTGTTGTGGTGGGTGCATGCCGACGTCTGGGTGTACGTGGGACAGGCATGGAAGTGGGAAGTGTGGATGGGGCAGGGGTAGGTGGGGGGAGGTCGCGCTGCAGGAGACCCACTGCTGCAGTCAGTGTGGAGTCTAGGGACCTCAGCAAGTTGCGTTGGTCAGCCTGCAAAGAATGAATGCCCTCCAAGAATGCCTCGATGTTGGTGAGGGTTTTCCCGTGGGAATGGAGGACATTCAGGATCGCAGCCTGACCAACCTGCATTTGCCGCTGGATGTCCATAGACTCAGCATTGGCGGCAGCAGTGGAGACAGGGGCAGGGGGTGCGGTGCCTGGCAGGAAGGAGACATGCGGTGACCGGGCACGCTGGGAAGGGACACGAGCAAGTGGGAGGCGGTTGGTGGGAACTGAGGGGGCGGTGGCAGGTGTTGTTCCACTGTCAGCTGCTGGTGCAGCCTCCGCCAACTCTGAGACATCCTCCTCGGACCTGTCAGCTTCGTAGTCTGATGTGCCAGTCGACAGGTCCTCGGCCACACTATCCTCCGCCTCTGTCCCACTCGATGTGCCAGCCCCGATGTCACGGCTGCCACTGGTGCTCGGTCCCTCCGCCTGGTCCGTGTCCATGTCTCCCTCTGTGTCCCCCGACGATGCTGTGGGCAGGGTGGAGAGACAGAAATTAATCAGACACCTGTACACATCTGTCACATGAGTCCAATCTACATAGTCAACATTGCATAGCCTGAAGAGGCAGATCCCTAACATCTGCAAAACAAGGTACCGATGTAGGGCATGAAACACAGTTGGTTGAGCCACCATGCCACTGAAATACCATGGAGAGCATGAGACAATAGCTGATGACAGGAAACGGAGTCTGACATAGCACCCAGGCCCTGGGGACAATCCTGCACTGCCTCTGCACCACACAGCGTTTGTGAAAATACCTATGACCAGGGACAATATCCATGAACTTGAGACACATGCTGCATAGGTAATGCTGCAAACATGCCCAACATAACTCGGTCACTGCACCTTGCGTGTGTGTCCAGTAACATCACACACTGTCCAGACCCAGCAATTAGGAATCAGGATTTGACACATAGGCATTGCCCGCCCCAAGCAACCCCCACACGATGCTAATTGCTGAGACACAGGTGGCACCAACATCTCATAGTCTGGGTGATAAACACAGTGGCAGGCAAAAGGCAAGATTGGACGCAAAACAGCAAAGGTGCGCCTGTACAAATAATGAGGTACCAGTGCCCATCCTCAGATGAGTATAACAAGACACACAGGCACTGGCAACTGTGAGTATGAAGAGGGACAATCAGGTCAGGCTGCACAGTGGACACCTGTACATAATAGCACCTCTATATACATGGTGACAGGGGACAATGGCACAGAGCACAACCTACGCTGTAGACAGTGAGAGTGTCCACGTTGATGATGACACAAACAACACTGAGGATAAGGTGCCCCAGGGGACAGTATTGGGCACGCAACTACATGCTACTGAATGGGAATGACTGCTACACACGTCACCATCCCTGCACTATGCGTAGCGCACACTCATGCACATCATGTCACAGGCCACTACATAGGACATGCGCGCTGTAAGGCATGACACATGAGAGACCAACTCCCATGTCTGGAGCCAGCATCAGTGCCAACTGACATGGAACCCACATGCAGTGAACTTGACAGTTCACAGGCAAGGTCCCACAACCTGTTACCCACCACCACCACCCATGATGCTACAGTCATTGTTCTCGTGGACAAAGCGCCAGCCTACATTACCTTGTGAAGGAGTGAATACACACAGACCAGGGAACACATTGCAAGGAGGGGAAGGGTGGCAGGGGCGCAGCGCTACACTTGGGCAAACTGGATGGGCACAGCACCTTTAAACCCTGCCAGTGAATTAATGCCACTGTGCCCTTACAAATGCCGGTGACACACAACAAACGCACATGTACCTACCCCCTTCCGCCTGCTGCATCGCCTGTAAGCGCCTCTCCAGGTCTGGAAAGACCACCGGCAGCACACGCCTGTGGAGGTGGGTCAGACGGCGGCGGCCGCGGTTCTTGTGGCTCTCAGGTGAGTCCCCCAGCAGGAGCCGTGCAATCCTCCGCGTCCAGCACCGGATATCCTGCCAGCGTTTCCTCACCTGGGACAGGCTCCGACCATCCACACGCCTCACGGCACTGACGGCGGTCAGCCAGATCTGCTCCTTGGCAGTGATGAAGAGGGGGGGTTCTGGCACTGGGCACCCTTGTCTACATGCACGCAGTCCACCTGCTGACGAGCAGACATTCCCACACACCAAAGGACTGATTTGCTCTCCCTGTGTCTCCCTCCTTCTCTGTCCCCCTCTCCCTCTTCCTCTCTGTCCCCCTCTCCCTCCCTCTGTGTCCCCCTCTCCCTCCCTCTGTGTCCCCCTCTCCCTCCCTCTGTGTCCCCCTCTCCCTCCCTCTGTGTGTCAGCCTCCTCCCTCTGTCCATCTTCCTGTGTCTCCCTCCCTCTGTGTCCCCCTCTCCCTCCCTCTGTGTGTCAGCCTCCTCCCTCTGTCCATCTTCCTGTGTCTCCCTCCCTCTCTGTCCCCCTCTCCCTCCCTCTCTGTCCCCCTCTCCCTCCCTCTCTGTCCCCCTCTCCCTCCCTCTGTGTGTCAGCCTCCTCCCTCTGTCCATCTTCCTGTGTCCCCCTCCCTCTCTGTCCCCCTCTCCCTCCCTCTCTGTCCCCCTCTCCCTCCCTCTGTGTGTCAGCCTCCTCCCTCTGTCCATCTTCCTGTGTCTCCCTCCCTCTCAGTCCCCCTCTCCCTCCCTCTGTGTCCCCCTCTCCCTCCCTCCGTGTGTCACCCTCTGTCACCTTGGCCCAGCTTCCTGGGCACACACTGTTAGCAGATCTTTGAGTGGCCCTTGGCCTGTTGATGTGAGTTTGTTTCTGATCTCCAGGCACCCATTTTGTCTGCTGTGTGTCTGTGCGCTGCTGCTGTGGTGGTGTGTGCTGCCACTCTTTCACACTGTTGGCTGTTCATTAGCTGCTGGCATGTGCAAAACAGTGCCTTCACCCCCATGTGTTGATGCAAGGCATCCGCCATTTGCTGGCAAGTCATTCCTGTGTTGGGACACAGTGTTTGTCTGGCTGTGACCTAGGCCATATGGGCAGAGGGCATTGTTGTCTGCTTTGGAGTCGCACTATGTGATTCTTGGTGCCCACCCTCCCGCCATCCGGGTTACCGTGTCATGTGTTGTTGTCTTCTGTGGCCTGTGACTTGACATTGTCCAGCTGGGTGCATGGGGCATGGTGGCAGCAGTGGCATATGCCTGCTCATGGAGTGTGGTTGAGTAATGCGATGGCTTGTGGTGTTTGCGTGCCTGTTATTAATTTTGGTTGTGGTTGCAGTTCCCCCCATGTGAGGTGCGTTGTTTGTGTACTCACCCGGGTCTCGGAGTCCTTCTACTCCTTCAACTGCCTCCACCGGCAGTATGGCCATCACCCTCTCCTCCCAGGGATGGTACTGTACGGGTCTGCGGGAGGGCCCTCCTCCGGTGGCGTTGGCCTGGTCGTGTTCCTCCTGTCTCTTGGCTCTGACCCTCCTCCGCAGATCGTACCACCTGTTCTGGCAATCCTGCTTGGTCCTCCTGGTGTCCGCAACAGCATTCACAGCATCGACGATGGTCTGCCACATGGCTGTTTTGGCTGCCTGGCTGGTGCTTCTGACCAATGTTCCAAAGATCTGTGGCTCGACTCTGAGGATTTGATCAACAAGGACCTCCAACTCTCGGTGACTGAACTTTGGATTCTTGGTAGTGGGCATGGTGAGGGGTGTGGGTGGGGATGGTGTGGGTGTGGGGGGTGTGTGGATGTTGGGGGGGGTGTGGATGGTTGTGTGTGTGTGTGAATGTGATGAGAGGGTGTTTGTGAGGGTGGTCGTGTGAAGGTGTGCAAGTGTAAGATGTGGTGTCGCTTGTAGTCTGGTTCTGTGGTGTCTGGCAGCAGTGGGTCTGTTGCAAAGGCTCATGGTTTGTGTGTGTGGGCCCTTTTTATTGGTCCATGGGTGGGTGTGGCAGTGTTTGAATTTTGGGTGGGTGTGTTATAAGGAGTGGTGGTGTATTGGGCCTCTGTTTGTTTTTGACAGTTGCAGGTCAGTGATTGTGTTATTTTAGTGGTTGTTGGCCATGTTTAGTGGCTGTGTGCCTTTCGAATGGTGTATTGTTGAGTTGTTTTGTTTTGTCCTTGTTGTGTACGTGCGTTTTGAGCGTGTGTACGGTGTGTACATGGGCCATTTGGTTGTACGATTTGGTCCTTGTGTGTGGCTTTGTACGACTCGTACATGCGGTTGTGATGTTGGGGCATGGGGTGCGCTCCGTACTTAGGAGGTTGTGTTGGGGGTGCGCCAGGAACGTACTGGGGTGGGGGTACGACTGGAACGTACTGGGGTGTACATAGACGGTGGTGCGACACGTACAGGGGTGGGGGGGTGTACATTGACGGTGGTACGACACGTACAGGGGTGGGGGGGTGTACATTGACGGTGGTACGACACGTACTGGGGTGGGGGTACGACTGGAACGTACTGGGGTGTACATGGACGGTGGTACGACACGTACAGGGGTGGGGGGGTGTACATAGACGGTGGTACGACACGTACAGGGGTGGGGGGTGTACATTGACGGTGGTACGACACGTACAGGGGTGGGGGGGTGTACATTGACGGTGGTACGACACGTACTGGGGTGGGGGTACGACTGGAACGTACTGGGGTGTAGGTAGACGGGGCTGTGACACGTACTGGGGTGGGGGTGTGGCTCGAACGTACTGGGGTGTAGGTACACGGGGGGTACGACACGTACTGGGGTGGGGGTGCGACTGGAACGTACTGGGGTGTACATAGACGGTAGTACGACACGTACAGGGGTGGGGGGTTTACATTGACGGTGGTACGACACGTACTGGGGTGGGGGTACGACTGGAACGTACTGGGGTGTTCCTAGACGGGTGGGGGTATACATATACGGGGGGTACGTGTCGGACGTACGGGGGCTGGGGGGAGTGTTGGGCGCGTATGCGGGCACATGTCTCCATGGTTGCTATTGGTGTTCGGTGCGGACGGTGTTTTTTCCATACGGTTGTAGGCTCGGACGCACGGGATGGATCGTGATTCCTCGGTCGGACTTGGATTTTTACGTTTGTAAGGTAAATCGTCCGAGGACGTGTCGGACACATTTTCCGACCCGAGGACGTGTGGGGAATGATTCCCGGTGCGGGTCGTATGGACTTTTTACCATGCGAATCGTGATTGCCAGTTCGTACGGCACTTGTACGATTCGTACGGTAAAAAGACCCGATACGAGTCGCACGGGGGAATTTTTTACCGGATCGTGATCGGCACCTATATGTATTTATTTCAGCTATTTTTTTAAAGCAGACTCAAGCAGACGATCTGCAGATGACATTGTATTTCCTTATCATGAATTATCTCAGCCTCATTCGTGATGATAATGATATATGAGTTCTGTGGTTGTTCCAGTTCAACATTCTTATGATGTGTGCAAAACTGCCAGTGAGGCAAGAAACAATTCAATGAATACACTTTGGAGTAGCAGAATGCACACCTTGCATTATTTTCGAATTTACTCCATGTTAGTTACTTTTTTCCATGTTAGTCATTTTGTGTTCCATGCTTGCGTCCCGACTGGAGCCGTGCCTCGCCTCAACGCATGTGTGTGAAACTCCAAAACAATAGCAGCATCACTATGCTGCATTTCCAATTGCACAGCCAATCTAAAAATGATTACCAAAACTTAATGTTTTTCAATCCTTGTTTATTCCATATTTTCCATAATTTATCACTTTTCTCTCTGCTATTCACGATAAGGCTGAACGTTATCCCAATTTTTTCAAATGATGCAGTTATGTCAACAGGCCTGCATCACGTGGGCAACTCTATTCATAATAGGCAGCTAAAAATGGTCATGTCCCAATGCATTTCAGGCTTTTTTTGCGCCCTTCGTCAGGGGTAGCTGTTAAATTAGCAAAAACCTCCATTAGTCTATCATATTAACAAGCTACGTAATTATACACTAATGCATACAATAATAAAATCATATAACAGTGCAATAATAATAAATAAATTACCTGCACCCTTTTCACCTCATAATTCCTGCCCCAAAGGCTGCCTACAACCCAACACAAATTACATTCATGTATTTATTGTGCTAAAACCTTAGCGAGTGTTCACCAAATGCTGTAACCCCACATCCATCCACGATCTCATACCTGCCTTTGTACCCGTGTTACCGAGCAAATCCTCAACTACCCATCTTCTTTAAATGAACTTCCCCCTATGTGTGCGTATGCCCCCACCCAAGTATCACCGGAACTCAAGCTACAACTGTGTGTCACATGTCCCCACCTTGTCGGCTCACTGCTTCCCACTGTAACATACGCCAAACCCAGACTCGAACACCTAACTCCTCCCACACACTCAATTTAAACTCTTCACAGCATGTAAATTCCACCAATCACCTAATCCTGATTACCTTCACCTGCGCTCCGTTTAAACTGCAAGACCCATGATCCTTTATTTAAGAATCCTGAGTCCACGCTCGTTGTTGCAGTTCAAACTGTTCCCTCATCATTCCGTTTCAAACAAATCCCTTATAAAGCAATTATTTTTAGTTTCTAATACACTGGCTAATTCAACAGATCGAATGAGAGTAGCTGGAGAGCTCTTCAGAAATCTTAAGATGTGGACCAGTATTGACCAAGCCATGGATGGAGAAAACCCTAGAGCCAAGGAGGGGTTCGGAGAAAAGTTTGTGAGACTTGAAAAATTGAAAAGTAGTGAGATATCAAAGTGGTGGGATGGAGTGACATTAAATTAAACAGAATACTGAGAGGCTTAAGGTCACATGTTATACCTACCTATGATAACTTGGAGGGAGATCTACTGTTGCTGCGGGAGAAGGAGCTTACATCTAGCTCAATTAGACTCATGAAAATACTGATAGAAAACAGTGATAGAAAAGTAGCTAGACTTCTCGTGGAGATAGAGAAACTAGAAGAGGAGATCAAAAATAAGAATATGACAGAGGTGACTAATAAGAATTATGAAATTATGAATGGCCTGCTAGACAAACATCAAAATGAGGTTAAATGAGGTTAAACAGAGGAAGGGAAGAAAGCTTAAACGCGTTAAAGTGGATTACCGTACAGGGATCGTTTTCCCTTTTGCTAGATGCTTTGACCACCTAGTTAGAAATACTGAATGGGGTGATGGGAAAACAGGTTCTAATATGAGTATTAGCTCTACTTCAGTTAGTACCAACGTGAGCAGTGAAGGGGACTCTGACATTGGAGCCGGGACCTCCAACCTAATGTCTGGAAATACTTTTTTACACGAAATACAGAGAATCAGGATGGGCAACAGAGAACAGGATCTAAGATTAAATGACCAAAGAAAGCAAGAAGGGGTAAGAGAGGAGGAAGAACGAAGAAATGCCCAGAGTGGTATGCTCACAAGGTCTTGGGATTAAAAGAAAAGAGCATGGAACTATCCGTTGTTGCTATTGTCAACCTGTCTTATAAAGTTCTTAGCCCTGATAGGATTTCCCTTTAACAACGATGCTTGGGTTTTCGTCCTAGTACTTTAGGTGATATATGTACCATGAAAATTGATTTGTTTAAGTTTTTGCATCATCTGAAATTGATTTTTTTTTTGCTATGAATGCAAAAGGTAATAACGATACTGTGATGAGCAGCTTAGAGCTACTGAGTAATGACCTAACGATTCAAGATTTACATGATACAGTGATTTTACTATCAATAACAGATATGGAGGGTGATATGACCACTGCAGCCAGTGTCTTAGAAACCTTGGATATACAGGCATATGCAAGCATTGACAGTGGGTTGAGGAGCAAGTCAAAGTTGATGCCACAATTATTAAGTGGCAACAGGATTGACTTATTCTACAACCAGATGAGTCGAGATCTATAGAAATTGAATATTGACAAGCTTCGGCATTGTAACAGAACTATGGACAATCTAAGCCATGGAGAGGTTTTGCTGAAATTACAAATGGATTATGACCTGAATATCAGAAAAGCTGATAAAGGGGGCAGCATTGTAATTATTAACCGTTTGGATTATAATAATGAGATTTTGTCCCAACTTAATAGTACCTTATGTTACGAGAAACTGAACAGTAATCATATGTTTGAATTGACCACCGCTATTAACAAACAGTTGAAACATTGGTATGACAAGTGTCTACTGACCATGGATGAATATTACTATCTCCTTATTGATCGCCCACAATATCCAGTTTCATACACACTTCCGAAGATACATAAGGAAGCTGCCTTTCCTCATGGAAGGCCGATAGTATCAGAAATTGGGGGGCCAACAGAAAGAATATCCAAATATGTTGATCTATTTTTACAGTCATATGTTGAAAAAGTCTCTCTCACATAGAGATACTAAACATGTCCTTAATATTTTGCAGGACATACAGTGGGAGTCAGGCATATGGTTGGTAATACTGAATGTAATGTCCCTTTATACTAGCATCTCACATGAGAAAGGCAGAGCAGCACTGAAGCGTATATTGAACACCAGATCTGTGGTTTATTTGGAACATACTAAAATGTTGCTATATATCATTAGGCTTATCCTTGAGAATAATGTGTTTATGTTTGAACAGGCTTGGTATAAAGGACATACACAAATGCCGAGGCTAACTGAATCAGTCCCAAAACAACATTGAAGTAGCAATGATAGTAGTCAGAGTGAACCCATCAGATATTTCTTATTCTTTTATTTTCTTCTTGTTCTCAAATGTACAAATACAAAAACACACTGGCAGCGGACCGGGATTCTGCTGGTTCGTCTTCAAAATCATAAGGTCAAAGCTTATCAGGGCTTTGAACGGGCAGCATTTCTGCAATAATGCATCAGGATTAACATGAAAGCCCGCTGGGGTTTGACTTAGAAAAGAACAGTGCATTTACAGTGCAGTCTTTCTCCAGTTACAAGCCATTCTGGGTTACACAACAGAGTGGCTTCCACAGGATTTGTCTGTTACTAACAGCCTTGCTCTCTACTATTGGATAAAATATACTGGGCGATAATTCTCTAATACAGTCATAGGAGCGCTTCAACCCCAGTTGGAAGAGAGAGATGTCGCAATCACATTTGAATTCTATGCTGATACAGTTATAAATTTGGTGCAGACTTGCATATACTATTGGAATATGGGATCTTCACGCTGTGGAGTTTACATACAGGTAAAGGAACCCGTGAGAACAAAGGTGGGTCCCACTATTCACTATCCATAGGACTTTTATGCTGCACACTATGACCTTTGGAAACCTAGAGGACAAAACTCTCTATTATTGATCTGGGCTTCTTCAGAGAATCAGACTTTGTGTGTCCTTCTGCACGTCCTGTACACTGTTCGCCCGGTACATATACTTTTGGTTCTTAGCCTTGAAAAAGTCCTGCTGGACGAAACATGTGTAGGCTGCCAGTGTGTTTTTGTATTTGGACATTTGAGAACAAGAAGAAAATAAAATAATAAGAAATATCTGATGGACTCACTCTGACTAATATATATGCTAATATCTATTCAACGTTGTATTGGGACTGATTCGGTGTGCCTCAGCATTTGTGTATGTCGTTTGTGAACCTCACAGGTAAGTATTTCCCATAGAGATTGTTTTTGTCTTTCTGAGGGTGGAGGGAGACTCGCTTGCTTGGAGAAAACCACACTATACTTTACAGGAGTTTTATATCCGCCAGACTCATTACAAAGATGTGTATTCGCAATTAGGCATTGCCACCTTTGTGCTACTGTGGAATGACTAGACTTGGTATAAAGAAATGCAGGGGACTGCAATGGGCTCTAGATTTGCCCCTTCTTATGCTAACCTCTTTATGGGGGTGTTTGAGGAAGGTCATGTCTAGGGCCCAGGAGGTGCCCCTTGGATAGAATATATCCTATATCGGGGGCAATATATCAATAATTGCCTGTTGGTCTGGACAGGCAATGAAACACACTTACAAGAGTTCATTACCTATTTTAATACCAATGATGACAATAACAGATTCACATTTAAATACAGTAATGTGAAAATGTATTTTTTAGATTTGGAACTGTATATTAAAAATGACAAGTTGAATAGTAAACTTTTTCGCAAGCATACATCTTGCAATGCAACACTACATGCCTCTAGGTCGCATCCCAGGAACCATATTAATGCCATTCCTTTTGGTGAGATGATGAGGGCTAGAAGGAACTGTAGTGAGGATCATGAGTATCAACAGTGTATACAGGACATGGAGGAGCGATTTATAGAAAGGGGTTACAGTCCACAGGTGGTGAGATCCGCCACATGAAGAATGACGATGATAGATAGACAATACACTTTGGATACTCGTATGAAAGACAGTAGAGATTCCAAACCTATACGCCATATTGCAGATTACAATGGTATGTCAGCAAGATATCGTAAATGTTTGAATAAACACTGGTATCTTCTTAAAGGGGATAAGATGTTGGAGGACCATATAGCTGACAACCCAGCTGCTAATATCGAAGAGGGAGAACTCTCCTGTCTATACTATGTCCCAGCTACCCTATACCAGAGAAGAAAGAAAATTGGCTCACTAGACACACGTTGGGTTTCTACAAATGTGGGTTCTGCACAATGTGTAGATGGGCCAAATATAAAGTAAAACGTTTCCAGGACACACTGATAAGGAGTTACACTATACGCGACAATATTACTTGCTAGACTAAATTTGTGGATTATGCGAATAAGTGTAATTTCATTGTTAGGTGACAAATCATATACAAGGGGTATGTTAGTGTTTAGATATTCACCATATATGTGTTTATCTGTATGAATGGTCTAGGGAACATTGTTAATGTTCCATACATTATCCATGTTTCACATTGGCTTTTACTTATTGTGATGTTATTTATCTCTTTCTGCCATTCTATGTGAAAATAGTTTAATAATATATGTATGTATTTTGATATAAATCTAACTTTATTTTGCTTATGTATGCAACACATTATAGCAATCGTTTGACATTTTATACTTGCATATGTGTCGTTGACTATAATTGCTGGTCTATTTTTTTTGTTTTCTGTTGAAGCTGTTGTAATGTGGGTCCTTTTTCTGTTCTCAGAGGGAAAACCTTTTGTTTTAGTTACATTTTATATGTTTATTTTTGGTTCATTTGTCAGGGTTGTGGGCTTTTAGTTTAATTTTTTCAGTGTAAGGTTTACTTTTGTGCAGGTGTTTAATTGTGGATTTTAATTGGTGGTTCTGTAGATCATTGATTTTGCAGCACTTGTTCTATAGATTGGTAGAGACATATTAATAAAAGGTTTGGATAATTATTTTTAGCTTAATGTCTTAAATTGAGTTAATTTGCAATATGTTAATGTACATTCTATAACTTACATGTTAAGGTACTTGTATATTTTTTCTCCAATTGGCTTCTTAGGTGTTCTGTTGGAAATCCAGCAGAGGGTCATTCTCTTGCATGTCTAGTATTTTTTGTGCGAGAAGTAGATAATTTTTCTGTTCATTTTGTTTTGTTTTGTTATTTAATTAAGTATTTCTTTTGGTTAGTTTGCTTTAAGGTAAATTTTGATGGTTAGTGATCGTTCAGTTTGAATTTTTTTTATTCATTTATTACGTTTTATCCTGGACACTACTTAGTGTTTCTGTTTGTTTTGTTTTGGTGATTATGAATATATTGGTAATGTTGAAGTGTATTTTGTAATGTTTTAAAATGTTCTTATAATAACTTCATTATGTTTGTATTATTTTTTAATTGTTTCTCCTATATCTCCACAATGCAAGATTATTTTCATATTACTATAAACCAGCCAACCACAACTTTACCTGTGGAGGGCTAACCCCACTACCTGCATATTTGTGTTTACATTATGTACAATAAAATAGCAATGAAAAATAACTCATACTAGTAGTAAGAAGAGATGTTTGTCAAATTATTTGTCATAAAAGACATGATGTTGGACCTGGCCCTCTCTATAGGGTCACACCAAAATGTTGCATTTACCCTCCACTTGTTGTTGAATTCATTTTTGCTGGCCTTAGGATGCTGTGCACTTTACCACTGCTAACCAGTGCTAAAGTTTGTGTGCTGTCTCCTTAAAACACGGTAGAATTGGCTTATACTAAATAGGCATATTTAATATACATATAAGTCCATGGTAAGTGGTACTACATACACCCAGGGCCTGTGAATTAAATGCTATAAGAGGGCCTGGACCACTGATTGTGCCAACCATGTAAGTAGCCCTTTAATTATGTTTCAGGCCTGCCATTGCAGCCTGTGTTTGCAGTTTTAAACTGCCATTTTAACCTGGCAAAATAAACCTTTTTCCAGGCCGAAACCTTCCTTTTTATTAATACATATGTCACCCCTAGGGCATTTAAAATGGTGGACTTGTACCTTTAAGTTTTACATATCCTAGTAATGAAAAACTTCTACATTTGTTTTTCACTACTGCAAGGCCTACCTCTCCCATAGACTAACATTAGGGTTACCTTATTACATTTAATACGCTGAAATTCAAATGAGAACAGGTAATCAGTTCATGTTAGCTGTCTTCAGAATCGTAATGAAAAATTCAAACTGATGGTGAAGTCAGGTTTTATATTACAGTTTCGAAACTGCCTACCTTGGCCAATTAGATCGTGTAGCCTGTCCCTCTGTCACATGACTGGGTGTAGCTGATACCAGTTCTTTGTGTATTCCTCTTAGGCAGCCACACCCAAAAGAGAGCTTAGGTGTGCCTGGATGGGCTATCACTGGCTGGATGAGAGGACGGAGCTGTACTTAGTCTAGAACCAAGACAGGGAAGGCAGAATACCTGGAATCTTCAAAGAGCAAACTCTGGAAGCTTCTCCCCCACTTCGAAGCCACAACTGGGTATAAATAATGGACCTCAGAGACCAACTCTTCACTGCACTACTCAGTATGTGGGAACTCTGCCAGACAGACTGCTGTATTACTGAAGGACTGTCAGTCTGCTGCACTGCAGCCCTGCTGGACTGTTGCCTTGTTGGACTGCTACCTTGCTGTGCTGTCCTGTTGCTTGGTGCCCTATAGCCTGGGGAGAAGGACTGGACAGGGATCTGTTGAACCCAGAACCCAAGAGTGAATTCAAGAGCAAGTTGGCGGGCCTGCGCATCTTAGGCATCGGGGACACAACAGGCTTTGAACAACCTTGCACCTGCATGTGGACACTGGCACCTGTGAGTCTGTCCTGTCAAGTTGCGCCACCGAAGTGCTGGACTCTTGGAAGTGGGCCTAAGGCGCTCTGCCAGCCCCTGTGAATCCAGCAAAAGCAACACATCTCCTCTGCTATGGGGCACAATACTGAGCAGAACTGATACATCGCTGCTGCTGCTGCGTGACGCACAATGCCAGACCCCGCATCGCAAGCCCTCATAGATGGGATCCTAGACAACGCTGCAGGACCTCGCACCACAGCCTCGCCACAGCTTGGAATCAGCTCATCGCTTCGGCTGTGCAAACTATCTTTGATACAGATCCTTGCAACACCCTGCAAACCAGAATTTAAGGTACTCTGTTCAGCAGGCTTAACTAGGTACTGGTAACCAGCCCACACTCCATGGTGGTCAGCCAGAACTTGTGACTTTGTCCCAGTCTGGTACGACCAAATGTCCACAATTCACGCTCTGTGCCTTTTCAAGCTGTTTTTAATATAATCTTTAAAATGTAATATCTCTGGTTCTACTGATTGGATTTTTTGTTGTTTTGGTCTTTGTTTGTTTATTGAAAAATTCTCTATTTTTCTAAACTGGTGCGGCATCCTTTAGTGGTGTGTTTTCACTGTGTTACTGTTTGAAGTGTTGCACAATACTTCACACATTGCCTCTGAGTTAAGCCTCCTGGCTGCTCTGTGCCAAGCTGGCTGGGGTTACGCACAGGTTAATTTAAGGTTTGCTTGTGACTTCACCCAGAGAAGAATTGTGATTGTTGCTTGAGAAGTGTTTCACCCACCTCAAACAGCAACCCAATTTCTTGCACATGATTTTCTGTAGAATTCCTGACGAAAACAACCTTAAAAACTATGCCTACTATATCTTCATGGAGTTTACAAAAACAGCCTCATATTTTTGCACATCTTTAACATGGGAAGATATGGAAAGACTTTTTATGGTGTGTGTTGTGAACTACCAAAGCTGTGAACTCATGAACTATTCCTCATAATTTAGTAAATGTTTTTTCAGAGTATAACGGTAGAACTCTCCCTCACATTGTATTAAAGAACAATGTATTAGCAAGAGAAATGAGTGAAGAGGTACACTATTAGTTCCAAAGTAATGCGTGCTTGAGAACTTCTGAAGTATGGATCGGCCATGTAGGTAATTATAAAAGGGGTTTCCTGGTACAAATTACTTATGGAAAAGTACATTAAGCAATCACAAGAAATGCCAGAGATATTAGAATAAAAATTCTCCATGTTGGAATTGCATAAAGAGGTTTTGGAGACCCCTATGGATAATGGTCGGTATCTTTTCTGCATCTCATCCCCCAATTGTTCACAGCATCCCACAAGGTTCTGCCATTTCCCCTCATTTTTTTAATCTGTATTTTGTGCCACTTGCCATGCTCATCCACTCTGTGGGTGTTATCTTTAACACATTTGCTGACGATACCCTGCTCTGGGTTAGGCTGGGTGATGATAGATTTTCAGATGCACACTTACAGTATTGTCTAAATCATGTCTGGGAATGCTACCAACAACATGAGTATGTATTCAGGTGTGCCACTGCTATTATGAGATGCTGAAAGCAATGCTGCAGCAAACACGTGACAGACAAAACACTTTGCAATAGGCTTAACAACTTGCTGTTGACATTGTCATATGTAGTAAGCGTGCTTTGCATGTCATCTAGCCCATTCGCAAGAAATTTGCAAGTACTCTACAGATTAATAGAAGGATGTAGGTTTGATTCTGAATTAAAATCAACCCAAGATGTAATTAGTGCTCTGCAACTGAAGACTCAGACGTTTACTGTTTACCCTGATACTTAGAACAAACACTGAAAAAACATACTTTCAATTTCCTTAAGATATGACATATAAAAGTACTAAAATCCTGACGCACAGATACCGTACTAAGACTTGATAGGTATACACGGAATTGGGTAAACTTGAGAGTTGTTTGCATGAACCTTTACTTCATATTCATTTTATTGTTTTCTTTACCACCAAGATGCAGTCTTATTTTCCTACCTCAGTGGGTACACAGCACC
The DNA here is from genome assembly GCF_964204655.1 of Triturus cristatus. Lineage (NCBI taxonomy): Eukaryota > Metazoa > Chordata > Amphibia > Caudata > Salamandridae > Triturus > Triturus cristatus. The sequence continues at coordinate 417,753,182 of NC_140582.1, forward strand.
TTGGACAATATGTCTCAGAGCAGACATTATATGTGTGCAGAGCAAAGGTTTCTCAAGCTGTTGCATAAATGGTTAACAAAAGTGTCGTAGCCATTAGCCAAGGGAACTGATAATTGTTATTGAACCTGAGTTTACTAGTTTACTACCTCCAAACAATAAAAAAAGTGTTTGTATTTCCCCTCTTCAACCTGCACTATACATTGGAACTCCCTTTTAGGCTTAATTCAGATCCTCATATGTCCATGTAAATGGTGTCTAAAGTGCATGTATGGCATCGAAACTTAATCATCATATGGGTGTCCATTGTATATTTACACCGCCTACATATATTTCACAAATGTATATCGGCACAGAGCATCACTTTGCCCTGGCTGGGCTGTAATTGAAATGCACAGCAGTGACACTTGGCAGGAAAACAAAACACTTCACCAATAAAGTGTGCCTTCTAAGCCCACAGTCAGGGCACTAATTTAAAAAAGGGCACACTACATCTTGGGATTTGTATGCCTTTACAGTGAAATAACCCCCAACAGCTAATTTACTGTGTAGGCCATGCTGGACTTTTCCTGTAAGTAAGCTTAGATTGGATTGCAATCTTATTTCATTATTTCAAATCAGGGAACTGTTTAGGCTTGCCAGTAATCGAGGTATCCTGCCAGAAAAGGTTTTGTGTTTCACAAATATTATACAGATATATATATATTTTTTAATATATTTTTATTTTACGAGAAAGCAGTGCAAATGCAGCAAATAATCAAAATATTAATACAATCCATCCAAAAAGACACAATTCCCTTTGAAAAAAGAATCATTCAACTAATACATTAATCATATAAAGCAGTATGACATAGGCTAGAGAGTGAAATAAAATAAAGACTAACAGCATAGAGTAACCAAAAAAACTAATTTTTTAGAATACATTACATCTATTTATACACTACATCAAATTTTACCAATAGCCTTAGGGGTTATTCCAATTGAGTAAATGATGTAACCCAGGTAGTAAAAGGGCCCCAAATCATATTCCCTTTAATCCTACCCTTTCTGTCTCTTCTTTCATACAGTGCTTTTTCCAAATTATATATATGCAGAAATCTTCCCTTCCACTGCTGAAAAGTTAGAGGTTGCGGATCGAGCCAGGTTGAAGTGACACAGAGCCTAAAAACTACAATCTCAATAAAGGGTAATTCTACCCCGTTTTTCCCTCTTGATCATTTACACCTAATAGCATCAGCTGAGGTGTCAGAGGGACATCCTCATTTAAAACAATGCTGTATAAAACTTGATATTTTAAGACCTCTAGGCTCTCTGTGAGGCCACGTGGCAAAAATGTGTATTATATCCGCACCGTATGTCTTACATCTAAAGCAATGAGTTCCCTCCGTTCCTCCCCATCTAGCAATTTTCACTGCCGTTATGTACAGATCAAATAAAGTCTTAAAGTGTTGGGACCGCAAATTGGCAGAGCACAGTACAATATCCCCTAATTCTGGTGATCTAAGAAAACAGGATTCCGTGACCCCTAACTTGTCCTTCCATCTCAACCTATGCTTATCTAAATCATCTGGCACTCCTTCCAGAAGGTATCTATATATTTGCGCAATTGAAGAAACCTAACTGCTAGTTAGCATTTCCATTATGGATACCTGCCCAAAACCTGCAGCACCACCGTTTTTTTTAAGCAGAAAATCTCTCAACTGCAGAAGTTAAAAAAAAATCCCAGGGTACAATACCAAATCTTTCCCTAACTATGTCAAAAGAGGAAATGTGGTCCCCATCCAGAAGGTCTCCTATCCTGTAAAAGCTGCCTTTTCCCCACCATACCAGGCATGCGTCTTGTAGTGCCTTTTGAAGCTGATGATTCCCTATCGTAGGAGAGTACCTGCTAAACCTCCCAACCCCAAGTTTCTTCCTTATGCCTGCCCAGTTACAAAAAGCCGTGATTAATATCTTAAATCGTGTTTGTTTTAAAATAACTTGCTTCATAGAATTTAAGAAGACAGCCATCTGCCCGGGCTCCAATCAATATCTCGTATATTGATGGAACATGACGGGGGTCATCACTATCCTTTTCTTTAACACCAAAAAGAGGCCAGTAATATTGCAGTGAGGCCGCTAGATACTATAACTTGAAATGCGGAAGCCCTGTCCCCCTCTATCCCTAGGTAAGAATAGAAATACATTGGCTCTCATAGTCTTTCGAAAGGACCAAATAAATATAGCTACCTCCTTATCCATTTGCCTAAACCAGAATATATGTATAACAATTTTGGCAAAATCATCATTTTAATGAGATCACATCTCCCCATTTTTGAAAGCTTCAGATTATCCCATCGCTGGAGGTCATTCTTGATTTTCCCCAATAAAGGAGTAATGTTTATACTATATTATACAGATATTATTGGTAATCTGATATTGCCAATATTGATTATACAGATGTGGATTGTATTTCCCTCATTATAGATGTGTATGTGTATAGGCAATGAGAAGCTTGAAAGATTCAAAGTATCCCAGACACCTAAGATTGTCACTCCAGTTCAAAGAGCACACAAAATCTGTGTAATTGGTGAGTGTCCAGCTGTTTTTCAACATTCCTAAAATGAGGCAGTGGTGGAACTTACTGACATCTGTTCAGTCATCTTTAGAGAAAATAAGATCATAGGCCAATGTTTTTATGAATATCACATGATACAACAATAAAGGAAAAAACACAACTGAACTGTGAAAAAACTGTCATTTCCAAATTGGTATATACTTTACTCTGAAATGTTAATTCTTTGTTTCTCATGTGGTGCAACTCTGTTTTTGTTATAGTGTGAATTTCATGTTACAACTGTAGAATAGGCTGGTTATGTAATTGCACTGGTGTGTGTCATGGTGGGACAGCGGAAAGTGGTGGGTATCCAGGATGGACAACTTTGAATTAGAAAGGCAGCAAAAGGGCTTTAATTTGAAACATTAGGACCATTAGAACTGCCTGCCTCTCAACAACCGGGACAATGTGCTCAGTACTTACTAGCAAAGTACATTTCAGAAAGAAAAAATGCCATCTATCTAAAATGATCAAAAATCCATACCCCCATTGTCTAAATCTGGAATGTTTTTGGTCCCACTTTGTCTACAATGATGAATAGATATGACCAAGTGGTACTATATTATGAATTTTGATATTGGAAACTAATTATTTAACATGTGGGATATTTTGTCTTCTAAATATGTCATTTTGGCTTTACATGAATATTGCGTTTACGTGATCATTTTATGTACTAAATGTGCTGATGGATGTATCATATATTGTGGTTTTAAATGTATTTATTTGTATATGTGTTCTTTGCAGAACTGATTAAGTCCCTTGTAGGGGCAAAACGCATTGGCTGGGTTGACAAGATGTGTGTTTTGTCAAAACAAATACATATTTTAACGGTAATGGTCCACTGTGTCTATGTCTGTTGGATGAACTTAATATTGTGAAGATGATAAAATGCTACAGACATTTGTTGATAAAAGTTTATTTTCTACGGTCTAAAAGGCTTTGAATTGTAACATAATGTGGAGTGCTTCTATTTCCGGTAAGACAAATAGATGTCTTTTTTAAATGACATTTTCATTAGGATCTCAAATGTATGTAGCATATATATATATATATAAAAAATTTTTTGAGATTAGTCAGGAGAAGCAAACACAGATACTAAACTAGAAAGTTGATCTCGCTACAACAGATAGATTTATGAGGTTAAAGGTGTCAAGCATTAATGTTGATATAAAATCCTATGTGGAAAAATGAACCAAACTTATGCATGAAAAATATAGGAAAGGGGCAGGTACATAATTTGCGAAAGTTTGCACATTTGAACTATTTTGCACAATTGATTTGTTTACATATAAAATAAGAATGTTTATAAGTAACTATGCCCCGCATTGCAGTTTTAAGTGATTTTATATTTTTTTATAAAAAAATATATATATATATTTTTATACAGAAAATGTTGTTAGTGATATTTCTATGTATTTATTATATTTATATTATCCACTGCAAAAATGAATTTTACAATACTGCATTTTACGCAGTCTAAAATAACAGTACATAAATGCAATTAAGTTTGTTTCAGCTCATGAATGGTATAAACACCAACCTCGTGATAATATATGATGTGAGATGCGAAGTATCTCTACTATGTTTATTGGGTGATGGTCACGTGATGTATGATGCAACTGGTTAAAAACAATGGCGGATGTAATACCCTGTGTGTGATCAAGGGCACTCAGTGCTCGAAACGCGTCGCAGAGGGAGTTAAATGAAATAAAATCTTCCTGCCTGAGCCGTGAGGGTCCGTTTCTCCTTTTTTCGCGAGTGGAAGCAGAAACTTCGTGAGAGTGTGGAGACTGTACTATTTATATATATATATATATATATATATATATATATATATATATATATATATAATTCAAATACATATTATGGGTGCTCAGAGTATGCAAAATCACAATAAATAGGTATCAACAGGGCAAAAGACCCAGTGAATATATTATATTTACAGTTGTATTAAAATCGAGTAGCGAATAACTCATAGAGTGCTGAAAAAACATAATATGCAAAAACAACAGTTGATGGACAGAATGCAAAACAATGTCATACATTCACCCTAGTACAGAGATCTGGGCCGAAACCCATTGTTTTTTTGATCACCATGCCATTCCAGTTTGAACCTAGCCATATGCAAATCAGTCTTGACCCTGTGCCTCATGGGAACAGTCCAGCCCGAACTGACAAGCCAGGTCCTCCCTGGACTGGAAACAAGCATCCTACGACCGGTTTCGGGATTTTACCCCTCTTCAGCCAGGATAGCTTGATTCCAGTGGCATGGAGAGCATGGGACTCACGTCTGGGCATACCCGTCCAACTCGGGGTGACAAATGCAAAAACTACAGTCGATGGACAGAATGCACAACAATGTCATACATTCACCCCAGTACAGAGATCTGGGCCTAAATCCATCGTATTCTTGCTCACCATGACATTCCAGTTTGAACCTAGCCATATGCAAATCAGTCTTGACCCTGTGCCTCATGGGAACAGTCCAGCCCAAACTGCCAAGCCAGGTCCTCCCTGGACTGGAAACGAGCATCCAGGGACCGGTTTTGGGGTTTCACCCCTCTTCAGCCAGGATGGCTTGATTCCAGTGGCATGGAGAGCACGAGACCCACGTCTAGGCATACCCGTCCCACTCGGGGTGACATATGCAAAAACAACAGTTGATGGACAGAATGCAGAACAATGTCATACATTCACCCCAGTACAGAGATCTAGGCCTAAATCCATCGTTTTTTTGCTCACCATGCCATTCCAGTTTGAACCTAGCCATTTGCAAATCAGTCTTGACCCTGTGCCTCATGGGAACAGTCAAGCCCAAATTGCCAAGCCGGCTCCTCCCTGGACTGGAAACAAGCATCCTAGGACCAGTTTCGGGGTTTCACCCCTCTTCAGCCAGGATAGCTTGATTCCAGTGGCATGGAGAGCACGGGACCCACGTTTGGCATATTCGTCCCACAGGGTATGCCCAGACGTGGGTCCCTTGCTCACTTTGCTACTGGATTCAAGCTAGCCTGGCTGATGGCGGCTGATTAGCCAGAAACCGGTCCCAGGATGCTTGTTTCCGGTCCAGGGAAGACATGGCTTAGCAGTTTGGGCTGGACTGTTCCCATGAGGCACGGGGTTAGACTGATTTGCATATGGTCATGTCTGAACTGGGGTGGCGAAGTGAGCTTAAGAATGATGATGGATTAAACCCAGATCAGTTGACTGGGGGTGAGTGCTTGCATTGTTCAACACTCCGTCCATCATCCCCTTTGGTTTTGCTTTGTTGCTCTAAGTTGGCAGGGTATGCCCAGACGTGGGTCCCTTGCTCACTTTGCCACTGGATTCAAGATAGCCTGGCTGATGAGGGTTATGAACCCGAAACCGGTCCCAGGATGCGTTTTTCCAGTCCAGGGAAGATATGGCTTGGCAGTTCGGACTGGACTGTTCCCATGAGGCACAGGGTCAGACTGATTTGCATATGGCCATGTCTGAACAGGGGTGGAGGAGTGAGCTAAAAAATAATGATGGATTAAACCCAGATCAGTTGACTGGGGGTGAGTGCTTGCATTGTTCAACAATCCATCCATCATCCCTTTTGGTTTTGAAAAACATAATATGGCAGAAGTAGCAAAGTTGTTTAGACATTCAATTCAATCTAACCCTGGTTATCCAAGGAGGAACTATCACCCCCAGATTTTCTCAAGTTTCCTCACTCCCCCTATTCATTTTGCATATAATTGTTAACTAATTCTAACTTTGCCCATTTTCTGTAGCCAGTCCCTCATTGTAGGTATCAACTGAGTTCGCCATTTTTGGAGAAAGAAGGACCAAGCTACTGCCGTTGCTACATATAGTAGCTTAACCCATTTATCCAACTGTATACCCCAAAACTCATTGCCAAGTGGTCCAAACCAGGCTGACCAGCCATTACCTCGCAAGATACTTGAATATTTCATCCCAGAATCCCTGAATGGAAGACCAATGACTGATAGCATGCACCCAGTTAGCGGTTGATCAGTCTATGCATCAAAAATAATGACCTGGAAGACTGGGACTGGTTTTTGTTAAAAAGGAGCCTTTTGGTAAAAAATACCATTCACAGCAAAGTGGCCCCTCTCCACACACTAAAATTAAATTTAATGACTTCATACCAAATCTTGTTTGTCAATTCCAGGCCTTCATATTCATCCCATTTTTTTGTGGCTTTTGGGCAAGGTCGGAGTCTTTAGAAGAAGTAAACATTATTTTCCATTCCTCTGGTTTTTCCAATACTTCACCCTCAACTAATGCATAAACCACCTCTCTGCTGCTGAGAATCTGACCGAAGTCTAAATTAGATAATAATTTTATTTATCATCCTAAACGAGCCCAGAAGCAGAAAATCATCTTGTAGATACTGTCAGACTTCCTCTGTACTTAGACATCCATCCCCCAAAAGAAAGTCTGAAATGTTCCTAAATCCCGCTTTTCCCCACTTTTGGACAAATTAGGGTGCAAGAGTCACCCCAGGTTCGATATCTAATACAGCCAGGGTTGTCAGCACAAATAATATGGGGAACAGAATATTTCTTATTGAGTTCCCTACGCTTCAGAAAAAAACTCTTCAAGATTTTATAATGAACTCTTTTAGGTGACTTAACAGATATGTGTACATCCAGAATATGATACTCTCTAAAAATCAGGTGCATAAAGTTATTCATAAAAAAGTCCATAAGAAGCTTTGAATTAAACCTAGACATATTGTGCAAAGCAGGCAAAATAGTAATCCTTAAGGTTGGGAAGCGCCTACCCTCCATCCTCCCACCGTTCATATAAAGTGCATTGTGCAATTTTATCTTTTTAGTTTTGCCAAATAAACAAGTAGAACATAGAAAGATGCAGGTAAATAAAACACATGGAATAGCTAAAAACAAACAATTTAATAGCGGCAGAATCTACATTTTAATCAGGGAGATGCTCCCCAGAATTGTCAATGGGAGAGAATTCCACTGAGAGAATAGATTTCGTACATTTAGGAGAGAAGCGAAGTTGAAGGCATATAGATCCTAAATCTTCATAGTAAACCAGATGCCCAGGTAGTGCTTCAGATGTGAATTAACACATGAGACTGTATCCGAGTGTAGGACATCAGGGTTACATCCAGACAATATTATTTCTGTCTTCTTCTTATTAATTCTATACTCTCCCAACTTCTCATATTGGGCAATAATCTCAAAAGCCGTTTCTTGTGTCTCCTTTCCACTGTCCGATATTAGCATAATTTCGTCGGCACATAGTTTTATCTTATCCATCTGTGGGAGATGGGGCGGATACTATTATTTCCTTGGATCCCTATGGCTAATGACTCGAAGAAGAAGGCAAATAGAATGGGGATAGCAGGCACCCTTGTTGGGTTCCACGCAGCAACTTTATTTGCCCCACTTCTATTGTACTGATAATGATACTGGCTTCTGCATTATAGTAGATCTTATATATAAGCCCATGATCTGGGACAGAATGCCAAATCTGGTCAAAATATTAAATAAAGTTTCACACACCACAAGGTCAAATGCTTTTTCTGCATCTAGCAGAAGCACCAAAGCTGGTATATCATTATCTGCAAAACAGTCCAAGGTTTCCGCCAGATAATGTGTATCAGTCCCTAACTGCCATCTGGCTATGAAGCCATTGTGATCTGAATGAATTAGACCTGAGGCTATTTAGTTAAATCTATTGGGAAGCAATTTTGTGATAATTTTATTGTCAGTGTTAAGTAATGTGATAGGGCCAAATGAGTTTGGATGCCTAGCATCCTATCCTTTCTTTAAGAAACTTACCTCATTCCCCTTAAAAAAAGAAGGGAGTATAAGACCACCTTGTAACAATTTATTAGCAAGCAATGAAAGGTAATCAGCTAAAACATCTGAAAAAAGTCTACAAAATTCCCCGGGAAATCCATCCGGCCACAGGCTTTACATCTCTGAAGATTCCTGATTACTTCCATAGGTTCTTCCTTAGAGAATGATCGGGAGATATTAACCCCCTCTTCTCTAGTTAATGTTGGGATGTTGAAGTCCCCTAAGAACCTACCAGGTGAGTTTATGTCAACCGACTGATTTTGTGTATATATCTGTTTATAATGTTCTATCATGATTTATGCCACCTTATCCGGTTCCATACTCCTAATTCCAGAAACTAGGATTTTCAAGGCATTTCTCCTATTGTCGGCTGCTTGTTCGCAAGCCTGTCAAGTAGGAAATTTACCACTATAATTGCTTTCCTCATTCGCTTTTGGAATTGGGTCTGACTTAAAGTGGCACACTCAACATAATATGCTCCACTCATTGCCTGTCTAGCAGTGTTAAATGCTTTTTTATGAGCCCTAGATAGATTTTTCAGAAATCTATCACAGCCCTGCTGTACCTTTTGTTCTCAAATGTGCTTTTGTTTTTTAGCTTTTAAGCCCTCTAATAAATGCCTTCAGGGCGTTGCAGGTGAAAACCTGGAGGTGCTGTCTTATCATTAATCGTCAGAAATTCCTGTATCTCCTCTTTACAAATTTGCACCCACACTTCCTCCTGCAAATATTGTTTATTAAAAACTCAGCATCTGGGCCACAATGAGAGTTTACCCACCTCTATCTCAAGAATAATCATTGTGTGATCTGAAAGCAGATTGGGTAAGGTGCACTGTGTTGAAAATTCAAAGATTGAGAGATTAAAAAGAAATCTATGTGTGACGAGTTGCGGCATCTCCCCGAAAAGCAAGTATTAATATTTTTTGTAGGACAAGCTGCCCTCCAGGGGTCTACTAATCCAAGTATTTTCTCAAATGTCCTTATGACGCGCAGAGATTTTGGTTCCATCTGCTTTTTTTACTTAACCAAAGAGTCAATTTTTGGATTCTGCAGCACATTAAACGCCGCCCCCCAAATATCATTTCACCAAAATTTTGTAATAGCAACTGAAACAGATTCTCGTATGGTGTAACATTGTCTTTCCCTGGGCCATTAAAGCTGATAAACGTTAAAGGACTTGACCACACCAAGCTTACCGAGCACCAACAGCCCCATTTATCGCTGACACTGTTTGCTTCTTCCTCCTCCAGCCCTTTTGCCAACAAAATAGCCCTGCCCTGATGGGCCATTTTGGAGGAAGAAAACCCTCTGTATGCAGCCCAATTTTCAAACATTGAAAATACTGACAGTTTTCCAACTGGAAAATAGGTCTCTTGAACCAAAATTGCCACAATGTTTTCAGCCAAAATCCAACTTTCTATTGCTCATTATTTTTTACCATTATTAAGGCCTTTCACATTAAAAGAAACTACCTTCGGGATATTATTCATATTAATATGTTACTCTTAAATAGCCTTTAGGTAACAATAATATTTTACTAGCCCCCATATCGGACATGCAGATCAAGTGTACACCAACCATGTAGCTGCCTTTCAGCCAGGAAGACAATTGAGCCTCAGCCTCATCTTCCCATAGACAAATGGAGAAATCAACTCAGTAGTTGGTCCTCCCTTCAAGCAAGGTTAACATTCTACTCCACCACCATTGGTGCATGAACTAATCAACTGCAAATAAATGTGGATCCCTTTTTATCAAGATTATCACCCCAACCATCCACCTTCACCTTACCCCACAATTCTAACTATCTCACAACCCCCTCCCCTATCTCACAGTGAGTGGTGTGTCATCCCACTCACACCTGACATCCTTCCCCACCCCCAAAGAACTGGCACCCTGACCTAGTGCCAAGATTGAACAGCCTACCTCTGCTACCCTGTTAGGGTAAACACATGAAATCACCCTTTCACTAGCACCTTTAGTTTGGATAGCTGCACAATCATTGCCTGGGCACCCTGTGCTTTAAAAAGGTGAAGCATCTTTACAAATTCCTTCCTCCGTTTAGCTGATGAGGCTGACATGTCAGATAATATACGACATAGAAGGATTTGTTGTGTTCTAAACTGTCTCTGCTTGATAGTACTAGATAGTACTTGCACTTCCACCCGGTAGTCTCTGAAATTTACGAGTATTGTACGAGGGAATTTCTGATTTGGGGGCTGATGTACTGGCAATCAATGGGCTCTTGTGAGTGTATGGTCTCCAGAGTATTTAGGGAGAACATATGTTTTGATGAAAGTTTTTGCCGACTGAAGTGTTTGATGTCTCTCAAGTCCTTCCAAAACCCCAACAATATGTAGATTGGCATGTCGAGAAGGATTTTTCCAGTTCCTCCATCTTGTACTCAATTGAAGATTTCTGTTTCTGAAAAATGACCGCCTTTTCCTGCAATATGGATACCTGATCCTCTAGCTGAGAGATCCTTACTTTTGCTTCTTTCAACCTCTCTGGGATCAGGGCTCTTCGATCTCAGAGAGTCATGCATGTAAAGCTACCATTTCTGTAGTTTGTGAGGCTTTCACATCCCTTATTTCCTCCAGGATGAGATTTAACATAGACTTGGCGTCCCATTGCATAGTGGGCGGGAGACCACCCTGCAGTACTTCATTGCGAGAGAGATTACACCTAGCACTTTTTGCGCCTTTTCGCATCCCGCGTCCTCCTGCACAGTATCTGATGGACACTGGATTGTTGCTGGCTGGTATGAGGGCGCAATGGTTGAAATATCTCCTTACTGTCCTTTGAAGAAGAAGCAGAGGATGGTTGTGGAGTTGTAGCTTCTCAGACAGATCAGCCCCAGGACTTATGCCCCAGCCCAAACCCAGTTTGACCTTCACAAAAAGAGGGTATTCCATTAGTTCTTTAACTTTTGGAAAGCTAGCCTCCGATTCCAGATTGGCCTCCACTGAATTTTGCACTAAGATCTGATTGGGCAAAGCTGCCCCTATTTCTGGGCTATTAGCGCTCTGGGTGCAGCTCATAGTTACTACATCCTAAGGCCCAACCTAGCAATGCTAATCCTCTATCATAATTACGCCTTCTTTGAGCTCTTCAATATTGCTGGGGAGAGTGTAGTCTTTACAGGCCGAGATAGTACGGTTCGCTCATGGTGTAGCTTGCCCCACCCGTTTTTTGACCCGTTGGGCTTGGGCAGATGTTTCAAAGTGAGTTGTGGTACCACAGACCTTTGGGTGTCTTCGTATTTTTCAGTATCCACACAACCAGTCTGAGATCTTACTTTTCTCCCCTGCTCTTCCACAATATTTCAGTGTGTTGACAACCTCCAAAAGAAAATGTTACTGCTGTGGCACCACCCACCAATCCCTGCAAAGATAGCTAGCAAGCAGAGCGCATGCACTTACCCCCCTCAGAGAGAAACATGGAGGCCACAGCAAGGAGGAAACCCATCTTCTCCACAGCCTGTGCACTACTAGTTTTTGGGATTAAATAGGGTTATATCCATCCGTGGCCCCCTCCGAATAGTCTGTTCCTAAAAGAGCGAGTAAGCCGGGGGGGTGGGTGTGACAGTCACCTGCCTCTAATTAACTCTCTTGGGAGTTCCCCCCATTTCTTCCTAGCAGCAGCCGACAACAAGCAACCGGGAGCCGGGAGCCACCATCAAGCTTGGTGCGAAACGTGGCGTCCTGACGTGGTGAGGAGGACTGTTGAATTGCATTCCACACCAAAATGAAGAGTTTTATAAGACGCATAAGTAGGTGTGAGTCGTTTCTTTATTCATCGAGGCACACAGCATGCAAACTCATGATGGTCAGCTCCGGAGGACTCAGCACAACTGCTGAACCTCCGAACCTCACCGTCAGTACCTAGAACCTAAAGACAAAACCATTCTACATAAGAAAGGAACCAATAGAAGATACAACACATCTTCCCTCTTAAACATCAAAGAAACAAAGCTCAAAAGAAAGCTGGTAGCCAAAAAGAAAATTTGACAAATACAAAAGAAAACCAAAAAGAAAAAACAGGAGTTCATTGTAACACATAGTCTTTCAAATAATAAGGAACTCGAGTAATTCTTGTGCTCTCTCTAAGAACAGTATTATCATGAACTGATGAAGAGGAACTTTCCAAACTCCCCCTTCTTTCCGGAACAGACAAATTAGAAGCATTGTTCACATCAGATTGCTCAACATTGACAACATCCTGTGAGACAACATTATCATTACAATCTGAGTTGCCAGGAAGAAAAGAAAGATTAGAATTGGGTAAAAAAAGGTTGGAAGAAAAATCTTTATTTGGATAGTTTTTACAATCAAGATTAACATGAATACCATTCTTTACTAAAACCACATTCCTTTTGTTCCACCATTTTCCATTTTCTACTAGAACTGCATGTTTGGAGACTTTGACAATGCGTGTCATAGGAAAGAACTTAGACTTACTGTTTTTTAAACCAATAGGTCTTCTAATCTTAACTAAATCTCCAATCAAAAAGTGAAGATCTTTCACTTTCTTGTTTGCATCATAAATCAATTTCATCTTATTTTGGACTTTTTCTACAGAAGAACGTACTTGTTTAACATCTGGAATGTTATGGGCAGATTTGGTACGTTCAAGTACCCAAAAAGGTGAGAGTTTGGAGGACCCATAACGTCCTTTGAGAAGAACAAAAGGTGGAACCCCAGTAACAGAATGGGGAGAATTATGATAACTCCAAAGTCTCTCTTGTACCGCTTCATGAATAAGCTGTCCTTGTAATGACGCAAGTTGGATAGTTTCTTTAATCATTTTGTTGACCCTCTCAACCATCCCATTACCCTGGGGGCTGTAAAGGGCAACAGTCAAATGTTTAATCCCTAGATTTTCCAGAAAATGTGTTTTTATTTGAGATTTAAACTGCACACCGTTGTCCGACACTATACTTTTAGGTACTCTTTCACGTCGGAACAAATCCTTAAATAAATCAATTACAGCCAAGGAAGAGGGTTGGGGAAGAAATTTGCATTCTACCCATTTAGAAAAATAGTCAACTACAACCAAGGCATATCTTAAATTAGAGTGAAGATTATACATGGGACCAATGAAATCGATGCCTAATTTTTCCCATGGACCATTAGGAAAATCAACAGGGTGGAGAGATGTGTTATGCATTTTCAAAGACTTGTCAGACATAGAACAACTGGTACAATGACCAACAACATTTTCCACCTCAACATCCATCCCAGGCTACCAATAAAAGAGTCTTAACCATTTTTTAGTGCCTGTCATACCAAGGTGGCCCTGGTGAGCAAACTTGATTAGTCTAAGTCTGAGTTTCCCAGGAGGAATTAAAAGGTTGCCTCTTAAAACGTTATCACCTTCAATGGTGAGATTCTCTTTTACTTTGTGAAAAGACCGTAAGCCCTCACACAATGTTCTTTCTTCAGGCCAGCCATTGACAATACATTTTTTAATTGAGCACTGTAAGTTGGCAGTTTTAGAACATTCAATCCACTCATTGTAAGTAACAGCCCCTTCTAACACCACCAAACCATCTACCAAACCTACTACACATTCACTATCATCAACGAAAGTGGATGGATTATCATCAAACAAAGGACATCTAGAGAGGAAATCAGCACAAGTATTTTTTCCACCAGGAATGTGCTTAATCGAAAAATTAAACTCAAACATTTTTTAAAGCAATCTAATTAATCTAGGGCTAAGTTTGTCATGATCACTCTTAGACAAAAGAAAAACAAGAGGTTTATGATCGGTGATCAAGAGAAACTTCCTTCCCCAAAGAAAGGTTTCAAAGTGTCTGACAACCCAAACACAGGCTAACGCTTCTCTTTCAATCGTACTATAATTGCGTTCAGATTGAGATAGTGATCTGGAGGCGAATCCTATAGTGTGTTCAGTACCATCAACCAACTGTGTAAGGACAGCACCTAAACCAACACCACTTGCATCAACTGTAAGAATAGATTGAACATCATCCCTAAAAGAATGCAAATCAGGGGCATTTAGGATACTTTTTTTAAATTGGCGAAAGCTGAGGATTGTACTTCACTCCAGTTAAAATCTACATCTTTCCTAAGGAGTTTCCTCAATGGTTCAGTTTGCAAAGCAAAGCTATCAATAAAACGCGAATAGTATTCGCACAATCCAAGAAAAGATCGAAGTGAATCCTTATTAATAGGAGCAGGACTCTCCAAAATTGCTTTAACCAGATCGAACTTGGGATGAATACCTTTGTCTGAAATGTGGTGACCTAGGTAATCAATGTTATTAAGAAGAAATTTGCACTTTTCTTTTTTTACAGTAAATCCCTGACTTTCCAGAGTGTTAAGAACATCACTCAAAATTTGAATATGTTTGTCAGACATTTTAGTGAAAATGAGGATGTCATCTTGATAGGCCAATACGTTTTTTGATTCACCAAAAAGTTTGAACATCAATTTTTGAAACACCGAAGCGGCCGAAGCAAGGCCAAAATGCATTCTCAAAAATTGAAAAGCACCAAATGGGGTGTTAAAAGCAGTAAGGGGACGTGATTCAACAGCGAGCTCTACTTGGTGGTAGGCGGACATAAGATCGATACAGGAAAAGAATTTTTCATCACCTAAGCGAGCTAACATTTCTTGAATTTTTGGAAGTAGAAAACAATCAATTAGAATGTTATTATTCAGAGATCTCAAATCAATGCAAAGTCTCATGTCATTGGAATCCTTTTTCCTGGCCACGATGATCGGAGAAATCCATTCTGAAGAGTCGATTGGTTGAATAACTTTCTCAGAAACTAATTTTTCCATATGTAGTTTTAGTTGATCTCTAATAGATAAAAGAACATTTCGTACTTTATGAATGACTGGGATGGTGTCCTTTTTCAATAAAATGTTGTGTTCAAAATTATGCACCAAACCAAGATTTTCTTTAAAAAGAGAGTTGTGATCAAATAACAACTGTTGTAGTTCTAAATTTGGATTAGGAAGATCAACCAGGGAAATAGGACAAGTGGTGCCAGGTCTTAGAATCATTCCGAATTTTCCTTGGTCTCTCCATCCTAAGATATTATATCCTTTCTTTGCTACATAGATTTTGGTGAAGATTACTCTGTCCTTGAACATGATGTTATCAGAGAAAAAACCTAACATATCGATTTTATGTCCACCAAAAGCAATGGTACGGATGTCCGGGGGATTAAGATGTATGTGATTCCAATGTTTAAGGAATAGTTCATCTGTAATGAAAGTAACTGGAGATCCAGAATCTACAGTCACTTGTAAATTAATATCACTTATAGAAATGTCACACAAAGAACCACCATCAGAGGCTTCAGAATCAATAGCAAGAACAATTTTTTGTGTACTTCTGATGGCACAAACATTGGAATCAGGAACTGGTTCAACATTTTCAACAGTTTCAAGAGATGCAATCTTACGAGACAATTTACACATCCTTGAAAAATGTCCAACCTTGTTTTGTTGCAATTAACACAAAGTTTCCCCAAGGCTGGACAATTTTTTGCATTGGCCCAATGAGAAGAGGCATTCACTATGCGCCTACTAATACGAGACATGAAATGCTTGAATTAAGGAGAGTGGTGTGCGCGTCACCGCGCTGAGGATGAAACTGATTAAATCGTTGAAAATATGGAAAACGTACTTTTAACAAAAGTAGTATTTCCACTCGCAAGGATTGGTGTGCGCGTCACCGCGCTGAGAACGATACAAATTTACTTTCAAAATGGAGGCACGTAAACTCACGTGACGTGACTCCAACGTGAGTGCTGACGTAAGGATGAAATGGAGATTCTACTAAGCGCGCGTCCAGGAATGCTCGCGCTAGCGCTCGAGGTGTGGCAGTTGGTCACAAGATGAATCTTCGAGTATCACAGGGGTGAAGAAACAAATATACGACCTGCCGTAGTAATCTTCATGCAGCGGTGAGTTGAATTCGTACGTTGCTTTCTACTTGAGTAGCGATACATCAAAACTATAATGGAGCTAGGAAAGAAACTGCTGTGAAAGTGCTCCGTGAAGTCCCGGTCATCGCCAAATGTTGAATTGCATTCCACAGCAAAATGAAGAGTTTTATAAGACGTATAAGTAGGTGTGAGTCGGTTCTTTATTCATCGAGGCACACAGCATGCAAACTCATGACGGTCAGCTCCGGAGGTCTCAGCACAACTACCGAACCTCCGAACCTCACCGTCAGAACCTAGAACCTAAAGACAAGACCATTCTACATAAGAAAGGAACCAATAGAAGATACAACAAGGATGAGCATTTGTGCCTCAGCTGATCATCTCTCCCTCGCCAAGATAAATAAATATCTGTTAAGTGGCTGATTTTTTCGAAGTGAAAAACTCGATAAATTGCTGCTTCCCAGCTTTAACTGTGTAATCTCAGCCAAATATATTATTTCACCAACACTCATTTTCTTCATTATCATATAAAAGCACAAATAGGTGAGTTTAGAATACCAATTGTACAAGAACCTATTGTGTCCGATTTAATAGATTATAATGTTGCTCTGTAATCATCTGGGCCACATAAAGGGTTTACATGAGAACTGTCTTGACTCTTAGCTCAATAATGGCTTGTGTTTAAAAACTATCATTTTGAAGGGTACTTCTCATTGCAGTGCTATAATGTGATGTATTAATTACAGCACTTCCGCTTGTCAAATCCTGAAAAAGTTACATCATATTAAATTAAAAAATGAATGTATGATTTACATAGCTAACATTTTCAGGTCTGGGCTCGAGCAGAGGCTTTAAGAGCTGAGGCAGAGCCTTGGGTAGGTTCTGACACATCTCTCCCTCTTAATTTGTTAGCTCACCCTCCACTAATATGTTTCACATACACACTTCTGAGACTTTGAAAAAAGAAATAAAAAACATTTGAAAACTATTAAGCAGTGCAGACATGATAAAGTAAGCGAGCAGAAGAGCTTGGGGAGAGTTGTGCAAATATTCAGTACAGTATTAGCTCTCACAGCCTCATCATTTTTAAAAGCAACCTAAGCTATCATCCATTTGCGAGTTCACTTCATTTTATGAACCCATGCATGTTTGCCACTGACCCAGATAACATGTTTACCAAAGGACTAGGATTACAAATATTGGCAACAAACATACACTGATATGTCTTTAGACATCCAACAGAAAGTTGAAAGGTTGCACATCTCCTAAACAATTTCTGTAGGGTCTTCAAAATATATACATTAGCAGTTGATTAATCATACTGTTAAAACACATAATCATGCTAGAGCAAAGGATAGACTGAAAGGATGAACATATATTTTAGAAACAAAATACAAGGGCTGTGGTTTGATAAAAAAAAGTGTTTGAAACAATGAAGATGGGATTATGTTCACAAAGCTCTCTTAATTGGGTTCGAGGTCAGAGGAATCTATTTCGAGTGAAATAACTGCGGATTTCAGATGACACATATGTCGTTGCCATGCATGCAAACCCACTCTGTTATTATTAAAACAATGTAATTGATACCGTGCTAATGTAATTTTATGGCAAGGAAATATCTTAGTGTAAAAGGATAGCAATAAAGTTTAGAAAAGCAAATTGAAAACTCAATGTTAACAAATTTACACACCCTGGCAATGCCAATAGACCTGAGGTAGAGAAGTGGGTCCAATTTTGTATTGGAAGAATATGCACACAAATAAAAAATTCTTCTGCCTAAACGTGGAAAGCATATGCCTGCAATAACATTTTAAATTAAAAAAGTGTTACAAATATTTTCATAAATGAGCGTGTGAGCTTGCTAGCAGGCAGGTGTACTAGAATGATATAGAAATAGTTTTTAGTTTTAAACAAGCATCGCAGGAAAATATGATGCTGTTAGAAATGGGGTCACTAGTTGGCAGAGGCTGGCACCTTTGTCTACATAGGGACCCTTGCACCTAGTAAGGGTAAGGGGGATGCACACTTTAGATAACCTCTGCTCACCCCCTGGGTAGCTTGGCACAAGCAGACATGATTATCCCAAAGGCAATGTGTAAAGTATTTGTACTCAAAACACACAGTAATTCAGTGATAACACCACAAATGGCACATTACCAGTTTAGAAAAAAAAAGTATCTTTATCTGAACTTAACAACGACAAAAATCCAACATACAGGTAATAGGAATATGATTTTAAAAAGGTTTCAAACAACTTGGTCCATAGAAAACTATGGATGCATGATTTCTCACAAAGTACCTGTAGATGCATCAAAATGTACAAGACCAGACAGCCGCAGAGATGGAATGCATTGAAAACCAAGAGATCCTGAGACCTTGGAGAGCCTTTGTGACAGTTATACTGCACACAGGAGAAGTGAAGTGTTGAATACGGTCTGTAGGGGGAGGTGATGTGTCGATTCCAAGATGATTCTGGACCGCTGGAGATACGTCTGAAAAACCTGCAGCACAGGTGTAATGCGTGGAAATCTGGGATGCGTCGGTGATCGATGCGGTGGAGGCGAGCGGCCCTGATTGGTTTCTTCAGACACAATCCCTCGATGCATCTTTTTTTTCAGCCATGAAAGGCACTGCGTCGGTTCTGCAGCGGCATGGCGATGTATGGAGATTTTTCTCGCACAGCGGTGCTGCGTCAGAAAAACAGCCGTAAGAAGAGCGATGCTTCAATTTCTTCAGTTCTTCTTTTCTTCCACCTCCCAACTGCAGGAACAACCTCCAGAGGCCGAGAACTGAAACAAGCATCTCCTGGCAGGTCAGAACTCTCAGCAGCAGAGTTCAGGGGATCTGGGGGTGAAGTCTTAGTGTCCCTGAGACTTCAGAACAGGAGGCCAGCACACACAGGCCCTTTGAGATCTTCTTCAAGCAGGCTCACAGCAAAGTGCCAGTCTTTATCCTTACCTTGGTAGAAACAGCAACTGCAGGCCAACCCCACACAGCACACAGCAAAGGGGCAGTACTCCTCCTCACAGCTCTTCCGCTCTTCCCATTGGCAAAGGCTTCTCTTGAGTCCGGAAGTAATCTAATGTTCTGGGTTTTCAGGTCTAATACTTATACCCCCAAATGTCTTTGTTCTCTATGTGAAAAGGTCTCTGAGCCCAGTTCAAACCAGTTCCATCCTCACTGGTGCAGTATGACCACAGGGGTCAGGGACAGTATTGTGCAAGGGAGACAGGCCTTATTCAGATGCAAGGAAATCTCCTCCCACTACTCTAAATGCAGCCAGGCCCCATTCAGCTTAGCTTTGAGTCATCCAGGAAGGGCCAGCAGCACCTCACCCCCCCTGGCTGTCTACAGTGAATGCACAACCACAGCCCCTGTCACTTCAGAGCCAGAAGGGCAATCCACAAACAGGCAGAGGCACACAGAATGGTTACAAGAAAATTTCTACTTTCTAAAAGTGGCATCTTCAAGCACATAATTTAAAAATCATCATTACTAAAAGATGTATTATTAAAGTCTGAGCTCAGAGAGCCTAAACTTTATTTCTCTTTCTTGTCCCAATGGGAAGTTATACTTGTAAAATGTTACAAAGTACCTCCCATTCGATCCTATGTGACAGATAGTCTTTCAATAGTGAAAAATGAAATTGGCTGTATTTCATTATCAGCACTTGTCCTACCTTTCACATACACTGCACCCTGCCCAGGGGGTACCTTGGGCCTGCCATAGGGGTGCCTTACATGTAAGAAAAGGTTAGGACCTGGGAAGTGGGTGCACTTGCCAGGTCAACATGACAGTTTACAAACTGCGCACAGACACTGCAGTGACGGGTCTGAGATACCGTCATCAGGCTACTCACGTGGGTGGCACGATCAATGCTACAGGCCTACTAGTAGCATTTGATTTACAGGCCCTGGCACACTTAGTGCACTTTACTGGGGACTTACCAGTAAATCAAATATGCCAATGATGGATAACCAATCATGATAACAATTTACAGAGAGAGCATATGCACTTTAGTACTGATTAGCAGTGGTAAAGTGCAAGAGTCCTATAGCCAACAACAACAGGTCAGGAAAAATTAGGAGGACGAAGCAAACAGTTTGGGGACAAAAGGGCCAAATCCAACAGACGCTTATTCAAGTAAACAAATGTGCCACTAACATTGAATTACTGTGCCAGAAGACTTAGTATAAAGACACAAGTGTTCAAACAAATAAAAAATATAACGAATGATGTGATAAAGTTATTGGCAGAGAATTGCAGGATGTCGAGCCGACTCCAAACTTCAACATGGCTCCCTTATTCCAAAGTTGACAGCTCTTGCTAATTGGCCACATAGCCTACCCTCAAGCACCTGTGCCCTAGTGCCACTGCACCTGCCACACAATTGATAGCTATGCTAATAGCAGTTTTCATATTGCATGCAAGTAGGAGTTGCATTTGACAATTAACTTAGCTATAGCTGCTATGGGACTTTAGAACAAATACACTACCTCCTTCAAATTCATGTACTATGTGAAATTAATCACCAGCTCCCTTGAAAACACTTGAATTTAGTTCATGCAATGGAGATTTTCTATGTTAAATGTGTGTGCTTTCCTTGGGTGTTTTATGATCCTTTTCCCTGATACTGGAAACTTGATTACTTACCATTTTTCCCGATCAGACATACACATGTCATTCTATCTAGACTCAAATGAACAGCTGATGCAATTTTTCAGTTGCTGGAAAAATTCCATTCTATTTTATGAGTTAACTAATCAAGTCATGCGTTTTAGAGATTTTCCCTGCTTGGAAGTTGACGATCAAGGTAGATTATGGGACAAACATAGATTCATCTGAACCAGCAAAAAGAGTAGTTGTTGTTATACAGAATGATGTATGAACTATGCCCAGTATTACTCTTTATATGAACTGCTCTGACCTTATTGTTTCTCAGAGGTTCTATACTACCTCATGCATTTGCTTTCCCTCTTGTAGATGTATTTGCTCTGTTCACAACAAGATGATAAGAGAGTTAATAACATATCCAACACTATAGGCTCGATCTATGAGCCTCATTTACGAGGACCCTAGTGGCACTTTTGCGTCGCTGGAGCATCACTTTTTTGATGCTGTGGTGGAACAATGTGCTGCAGCATATTTACAAGGCCACACAGAGCCTTGTAAACAAGTTCCCCTTTCACACAGAAGGCTGTGTGAAAGGGGCATTCCATGGGTGTTGCTGTGGGTGTTCCCATGCAACACCTATGGAATCTGAAGCAGTCCCAGATTTACAAGGAATCGTAAACCTGGGACCACATCAGATTATAACGCCAACCCAGGGTTGGATTTGGGGAATTGCAATAAGGAGAAATACCCTTATTTCTCCATATTTTTTCCTCTTTCTACATGTGCTGCATTATAAATATATATATTACCTACTGGAAGTCACCAGTAGGTAGTTATAGTTACGACCTAGTTTCCATAGGAAAAGCGTTTTTGTCTTTTGCCAATATCTTTGCCCCGTTTGACGAATCTTCACGAAATTTTCAAAACTAATGGGGCACTCAGGTCAACTCCTGTCTTGAACATTTACGGGTGATTCGTCAAGCAGGGGCCGAGAAAAAAGGGGGGTTCAAAAACTAGTTTTCTCCATGATAATTTCCATAGGACAATTTAGACAAGGCTACAGCCCGAACTGCTGAACGGAATAGAATCACATTTCACAAAAAGGTAGCTCTTGGTTCAGAAAGCACTCTTCTTTTTAAATGGTGTACATCCATTCAGTAGTTCCTGAGAAATTCATATATTTACAAATATTAATATCTGGTGGCAGCAAAGGATCCGCGAACCCTCCCACTCTCGAGCCTGACTCTTATTGGCTGCCAACACTTCAAACCAGGAAGTGTTGACAGCCATAAATGACAAAAGCTAAAAAAAATATAAACATAAGAAAGAGGGCAGGGTAGATACACCCTGACACCCTAGGCCTGCTTAGGGGGTCACACAGAGACCCCCAGGCCCCCAAAAAGCATTACAAAAAATTTATGGGATTCGCGCTGGGTGCGCAAATTGGGCTGAAAATGTAAAAAAATGAAGCGTGGCCTCCCACGCTTTGTGTAATTAAGCCCTGAGGTGGGCCAAAATATGTTGCCCCTGGGGACTGCCACCCCCCTGGGGCTACATTCATTACATGTGGGGGGGCCTCCTGCCCCCCACGCAGCTCTGGAACCACCAATTCCCTGGAGCTATAGTTATTACATGCAGGGGCCATGAGCCCCCCTGCAGCCCCAGGGACCGCCCCCTCTCTGGGGTACAAGTTTAAAACAATGTAGCATGAGGGGACTCTAGCCCCCCACACGCCCCAGGGGAACACCACCTCCCAGCGGCATGCACAAATTATTTAGTGCTGTGGTCCATTGCAGACACCCAGCCCCAGGGACCTCCAACTCCCCAGGGCTTAAAACATTATGTCCCAGGGTGCCCAACCCCATCACATTGCAGTTTGCTATGGGGTGGCAGGAGCAGTGCTCCCACCATTCCATAGGCAACAGTGTACGCACTTTGAACAAGCAAGAGCACTTTGCTCCAGCTTGTTCAAAGCTAGTACAAAAGCAATGCTGACCTTTGCAGGAGGCGGGAGCCGGCTGGGACTGTGGGCACCTTCAGGCTTCCCTCGCGGTCCCTTTAAAGATATCCATGCCTCAGAGGATGGGATCCCTGGGACACAAATGGCCCAAAAGGGGGGCCACTCACCCCTGCTGACTTTTTTAAAAAAAAGGAATGTCCCCGCCCTGGGAGATAGTATGTCCGGGGCCAAAATCCACCTGTGGAGATGGGCCATGCTGTCCCCCTCCCTGAAAATGTTTTTTTTGTTAAATGGCCAAGTCCTGGGGGATTTGTTCGCTGGGCCCAAAAATGGCCTGGAAGGGGGACCGCTCAGCCACCCTCCCTTAAAACAAAAAAAATGTAAAACAATATTTGGCTGGCCCCTGGGGGATGGGTTCCCTGGGTCCAAAATCAGCTGTGCGGCCCCCTCACTTTTAAGAAAATAAAATAAGCAATGACCTAGCCCTGGGGGATGGGGTCCCTTGGGACAGGAAAGGCCTCAGTAGGGCGGGCCGCGTGCCCCCCTCCCTTTGTGTTAAAAAAGGAAAAATGGGTCTGACCCCGCAGGATAGGGTCCCCTGTGCCCAAACGGGTTTGCCTCTTTCGGAAGTTCTCTTGCCTCTTTCTACAGTTCTCCTGCCTCTATCTGCACCCCTTTTGCCTCTTTCTGCAGTTCTCTTGCCTCTTTTGCAGTTCTCCTGCCTCTATCCGCACCCCTTTTGCTTCTTTCTGCACCTCTGTTGGTTCTTTCTGCATTTCTCTTGCTTTTTTCTGCACCTCTTTTGTCGCTTTTTGTACCTCTGTTGCTTATTCCTACACTTCTCATGCCTCTTTCTGTACCCTCTTACCTCTTTCTGCCCCTCTCTTGC
Organism: Triturus cristatus; assembly: GCF_964204655.1. Classification (NCBI taxonomy): domain Eukaryota; kingdom Metazoa; phylum Chordata; class Amphibia; order Caudata; family Salamandridae; genus Triturus; species Triturus cristatus. The sequence continues at coordinate 417,776,983 of NC_140582.1, forward strand.
CTCTTTCTGTACCTCTTTTGCCTCTTTCTCCACTTCTCTTGCATCTTTCTACACCTTGCTTGCTTCTTTCTTCACTTCCCTTCCTTCTTTCTGCACCTCACTTACTTCTTTCCATACCCCTCTTGCCTCTTTCTGCATCCCTCTTTCCTCTTTCTGCACCCCTCTTCTCACTTTCTGCACATCTCTTGCCGATTTCTGCACCTCTATTGCCTCTTCCTGCATTTCTCTTGCCTTATTCTGTAACTCTGTTGCTTCTTTCTGCACTTTTCTTGCCTCTTTTTGAACCTTTCTTCCTTATTGTGTGCCTCCATTGCCTCTTTCTGCACTTCTCTTGCCTCTTACTGCATTTCTGTTGATTCTTTCTGCACCCGTCTTGGCTCTTTCTGCATCCCGCTTGCCTCTTTCTGCATCCCGCTTGCCTCTTTCTGCACCACTGTTGCTTCTGTCTGTACTTATATTGCCTCGGGCTCAACCCCTCTTGCATCTCTCTGAAGCCCTGTTGGTTCTTTCTGCACTACTCTTGCTTCTTTGTGTACCTCTCTTGCTTCTTTCTGAACCTTTCTTGCTTCTTTGTGCACCCCTATTGATTCTTTCTGCATCCCTTTTCCCTCTTCCTGCACCTCTCTTGTATGTTTCTGCACCTTTCTTGACACTTTCTGCAATTCTTTTGCCTCTTTCTGCAGTTCTCTTACCTCTTTCCACAGTTTTCCTGCCTCTTTCTGTACTCCTTTTGCCTCTTTCTGCACCTCTGTTGGTTCTTTCTGCACTTCTCTTGCTTCCTTCTGTACCTTTCTTGCTTCTTTCTGCACCCCTCTTCAATCTTTTTGTACCTCTTTTGCCTCTTTCTGTACCCCTGTTCTCTATTTCTGCACTTGTCTTGCCTGATTCTAAAACCCTATTGCCTCTTGCTGCAGTCCTCTTGCCTCTTTCTGTACTTCTCTTGCTTCTTTGTGCATCTCTCTTGGTTCTTTCTGTACCCCTCTGCCCTCCTAAGGCACCCTTGTCCTTCTTTCTGCACCTCTGTTGCCTCTATCAGCAACTCTCTTGTCTCTTTCTGTACTTCTTTTACTCTTTCCTCATTTCTCTTGCCTCTTTCTGCACCCCTCTTGCCTCTTTCTGCACCCTCTTCCCTCTTTCTGCACCTCTCTTGCCTCTTCCTGCACCTCTGTTGCCACTTTCTGCACTTCGCTTGCCTCTTTCTGCACCTTGCTTGCTTCTTTCTGTACTTCTCTTATTTCTTTCTGCACCTCACTTGCTTCTTTCTCTACCCCTCTTGCATCTTTCTGCATCCCTCTTTCCTCTTTCTGAACCCTTCTTCCCTCTTTCTGCACCTCTCTAGCCTCTTTCTGCACCTCTATTTCCTCTTTCTGCGCTTCTCTTGCTACTTTTAGTAACTCTGTTGCTTCTTTCTGCAATTCTCTTTCTGCACCTCTCTTGCCTCTTTCTGCACCTTTCTTCCTCTTTCTGCACCTCTCTTGCCTCTTTCTGTACCCTTTTCCTTCTTTCTGCACCTCTCTTGCATGTTTCTGCACCTCAGTTGCTTCTTTCTGCACTTAATCTTGCTTCATTCTCTATCCCTCTTGCCTGTCTCTGTATACCTCTTCCCTTGCTCCACACCTCTCTTGCCTCTTTCTACATCTCCCTTGCCTCTTTCTGCATTTCTCTTGCCTCTTCCTGCACTGCTGTTGGTTATTTCTGCACTTCTCGTTCTACTCTCTGCCCTCTTGCTTTTTTCTGAACCCGTCTTCCCTCTTTCTACATGTCTCTTCTCTCTTTGTGCACCTCGCTTGCCTGTTTCTGCACTTTTGTTGCCTCTTTCTGCACCTTTGTTGCTTCTTTCTGCACATCTCTTGCTTCTTTCTGTACCTCCCTTGCTTTTTTCTGTACCCCTCTTGCCTCTTTCTGCACCCATCTTCCATCTTTCTGCACGTCTCATGCTTCTTTCTGCACCTCCGTTGTTCCTTTCTGCACTTCTCTTGCTTCTTTTTTCACTTCTCTTGATATTTTCTGCACCACACTTGCCTCTTTCTACACCCCTCGTGCCTCTTTCTGCACCTCCTTTACTTGTTTCTGCACTTCTCTTGCCTCTTTCTGCACTCTTCTTACCTCTTTCTGCACCTCCGTTGGTTCTTTCTGCACTGCTCTTGCTTCTTTCTGCACCTTGTTGTTTCTTTCTGCACTTCTCTTGCTTCTTTTTTCACCTCTCTTGATCCTTTCTGCACCACACTTGCCTCTTTCTGCACCCTTCTTTCTTCTTTGTGACCCTCTCTTGCCTCGTTCTGCACCTCTCTTGCCTCTTTATGCACCACTCTAGCCTCTTACCACATCTATTTTGCTTATTTCTGCTCATCTTTTGCCTCTTTCTGTACCCCTCTTGCCTCCTTTTGCACCTCTGTTGTTTCTTACTGCACTGCTCTTGCTTCTTTCTGTACCTCTCTTACAACTTTCTGCACCTCTCTTGCCTCTTTCTGCACACATAGGGCTACTTTTGTTGCCTCTTTCTACACCTCTGTTGCTTCTGTCTGTACTTATCTTACCTATTTCTGTATCCCTCTTACCTCTTTCTGCATCTCTGTTGGTGTGTTCTATACTTCTCATGCCTCTTTCAGCACCCTCTTCCCTCTTTCTGCAGCTCTAGTGCCTCTTTCTTCTCTTCTCTTCTCTTGCCTCTCTCTGTACTTCTCTTGCCTCTTGCTGCACCTCTGTTGCGTCTTTGTACAATTCTCTTGCTTCTTTCTGCACTTCTCTTACTTCTTTATGCATTACTCTTGCTTCTTTCTGCACCTTCCTTCCCATTTCTGCACTCTCTTGCCTCTTTCTGCACTTCTCTTGCTTCTTTCTACACCTTTCTTCCTCTTTCTGCACATGCCCTACCTATGTAGACATAGTTAGAAATTAGCATTTAAAAAACCTTAAAAAATTCCCAGAAAAACACAGGTTTCAGGGACGTTATAGTTAAAAATTTGCATTTAAAAAACCTTAGAAATTCACTGAAAAAACAGGTTTCAGGGACGTTATTGACAGTAATTAACCTTTAAAAACCTTAGAAATTCACTGAAAAAAACAGAGGCTTCAGGGACATTATAGTTAGGAATTTGCATTTTTAAAACCTTAGGGATTCATAGAAAAAACAAATTTTATTAACGTTATAGTTAGGGTGACATTCCACTCGCACAAAACTAGAGGAAATTAGCCCCGCAATGCACTGCTGATGATGGTCAGTGACATCACTGATGACTTCTCAAATGACATCACTGATGACATCATCTACATAATCTCTGATGCACCGACTTATACCCCAATATAACCTATCATACACCCACTCCAAATGTCCTACTACCATTCTTGAAACCATTGACACACCAATATCAGTATGTACATACCCACTCACTGATTGATAGGTCTACATACATATCTTCCCCCTCACCCATACAGGCACTCATACAGGCAGTCACTTGCCAATACAGCGGCTGAGATATCTACTCACACACCCATATAGCCACTCATATATCGTCAGTTACCCATAGAGCTACTCACACACCTACTCACTCACCCAAACACTCAATAACGCAGCCACTTACTCACTCATACAGAAACACACACACACTAACTACTCATACAGATACTAACAAATACTTACTCTCCATACAGTCGCTGACACAAGCATGCAAATACAGCAAATCTCACAATCACTCATTCACACACACTGTCACTTATATACTCCAACACATACATATACTGTCATTCACATATGCAGTTACTCACTCATATACCACTGAGCCATCCATTCACTTACTGACACAGCCATATGCACACTCACTTGCCCATACAGTCCCTAAAAGAGGCACTCATGAACCCATACACCCAAGGATTCCCCCACTCATATATCCATGGAGGGAGTCAAACACACCCTCAACCACCCACACAGATACTTAGGCTCCCATGCAGGTACTCAGACAACTAATCAATAACCCATATAGACACTCATGTATCTACTCACCAACCCATGAAGCCGCTTCAATACCAACTGACAGACTGATGCACACATTCACACAGATTAGTCACTCACCCATACATTTACTAAGACACGTTTATTCACTCACTTACATGATCAGTCACATACGCACTAAATCATCCATACAGACAGTCATACACCCACCACTTATTCTTTAATACACCTTGATATATATATATATATATATATATATATATATATATATATATATATATATATATATATATATATATATATATATATATATATATATATATATATATATATATATATATATATATATATATATATATATATATATTCAGTGAAAAAACCATAGGTTTCACACACGTTATAGTTAGGAATTAGCATATAAAAAACCTTAGAAATTCAGTGAAAAAACCATAGGTTTCACACATGTTATAGTTAGCTGGACATTTTACTCGTAAAAAACCAATGAAATTCCCCCGTTATAGTTAGTTCAGCTAACTATAACTCGCGCGCCCGCAATGAACTGCTGATGACGTCACATATTACATCACTCATGACATGGTCAGTGACATCACTCATGACATCACTGATGACATCTCAAATGACATCACTGATGACCTCACTGATGACATCATCCAGTGAATGTGTGTTTTTCTGAAAATTAAATATGTTTTATATATGTATATCTCAAGGTTGATGGAAGAATAAATGGGTATATTACTGTCTAAATGGATGATTTCTTTTTGAAAAATTGATTATGTAACTGACTGATTAAGTGTATCATAGTGAATACATGGCTTAGTGAGTAATGTTTAAATATATAAATATCTGTATCATTTTTTCACTTTGTGTATAAGTGGCTGCATGGGTTGGTGAGTAGCTACATGGGTGTCTATATAGGTTATTAGTTGGTTTTTTGAGTATCAGTCTGAGTGTCTGCATGGTTCGGTGGGGGGTATGACGTAGTGCATAGGTGCATGAATGAGTGACTCACTGTTTGTATGTGTTGAACAGAGCATGTGTGCAGGACTGCATGGGTGGATGAGTGTATGTATGGGTGTGTTAGTGAGTGAATGACTGTCTCAATAGTGTCTTTATGAGTAACTACATATGTTTAAAACTAGTATATGTGACTATTGGTTTATATATGTGAGTATATGTGAGAGTGAGAGATTGAAAGAGTTCCTGTATGAATAAGTATGTATTTCCATAAGTGATTGTTTAAAAGACTAAGTATGTGTAAGTTTCCGTAGAAGTAAGTGTGGTGGTGTGTGTAGAACTGTATATGCAAGTAAATGTATGTTTGATTCTTTATTAGCATGAGTGACTATGTGTGTGAGTAGCTCTATGGATGAGTGGCATTGTGTTACAGGATGTATAGGTGTATGAGTACATATGAAAAGTGAGTACATGTATGAGTGACTGTATTGGACTGTTGGTGAATGAGTGGATGTGTATGTGGATCTTAGAATTACTGAAGAGGTTGTTGAAACTGTTATTGGTATGTCCATTGTTTTGTAAATTTTAGTCTCTATTTTTGAATGTGTGTATCAAAGGTTTTATTAGGGGAAGAGGAGGTCTGCCACTCTATCACAAGGATGATGTCATCAGTGAGGTCATCAGTGATGTCATTTGAGATGTCATCAGTGATGTCATGAGTGATGTCACTGACCATGTCATGAGTGATGTAATATGTGACGTCATCAGCAGTTCATTGCGGGCGCGCGAGTTATAGTTAGCTGAACTAACTATAACGGGGGAATTTCATTGGTTTTTTACGAGTAAAATGTCCAGCTAACTATAACATGTGTGAAACCTATGGTTTTTTCACAGAATTTCTAAGGTTTTTTATATGCTAATTCCTAACTATAACGTGTGTGAAACCTATGGTTTTTTCACTGAATTTCTAAGGTTTTTGAAATGCTAATTCCTAACTATAACGTGTGTGAAACCCATGGTTTTTTCAGTGAATTTGCAAGGTTTTTTAAATGCTAATTCCTAACTATAACGTGTGTGAAACCCATGGTTTTTTCAGTGAATTTGCAAGGTTTTTTAAATGCTAATTTTTTTTTTTCTTCTATTTTTTCTAACATATTTTTTTTTTAATTTTCTTACCTTTTATAAAGACTATGATTAAATTTTTAAAATTCTTAAATATGTTTTTTTTTATATATTTTTTAAAATAAACATGTAAAATTTATTTGCAGTACTTTTTTTCTAATTTTTTTTTAATTTATTTAGTACGCGTACCGTAAGCTCACGGTAAGCGTACGGTTTACGCAACGTCCGTAATTTTCCTACGCTGCTTGCGTATAGTTACGCAATTTGCGTAGCCGCGCGTACTCCGCGTGGGACGCGTACGCGTGTACGCTACACGCGCACGTTACGCGGAAGTGCCGGGAGTCACTGTTATGCGCATGCGCGCAAGCGCGTGTCTTTTTTACGCGCATGCGCACTTTTGCCGTAAGCGTACCGTAAGCGCACCGTAAGCGTACGGTAGGTCATGTGATCATGAAACACAACTTTTGATTGGTTGAAACTACTTTCAGTTCTAGAACTCTCCTACACCACACCCATTCCCCTCATTTCTGCTTGTGATCCCTTGGGAGAAGGAGCTGGTTTGTCTTTGGGATACGATGGCAGAACAGCAGAGCTCTTCTGAGAGTGAGGCTAGCACTAGCAGCACTGTCTTGAGGCAGAGATCGAGGAAACAAAAGCCCTCTTATGTATGGGATTATTTTACTTTTCCTGAAGGCCAGCAAAAGGTAAATGCACCCTTAGTGACTTGTAAGCTGTGTAAGCGTGTACTTTCTAGAGGTAATCCTAACAGGAAGTATTCCTTTGGGAATCACACCATGAAGAGACACCTCCAGGATGTACACAGAAGGACACATGGTCATCTTTTTGGAGGTAACTCTTCAGAAAGACAAGCCAGTACATCCACAGCAGCTCAGCCTGAACCATCATCTGCAGGGCTGACTCCTTCTTCTGCAGGTCAGGTGAGCCCTTCATCTGTGGGGGGAGAATCTCCTTTTGCTGGCCCTCTGGAAATCAACCCTCGATTTCGGAAGGTTGATATTCGATGCACATTTTGTCAAGATCTAATTTGCTATAGGGAGACCAGTGTTTCCCTAGTGAACAACAAAATAGATCAACACATTTGTCGCTTTGAATAATTTTCCCATGCTTCCTTTCCTCTGTCCCTGCATGAACACAACGGTTCTTTTAAGAGCCAACCTTATCTTTCATCTTTTTTTTACATATGTTTTTAAAAACTTTTTTTTATTTTTTTTTTACCGTACGCGTACTGTGCGCGTACTTTTTTTTTAAAAAAACACTAAAAATCAATAAACACATTACAAGGTCCTTGAGAGACTAGAATTATTATTATTGACTTACCATACTCACTGAAAAAATATTTATTCATTTGTTTTTTTTAAAAATAGTTTTAAAAATGTTTGTAGTTTTCGAAAATTTTCTATATCTATCTGGAAAAAAAGAAAAAAGTATTAATATTTTAAAACATTTTATAATACAGTACACATATTTACATTTTTTTCCATAAAATATTTTTGCCTTATTTTTGCTGTTTTCAGAATATATTGCATTTCACTATAAATTGTGAAAGCAATTGCATTCATCATTTTACAGCGGGCAAAAAAAAATAACAATCACAAAGATTGTATTAAAAAAGCCCTGATTCTTTTTTTACTTAAACTTAACATTATAGAAATGCATAATATTCTAAAAAAATATCATCTAATACCAATACTTATTTCTTTAAAATACCGTCTGATATGTTTGTTTCAGAAGTATAATCACAATATTATATCTCAAATAACTCCAAAATACATCTGATTTCATTTCCTTTAGACCAAATAGTAATTTTAAAATTCTTTTTTGATTAAATTTCCAATGGTAATCCAATAAAATTCTAAAGTTTTATTTGTACAGATCTCACCGATTCTCTGTAACAATTCCTTTATTGTATTTAAATATATTACTACATTTCTTTTCACAATAGTCACAAAACGAAATTTCTATGCCAATTTGAATGCACACTAACTGCTCTTTTTTTTGGGCAAGTGAAAATCACTTTTACAAACTGTCACATTATGAAATCACTTTTCAGATTTTTTAAAAAGCCCATGTCCAGACTGCTACACTACAGCAAGGGCAACCAGCCTTAGTGATGCTGAATGTATTTGCATTACAGACTGAAACCTGAAAACCCCACTCGCTTGTAAATACTGTGCATGACTATACATGGCAAGCACATGGGTGTGTGCTAAGACTCTGCTTCTTCCCCCAAAAATTCGCTCCCCCTTTCCATCTAATGCAACTGTGAAATCACCAGAGCAAGACGCAATAAATCTCTGCCTATAATTCCTCTCTGCACACAGAGTCATGTTTTCACATTAGTCCCAAAACGAAATTTCTTTGCCAATTTGAAAGCACACTTACTGCTCTTTTTTTTTTCGGGGCAAGTGAAAATCACTTTTACAGACTGACACATTATGAAACCACCATGTGTAACTACAACAAAAACAATTTCCATTTCTATTATTCATTTCTTAAGTTACCACATACATCCCCTCTCAAACTGTAAACTCACCTTTAAAATTAGTTAGTTGTGAAAGAAATGTGACACTCAAACAGCAGATTATCAGAGCCAGGATCTCTGTTGTGTTCACCTCTCTCCTCTCAGCAGAACCAGATAATGGCAAACTTTCCCTCTATTTTTCCACACATATACTTGTAAGTTTCAAATCTCAGTGCTTCCCCCTTTTTTTCAAATGTAATCACACATTTCTATTGGTTGAAAACCAACCCTTTTCCAAAAGTACCCTTCCCCCAACTTGACTTCTGCCTAGTACCCTTCCCCCAACTTGACTTCTGCCTGCTACCATAGCAACAGCTCATGGAACACTGCTGTGTTGAGTTAGGTCAGAAGTTCGCCAAACAATGTTTCAATTCCACAGAGCAAGAGTGCTTGACTTTTCAAACCTAACAGCAAATCCATAGTACTGTTCTTTGGTTACACATTTTTTTTTACCAATACAAAACATGCTTCTATTAATTTACACATACAGCCTAGTTTTTATTCTAGAATGGTATGAAACAGCCAATCAGTTCTTTTTGTTTTGTAAAAAATATGTATGCCTCCATTTCCAAACTGTCTTTCTTTTCATATTGCCATTCTACTGAAAGACACCTCCTGAGTGCATCCAGTTCTCCTTTGAAGATGTTCACAGTGTGGATTGTAGGGCACAGCTATGTCTTCTGGAGTGAAACGTTTGCAGAGAAAACAGGTATGGTGAGAGACCTTGCTTTGCCAGATGTAGACATTAAATGGATTGGTCAGAGAGGGTTAAAGTGGCACCAATTGATGCCATTGGTGAAATCCTTCATTCAAATCCAACACCCTGACCTCATAATAGTGCACTGTGGTGGCAATGACCTAGGCACTTTGACTGGGGTAGGTCTGGAAATGCTTATGAAGGACACCTTTGCACAACTGTTTACACTTTTCCCTAAAACTGCCTTTGTGTTTTCCAACATATGCCAAAGGCAAAAATGGAACTGGTCCAATCATTTCTGTCCACAGATTGACAAAGCAAGAAAGCACGTCAACAAATCTGTTTCTGCTTTCCTCCGTGACTATGGTATGGGTGCCATTTACCACAACAACTTGCGTTATGACATGCAAGACATTTATAGAGGAGATGGTGTGCACTTCAATGATGAAGGGAACAGAGTCTTCCTCTTGAACCTTAGACTCTGCATCGGTACTTACTTGTAGGTACCACTTAAAAAATGACTTCATAAACACAACAGCTCTTTTTAGAGCTCCCTAATATCTAAACTCTTAAATCTGCTTTTCATTTATTTATTATTTTTTTTTTTTACCGTACGCTTACCGTAAGCTTACCGTACGCGTACCCCGTGATTTTTTTTAAAATCAATAAATGTTTTTTTTGTACTTTTCTGTCCTTCTTTGACCCCCTTACAAATTTTAGGGGGTCTGTAACTCTCCTCATTGCCCCCTTTCCTTGTTTTCACTCTTTTTTTTCAGAGTGAAATACACAAAATGGCGGCCGCCGCTTCCTGGTTTCGACCGATTCGAATGTTTACTAAGATCTAAGAGCCAATCAGAATCGCGCTCGCGCACGCCACCGTACGCTTACCGTAAGCGTACGGTAAGCGTACCGTAAGCGGGCTCAGATATATATATTGATTTAAAGGCTATTTTCTCAGAATCTACTGAACAGATTTACACCAAACCTACAAAAGGCACTTCCTTGACCTAGGGACTACCTCTCTGCCAAATTTTGAGTAATTGTGTTCAGCCGTTCGGGCTGTAGCTCGTTCTAAAGGTCCTATGGAAAAATGCATGGGAAAAACGCGTTTTGGGACCCTCCTTTTATCTCAGCCCCCGCTTGACGGATCCCCCCGAGACTTTCAGGGTAGGAGCGGAGCGTAGCGCCCCACCTATTTTGAGAAATTCGCGAGGATTCGTCGACCGGCGCCAAAGTTATTCAAAATAGAATGTTGAGGTTTTCCTATGGAAACGTGGTCCTAACTATAACTACCTACTGGCGACCGCCAGTAGGTAATATATATATATTACCTAATCGCGGGGGTGCGCGCACAGTGCGCGCACCCTGAAAAACACAAAAAAAAAATTTTTTTTTTTGCAAAAAAAAAAAAATAATTCGCAGGGTGAAAACCAAAAAAAAAAAAAATAATAATTTTTAATACGTAGTTTATTGTAAAATAAATATATAAAAAATAATACATAAATAAATTAGCATTTAAAAAACCGTACAAATTCACTGAAAAAACCATAGGTTTCACACACGTTATAGTTAGGAATTAGCATTTAAAAAACCTTGCTAATTCACTGAAAAAACCATAGGTTTCACACATGTTATAGTTAGCTGGACATTTTACTGATAAAAAACCAATGAAATTCCCCCGTTATAGTTACTGTAGGCAACTATAACTCACGCGACCGTAATCCTCTGCTGATGACATATGTGTCTTTATGAAAAAAAAATATTTGTAATATATGTATAGCTAAAATTTAATGGAAGAAGACATGGGCAAATAAGTGTCTAAATACAGTATTAGCATCAGCAGAGGATTGCGGTCGCGTGAGTTATAGTTGCCTACAGTAACTATAACGGGGGAATTTCATTGCTTTTTTATCAGTAAAATGTCCAGCTAACTATAACATGTGTGAAACCTATGGTTTTTTCAGTGAATATATATATATATATATATATTGCAGGACACGTCAATCATAATCAAGCCTTCAGATAAAGGCGGCAATGTAGTGCTACAAACTAGGGAGCAATATTGTGCTGAAGCACTCAGACAATTATCGGATAACAACTACTACATCAAATCCTCTCGTGAACTCTATCAAATCAGTGTCCAGAGCTATGATCTGTTAATTAAAAAATGGTATGATAAATCCATGTTGGGGACTGATGAGTATCTATTTTTGAGGAAAACTACTCCACTGGTGGCAACATTCTATCATATTCCTAAAATCCACAAGGATAATGCAAATCCACCAGGTAGACCCATAGTCTCCTCACAAGGGAGTTTAACAGAACATATGTCCATGTTTATTGACCACTTTTTGTTCCCATTCGTGTCACAATTAAAATCATATGTGAGAGACACGAAAGACTTTTTGAAGAAAGTGTATAGCCTAAACTGGGACTCCAAGTATGTTTTAATGGTATTGGACATTACTAGTCTGTACACATGTATAAAACATGAAGATGGGATTCAAGCCGTCCAGTTTTTCCTCAATAGACGACAATTGAGATATGCGGAACATAATTCCATGTTGATTGAATTTACAAGTTTTTGCCTTTCAAACAACATTTTTCTATTTGGTGAGCAGTACTATAAACAAATTTCAGGGACTGCGATGGGCACTTGTTTCGCCCCCAGCTACGCCAACTTGTTGGTGGGCTGGTGGGAGGAGCAGGTGTCCCAGACCTATGTAAAAGGAGAAGTGACAGGCCAGGTAAAAGCATGGTATCGTTATATCGATGACCTGTTCATTGTTTGGGAGGGCACTATTGAATCAGCGGAAGGATATATTAAGGATCTTAACACCGGGGGCGTGGCTAACCGAGCAGCGAGATGGCCGCTCTTTGAGTGAGCTCCGCCGGCTGCACATGAATAAATCCTTCAATATCCTACACAACGCTACCGAGGGGCCCGGCTTCCGTGTGTAATTGTTGCGGCAGTCCGGAGGCACGATCAACTGAATCCTTGCAGCTCGCGAGCGGCTGGGCGCCGAGATCTGGCGGCCGCGGGTGACGCCGGCCCGTGCACCAAGGCCCGCCTGCCGCTGAGGAGCCCGAGACGGCGGTGGCACCTGCCCGAGCCTCGGGGATTACTGGGCCTACGGAGATCGGCGGAGGTGAGACCACTCTGGCGCTCTTGGCGCGGGGCTGGGAGCTGCCAGCGGCCACCACGCGGAGACCATTGTGAACGGAGGAGGGGAGCGGAGCGACCATTAGACGGAGGTAACGGCTCGGGGGAAGGTCGGGGCTTGGGCGGAAGCGTGACGCCGCCATTTTGCGGGGCTACTGGGTCGATAGAGGAGAAGCTGTGGACCCGTGGCGCACTACAGCCCACCCTGCGTGAACCCCCTGCTTGGCGTACCCCTGAGCCCCTGCGGATCGCCGTTTGGCGTACGGGTGTCGATCTTGCCCTGCTACCAGGAGCTCCGCTCCCGGGCACGGAACCGTATTAACTACCTCAGCCTGATCCTGCCGGAGCCTTTCCCGTGCTCTATCCTCCGCCCGGAGATCGTGGGGGGACCTTGGTAGGGTCACAGCAGGACACTGAGCAGCCCACCGTGGATTGGGGCTGCTGACCCCCCAGTTCCCTCCTGCAACGACTCACACTGTGCCTGTCGGCCCTACAAACATACGCGGTGCGCCGGGGAGCGCTCCCTACCACAGCCTGCACCCCGTGCTCCACGCGTGTCAGAGATGGGGGGCACGAAGGATGCAAAGCAGCCCAAACTGACTTTTGACCATAAGCAGAAGGCCAAGCAGCACACAGCGGAAACGGGAGCCGCGTCGTCTCCTCCCAAGAGCCCTGCCGCTGAGATTGATTTTGGCGCTTTAATGATGGAGGTTAGATCTAGCCTGAAGAGTATCGACGCAAAGTTGGATGCTATGGCCACACAGATAGAGGCGGTCAAGTCCAAAGTGGACGTACACGAAACGAGGCTAGACTGCCTAGAAAACAGGCATACTGAATGTGCCGAGTTTCAGCAGCCGGAGGTCCAACGTTAGAATCACGGGCATTCCGGAGACGGACAACACCGGAAAGATGGAGGTCTTCGTGACTGATCTCCTACACGAGCTGTTTGACCCGGACCTGTCCCAGGTATTTACGGTGGAGAGGGCGCACAGGACACTGGGCAAGAGACCGCCACCAGGCGCCACCCCACGCCCTATATTAGCCAAGCTGCTCAATTTCCAGGACAGGGACCGCATCCTGCAGATGGCCCGTGAAAAAGGCAAGATCATCCACAAAGGGAATCATATCTCATTTTACCCTGATTTCACCCCCCTCGTCCAGGCTGCCAGAAAGGAGTTCATACCTGCGAAGAAACTCTTGATGCAGGCCGGAGTCCAATACTCCTTGCTATACCCAGCCAAATTGAAGATCTTCCATGAACAAACTGCCCACTTCTTCACCGACGCTAAGTCAGCCTTGAAGTTTGCTAAACATGTCAGTGGCCCTGGCGCCAGACGCAAATCGCCGAGGTTGGAGGAGAAAGCGGCCCGCACAAGCGACAACGATTGAGGGACTGAGGGTAATGGGGTCTGTGTTGCCCCTTTCAGCTAAAGCTGACACTCGCTGGCTTGTTTGGTTCCCTCAAGAGGTGAAATGGAGGGCACTACTGGAACTGCTGGAGCTGGCCTATTCAGGTTGGGAGGGTCTTGGTTGTTGTCGGTGTCACAGGTCTGAGGCGTACTGGACGGCAAACAACTAAGGTACCGTTTGTTCCATGCTGCTGGGCCCCCTCGGGTGTCGCGTATTACCTTCAGTGTGCAGCCACCCTGTGTATTCAGGGGTGTCAGCTAGGAGCACCTCGCCCCATGGGGAATCTCCCGTTGTTTTTGTTCTTGTTTGACTCAAGTGCGATTCAGAGCACATATGGGATTCTAGCGCAACCTGATTGGGGGGTTGGCGTGGGTGGGGGGGGGGGGATGTTGAATGTTCGGTTACCGGTGCTGGTGGAGCGAGTTGCAATCTATATTCTCATGACTGTGCTGCGCGGGGGTGTGCGGCGGCCTGGGCCTGTCGGTGTGGGGGGGGGGGAGCGGGGTGGCGGCCTGGTCGCCCTGGATGTGCTATAGACATGGGGGGAGTTAAACTGTGGACTTGGAACATTCGTGGCCTTGGGGACTATAAAAAAGCCAGATTGATGCATAACATGTTGACCAGACACAATGTAGACATTTGCTTGCTGCAGGAATCTCACATCAACTCGATCCCATCGCCCAGGCTGAAACACCACAGGTGGTCGCATGTATATTCAGCTATCTACTCTAACTATGCCCGGGGGGTGGCTGTCCTCATACGGAAAGGGTTGGATTGGAGAGAGCATCATTGTGTACTGGATAAGGAGGGTCGTTATGTACTGGTGCATGGCTCCTTGCAGAGCAGGCCGCTGGTTCTGGCCGCTATCTATGGCCCAAATGTAGACGACCCTGATTTTTTTCGCAATGTTTGGGCGCAAATAGTGTTGCTCGATTGTAGCCTGATAGTGGTGGGGGGGGATTTCAATGTTGTGTTGGACGATGATTGGGACAGAAGGGGTGCTAGTAGACCTACGCATGCGAAGGCGAGACAGGCGTTGCTAGATGTGATGGAGGAGGGGAGACTGACTGATGTGTGGAGACTTCGTCACCCTGGGGAGAGAATGGGGACCTGTATTACGTGTCATCATGACGCTTGGTCCCGCCTAGACTTTTGGCTGCTATCTCCTGAGGTGGCTACATGGGTGGGGGAGGTTGACATTCAGGCCAGGTCGCTCTCGGACCACGCCCCCTGCATGCTAGAGCTGCGTGTGCCCAACGTGGCCCCTAGGGCGTTTTCATGGCGGTTGCCGGCCCACGCCCTTACGGATCAGGTGTTCACGGAAGAAATCAGGGATGACATTGTCAAGTACTTTGCCGAAAACGAGGGTTCGGCCTCCTCTGAGGCCGTGGTGTGGGACGCTTTTAAGGCGGTGATACGGGGCCAGTGCATAGCTCGGCAGGCAGGGGTGCTACATACCATACGTCGGACACTGGCTAAGCTAGAGCAAGAACTCAAGGAGCTGGACTTGGCTTTCTGCCGAGACCCGACGTTAGCTATTGCAGGAAGTATTAAAGAAAAACTGTTGGACTTCAACGAGGAGGCACAGAGGGAGGTGAAGTTTTTAGGGAAACAGGCCGAAGCCCGCAGATATGGGGAAGGCGACAGGCCGAGCAGGACACTAGCTAGACTGATCGCTCCTCAGGCTCAGGCGCATTATATACACACCATCAGGAATAGTGAGGGGACACAGGTCATGGGCCAAGAGGCGGTGCTGAAGGCCTTTGCCGATTTTTATGCTTCCCTTTACACGTCCAAGCACTCTGCTGCTCCGCCTTCCCTGGACGGTTTTCTTGACTCTATCGCCCTTGTCTGGTTCAATGACAACCATAGACAATACATGGACCTGCCTGTCTCGGCCCAAGACATAGCTCAGGTTATCAAGAGCATGCCAGCTAATAAAGCTCCCGGCCCAGATGGCCTAACCACAATGTTTTACAAGACATACGCTGAAGAACTGGGCCCGAAATTGCACTCCGTATTCGTGGAGGCGCTGGAGCTGGGTGCCCTCCCAGACTCCATGCGCGAGGCGCTCATAGTCACCCTATTAAAACCCGACAAAGACGAATCATATTTGGACTCCTATCGTCCCCTTTCTCTCATAAATGTGGACGCTAAAATTTTCGCCAAAGTCATTGCAGACAAGTTGCAGCCGCTGCTGCCGATCATCGCTCTCCCGGACCAGTCAGGATTCATTCCTGGCCGTGCCACCTCGCACAACCTCAGAACACTTTTCTCCATCCTACATTATCTCCACCCCTCTGTCCAGGCTGCAGTCGTGTTTTTAGACGCGACTAAGGCCTTCGATTCGTTGGAGTGGCCGTACCTGTTTCGTGTCTTGAGCAGGATGGGCTTCAGTCGTAACTTTATTACTCTCATCCAATTGCTATATGACAGACCTCGAGCTCGGGTGCGAGTAAATGGCCTGGTGTCCGAGCCCTTTCCCATCTCCAGGGGGACGAGACAGGGGTGCCCACTGTCGCCCCTCCTCTTTGCTATTGCGATGGAGCCACTGGCGGCCAGAATACGCCAACACCACACGGCGAGAGGGATAAGCTTCAGCTCTCGTAGTCTGCTGATCTCTCTTTATGCAGATGACGTCACTCTGTATGTCTCAAGCCCCGCAGAGAATTTGAATCCACTGCTCCGAGAATTTGTACGTTTCGAGGGTCTGGCGGGCGTGTCTATAAATTGGTCCAAGTCAGTCGCGTTCCCTCTAACTGGCGAGACAGCTCAACCTCCTTCGGACTACCCCCTACGTTGGGCGACCGACGCGGTCAAATACTTAGGTATTTGGATTAGTCGGGACACGCAGGAACTATGGTCTCTTAACTTCGGCAGAGCGGTCGACTGGCTGGAGCGGAGAGTGGAGGCCTGGAACAAACTTCCCCTGTCCCTGGTTGCGAGGGTTGCACTGGCGAAAATGGTAGTTCTCCCGAAATTCCTATATCTGTTCGTTAATCTTCCGCTGCCCATGACAGCATGCTTCCATGCACGAGTCCGCTCCTTACTTGTATCTCTGGTGTGGGCTGGGCGGCAGGCAAGGACCTCTTGGGCTTTGCTCACACTCCCGCTGCGACAGGGGGGCCTCGGGGCGCCTGACCTGAAGCTCTACTCGCTGTGCGCTCAGGCTCAATTTTTGCACTTCTGGGTATTCCCCACCCCCTACCAGCCGCATGTAGCGGTGGAATTGGCCGCGGTTGCCCCGCTGCCACTTCGGGTGGCGTTGTATGGCAGGGTTTCCCGCCCCTCGAAGGAGGTGGACACCGTTGAAATGATCCGCTGGTCATGGAAGGAGTTGCGCCGGAGGGCGGGCCTTCCCTTGCTCTATGCGCCGGCCATTCCGCTGCGAAGCAACCCGATGCTGCCCTGCCTTTGCGCCAGGGGAGATACCATCACGCTCCAGGGGAAACGGGTGGCTACTTTCGCAGACATCTACCCTGATGGGACGTTTGGAGCGTTGGGTGTCCGGGAGGACGGTCAGCCTACCTCGTTCTCGGACGCGCTTCTGTATCACTCTCTCCGGGAGTCCTGCAAGAAGATGTGGCCTCAATTCCCCGAGGAACCCCCACAACTGGATGCCCTGCAGAACTTGCTGTCACGACCCTCCCCCGCGAAACTGGTATCAAGGCTGTACAACTGCATGCAGGAGCAGGCCCCGCTCACTGTGCCTGTGGCCAAACAGGCCTGGGCCGCAGACCTGGACGGTGCCCTGTCAGATGACATGTGGGAATACTGCTGTAAGCAGCTCACGGCGCTGTCACCGAACTATAGGCTACGGCTGGTCCACTTCAAATTCTTGCACCGGTACTATCGCACACCAGTGTTGCTACACCGCATGGGAATCCGCACTGACGCTTCATGCTGGAAGTGTGGTGGTGCTGACGCGTCCTTTCTCCATGTGGCGTGGAGCTGCCCAAGGCTGGATGAGTACTGGTCGAGCATCTTTGAGGCCATCAATCACATTTTACACAGGTCAGATGAACCCACTCCGCTTTTGGGGCTCCTGGGATACGTTAAAGACACCGAACCCGTTGACAGGAAACTGCACGCGATGCTGCTGCTTTATGCTAAACGCCAGGTGGCGATACACTGGGGCCGTGGAGCCTTGCCCACGTTCGCCGCATGGGTTCGAGACATTACATATGGTCAGACACAACTCACGAACTACTGGGAGACAAACCCACCGCGTCTAGGCCCAATGACATCTGGGAACCGTTCCTGCAGTGGACTAGAGAGCGGGCGGGTTCAGATACCTCTGTGGACTCCCCTGGGACGGGTGTTTCGGACGACATGGGGTGAACCTTTGTGCCCTGTGAGCATTGTGTTGGGATGGATGGATACATGCTTGGTGGATGTGTTTGAGGGCTGCGGAATGTCTTGCTCTTGCCGGATCCCCTGCCTGCTGCATCCTATCGGGTTTGACGTGTTGCCCCCCTTCCCGTCCAGGCGCCCTGCCGTTTTGTCCTGCTGCGTTCCCTCCCCCCCCCCTCCCCCGCCCCCGCCCCATGGCCGCTGCCCTGCGATCCTCCTGCAGCCACCGATACTGCTTGTAGTCGTCCCTCTATGACGGACGGGCCCTTGTACGTGAGCCCCTGCGTATGAGATGTCTGTTGGTTTTTTTGTCTTTTTGGAATAGCTCTGCACCGAAGTTTGCTGTTTCCCTCCGATTGTTGCGGGGGGGTTGGGTGAAAAGGTGGTAGTGGACGATTTACCTGTTCAGTACCTCTTTCATGTGCTGCGGTCCTAGTACTCGCCGGAGTGCCTGGATGAGACCGTGAGCCTAGGATTCGTTTCTAGTACACGAAACCCAAAAATGTAAGACCAATCCACTCTACACTGGTTACACCTTGGTACTCCTCACCAGGGTTGAGGGTGTGTATCGCCATTAATGTTGGGATATTACATTGTTTACGTCTCCTAATCTGGTACACCTCAATTGTTAACCTTTGTTGATATTGCGGCCTGCCTCCGGGTTGTTGGCGTGACGCAGTGTGACCATTCTTTTGCACAATAAAGGTCTTTATAAAAAAAAAAAAAAAAAAAAAAAAAGGATCTTAACACCAATAACCTTAATTTACACTTTTCAGGTACAGTGAGTCCAGTGGCAGTGGACTATCTGGACCTGAAGGTATTTATTTCTGAGGGGAAATTAGAAACATCCTTGTACCGTAAGGCCACAGCGGGGAATTCGATCCTCTTTGCAACTAGCAATCATCCCCCCAAACTGATACAGAGTATACCATATGGGGAGCTATTACGATTAAAACGTAATAGCTCCAGAACCTGTGATTTTGAATTGGCAGCTAGTCAATGTGTAAATAGATTTCGTATTAGAGGATATGGACAGGCATTACTGGAGACAACACTCAATAAAGTTAGAGGTATTCCCAGACAACATCTGCTAGAAGAGAAGACAGTTACAAGGAAAGATTTGGTCGATACACATGAGGGCAAATTTAGGATGATTACGACATACTCTGCAGAGTCTAATTTCTTGAAAAGGATGTTAAGGAAAAATTGGCATGTTTTGAAAAGTGATACCATCATAGGGGATGATATTCCTGAATATCCGATGATTACCTATAAAAAGGCAAGATCATTAAAAGATAGATTGGTTAGCAGTCATTTAACCAAACCAACATTACAACAGGGCACCTTGAAAGATATGCAAGGATTCTTTCCATGTGGCAAGTGTAAGGCTTGTTCTAACAGCCATAGAGTACTTAATTACACAATACCTAATGTGAATTTAAAAAAGCCCATTAGAAAGTTCTTGACTTGTAGTACCCCCTATGCTGTCTACTGTCTCGTTTGCCCATGCGGCCTATTGTATATAGGCAGCACTATTCACTCGTTAAAAATCAGAATACTAGAACACAGGAGGGCGATATTGAAAGGGGATGCTTCTTACCCTGTAGCGAGACATTATCAAGAAAAACATCCAAGTAGTAAGAATGTTTTACAGTTTTTCGGTCTAGATTCTGTCCCAGAAAATATCAGAGGTGGCGACCGCCTGCAGAAACTGCGGAGGTTAGAATCACGTTACATTATTGACCTTCAGTCAAAATTTCCTTCAGGTCTTAATAGTAATGAAGAGCTGTCAGTACATTTGGGAAATTAATATGTCATTTAGAATAATATGTTTATCAGGATTTATAATGTAAACGTTATGTATTTTGTCCTCTGGCCGCGGCGACCTGAAGTTGTGGCCGTTTTGATTACCAATTCGCTATTTGTGTCAAGACTAGATTTATTGCACTATATATTAAATTATGGAGTTCTTGACAGCCAGTGTAAGCCGATACACGGCATCATCACGAGCATTGCCGATACACGGCTTAATCATGAATAGAGGTGGTATAGCAGCCATCTTTCAGTGATGTATTAATTTGATGTTTGATCTATATTTGATTTCGGCATGTATTTCAAGTGAATAACACATGGAACGCCTTGAATTAATTTGTATATAATGTATATACTGTATGATCTGCACTGTATATATGTATATTAACACATTACAAGATGGCGCTGGTGATTCCACCCACACTTTACGCTGTCCTCTGTCTATGTCTATTATACTATGCCACGCGGAGATGTAATGTATAAAATATGGCGCTTCCCGGTGTGTTGTCAACACCGAGGAAGGCAGACCGCCGAAACGCGTCTGTTCCGGGAATAAAAGACCTGTTGCCACGCTACCCGTGAGTGCTTACATTCTTTACAATTCAAGAATTTGGAGCGTTAATTTTATACGGCAGGCACCGCCGTATTACAGCACCCGACCGCGAGTGACTCGCTTTTGGTGCATTTGGAGCAGTTTTTTTTATATATATATATATATACAAGTTTCCACAGAGTTAACATTCGTTTGAATTGCCGGCAGGATTTTAGGGGACAAACTAAGAGGAGAACACCAGAAATGAAATTAAATCTAAGACCAATAGGCCCACTGGGGCGCAAACATGTCAAGAGATTACAAACTGTCGTAGTGCGCAAGCAAGTATTTAATCAAACTTTGTTGAAAGTATAGATTTCTTTCATGCTACTAGGATATTCAAATAGTAGCAGTGGATGCATTAGAGAAAAACTTTTTTATGTATATAGTATTTATGCCAGCAATTTATTTTTGATATGAAATTTTATCTAAATATTTTTCTATGCTGTATATATGTACATAGTATTTTCATATAATTATTTATTTGTAAATAAGAGTAGGAAATGTGAATCATCCACACTTGCGCACATTTATGTATGTATTTTACACAATAAGATTGAAACGATTGATATGCAGTAACTCTTTGATGTTCATGATATGGTCATTTCCGGTGCTGTTTCCCATTTAAATACTGCTATTCCCCACCACAACGTGTCATGTGATCAAGGCCCGAGTGGGGGCTGAAACGCGTCATGGCGGACTGGTACAGAGTGATATGAAATAAAGACTCAGTGATTGGCACCGAAGTTTTGGGTCCGTTCTTTCGTCTAATCAAGGCAGCAGCATTAGAGACGAATTTACATTCATATATATATATATATATATATCCACAAACAAGGTTGCCCATTAGAATGAAGCCGCTCAGCCAGAGGTTCCACATAAGCGCTTTAATAGGGAAGAAAGCAGCAGCTAAAGTAGACAGAGCAGTGTTCTCCTTAAGCAAAATGCCCGACGCGTTTCGTGCTTCTTGAGCACTTGTTCACGGGCTGAGTTCTTATAGGCAGTCCAGAGTTAATTGCTAGCACCTGTATTTCTTCGCATCGCCTCAATGGGCTTGGCAGCCCAAACTGCCTGCTGGTCTTTGAGGTGCTCGGCAGTATTACTCCAGTGAGTAACTCATGGGGTGCACAGTAAAGAAAATAAAATCCCAAGTGGGTAGAAAAACAAAGTCCTGAACTTAAAGCCGCATCATAACGCTTGCTCCCGCGCTCCTCTTGCCCTTGTAGTGCTGTCGTTGTAGGCGTCAGCAAAGATCCGCTTGCGCGGCGGGGCTCCATTCGCCACCGGACCAGCCGCTACAAATCCACAAACAAGGTTGCCCATTAGAATGAAGCCGCTCAGCCAGAGGTTCCACATAAGCGCTTTAATAGGGAAGAAAGCAGCAGCTAAAGTAGACAGAGCAGTGTTCTCCTTAAGCAAAATGCCCGACGCGTTTCGTGCTTCTTGAGCACTTGTTCACGGGCTGAGTTCTTATAGGCAGTCCAGAGTTAATTGCTAGCACCTGTATTTCTTCGCATCGCCTCAATGGGCTTGGCAGCCCGAACTGCCTGCTGGTCTTTGAGGTGCTCGGCAGTATTACTCCAGTGAGTAACTCATGGGGTGCACAGTAAAGAAAAGAAAATCCCAAGTGGGTAGAAAAACAAAGTCCTGAACTTAAAGCCGCATCATAACGCTTGCTCCCGCGCTCCTCTTGCCCTTGTAGTGCTGTCGTTGTAGGCGTCAGCAAAGATCCGCTTGCGCGGCGGGGCTCCATTTGCGACCGGACCAGCCGCTACAAATCCACAAACAAGGTTGCCCATTAGAATGAAGCCGCTCAGCCAGAGGTTCCACATAGGCGCTTTAATAGGGAAGAAAGCAGCAGCTAAAGTAGACAGAGCAGTGTTCTCCTTAAGCAAAATGCCCGATGCGTTTCGTGCTTCTTGAGCACTTGTTCACGGGCTGAGTTCTTATAGGCAGTCCAGAGTTAATTGCTAGCACCTGTATTTCTTCGCATCGCCTCAATGGGCTTGGCAGCCCGAACTGCCTGCTGGTCTTTGAGGTGCTCGGCAGTATTACTCCAGTGAGTAACTCATGGGGTGCACAGTAAAGAAAAGAAAATCCCAAGTGGGTAGAAAAACAAAGTCCTGAACTTAAAGCCACATCATAACGCTTGCTCCCGTGCTCCTCTTGCCCTTGTAGTGCTGTCGTTGTAGGCGTCAGCAAAGATCCGCTTGTGCGGCGGGGCTCCATTCGTGACCGGACCAGCCGCTACAAATCCACAAACAAGGTTGCCCATTAGAATGAAGCCGCTCAGCCAGAGGTTCCACATGAGCGCTTTAATAGGGAAGAAAGCAGCAGCTAAAGTAGACAGAGCAGTGTTCTCCTTAAGCAAAATGCCCAACGCGTTTCGTGCTTCTTGAGCACTTGTTCACGGGCTGAGTTCTTATAGGCAGTCCAGAGTTAATTGCTAGCACCTGTATTTCTTCGCATCGCCTCAATGGGCTTGGCAGCCCGAACTGCCTGCTGGTCTTTGAGGTGCTCGGCAGTATTACTCCAGTGAGTAACTCATGGGGTGCACAGTAAAGAAAATAAAATCCCAAGTGGGTAGAAAAACAAAGTCCTGAACTTAAAGCCGCATCATAACGCTTGCTCCCGCGCTCCTCTTGCCCTTGTAGTGCTGTCGTTGTAGGCGTCAGCAAAGATCCGCTTGCGCGGCGGGGCTCCATTCGCGACCGGACCAGCCGCTACAAATCCACAAACAAGGTTGCCCATTAGAATGAAGCCGCTCAGCCAGAGGTTCCACGTAAGCGCTTTAATAGGGAAGAAAGCAGCAGCTAAAGTAGACAGAGCAGTGTTCTCCTTAAGCAAAATGCCCGACGCGTTTCGTGCTTCTTGAGCACTTGTTCACGGGCTGAGTCAGGAACTGTCCACCCTGCCCCCATTTCACGTTCTCCACCTTTGTTTTTCACCCCCTCAGACTGCGAGAGACAAAATGGCGGCCGACACTCCCTGGTTTCGACCGATTCGAATGTTTACCGACATCTAACAACCAATCAGAATTGCGCTCCTGCACGGCAGGGTGCGCGCACAGTGCGCGCACCCTGCGCACGTATAGATATTGATATGCTTTTAAATGCTATTTTCTCAGAAAATACTGAACAGATTTACACCAGACCTGCAAAAGGCACTTCCTTAACCTTACGGCTACCTCTCTGCCAAATTTCAAGTAATTCTGTTTAGCCGTTCGGGCTGTAGCTGCGACTAAAGGTCCTATTGAAAAATGCATGGGGAAAACGCATTTTGGGACCCCCCCATTTTCTCGGCCCCCCTTGACGAATCACCCCAAAACTTTCAGGGTAGGAGCTGAACGGAGTGCCCCATTAGTTTTGAAAATTTCGCGAGGATTCGTCAACCGGCGCCAAAGTTATTCAAAATAGAATTTTCAGATTTCCTATGGAAACACGGTCCTAACTATAACTATCTACTGGCGGTCGCCAGTAGATAGTTATAGTTACAACCTATTTTCCATAGGAAATCTGAAAATTCTATCTGGAATAACTTTGGCGCTGATTGACGTATCCTCGCGAAATTTGCAAAATACGTGGGGTGCTCTGCTCCGCTTGTACCCTGAAAGTCTCGGGGTGATTCGTCAAGCGGGGGCCAAGAAAAAGGGGGGGTCCCAAAACACGTTTTCCCCATGCATTTTTCCATAGGACCTGACCCCCTAGCCTTTGTCAAGGGGTCCCAGAAGGACCCCCAAGGGCCCAAAAATGTTTTTATTTTTTTTCGAAAAATCGCGGAGTGCGCGCACCCTGCGCGCACGGTAGAAACGGGAAAAAATTCTGCGAGGTTCGCGCACCGTGCGCACACGGTTCGCGCAAGGTGAAAATTTCATTAAAAAAAAATACATACATAAATTAGCATTTAAAAAACCTTTGAAATTCACTGAAAAAACCATAGGTTTCACACACGTTATAGTTACGAATTAGCATTTAAAAAACCTTGCAAATTCACTTAAAAAACCATAGGTTTCACACATGTTATAGTTAGCTGGACATTTCACTCGTAAAAAAACAATGAAATTCCCCCGTTATAGTTAGTTGCGGCAACTATAACTCACGCGACCGCAATCCTCTGCTGATGACGTCAGATATTACATCACTGATGACATATGTGTCTTTCTGAAAAATAAATATTTGTAATATATGTATAGCTAAAGATTAATGGAAGAAGACATGGGTAAATAAGTGTCGAAATACAGTGATGTAATATCTGACGTCATCAGCAGAGGTTTGCTGTCGCGTGAGTTATAGTTGCCAGCACTAACTATAACGGGGGAATTTCATTGGTTTTTTATGAGTGAAATGTCCAGCTAACTATAACATGTGTGAAACCTATGGTTTTTTAAGTGAATTTGCAAGGTTTTTTAAATGCTAATTCGTAACTATAACGTGTGTGAAACCTACGGTTTTTTCATTGAATATATATATATATATATAATTCTTAAACTTTTAAGAAACACTCAATTACTGGATGAGTTCATCAGTGAGGTCATCAGTGATGTCATTTGAGATGTCATCAGTGATGTCATCAGTGATGTCAATGAACCATGTCATGAGTGATGTAATATGTGACATCATCAGCAGTGCATTGTGAGGGAACTAATTATAGTTAGCTCAGCTAACTATAAGGGCTGCATTTCTCTGGTTTTGTGTGACTGAAATGTCACCCTAACTGTAATGTCCTGTAATCTTTGTTTTTTTCTATGAATTTCTATGACGTTTTTTAAAATGCACATTCCTAACTATAATGTCCCTGAAACCTCTGTTTTTTTCAGTGAAATATATATATTGGTGTTATGTGGAAGTGAATGTCAGGAAAAAAAAATCTTTTTCAGGGTCTGTTTGTCCTTACATGTCACTAATTAAAAGCTCAATCTATGAATTAATGAATTGCTGTAAGACTGCCAGCCTTTGACTCCTATTTTGGAGAGTCCATCATGAGATGGGGGTGGGTCAGGGCTATTGAGAATGAATTCTGATGAGTCAGATTGATCGAGACCACATAGATCCGTTCTGATTGGGTGAGTAAAGTCCAAAGTGTGGAACAGTCTGCTTTCTCAGTAATTCTATTTAACTACTTAACCAGTCATAACAGTTTCTCCATGTGTTTGGCCATAGTAATTGACATCTGTGAAGTCATTCAAACTAAGGTACATATTTATGAGCCCCTTGTGCCATGGGAGCATCACTTTTTGGTATGTTCCCGCAGCACAAACTTTGAAATCCTATCTTGAATGGCCTCATAGATATGGAGTAGGGCAAGGCAGTGCAAATCGCTGCATTGCCTTACTCTGTGCTCAGGAGGCATTCCATGAGCGTTTCGGTTAGTGTTCCCACGCAACATCCATGGATTTTGACTTTTCCCCAGATTTACAAGAGCATGTAAACCCGGGGAAGCACCAAAACTTTATGCCTCCCAAGGTGAGGCGTTATGAGGAGAAATAATTGTATTTCTCCTCATTTAATCCTCTTTCCATGTGTGCTGCATTCTGCAGCACATAGAAAGAGGAAAACACCTCTCAGGAGTGATAAGCTAAGATAAGATAATTCTTTATTTGTGTGATTAGTTAAAATCATTGCAACAGTTTACATTAAAAAAAACATAGGTAAATAGACAGGGCATTGGATTATCCGATTTTTCGTGCGCTTTAGTTCACATATAATTCAAAAGGAGGTTGATAAAAATTTCCAGAGTAACATCACAAGTGTATAATGGTTCCAAGTCCTGGACTAGAGGGATTTCAGATGCCAATTTGGTGTGCAAAGTCACAGATCCGGATGGGAGAAAAGTATACTTTCTGTGTTCCAGGATCACTGATGGAAGGGTTTCCAGCGCCATATAGGCCCAGACATTGAAGTTGGTTCTTTTGGGTTTATGGCTTGGACGGGTCCAAATCCCTGGCTGGGAGAAGGTAAAGTGCAAATTCTGTGTGCCAAATGAAATAAAGTGCAAGCTCTGTGTACAAAAATCCAGTGTAATTAAATCCTGAAGATCATCGGTTGCAATGTTATTAGAGACCTCATCCACCCAAGATCGCTTTTGAGGACATTCAATTAGGAGAATCCGAAGTGGACATGGTTCTCTTGTGGATGCCGCATTGGGGCTTCCATGGTCCTTCTAGTGCAGCTAATGATTGACAGTTGCTGTTAAAGCTCAGCTATTGTATTTTTTATGATTGCCCCTTCCATGTGAGGTCACTTTTAGGATTGTTTGATCATTTCGTTTAAGCAACCATTTGTTGACTAGTTTATCTTTGAATTCTTGGGTCCACAGCAGTTAAATATTTTACCAAGCGGCAGCTCAATTGGACTTCCTCAATTACTAGCACTGCTTGACTGCAGGTCCGTATGTTTTTCTTATTGAAGAGTGGTCTGAGTAGGGTTCGGCACTCCCATAGTAGTTCCCTACAGATGTGAAAGAGTGGAAAACGGGATACCAATGGACTACCAGGCGTCACACTGAATAGTGCCACCAAGTTTGTGAGGCACGGTAGGACATTTTTTTTTTAGAGTTGTTTTTTACATGAACTTTAAAGTGTACATGTTAGAAATGGGATTTCTGGCTGGCTAGGGCTTGCGCCAAAGCCAGGCAGAAACCACCACTCTAAGTCAGGGCTGGGAGTTACACGCCAAAGATAACCCCTGCTCACCCCCTTGGTAGCTTGGCACTAGCAGTCAGGCTTATCCCGGAGGCAATGTGTAAAGCGTTTGCGCGCACACCCAGCAACAACACCCAAGGCCCACCACAAAAAAAAATTCCACACAAGGGTATATATAAAAATAGCCTTTGTATTATACCAAAACACTTTAGATAATATTTACACAATTTACACTGTGCCAACTGGCACTGGGCGGAATTTACAGGGGACTATTTACACCAGACAGGGCCACATGGACCACTGTCAGAATCATCACAAATCACCAAATTGCAAATGTAGAAATGTAGAACAAATAATAAATGTAGCACACAACCAGTAACCACTGGTAAAAGGTAAGTACACCCTATGCAATCCTAAACACCTTAGGCATATATCCCGCAGGGAACCATGAACTTCACTAGCACAACCTATACTGGGAAACTTTAGAAATAGAAATAAGCCTAAAGGCAATGCACATTAAATGTAGAACAAATCAGAAATGTAGC
Organism: Triturus cristatus; assembly: GCF_964204655.1. Taxonomy (NCBI): domain Eukaryota; kingdom Metazoa; phylum Chordata; class Amphibia; order Caudata; family Salamandridae; genus Triturus; species Triturus cristatus. The sequence goes on from NC_140582.1 coordinate 417,804,783, forward strand.
GCACAACCTGTAACTACTGGTAAAAGTTAGGAGCACATTATGCAATTACAATCACATTAGGCATAAAACATATTAGACCTAAAACACAGGAAAACTGTCCCCAGGCCAACTTGGCCTCTCTGGGGCTCAAACGCCCTTTGTCCAAAATGTCAGGGCCGGGCTGCCAACGCAGCGTAAGCACCGGCGCACAGGGGCACAACCTAAACGTTGCAGCTGCCCACTAAGTGCTGGGCAGCTGTGAAGATGAACCTGGACACTCAGTGGCCCGTTAAACAAATGTATCCCCTTAGGCGGAGCCACGGTGCTCTGAAAAACAATTTGCCACACGTTGGAGCCATCTGGCTCTAAAACCCATAATTGCAAAAAGTTTTGGGGGTGAACCTGCCAGAAGGGCCAAGTCCAACAGTACATATGCTGGCTGGAGATTGGTAGTAGTCATACAATACCTTCTTATGCTATTTTTTTGGTGGCCGCATATGGGTCTATAAGGTGTCTTATATGTTTTTTGCAGACAGTGAAAAGAAATAACTGCACAAGTTAAGTTAGTTACGTTAATTAAGGGCTTGGTTAGAGATCTATGCGCCAGATGGTTCTGAGAGGGATAACAGCTCGAGCAGTAGCACCATCTGCAGCACCCCATGTTGCAGTTCTTTCCATAAATATGCATTTAGTGGCCCATGCATCAAGCTAATTTGCGATCGCAAACATTTCGAATCTGTAAAAAAGGCCGTTTGCGATCGCAAAATAGCTCACTCCAATGCATGAAGCCCATTCGCAGAATATCTTCAAAATTCACAAAATATAGCGATTACCTAAATAGCGAATCAGTAATTGCGATTCGGTATTAAGTAATCGCTAATAAGAAATCTCAGACCCAATGCATTAAACATTCGCAAATACCGACTTGCAATTAGCAATTCTTAAATAAAAACAAATCACATCAGGTGGTAACCATTCCAAATGGAAGAAATCAGGTGCAAATCATCAGTAAACTACTTAAAGAGTCCCAGAAGGCATCAGGATGCTTCACAATGGCAGCGCTCTATGTCATGGCAAGGAGGATGAGGCTAAGTGCAGCAGCACATAGAAGAATGAGGATACAGGAGCGCATTTTCAAAGTACGCGTTACTTTGCTAGGGCAGTCGGAGGAAGAGATTTATGGTAAATATAGGCTGAATTCAGACACAATCCATGAGCTCATGGCTGAATTGGACCCAATACTGCAGTGTCAGACTCACAGGACACATGCAATCCCCACTCACATGCAGGTCCTCTGTTCACTGCACCTCCTAGCTTCAGGGAGCTTCCAGGGAGTAATTGCTTCAGCTGAAGGTGTCTCTTAAAGTGCCCTATCGTGATTTTTTAATGCATTCCTTGATGCGATGTTGCAAAGGTTACACCACCACATCAGGTTCCCCACAACATCACAGGAATTGCTGCAAACTAAGTTAGATTTGTATCATGTTGCCCATTTCCCACATGTCATTGGTTGCATTGATGGGACACATGTATCCATTTGCCCATCCTCAGTGAATGAGTACATTTATTGCAACCAGAAATCTTACCATTCATTGAATATTCAAGTAATCTGCAATCCTGAAAACATTATCACAGACATAGTGGCTAGTTACCCTGGTAGTGCACATGACTCCTACATCTTCCGGCATAGTGGCATACACAGACGTCTACTTGCAGGGGAATTTGGCGAAGGATATTTGCTTGGTAAACATATGTAATACTCTCTTGCACACCTGTCTACCATGGTGACACATAGCAGTGACTAATGTATTTTCTCATTACATCCAGTAGGCGATAGTGCATAAGCTGTGCGTTCTTTCATCAGGACTCCATATCTAAATCCTACTACACAAAGTGAGCAGCAATTTAATGAGGCACACATCTCCACGCGCAACGTGATTGAGAGGAAATTTGATTTACTAAAATCTAGGTTCTGCTGCCTCCACAAAACTGGGGGTTCATTACAGTATAGGCTGGAGACTTGCTGCAAAATAGTCGCCACATGTGCCATGTTGTACAACATAGCCAGTAATAGAGGCATTTCCCTGAAAGACTCTGACAGCGAGCCTGAGGTAGACATCCAGCCAAGACAACCACCACAAGCAGCATGCGGTCAAAATGCAGAGACGAAGATGGGCAGAGATCACGCAACATTACTTTTAAGGTGTGTAATCACTAAACGACACAGTATGTGCTCAAAGGTTTATTGTGACAATTGTGTGGTTGTGTTAATGTACACATACCATGTGCAGACAAGTACAGTGTGAGTACAGACAATTAAATGTCATTGCCTTGGCACTTAAACTTCAGTGGGATCTATTTACAAGATTCCTGTTACTGCACCAGAATTGTACCTGCCCATATGTCTACTTCTTCCGGCCACGCACTCCAGTGGCCCTCTCAGTAGGCTCAGCCATATCCCTCATTGAGCCTTCTGTGCCGGTGTTGCTCCTGGTACTTTGCCTCCTGGTATTTGTCACAGATACCAGTAGGCTGCTGAGGATGGAGGCCTCCTCACTGTCTCCCCCTGCGAGCATGTTGTTTCCACTAGCTGCAGCAGTCTGGAGTTGTTCCACTGCATTAGTGATCTGGATGGGGCTCCTGGCTACATTCCTGCAGCAATGGCTCATCTCCATCTGCATGCTGACAGCACGCCTCGAAAGCTGAGCTGTAATTGTACTCAGCCTATTGATTGCCCTGGTGTAACTGTCCAGACGCCCTGTCAAATTGTGATGCCTCCAGCCATGTGAGGCATGCTCACCCTGGATGACCCTGCACTACTCGTGCACAGCTGTTGCAACACTGGCTAGATTTTCCGTGTTTGCCCTGTGCCTTTCAACTACCACAGTGGTAAGCTCTCTCAGGCTGTCTTGTATGCCCCCCATTGTGTTGTCATTGTCCCCAGTTCGCCCTGCATAATCGTCATGTTCCTTCCTTGCAGGTGCTGGACCCTCAGCATCTTGTCCTCAAGCCCACTCCAGGCAGGTGCCCCATTGTCCTTTGCAGATGTGCTACACTACGCAGGGTATGTATTTGGGGCTATTTTAGTTACATTTAACATTGAAATATGTTTAGCAGTGGTCTTACCTTGGGATGTACCCGCCTGTTCACAGGTGTCTATCTGTGTTATCTCGACGACTGCCTCTGGCTGCAGTGCGGATTCCACCATGTCCTCTAGTAGTGTGTTTGCCCGTTTGAAAGATGGTCCCCTTCCAGTTTTTTTTAAGCTGCTGGCCTTTCAACCACCCTCTCTTTAGCTCAGCTATACAGGTCGTATCATCTTTTTCGCAGGTCTGAGATTGCACGCTGTGTTACCCCCACAGCATTAACCTTAGCTTCGGATTGCCAGCCAAATTTTTCTTCTCACTGACTCTGCAATCTGCAGGGGGAGTTTTCCAAAAAGCTTGTCGTGGGTCAACACCACTTACTCAATGAGGATTTCAAGTTCTTTTTCACTAAATTCGAGCTTTCTCTTCCTGCCTTCGCCTTTCCCATTGTCTCTGGCCATGCTGTTGTTTTCTCACTGCTTCTGCTCCAAACACAGCTTCTTCCTGCTGAACTGCACCAGTGTGCCCTCTCCTCTGACTCTCTCTGTGAACATGTATGTGCATTCACTGATTCACTTTCTGGTTGTGATGTAATTCCAATGCAGCAATATGGGTAAATTGCTATTAGCGATTCTGTAATAGCGAATTCGCTATTACAGATTCGGTAAAAGCGAAATCGCTATTGAGAATAGCAATTTTTAACCAATTCGCTAAAATATATGCGATTTTTTTTATGCCTTCACTTTTGCGATTCTGTAATATCGATTTCTTAAAAATCATTATTAAGGAATCGCAAAATAGTTTTTTGATGCATGTGCCCATTAGTGTTTCTGGCTCCCCCTTTATGATTTTGTACCAGCTTTTGATTGATGCTCTTTTACGGGCCAGCTCTTGTCTCTGTATCCCGAACTCTAATCTCAATTGTGTAGGTGATGTGTATCTTGGTAGCCCATAAATCATTCACAATGCTCCTGCTATGGTGCCGTCCAATGTTTCAGCATCTCTCCCTCTCATGGCTTCACTTCCATAGGTTAAAGAAGATATGAATTTCGCCTGGATCACCCTGATTATTGGGGAGAAGCTTGAGCCAGAGATCTTGTTCTTTAGGTTTCTTAGTGCCACAGCTGTCATTATCCTCTTTTTTTTATGGCTTTGCCTTGAGTGTCGAAGTTTCCTTCGTTATCGATGATAGCTCCCAGGTAATTATACTCTTGTACGGCTTCCAGCTTGCTTGTTGCCAGATGCCAGTGGTGGTATGACTTTGTTTTGCGAGTGTTCACGCTCACGACTTTAGTTTTTTCTTGATTAATGATAAGATCATTAACCTCTGAATATCGGGATGTGTTGTTGAGCAAAAGCTGTAGGCCAAAAAATGTCAGTCTAATGAGCACAAGATCATCCGCATAGAATAGATTTGATAGATGGAAGCGAGTTGCTTTCATTCAGCGTGGCCGATAACTCTGCCATAAAGAGATTAAAAAGTGTTGGGGATAACACGCAGCCTTGTTTCAGACAGGAGGTCGAGGGGATCTTCTTTGTTAAGTGATCTCCTGTGCCCAGTTTTACGTGCACCCAGGCGTTGCTGTGTAGGAGAATTCGCTGTTTTAGCAATAAAGATGGGATGTTCAGCCTTTTTAATTTTTGCCACAGTAAGTTTTTATTTATATGAGCGAACGCTGAGCTATAATCTCTTAGGAGTGTTTTTGTGCAGGAAGGTGCACAATTCTGCTGATTGTGCGCCAGTGCTGGGGAAAGGACAGGAATGCACCGTATTAGATCAATATGGTGCATTGCCGCCCTTTCACTTTGAAGGGGGTAGCGCAGCAAATTAACTTGCTGCGGTGCTCTATATTAAAACCCCATAATGAGGGCCCAAATATGGACAGCCAGTTCCTCAATAGACTATTGTTTGCGCTCTGGACACGGGGCGCCTAGCACAAGTGGTCCCCATTTGTCCAAGCAATGAACACACCCCTTTACCAGACTCCGCGATGCAAAATTTGTTGTGTTTTTTAAGCACTGCAGGCTAATATTTGCATTTTAACGAAAATGTTTGCCCACACTTCAGGATGTCTGCAATTCAGACAGAGGACCTTTCCTTCCCATTTACCTGTATTGTGCCTTTCTCTCCGCATCCCTGCATTTGGCCAAGACCGCCACAGGAGGACTGGAATGGCACCAGACATACATATCTTATAGGATCTCTCTGTGAATGAGAGATGTGCAGATAATTTGAGCCAGTGTTTAGCGACATTTCTCCTGTCATGTTAGGTCAGGAACGCCCACTTTGCATCTCATTAGAGATGCAAAGCTGGGCGTTAGGAATCCTGACGCTAAAGCAAGGTTTCACACGTTAGCGTGGCCTTGCTAATTAGACGATAATTTTTTATCGCCTGCTTGTAAATATGCCCCCAATTGGTTTATATGCATCTTATTTTGTGGAGGAACAACTACCTTTCTGAATTTAGACGTCCACAAAAACGTTTTTTCCGATCGACTTCCATCGGAACGGGAAAATGTTTTATGAACCTTGCCTCGGATGAATAATATCAATCACTAAAGGCAGCATATGCTTCTCCCTTTATTTCTAAACATAAGAATTTATGAGAACTATAATAAGTATTTTATTTTTAAGGTATGTACAGCTTTCTTAAAACCGATCCTGCTGTTTTCATTCTAACAGACCAGACGTGGTTTGTTAGCCATTTATAAGTGGCAAAATGTGCAGAATAAAAAGAGAGCCCACGAGGTCCTCCTGCCATTGTGAGTATATTTCCATCGAGATAAAGCTGTTATTATTGTGTCTAGCGGCGGCCTGATAAGTTGCTTTCTTCTCCATTGTAAGCCTACCAAGGTCGTGTAAAGTGAAAGACACTAAGCCAGCAAAGTTTTCAATAATAGGTTTTTCAGTATTAACCTGTCACTTTGGCATAACCTCGCACTAAAACGTAAACCTTTCTCCCTTTCCCAGCGGGTTATTGTTGCCGCCCCACTGCCCTATCTTTTTTGCTGTTTCCATTCAGGGAAGACTTACAGCTGATACCGCAGAATTAATGTCAATTCAGGGCAGCTGTGTGCTGTATATTCACGGGCACAATCAACTATTCCGAGATTACCTGTCATTTCAGTTTTGATATGCTTTAAATCCATCACTTCTCATGCTCCGTAACTTATTTTCAGTGTTGCATGAGGAGGAAGCCCGCCTTTGATCACAGCTAGCTAGTTTCTCATTATAAACAGAATTCCGAGACAGTTTTATATTTTTAATATAATGTTGAAATGAAACTGTTTGTGCTTTACAGATTTGTTTTAGGGGTGGGCGGAATTTGCGAAATCCACTTTCGCAAATTATCGCGAAAATGTTTAAAATGATCGCAAACAAGCGGAAATATCGCGAAGATGCGGATTTTTTTTCCCCGCATGTTCGCGAGATTTTCTGCATGGTTGCGGGTCGCCAACTTACCCATGTGGTTGCTCGCGGCCGCGGCCATCTTGTTTTGAGTTGTCTCGCGGTGCATGATCGCGAGAAGAAAGACGTGATCGCGCGACGCATGACGTCACTGCGGGCGCGAACTGTCGCGAGACAGCGCAAATGGCTAAAAACAATCCAACAACTTATGGAGAACGCGACCGGATCAAGAAAACTTGTCGGCAAACGCAGGGATTCAGGTAAGGCGATCGCGCGCGCGCGAGAATGTATTATTTTACAGCGCGAGCAAGAAACAAATTATCGCCAAGCTGCGGAAAGCGGAAATTTTGACATTTTCGCGCTCTCCGCGGAACACGAAAATGTCAAATTATCGCAATTTCCGCGAATGGAACGAAATTTTTGCCCAGGCCAATTTGTTTGTTTGAGTCTGGATCAATCTTAAACGAAATCATTACATATGTTAGGTGTATCTTGAATTATACACAATTATTATTTTTTTTTCAAGGAATAGAGGGGCATCCTCATGATTGAATAATTTGTTTCGGCAATAGTGCATATGGGTAGTAGGCATTCTCTGGTAGCAGACAAGTGTTCCAACCACAAGCTGTACATTGACTGTGGGCTAGATATTAGCGGAATTGCGCCATTTGTGAACGCAAAAATGCTCTTTTTTAGGTACAAAACTAAATTGCAATTTGGTAACGTGGTAATTCCAACGCAATTTAGGTTTGCGACCATATGCCAATTCGGTATTTGGAAGGGGCGTGTTTAGAGCATCCCTTTTAATACCAAATCAGATTGATATGTAATATGCAACCGAATTCAGGACTCAAAACATTAATCTTTTATTGCTTTATCAAAGGAGGTGGTAAACCATCCGCAAATGGGAAAGAGTTGCAAGGGACTGCTTCCCCTTTGTGAATGCTGACAAAAATATTTTTTAACAGTGGGCTGTAATTCTTAAACATTAAACATACACTTTTTTTTAAACACACTTTGTTTTCCTTTAAAAAAAAATTATTATTTATTTGAAAGCAGTCACAGGTCTGCTAACCTCAGCAGGCGTCAATCCCTATGATGGCAGCAATTTCTAGTGGTTCGCAATTTGCAACCTACATCATTAATATTCATGAGGTAGGTAGAATCGCGACCTATTATTAATCAGTGATTCGATAACCGACCTATTAGTATATGTGTTCATTCGCAAATTACCAAACTGGCAAATCGTGATTAGTATTTTGCAACCAGATCTTAATACATCTGGTCCTAGGTTAGTATGTGTCAGTCTTCATGAAGCAGCTCTGTTTCACTCGTCCATGCTTCATGAGCATTGTAAACCACAGCTTCTATTTTTTGAGTAGATTGCACCCTATTTCCCTTAAAATAAGAAAATAAATTGACAATTTGACCAGCAGCTGGAAAGTAACTAAATTGATACTGACAGCTATTATTGTTCTTCACTGTTACAAATACCAGCATAGATATTCTTCGTATTTTGAATTACAGTGTATTATAGGTAGCATTTCTGTGGAATGAGGGAAAAGGAGTGGGAAGAGTGAATCACGGTTCTTTGAGACATTCATCTGCATGTGTTTTATAAGACTGTGAAAAGCATGCATGTACTTTGAAAGAGGAGCATGATAGAAAAAGCAGACGGCATCTGGTGTAGAGCTCAAACCAGAGGGATGGCACAGTCTCTCTTGTATTTTTGATCTGGTTCCCTCCTTTATTTTGTAGAAAGAGATAGAATTTGGAGAAGGAAGAGGGGAAGTGAAAGTCTTTAAAGCAGAGTTGAGTATGGAATAGAATGCAGGTAGCTACAGGGATAGGACCTATGGGTAGGGATAGTTAAAGAGTTGGGGTATATGTTAAATTAAGGTCAGGGTTCCCATTTGGGTTAAGCATTGGATTTTTTTAAGGAAAGGGAATCTTAAAGGTTTGAGGTTATGATAAGAAATTAAGTTTTAGGCTTTTTGACTGGGTATGAGAAACTTGTAATGTAGTGTTAGTTTAAAGGACTGCTCACAGATTTGGGAGATGGATTAGAGTTAATGGGCCTGGATTAAGAGTTCCATTTAGCTCATAGTCAATTTTGCTGCAGCCAGTGAGTTTCTTGCTAATTGTTCCACTTTTTTCATCCTCAAATATTTCTCACAGTTTGCATTAAAATGATAAAATGTCACACTTTAAATTCTAATTTGTTACTCATTGCAATTAATCTCATTTTCTTTCAAACATTCTTCTTAAATAGGAATATTGTCAATGCATAAGAATGAAAAATTTCCTAGCTATCGTAACTGAAACTTTCAATTCTATTAAGGACGCGGAGGCGAGGATTATGCCTTCTTTCTTCATTTATTTTTCAAGTAGCAGCCATTAAAACAAGAATACCATTCAACAAACGTCCTTTCCCATGATGCCAGGGAAAGAAGTCAACAACATAACAAAAATCCAAGTCCAATCTGGAGCCGTCTGTCCCTTCAAGAGGTGTTGTCCTTCCTCTCTCGCCCTTTTTCTTCCTGCGACTCAGCTGACCTCAGAAGACTTTCAATCCTTTTTGGAGGACTCGGTCACTGTAAGGCAGAGAGAGATCACCGAATTAACCCTGGCAACGACTATGTTGCAAACCGTACAATTCAAACAGCAGAACATGAGCAATTGCAATTCATAACATGGCAGAGGAAATTCACAATGACCACCATCAAATGAAAAATGATTACTTACTTCTATAAACAGATCCAAGAACCTGGGTGGGTTCCTAAGTCTTTGGGGTGGGCTAATCCTCGCCTCCAAGTCCTTAATAGAATTGAAGCTTTCCGTTACGATAGCTAGGACATTTTTCATTCTATGGCAGGACCCAGAGGCGAGGATTATGCTAGTTTAAAGCTTGCCCACCACTAGGGCAGCAATGGAGGAGACTGGTTTAAAGTAAAATCTCTTAAAGGTCGAGTCCAAAGACCAGCATTCATGATGTCCTCCAAGCGGGCTCACAAAGCAAATGTTTTTGAGGCTATAGACCCGCGCACGGAGTGAGCGGCGAAACTCTTGGTGTCGATGCCCACCTCCTGCATAATCCATCGCACCCACCTGGCAATGGTTGGAGAGGTAACTGCCCGGAAAGGTTTCCTCAATGCCATCAACAGCTGTCTCTCCCCATGTGGACAGAGGTCTGCCATCGCGGCCTCGTAAGCCTTGATGCATTTGACAATGCACAACTTGGGCGCTGCTGGAAAAGTAGGGTAGGAAATTGCCCTGGAGTGGCATTTGGTACGCCTGGTAACATGGAATGTGACGCCTTCTGTGGCAAACGACCTACCTGAAATGTCTTAGGATCGAACATCCAACACTCTTCTGCAGTAGATGAGACACAAAAGGATGGTCAATTTGGCCGACAATTACTTCCTAGAGAGATAAGGGACAGCCTAATGCCCGTAGCAATTTTTTAACCAGTGGGTGCTCCCCCACAGGGAGACCTGCAACCATGGCTCGGCCTGTGGAGACAGCTAACTTGAAGGTATTAACCAATCGGTAGGCCAGACCCTCTGCAGCTAGGCCCGCCATGAAGTTTAAGATGTGGACAACATCTGTCCCCAAGGGGTCCAAACCCTGTCGCAAACACCAACCCATCCATCTGGACCATGCTGATCGGTACCGCTCCACTGGACCCTCTGACCAGGCCTTGGAGAGGAGACACGCAGCGTCACTTTATAGGCCCAGGACCTGCCATTTTGACCTGTAATCCTCCATGCCATGAGATGGGGATTGCTGGACAAGATCATCGGGTGAGGATTCCCAGCAGGGTCGTGCAGGAGAGAAGGACACTGGTGTAGACGGATTGGAGATGCCCATGAAAGTTCCATCAGAACTAGAAAACCAAACTTGCGATCTCCACATTGGAGTAATCACCACCAAGTCCACCTGCTATCTGCGTACCTGCGTCGTCAGGTGCATGATCATGGCGAACGGGAAATAACGTATAACCGTGTTCTGTCAACCAGGTCTGGAGAAAGGCATCAGAGGCTACAGCTCCCAGGTCCGGTCTCCAACTGTAATACCGGGGAAGCTGATGGTTGAGCCAGGATGCAAATAGATCGATTGTGAATGGGCCCCAAAGAGAAGAAAGGGCCTTGAACATGTATGGGAGAAGCTTCCACAAGCTCGCATCTTGCAGATGGCGAGATTGCCAATCTGCCACCTGGTTGGCTGAACCAGAAGATGCTCCGGTGTCACCGAGACATGATGATCCAGGCAGTGCTCTCAAAATGTCTTGGCCAGGCCTGCCAGAGCCTTGGACCTCGTGCCCCCTATGTGATTGATGTAATGGACCGCTGTTACATTGTCCATCTTCAGCAGGACACACAATTGAACCCGGTCTCTGGTCCAACACTTAACCGTAAAGGAGCCTGCATTACTTCCAGGCAATTGATGTGGAGGGTCCGTTCTGTAGCAGACCATCCGCCACCTGTGTACCTGTGTTGAACTCTCCTCAACGAGCTCCCCAGCCCGAACCGCTGGTATCGAACTCAATCAAAAATCCGGTTGAGACCCTAAAATGGCCCATCCGTTCCATGCCTTCATGTGTGAGAGCCACCACTGAAGTTCCTGCGGGCCTCCTCTGAAAGAGGAACATGCTGGGAGTACGAGAGGCCACGGCCGAGGTGAGCCGCCTTCAGTCGCTGAAGGGCTCGGAAGGGTATGGGGCCTGGAAACATGGTCTGCATCGAGGAAGACAGCAGCCCCACCACCCTGGTCAGCTGGTGAACGGTGACCTGCTGCCAAGACACCATACTTTGAATTTCTAGGTGAATCTTTACCATCTTTCTGGATTACAGACTCAAGGTGGATATTATCACAAACCCCAGGAAGGTAATGGACCGCGACGGGACCAGGGTTGACTTGGCCTGATTTATCACAAACCCCAAGGATTGAAAAAGGTCTATGGCCTGTTTGAGGTGTAGGGACAAGGTTGTTGAACATTGTTCCATCAGCAGCATGTCGTCCAGGTATACGATCATGCGAATTCCGGATGCCCTCAAGTGTTCTATGACTGGTTTGAGAACCTTGGTAAAACACCAAGGGGCCGAGGACAGGCCGAAAGGCAGCAAGGTGAACTTGAAAGTGTGGTTCTGCCACTGAAACTTCAGGACACGCTGATGAGGGGGGAAGATGGGGAACACCAGTTACGCTTTCTTGAGGTCTAGATGCACCATCCAGTAGCCAGGGCAAAGAAGATCTCGAAGCAGGTAAAAGCCTATTTCTGTACCCCCTTGCCTCCTTTTGCACCTTTGTTGTTTCTTACTGCACTGTTCTTGCTTCTTTCTGTACATCTCTTGCAACTTTCTACACCTCTCTTGCCTCTTTCTCTATACACAGGGCTACTTTTAAACTGACCTCAGGCACAGCAGTGCACACATGCAAGTGCAGAAAAGGGATGCTGGCCTCTAAACTGCCACACCCTATTATATGCTAGGGACTAAGAGGTAGTTGTAATCCTCCTGCCCTATTATGTACTAGGGTCTTAAAGGGGAGGTCATGCCAATCACAGGGGTACCCCAATCCATAGTCTAACCTAGTGTATGTATGTGTTTTTACTGTATACTAAGTGTATTTCAGCATAACACTGTTTCCAGGCCTGGTTAGGCAGAGCCCAGTGTCAGTCAGAGTCAGTTACCACCAGTACCAGTCAGTAACAAGTTGGAGGGTGCCCAGGGCACAGAATTACTTTGCAACAAGGCCTCTTTCTGCACCTTTCTTCCTCTTTCTGGACTTTTGTTGCCTCTTTCTGCATTTTTCTTTCTTTTTTCTGCGCCTTTCTTCCTCTTTCTGCACATGTCCTACCTCTGTATACATAGTTAGTAATTAGCATTTAAAAAACCTTAGAAATTCACTGACAAAACCATAGGTTTCAGCAACGTTATAGTTAGAAACTAGCATTTAAAAACCTTTGAAATTCACTGAAAAAAACATTGGTTTCAGGGACATTATAGTTAGAAATTAGCATTTAAAAAAACCTAGAAATTCACTGAAATAACCACAGGTTTCAGGGACGTTTTAGATAGTTGGACATTTCATTCGTACAAAACCAGAGAAATTCAGCTGTTATAGTTAGTTGAGCCCCCACAATGCACTCTGATGACATCACATAGTACACCATTCATGACATGGTCAGTGACATCACAGATGACATCACTGATGACATCATCCATGTGATAATCTGATGCACCTCCTCACACCCTAATATAACCTTTGATAGACCAACTCTAAAATACAGAATACCATTTTCGAAACCATAAACACACATTACATCACTCATGACATGGTCAGTGACATCACTGATGACATCTCAAATGATGCCGCCACTTTGCAAATGTGACTACTAGTTAAAAAACAATAGAAATTCACTTAAAAAACAAAGATTACAGGGATGTTATAGTTAGTAAATAGAATTTGAAAAACCTTAGAAATCCATTTAAAAAACCTTAGGTGATAGAGACGTTATAGTGATGAAAGAGAATTAAAAACTCCTTAGAAATGTGCTGAAAAAGCCAGAGATTACAAAGACATTTTGGTTAGGCTCAGATTTCACTCATTAGAAACCATAGAAATTCAGCAATTATAGTTACCCGAGCTAACTATAACGTACACCCCTGCACTGCTCTGTTTATGACCGAACATAGTACAGCACTCATGACATGGTCAGTGACATCACTGATGGCATTACAAATTTCATCTCAAATAATGTCACTGATGACAACATGCACAGAACCCCTAACATACCCACTCATACCCCTATACAACCTAACATATGCCCACTCACATACCCACACAACTGCTCTCATACCCATTCACAGACCCATACCATTATTCACACACCCACTCACACTTCCATAGAGCCTCTCACACACCCATTCATTCACTCACCCATACAGCAGCTCATAAAACCAGTCACTCACTTGGACAGCCAGCAACACACTCACCCTTACGGCTACTCACACACCCAATTATTTAGCTACACATGCACTCACACACCCATTCACTCACCCATACAGCCTCTGAACATAACCACTCACTCACCCATACAAGCACTCACACTCTTACTCACATACCCACTCAACCATTTACATACCTATACCACAGGGCCAGATCCTGCCATGTCCCGGGGTGCCCACCCTCAGCTCATAGCTCTTTGCTATGACTTGGCAGGAGCTTTACTGCTCCTACCAAGCTATAGCAAAGGCTACACTTTTAGCAAGCAGGAGCATAAAAATGGTCTTGCTTGCTAGAGATGGGAAAAAAAGCTTTTACAGAGAGGAAGCTGCCGGTCTAGCAGCTCCGCATGTATAAAAGTAGGCAGGGAATGAGGGGTCCTTCATGCTCTGCCCCTGTTACCCCCAACACATGTGAGTGGGTTTCCTAGGTGGTACCTGGGTACCCACAATAGAGGTTGGACCTGAGAATATGATCCCATACCATTACTCACACACCCACTCAGTCCTCCATAGAGGAATTCACACACCCACTCATTCACTTGTACAACTACTTGCACAAGCATTCATTCACCCATACAGCCACTCATACAACCAGTCACTCGCCCATGCAGCCAGCCACATAGCCAAACTCTCAACCATATAGCTGCTCACATACCCATATATTTACCTGAACAGTCACATACTCACTCACTCACTCACTCACTCACTCATTCACTCACTCACTCACTCACTCACTCACCCATACAGTCTCTGAACCCAGACACTCACACACCCAAACAAGCACTCACACACTCATTCACACACCCACACAACCACTTACATACCCATTAACACATCCATACAAGCACTAACATATCCGCTCACTCACCCATACAGCCAATCATGCAGACACTTAGTGGCTAATTTTGATGTCGGACGGGTGTGAGTCCGTCCGACATTGATCTGGAACTAGGACCGACTGACCTCCTATCAGCGATTCCAAACCAGCAATTAGGATGTGACCGAAGACTGTTCGGTCGCACTCCTATACTTTATATTGGGAGCATGCATTATGAACAGAATGCATACTCTCATTGTGAAGAGCTGAGGTGCAGTTTATCCCTCCACCCCGTGGCAGGCACCTCAAGGTGCCTGCCACCAGCTGCAGGGCCCCTTGGCCACCATCCGGAGGCCTTGCATCCATGGGGCCCCTGCTGGGTGCCCCCAAAGTCAACTTCCCACAACCTTTCTGTGCCGGACAGACCGGCACAGAAATCTGTCGGAATCTGACATTGTAATCCCTCGGGCAGAAAGAGCCACCCTTGTGATTACAGGAGGCTTTCTGAATGGCAGACAGGTTCTCCAAGACCATCGTAAGTCATTCAGAAATCCTGTTTGGATTCATTTCCGACTGACTCCATCAAAATGGGTCAGTTGGAAATGAATCCAAACACCAGATTACGATGCTGTAGGAACAGCTCTGACCGAAGGTCGGAGCTGTTTCATACAGCATTGTAATTGGCACCTTAGTCTCCAATACAGCCACTCATATAGCAACTCACTTAATCAAACATCCACTCAAACAGCTGTTTAGGCACCCACTTGCTCACCCATAAAGTCACTACACACCCACTTACCCACCGATAGACCCACTCACACCACCACTCAGTGACCACACTTACCAAAACAGCTACTAACACAGCATTTCATTCCCCCACACAGCTACTCACACACCAACTAACACACCCATACAGCCACTCACAAAAAGATACATACAGTCAGACAACCACTCACATAATATATGTAGTGCCATTGGAATTTTGCAGCAGGAGAGGCCCAACTTATGTGGCAGGATTAAGTAAATTATGCAGCAAGAAAAGACAAATTACATGGCATAATGCAGCACATGTTATAATAGTATTACTTCATAATTTTGTCATCTATAAACTTGGTTACACTGTCTGGGCATTGGTTGCACCTCATTAGTACCAGTTTAGTATCCAAATATAGCAAAAGGCAAAAAGAAGAGGACCAGTCCAGCTTTGCATGGGCCTTTCACTGTGAAGCAACATGTTTAGCTGCATTTTTAGTAACTTTTGAAACATTAGAGCTAGTAACAAAAATGTTTTGTTAACATCTGCATATTATGCAGCAGATGATGGAATATGTGGCAAATGCAGCATACCTATAATTGTGCGAAATAGTGAAAATTGCTACAGCCACAAAATCGCATAATTCTAGTGGCCCTGAATATATGTTAGAAGTAGTATCAATCAGTAGTACTGCACCTAGTATACTAATTTAACTTTTGTAGTAGGTTAGTATATATATTTAACACCCATAAACCCATTTGAGATGTCATCAGTAATGTCATCAGTGATGCCACTGACCAGCTCATGAGCGATATAATATGTGAGATCATAAGCAGCACATTGTGAGTGCATACGTTATAGTTGCTTGGATTTTAAAATTTCAGAAGAACTTACATTCCAGACTATGCTGAACATATTAAATCACACTATGCTTTGATACAACCAGATTTTTTGTCATCCTCCTGGATGCCTGAACACACTGATATACTCAGATCTTTACAATCTGATTTGCTTCAAATGCAACATTTACATACACTGCTTAATAGAACCAATTTGGTCATCCGGATTTAACCGGGTTCTATTGGTTCTTCCTATGTTACGTTCACTGAAGGTGAAACTGTACCCATTACATATAAATCGCATTTATGTTCCCTGGTGGAAATGCGTTTTGCATCTATTGAAAAAATACTAACAGCAGTCCAGTTGGCTGCCCTAAAGGAATGACCTTTAGCTCAAGGTAAATACATTGTGCCTGATTCACAAAACTAAACTTAGACCTGAAGTCTAAGTTTAGACCTAACGTCTAACTTTACTGCTACTAAAGTTAGACTTCTGGTCTAAGTTTTGACCAAAAGTCTAACTTAGACCTAACGTCTACCTTTAGTAGTCGTAGTAAAGTTAGACTTTAGGTCTAAGTTAGACTTTTGGTCTAAACTTAGGCCAAAAGTCTAACTTTAGTAGTAGTAATGTTAGACTTTAGGTCTAAACTTAGACTTTTGGTCTAAACTTAGACCAAAAGTCTAACTTTAGTTGTAGTAAACGTAGACTTCAGGTCTAAACTTAGACTTTTGGTCTAAGTTTACGTTTGTAAATCAGGCCCTTGATTCCCATTTCTCCTGTACCCGCCTTTGAGGTTTACACTAAAGCTAGCGTTCCCAATAAAAAAGCCTGTCATCCCTGGTGGATTTAATGGGCTACATCCTTAACAGCATTTGATGTTGACAGTTCTTTACAAACACAAGAATTCTTACAGTACGAGCATTTTTATCTTCTACCTTCTTCAATACTTCCACTTGATGAATACAAATGTATTATCTATACCGATGGTTCGGCCCAACCAGCTTATGGGCTCTAAACAGCAATACTCTGCAGCATGCGCAGTCGTTTTAGGCACTATGTCAGATGGGTTTTTCAACTGACTATTGCTCACACTCGGTCTCTAGGAGACTGTTCTGCGCAGTTGGCTGAACTGAAAACTTTGCTCCTCACACTTGAACATATAAATCCCAAGTTCCCTACACTTATCGTGTGTGATTTGTTTTACTGTGTACAATCATTTAATGATAATTTGCATTTTTGGCAACAAAATGACTTTAAGGATTCCAAAGGTAGCACAATCGAGCATAAAATGCTTTGGATTAAGGTTCAGATTTTAAGGATGAATTGCGACATACACATGTAATCCATACTTTGGATCATCAACTTTTGTGAGCACATGCACTAGGGTATTCTATGGGTGATGGGGCAGCCAAATCTGCAGTAACCACTTGTTAAATAGCAGCAGTAACACATTGTAAAATATGTGTTGATAATTCAATCTTGACTGCTGTCCATGCTTTTCAGACCAACACTGCTTTACCTAGTGGTTTTAATTCCAAACATTCATATTCCCTAAACTAGCATCAGGTTCCTTTTGTAACTATACCTGGGGTGGGAGATCGCGTGATACCCAACCTTGCCCGTATGAAGGTGTTGCTTCCGCACATTTGGCAGTGGCTGCCAATATTTCCCTTTTACAGCAACATTATTGATGGAAAAGTTTATACGAGCAAGCCAAAAATATTTGTTATGTTGTGACATTTGTCACAAATTAAACGTTCAACTGTGTTTCATCCACCACAGATGTATTTATTTATTTTGAATCAGTTGTGTTTATCTTTATCATTGCGGTCCTCTAATTTCAGATACTGCTTTAAAGTTTATTTTGGCTCCAGATCATTCTTGCTTCAGGTTCCTCTGGGTTTGGCCACAGCGCTCGGCTGACACTCGAACTGTTATTAAAGATTTGCAAGTCTTTGTCGGGACTTATGACTGTTGTGCATTCCATTTGGTCCAAGGTCCGGCTTTTGCTTCTAAGGCCTACCATGATTCAATTAAGTCAATGGGTGTGCAAGTGCATTTTTCTTCTCCGTATAGGCCTGAGGGCAATTCTGTTGTGGAGATAATGAACCGTGACTTAAAGCAATCCTTAAAGATAAGAGTATTCTGTACAGGGCGTGGGTTAGTTGAATCATCTCTATGGTGTTCAACAAGCATTAAATGATCTCCCTAAAAGATCTCTCGGTGGCGAACCCCATACAAAATGCTCATTGGCATCAAGCTGTATGTTCCAGACCTTGATGGTCCAGACATTGTGGTGGCAGCCGCGACCGTTGATGTAGATAACCACTGTGCTGTCTTACCAGATCTACCAAAGTGGAGTGACAATCTGACTTGCACACATTTGCCTCCAGCCCTTTCATTGAGTATTGATACTCAAATTCCTGTTTCTGGTTGGCTTCCCAAGGTTGGAGACCTTGTTCGCGAAAAAGTATCTCTCAAGAACTTATTTGGCCCAATATAAAGTGCTCCTGCTCCAGTCCTTGGTATCCAGGGTACACGAACTGTAATTTTGCCACCACTTCCAAGTCATAAAGAAAATTGCGTTGTTTCAGTTTAACATGTCAATTTGCACCATATGTCCAATACTCCATAGTATGCCCAGAAGTGGCCCTTCACAATACTTTTTTTTGCTGCCCGTGAGTTCCACAGTTGCTGATTCTCCCCGGCTACCTGGGCGAAGGTCGAGATTTCTGTTTATTTGGTAGCTGTTTCTACTTCCCCATCTTCTACAATGGATGTCATTTAAACTTATCTGCCATTGGAGGCACCTTTTGAGTTACATTGTTCACCTCCAACTGCTGAACTTCAACCACCTCTTTTCCATTTGAGTTCCTCCGGGTACTATATGGGTCAAGACCATTTCTCATCAGGCAGCTCTTCAGTGTCTTTGGTTCTGTATCCAACTTTAGTGCAAATTTGTATTTTTATTCATGTAGGTTGGATTTGTGACTGTCTTTTTCCTTCTGATCAATGGCCAGTACCTCGCAGAACGCTCTTCTACAGAACTGGTCGACGGGGTGTTGTCTCTCCATTCCTCTTCACACAAAATGAAACAAGACTTGTCTCTTGTGAACATTTCAGCTGTTCCAGTGACTGGTGGGATTGTTTGCGATGAAGTTCCATTCAATATTTCTGGTCCCACGGAGACCCTGCAGATTCCATATGTCATCAAAATTTCTATGGTTGTCGTAATAGTACCAGGGTTACAATCAGACTATTTGGATTTTGATACTGTGAATTCAATGCTTTCTGAATTGCAATAATATACTGTGTTTGTCCCGGAGGATTTACATCTTACTTCCACAAATGACGCTGAGATAGTCTGTTACCATCATTATGTACATCATTTTCTGCAGAGAGCACGTGGGCAACATCCACATTCTAATTATACACAGTGGGAACATTGGCCCACTCCACCACAAGAAAGTTAACAAACACAGAAGAAATAAATACACATATTTCGCAAGTTACGACCTTACAGAACCAATGTCATACTATTTTAAATTGGTTTCAACCCAGTCGAAAAAGTACATGCTTAGTCAGACTAAGCTGATACATGTGGCTTCATTTGTTGAACAACTGACATTTAAAGGTTATGATTATTGGAAAGACAATATCGATCTGAAATCCATTTGGGGTACAAAACCCTGGCAGGTCCAGGGTATTGAAACTCTATTTTGAGCTGTTTGATTCCCACACAAATTATTTTTCTGAATGAAACGGTCCAAAAAACTACTTGGCTGGGATTGGCAAAAACTGGCCCGATAATTCCTTCAATGACCCATTTTGATAAATGGCAATCTTACAGAAATTATGCAGAAGACCAGTTAAATAGTATGATACAAAATGGTACATTAAACTCCACATTTGCATCTCCATGTGGGTGGTATTTTGGCTATTAGACACTTACAGTTGTCATGCTCATTTTCTAAATTTAACCTCCGGTTTCCAATCAAGTAGACTAGATCCACGGTACTCACAGTCCACCCTTTTGAACACTATTATCACCTATGCATTTGAGACAAATTGATCAGGATAATTTTGATAAAGTACTTGCTGTAGTAGACAACAGTATTAATACTTTATCGTCTTGTAATTATAATTTGAGCAGCATCGGGTCATCTGTTATTGATGTTGTACAGAATGACATGATATGTCGACATTGTATCATGGCCAGAGTCAGCTCAGATCCATTTTGCAGTTTAGTTGGACACTTCAAACACCCAAAAATGGTTGCATTACTGCTTTGTTTCTGTCTTTTAATCTAAAGCACACACAACAGACAATGGCTATGAAAGACACCACATATACCATGTTATATTTAGAGAAATTTGAAAAAATCCCATTCATTGTAGCCAAAACACCTTCCGCTGTACGGTTAAGACACAGAGTTATCTCCTTCCTTGCCCATATCGACATTTCAGTTCACAGCGTGCATGAAACATTTTCCTGAAAGGTAGATATAAATCCTTTGGCAGAAGCTACATCCATAAGTTATAGCCCCTACCATTTACCTATCACTGTGAACGTGCTGATAGAGAAATTTTTCTTATGAGAGAGGAGTGCGACTCTTCTGCCGGGCATTCACTTGTTTGTCAACACGTTAAAATCCACGGTGCTTATAATGTTTTGGCACCTGTTCTTTAAAAGGAACTCCAGTACTCGCAATTCTTCCCTTCATTACTGTTCTTTCAAATGGAACCTATCTCATGCCCCAAATATTGTATTTGTTTCCTAGTTAGTCCCTTGTTGCAACAACGTCCTGTTTCCCCCTCCACATGGAATAATAGATAGCTTGTTGTGGCGTTCCATTCCAACTTTGAAAGCGGATTTCAATAAGCTTAGCAGACTCAAAGCATTATTGTTTCAACAAGAAGTGGCTCTTACATCTGCCCTCAAGACCGTCGAATTGCAGGTGGCTATAACTACTGTTGAAATTCAATCTTTATTAAATGCACATCTTCCCCTGTATTTCACTGAATTGATGCATCAAATATTTCATGCTCCTGATTCTGCAGGTGTAGCCCATTTTTTTTAAACTTGTAGGCTCTGGCCTCGTCACTTCTTTCAAAACTATCTTTGGAGTAATTTTGGATTTCTATTTTTTCAAGCCTGTTCAATGGGTTTCCGTTCCTGCTGTTCCTCATTTGCGACATTCTCATCTGGTTACTGCTGTTCCATAATGGACGCTCCTTCTGCACCTGCCCTGGACCTACCTTCACTCCAGAACTACAGTGATTGTGTGCTTTAGCTCTTTGGTATGATTCTGCTGCAGGCATGGGATGTGGATTGGTGTTTAACCTTCTGCGTGCTTACTTCACCAGTGTACAACCTGTATTTCACTGGTTCCCCTTTCAATGGGCCCTGGACATATTCCTGGCTCTACAGACGCCCGTTGCGTTGGATCACAAACTGCTGATGAGTCCTTTAGTGACCCATTATCAGGACTGCTCCTTTAGTTTAGAGAAAATTTGTGGGTCCCTGGGGGGCCAACTAGCCCACCAGGTACCTCCAGTAAGCACCACGGAGCTGCTTTGCAGAGTGTTGTACAAAGGGGCATGGCCTCTGAACACCTCTCTGCAATGCAGCTCTCCGGCGCATACTGGAGGTACCTGGTGAGCAAGTTGGCCCCCAGGGACCCTCAGGTTTGAAGAGGAATTAATTCCCCAACTTAAAAAGCGCCACAGGGCGTGTTTGCAGACATGTCACCTCAGGCCCCGCCCCCTTCCTTCACCATTGTGCAAACGAGCCCCCTGGCGAGTTGTAAGTTGGGGAATTAATTGAATTCCTCTTCAATACTGAGGGTCCCTGAGGGCCAACTAGCCCACCAGGTACCTCCAGTATGCGCCAGGGGGGTGCGTTGCAGAGAGGTGTGCTGAGGCCACGCCCCTTTTTACACCTCTCTGCAACGCAGCTCTGTGGTGCGTTTTAAGTTGGGGAAATAATTCCCCTTCAATCCTGAGGGACCCTGGGGGCCAACTAGCCCACCAGGTGCTTCCAGTAAGCGCCACTGCGCTGCGTTGCAGAGAGGTGGTCCAGGCTGTGCCCCTTTTTACACCTCTCTGCAACGCAGCTCTGTGGCGCTTACTGGAGGTACCTAGTGGGCTAGTTGGACCCTAGGAACCCTCAGGAGTCAAGGAGACTTTATCTCCCAACTTAAAACGGACACATGGTGCGTTTTCACAGTGGTGAAGGGAGGGGATGGGGCCTGAGGTGACGAGTGCAAACATGCCCTGTGGCGCGTTTTAAGTTGGGGAAATAATTCTCCTTCAATCCTGAGGGCCCCTGGGGGCCAACTAGCCCACCAGGTGCTTCCAGTAAGCGCCACTGCACTGCACTGAAGAGAGGTGCTCCAGGCCGTGCCCCTTTTTACACCTCTCTGCAACGCAGCTCTGTGGCGCTACCTGGAGATACCTGGTGGGCTAGTTGGACCCAAGGGACACTCAGGATTTAAGGGTACTTTATCACCCAAATTAACACGGCCTCAGGGTGTGTTTGCACACATGTCACCTCAGGCCCCTCCATCCCTTCACCAGTGTGCAAACGCACCCTGTGGCGTGTTTTAAGAGGTAGTTTTAATCCCCCTGCCATATTATGTACAAGGGGCTTACAGAGGAGGCCATGGTAATCACAGGGGTACCCTGACGTATAGTGTTCCCAAGTGTATGCTGGTGTTTTAACTGTATTCTAAGTGTCTTTTAGCATCGCACTGGCTCTAGGAATGGTTAGTCAGAGTCAGTTACCACCAGTACCCATCTGAAAAAGTTGAGGGTACGGGATGATTTTGCAACAAGGCCTCTTTCTGCTCCTCTGTTTTTTCTTTCTGCACGTCTTCCTTCTTCCTGCACTTTTCTTCGTCTTTGAGGTCTTCTGTTGCTTCTTTCAGCATTTCTTTTGCTACTTTCTGTTTGTTTTTTCTTTTTTCTTCACATGTCGTACCTCTGTAGGCATTGGTAGAAACTAGCATTTAAAAAACCTTAGAAATTCACTGAAAAAAACATAGGTTTCAGGCACGGTATAGTTAGAAATTAGCATTTAAAAAACCTTAGAAATTCATAGGTTTCAGGGGCGTTATAGTTAGCTGGACATTTCACTCGTACAAAACCCTTGAAATTCCCCCGTTATAGTTAGTTCAGCTAACTATAACTCGCGCGCCTGCAAGGCACTGCTGATGACGTCACATATTACATCACTCATGACATGGTCAGTGACATCACTCATGACATCACTGATGACATCTCAAATGACATCACTGATGACATCACTGATGACATCATCCTTGCGATAGAGTGGCAGATCTCCTCTCACCCTAATATAACCTTTGATACACACACTCAAAAATAGAAACTAACATTTTCAAAATAATGGACATACCAATACCACTTACAACACACCTATTTAGTAATTTCAAGATCTACACACACATCCACTCATTCACCAACAGTCCTATACAGTCACTCATACATGTACTCACACATCATATGTACTCATACACCTATACATCCTGTTACACAATGACACTCATCCATAGAGTTACTCACACACATAGTTACACATGCAAACAAAGTATCAAACATCCATTAAATTGCAGATACAATTATACACACACCACCACACTTACTGCTACAGAAACTTACAAATACTTACTCTCTTAAGCAATCACTTATAGAAACACGGATTAATTTATACAGGAACTCTTCCAATCTCTCACTCTCACATATACTCACCTATATACACCAATACTTACATATACTAGTTTAAAACATATGTAGTTACTCATGAAGACACTATTGAGACAGTCATTCACTCACTAACACACCCATACACACACTCATCCACCCATACAGTCCTGCACACATGCTGTCCTCAACACATAAAAACAGTGAGTCACTCATTCATGCATCTATGCACTACGTAACACCCCCACCGAACCATACAGACACTCAGACATACTGATACTCAAAAAACCAACTAATAACCTATATAGACACTCATGTAGCTACTCACCAACCCATGCAGCCACTTATACACAAAGTGAGAGACTGAAACAGATATTTATATATTTAAACATTACTCACTAAGCCATGTATTCACTAAGATACACTTAATCAGTCAGTTATACAATCAAATTTTCAACAAAAAAATCATCCATTTAGACACTTATAAACTCATTTATTCTTCCATCGACCTTGAGATATACATATATAAAACATATTTAATTTTCCGAAAAACTCACATTCACTAGATGATGTCATCAGTGATGTAATCAGTGATGTCATCTGAAATGTCATCAGTGATGTCATGAGTGATGTCACTGACCATGTCATGAGTGATGTAATATGTGACATCATCAGCAGTGCATTGCGGGTTCGTGAGTTATTGTTAGCTGAACTAACTGTAACGGGGTAATTTCCAGGGTTTTGTACGAGTGAAATGTCCAGCTAGCTATAACGCCCCTGAAACCTATGGTTTTTTTCTGTGAATTTCTAAGGTTTTTAAATGCTAATTCCTAACTATAACGTGCCTGAAACCTATGTTTTTTTTCAGTGAAATATATATATACCTATATATATATAGAGAGAGAGAGAGCTTAGCAATGTAACACAGGGATATACAGATATTTTCTGAGAGAAGATCACAGCTGTATCTTAGATGTAGAATGTTCATCTGTGTATGCTAAGGTACTGGGAATGCTACCAAACCCAGAGATCGTTGCTCTATAATCAGTTTGCTTCTGTAGAAGAGGAAGGGAGTTAGCCTATTCTGTCTTATAATATGACAGGGCTTTTCATATTATACGGTCTATTGACAATGCTGATGGTATTTTTGCAAGGCAGATGTTTTCTAATTGTGGCACACATACTGCACTCTAGAGCAGGATAGTTTAAATAAACATTTCAAACTTCCTTCGTGCTTCCTTTTGTCAGAGTGGTATTTGCAGTAACATGGGAGTATAGTCTGAAGGTAGCACTGTTAGAGAGGTAATTGTTTATTGACAATTGAGGACAGCTCTGCAAATGAGGTAGATCATCAAATATAGGTCTGTGAAACAGGTATATTGTTAGGGTTGTGTGAATCCAGATCAAGTGCACTTCCGTTAATGAGTTGAAATATTAAAGGGTTGTAAATGTAGACAGAAGCAGCACCGTTAATGAGGTGCTTCGGCAGAGCTGTGTGAATGTAGACAGAAGGCAGTTCTGCAAATTAGATAAATCAAAGGTGTGTGAATGAGGACTAAAAATAACTCTGTAAATGGATCTTATTGCCAAGGGTGTATGTCTGAAGGTTGCCCCTTCACTGTGCATTGTCAATGCTATATATGCACCTTCATTTTCCAGACCTGCCTTTGAGGTGCTTTGAATGAGGTCTGTGAAAGAAGTGTGCTGGGAGCTCTGTGACAAAGATAATTCAGCAGTGGTTCCTGACCAAAAGCACTTTCATAACAGTATCAAAACGTTTTCCGTTTCACAAACGTAAAGTATTTCCACTTTCATGTAATCCACAATATAGGTGCAAATAATTTAAAAAAAATCTCACAAGAGTATCAACATTCGTATACAGTAGGGAACTTCTTTTTGGTAAAAGATGGATTGCACCATTTTGCAAAAAACAGAAAAAACAATAGATGGTATATCTCATTTAGCTCATCCAAACACCACATCTACTCAAGCAAGCAACAATGACCTCCTTCACCACAAATTCCCTCACTACTACTCTCCCACAGTTCTTCTCATCTCTCCATAGTTCCTCTCTGACATACATTTCATTTTTTATAGAACTACTCATAGTTCACTCACACTCATTTCAATGATTTGCATGGTACACTTTCTTTGCAGCAGGCACATTAATCCTCGGTGCTACTTTATGATGAGTCAAAACTGCCACTAGAGAAGACTCTGATCTTTCTCCAGCAGGGACATTAATCACCAGAGTTATCTTGATAATGTTATTGTTCCCTGAAAACTGCTGGACATAGGAGGAATTCTGCAGAGTGTGCTTTTAAACCTATACATTATTTTTAAACACAGCGCCCCCCACCCATGCCCAATAAATCTGCACAGGTTCCCCCTCCATAAAGCCAGCCCTGTAAGCAAGCTTGCACTGGCCCTGCAGTGCCACACTTTTGCGTTTCTTTGAAGTAAGCTCACACTGGCTGATTCTGAGGTGGCACACTTGTTCCATGTCTTTGAGGGAGATGTTAACTGGTCTCTCATCTCATCTCATCTCTACACATCTTTCAGGGAAGATTGCGATGCTCTTGACCTGTGTGCTGTATGTCTTATACATTTGAGTGAAGGAGCTGCTGCACACCTGCTTCCTCTTCTATATCTCTTTCTGTGTGTTTTTGGTCAGACCAATAGTCTGTTTTAGCTGTCTCAGCACTCTAATACAGACTCAAAGATAACACATATGTTGTTTAGAGAAAAATTACTTTCGGTAAGCCCATGTCAGTTATCATCAGTAAGAGTATTAGTCAATATTAGTTCAGCTTCATACATACAGCTGGGAAGTGAATAAGCTTTTTCAGCCATTGGCTTTGTTGCCAATATTTGGCTCTTTCTAGTGAAGACCACGAGTCTTTAGGTTGTCAGGTAACGGTATTTTGAGAAACAATATTTTGAATACTTACACTGTTTCCCTCTCCATCCACAGGAGTCCAATCTCAGGAGATATTTTCTTTAGCTCACGTGCAACTGCAGACAATGCTGCTGCAAGCTTCAAAACCAAGCCACCATCTTGAAAAGGTAGTCTGCATAATATATCATTTTTACTGTTCCAAGAAGACAGGCCAGTTGAAAGCTTTACTTGCTAATTATTTTATTGATTGCAGGAAACAGTGGTCCCTGAAACCAAACGATAGAGCAAAAAATGAATATAGTCAAAATTGGAACTATATTATAGCCAATGTCCAGCCGGGCATGGCAACTTTAATAAGTAGAAATTCTTGACAGTAAACAAGGAAATGTAAGTAGAAATTCGGTGGGACACAAGCCTGTATCCTCTGACTTACATACCAAGTAGACAGAAAATGACAAAACACATTCAGGCAATTACAGTGATGTTTCTTTGAGAAATAATGAATAGCGAAACATCTGATATTCAGATTGCCACCTTCACACTATATTACATACAGCAATATTTAAGGTGTAGGGTGGGCAAAAGAGTCGACGGCGTTTCGATCCTTACGAGAAAGATACAGGATCATCATCAGGACTAATTTAGTTAAATTGCCCTTATTTTGAATGCCTGAGTAAACATTGGACATAAGGCAAACGTACAACCAACATAAATATGGAAAAAAAAAATGAAAATAATAAAGGGGAGGGAAGGGAAAAATGGAAAATAATAATCAATCAATTTGTAATTACGTAAAAACATTACATTTCGCATCAACAAGGTACTGCGTCAGATCAAGTGCTCGTTCAAGTGTGCATTGTTATGCAGAAGTGACATCGCAAGTAGTTGTTAGATGGCAACTAATGTCTAAACAGAAATACGGAAATAGACGATTTTAAGTTTACGTTAAAAAAGACATTATGACAACCGTGGTATACTAGTCACTACATGCGCGGTACGATGTGGACCCGTGAGACGCACGAGGACGTTAAGTGAAGAAGCGTGTGGAATCCGAAGGGTCAAAGGAGGGGTGGCGGGGAACGAGGGTGAAGAGGGGGTAAGTGGATGGGGGATTACCTCATGTTGCCATGGAGGCAACGGAAAAGATGCCGATTCACGAAAAGGTAACGTTGAGTTAAGGTTTACGGTAGGACAATGCCTGTGAAATAAATGAAAACCATAAGAAGGGCGAAGTATAGTAGTGAGAGCGTTGGGCGTGCCGTGAATGAAGGGCTTACCTACGCACAATTCTTCCGGGAGGAAGGACACGGATAGGTCTAAATGAAAGAGAGTGAAAGAAATAAATAAGGGTCCAAGTGTGAGGAGCGGGACATCTGGATCGTGAGTGCGAGGTGGAAGGGCTTACCTCAATCAACTTGCAGAAATGGGTTCCGTGGCCATGCAGTGTGTACGGACGATGCCGGATCAACTGTGGGGGCAGATAGGTGAAGCTACCTAATGTAGCTGTCTCAGGTCATGTGGGTGATCACATGGTGTAGCAGGTCATGTGGGCGGTCACATGGTGTATCATGTGACCAGGGAGCAGCGCCGTGCGAATGTAAAGGCAAAGGACGGCGGAACCAAGGCGCCATGTTGGAAGGGTAATTAAATAAAGAGGAAAGTGGCCAGCGGATAGCGGGACGAGTGGAAAGGAAGAGGAAATCAGTGAGAAAGTGAATAGTAAACGCAAATCGTATATTTATAAAGAATTTACAGTATGTACATACATATAAATGAAACATGTGGTACAATAACCATCAGACATCCAGTGATGGGTAACGATTGCCGTTAGTCACGGAGCCTGGTGTAGAACCCACGGGGTTGTGACCTGGAGTAGGTATTAGTCATTGTTCAGAAATTTTGTGAAAATGAATCCAAAAAAGTTCATAGTAAAGAGGTCCAGTCCTCAAGGCGATTCAGCCCACTGTGTATGCTTCCTGTTTTGAGAATCCATTTCAATTCCTCTTTGTTTAGCAGTTGGGCGAGATCGGCGCCCCTGGGTGGGATCTTCACTACAGAGATTACTGTCCAGCGTATTTCATTCTCAGAGTGGCCCTTGGCCTCAAAATGTTCAACCAATGGAGCGTTCGGAGTTTTGCATCTTAATCTGCTTCTGTGTTGGCAGATTCGTACCCGAATTTTTTGTGTGGTCTGACCTATGTAGATCATATCGCAGGGACATAAGATAGCATAAATCACATTACAGGTGTTACAATTACTGAATTGTGTGAGTGGTTTACGTATATTACCATATACAAATTCCTTGCAGTCATTGGTAAAACCACATACTGAGCAATTGCCACATTTATTATGACCAGTCAAAGAGGGTAACGACCAATGGTCATGAAGGGTACCAGTGTTTGTGGTGCTGGGGAGAGCTGCTCTGACCAAGTGGTCCTTGATGTTTTTGTTTTTCTTAAAGGCAAAGAGAGGTTTCTCTAGGTTCAGTATTCCAGCATTGACTACACTCCAATGTTTTAGAATGCTTTTCCGTAGTTTGTGTGAGGAGAGGGAAAAAGTTGTAACGCATACTATGCGATTCTCTGATTTCCTGTTTTTGGGTTCCAAGAGAGTGTCCCTGGGACAGTACCAGGCTCTTTTGAGGGAGTTTCGGATCAGTCTTTTGGGATAGCCTCTGGAGGTCAGTTTGTTGCTTAGTACTTTGGCTTCCCTGAAATAATCTTCCTTAAGAGTGCAATTGCGTCTGATGCGGAGATACTGAGAATAGGGAAGAGAGTCTCTAAGGGCTCTGGGATGATTGCTGCTGTATTTCAACAGAGTATTGCGCTCAGTTGGTTTTCTGAACAGGCTAGTCACCAGAATCCCGTCTCTGTGAATTATATTAAGGTCAAGAAAAGGAATGGAAACTTTGTTATGTGTGAGTGTAAATTTCAAACCACCACAGTTGTTGTTCAACCAATGGAGGAAATTTTCGAGCATTGCCTGGGTGTCATGCCAAATAAGGAAAATATCGTCTATGTATCGTTTCCAGTGTGACAGGGCAGAGAAAAAAGGGATTAAGTGGGACCAGTATACAGTTCGTCTCCAGAGCATTCATGTAAAGGATCGCCAGATTCGGGGCAAAAACTGCCCCCATCGATGTTCCTTTAGTCTGCTGATAGTAATGCCCGTCAAACAAAAAGAAATTCCTGGTCAGGCAGATCTCAAGAAGTTGTAAAATAAAAATCGTTGGAACTGCGTGTGGTCTGATGCGTGTCTCTAAAGTATCTTCAATAACGAGCAAAGCCTCTCGTTGGGGGATGTTAGTGTAAAGAGACTCCACATCAAGAGTGCAGAGTGTATCTGTAGAGGGATCAAAACTCTGGTTTTCTACCAATGTAATCATCTGCATGCTGTCTCTGACATAATATGGTGTAGATGGGACGAACTCCTTTATGAAAAAATCTACATACAAGCCTAATGGCTCTAGAATGGAGCCGCAACCGGAGACGATAGGGCGTCCAGGGGGGTGTTCAGTGTCCTTGTGGATTTTAGGTAGGGTGTAAATAACTGGTATCCGAGGGGCCTTAGCATTCAAAAACTGGTATTCGAGTTTAGAAAGGAACCCTTCGTCTAGGCCATATTTGGTGGTTTGTTGGATCATTTGTTTGAGTTCATTAGTGGGGTTAGTGGGTAGTCTACAGTAGTGATCTGTATTCCCTAGCTGTCTTAATATTTCGTTTTTGTAGGTAATGGTGTCCTGGAGTACTATCCCTCCCCCTTTATCAGCAGGTTTGATGACTATCGTGTTGTTATTCTTAAGAGTCTGAAGTGCTGATTTTTCTGCCAATGAGATATTGTAAGGTATGTAGTGGTGTTCTTTGGCCAGTTGTGTCAGGTCATTTAACACCAATTTTTCAAAGGTGGAAATCTCCGGTGGGACCATATTGGCCGACGGGGAGAAAGTGGAAGGAGGCCTCAAAGGAGTATTGGGTGCCTTTGGTAAAAAAGGATTTAGCAAGAAATAGCTGTGCAATCTCAGTTTGCGAAAAAATCTCAAGACTTCTGTTTGTAGGTCGAGAAAATTAGTTTTTGTGATGGGTACGAATGACAAACCCTTGCTAAGTATCGATAATTCTGAGTCATCCAAGTGGTGTTCAGTGAGATTGAAAATAGGGAGTGAGAGATTGGTGAGGGAGGAGGTGGTGTCCGTGTGCTCAGATTGGTCTACCAGCGGTAGTAATTGCGTCGGGTTTGCCGTTCGCCTGGTTGGTTTTGCCAATGGGCACGTTTCAGACCCCCTCTCCTTGGTGGCTCGTGCTGGCCACGTCCTAAAAAAGAGGTTGAAGGTTGTGGATTAACTGGTGTTCTATTTGCACTACTAGTCCCTTCGCCTGGGTCTGAGCTATCAGAGGATTCTACAGAAGTGTCAGAGAATCCAACTAAAGTTTGTCCTCTGTTGAAACGTCCCCAGGGGCGGTTGTTGCGTTGGTTATTATAGGATCGATTAACGTAGAAATCTTTAGTGAGATAGGGATAAGTACGTTCAGTAGAATAGCTCTTAATATCTTTCTTTACTTTGGTAGATTTCTTATTCTGTTCTATTCTATAGAATTCTTCCACTGTTTTTTGAACTTGTTCCAACAGCTGCTTACTGTCAGGAATCGTGTCGTTGCTTGTTATTTGTCGTTCAATATCTGTTATCTCTTCAAGTAGTTTTTTAAGTTCCTCTGTGGCTATGTCGATACCTAGGACCATCCAGTGCCTAGAGCACGTTGTGCTAATGTAGCTAAAATTTGTGATATATTTGGGAATGTCGGTGAAAATTCCAGGTATGTTCCTGACTTGGAGGCCTGCGGGGATAATATCAGCTTTTAAATACTCAGTGAGCATTCGTATCATAAGTTGTAGCCTGACTGTTTTCTTTTTCGTTTTCTCTAATTGTTCTGGTAATGTGGAGCCTGTTTCTTGAGGAGCATTGGCGGAGTCAGAAAAGAGGGAAGGACCTTCTAAAATCTTTTTAATGTATTCATCGGTGTATAAAGGTGCGTGATCTGACATGACACGAAGTGATGCGAGGGAAAAAGGGGAGACAGTTAAGGATATGGTAGTCGGTAGGGAAGGAAAGTGACCCACTATCTAAACAAGAAGGGGAATAGGACCATAAGCCCTTGCAATCCAGCGATTGCGCTTACTATATCAAAGGAGGAACAAGGGCACCCAAAGGAATTAGACAGGGACCTTGGGTAGATACGTATTGCAGGAAACAGTGGTCCCTGAAACCAAACGATAGAGCAAAAAATGAATATAGTCAAAATTGGAACTATATTATAGCCAATGTCCAGCCGGGCATGGCAACTTTAATAAGTAGAAATTCTTGACAGTAAACAAGGAAATGTAAGTAGAAATTCGGTGGGACACAAGCCTGTATCCTCTGACTTACATACCAAGTAGACAGAAAATGACAAAACACATTCAGGCAATTACAGTGATGTTTCTTTGAGAAATAATGAATAGCGAAACATCTGATATTCAGATTGCCACCTTCACACTATATTACATACAGCAATATTTAAGGTGTAGGGTGGGCAAAAGAGTCGACGGCGTTTCGATCCTTACGAGAAAGATACAGGATCATCATCAGGACTAATTTAGTTAAATTGCCCTTATTTTGAATGCCTGAGTAAACATTGGACATAAGGCAAACGTACAACCAACATAAATATGGAAAAAAAAATGAAAATAATAAAGGGGAGGGAAGGGAAAAATGGAAAATAATAATCAATCAATTTGTAATTACGTAAAAACATTACATTTCGCATCAACAAGGTACTGCGTCAGATCAAGTGCTCGTTCAAGTGTGCATTGTTATGCAGAAGTGACATCGCAAGTAGTTGTTAGATGGCAACTAATGTCTAAACAGAAATACGGAAATAGACGATTTTAAGTTTACGTTAAAAAAGACATTATGACAACCGTGGTATACTAGTCACTACATGCGCGGTACGATGTGGACCCGTGAGACGCACGAGGACGTTAAGTGAAGAAGCGTGTGGAATCCGAAGGGTCAAAGGAGGGGTGGCGGGGAACGAGGGTGAAGAGGGGGTAAGTGGATGGGGGATTACCTCATGTTGCCATGGAGGCAACGGAAAAGATGCCGATTCACGAAAAGGTAACGTTGAGTTAAGGTTTACGGTAGGACAATGCCTGTGAAATAAATGAAAACCATAAGAAGGGCGAAGTATAGTAGTGAGAGCGTTGGGCGTGCCGTGAATGAAGGGCTTACCTACGCACAATTCTTCCGGGAGGAAGGACACGGATAGGTCTAAATGAAAGAGAGTGAAAGAAATAAATAAGGGTCCAAGTGTGAGGAGCGGGACATCTGGATCGTGAGTGCGAGGTGGAAGGGCTTACCTCAATCAACTTGCAGAAATGGGTTCCGTGGCCATGCAGTGTGTACGGACGATGCCGGATCAACTGTGGGGGCAGATAGGTGAAGCTACCTAATGTAGCTGTCTCAGGTCATGTGGGTGATCACATGGTGTAGCAGGTCATGTGGGCGGTCACATGGTGTATCATGTGACCAGGGAGCAGCGCCGTGCGAATGTAAAGGCAAAGGACGGCGGAACCAAGGCGCCATGTTGGAAGGGTAATTAAATAAAGAGGAAAGTGGCCAGCGGATAGCGGGACGAGTGGAAAGGAAGAGGAAATCAGTGAGAAAGTGAATAGTAAACGCAAATCGTATATTTATAAAGAATTTACAGTATGTACATACATATAAATGAAACATGTGGTACAATAACCATCAGACATCCAGTGATGGGTAACGATTGCCGTTAGTCACGGAGCCTGGTGTAGAACCCACGGGGTTGTGACCTGGAGTAGGTATTAGTCATTGTTCAGAAATTTTGTGAAAATGAATCCAAAAAAGTTCATAGTAAAGAGGTCCAGTCCTCAAGGCGATTCAGCCCACTGTGTATGCTTCCTGTTTTGAGAATCCATTTCAATTCCTCTTTGTTTAGCAGTTGGGCGAGATCGGCGCCCCTGGGTGGGATCTTCACTACAGAGATTACTGTCCAGCGTATTTCATTCTCAGAGTGGCCCTTGGCCTCAAAATGTTCAACCAATGGAGCGTTCGGAGTTTTGCATCTTAATCTGCTTCTGTGTTGGCAGATTCGTACCCGAATTTTTTGTGTGGTCTGACCTATGTAGATCATATCGCAGGGACATAAGATAGCATAAATCACATTACAGGTGTTACAATTACTGAATTGTGTGAGTGGTTTACGTATATTACCATATACAAATTCCTTGCAGTCATTGGTAAAACCACATACTGAGCAATTGCCACATTTATTATGACCAGTCAAAGAGGGTAACGACCAATGGTCATGAAGGGTACCAGTGTTTGTGGTGCTGGGGAGAGCTGCTCTGACCAAGTGGTCCTTGATGTTTTTGTTTTTCTTAAAGGCAAAGAGAGGTTTCTCTAGGTTCAGTATTCCAGCATTGACTACACTCCAATGTTTTAGAATGCTTTTCCGTAGTTTGTGTGAGGAGAGGGAAAAAGTTGTAACGCATACTATGCGATTCTCTGATTTCCTGTTTTTGGGTTCCAAGAGAGTGTCCCTGGGACAGTACCAGGCTCTTTTGAGGGAGTTTCGGATCAGTCTTTTGGGATAGCCTCTGGAGGTCAGTTTGTTGCTTAGTACTTTGGCTTCCCTGAAATAATCTTCCTTAAGAGTGCAATTGCGTCTGATGCGGAGATACTGAGAATAGGGAAGAGAGTCTCTAAGGGCTCTGGGATGATTGCTGCTGTATTTCAACAGAGTATTGCGCTCAGTTGGTTTTCTGAACAGGCTAGTCACCAGAATCCCGTCTCTGTGAATTATATTAAGGTCAAGAAAAGGAATGGAAACTTTGTTATGTGTGAGTGTAAATTTCAAACCACCACAGTTGTTGTTCAACCAATGGAGGAAATTTTCGAGCATTGCCTGGGTGTCATGCCAAATAAGGAAAATATCGTCTATGTATCGTTTCCAGTGTGACAGGGCAGAGAAAAAAGGATTAAGTGGGACCAGTATACAGTTCGTCTCCAGAGCATTCATGTAAAGGATCGCCAGATTCGGGGCAAAAACTGCCCCCATCGATGTTCCTTTAGTCTGCTGATAGTAATGCCCGTCAAACAAAAAGAAATTCCTGGTCAGGCAGATCTCAAGAAGTTGTAAAATAAAAATCGTTGGAACTGCGTGTGGTCTGATGCGTGTCTCTAAAGTATCTTCAATAACGAGCAAAGCCTCTCGTTGGGGGATGTTAGTGTAAAGAGACTCCACATCAAGAGTGCAGAGTGTATCTGTAGAGGGATCAAAACTCTGGTTTTCTACCAATGTAATCATCTGCATGCTGTCTCTGACATAATATGGTGTAGATGGGACGAACTCCTTTATGAAAAAATCTACATACAAGCCTAATGGCTCTAGAATGGAGCCGCAACCGGAGACGATAGGGCGTCCAGGGGGGTGTTCAGTGTCCTTGTGGATTTTAGGTAGGGTGTAAATAACTGGTATCCGAGGGGCCTTAGCATTCAAAAACTGGTATTCGAGTTTAGAAAGGAACCCTTCGTCTAGGCCATATTTGGTGGTTTGTTGGATCATTTGTTTGAGTTCATTAGTGGGGTTAGTGGGTAGTCTACAGTAGTGATCTGTATTCCCTAGCTGTCTTAATATTTCGTTTTTGTAGGTAATGGTGTCCTGGAGTACTATCCCTCCCCCTTTATCAGCAGGTTTGATGACTATCGTGTTGTTATTCTTAAGAGTCTGAAGTGCTGATTTTTCTGCCAATGAGATATTGTAAGGTATGTAGTGGTGTTCTTTGGCCAGTTGTGTCAGGTCATTTAACACCAATTTTTCAAAGGTGGAAATCTCCGGTGGGACCATATTGGCCGACGGGGAGAAAGTGGAAGGAGGCCTCAAAGGAGTATTGGGTGCCTTTGGTAAAAAAGGATTTAGCAAGAAATAGCTGTGCAATCTCAGTTTGCGAAAAAATCTCAAGACTTCTGTTTGTAGGTCGAGAAAATTAGTTTTTGTGATGGGTACGAATGACAAACCCTTGCTAAGTATCGATAATTCTGAGTCATCCAAGTGGTGTTCAGTGAGATTGAAAATAGGGAGTGAGAGATTGGTGAGGGAGGAGGTGGTGTCCGTGTGCTCAGATTGGTCTACCAGCGGTAGTAATTGCGTCGGGTTTGCCGTTCGCCTGGTTGGTTTTGCCAATGGGCACGTTTCAGACCCCCTCTCCTTGGTGGCTCGTGCTGGCCACGTCCTAAAAAAGAGGTTGAAGGTTGTGGATTAACTGGTGTTCTATTTGCACTACTAGTCCCTTCGCCTGGGTCTGAGCTATCAGAGGATTCTACAGAAGTGTCAGAGAATCCAACTAAAGTTTGTCCTCTGTTGAAACGTCCCCAGGGGCGGTTGTTGCGTTGGTTATTATAGGATCGATTAACGTAGAAATCTTTAGTGAGATAGGGATAAGTACGTTCAGTAGAATAGCTCTTAATATCTTTCTTTACTTTGGTAGATTTCTTATTCTGTTCTATTCTATAGAATTCTTCCACTGTTTTTTGAACTTGTTCCAACAGCTGCTTACTGTCAGGAATCGTGTCGTTGCTTGTTATTTGTCGTTCAATATCTGTTATCTCTTCAAGTAGTTTTTTAAGTTCCTCTGTGGCTATGTCGATACCTAGGACCATCCAGTGCCTAGAGCACGTTGTGCTAATGTAGCTAAAATTTGTGATATATTTGGGAATGTCGGTGAAAATTCCAGGTATGTTCCTGACTTGGAGGCCTGCGGGGATAATATCAGCTTTTAAATACTCAGTGAGCATTCGTATCATAAGTTGTAGCCTGACTGTTTTCTTTTTCGTTTTCTCTAATTGTTCTGGTAATGTGGAGCCTGTTTCTTGAGGAGCATTGGCGGAGTCAGAAAAGAGGGAAGGACCTTCTAAAATCTTTTTAATGTATTCATCGGTGTATAAAGGTGCGTGATCTGACATGACACGAAGTGATGCGAGGGAAAAAGGGGAGACAGTTAAGGATATGGTAGTCGGTAGGGAAGGAAAGTGACCCACTATCTAAACAAGAAGGGGAATAGGACCATAAGCCCTTGCAATCCAGCGATTGCGCTTACTATATCAAAGGAGGAATGGTTTTCATTTATTTCACAGGCATTGTCCTACCGTAAACCTTAACTCAACGTTACCTTTTCGTGAATCGGCATCTTTTCCGTTGCCTCCATGGCAACATGAGGTAATCCCCCATCCACTTACCCCCTCTTCACCCTCGTTCCCCGCCACCCCTCCTTTGACCCTTCGGATTCCACACGCTTCTTCACTTAACGTCCTCGTGCGTCTCACGGGTCCACATCGTACCGCGCATGTAGTGACTAGTATACCACGGTTGTCATAATGTCTTTTTTAACGTAAACTTAAAATCGTCTATTTCCGTATTTCTGTTTAGACATTAGTTGCCATCTAACAACTACTTGCGATGTCACTTCTGCATAACAATGCACACTTGAACGAGCACTTGATCTGACGCAGTACCTTGTTGATGCGAAATGTAATGTTTTTACGTAATTACAAATTGATTGATTATTATTTTCCATTTTTCCCTTCCCTCCCCTTTATTATTTTCATTTTTTTTTTCCATATTTATGTTGGTTGTACGTTTGCCTTATGTCCAATGTTTACTCAGGCATTCAAAATAAGGGCAATTTAACTAAATTAGTCCTGATGATGATCCTGTATCTTTCTCGTAAGGATCGAAACGCCGTCGACTCTTTTGCCCACCCTACACCTTAAATATTGCTGTATGTAATATAGTGTGAAGGTGGCAATCTGAATATCAGATGTTTCGCTATTCATTATTTCTCAAAGAAACATCACTGTAATTGCCTGAATGTGTTTTGTCATTTTCTGTCTACTTGGTATGTAAGTCAGAGGATACAGGCTTGTGTCCCACCGAATTTCTACTTACATTTCCTTGTTTACTGTCAAGAATTTCTACTTATTAAAGTTGCCATGCCCGGCTGGACATTGGCTATAATATAGTTCCAATTTTGACTATATTCATTTTTTGCTCTATCGTTTGGTTTCAGGGACCACTGTTTCCTGCAATACGTATCTACCCAAGGTCCCTGTCTAATTCCTTTGGGTGCCCTTGTTCCTCCTTTGATATAGTAAGCGCAATCGCTGGATTGCAAGGGCTTATGGTCCTATTCCCCTTCTTGTTTAGATAGTGGGTCACTTTCCTTCCCTACCGACTACCATATCCTTAACTGTCTCCCCTTTTTCCCTCGCATCACTTCGTGTCATGTCAGATCACGCACCTTTATACACCGATGAATACATTAAAAAGATTTTAGAAGGTCCTTCCCTCTTTTCTGACTCCGCCAATGCTCCTCAAGAAACAGGCTCCACATTACCAGAACAATTAGAGAAAACGAAAAAGAAAACAGTCAGGCTACAACTTATGATACGAATGCTCACTGAGTATTTAAAAGCTGATATTATCCCCGCAGGCCTCCAAGTCAGGAACATACCTGGAATTTTCACCGACATTCCCAAATATATCACAAATTTTAGCTACATTAGCACAACGTGCTCTAGGCACTGGATGGTCCTAGGTATCGACATAGCCACAGAGGAACTTAAAAAACTACTTGAAGAGATAACAGATATTGAACGACAAATAACAAGCAACGACACGATTCCTGACAGTAAGCAGCTGTTGGAACAAGTTCAAAAAACAGTGGAAGAATTCTATAGAATAGAACAGAATAAGAAATCTACCAAAGTAAAGAAAGATATTAAGAGCTATTCTACTGAACGTACTTATCCCTATCTCACTAAAGATTTCTACGTTAATCGATCCTATAATAACCAACGCAACAACCGCCCCTGGGGACGTTTCAACAGAGGACAAACTTTAGTTGGATTCTCTGACACTTCTGTAGAATCCTCTGATAGCTCAGACCCAGGCGAAGGGACTAGTAGTGCAAATAGAACACCAGTTAATCCACAACCTTCAACCTCTTTTTTAGGACGTGGCCAGCACGAGCCACCAAGGAGAGGGGGTCTGAAACGTGCCCATTGGCAAAACCAACCAGGCGAACGGCAAACCCGACGCAATTACTACCGCTGGTAGACCAATCTGAGCACACGGACACCACCTCCTCCCTCACCAATCTCTCACTCCCTATTTTCAATCTCACTGAACACCACTTGGATGACTCAGAATTATCGATACTTAGCAAGGGTTTGTCATTCGTACCCATCACAAAAACTAATTTTCTCGACCTACAAACAGAAGTCTTGAGATTTTTTCGCAAACTGAGATTGCACAGCTATTTCTTGCTAAATCCTTTTTTACCAAAGGCACCCAATACTCCTTTGAGGCCTCCTTCCACTTTCTCCCCGTCGGCCAATATGGTCCCACCGGAGATTTCCACCTTTGAAAAATTGGTGTTAAATGACCTGACACAACTGGCCAAAGAACACCACTACATACCTTACAATATCTCATTGGCAGAAAAATCAGCACTTCAGACTCTTAAGAATAACAACACGATAGTCATCAAACCTGCTGATAAAGGGGGAGGGATAGTACTCCAGGACACCATTACCTACAAAAACGAAATATTAAGACAGCTAGGGAATACAGATCACTACTGTAGACTACCCACTAACCCCACTAATGAACTCAAACAAATGATCCAACAAACCACCAAATATGGCCTAGACGAAGGGTTCCTTTCTAAACTCGAATACCAGTTTTTGAATGCTAAGGCCCCTCGGATACCAGTTATTTACACCCTACCTAAAATCCACAAGGACACTGAACACCCCCCTGGACGCCCTATCGTCTCCGGTTGCGGCTCCATTCTAGAGCCATTAGGCTTGTATGTAGATTTTTTCATAAAGGAGTTCGTCCCATCTACACCATATTATGTCAGAGACAGCATGCAGATGATTACATTGGTAGAAAACCAGAGTTTTGATCCCTCTACAGATACACTCTGCACTCTTGATGTGGAGTCTCTTTACACTAACATCCCCCAACGAGAGGCTTTGCTCGTTATTGAAGATACTTTAGAGACACGCATCAGACCACACGCAGTTCCAACGATTTTTATTTTACAACTTCTTGAGATCTGCCTGACCAGGAATTTCTTTTTGTTTGACGGGCATTACTATCAGCAGACTAAAGGAACATCGATGGGGGCAGTTTTTGCCCCGAATCTGGCGATCCTTTACATGAATGCTCTGGAGACGAACTGTATACTGGTCCCACTTAATCCTTTTTTCTCTGCCCTGTCACACTGGAAACGATACATAGACGATATTTTCCTTATTTGGCATGACACCCAGGCAATGCTCGAAAATTTCCTCCATTGGTTGAACAACAACTGTGGTGGTTTGAAATTTACACTCACACATAACAAAGTTTCCATTCCTTTTCTTGACCTTAATATAATTCACAGAGACGGGATTCTGGTGACTAGCCTGTTCAGAAAACCAACTGAGCGCAATACTCTGTTGAAATACAGCAGCAATCATCCCAGAGCCCTTAGAGACTCTCTTCCCTATTCTCAGTATCTCCGCATCAGACGCAATTGCACTCTTAAGGAAGATTATTTCAGGGAAGCCAAAGTACTAAGCAACAAACTGACCTCCAGAGGCTATCCCAAAAGACTGATCCGAAACTCCCTCAAAAGAGCCTGGTACTGTCCCAGGGACACTCTCTTGGAACCCAAAAACAGGAAATCAGAGAATCGCATAGTATGCGTTACAACTTTTTCCCTCTCCTCACACAAACTACGGAAAAGCATTCTAAAACATTGGAGTGTAGTCAATGCTGGAATACTGAACCTAGAGAAACCTCTCTTTGCCTTTAAGAAAAACAAAAACATCAAGGACCACTTGGTCAGAGCAGCTCTCCCCAGCACCACAAACACTGGTACCCTTCATGACCATTGGTCGTTACCCTCTTTGACTGGTCATAATAAATGTGGCAATTGCTCAGTATGTGGTTTTACCAATGACTGCAAGGAATTTGTATATGGTAATATACGTAAACCACTCACACAATTCAGTAATTGTAACACCTGTAATGTGATTTATGCTATCTTATGTCCCTGCGATATGATCTACATAGGTCAGACCACA
The DNA here is from genome assembly GCF_964204655.1 of Triturus cristatus. Lineage (NCBI taxonomy): Eukaryota > Metazoa > Chordata > Amphibia > Caudata > Salamandridae > Triturus > Triturus cristatus. The sequence goes on from NC_140582.1 coordinate 417,845,498, forward strand.
CAAAAAATTCGGGTACGAATCTGCCAACACAGAAGCAGATTAAGATGCAAAACTCCGAACGCTCCATTGGTTGAACATTTTGAGGCCAAGGGCCACTCTGAGAATGAAATACGCTGGACAGTAATCTCTGTAGTGAAGATCCCACCCAGGGGCGCCGATCTCGCCCAACTGCTAAACAAAGAGGAATTGAAATGGATTCTCAAAACAGGAAGCATACACAGTGGGCTGAATCGCCTTGAGGACTGGACCTCTTTACTATGAACTTTTTTGGATTCATTTTCACAAAATTTCTGAACAATGACTAATACCTACTCCAGGTCACAACCCCGTGGGTTCTACACCAGGCTCCGTGACTAACGGCAATCGTTACCCATCACTGGATGTCTGATGGTTATTGTACCACATGTTTCATTTATATGTATGTACATACTGTAAATTCTTTATAAATATACGATTTGCGTTTACTATTCACTTTCTCACTGATTTCCTCTTCCTTTCCACTCGTCCCGCTATCCGCTGGCCACTTTCCTCTTTATTTAATTACCCTTCCAACATGGCGCCTTGGTTCCGCCGTCCTTTGCCTTTACATTCGCACGGCGCTGCTCCCTGGTCACATGATACACCATGTGACCGCCCACATGACCTGCTACACCATGTGATCACCCACATGACCTGAGACAGCTACATTAGGTAGCTTCACCTATCTGCCCCCACAGTTGATCCGGCATCGTCCGTACACACTGCATGGCCACGGAACCCATTTCTGCAAGTTGATTGAGGTAAGCCCTTCCACCTCGCACTCACGATCCAGATGTCCCGCTCCTCACACTTGGACCCTTATTTATTTCTTTCACTCTCTTTCATTTAGACCTATCCGTGTCCTTCCTCCCGGAAGAATTGTGCGTAGGTAAGCCCTTCATTCACGGCACGCCCAACGCTCTCACTACTATACTTCGCCCTTCTTATGGTTTTCATTTATTTCACAGGCATTGTCCTACCGTAAACCTTAACTCAACGTTACCTTTTCGTGAATCGGCATCTTTTCCGTTGCCTCCATGGCAACATGAGGTAATCCCCCATCCACTTACCCCCTCTTCACCCTCGTTCCCCGCCACCCCTCCTTTGACCCTTCGGATTCCACACGCTTCTTCACTTAACGTCCTCGTGCGTCTCACGGGTCCACATCGTACCGCGCATGTAGTGACTAGTATACCACGGTTGTCATAATGTCTTTTTTAACGTAAACTTAAAATCGTCTATTTCCGTATTTCTGTTTAGACATTAGTTGCCATCTAACAACTACTTGCGATGTCACTTCTGCATAACAATGCACACTTGAACGAGCACTTGATCTGACGCAGTACCTTGTTGATGCGAAATGTAATGTTTTTACGTAATTACAAATTGATTGATTATTATTTTCCATTTTTCCCTTCCCTCCCCTTTATTATTTTCATTTTTTTTTCCATATTTATGTTGGTTGTACGTTTGCCTTATGTCCAATGTTTACTCAGGCATTCAAAATAAGGGCAATTTAACTAAATTAGTCCTGATGATGATCCTGTATCTTTCTCGTAAGGATCGAAACGCCGTCGACTCTTTTGCCCACCCTACACCTTAAATATTGCTGTATGTAATATAGTGTGAAGGTGGCAATCTGAATATCAGATGTTTCGCTATTCATTATTTCTCAAAGAAACATCACTGTAATTGCCTGAATGTGTTTTGTCATTTTCTGTCTACTTGGTATGTAAGTCAGAGGATACAGGCTTGTGTCCCACCGAATTTCTACTTACATTTCCTTGTTTACTGTCAAGAATTTCTACTTATTAAAGTTGCCATGCCCGGCTGGACATTGGCTATAATATAGTTCCAATTTTGACTATATTCATTTTTTGCTCTATCGTTTGGTTTCAGGGACCACTGTTTCCTGCAATACGTATCTACCCAAGGTCCCTGTCTAATTCCTTTGGGTGCCCTTGTTCCTCCTTTGATATAATTATTTTATTGAAGCATATGTTCTTCACATTTCATTGGCATTTAATTGGCATTTTCTTTCATTTTGTTTGTTTGTTTGTTTCTTTGTTTGTTTCTTTGTTTGTTTCTTTGTTTCTTTGTTTGTTTGTTTGTTTCTTTCTTTCTTTCTTTCTTTCTTTCTTTCTTTCTTTCTTTCTTTCTTTCTTTCTTTCTTTCTTTCTTTCTTTCTTTCTTTCCATGATTGCACAAAAAAGAAATCCACCACCTTGTTAGGTTGAGCATTCGAGACCTCTTGTATATACTTTAGTATATACTTATATGTGTATGTGGGCCCCGGAGATCAGCCCTAGGACTTGTCTGCTTCCGCTTAAGGACTTTTTTTCTGTTTAAATGCCTCTATTTAACTGTCTTGATAGAAAACGACCAGTAGAGGTCAGTAACATCCCAGAATTGCTTTCTGCTGAGGGACATTCTCTTTTTCAAATTTTCTGGCAACTGCCTCTATTTAACTTTCTTAATAGAAAACAACCAGCAGAGGTCAGTAAAATACCAGACTCACTTTAGCATTGTCTAGATTTCAGTCCCTAGAATTTGTTTTCCACGAACACCCATAGAAAATATTACTTTTTTTGAAATCTTGTATTTTCAGTGCTATGACCACTGAAGGCCCTGATTTTATAATAAAACAGAGCTTTGGACTATATCTTTTCCCGCTCAAAGGCAACATTTCTCTCCATGTGTTTCCATACCTGGCATGTCACGCAGTTTGATGCTTACTTTCCCTTCATTTTAAAGAACAGTAGAAGTTTCAGCACCCAGGCTAATGTGCTGGATAGCTAAATACATATAAGGTCCCAAAGACAAGACAAATTGAATTGCAAATGCATGCTTTTAGAAGGCAAGTGGGAATTTTCTTTAATACCAAGACTGTTTACTGCAAAATTCAACAAAGATCAGACTCACATAGTCTGCAGTGCTGGTCCAAGTATGGCTTATGGGAGAGTAGATAATCTCAGTGGGCCTTCAGGTTTCAGTGTAGTTTACCTCAGCAGATGTGAATAGCACCAGTGGACTGATGTACTAGTTCTCAACCTGTGCCCCCTATTTGGCCAACTGCCCAACTCTACTCCTTATTAGTGAGCCATGTACCTGGGTGTGAGTAGTGTGATTGTGTGAGTGCAGGGTAGCCATCATGTGAGCTCATCTTGAGGGGTATGCCTGTGTAAATGCAGGCTTAAAATTATCTTTTGTAAGTGCAGGTTGAAAGTTGTGTCTGTGTAAGTGCAGAGTGAGGCATATGCTTGTGTGAGTACAGAGATATGGGTATTATATGTGAGGGTAGCAGGACAAGCGAGGGGTGTCTGCATGTTATGTCTTTGTATTCCTGCAGTTCACAACAGTCAAACCTATTGACTTTGGTGATGTGCTTTATGGCTATGGCTTTGATTTTCAGAAATGCAGTGCATGGAGTGGAAATATAGTGGCTTATGAGAACGGTAGTGAGTATTGATATGGCAGACTATGTTGAAGGAAGTTGAGGATTGACGGGACAGTTGACATATTGAGATGTCATCCTAGTGAGGGGCAGAGTTGCTTGCATTAGGGCCCATTGCCACTTAGCTATACCACTGACAAAATAAACAAATAACCAGGAAATATGCCAAACCATACTGTATGTGATAAAAACTTTGCACACAACGCTAATTTCAGAATGACTTTAACACAGATCAAATAAGTGTTTCAGCAGATTTTAGATTAACAAAACATTTGAGAAAAATATGCTTTAATGTAGATTAGCTAAAATGGGAAATGTAACCTCAGACTATAAAACAAATGCAAATTACACGTATGATTTCAGCAAGTCGTTTCTAGTCTGATCAAAAACAAGGCAGATGAAATCCAATCATTTTCATGTACAGACGCTTGCAATAAAATATTGTTACATTCCTATCATGATTATCAAGTAAGATTAAGGTTGGTCGATCAATCTGTCTTGCATATTGTTAATTAAAAGATTAAATGACAGTAGCGAGACCAATTTGCGAAGTGATTTGGAAAATAGTTTAATGGCTTACTACTATCGAAAAACATATAATACATCTATTTAAATACTGATTTTGGATACTGCATTTAAACAAGTATATATTATTGCCAACTACCTCTTTAGGGGCCTTAAACTATTTCCAATTTTACATAGGCAGGAGGAAGGTGAGTTAGCTTCTTTAACTTTAGAACGGTCCAAATTTAGATTTGCTGAAAAATAAATATTCACAAATATTTGCTGTTTCCCCAAAATATGTGGTCCACATTTTTTTAATCCGCCAGGGGCGTAGTTGTAGATAATCCATAAAATGGAGAGGCACTGGGGCCTCTGGGTGCTAGGGGACTTTTGTTTCCTAATAATTGCTGTATTGTACTACCCTGCTGTTGCTCGGGGTCTTATTTGGCTTCCTTGCGTTATTGACATTCCCTTACCCCATGGGAAATGTGGAAAGTGGCTTGGCTAAAACCCTGCACCCAACTGAGAAGGAACATAAAAACCCTCTTGAGGGTTTGTAAAGCTTACTGTGCCTACCTTCGTTGATAACTCTCTGGTTCCCTACTATGGTCATTGAAATGTCTGCACCTGACTACGTAACGTTTTGTGAGACCTCTCACTCTGAAGGTGTACAGTAGGCACAATATTATACTGTATAATATCTGATATATGTTGCAGCACAGCATGAACCATTATAAAATGCACTCCCAAACAATAACTTGAGACAGACGTAGTCACATTTTGAGGCCGGCAGTTCTAAATTCGTGACAAGCAGGTTTGCACTTGAGGCATGGATTGCTGCTCTTGTGCCAGACTGCATTGCATTTTGATGCTAGTAGCCTTACATTTGAAGTAGGCACACTTGCACTTAAAGTTGAAGCTGAAAGTAGGTAATGTTGTATTTACAACCTGTAGATTTGTCAAGTTTGCTATTGCAGTTGCCCTTTTTTGTTCAATAAATGGCAGGATTTCTGAAAGGGAGATAAGTTGGAATATAAATTAAAAATACCAATAAATTAGAAAGTAACATTAGTGTAAAAAATGTTCCTTTTATGCATGGTCACCACAGAAAGTGTTTGGTATTTTTCTATACCCTATATTTTATCGGTATTGGGATTTTGGGCACTGTGACACTGCTATTCACTGCCACAGTGTTTGTGCTCTGCCCCAAAAATTGTAAAGTTAAAATTTTTTCACCCACCCGGCCTATTTACCTTTATTGTAAGGCCACAGTAGATGGAAAAGAAGAGGACATGGGAGTCAAATGTGGACTGCATTGTATATTTACACTATTCACATATATTGCAACTATATATGGCTACCAGAAGCCCAACGTGCTCTAGTTGGGCTACAGTTTAAAGGCCCTTCTGTAACATATGACAAGGAAAAATAATGTATTTTTATAGATTAAGTCATCTCGAAATTGTACCTTGTATGCCCACAAGGCACTGTGCCTATTATATAAAAGAGTGTCACACACTATATTCACAATTGGGGCACTCAACATGACTGAAGGAGTATAGGCTATTTTGCTAGGTAGATTCATCAATATACTTCCCAAGACAGGCCTACATTGGATTAAAATGTTTACTTCTATATGCATGCCTGGGAAAATGCTAGCATAGTCATTCACTGTATTTGCTAGTTAATTTTCAAAATCTGATTTATTGTTATATTTAGCATTTTAATTATTTAGGTGGAAAAGTCACCTTAAAAAATTCCACGTAAGCTGCATGAGCCAGAACCTACTCAAAACCAGTTCTGCCACTAATCACACTCTAGTTGGAATACATATTCTTGGTGAGGAGGGTTATTAACAACTTCTGTCCAATTTCTAATATCATCACTTTGGCCAAACTGCTTGAGAAATGCATATACACAGAACAACTCTGCAACCACATGGAGAAGTTTCAGCTCCTTGACCAATACCAGTCAGGTTTCAGAGTGGGACATAGTTCTGAAACAGCTCTAACACACATTGTTAATGACGCCCTTGAGACTTCTTGACCAGAATGAACCCTGTCTACTTATCCCTCTTGATCTTCTTGAAAAATGGATGGGGTTATCAGGCCCTGTCTTTAATTGGTTTGCCTTGTTCTCACAAAATAGATCACAAAGAATTAAAGGTAACCATTCCCTCGCAAACAGTATGCCGGTCTCAATTGGAGTGCTTTACGGTTCCACACTCTCTCCCACGCATTTCAACTTGTTCATGGAACCACTCTGCTTCACCGGATGATTCTTAACTGTGTGCCTCTGAAAACTCAAAAATGGTTATCTCACAACCAACTTATGCTAAATACACTCAAGACGGAATTCCTTCTGTTTGCCCCCCACAATCATTCTGTACCCATTCAAGACCAGCTCAAACAGCTTACGGCTCCCAACTGCGCTCCACATGTTGTTGACTCTATGAGATCTTTAGGCATAACTCTGGACAAATACCTGAATATGCAAGACAACATCAGTGCAACAACAAGGGGAGTCAATCACCATTTCAACACTTAATGGAAAATCAAGCCATTCCTGCCTTCTGAGGACATGAAGTTAGTAGTCCAATCCCTAGTTATCTCCCGCTTAGAATGCGGAATTGTGACTCTGGCAGGGTCACCCAAAGCTAGACTGGCAGCTCTAAGAGCCACTCTGAACTCTGATACCAGACTCATCACTGGATCTAGAAAACATCATGACATCACACCAGACCTAATTCAACTCATTGACTGGCAATCGAAGCAAGGATTTAGTTCAAGATAGCCTGCTTGATGCACAAAGCTCTTCATCATAACACCTCCGCTTACCTGGCTAAAAAAATTAAAACTATCTGGTTTGTATCAGAACCTAAGGAGCTCTAACATGCTCCTGCTGAAAGCTCACAAATTCAAAAAGAAAAGAACCTACGACCACACGTTCTCTGGTCTTGGACCAAGAAAATGGAACCGAGATCAGATCTAACCCCTTGACCTTCTCACTTACAGCAAAAGTCCTGAAGCCACCATAACTAACTTCTATTTCTTGTTGACATCTTTGGTCTCTCAGTCAGCGATGCAATTTTTGTTACTTTACATGCACCATAAGATTGGTTGCTCTTTTTAGTATTGATGCATGTTAATTTCCATTATGTTGTAAATGTTTTGTTACTTTACAGGTACCACAAGGTTGTTGCTCTTCTTTAGTATCTGTGCTTATTAAATTCCTTTATGTGTTGCATTTACATCTTTACCTTCTAATCTTTACTGCTCCTTTGTACAGCAGTCTGATACCCTTACAGGTCATGTTTGGGCTTTGTAAAACTTTTCAAATAAAAACAAAATAAAAAATTAATTAAATTAACCCTGACCCAAAAGACAATAGTCTGCCTCTGAGCTCAGAAACGACAGGAACAGCTGGGAGAACAAGGGACAATCTGAACACTGCCTCTTTTAACTTGGGGATGCCAGGGAAGGATTTCTAAAAAGCCTCCTAGACAGGAAGGTTCCAGTCACAGCGTGGGAGAGAACCAGATTGGACCTTTCCACAGGGGGGAGTGGAACTCATATGAATAGGGGACTGGTTAAGGAGATGAAGGAAGGCCTGACTGGTTGCAGAAGGTTTACTCCATATTGAATTAGGGGCTCATGGGTAACTTTATAATAATACAAAGAGAATGAGCAGACAAGGAGGCACAGAAATATGAGAAAATAGCTATGTTCTGTTGGCAGACTTTCTCCAGTCACTTGGTACTGCAAAGTATAAATGATGCAGGTTAACTGCTTTCACCTAAGAACATTCCAGAACTGGGAAATATGTCACCTGATAAAAGCCCTGCTGTAAGAAGACTCTTCACTCCTGCTATAAGAAGAGGGCTCTCTCAAGTATTCAAGCACTTCTGATTACTGCTGGTACTCTGGGGATAGTACTACTTTCCAAGGGAACCCTGGACAGTACAAGGTGACAAATCTGTTCAGTCAGTAAAGAACCCTTGGCAGCTATGAAATATGTCCTTGTGATGCTGGAAGCTCTTGGTGCTAAAAGCAAAACTTTCAGCGGGAGCTTGACATCAATGTATCTGATTTTATGTGAGCCTTGCTGGCCACAGCCTTGGACCATGACCTGCTGAAGATTTTGACTTCCTTTTTAGCGGGGAAGGGCCTGTTTTAAAGAAGGTGGATTGGCTACTCCATCACAACTGTGACTAATATCCTAGTCACGGTATTACAATCACATTACATCCAATGGTTCTTGCAATGAGATAGACAGGAAGATCTGTCATGTTTTTGATGGAGTACCTGTCTGCCAAACTCTAAATCAGGCTCTATGATTGATGATAAACATTTAATTGGGACAACCTACATGGGGAATCTGACTTCTGATCCATTGTGTTTGGTCTAAAATTGCACCTAGGTCCCAGTTTTTCAATGGTGCCTTATTGTTCTATGTATTTTAACCTTATAACTTAGATCTCCAGTCCCCCGTGTCCTATTTTGACGATATTGGTATCTTTTAGCTCATTAAAATGTTCTTTAATTTTCTAAATTGTTTTGGCAATTTTCTTGTGTGGGGCTAGGCAGAGATTCTATCTGAATTGTTTCTTAACCTCACCAGATTTGCTTATTAGACTGCTTTAGGCCACCCTCTCCCCAATGAATAAAACAATTTCTGCCAGTCATAGTTATTTTAATAACGTTTGGAGACTATATTGCATCAATGCCACACTATTTCCCAAGGGCAGTCATGGTAGTGCTATTCTTCCCTAGCCAAATAATCTACACAAATAAATTGCAGCAATCTTTTTGGGCTCAGCATTATTTAGGGAACATAACCGTATTAAAGGTATTTTTCCTTTTCTGTTTCTATTATTATATGAGTGACAATGTTCCTCTCTTAGGTCATCCCCACATTTTGGACTGGTGCTGCAGGATTCATAACTCTGTACACTGAGTAACGGCTGTCCATTCCCCAGTGTATTTTCAATGTTCCATAAAAACATGGTAAAATTGGATAAACCCCAATTTTCTTATTATACCTTTCCGTAACACAATGGTAAATGATGCAGGAAATACATCCAAGGCAGGGAAGTGAAATGTCACGTTGACTGTCGCATATATTATGTCATTCACCAGGATGGCTAGGAAATCCATGGCTTCAGACCTTTAAGCACATCTGCAGGGAGACCTGTCAAAATAAATCCTTATAGACAGGAGTAAATCCTGCTTTGACTACTAAGAGCCCAATTCACAAAGGGACTTATGAGTTGTAAAGTTATGAGTGCAAAGTCTCCACGCTCATGGTGAAATCTCTGCACTCGGGTAGAATCTCAGTACTGAGCACTGCAGTGCAGAGGCTCCTCCTCAAGTGCAGAGATTCTGCCAGGAATGCAGAGACTTCACACTTGTAACTTTACGTGTTGTAAGTCCCTTTGAGAATTGGGCCCTAAATGAAAAGGGGCAGAGGGTTAGCAATTAGTGCTAAGGAACATCTGAAAGTCTCCTTTGAGACCCTACGAGAAATATCATACTGTGAAGTGCTGGTTTTTAAAATTGCCCTGACAAACCACTACTCGTTTAAAGGAGTTCTACTGTATAGACCACCAGGTCCTACTGCAGCATTCTTACATAATAACAGTCAACTGCTGGATATCTAAGTGTTGTCGCCAGACTTCATCATTCTAGGGGATTTTTACATCCACCTGGAAAATGCCACAGCTAAAGACATGGCGACCTTCACCGATCTGCAGGGAAGTGCGGGTCTCACACAACTTGTGAATAGCCCTACCCAGAAGGCCGGTCACGCCTTAGATGGTATTTTTTCAGACAACCCGTATCTTACACTTTCTTCAATTATCCCTCTAGCCTGGTCTGTTAATTCAGCAGTAATGTTCAGCATCTGCCCTAAAGCAGAAATTGGGGCTGTGTACTGAGTTTTTGACCACGCTAGGGTGATTCTTGAAACGTACCTGTGAGGCTTCTTGCTGGCTGCCGCGTCTCCCTCCCGCCATCGGCCGCAGTTTCGATCGCTGTGTGGAGGGAGCGCACGAAGGGACTACAATACCCAGGTTCCCCTGGGGCACAGAAGCGGAAGCGGAAACAACGCATCTTGCGCGCCCGGAGGCGCTACTTAACCGACCACGACCCCCGCGACGCGGGACGCGCGCGGGCGACGCCGGGAGAAGCCCGGGACAAGGGCGGGACCGTCTGTGGCCGTCCGGGGCAGGACGAGGCTGGGCTGGGCCCCCCCCTTGCTTCGCCAAAGCCGTACAGGTATTTACATAAATCATGGTGAAACGCACGAAACCTATACCTGCTAATACTGCTACCCCTATCGAGCTGCCCACATCGATTGATGTATTACTGGCTAATGCCCTCACCATGGTTACTAACGAGATTGCGGACACCGAACGTAGGATGTCCTTTGGACTTCCTACTACTACCCTGTTAAACTCCCAGTCCCTTAATGATTCTCCTACTTTGGGTCTCCCCCTCTCCCCCACAGTAACAGTCATCAAAACATCAGCACAAACTGATAATGTAACTTCCATTACTGATACACCCAGCTTGGTGACTGTACCTGGAACTGTTCAACTAGCGAAATCCGCACCAGACAAAACAACACGTCCTGTCACAACAACAAGGGAGAAACGTAAGAGAGGCCCAGTGAAATGTACCATAAACAAAAGGAAACAACCAAGTCACAGCAGAAACCAACCCACCCCACAATGTTTATGGAACAAAAATAAAGGAAATGACTGTGAAATAGTGTTATCAGGCTCCATTGAGGATTTATCTTCGCAACTTTTACCATCGGATGAAGGAGCGGGAAGACCTACCGTTCCTGCCTGTAGTCCAGAGCCTCCTGCCCGGGATAAGGGTATATGTGAGGTTGTTAGACTATGCGATGAGACTGACAATTCGGTCAGTACCCAGACTGAGCATACTGATCGCAATATCCAATCCAAAGTCAATGGTAACCTGGTTGAAACTATCGTTGATACCATTTTTAAGCAAGTCGAAATTCAAATAGCTAAGCAATTTAATCTCGTTTTTAAAAGACTGGACAAAATTGAAACCCTTGTGAAAAAAGAGGAAATTAAAAGGAAAGGCACTATGAGTGTGGATGTCGCCCGGGGTGAAAAAATTATGAACAAATTAGAATCATTATGCAATGATCTGAGGGAGGGAGGTTTGACCATTACTAATGACTCCGGCCATAGTAACACTAAAAGCTTAACAGCGGTTAAAGCCGTTCCTTCTAGCAGTACTTCAACCAATATCCAACCCGCACTGACTAAGGGCCCAAATTATGATTCTTTTGGAGCAGCAGGAAGAGCTATTACTAACACTGTGAGCTCGGACGCCAATCCTACTATCACTCCATCAGTAACCCGAAAAGATAGGACAGGCAATAAACCGGAAAATGTAAGCGCAAGTAGAGGTGCGACAGTAAGAAATAGCACCACTAATAATTTAGGACCATCACTTCACTTACCCCCAGAAGCCTGCCCATATGTTCTTGTGCTAGCTGGTGTACCAGCCCTTAATGAAAACCAAAGTGAGTCATGGCAACAATTGCACAATAAATGCACTGATTGGCTGACTAAACATAAAGGGGCAAGATGGAACATATCTAATGAGATTATATCAACCCGTCGGGTAAGCTGGGTGGGCCCACAACACAAAAATATCAGTGGGGACTGCATAGTGATTAACTTCCGACACCCGAGTTCAGTAAGATTCTTTTTAGACACACATAATACCTATGCCAATATATCGACTGCAATAACTCTTCACCCACTGGGCCATTTTTATAGGCCTCCACACAGAATATTCCAAACGGCCCCTAACACAATTCCTTTATTCAACAGATTTTCCGCCCTATCTGAATTAGGCAGCCTAGATTGACCACTATTAACTTTCTCCACTACACTGGATAAGGCTACTAGTACAATGCCTTTGGAAAGGGCAAAATTTATAAACACTTCTGAGTCCTGTCCAGATGGATTAATTTCACCCCTTGTAGTACGCCCCTATCTTCCCATTGCCCAGCCTTTTCGCATTACTAATCCACCAATTGATACTCTCAGTATCATTAGTTGGAATATTGCTGGCCTCTCAAGCAAGATGAAAATTAAAGAATGGGTTACATGGATAAGTCATTTTGATGTGGTAATGTTGCAGGAAACATGGTGTACTTGTCCTCAATTACTAGAGGGCTTTTTTGCCCATAACCTTACTGCTCTGCCCTCTGTTTCGGGGCGACCAAGTGGTGGTTTATCCATCTGGGCAAAAGTTTCTAAAGATGTGAAAATTGAACCTTTACATGTGGTCAGTAAACATCTGATAGCTGTGAAATATGTTGCAAGGTTAAGAATTTGTCTTATAAACTTTTATAATAATGATTTTATTAACCATCCCAATCCTACTTTTTTGGAACTGTTTGATTTTATTGATGAAGTTGCAAATGGGGAAAAGTTTGGCCAATTTGATGGCATTTGTGTTGGTGGAGACTTTAATGCCCACATCCACCAAACATCATTGCCCTGTAGACGAGGTACCGAATTATTGGATTTATTACATAGCAGGGATTTAGATGATGTAATGAGCCTATGTGGATCCTCCGAGGGAATTGAGCCGGCCCCTACTTACATTGGCCGTGGTAGTTCATCTACGATTGATTACATGTTTATCTCTTCCCGCCTTAGTGAAGTGTTATTTGGCTCTGAGGTTGTTAATAGCCCATATAGTGATCATCTGCCCATAGTAATCCAACTTAAATCTATCAATAAACCTATAGGCCCTTGTGAGACAGGAGCCCAAAATATCACTGTCTCTACAGACAGGCTTAGGATTGTCTGGAGAGGGGTCGACAACCATGAGATCCTATCTACTGTGATCAGGAATAATCCTCTGTTGATCTCCAAATGTTTAGCATTCGATGGCCCCGACATAATTAAGTCTTTTTGTGATTTATGCATAGCTATAAAAAGGGCAATATCCAGACCGTCAAAAGAACATAACGTAACCGATCAAAGATGGTTTGACACCAATTGCTCGAGGGCCAATAGAGAACTTAGAAAGGCCTTGGCAGTTAAACCCCGTGATGTGCCCCTTGTCAGTTCACTGCGCTTTAAATATAAATACGCACTAAAAGTCAGAACTGAGGAGCTTTTAATAAGTCACTGGGATAACCTAACGAAATCTGCTGCCCTAAAAGACTCAACCGGGTTTTGGAGAAACGTAAAGAACTTGAGAGCCCTGGGAAGTAACATCACCCCAATCAACTGCAATATCACAGGAGACTCATGGGTCACCCACTTTTCGAAATTATATGCGGAAGATGGTGATCATACCGAGGATAATTTCCCAGACAGCACCATCGTTATAACACTAGAGGAGGTAGAGGAAGCTATTGGAAATAGTGCCGGTAATAAGGCACCAGGCCCGGATGGCCTGTCTATCGACCAGATTAAATCCAATATAAGATTCTGGGCCCCCTTACTCTGTAATCTTTTTAACAACTTGAGTAAGAAATCTATCCCCCCGACTTGGTCCAGTAGCACTATTGTACCTATTTTCAAAAAGGGAAACAGGTTGGACCCGGGGTGTTATCGACCAATATCGCTGATCGATAATACCCTGAAGGTCCTTGGCAGGGTCTTATTTGATAGAATTAGCACATGGGCAGATGACAACTCTATCATCCACCGCTGACAGTTAGGCTTTAGGAGCAAACTTGGCACGGTGGAACAATGCCTGAACCTCAACCTTATAATGGCCAAATACACAAGAGCTAAACAATCCCCTCTGTATTTTGGGTTCATGGACCTAAGCTCAGCATTTGATTTTGTAAACCGCTCCCGCTTGTGGTCCATTCTCTTAAACTACGGCTTAGATGAACCACTAGTCCACTTTTTGGCCAACCTCCACTGCAACCTGAAGGCCCGCGTCCGAATAAATAATGAAGGCGAGGTCTCAAACGAAATTTTAATAGGCAAGGGGGTCAGGCAGGGCTGCGTTCTGGCCCCCTTGCTTTTTATATTATACATCAATGAATTAACCCATTCTTTATGCAACCTGACAAAAGACGTTCCTATGATTAATAAGAAACCAATCCCGGCGTTACTCTACGCGGATGATGCGGTACTTATAGGCCGCACCCCGAACGCCCTACGTATTTTAATTTCGGGATTCGTCGACTATATGTTTGACTTAGGTTTGTGCACTAATTTTAGCAAATCTTTTATAATGACCTGTGGTCCTAAAAACTATAAAATCCCAAAGATCGTGATAGGTCAAAACTCCTTAAAAAGCACTCGCACTTTCCCATATTTGGGCCTTCTATTTTCTAATAGTGGCTCGTGGCAACCCCACGTTGCAATGGGGAGAAATAAACTCTCAAAATCGATCAACTCTGTTATCTCTCTCCGCCAACCACGCCAGGCGGACGTGGTTCCCAGCCTATTACAAATTTATCGGAGCCAATGTCTCCCAACTGGCACATATGGGGCTGAAGTTTGGGGGTTTTCGAACTGTTCCGAATTACAGAGAGAAGAGAACAGATTTTGCCGGAAAATTTTGGGGGGAGTCATTTGTGCACCAACTACTGTATGCCATAATGAATTAAAACTACATTATGTTGAGGATTTTATAAGAGCCAGACCCGCACTGTTCTGGTTAAGGGTCTGGAAAAACCCGGCAGCTTCCCTGTCCCGCGAGATTATTATGGACTGTCTAAATTGCGAGAATGTCAATTTAATTCCCTGGATTAATGCGGTAGAAAAGAGCCTCATGAGTGTTAATTATGGTCATCTCTTTACAAATCCCGACCAGATTGACGGCTCCCACAAAAATTTAGTGAGAAGGGCACTCTATCAGCATTATCACATAGAGAGGGAAAGAGTAGATTTTGTGAAACCATCTACTATCAGTTATCTACAAATCCAGGAATTATCCCTTGAACTTCCTATGTTACCTCAGCCCTATTTATGCAAAAAATTGGGCAGATGGAAGAGGACCCTACTCTTCAGATTCAGGGACCGGAGTATTATTAATCTAATTTGTTTTCCATTGGGGTACATTAAAAATTTGGAAAAATTAAATTGTCCATGTGACCGTGGTGGAACCCAGAGTATGCTACACTTTATTTTTGGCTGTGGTTTTTACATGAAGTTTACAAGGCACTATCTAATCCCCTATTGTAGAAAACATGATTTGACCGACCTCAATCACGCTTATAGACATTTTTTAATGTTGGGATCTGATGAATTAATTTTTAGAGTTAGCAATTTTCTTAATGCTATTGTATGCTCCCGCAGGTCCTTGAGAATTGATTAATTTTATATCAAGATATGCACTTTGCACTTTAAAACGTGATTTGCACTAACCTAATGTGTTATAATGCATTTGTCTTGTTTTCATGATAACTATATTTATCCCTTGCTATACACCGCTATATATTGTATTTAAGGTGGTTCTATGCATTGTATAGTATAAAGGCCATTTGAGTTTTCATTGTTGTTTTTATAAATTATATTTGTAAATAATAAGTTGTGGCACAAAATCGCAGTATTACATGTGTATTTTTAAAATTTACTTTGTGCTTTTATGGATGGTTTTTGAAATCCGAATAAAGTCTATTTGAATTGAATTGAATTGAGTCAGTACTTACATGCCAGGCCAAATCGATGAAATGCCTATGGCATAAAATTATCCCAGAAGTCTTTAAGACCCATTTGCACTACTCTAAACCTGGTCTCCCTGCAGATCTAGACGAGACCACCAACAGCTATCATAATTGGATCTCCAATAATCTGATTATTTTAGCACCATTTAAAAGCACTACCAATAAATGACCACCCCTTACGAGCCATGGCATGATGACAGTCTGAGACTTCAGAAGCAAATGTGTCATAGGCTGTAGAAGAAATGGGGCACACATTACGAGCCTAACGACCAGCTCATCTATAAAACAGCCATCCTAGAATACAAGACAAAATCTTTACTTTAAAAAAATATATTTTTCTATTAAAATCAGGACATCCCTAAATTCCTTCAAAGAACTCTTTTCGACAGTTCAGAAGCTGAGCAAACTCCCCGTACAAAAAAACACGGGGTAGATCAAGAATTCTGCAATTTATTAGCAGACTCCTTTCAGGCAAAAGTGAAAGCCATCACGGATTCTTTTTCGTGCACCTCTTGGATGATGGATGTTAACATGAAGGGGCTGTCCTCCACTTCTTCGGAGGGAATAAGGGTTTCAGGTTTTCCAGCAGTGACTATCCCCAGCTTTATCACCTTTAATAATATTACTGATGCACAGATCATGACCACTCCTAATCGGACCAAAACCGGATCCCCCTGAGACCCATGCCCGCCAAAAGACCTCCACTCAGTCTCTGAAGTTATGGCTAACTATCTCAAAGATATTTTTTATTCTATGTTTTCCTCTGGATACTTGCCTCTACAATGGAAGAGTTCTTCTAGATTCCCGCTGCTGAAAACAGCAAATCTGGACCCTAAAGACCCCAACAGCTATAGGTCAATCTCCCGTTTGCCTCTACCGGCCAAGATCTTGCAGAAGGCCATGCATATAGAGATGACCCAGTCTATTAATGAGAATAAACTTTTGAATAGCTCTCAATATTGCTTTAGGAGTCTACATAGCATAGAGTTGGCCTTGATCAATGTGTCGGAAGAAATAAGAGAGGTCATGGATAAAGGAGGGAGGTCGGCCTTGATTCTGCTGGACCTCTCGTCGGCCTTCGACATGGTCAACCACGATCTTCCTATAAACCGTCTTCATTTCCTGGGCATTAGGGGTAGGGCGCTGGATTTATTGAAGTTTTTTCTTAGTGATAGAGAGCAGTGGGTGGAGATTGGGGGCTTCAAATCTCCACTGTTCTCTTTCCTGCAGGGTGCCACAGGGCTCCTCGTTGAGTTTGACCCTTTTTAACCTTTATGTATCTCCACTCTGCTCACTCATCAAATCCTTTGGCTTTAAGACAGTGTCATACGCGGACCACACGCACATCATGGCATCCTTTGCAGGGGATCCCACGTACACTGCATCATGATTCAAAGATTGTATTCCCAAAGTAAGTAATTGGATGGCCCAAAACTGCCTGAAGCTGAATTCAGGTAAAACGAAGGTGCTTCTCTTCGGACGAGATAACTCCTTCTGGACACCAAGTTGGTGGCCTCAGGAATTGGGAGAAATCCCTGAGCCAGTCACAAAGGTGAAAAACGTAGGAGTCTATTTTGACTCCAATCTGTCCTTTGGAGGACAAATCAATGCGATCACCTCCTCCTGCTTCTTTATGATTAAAACCCTCAGGAAAATATTATCTCTAATTGCGCCAGAGCTCCAGAAAGCTGTGGTCACAGCACTTATCCTGTCTAAAATCGATTACTGTAATGGGCTTTTTCTCAATATACAATCACGGTATCTTAATAAACTGATGGTCCTCCAAAATGCAGCAGCCCGTCTGATCCTTGCTCTTCCTAAACATAAGTCAGTGACCCACGCCCTTCCATCTTTGCACTGGCTGCCAATTAAGAGACAAATCAAATTGAAATCCCTCTGTTTTGCCTTCAAGGCGCTACATGGGCTAGACCCTGATTATTTCTCAGAGAGTTTTAGATAGTATATCCCTGAGAGACAGTTGCAGGCAATGGCCTCTTTTACTCTGGTAACTTCAAGGGAAAAAGCTGCATCATGGGGGGATGGGGGAGAAATTTTGTAGCAGGCACTGTTAGCTTGTGGAACTCCCTTCCTCTGACACTTAAGAAGGAAAGCAATCTTCTGGCATTCCGCAAACTCCTAAACTTTTGGCTCTTTAACAACTAGCCCAATTACGCTTTTCTCTCATCCTCTTTCCAGTTAGCCAATTGTGCAGTATCTCCATGCCTAGACACCCATCGGTATTAGTGCGCGTTATAAATGTTCATTTCATTTAATGTTCATTTAATTTAATTAATTATCTTACACAAAGATAGGCTTTCGAGGCCACAAGGCAAAATATTTAAAAGTGGAACATGTAGAAGTTAAAGGTTTGCAAGTTTCTACAGTGACAATCCTCCATGCGCTCTTTTCACAGCATAGTTGCTGTAACATGTTTTGTTTGTTTTGTTTTTTACTTTGGCTTAGAATAAAACTACAGACTTCATTCCAACACTGTTTTTGATATATGTTTAAAATTTTATTCCATTGACGAAGTTTGTTTTTTGTTGAACATAAATGGAAAGTGACTTTTGGAAACTTAGACATTTCCTACCCGAAGATTCAGTAGGGTAATTAGCATTTGCCTAACTAGGCAGCCCTCCCTGTCAGTGCTTAATTTCCTGAGTGTCAAACGGCTCCCAGAGCAGGAACACTCGCTTAGTCCCTTTGATAGGAGGTCCTATGTGCAAGGCTTATTGCACCTCTTCTCTCAGGAAGGACCATTTAGGAGGGTCCATGGACTTAATTAACTCAAAAGCGACCAATTGAGGCCTGCTGATTCATAGTTTAGTGTAAATTAAGAACTGAGAAAAGGTGGGCTTTTGAACCCAGGATACTCTTCAGCCAATCTAACTCCATTCACAAGGGGAGGGAAGGTGATCCCAGCTTGTGTGGTTAGGTAGACATGGATTGTTCATTTCCATGGACCCACCACTGAGTGAGCCACAAGCCTCCACCACGGGAAGAATCAATGTACCATCTTGATTTTCGAAAAAAGGATATGCTGTGAAAAGGTGTCTGACTCTGGTTCATCCCGCTTGGCTACAGCATTCCAGGCTTGTCCCACTGGAGAATTCCAAGCTGCAAAAAGTGGCAATGTGACTGTCCCACCTCAGAAACTGGGATTGGGCGAAGGTGATCCAAGTGTCCAGCCAACGAGACTTTGGCAGACATATAATTCGAGTGTTTACACCATACCCAACAGATTCAGCTAAACTTTGTCCAACGCTTATCCAGCTTCAAGAGGATATCATCAAATGTACTCTTCAACCTTTCTTGCTGTAGGATTTCAACACTGGAAAATGAAAGAGCGAGGAATAAGGCTGCAAATTTGTCAGGCTAAAGTTTAAATAATTAAAATGTGGGCCCTTGGTAGCTATGGCATAGAGCAGACAATCTTAACTTACGAAAATGTGCAAAGTACTGAGCAGTAGCAAAATTATTAAAAAGTCAAAATGCAACACAATAAAATTCATACAGCCAATTAAAAGAAACAGAAACAAATTATATCATATAAGCTACAGCTAATTATACAAATTGAAATCTACATTAAACTTTATTAACTTAAAAGAACACCCAAAATAATGATAACATTAAAAAAAATGCCTCTGAAGAAATTAATACTGCGTTAATCAATTTTCAATTTTTAAAGCGATAATTTATTACACACCACTTTTTTGTTTCATTCTTTATTAGCATAAACATAATTATTTATAGATTCAAAATACAATAGAAAAATTAACAAATGCATAACTAAAGTAGTTCAACTCTACAAATCATTTGTTTAAAAAACGGGTGTTATATTTACATTTCTAAATCCAGCCCAACATTGATTGGAGAAAGCGATTATATTTGGGTGTGACAAACACTGGGAAGAGGGGATATATTTGAGCGGGGGCAAATGTACTATTCTAACTCCAGTCCCACAAACAATGGGGACATTGAATGTATTTGGTGGAGAACAAAGTACTATTTAACTCTATTCCTACTAACATTAGTAGAAAGTGCACCTATTTGTTTTTCCTGGAGAGGTGGTCAAATTTACTATTTTAATTTTAGTCTTATTGGACATCATTTTTGGGTTTGATTTTATGTTGTAACTCCAGTCCCTCAAAGAATGGGGAATGTGCATTTATTTTGTTTTGGGGAGGAGGTTATATTTACTATTATAACTCCAATCCAATTAACATTGGGAAAAGTGCATATGTTTGGGCGGGGTGGCGATTTACTATTTTAACTCTAGTATTACTATTGTTGAGACAAATACATATATTTGTAGAGGATCACATTTGCTAGTCTAACTCCAGTCCCACAATTATTGGCCACGTGCATATATTTAAGGCTCATTTTTACTATTCTAACTAAAGTATCGCTGACTTTGGAAAACGTGGGCATATCTGAGTGGTCAAATTTACTGTTCTAACCCAGTTTTAGTAGCAGTTGGGAAAGTGTATCTATTCAAGTGACGGATTTGCAGTTCTAACTCCAGTCCAACAAACATTATTATAAGGGCATAAAGTGTGGGGAGGGCAGAATTCCTGTTCATCACCCCGGTCCTTCTAACAAAAGCACAAATATGTGGGGTCTGGTTGTCAGACTTGATATTCTACCTCCAGTCTCCCAAACAATGGAGAATGTGCATTTATGTGGATCCGTTTTGATTCAGTATCCAGGTACTAAACCTCTAGCGCTAATTTTGCTTAGGCTGCATACTGCTGAACAAAGTTATGCTCCACTTATTCCTTGTAATCCTCCACACTTTTGGAAATTTAGCGATGATGAAGGAAAACTTATTTTAGTGCTTACGCAATGTGTTGCTTTGTAACAAAATATTATAAGTATAGTATTCCATTGATGGTGCACCTTACCTAATTTATACTTTACCAAGAGTTAGATTACCCCAAACTTGACATTCAAAAGCAACATGTAAAGAAAACAGTACTGTGTACTCTATGAATGTGGGTTATTAGTTTGGGAGGATGTGAGTCCTTCCCAAGTAAGAAGGCCAAAATATTACCTGGTTAAACACACAGTTTCAATAATTAGTCCTGGGTTCAACCCTTGGTATGTCAAGTATAGAGCAGATAAGTTTAATTCATGGAAATATAATAAGTATTTAGCTGTACCAAAACTATTAAAAAGACAACATGCAACACAATAAAAATCACAAAACCAATTTAGATCAGTGAAGAACATTTTAATTAGAAAAAGAACACAAATACTATTTAAATATGATTTGGGGAACCGAAGATATGAATTTTTAAATTATTCATTTAAAAAGCACCAAGAAACATTCACTTTTTGTGTGGTCACCCCCGATGACTGAAGCTGCTGGTTGTAAACTCTGCACATTGCTGCACTAATGCCCAGTCCCCAGTGTATGTGATATCACTCCTATAACATGATAAAAGTGGCTATTTATCTTCCCGATAAGGCCATAGTATGTTGTACAAAAAGCACATCAAAAGCATGGGCAAATTAAATGTCAGCTGTGGACTGCAGCTCATGATTTGTCATCCAGTAGGCTGACAAAGGGAACATTGCTTCTGACCTTCTTGTGTATCCTGATTCCTGAAACTTTTAAACCTGCAAGTGAACCTGTCAAAGTACCCATTGCTGACAGGACAGAACTCTAATTTTAAATATAAAATAGACCACTCCGAAATAAGACTCAGCCCAAACGGTAGCCTGCCTAGTATTTGAAAGTAGTACACGCAAGAATTTACCGCTGCCATGTGCCTACAGTATTAAGCTCCTAAAAGCTATTTTCACTGTAAATGGTTCTAGCTATTCTGTGAGAAAAACTGACGTTGAGAATGAAATCATAACCCTGCCATCTCCTGGTTGAGACAGGCTACCAGAATAACTAAAATCCAATTTAGTGATGAAGGTGAGTTGTATATAAATATTTAGGAAACATTACTTTTAAAAAGTCACATTTTACTTGCCTGAGCCTTCAATAGGCTATTTAGCATAAGGCTGCTAGCAGATAGATTCACACTAATGAGATTGAAAACTACACCCAGAGCTGCAACAATAGTTTGGACCTTTTCACAGCAAGATTTGTGGATGAGGTATGTGGCCGGTATTAGCTCAGTAAGGATAGAAGGGGAGGGTCCAGGAACTTCTGTAACTTGATAAGGATCAGGATGAAGTCTGTCAATTTACAGTTAAATTAAGGGGAGACATAAGGAATTGAAGGCCTTTGTTCTTTAGAGTGTCTATATCCAGCTGGACACCAGCTCAGTGGGAGGGGGTGTTGGTCCCAGGACCAGGTTAGTGTAGCAGAGGCAAAAGGTGCTGGTAAGTTCCCTAAACAGGACCTTGGCTGGCCTCAGAGCTCCCTTTAAAGGGAGAACACCTGTGCCATCCTGGATTCCTCTTAAAATGATGCAATGTGGGATAGTTTGCAGTGAAGCAAACAGAATGTAGAGTGGGAAGGGATTTCCCGGGAACCTTATATTAGGTCTGGGCAGATTTGGTGGAGTTTAATTCTGTGGAAAATTTGGTAGAATTCTGCAGACAGATCTGGACTTCAGAACACATCTCCGTGCACACAGTGCATGAAGTGCAAGTAACAACAACATGCAGGCTTGTGCACTCATCTCTTTGAGCAGACCCAACTCCAGCTTGTCATACTGCTGCTTCTTGTGCTCATTCAGCATTGCCAGCCTATACTCGACTGCCAAGATTTTCTCTTGGCTGGTCTCTCCCAGCTCCTGGAAGAGCCTTTCTTCATTTTGGCATGCAGCCAGTATGCGCTTGCTTGCAGCACAAGGCAGCACCAGCACCTGGTACTCCGTTCTCCAGCTCAGCCAAGACTGTCGATAGGTGCCCAGGATAAAAGCTCTGGTTCCTGAGGAGGGCAGACTACACACCACAACAGGGGGAGAAGGAGGCACTGCTACCACCTGCAGAGTAAACGGAGGAAGGGATGCCATGGTCAAGGAGCCATCTGATGCTCAGCAGTGTGGCATCCCCTCCCAGCTGTAGTCTGCTACGAATGAACCAGCAGGACTCTCACCACAGCCACTCACAGCATATTTCTAGACCTCTCACTGCTGTCCCACTGCCAGCTCACAAGCCCGCACAGCTTGACTAGCAATTATGTGTAATTACACAAAATGTTAATCTGTCATTTTGCGCTATATTTCAGCATAAAATGCATCTCATAGTGCATTTCATGCAAAAAAATGCACACAAAAAATACCGCAATGACAGGCATTCACATTTATTGCGGCTGTGTGTTCTATATACAAAAGTGTTAACTGGTTTCAAAACAAACAACTAAATGTCGAATCCACACAGTAGTTGAGTATTTGCTTGAATTCCTTTATTCCAAGATTCAGTGTGACCAGATCCGCAGCCAACGCGTTTCGCCCAAGCATGGGCTTTTTCAAGGCTGTTAAGAGATCATACACATACAAACATTGTAAAAGATCATAAGTATACATCGAACGGTTGTGCAACCACCAACCATGTGATGGGGGAACGAATAGTAGTGTGCAGAAAAACCCAACGAGGCTGTGAGAAACAGAGGAAAAGCATGAAGCGGCACAACACGTGAGTGACAGCCCGATTTATTAGGAAGTAACCATTGTGTCTACGAAACATGACTCAAAAAGCGGGGATAAGTGTGTAGTGCCAAATCAGAAGAACTAGAGCACAAAGTGCAAAAGTGATGTGTTTAAAAACAAAAAATATAAACATAAAAAATAGGCCAAGAGCAGAGAGAAGTCACTTACCGAGTTTCAACAATAAAAAAATACACGTCAAATGAGGGTAGTATGACGAAAGCGGCAGGACCCAGAGTTCAATCTAAACAGTAAAATCAGCATATTAATTTGTGCGTCAAAATTAGACGGTAACTCGAGAGGACCATGGATTGAAGCCATTGTAGTCTCAACTCACCTAACTAGGTAACAAGCCGATAGCTTTAGAGCGTCCGTTTAGGTGTATATCATACAGTAATCTGTGTAATCAATTTCTCCTAACTGGTCAGTGCTGGTCAGAAAAAGAGAAAAAAAAGGGTTCAAACGAAGAATAACATAAAGGTCGACAACTATCACAGTTTCCAGCAACTAATGGAAATTGCTGACACATTCCTCCATTGCGAAAACAATTTATTCAAGGCTAGACCCTCCATTAGGAAATCCGTCGCCATGTCCTAAGTAAATGCTGTCATCTAGACTAGCTACCGTGCCATGTGGGCATTACAGTTAAAAACGACCATACAGTACAGCGGAAACAGGCAGGTATTCATGGCGTGAAATTCTGTGTAGCTGAATTCTATAAAACACTTTAGTCACCCACAAGTAGTCAAAGTTTACCAAATGGCTAACAGCCGTTAATGACGGAACCCTTAGGCAAGACGGGACAGCCTAAACAAACTGGCTACCGACCAAATCATGAACACGGAAAGACGTAGCTTCCCCTCGTAACGGCATTAAAAATACTATCCACACAAGTTTCTCGTCTACCACTTACTAAACACAGAGAGTGAAAAGAGATCAGCCGAGGTCCGAGGTCCGAGGCACGATGAAAACCGTCGTGTTGAAACGGATATCATCGTGATGGTAGTCTCCTGAGCTTATATACTGATGAAATCAACAAGTATGCTCCGGTGTGTAATAGAGACGGTTCCGAAAAACAACTAGAGCGCAGTGCTAAAGGAGAGACTCCATGTTGGAGTAGTTCCGGTAGAACATAGGCGTGACCCGATTTTCTATTCGACGCGTAACTAAGGTTACCAATGTGACGGCGCCGCCCATGGGAATACATCTAGTGCGCCTGATAGGTTTATCCCGGTGTAAATTCCTATCAGGTACTAACAAAATAAATCACGATTCGTGAATTTAGAAGGGTAGAATGTGAAGCTTGTATCGTATACCTGTTTTTAAAGAGACACAAACACAACCGTGTTTCAGTTATTTAGCGGCAACGATGGCAAAAGGAACGCCCATCAGCCGAGTTGGTTAGGCTCGGTAAACGAAAGCAACAGGTACCCAAGTAATGGGTCACACCAAAAACCAACCAGTAATTAGTTAAAAAAGCGTGATGGACATACCAAGATAGCGGATAAACGAAAAACAGTGCAAACAGTGACATGTTCTTGTCAAATCAGTCCTGCCATGTTCATTTCGAGTTTCACGCAACCTGTTTCCAGTTAACCGGTTCGGTAGTAACGGGACTAAAAAGGTTAGAACTTAACCTATACGGTGCCGTCCGCGCATACAAAAAAGGAGAGAAATAATAGAAAATGAACACACAAGGTAAGCGACTGATGAAAAAAGGAGTAAAATTGGCCATTGGAAAAATCCCCATATGTATTAAGCCTCAGGAATACATTTCCAAAAAATCGTCAGTATAGAGACCCAGACTCTATTCAGAGAGAGAGAGGATACAAACCAAGAGCATATCTAAGTATATAGCCTAATGGCAAACATATCCAGAGGATAGAGGAAAGACATGTCTAGAGTTGGAACCAAAAAAATGGTTAAATGGTGTTCTGAGAGTCAGAAAACTCGGGATCATTACAGTGAGCAAGACAGTGATTGTGGAGTACCAAGGGCCCACTAAGAACTAATTGTTACAACAGTGTCATAGAAATGCAATCTATAGTGTAAACATTCATTTGGCAAATACTGGATGTAATACATTGAATGGGTAATCATAGGTACATTGTGACCACATGTAAAAATATTAATGACTGGGTTCAGAGCATGATAAAGATACATCAATGACATATCCAAATATCGTAAGTTGTACCCTCTAGACTCGAGAGTTGTACAAAGTTGAACATAAAGATAACAGCTCAGACGTAATAAATAAACATTGGACCATCTGGTTATATTACATATGCATACATTGCGACTTTCAACTAATCAGGGGCAGAGCTCTAATATTCAAGATGGCAATGATGTTAACAAGATTCTTTGCCCGGTTACAGGTAGTAGTGCAATTCATTGTCATTATTAAAGCCCATTGAAACTGCCCGCAGGGTACAGATCCATCTCGCCTCCAGTTGTCTTAATCTGAGTTCTCTGTCACCCCCACGGTTACCTGGTAGGGCTACATCAATACCATGAAAGCAAAATTTGGACCTGTCCACCACCTCTCTACAGGAGTGTGTAACTAGGGCATATGAGGTGTCACCATGTATTGCGGCTCTACGATGCTCCTGTATGCGGGTTTTAAGTGGCCTGACCGTACTACCCACATAGATTCGGTTGCATCCACATACCAAAACATACACTACAAATGTAGTAAGACAATTGATAAAATGCTGGATGGTGTGTTGTCTGCCTGAGTTGTATTTGAACGTAAGGGTTTTGTTGCAGCCCAAGTCACAAATATTACAAGAACTGCAAGTATAGAACCCTAAAGGTTTCTTGAGCCAACTTGACTTAGAGGGCTGTGGTAATGTATAACTCGGACATACACTGTTCCTAATGGTCCTCCTTTTCCTGAATGTCATCGAGGGTCTAGATGTAATCAAGCTGTTGATGCCTGGTGCTCCCTGAAGGATGGGCCAATGCTTGTTAAGTATCTTAAAAACCTCGTGATTGAGAGTGGATAACTGTTATATTTGTGGTCATTTAAGCAGCTGACCATTTGAGGTGGGCAATACTATCATTACTGACAAAGTGACAAGTCCAGGCTGTGCACTCACTTAAAACCCTGCTGCTTTATTCTTTAAACTTCCTTGTTCTATATACATTTCTAGCAGATTTTTACAATAAATGGTGCATATTTATGCAAAGAGGCGTAATTTTAGGAATTTTGAATAACAATCCCGAACTGATGTGTATTATACAGTGAAACTTTGGGGGCAATGTTATCCAGTTTTAGCAACTTTCTGAGATACAGGCTTGATCTTCTATTGTATTTTGAGCTCTAAAAATGACTAAGGACCAGCTTTACTAAGATTTTGTGCCGGTTTGTGTCCCTTTTTAAGCACAGTCACAACACTAAATGTATTTTGCAATTTACAAAGCTGCACAATGCTCGCTTTGCGTGGCTTTGCATGACTTTATTAAAAAGAGTAACACAGCGCATATCTCTGCTTTGTGTTACCCAGAGTCAGGAATATGTTACATGAGTGGAGCATGGACATTCCAGTGCATCTTCCCATGTGTTTTGACGCAAAGACTTCTAAACATGGGTTTTCGCCAAATGGTGCGCCTTCCCAGACTGGCACAAGAAGGCAAAATATCTTTATTTCTACTCTTCTTTGTTGGAGGTGTGCTGCATTCGGCAACACATATACAAATATGAATGAAAATAAAATGATAGTTCTTGTACAGGAAGGTACCCCTTCCTGCATTAAAATTATAGTAACCATAATGCAGACATCCTTGCGCCATGTTTCAGTGTGCCTTTGTTTGTGCTATGCAGCATAAAGTGTGCCAGTGGAAGTAGAGAGCTGTCTTTCTGGACCAGTTCTGCTCTCTTCGTTTTCCCTTCAAATTATTTCGTTTTCAAAATTGATATTTGTATGTAAATTTAATGTATTTTTTCGTCTTTTAAGATGTAAAACTTTTTCAAATTATAAATTTAAGTACATTTCTGATGTTTTTGTAGAGATTAGTATAATGCATTATTATGTTTAGAAAAACAATTACCTTTTATTTTGTGTTATTTAACAGTATTTTTGATTTACTTTTTTTAAAACAATAATACATTGTTTTTAGGTCGATAGTGAGGTCTTAAAAATGTGTATATTTTTGTAGTACTTTGATTTAAGTAATATTATATTTGCTACATTTTTGAAGTTGATATTTTTAGACTCCTTAATATATTACTTTACATTATAAGTATGTGGCACACAATCGTCATAGAAAGGTGACTACAATTATAGGTTGTTTTATTGATATTGCCAAAATATCATACCTTTATCCCTGCAACTTTACTGATCATTGTTCTTGAACAAATATATTTGAGTCTTGAAGGAAACTTTAAATCATTAAGGGGCATATCAACAACAACCGGCGATAATTGTCGCTCAGCGCTCTTAGCGTGAGGATAATTATCGCCGGCTAGCGTGAATTTTTATCGCTGAGATAGCGTGCTATTAGCAACGCTTATCTCAATAGCGATAAAAATATACACGCTAACAGGCTAACATGAGATTATCGCTGGAAACCCAGCGATAATCACACGTTACCTTGTTGATACGGACAGGCAAACTTAGCCATGATATCCTCATTCCATAGGATATCATGGCTAAGTCTGAAAATTAGCAGACGTAAAAAAGCAGCGTTAACCGCGGTTAGCGCTGCTTTTTTAGTCTCTAACAGGGTTAGCGACATTCTTGATAATAGGAGAAATGTCGCTTAGCGACATTTCTCCTATTATTTTACTCTGGAACGCCCCCTTTGCATCTCATTAGAGATGCAAGGGGAAGCGTAGAGTAAAAGGGTGCTAACATGCAAATTTGCGTGTTAGCACCCTGTTGTTGATAGGGTGCTAGTTTTAACTTTTATTTTTTTTGGGCTTTTAAAGCCAAAAAAACAGAGATAAAGCCCTTGTTGATATGCCCCTAAGTGACTGAGGGGCATATTTCTGAGAGTCTTGTGTCACGTTTGCACCACGCAAAATTATTATGCATGCTTGATTCACGGATCTGAGTTAGATTTATGAAACCACGCAAAGCTGCATTGCGTGGCTTTGAGTGGCCTCATAATTCTTGAGTGCGGCTACGCACCGCAAAACACCCTCTCTCTTGCTCTGCACAAGAGAGGTGTTCCATGGGCATTGTGGAGGGTGTTACCATGCAACTCCCATGGATTTTGGTGCATTACCATATTTACAAGGACTTGTAAACCTGGGAATGAGTCAAAATCTTACGCCTCCCAGGGCAGATGTAACGAGCAGAAGTATCTTTATTTCTCCTTGTTTTTTCCTCTTTCTATGTGTGCTGTACGGGGGTGTGGCCTAGCAAGATGGCCGACAGGACCTGAGCCCTCTCAGCTCCCCATCCGTCTGCCCATATATCCTGAATGTATCCTTGATCCCCCGCTGTAAAAGCTGCTTTCAGCATTGGGACCGGCATATGGTACCCCCATGGGCCTGCACGAACAACTTTAGGAGAGTTGGGACTCGGCGCATCGCTGAACGCGAATGTGTGTAGCGCCGGTCGGGCCTTCAAGGGATGACCCGCCTCTTCTGGAGCCTTGTGGGAAGGACCTCGTATAAGAGGAGTACAGCTGCTGCGTGTGTGGGCCCCCCCATGTCTCCTGGCTGATTGTTGCCACTGGCTGCGGCTGATGGCCACATGAATCGGTTCAGCTGAAAGCAAAGTACCCAAGGCTGTCCGTGTGGGGCTGCTGAGGATCCGGCTGGAGTAGCAGCTATTGCGGGCCCCTGGCTGAGTGTGAGGAGCTCCCGCTGCACACTGCCTTTCATCGGTGCACGGGAGCAGAATACAGTGCTACGAGGAGCTAAAGCTTGGCAGTGTTACAGGTACCAGTGGGGAGGCCTGAGGTCGGCGTGGCTTTCCCCGGCCGGGTTCAGGAGGGCGGAGCAGTTCCCGTTGGGCCCGGTTGGGGTGCATGTGGGTCGTGCCTGCGTTTGGTGCCCCCCCTCCTGCAGTTACTGGATCTGTGAGGGGTTCCGCATGCCTTGGAGGGGACCTGTGTGAAGAAGGGCCGCCGCCCATTGTCCCCCCTCCTACGAGTACAGGCTGAGCATTGGGAAATGCAGGGGACTGTCGAAATGTGTGCTTGCATCTTGACATTGCTGTGGCACCTCTGATGACTGCGGGGAGGCGATGCGAGAGCCTGCCATTGCACACTTGAGGACCTGGAGAGCCGGCTGCAAGAGGGAGGGCTGCAGTGGCCGTACCTTGATCGACTCAGCCTGTACATGCTACCTGAGTGGAAAGCAGTGCCCTTGTAGTGGTCTAGCTGAACTGGGTTGCTGCATGTGTGTATTTCCTGGGGCAGACTGGCCTGCTGCACCGGGGCAGGGGAGCGGCGTGTGCTCTCCTGTCGGATTGAATATACTGTGCGTGGGGAGGGTCCCCTGTGTGTCCCTACGCCTGTTGACCTGGATTGTTAAAGAACCCTTCACTGAGGAGACTCTCTTTGGCACGTGAGTCTTGTTGGTGGGGCTGTTTGATACCTGCGCCCAAGGTCGCAATGGGCAAAGACAAGCCCCAGAAGATGGAAGGCCCGAACACCATCACTCAGTACCCCACGCCTAGGCACCCCCCAGCACCTGACCAGACAGACTGGGGGAGCAGAACGGGATTCTGGAGGGGAGAGCACGGGGCCCTCCAGGGCGGAACTCATGGCGGCCATACAGGGCTCCAGGAAAGCACTGGAGGACAGAATAGATGCTGTCTCTGTGGATGTGAACCTACTACGGGCAGACCTCCGGAAGGTAGCAGATAAAGTTACGAACACCGAGGGGGATATAGCTGAACGGAAGGGTGAAGTGGGTACTCTCGAGCAACATGTAGTGCAGATGACTGTGGTTACAAAGGCATTGGAGAGTCGTGCTTAGGAGGCGGAGGGGAGGGTGAGACGCAGCAACATTCGAGTGCTTGGCATCCCGTAAAGAGCGGAACGGGGGGCAACGGAGCAGTTCCTGGAGCGCTGGATTCACACTCAGCTGTGTCCTGAGGGATTGTCAGATATGTTCGAGTTTTAGAGAGAGCACATAGGGCTCATGTCCCTCCCACCTGGGGGCGGAGCCCCGAGTTATCATAGCCAAAATCCTTAACTATCGGGATAGAGACTGTGTTTTAAGGGCGGCAAGGGAACACCAGAATCTCCAGCATGACAATAATAAAGTGTCTATCTATCCGGACTATACCAAGCAAGACCAGGATCTTCGGAAATCCTACCTGGGAGTGAAACACAAGTTGAGGGATTTGAATATGCAATATATGCTCCTGTATCCTGCCAAGCTGAAGGTGAACTTGGGGGGTAAGGCATACTTCTTTGACTCCCCAAAGATGTTTGGGAGTGGTTGGAGATCCGTGGCGATGGGCTGACGCCTGGAGAAGACAGGGGTCAGAAGCGGAGATGGGGTACGCGGCCAGAGGGGGGCCGTCAGTGACAACAGGCCCGAATGGAGTCGAAAAATGGCCCGGAGGTGTCGCAGAGGAGGATAACGGTGGGGGGTGATGGAAAGCTGAAGTCCAACCCCCTGATGGAGAGTGCCGCGATGTTGACCTCCTGGCAGCTGTGTCCGCTGAACCAGATGTGCAGGATCAGACTCTGTCGCCAAAAATAGATGTTGTACCTGAGACCTTGTTGGAAGATGTTCCGGAAGGTGGCAGCGAAAGTGGCTAAACATGGACTGCTGGTCTGCAGCGCTGATTGTTGATTCAGGACTACTACGCAAGCGGGTGGTAATACTGTATGGTGATGCTTGTTGCTGTGGGGGCTGGGCGTGAGGCTGCAGAGAATTGTGCCACTACGGGGCTTGACATGACTGGTTTAAGGCTATATAAAGCAAGTGTATTTCGGATTGGCGGCGGGATTCTTGATTTGTGTTGGGTGGGCGGGCTGGTGCTGTGATGCTTTTTCTTTGTTGCCCCTGTTGGGCTTGGTGGTGTGCTGTGCACGTCCTGGCATGAGCGGTGGGTGGGCAAATCTTCTGTGATGGTAGTCAAGCACTTTCTGTGGGTGGGTGGTGGGGGGAGTTTTGTTGGGTCAGTTTTGGTTGTGTGAATTTACATGGTGATGTGCAGAAGAGTGCCTGAGTCCAGGTGCGCTGCTAGACAGGTAGTGTGGCTGTATGGCTATGGCAGAGCAGGTAAAATTTCTTAGCTGGAATGCGAGGGGGTTAGGCACCTGCACCAAACGGCATAGGGTCCTTTCATTACTTAAGCGGCATAATATAATGGTTGCGTACTTGCAAGAGATGCACTTGGATGATGCTGGGGCAGGCCATCTGGCTAAAAAGTGGATGGGACAGGTATTCCACTCGTCATATTCTACCTATGCTAGGGGGGTGTTGATCTGGGGGCTCAGTTTACATTGCAGTACGCCAAAGCGGACTTGGAAGGTCGCTATGTGTTGTTGTGGGGCAAACTAGATGGCAAGGATATCAGCATACTAAATAACTATGCCCCTAATATCGATGACCCGAATTTCTTTGCGGCCCTGCAGGACCTGATTGCAGCAGACTTGGATACTCCCCTGCTATGGCTGGGTGATTTTAACTGTGTGTTAGATCCAGAGCTGCATAGACGCCCTCCCCGAAGGGGCACTAAGCCGCGCATGACTAAGCAGTTGCAGAAGCTAATGAGTGACTTAGGCGTCAGGGAGGTATGGAGGGAGCACCACCTGACTCAGAAAATATTTACTTGCTCTACGCCCACTCATAACACGCGTAGTCACCTGGATAGGGTGCTAGCGATGGAATACCCAGCGTTCATGGCTGCAGAGATCACACATTTGGCACATTTTTTGTCCGACCATGCGCCCGTGTGCTGCACGGTGTGTTGGGGAATGGGGCCCTCGCAGATGGGGGCTCCCTCCTGACATTTTGGAGGATCTGATCGGTAAGGAGGCAATTTCGAATGCATTGACAGAGTATCTGTCCCTTAATTGAGGGTCTGCAAGTACCAGAGCTCATGAGTGGGATTTAATGAAGGCGGTGGTCAGGGGGGTTGGCAATGGGGTTGACGTATGGCGTCCGTAGGCAACTGCATTCTGAGCTTCAGGATAGGGAGAAATTGCTGGCTGAGCTGCAATCAGGGCCACAGGGACAAAATGATACTCAGGAACGAGAGTGTGTAATACGGGAGCAGCTGGCAGACACTTGGGACAGGATGGATAAGTATACTCTCACGAAATATCACCAGCGGTTGATTGCAGAAGGAGATAAATCTGGTCAGTTAGCCTGGATATTGCGTAGGGAACAGACCCCCCCTCTGGTTCCATGCCTTCAGTCTCAGTCTGGCAAATTGGTCTATGCTTGGGCATCTATGCTGGAGGTGTTCCGGCAACAGCTGGAGACAGTGTACAGGGCAGATCCCCTGGTGAGGGCGGACCTCTGTACCCCCTTTTTGGAAGGCTTAGAATTGACGCAGGTGTCAAGAGATGTTAGGACAGAGCTGGACGCACCGATTACCGAGGAGGAACTGATGGAGGCAATAGCGGACATACCCAGGGCTAAGGCACCGGGAGGTGACAAATTACCCATCGAGTATCACCAAGCGTATTCAGCGGTATTGGTTCGGCCTCTTTTGCAAACTTTCAATGAGCCACGATGCGGGAGGGCGAAATTTGTCTGATACCAAAGCCGGGTGGCGATGCACGGGACCCGGCAGCATACCAGCCCCTGGAGATGATTAATTCAGATATAAAAATTCTATGTAAAGTGCTGGCCAAAAGGTTGGGTCCACACATGGCCCACTTAGTCCATGAGGACCAGTGTGGCTCTATTCCGGGCTGCAGTATGTCGATGAACGTGCAATGATTGGCGCATGTGCTGCACGAAACACAAGGGGCCCCTGAGGAGATGGCGTTGGTGTCCATCGACCTTGAAAAGGCTTTTGACACAGTGGATTGGGGTACTTGCTGGAAATACTTGGTAAGTTGGGGATTGAGCCATGTTTTTGTAAATAGGTCCCGCGGGGTGTGTGCGAATGGGCCAAACTAGGTCAGTGCAATGGTTACTGGGGCGGGGCACGCGTTAGGGATGCCCGCTGTCACCGCTGCTGTTTGCTCTGGCCATTGAGCCCATGGCAATATGGGCACTGGGGCATACGAACTGGGCACAGCAAACACCTTGTTTCACTTTATACTATGCTGACAATGCGCTGTTCCATCTTACATCACCGCGCAAGGCCCTGCCAGAGTTGGTGAGGTTGATGGACCGGTTTGCAACTTATTCAGGGCTGCATTTCAATAGGTGTAAATCCCTGGCGTTCCCCTTAGCGGGACTGAGAGAGGGCGCAGTTGGTGAGCTGGGCAGCCTGGGGCTGAGATGGGAAATGGACCATTTTTGATACCTAGTGGTGTAGGTGGCGCATGGGAACGCTAAGCTGCTCCAATTAAATATAACGAGGGTGGTTGAGTCACTGAGGCGCTCCGTGGAATTCTAGAAGATGCTGCCACTGTCCCTAATGGGCAGAATAGCGGTGGCAAAGATGGTGATGTTGCCGAGATGCCTATATGCCTTGCACAGTGCGCTGTGCCTTATTCCTGCGAAAGTGTTTCGGCAATTGAACTCTCTCCTGGTGACTTAGCATTGTAGGGTTGTGCTGTGGGTGCTCCAGAAGAGCTATGAGGAAGGTGGACTGGGGGTACCCAGGTTTGATCTTTATTACTATGCAGCGCACCTCCAGCACACTGTGCAGTGGTTGGATGGGGATGGTCATTGGGAAAAGCGATTGCTAGCTGGGCGAGTGCAGTCAGAGGATCTCCCTATGATTTCGAATGAAGGTGCTGGGGCGAGTGCGGAGCTGCCGTACGTCATCAGACAAACAGCCAGTTTGTGGCAGAAAGTTGTAGAGCGAGTGCTGGGGCGGGCTCCCTTTCATCTGGAATAGCCAATTTGGCAGTTGGTCCCTGTGCGCAGGATGGTGGAAAACATGTCCTTCGAGGCATGGAGAGAGGGTGGCTGCATGGTGTTGGCAGATTTATATATTAACGACACCTACCTTATGTTTGAACTCTTCTATAAGATACCTGATTGCTATAGTGGGTCATTCAGAGCTCCACTGTCCGTCCGGTTTTTGTCTGAGGAAGTGAAGGCACTGAACTGCCAACCCATCTGCAGCCTGGCAACAGTGACATTAATTAAACATCCATAACTGTCATCAGGGATTTTTGCTGAAAGTGCTACTGCCAACAAGGTAGGCGCATTTCCAATAATGTCATGCCCTGCAGGCATCTATGTTATGCAAAAATGTTTTGAGTTTTTGTTGTTGTTTAGAAGCAAAACCCCCAAAGTAGGAATTTGATTTTGAAAATTAAAATAGCATTGACCCTCACTCACAGGGAGCGTGAAGGACATTGTTCATTTACCCTGGCCATAGTCTCCATTCCTCATGGTTCTCCAACTTCTAAATGATGTAGGGGTAAACTGTGAGTCTTGTGGAATTGGACATCAGCCAATAATAATAATCCACATTTGTAAAGCGCAAACAATCACCCGTAAGGGTCTCTAGGCGCTGGGGGCCGTCGGGAAGATTAAGCAAGCTATTGCCCAGAGTCACATGGTGCTGGGCTAATCTGCCGCCGGGGATCAAACCGTGATCCCCAGATTTCGGAGTCAGTCGCCCTGGCCACGGCGCCACACCTCTTCCACTCTTCCATGGTCACGTCATGCCTGCCCACCCATTGTATTTTATTTTAATTGTTCTTACACAACTTCCTGACTGTGTGATTTACATAAAAACAAAAATAAAAAAGTCACTAATGTGTGTGTTTTTTGTGTGCTATTTTTCTGCTCTGGACTACAATTCCTTACAAGCTAACACCAGGCAGGCAAAATCAGCATCCAAAAATGTTGCCATAAATAGGGCAAGCATTTCAATTCACTATAGCTAGTTTTCTTGTGGCAGAAGGGCAGCTGGACAAACATTTACAACAGTGGAGCTAGCAGATCATTTCTTCAATCAAAAAAATTGCCTTACTTTTGAAACACGGAGCACGGCATATAAGGTGGTGACAAACCTTAACATTTGTGATAGATTTCTCAGCAGATAGCCCTCTATAAATGACTCCCATAATCTGCATTTGCTAAAATATATATTTCTTATTGTACATTTGTTTAATGTAATAAGATATACTTATCATGTACAAATATAATCCTGGATATGTAAATTAAGTCACCCGATACATGAATTAATTTCATGTAAGCGAATTCCAGAAAAAATGCCATGAGAGCTATAGATAAGAGTGATGTTCAAGCCTCATTGATGCAATGCATACCACTGTCTAGAAAGCATGTTATAAATGGTTAACCAGGCATAAGATTTATATTGGCTCCCATTGTGTGTGAAATTCAATTTGTACGGGGGTAATGTTACAAAACGTGATGCAAATACTGCAAAGTCTTGAAATTAGATTCACTTTCCATTGCAAATCTTGATTTGTGCTGGAAAGTAGCCCAAAGTAATTCAAAATAATGGTTTGCTCTACCTTGTGCTGGTTTGCATCAAGGAAGTGACCCATGAGTGGTACACGGATGCTCGAATGCAATCGGCTATGGATTTGATGCAAGGTCTTATCTACTAAAAATCCACACCTTTTTGAGCCAGGTGTCCCAACTGAAAAAAGTGTTTTCTTAAAACATTTCCAACTTTTTAAGTATGCTTTTTAAAGTTTACAACTCACATTCAAAGTTTGTCAAGTTTTAAACTATACCTAAGTACAGTATTTTTACTGGACGAGTACCCTCTGGTACAAAACCTTTGTTACACATAATGCATAAATATTGATCTGTTGTGCAAGGGTTTGTGTGGTGCTAAAGGCAGTGCAGCGATGACCATGCCATATTTCAGTACAAGTCTCTTAACTTGAGGATCACAGCACCTACTCAGAGGAGCCACGACTGCCATTGTCATGATTATCATTGTTATAATGTAGTAAATGCCAAATAGGCAAAACAATGTGCTGCAGACACAAACAGTGTTGCTAAAATAGTAGTGTCTTTAGCGATTTTTGTGCAGTAAAGAGTTGATGAACAAGGTGTACTTGCATGAGGAGAGATTTATATAGTATGCTGGCAATGCCTAGGAAGGAACTGCCCCTGCCTTAAAATTAAATTAATATCCTTAGCTTGATTTTTGTAGACAGCACAATTACAGCAAACAAAATCTAGTAGGGATGATTGGGGACCTCAATTGAGGCACTGGTATGCACCTACAAAAGTAGAGCATAATGTAGGAGAAAAACAAGACATCGTTGTATGTTAGAATCTAGAATTTAGCATGTTGCTTGGTCTTTTCAAAATAAATCCAGATTTTGAAAGCAAGCTTCAGCATCCCATTAACATCAAACTTCAATTTTTTTGGACACTTTTGTTTGCGAATCCAATACAAAATGTCATAATATGTGCATTTTTGATGCATACTTGTTTTCTGTAATGTGTATTTGTGAATAGTTTTGAAGTTCAAATCACAGGAATTGCTTAGGTTAGGGTCCCCATTTTCCATTAGTGATTCAGTGGAGGTTCACAGAAGGCAAAAGGTTAAAAACTGGTATCATAGTAGATATGACACTGGCCCCTTCTGTGTCCCTTTCACACGCAACTCAACACAGCAAATTTGTGTACTGGGCTATGCTGCATGAAAAAAAAAATAGTCGATTTAACCCAGTGTCAACAGCCAAGTCAGGTAATATAACTCCATCAGCCAGACCACATTTCTTGTATTTCACATTGAGAAATTGGGAGTTAAAGTGGGAATCAAATTGTTCCTGCTATAATTTACCATTTATAGGTGAACGTCGAGGTAAGCGCAGCATCCTCCTGAGTTCCTGAATCCTGAAATGTTGGTACTTGTGGTATTGCTAATGTTTGAAGCAAGAACCACAGTATGATATTCTAGAGGTACATGTAATGTGACTCATTGCATTTTGAATTGGCAATGCTGTGAGTAACGCATTTTCTCTACCTTGTTATTAATTCACAGTCCACAATTACAACTCTGGCCTTTAATTATCTGTGTTAACTAACTTTCTATTAATTTTTAATACTCTTTCATATATATTCATAAATTACAATCATATTTTGAGTGTATACCTGGGGTCTGAGCATAATGTGCCGCTGAAACAACTTGATATCTACTGTAGTCTTTTACCAGCAAGTCTCAAAAGCTATTAGTGAAAGACAAAATACACATCTGTGCATCAATCACATGACCTGATGGTGTAACTAAAGACGCCTGGATTTTTTTTTTCCTATTCTTGTCACACATGGAGTATCTTATTAAACAGGGAATTGGGGACATATACATTAAGCGGACGCCATGCAGTGTTGTGCCAATCACATACCAAGTCTAATACCACTGGGACAGAACCAATCCTTGGGTAGTATTATAAATAATACCATAGGAACCTCTAGATCTGCAATGTGTGTGTACATCACAGCATCAGGACTGTCTCAGCTTTCATGGTCATACTGGAGATATTTCTCTCGATGTCTAGCAAGTGCCTCGGTCACATCTTCGTAAAACTGGAAATGCACTAATAACAAATCTCACATTCATTGGCCTTTGAATCAACCCATTCAAATGATGTCCGTGTTAGTTTTTAGGCATATTGCCTCACAAACTGTGGAGATGCATTTTGCATCAAAAATGAGGCTCCTTGCATCGTATAATCTCAGGCCAGTGACAGACTCCACAGGTCGATAAAGCCATGAATAAAATGGGATACGTAACGCAATCCCTTGCTGTTGGGATGGGCAGGAAATAGATCATAATAAGCTGTTTGCCCATGAGCCCACTTGGGTCTCTCCACAGGTGTATCAGGAGGAAATCTGAATGCCCAGAGGAGGGTGCCAGTGCAATGTTTCCACATGGAGTGGGGTACTCTTTGCTTCCTCCTGAGTATCTCGCGGGCCATCAACAAACCCCCACAAAGCACTGGTGTAACGAAACTTGAGGGGGGCCCCCCTGCAAGGTATGTGGAGGGGCCCCCTCCAGGCTCAATCAGGAGCTCTCCAGCCAGAGTATTGTGCTGAGGAAAGTCCCGTCACAGCCGGAGCTGCGGGGGACCTGTGTTACGCCACCGCTACAAGGACCTCTACTGCCCCCACAGCACATATCTCCCACCTAAGCTAGTGTTTTAAGTTTTTGCTAGGCTTGGGTAAAAATGTAGAGTGCTGGACTAATTTGAGTAATTTCATTAATTATGCATTACTCTTGTGATGCAAACTTACCTTTTGTTTCACTTACTCCATCTTGAGTAATTAGGAGTAATTTGGGACAAAATTCCTACCGCTTGAGCCCAGGAAGAACAAACTAAGGGAGAGCAAACTCCTGCTTCTGCTGTTCATCTCATGTAGCATTTAGAGTTATTTTCTTAGTGCAAAATTGATTCTCTGGCCCATTATGGACGCGAAGGTGCATTTTGTACTAAGAAAATAGAACTAAATGCTTGATTACGCTTCTCACAAAATTATGCATAATTGCGAGTAATTTTGCGGTAATAACGAGCAATTGCGCCATGGAGAATTACAGCAGTTACACTCACCCCTAGTTTTCATGCGGGCAAAAGAACCAAAGAAAATAGGACCAAGCACATTTACACTGATGCCCACATCACCCATGCTAGCTTGGCTGACTCTGCTGGCAATGATGTGGAATTTCCTGCCAATAAGAGGCTTTCCCTGTCATAAATGGCCCATTCAATGGTGGAAGCTCTTTCCCAGCAGTAATTAATTTACGACTAGTCAAAGATGACTGTGACTCCTCTAATGCTAAATTCGTGCTTTGTGAGGAACACTCTTTTGTAGTTGTGCAGCTCTAAATGTGTCATCCCAAACCTTGACAGAAACATTGCTATGATTACTTACCGGTAATCTCCATTACTCCTAGTCCTACTCGTCCTCGACCCAGTCATCACTAATGGAGATTACCGGTAAGTAATCATAGCATTACCTCTACGTCCCTCGTCCTCGACCCAGTCATCACTAATGAGGCATACCAAAGCACCCCCAGCAACAGGCCTTTGGCAAACCACACAGAAAACAGAAACCGAACACAAAGAGGTGTGCAGCAAAACATTTTAATGAAAAAAAAAACCACAGAATCAGGGAGGCGGAACAACCTCCACAGCACGCAACACACCGCAACCGAAATTGGTCCGGTCAGACAGAGCACAATTCAAGCGATAGTGCCTCACAAAAGTAGACTCAGAGGCCCACGTCCCAGCCCGGCAGATTTCATGAAGGGAAACCCCATGAAAAGCAGCCCAGGAAGCAGAAACACCCCTAGTGGAACGGGCCTGAACACCAGAAGGGCAAGGCAAACCAGAACCCTGATAAGCCAAAGAAATAACAGACTTGATCCAGCGACCAAGAGTAAGCCGAGACGCAGCCTTACCCTGACCAGCCAAACCAAAAGTCACAAAAAGGGAGTCCGAGGAACGGAACCCTGCAGACTGTGCAACATAAAGGGATAAAGCACGCCGCACATCCAAAGAGTGAAGCAACAACTCAGCAGGGGAAGAAGGAGAAGGACAGAAAGAAGGAAGAATCAACTCCTGAGAGCAATGAAACCTAGAACGAATCTTGGGAACAAAACCAGGATCCAAAGAAAGGACCACCGCGTCATCCAAGAAACGCAAAAAGGGAGGAGAACAACGCAAAGCAGTGAGTTCACCCAACCTTCTGGCAGAAGTCACAGCAACCAAAAACGCCACCTTAAAAGAGAGAAACTTAAGGTCCACCGACTCCAATGGCTCAAAAGGAGCAGATTGCAGAGCACCCAAGACCAAAGAGAGGTCCCAAGGAGGCACCGGAGAGCGAGAAGAAGGAGAGGACAGAGAGAAACTCCGGAACAAACGGGAAACCAACAAACCATCCTCAGAAGGAAGAGAAGATGGATTCCGGAAAGCCCGAAGAGCAGCCCACTGGCCCCTAAGGGTGGACAAGGCATATTTCTTCTGATACCCATCCAAGAAATACTGCAGAATGGAAGCGATAGGACAAGAGACAGGAGAGAGACCAAGCCCCGCACACCAAGAAGAGAAAGAAGCCCAATGTTTAGAGTAGGAGGACAAAGTGGAACCCCTACGGGAACTTTGCATCACAGTGATGAGGTGATCAGGCAAACCCCGGACCCCAAGCGACAACCGTTCAACCTCCAAACCGCCAAGGTGAGAGGTACCAGGAGGGAAGGGGAGGGGGACCTCAGGGGAGACGGAAAACGTGGCAGAATCCAAGGAGGGCCCACCGCCAGGCTCAACAACAAAGGGAACCAGGACCTCCGCGGCCAGTGAGGCAAGATCGCTACCACCTGGGCACCCAACCTCTGGACCTTCAGCAAGAAGGCAGGAATCAGGGGGAAGGGGGGGAAGGCGTATAGCAACCAAGGGGGCCACCGAAGAGACAACGCCTCCACCCCCCAAGCAACCAACTCCGGGGCCCGAGAACAAAACAGGGGGAGTTGAGCATCCGCCCGGGAGGCAAACAAGTCCAGCAGGGGAGTCCCGAACCTCCGACAGATCAACCGGAACACCCTGGGGGAGAGACACAGGGAGAGGGAAGATGGAAACCTGCGACTCAAGGCGTCCGCCACCACATTGTCTACCCCCCGGATATGCTGAGCCGAGAGCGCCAGAAGATGACACTCCGCCAAACCTGCAATCGCACAAGCCACCAAATTCAAGGAAGGGCTGCGAGTACTGCCCTGGTGGTTGATGTAAGCCACAGTCACGGTGTTGTCCGACCTCACCAGGACATTGCACCCCAGCAGACGGGAATGGAAGAAGTGAAGACCCCTGGCCACAGCAGACAGTTCCCTCCAATTGGACGAGCGACGGGACTCCATCCGGAGCCAGCGAGCCTGAACAGACCACTGTCCCAATGTGGCCCCCCAACCGGCCGCACTGGCATCCGTCGTCAACACCAAAGGAGGCGGCAGGTGAATCCACATCCCCTTCGAGAGATTCGCGGAATCCAGCCACCACTGGAGATCCGACACCACCCCCAATGACACAGGCACAGACAGAGCATAGTCCCTAACTGGAAACGGCACCCAACGCTGAACATGCCACAGCAGAGGCCGCAGATGAACCCTGGCCCAGGGCACCGTGAAGACAGTAGCGGCCATATGACCCTGAACCTCGAGCCGCTGAAGAAGGGGGGCCGCAGCCTGGGACAACAAGATCCGCAACAGGGACTGAAGACGCCGAATCCGAGAATCCGGCAGGAACACCTTGCCCAGGACGGAGTCGAAGATGGCCCCAATGAAAGTCCGTCGAGTCGCAGGAAGGAGTTGGCACTTTGGAAAGTTCACCAGAAACCCATGAGATTCTAGCGTAAGGATGGTCAATGAAAGGTGCTGAGACATGACCTCTGGGGAGGGAGCCTGGAGCAGCCAATCGTCCAGGTAGGGGAACACAGACACCCCCCGGAGGTGAAGAAGGGCCACCAAAGGAGCAACCACCTTGGTGAACACACGGGGAGCGGACCGGAGACCAAACGGAAGAACACAGAACTGCCAATGATGACCCTCCAGGCAGAAACGCAGGAACATCTGATCCTCCCGGGCCACCGGCACATGAAGGTATGCGTCCTGGAGATCCAGAGTAGTAAACACCCATCCGGCCTGAATCAGTGGGACCACTCGCTGCAGGGTCTCCATCTTGAACGGGATCTTCTTCACAAACAGGTTCAGACTCCGGAGATTGATGACAATCCGGAAACCCCCCGTGACTTTCGGTACCAGGAAAACAATCGAATAGGTCCCCAGACCCCACTCCAACCTGGGAACCGGAACAATAGCGTTCTTGAAAAACAGGGCCTGAACACCGTCCCTCAATGATTGGCGACAGGAGCGGCACAAGGGAGTCGGAGTCCGCACTACACCCGAGGGAGGCGGAGGGGACAGGAACTCGATCCGATACCCCCGGTCCAGGACATCCAGCACCCACTGATCCGAGGTTGACAGACGCCAGGCTGGAAGGAACAACCTCAATCTCCCACCAACCATGGGCGTCACTCCAGCGGGACTCACGAACGGAGGGGCATAGTCAGGAACGCTGCGGCCCAGGTCCAGCATCACGAGGAGGCTTCTTCTGGAACTTCCGAGGGAAACCACGACCAGCTCCACGAGAACCCTTAAAGGAGGGCTGCTGAAATCGCAAAGGCTGACGAAAAGACTTGGTCTGTGAAGAGGAAAATTCCTTACGCGAAGGTTGCCTCCGGAAGGAAAAGGAATGTTTACGCTCTTTAAACACTTTATGCAGTCTGTCTTCCAAGGTATCCCCAAAGAGACGAGGGCCAGTAAAAGGTAAACGTAAGGCCATGGACCTCTGTGCGGCATCAGTATTCCAACCTTTCAACAACAGATTTCTACGAGCAGCGATAGAGGACCCACAAGACAGAGCAGAAGCACGTACGGAATCAAAGGCAATATCCGATAGGAACTCAGCCTGGCGCTCCATCGATT
Organism: Triturus cristatus; assembly: GCF_964204655.1. Classification (NCBI taxonomy): domain Eukaryota; kingdom Metazoa; phylum Chordata; class Amphibia; order Caudata; family Salamandridae; genus Triturus; species Triturus cristatus. Next base: position 417,888,295 of record NC_140582.1, read on the forward strand.
CCAGCAAATCCGGACAGCAACCACCCTCCTGCATAGTTGAGAACAAAGTCTTAAAGTCAGTCAAGAGTGATTGAGCCACATAAGCACCGTAGATACCCGAACGGATGGCAAGGTGAGAACCAGCATAGGATTTGCGCAAAGCAGTGTCAATCTTCCTATCCACCCCATCGCGAAGAATGTTATCATCTGCCATGGAAGGACGACCAACCAAACTAGCGACAATGGAGTCCACCCGCACAGACTCAGGAAAGGACTCCTCCATGTCCTGCAAAGGGTAGAGCTTCGACATGAAGCGTGGCAACAGAATATGATCCGGGTCCTTCCACTCATTTAAGAGCACATCCATCACAAATGGATGAATAGGAAGCGAAGACGTAACAGGCTTCCGAAACTGCGGCAGAACAGCATCCGAGGAAGTACCAGCCACAGCGTCATCCGGAAACCCCATGTTCTCACGCACATGAGAAAGCAAATCCGGCAACAGTTCCCTGGAGATATATTTTCCCTTTAGATCCACCGCACCCAAGGAAGCGTCATCAGAGGACCCAGAAGAGGAAATGTCAGAATAAAGGGTCGCGCCCCCACCAGAACGCCCGCCAGCAGACTTCTTGGAGGACTTAATGTCAGATAAAGTCTCCAAAATCAGACGTTTCAACCGGTCCTCATCCAACCTGGGACGCTTCACCGCAGGCGCAGGATCCTCACTGTCCAGAGGAGAAGAAGAATAGGACACAGGAGACACATGTCTCCGCTTCTTAAGATGTTTCCCCATCAAGAAGTAGCCGGAAGCAAAGGAACAGCCAATAAACCAGCAAGATCCAACACGGCAGCAGAGGAGCAGAGTAATGACAACCCACCTCCTTTTGAATGAAATAGAGCCAAGACAAACCCCGCCCCCCCACCCCCCAGCAGAAACTGAAAGGGAGGCAAAAGGGGGCGTGGCCAGGACAGGCCACTGAAAACAAGGCAGCGCGCGGCTGCCGAAGGCAGAACAGGACCAGCAGGGTATCCGGAGCCCACCCGGTCGCTGCGGCCACCGCCGGAAGAAAGAAGGAGCACTCGGCCCCCAACCCGAGTGCTCCAAGGCAGGCAGAGCACGGAGCGCCCGGACTCCATCCCGGGCGCTCCACGAGAAGGCGGGACAGCAAGAGACTGAGCGCCCGGACCGCACACCGGGCGCTCAACATCAAAGGCCCCACCCGGTTCAGCAGAGGCGGAAGCCTCGAACACCAAGCATACGGAGCGCCCGGACCCCAAACCGGGCGCTCCGGCAACAGAAATGGCGCCAAAACTCGGAGGACGTCAGCGGAGCACCCGAGTGCACCAGCAAGACAGTAGGGAGCGCCCGGACACCAACCAGGACGCGGGCAGCAAAGAACGAGCGCATCGGAGCACCCAGACCATATACAGGGACTCACCTTCCAGAAAGTACAAACCCAAATACCGAAGGAAAGCGGGAAAGAATCCCGACAGGAGCAGCAGCAGCAGGAACCACAGGAAGCCAGCACAGCCCAGCAGGACCAGCAACCAAGAACCTGAAGAGTCCAGGAAGCCCAGCAGCCCGACTCAATGAAGTCCCACGGAGGTCCAGCAGCGCCCCCAAAGCCCAGCAGAGGAGTACACCACAGGACAACAGCAACTTGAAGCAGGTAAGTGCCCGGCACCTACCCCAGCGTCCCCGTCAGGTCCACTGACAGGAAACAAAACAGGATGTGCTATTGGTTGGCTAGGTTCTTATAGCCCCTGACGGGAGGGTGGGTGGAGCCTAAAAAAAAGCGTTTCCTGTTTTGTTTCCTGTCTTGTGGAATACCTCATTAGTGATGACTGGGTCGAGGACGAGGGACGTAGAGGTAATGGCTTGTCACACAGCATCACTACTAGGGAATGTTAACAACTTATTTTTACGACTAATAAATATTGTTTTAGCTACACATGCAGTACAAAGATTGACGTTATGCATTCCACTTCTATAACTACTGCAAGAGAATTGTAATACATTTAGCATAAAGAGTTAATGAATCACATCTTTATAGTTTCAAATGATCCATCATACTCGTGCCTTCAATTTATAAATGCGCGCTTCACCAAAGAATTCATTTTTAATATACTGTTATTTATCTGTACCATGTTCAACACCTATTGTCATATTTAGTGCATCACTCAATTCAGGATAATCTCCATTTCCCCTTTAAATGTCAGACATTTAGGATACGTTCTGGAAAGAATAAGATACCTTAGTATCGCTGGCAATGCTCTCTCTTCAATTACATTTTACGATTATGACCTTTATGCTAACAATAATTTAAAGTTTTAATTAAATCTGAAACAATTTACATTTCCGCAAGATGTCCTTCATTCCTCCGCTCCACATTTTAATGAAGTGATTCTTCATGAAAGCCATGAAACTCTTACTGGGAGTTTACTTATATTCACGGGGGGCGGCGTAATGCACAGATTATGTTTTGAAATATTCAGTGCTAGTTTGTAGTGCACCTACAGTAAGCTGATTTACGGAGTTTTTTGTATCTCACTTTCAGCTGATGCTTGTTAGTGTGGCATTACTGTGGCTGAAATCAAACTCATGAAATGTGTTCTTTATGAAAGATACAGAAAGCGACAGTGCAAAAATGGCAGCATACTTAGGAGACTACGAGGCAGGCAATGTTAAGTGTTTGCTTTATTAACATCCTGTGCTTGAAGATAGAGAGATCTGGGAGCGAGAGAGAGAGACTCCGTAAAATACAAAAAAAGACAGATGGAGACGCAAGTCTAGATCTTACTTTCCTTTTGCACGTGGATGCCACTTCACCACAATGTCAGGGGTAGAAGGGACATTACATGCCATTTAGCGATTTTTCGTGATCATAGGCACTGGCTGAGCCCCGAGCCCAGCGCCGGGTTTTTTTTGCATTTGAGGCTTCTAATGTTCACACATATAAATCAGAATTTCTCCGATTTAATTAATGTATGAACTTTAGGCAGAACAAACCAGATGCAAAATAAGGCACTCTCTACTCACCAATTCGGAGTTGTTTTGTCTAAAGCGCATTCATCAGCTTGGAGAAATTCAGAGTTACAAGAGCCTTAGACCAGTCAAACGCAAAAACAAAACCCCAAAAACAGACGCTCTGCTCTGTGCTAAGCAGTCAAGAAACAGCCCCTGTGTTCAGTAATAGTGAAGTCACATGCCCTTGGACTCGTTTCACAGATGAATCAACACAAAGGGGCAGATTTATGTTCCCTGGCGCATCCCTGCAAATCAGCAGGGATTCGCCAGGTAAGATGCGTCACGCAAGTTTGCCCTTGCGCCACTGCAGATGCGCCGCATTTACAATGCGGTGCATCGTGGCGCAAGGGCAAGCAGATGCGTGATGCATCTGCTGGAGTAAGGTTGGCGCAGTGCTGAAGTTGTATCGCAAGCGCGACGCAACTCCAGCACTGTTCCAACCTGCCCTATCGTTAACATGGTGCGTCATGCCTTACGCCTGCTTGAAGCAGGTGTAAGGATTTGACGCACCAGCGTCGGAAAAGTGACTGCATGAAATCTCGTAGATTTCACTGCGTCAGTTTTCCGAGGCTTTTTCCGACGTAACGCCCACCCTGCATGCATTAAACCTGATGCAGGATTAATGTGGTGCAGGGCTTTACAACGTGATGCATCTCCCTAGATGCGTCACGTTATAAATCTGTCGCAGCATGGCGCTAGCTTTGCGCCGCCGCTGCATCACAAAATTAACGCAACGGCGGCACAAAAGTGGCGCACAGGGCTTGTAAATCTGCCCCATAGTGACCAAGTCATGTTACCAAAATCTAAAATAAGCTCGAGTAATAACACAATAGCAAACGTACTCTGTCCATACCAGATGCAGTGGTCGGTTCAGCAGAGGTGTCTGGCTAGTGAACATCCGTATCCTGGTTGTGTTCACTGGCTCGGTGCAAAGGCAAGTATCTGTTTTATGCGCCTGAAGTGTTTAAAGTGTATTTTTTAACCCAATATTTTTCCGAGTTAGTCTTGTCTTTCAGAAAATAGAGCTCGAAAGATTGAACAGGCACCCCGCTTGCCTAGTGCACGGTCAGTGACGTCACGGAGGGAGCAGTAGAAACCTGGAGGGCCATTTAAGGCAACGCACCAGGGTTTCTGGCCTCTTTTGACCACTTGGACCCAACCTGGAAGAAGGTAACATCTTCGCATCGTCAACCATCCACCCACCTGGCAGAAGAGCGAGGCCCTGGCAGATAACAACAATAGGAGATGCTCTAAAATGGAGGTTCAGTAACTGGATGTACCCCAATAGGGGGTAGGATTTGGGTGTACTGACCTGCTGGTGGTCCTGGGCTCTCCTGCCCTAACCCGTGACCTATGGACTGAGTAGAACCTTGGGGAGACTGCCTGTGTTCAGGTACCCCGGTGGGCCGGTGCGCTATGCGGTGTGTCCAGGATTTCAAGAAGTGCAACAGCTTACTGTGGTGCTTTGGGGCCTTCTTGCACAATGTGCACAGCAGAGGAGACACAAGAGGGGGGCTGGACATGTCGAGAAGGTCAAGGTCAAGTTCATGATTAAGTTTAATGTTGTGCCTATTTGCCTTCTGCCTTGATGCCGCTAAAATGTGTTTTGTAAACATAACATATGCAAGCATAGAATATTTCTCCTTTCGTATTGGTTTTGGTTTAAATAACCTTGTTTGATGTGAGTAAAAGATGTGAATAAAAGGCTACACCTTGGACAACATAATGTGAATAAAAAGGCTATGCCTTGGACAACATAATGTGAATCTAAGCTTTCTTTGGGACAGTGGCACAGGAAGGAAGGGCGGAAAGTATGGGAGGGGTGAGTAGTGGCACGTTGTGCGAGTACTTGAGTGTTACATGCCTCTTTATTTTTCTCAGCTGTGCAGTGAAAAATGAGGCACTAATTCAGAGAAATGTCAGAGTACATGAATTCACTTACTGCAGGTTCATAAAAACAAGCCCTCAGCTCTGTGCAGAACCAGTTCAGCCTATCATCGCCAAATGCGATGCAGCGCACGCAACAAAATTAGTTTTATTAATTTTTTTTGTAACTTACCTGAAATCGTCCGTTTGCCGCATGTTGCAACCCCCACCCTGCCCCTCCTCTGGGCCACGTCACCGCCCCGGTAAAACGCCCTACAGGGGCCGTCACTGGCTGTCACTACAGTCCAGTGCAGCCAGGAAGGGAACGCTACCGAATGCAGGTTGCCGGAAGCTGCACATACTGTTTTTGTAGATTCAGACATCTACTTAAATTGAAAACTGGCTAACCTGAACTAGGTCAATCATGAGTCTTGGCACACCATGGAATTGTTTGACAATTGGTGGTTTAGAACAGCTAGATTGATGGACTTAGAGGGTATAACTGTATTTGTAGGAAAGTCATCTTTTTTGCCCTGAACACATCTATTTGTTGATTGATGCTGGTGTTACTGACTCTGAAAGGGCCCTTTTGTATGTCATTTTAAAGATGCAAATATTCTCTATTTTTATAAATTGATGTTGGATTTTTATTTTGTTGAGTCTTTTACTTATCGACTCTTTTGGTGATATTAAATGCTTTACACATAATGTCTCTTGCGTTTAACCTGACCTCTCATTTACCAAACTACCAAGGGTTGAACAAGGATTCATTTATAGAAACTTGACTTGATCTATTAGTAATTGTGATATTCTTACTAGCTGAAAGTGCATACTTCCACCTACTAATAACCCACCTTTCTACAGTATTATTTCCATTACTGCATATAAATGATGTCTGTCTACAGTCTCCGCAGCTGCTGAAGAGCCCGACTATGCTGTCACATAGTTACTTGTGGCATAAGTTGGCAGACAGCCTGAGCATCAAATGGAACATGCTGTGAGATTTGTTTGTATATTTTACAAACTATATGTGTTCTTAGGACTTATGAAAATGGGATAGTAATAGGAGAGGAAAGAATAGCAAGTTCACTAAGGAAAAGACAACTAGAGGAGCAAGAGATGAGCAATGACTGTTAGATTCACTGACGCTTTGCTTGTAGTACTTTGCCGCTTCAGCACTTTGATGAATTCTCCCATGCAGAATAGCACCTTGATGAGTAGAAGGAAATATGTGTAATAAACTGTGAGAGAGCAGGACCAGCTTGACACCAAGAGTAGTGTTTAAGTTGAAGTTAGTTTTTATTTTTTTAGTTAGTTAAAACCATAACAATTTTACAGAGTTAATACTTGGTACTTTGCAATTTATTAATATCATTTAAAAGTGAGTCTAGAAAAGGAAACCTTCATCAGGCCATGCAGCTTGTTTTCTACTAGACTAAAACTTTAAAAATAAATTGGTATACATGAGACACAAACATTAAAACTTATTGCACACTTGGTTTGTGCTTAAAAACAAAGTAGTAGGTGTGGTTTATCTCATATTTGTGTAAAATAAGCAAGAATTATAATTTGTGGGCCCGAACAACCAGGAACAGTCTTTCTGGTTTGTCTGCTGCATGTTTCCTGTCACTAGATGAGGGACAGTTTTCGTACATTCTGTCGCTAAACACGATAACATGCAGGTTAAGGTGCATAATTAGTGAATTCATAATATAGCAGCTAATGAACGATGGGAAAATAAGAGAAACTCTAAAATTTTATGAGGCCCGAATTGCAGTGACAATCCTTCTACTTTGGCTACTACATGATTCCTATCACTATACGAGTGATATTTTGGTTTTTCCTATTAGTATGCATAATAAAGTGTGTGGAATCTGTGGCTCTTGCTTTACTATGGCTGTAAAGTGATCTGATGTGGTTAAATTATCCAGCACCAGGCTCTTCATGATGAGCTCTTTCCAGGAAATTGACAAATTTGCAATTCAGCTGTGGGTCACCAGGATTAAAACATGCTGTTTGGCTTCAATGCATGTACAAATGTTTCTTTTGTTGAAACTGTTCTTTAAATATTGTAGCAGGGGAGTATGTAGGTGAGCACAGATGCAGATTAGATGGACAAGGTCCTCTTCTTTATCACTGCAATGCATACATACTGTTGGACCGGTGTATTTCTGTTTGACATGGCATCCTTGGCGTGGATTCACCTGTCTTTTTGCCTCTACCTCCTGTATTTTTTTTAATTTTTTTATTTATTTTTTTTTAATTTATTTTTTTAAAAAAAAAATTTTCAAATTTTTATTAAAACAATAAATCAGTTACAAGCATGGGCCTACAACCACCAGGGCCGGCCGCTAGACTCAGAAAGGATCGTACATTACTTAAAGCAGTAGGCGACACCTGGGGCCCAGCCCCGTAAATGGCTCAGGATAGCTCGAGAGAAGCAGGAGACATACATTTAACATAAATAACAACAAAAAACAACAGGCGAGGCATACGGGCAAAATGCGTGGGTCAGGCTACATCCGGGGGACTTTTACTCCAAACCTTCAATTAGCTATCAACAGGAGGGAGTACTGAAAGATCGGGGGGGGTAACGGGAAAGGAACATCTATATTCGATGATTACAATCAGTTGCAAGGAACCATCAAGGGTCAGGGGGACAAGGCAATATCGGTGTCCACTAGGGGGGGCGTACAGATACCCCCACGATACACGTTCCATTGCCCCCAAATTCTACCCCATGCCCCGGGTTTACCGCGGGCCACATATACAGTCTTCTCCCTGAACATACACCAGTCCATGTTTTCCTTCCATACTGACACGGTGGGTGGCCGCTGGGAGCCCCAAAGCTGCGCTATATCCCTCTTAGCAATCATGTAGCCCAGGGCCGCCCACCGAGTCTGCGCCGCGTTATAATCATTGGGCTCCCACACATTCAAGACACAGCGACGCACCTCCGGCAGCAGCGCCACCCCGGTGACTTGTCCCATGACCCCATGAACCCGACGCCAGTATTCCGCCACCTCCCGGCACTCCCAAAGGATATGGAGAAAGGTGGCACTGAGCCCACACCCCCGCTTGCAGAGCCCATCTTCCGAGAATCCCATCGAGACCAGACGGGGGCCCGTCACATACACCCGGTGGAGAATCTTTAACTGGACCAGGCGGAGACGGGCTGGAATGGCGACTTCCTTGGGGGACGATAGTGCGGACTGCCAGTCCTCGTCGTCTAATTCCACCCCGTCCCCCGTCCACGTCTCCCGAAGGCGCACCAATAGGTCAGCCCGATTATTAATGAGTTTTTTATAGATTAAGGAGATAGTACTGTCGGGAACATGACCATCAAGTATGCGGTCCTCGAGGGGCGAAGAGGCCGGGATCTTGGTCCCCTCCCCAAAGACAGAAAGCAGGGCATGCCGAACCTGGGCGTATCGGAAGAACTCCTTTTCCGTGAGGTCGTATTCGCTCTGGAGCGCCGCGAAGGTCTTAACCGCGCCCTTCATCCATAAGTCTCCCACTCTACTGATGCCAATCGTATCCCAACGGTCAAACCCCTTCGTTGTCCAGAGGCTTCCCAGTCGGTCGGAGGCAAATAAAGGAGTAGCGCATGTTAGTCGCTCACTCCAGCCCATGGCTACATTGGCCGCCTTCCAAATCCGTACCGCGATCTTAGTGGGGCCCGTCAGGGTCCGTCCAGCCGAGCGGGAGTAAAGCGCCCTGTTATAGTTACCGCCGGGAAGCAGGAATTTATCCATCTCATACGCCGGGTTCAAGCCAGGCGCATACGTGGCATGGTTAATGGCTGATAGCTGTGAGGCCCAATAATACCTGCGAATGTCGGGAAGCGCGATGCCCCCGTCGTACCAGGGGAGAGTGAGTTTGGCCAGGGCGATACGCGCCCGTCCGTCCCACACCAGTCTCCTCTGCAGGCTCTCTACTTCCCGAAAGTAGGCCACTGGAATGATGTCGAAGGAGTTCTGAAGTGCATAGAGGAACCTGGGAAGGGACATCATTTTAAACCATGCGGCCCGACCCAGTGGGGACAGGGGCAGCCTACACCACCGAGCCGTGTCTTCCCTCAAACGCCGAAGTGGAAGCAGGAGATTGTGCTCATAGCGAGCTACCGGGTCCAACGAGATGTGTATCCCCAGGTATTTAAAGCCGGACAGAGATATTTGGATCCGAAGCCGAAGCGGCAGGAGAGGGGGGCCACCGGAGATAGGATAGACACAGGATTTAGACCAGTTAATCGTGAGACCCGAATTTCTCCCGTAGGAAGTCAGAACATCGAAGAGAACGTTAAGCGACTGCCGCGGCGAGGTAAGATACAGGAGGATATCGTCAGCATATAACGAGACCCGATCCTCAAAGCCCGGGGCCCACCGGATCCCCCTGATCGAGGGCTCCCAGCGGAGCCAAGCGGCGAGTGGCTCCAGGGCAAGAGCAAAGAGCAGAGGGGACAACGGGCACCCCTGCCTCGTACCCCTACCGAGAGCGAAGGGCCGAGAGACCCGCCCATTTACCACCACCTGAGCCATGGGTCCCGTGTAGAGAAGCTTCACCCAGCCAAGAAATCCCTCCCCAAAGCCGAATTTGGTCAAGACAGCCCAGAGGAATGGCCACTCGATGGTGTCAAAGGCCATCGTGGCATCTAAAGAAACCAGCACGGCCGGTTCGGAGAGGTACTCTGCCCTGGCGAGGGCGCCATGGAGACGCCGCAAGTTGAGGGCGGTGTTGCGATGTGGGATGAAGCCGCATTGATCAGGATGAATCAGATCGCAGATGACGCTCAACAAACGATTGGCGAGGACTTTAGCCAGGATTTTAGGCTCTGCATTCAGCAGTGAGATAGGCCTGTAAGAGGCACAGCGGTCCCGTGGCTTACCTTCCTTGGGGATCACGACTATCGTGGCCAGTCGCTGGTCGACCGGAAGGGAACCGGCCTCAAGGGACTCCTGAAACATACGACGGAGGAAGGGCGCTAGTTTATCCGGGCGCAACTTATATAATTCGATAGGTAGACCGTTGGGACCCATGGCCTTGCCCGAGCGAAGGGACCGAATCGCAGTCGCGATTTCATCTACCGACAAGGGAGCGTCCAGCTGCTCACGGTCCTCGGCAGAAAGGCCGGGCAAAGCAATGTCCCTCAGGAGAAGGCGAGAATCTTCCTCATCCCTATCAGTCACCGGGGAGTACACAGTCCGGAGGTGGTCGGCAAAACATTCCACAATATCACCAGGCTCAGTCACACACACTCCATCCGAGACACGCAACTCCGGGACCACACGATTCACTCTCTCCTTCTTGTCCAGCCACGCAATCAGCTTTCCCGCCTTGTCCCCGGCATCATACAACCGACCCTGCTGCTCCCTATACATAGTTTTGGCAGCGTCGGTGACAAGAGATCTGTATTCAAACTGTTTCAGGCTGAGGGCATGGAGCCCGTCCGGAGTGACACCCGCCTCCAAGGCCGACTCCAGCCCCGAGATGTCAGTCTCCAGCTTCACCACCGCCTCACTCCTGAGCTTCTTAGCCACCACTATCTGGGAGAGGGCGTGTCCGCGGATTACGGTTTTAAAGGCTTCCCACAGGGACATTGCAGACAACACAGACCCCTCGTTTTCAAGAAAGTATTGGTCCATAGCCTTAACCAGACTCTCGCGGGTCGCAGGGTCTCGCAGGTACCACGGGTTAATGGGAGCGGTCCGCCCTGCAGACCGCGACTCGGTGTCAAAGAGAAGCCACAGCGGGGAATGATCGGAGATACCCCTCGCCAGGTGCCTGACCTCTCGAATTCGACCCGTCTGCGCCGCGGGCATAAGGAAATAGTCTAACCTAGAAAGACTCCCATGTGCCCCAGAGTGAAAGGTGTATTGACATTGGGTCGGATGCATTAATCGCCAACTATCCACCAGGCCGAAGGTCTCCAACAGACCACCTAGCCAAGCCTGGGCAGCGGGGAGGGCCCTGGGTGGGTGACGATCCAGGTCACCCGAAACCACCGAGTTAAAATCCCCGCCCATAAGCAAAAGGCCATCTGGAAGTTCAAGCAGCATTCGACCCAAGTCCGCGAAGGTGGAGTTCTGGAGGCCCGGTGGGACGTAAATTGAGACCAGGGCAAGGGGATGCCCCTCCCACCTCCCAATCAGACAAACATAACGCCCTCTATCATCTGAGACCACCCTCGTGATCTCCAACGGAAGTGAGGATCGCAGGAGAATGCCCACCCCCCTGGAGCCAGTTGTGAAACCAGAGTGAGCCACGAGGCGGTATCCCCCCCTGTTCATTGCATGGCAGACATTGCCAACCAAATGCGTCTCCTGGATAAACACCACATCAGGAGTCAGACGACGCAAATACTGCAGAACTACACCCCGTTTGATACGGTCCCCCAACCCATTGACGTTCCATGACATCAGCTTCAACCCGTCCCCCCCCATTCCCTCCAATAGATCAGAGGTCCCCCCGCAAGTAGCACAAGTCCCAAAGGTGGCAGAAAATCAATACCTTGCCCTGCAAACAAAAACCACACTACAAAACAACCCCTCCTTCCCCCCCACCCCCCCCAACACCCAACTCCCCCCACCCTGCACCCCTGCAGGCCAAAAAACCCCCCCAAATTGCAGTGTGCCTGTCGCCCAACTAACCCCAGTCTACAAAAAGACCCCGGAGGAGGAAAGGGACCCGTCCCCGCCCGCCCCCCATACAGGTACTAGCAAAACACACTGAACCAAAGAAGTACAACCCAGCTGAGCAGTGCAAATTGGCAAAATCAAGGACCAAGAGTCACTCCAAAGGGGACCCGTCACCGCTGGCACCTGCAGAGGGCCCGGGACGGCCACCTCTGTCCGGCAGCGAGTCCAACCAGTCACTCACGGCCACAGGAGAGTCAAAGAAGGCAGTCCGATCCTCATGTTCCACTCGGAGTTTGGCAGGGTAGAGCATAGAGTACTTTAGGCCCAGCTCACGAAGACGACGTTTCACCCCCTGGAATCCCATCCGCTGTTTCTGGACAAGTTGAGTAAAGTCCGGATAAAAGTTAATGGATGAGTTCTCATGTCGAACCGGGCCATGGACCCGCGAGGCCTGCAGAATCGCATCCCGGTCTCTGTAGTAAAACAGTTTGGCCACGATAGGCCTCGGGGGGGCCCCCGGCCGTGGCCGCCCGCCCGGAACTCGATGAGCCCGTTCAACGGCAAAAAATTTACTCAAGCCCGCAGGGGTCAGCTGTTGGAGGATGAGTTCCTCGACCAGGAGGTCAACCGGGCGGTCGTCGGAGGACTCCGGTACGCCGATGACTCGGATGTTGTTGCGTCGGGCCCGTCCCTCGAAGTCCTCCAGCCGCCGGGCCATCTGCTCATTGACCACCTTGATGTCGCCAAGCGCGGCCTGCAGGTCCGACACATCCGCACCCAGGGTGGAGGTCCGCGCATCGAGAGTTTGAACCCTCTCGTTTGTTTTGGAGAGGTCCGCCCGTATTAAGGTGACATCAATCGCCACCGTATCGATCTTGCGGGCCAGAGCCTCGTATTGCGTGGCGATGGTCTCCCTGATGCCATCAATGGCGCCCATGATGTCCTGTAGGGAAAGTTCCGAAGAGACGGAAGTGCCGCCACCGGGAACGTCTGAGGGGGGACCGGCCGTTCCAGGAGAGCCTCTGCCCTGAGTGTAGCGGTCCATGTTGTTGGTCTGGACCGATCCTCCACGGAGGGAGGATTTAGTCTTGCGCCCCTCGGGGCCCCCCTTGCCCCCCATGCGGCCACGGACTCTGAGGGGGACCGCCGATCAAAAGTAGTTGGGATACCGGCCCTGGAGACCAGCGCCTCACCCGAGGCCACAATATGGCGGTGCGGGGGGACCCAAGGCGATAGGCACTCTAGTGGCAGGTGGTGACAAAGCTTTGTGCAGAGGTCAGGGAAACACCCCGCCACCTCGATCGCTCCACCGGCCAGCCCCCTGAGGTCTGAAAGTGAAACCGAAAGTGGCCGATCGGCCCCTGGCACCGCGCCGCAGCCGTTGTTGTTCAACTGCGACACGGCCCCACGGCCCACCTTCGCCCCGGGCACCTCCGTCGGGTGGGTCCCAAAAGTTCAAACAACGATAACTCAGGATTCCCGGGTACCTCCTGTATTTTTGATGTTATGTTGTACTTCACTTCTGCTGGTTGATGTACTCTAGGCACTTTACCACTGTTGATCAGTGCTAAAGTGCAAGTGCTCTCTGTGTAAGTTATAATTAGGCATATTTGATTTACTGGTAAGTCCTAGTGAAATGCACTGTGTGTGCCCAGGGCCTGTACATCAAATGCTACTAATGAGGCTGAAGTACTGGTCGTGCCACCCACATGAGTAGCACTGTAAACTTGTCTCAGGCCTGCCACTGCAGTGTCTGGGAGTGCAGTTTAAGCTGTCATGTCACCCTGGAAAGTCCACCCACTTGCCAGGTCCGAACCTTCCCTTTCCCTACATGTAAGGCACCCCCAAGGTAGGCCCAAGGTACCCCCAGGGGCAGTGTGCAGCGTATGTAAATGGTATGACATGTACTGGTGTGTTTTACTTGTCCTGATAGTGAAATACTGCCAGTTTTGACTCACTATTGCAGGGACTGGCTCTCCTATAGGTTATCATTGGAGCTGCCTTGTAACATTTTATAAGTGTAACTTTCAATTGGGAACAACTAGAGATATGGAGTTTGGACTCTCTGAGCTTCAGAATGTAAAAACATATTTTAGTAAAGGTGGTTTTTAAATTGTTTGTTTTGGAAAGTGGGCATTTTCTTGTTTAACCATCCTGTGCCTCTGCCTGCCTGTGGAATCAAAATCTGGTTTAGACTGACAGGAACCTGTTTGTGCATTCACTCTAGACAGTCACACAAGGGGAATTGATGTGTGCCCTGCATATCCTGATGACCCATCACCAGGCTGATGGACCTTTTTGAGCTAGAGTGGTGGGAGGAGCTGTCACCTACACCTGAAGAGGGCTTTGCCTTGCCTCCCACAATGCTGTCTCCACCCTCTGGAGTGTATCTAGAGCCAAGACAAGGCAGCACAATAACTTGTGCATTACAAAGACAATCCTTTGAAGACTGCCTACTTCAAAGGCGAAAATGGGTATAAGTATTGGACCTAAAACCCCAGGATTTTTAAACACTTCTAGATCAAGAGGAACCTCTGCCAAGGAGAAGAGCTGAAGACCTGTGAGGAGGAGTACTGCCACTTTGCTGTGTGTTGCTTTGCTGGGTTGGCCTGCAGTTGCTGCTTATGCTTTGGAGAGGAAAATGACTGGACTTTGCTTTCTATCTTGCTTGAGACGTTTCTCAAAGGGCTTGTGTGTGCCTGCCACCTGTTGGAATTCTCAGAGCCATAAAAGACTTCATCTGCAGCATCTCATAACTCCACTACTGGGAGTTCTGACCTGCCTTAAGGTGCCAAAACCAGTTCTGGGCCCTTGCAGGTTGTTCCTGCTACAAACACCTGCTTGAAATCATCTAAATCAATGCATTGCCCTTCCGGTGCCTGTTTTTCCAACCCAGCACCACCGTGTGGGAATAATTTCCATGCACCACTGCGTGTGGCCAAAGAAATCAATGCAGCGCTGGTCAGCAAGTAAAGAAACAGCCACAGCCTGAGTTCAGTGCACCGTGTTTCCAAAGTCTGAGACCCCCACACGGACTCTGACACAGCCTCTACTGTGCGGCTGAAAGAATCAACGCATCATAAGACCGCAGCTGAAGGTATCAACGCAGTGGCTGTTTGCCGCTACCACATCGACTTCCAGCACATACGGATTTCCATGCATCGCACCTGTGTGGCAAGTTTTTGCTGATGCATCACCCACAGACCAGACCATCTTTGATTTTCATGTATTGCTTCCCCCTACAGTCCGGATTTAATGCAATACTTCTCCTACATGCAGCAGAACTGATGCATCGCCTCCCTGTGAACTCAGGAACCAATGCATCCCTCTGTTTTCCGATACTTCTCTCCTCTGTGGCTGTTTTGCCTTGTGAATTTTGACACATTTGAGGTACTTTGTGTAAAATCACTGCGTCCATGGAGTTCTATGGACAGAATTGTTTGAAACCTTTAAAAAATTGTATTTTGAGTTGTGTATGTTGGATTGTTGTCGTTTTGATCTTGTTGGTTTAGATTCAGATACTGTATTTTTCTATAATGGTGTGGTGTCCATTTCTAGTGTTTTCACTATGTTACTGTGTGTTATGTGCAAATACATTACACATTGCTTCGCAGATAACCCTGACTGCTCTTACCAAGCTACCATGGGAGTCAGGGCCAGATTTACGACCATGCCATTTAGCAACTCGCAAATTGTGCTCAATTGCGAGTCGCAATTCACGAGTCACTAAATTACATGTCCAACAGTGTCTGAGACACTGTTAGCGAATTCTAATGGGGTCACAAATTGCATGCCTCATGCATATTAATGAGGCACTCGCAATTTGCGACCCCATTAGGAATGGCTGGCCCTACTAGATATGGTTGCCTGCTGGCCTCAGTAGACCTCCACGTCTGGGACTGCTTTTAAATAAAGCATTTTGTTTTTTTAAATTTTTAAATGCAGCCCGTTCTCCTCAAAGGAGAACGGATGCATTTAAAAAAAGAAAAATGAAGCATTTTCGTTTAATTTTTTAAGGGCAGGTGGTGGTTCTTGGGACCACTGCCTGCCCCTAAAAAATATTTTTCCCCGCATTCGCAAAGGGGAAGGGGTCCCTAACTCCCTTATCGTGACTACAAGGAAGGTAACCTACTTGGACAGGGTGCAAGTCACTGCCAACTAAAGACCCCAATTTCTAACAATTTCCATGCTGGTCTGGTTGCTAAGGTCGTGTTATTGCCCATGCGTAGAGACAGAAAGCTATATTTTATGTGTGTTAAGAATGGAATAGACAAATAGGGAGTGGGAGCTAAATTCACTTTTGTGTTCTGCAGAGGATATCACTTTTGTGGCTCTCTTGGTTCCCCTGTTAAACACATCATATTGCACACTTGCCACCCATAGTTCTGTCAGGCTCAGTAGCTTGATAGAGTTGTGTGAACATTTACGATGTTCCGATTGTCAGTTGTTTTGAGAGGCTGAATATAAGGCACGGATTAGAGTGTCTTGAGCACAGCTCATTTTGTACCAGTTTTTTTGTCGCTGCTGCTCTTCTGGCTAGATCATGATAGATAAAGCTGAATTCTTGGTGAATTTGTGCTGGGGATGAGTTCTGAGGTAGATTGAACACTCACTTAATTGTGTTGATCTGTATTTTCTTCACTGCTTCTGCATCCCGACCTCTAATCACCACATTTGCATAGGTGATAGTTAGCAATAACTTGGAGGTAATTACTGTTAAACGTGGCTGAAATGAAGGCCCATTCCCTTTTTGCCAGAGTAACGAAGGTGTGAGCTTGGCCAGACCCCTTTTGCTTAATGTAGTGTTTTTGCTGCATAAATGTTTCTCTTGAACCGAGGTATAGGCCCAATTATTTATAGTTTGTTACTGATTCGAGATTAGTATCATTTAGTAGAAATCTTGCAGCACAACCCGGATAAATGCAGAGCGACATTGTTTTGGTTTTTGCAACATTTACCTCCAGGTGATTATTTTCCGCGAGTACATTCAGCGACGTTTGTAGGCCCACTTTGGTTTTGCTGACTATTAGGATATCATCTGCATATGATAGATGGGTGATACGGAAAGGGCCCAGGCGGGGAGGATGGGTATTTGCCTGATCCAAACAGCGTGAAAGGTCCACCATGAAGAGATTAAAAAGGTGGGGCACTAACAAGCACACCTGTTTCAGGCCTAGAAATGTTGGTATCTTTTTAGACAATCTTTTACCATCTCAGATTGTTATTTGTTTTCAGCTATCCGAGTACAGCAAGTAGATTGCTCGGAGCAGGGTGTCTGGTATGCCCCACTCCTTCAGTTTGTGCCACATAAGTTGGCGGTTTATGCGATGAAGGCAGCTTTAAAATCTATGATCCCAAGATGTCATTTGTTTTTTAACTGTTTGCATTGACCTACCAAAATGGCGATGGAAGGTATGTTTATTATTGTGCCCAATCCTCCCAAACTGGTCTCAATCTGTGGGATGATGCTGTTTTTGTGTGTATCAGATCAAAAGGGGGAGGAGGAAGAAGCTGGGGTCCATTTGGCTTCCTTACAGTAATCAGTTATCAACAGAGAATGGATCACTTGTACCTGTGTAACTAGGGTCAGGTAAGCTGTCCGTCTTAAAAACCCTCATTCACGTATATCTTGATTGTCCGCCAAGTTGTGAAAACATGACAGCATCATCATTGGGTTTCTTTTGGTATGCTATCCTCCACCTGGAGGTAGACCCAATGGTAATACAATAGTGATCAATGATAAGTGATGCTCAAATGAGTTGAATTAAAACTGCCTCCATTACCAAAACTAAAAAACTGTATTCAGTTCGGAACGCTGGAAAGTAAAAACAGTGTGGTGTGTGGGAAGATTAGTTACCACTCATTTGTCCATGTGAGTGGTTGACCTGTTTCAGCCCCATTTAAATGCCAAGCTGGGTCGAGGGGCTTTCTTCAGGACCTTAGGTTGTGCAGGCTTGCGTAATTGTACGGCCCTGGTAGGTATGTCATTGACTCACCAATTTCATTGTGTTAGTTATGGGTCATGTAGTACCTATAACTGTTGACAAAAAACAGAGAGAGATTTTGTGGTAGTACATTCGATCAATGCATAAGTTTAACTCATGTGAAGGCAACTCTCATAATAATGTCTGCCGTAATGTTTCCAAAGTGAAGTTAAAAAACGTAAGTATTATATACAGTAAAAAACACAAGTGAATACATCATAGTTACATAGGGCCCGATTCACAGAACCAGTCTGAGAAAAAATCCTAAACGTACTACTCATGGTATTCACAGAATGCACTTATGACTGTCCTAAGTCTACCTCCGCACTCGGGCCGGAGTTTCCGTACCCGGAGTGGAAGCTCCCCACCCGGAGCGGAATTTCCACCATCAGGTCGGAATCTCCACTTCCGGGCCGGAATACCCACAGTATGGTGTTAATTGACTATATCTGATGCATTGTGGGTATTCCGTCCCGGAAGCGGAGAGTCTGGCATGATGGTCGAAATTCTGCTCCGAGTGTGGAGCTTCTACTCCGGGTGTGGCTGTACTGGCTACTAGTTATTTTTTCTTTTCTGTGTTATGCCAGACTGTCAGGGGATATTATTGTTTAACCTGTGGTATTTGTCTTGAGACGGTGTACCCATCTTTGCTCCTTTTCAAAGAGCACTCGTACAACATCTTGGTTCTTTATTGATAGGGTCTCAGGGATTATCCAGTTCAGTTCCTCAACCGTGTGTTTGAGTTCAATGGTTGCTCATCTTTGTTGTTCCTCTCTTTCATTTTAAATTGCTTCTATGCTCACAGATTCTTTGTTTTATCTTTCGGCAAGGGATCCCGATATACCTTAGACTGCACGGACACGTGATCATATAGATCACGTGTGTTGAGTTGCAGTTAGTGTGGTGTTGTATGGTCCATGTTAGGTCTGGTGTTAAGTGAACGACCTTGCTGATTGTAGTCAATCTGCACACTGAGCATGAACCGCAAGGGTAGTGCCCTGTTATGGGGGTCATGTTCCAGGATGTGGTGATAGTTTCTCTTCTTGTCTGTTGTGTAGGTCTGGTGTGTACCTGCATGTCTTTGAAGTTCTTAGTACTCCAATTCGCAAACCTTGGTTTTGGCCATTGCAGAGAGTCTGATGTAAGTATTCTCTAGTTTTTGTTCATGATTATCTTCACAGCGTTTGTGGCTATGCTGTATGTAGTGACACAGGTGAGTACATCTTCTGATGATTCTTTGGGTATGGTCTCTAATAAGCTTTCTCTAGGTTGATTTCTTGCTCTTTTTTGGCACCGTTGTATTGTTTTCATTGGGTAATCTCGCTTTGATAGTTTAAGGCAGAGATCCTTTGCTTGAGTTTTGTAATCCCCTAGGTCACTGTAGTTCTGTCTCAGGCATAAAAACTGGCTGTAGGTAGGTTGTCTCTTAGAGGTCGAGGATGGACACTGTTGTAGTAGAGCAACAGTGATCATGCTGTTAGGTCCTCTAGTAACAGGGATAATACCACAACGTCCCTTTTATCGACGTTGTGGTGGTGATAGGGGCTTAGCATTATTTACAAGGCAGCATTAAGCCACATAATGTGGCTTAACGCTGCCTTGTAAACAAGGCCCCCTTTGAAGCTATGGTTAGCTTGAAAGGTGTGAGCAATGGGTGTTGCGATGGGCGTTTCACCGCAACACCTATTGATTTTAATGCTGTCCCCTATGGGCAGCATACATCGGAGGCTGTGTCAAAATTAAGACCAGTTAAAACCTGGTCTTAAGTTGGCGAAATACGGAGAAATGCATTATTTCTCCTCATTTTTGCTTTTTCCATGTGTGCTGCCTTGTGCAGGACCCATGGAAAAAGCAAAATGCCATGAATTGTTTATGTACAGGAAGGTCTCTCCTCCTGTACATAAGCAATCTTTTTAAAAAAAAACTATTTTTTGACTTAAGCATTAAGCAGCACTCATTAAAGTAACAAAATGGTATTTCAGGATTGTTTATTTGCAGTAAGGGACACCTTCCTACACATAAGGAATCCTCCCCTGCACACAGACACCCTTTCACTTTGGTGCAAGGGTGCCTGCGTTGGTGCTACACTGCTAAATGTATCGTCATCGCCTTGGAAAATGCAAGGCTGCACCATATCGTTGTAAATGTGGTGCACCCTTATGTTTCAGAAGTGGCGGAGTGAGGCGTTAAGCCATGACGGCTAACGCCTCACTCCGCCACTACTATTGTACATATCCCTCATAGTGTTTAGCCTCTCAGTCTAGAAGGGCAATAAGTCAATAGTTTGCAGGATTTGCCCTTTTCCCATACTTGTGTGTTGGATTTATAACGGGTCCTCGACAACTTTCTAGGATTGTGCCACTTAGCCGAACTTCTCTAAAAATCGAGGCCAGTATACTTGACCAAAATTAATATTTTTCGTTTTTTCTGAACCAGCGGCAGCTTCCCAATGCCCCTTACATAAAACGTTGCAAACTAATGATGGGGAGTATGTAGTTATGTTACTGATTAGTTCAGAGGTATAGCTTGCTGAAGGAAGTTCCTGTTTGTTTTATGTAAAATACTAAGCAATAAGGTGTTGTTGATTTATTGAGTAGGTGGTGGCAAGGAAGCACATCCATGTTGATTCTAAGATATAAAAGTTATTTATACCTCTTGCTGTTGCATTGATGCTATTTATAGTTTCCGAGAAATTTCTTGGAAGGCGGTGCCTGGCGTTATGTATTATTTTTACCCAGAAGTCGTCCTCCGCTCTTCTTTTATCCTCCCATAGCTGCTTTTTGTAGACTTTCTTGAGCCCTTTTAGGCGTATATATAGCAGGCAATTGAAGTGATACATTTTCAGTTGCCTGGCTAGTTTCTTTTGCTCCTTGGACTTTCGATCTTTTCCTGACTTGTAGGACTGGTAGCTTCCGTGTTGGAGATATTGAAGATTGCGTTCCAAAGTCTAACCAGGCAGCAATACAATGTTCCTTGGTGCCAATGCATTTGGTCATTAGCTTTTAGGCATATGTTGTGAGGTCTACTATGGTTTCTGTTGCCCATCAAATCTGTTTTAAATTTATGGTGCTGGTCAAAGCAACTTCTTGTTGGGCTTCTGCATGTATGCATGGAGCTGTGCCTATTAGCAAGAGATGGCAGAGTGGTCACTATGCTAGCTGTATGTTATTGAGAAGTTTTTGACCAGTGGAATCAGGGCCACAGAAATAATTGTGTAATTGTACGTGATCGCGAAGTGGGGCCATAGTATCTGAAATTTGACGGGGTATCATCTGGGAATCTCCCATTTACGACCCTCATTCTGAGGAATTCTAGTGTCCTGACAACTTTTTACCTCTTAAGTATCATTGCTTGTATTTTGACACTGCCTGGCTCAGGACAATCTAAAATATAATATCAAGTTTGAGTATGTCATCATCCTCTGTTGTGTACATTAAATTTGAGTTGAAATCATTAATCATTATTATATCCTATGTGGAATTGGCTTTCTTGTAACTGGATGTTGTGGCAATTATTTCCCTCTTAAGGCTTTCTTTTTGACAGTGTTTGGCTGAATATAAATGTTGAATAATAGTACGGAGGTCTACTGTCTTGTGACCAGCTACTCAGTTTGATGATTTGAAGGTCGGTATCCTATGTGCAGTACGTTTTCTGTGACAATGTTCCAGCGGAGGAATATGTAGACCGCAAGGCCTCCCGTTAGTCTCCCATGTTTGTTTTTAATTTAGTGCCTGGGATTTGGTAGGACAGAAAACCTTCTATTGGGAAGTCTACCACTGACCAGGTTTCTTGAAGAGCGATTATATCAATGTTTGCCCAAGTCTTTGGGAGGGACAATCTTGAAGCAGTGATTTTTAACCTGCTTTGTTCCACAATTGAATGCATAGGACCTCTGATTCAAATGCTTGGGCTTTTAATGTTCAATGTGGGGCATTTAGGGTTGACAATCCCATCTGAGCCCGATTTGATTTGTGCAAGGTATACCAGGCATTGGGCCTCCAGGAGATCGGGGGGTTCTTCTTGCACTCCGCAGAACCGATTTAACTGTCTTTGTTGGTGTATCTGGTAGAGAGGGCAGACAGTTTTTTGTAACAGAGGGTAAGGGTACGTGTGGGGCTTTTGTCTTTTTAATGAGATACCCTAACTTTGAAAGGACAAAGCAAAAGATTAGATAAAGTCTATGGTTTTATTTCATTTCCAGGTAGTTAAAGTTGATTCTGTATGATGATGGTTCTTGGTTGACTCGAATTCTACTGCTAATAAATCTGATGATATGATGCCTCTTAAATCTGAAATCTGTCCAAACAGACTTAAGATACTTCCCCTGTTGAGGATGTCCTGTTTACCTTGGGTAAAGTATTCAGGTGGAAATAAAAGTTTGGTTTGGCTACCCTTGATTCCAAATGATGATTCTAGAAATGATGGGATTTTTGAACAGGGGTGTTGGGTATTTGGACTTGTTTGACCAGATATGAATTGGAGGATAGACCCTGTTGGTGCCCTATCATGCTGTCCTTTTGTCTTTATTTGGAAATACCTGGTTTCACAACAGGCTGGGAGCCTATTTGGGTAGTTTGTTTGTCCATGAAAGGCCCTAAAAACTTTGAAGAAATGGTTCATCTGTGGCTATTCATGCAAATAGACATGAAATTCTGGATAGCATTATGTGTATTTGGTTTGTTTGGGTTCCCACGATTCTTGTTTTTCTTAGGTGGGGAGGTGAGGTCACTAAGCCCTCTGGTCGGGCAAGGGGGTGGATTAGACTGGAAGCCTGGTTTGAGGTGCTGTCATGTGAATTTCTACAATTTTTGGCCTGCTGACCTACGGTTTCATCTCTTTGATTCACCTCTCCTGTCTGAGAGACATGCATCTGGATATGGTTGACACTTGTTTGTAGTGACTCCACTTGTGCTTGTCCCAAAGGAGGTTTACTAGTGTTTGCTACTGAGATTTGTTCTTGTCTGCAAAGTTGGATTTTAATATTCTCTTTTTCCTGTAATGTTTTATTGGAAGAGACTGTGTAAATCACAGTGTCGTACATATGGTCGAATGATGCATTTGTGGATGAAGTTTCTGTAACTGGTTTGCTATGCTGTGGGAATATTGGGTAGTTTTGCTTGGTGCCTCTCTTCATGGGACGTAAGTGTTTATATCCTGACTTTCTTGTAACCTTTATCTGTCTTTTAGTAAGCCTGCTAGTTAGGGAACTCAGGTTGGTCAGGACTAAAGGTATGTCCTCATTTGTCCCTTTTAGGTTTAACCCTTCTTGATCTGCTGGTTTAATAGGAATCGGGCATTAGTGGGGTCCTTCCTGTGGTGGGGCTGGGGTTACACATTGTGTTTACTGAATCAAACTACTGGTGTGATTTGTCGTAATTACATCATTTTTGGTGACAATCCTGCCTGAGTGTAGAATTGTTGACAGAATATCAGGGAGCGAGGACAGTTTGTCAATCATCAGGCAAGCTGAACTTTGGAGTCTAGCATCAGTAGGCATGTCGACAAGCATCTCTTAAACTAGGCGACAAGGTGGTGGGCCATGTGGCACAATCTTTTGATTATTACGTAGGTGCCTTTATCTTATGTGTGGGGCATCCGTGTTAGTTTTCCATAGCTGCACAGTAGTCTAAGATCACATGGCCATCTAGCCCCTGTCCACACAGCACTCTCCTCTTTCCCGGAAGGGGAGCTAGCTTTCATCTTTCTCCACCCATGAATATCAATACAGTGGCCAAAGCGGTGACTCCTGCTCTCTGAACTCTCTGTGCCCCAGATTATGGCACAGGGAGGGAAGAGAAGTAGAGCAGAAGAGCTATGGCATTCCTCCAGAAATTCTTCTGGGGCCCTAGCCTTTTCTGATGGTGATAGGACATTCCTGCATTGGACCACATAGATCATAGTGGGACCTACATAAGCTGGTCCCTCAGGGCAAAGAAAGGATTACAGTCCCACTGGGGTGCAAAATGAAGATTCTGAGTCTATGAATTTCCTCACTTTGATACATGCCTCCTGGCTACAGGCTTTGGCAGCAAAGCTGCAGAGTGTTGACATGTGCGGCTAAAGCAATAGCAGATATATGAGTTTAATATGAACCAGATTTTATGTTTGTTGCTGTTGTGCTGACATTGGCCTGCTTCAGCCACTATGCAGGTGGATATTATACTCTTGGCCTCTAAACATGTGGCAATTTGTTCTATAACTGATGTGAAGTACTCTTTCAGTGGAGGGAGAGCTCATGGACTGCCCTTCTGCTACTTCATCTCCACAAAGATTGCTTGTTAAGGCTTTTCTGCATGTCCAAGACCAGGTCCTAATTCTGCACTCCTGATAACTTTCTTGGCTTGGGGTCTTCCTGAGATAAACCCCATGATTGTCGTAAAGGCACATTACGCTCTCTCCTTACACTTTCTAGATTACATGGTCTCCTTGCCACTCACAGAACACCTCTGTGTCCAGAAGAAGTCAGAGGCCTCCTCCAGAGATACCCTCCACAGAACTAGGGATACCCCCTCTTCCAGGGCCAGCAAGTGTAAAGGCCAGTTCCAATGGCCCTTTAAAGACAGTTTCAAAGAGACCATAGTATGTTCAAAGTGTCCTACCATTGAAAGCAGGGCTCCATCCATGATGTGCCCTTCTGTTCCTGTCTTGTGCAGGTCCCAGTGTCTCTCAAAGGGTCCCACTTAAGCTGGAGTTTTAAGTTTTGGTGGAAAGTTCCAAAAAGAGGACACCTCCACCCAATCCAAATATGACACATTCTGACTCCACCCTTGTCCCATCTGTCATGCACAGCAACTTGTAACGTTCAAGATAGTGACATAAATTAGTCAGTAGTCACGTATGAGGAGTTGGGTTGATGGTTGAGAAGGGAACGAGTCCTTTTCAACCAACAGACACATTCCTTGTCAGGGTAAACCTCAAAAGACACTAAATTAGCCTGTGTTTAATGCTCTGGTAGCTTGAATTAAAAGTAGGCAGGCTTAATTTAGAGGCAATGTGTAAAGTATTTATTTATCACTCAAACAGCAATAAAGTGAAAACACAACTCAAGAAATGTCCCACATCAATATAGAAAATAGACTGAAATGTATTAAATTATTTGATACCTAAATAACAACAATTCAATGAGTAGAGCCAGAGATATGTAATTTTAAAGATTTCAGGTAAGTATGGTGACTAAAAACACAAAGTGCCACTCATGGTTAGCTTGTCATGCAAGACAGGGTGAAAGTCAGAAGTTGAGACTGACTGCAATGGAGTGCCAGCCATATACAGGAACCAGACTAATCTCACTGAGTATCTAGCATGAAGAGTCCAGTTCATGCTTGAGGAGATCGCAAGGAGCATGGAGAGTGCTGCAGATGGTCATCACTGTACCGCGAAGAGTGCTGGACTAGCATCGCGGATGGTCATTACTGTAGTTTGATGGTACTGTCAGGGGTAGCTGATAGTTATTGATAGAGATGCACATTCAACAGATGCCACACCAAGGGTTCAAGGCCTCAGGAGCATCTCTTGGAGATCAGAAACACACTCCAACAGAGGCCATCAGAGCTCAGGCAGGTCTAATTGCAAGTCCAGGCAAGTCCAGTAAAGCCAGCTGGCTGGGCAGTTGCCGAGAGTCCACTAGAGCTTGTTATGTCCCTGAAGCTCAGACAGGAGGTCAGTCATCTAACCCTTTCAGTCACTTCAACCTGGGATGAAGGTTGCAGGTCTGGTCTTCTTTCTCAGGAAGCATGGCCAGCACAAAGCAGCAGAGCAGAAGGGCGTCCTTCTGCTGTAGTATCCACAAATCCAGGATTGTAATGAAGAGTGGGTCTGAGGGTCTTAGTTTATATTTGATGCTGCCCACTTTGAAGCAGGAGAAGCTTCTGCAGTGTCCCACTACAGAGGTGTCTACAATATCCTGCCTCCCTGTCCTGGTCCCAGTCTCTCTGAGGGCACAATAAGCTAGCGAGAAGTCCTTTGTCTGTGAGCTGAGCCACAGCCTTTAAAGTGCAAGAGTGGTAGGTGACAGCTCTGCTCACCTATCAACTCAGAGATGGCCCATCCTGTCAACACTCAGACCCTTTATTGTGATGCTGTCTGGGAGGAATACACACAAGCCACCTACACCTAGTCATGTGACCCAGGAATAGTCTGCAGGCACCAGATAGTTAGGCCAAGAAAATGCCATCTATCTAAAAGTGGCATTTTCAGAATTACAACTTAAAATCCAACTTTACCATTAAACAGGAGCTTAAATTACAATTCCTTAGACACCAAACATGACTTTCCTACCTGTTACCAATCAAATGTTAGCACTTATTAAACATAATACAGTAACCTAGTGTAATCCTATCCGTGAAGTGGACCTCACAGTAGTGAAAACCTGATTTGTGAATTTTTCACTACCAATACATGTAGAACTTAGAAGTATATGTCCAATTGTTTTATTTATTTATTTATTTATGGGCTTGTAACGCGCCGGCATCACACCCGAAGGTGTATCTCCGCGCGGTGCTGTGAAGGAACAGGTAGAGCAGCGCTCCCGCTAGAACAGGGTGGTCTTAAGGTGTTTCCTGAAGGCTAGATGGCTAGGGCAGTCTCTGAGGGAAAGAGGAAGACTGTTCCACAGACGTGGGCCCATGATGGAGAGGGAGCGACCTCCTTGTCTGGTCTTGTTGTGTCTAGGAACCTGAAGTAATAACTGATTGCTAGACCTAAGAATGCGGGAAGGGCGGTGGTATACAAATTTCTCGGCCATGTAACGTGGACCGAGGTTGTGAAGACTCTTGTGCACCACACAGCAAATCTTGAATTCCACCCGTTTCCGGATGGGAAGCCAATGGAGGGCCTTGAGGAGGGGCAAGGATGGGGTTCTAGGGGGGGCATTGGTCACCAGGCGGGCCGCAGTGTTTTGAACCACCTGAAGTTTATTAAGCACTCCTTCGTTGGCTGCTAAGAATAGGCCATTGCAGTAGTCCAGGCGGCTCAAAACGAGGGCCTGGACCAAGGTCTTTCTTGTATGGTCAGGTAGAAGGGGGAACACCTTCCGAAGGAGGCTAATAATGTGAAAGCAGGAACCCGCCGTGGTGCTGGCATGATGAGCAAGGGTGAGATCATGGTCTAGACAATGCACTATGCTCTATGATATGTTTAGGGTCTGCATTAGGAGTGACTTATATGTAATAGAAAGGGTGTTTTAGGCCAGGAAAAAGGTTTATTTTTCCAAGTCGAAATGGCAGTTTAAAATTGCACAAAGAGGCCGCAATGGCAGGCCTAAGACATGTTTAAAAAGGCTACTTAAGTGAGTTGCACAATGAGTGCTGCAGGCCCAATAGTAGCATTAATTTACAGGCTCTGGGTACTTGTAGTATCACTTTACTAGGGACTTACAAGTAAATAAAATGTGCCAATTTGGTGTAACCCAATTTACTAATTTTAAAGGAAAGAGCACAAGCACTTTGGCACTGGTTAGAAGTGGTAAAGTGTGCAGAGTCCTTAAGAGAACAAAAATGAATTCAGAAATATTAGAGAAGTGAAGGCAAAAAGTTTACATGTGACCCTCCAGAAAGGGCCAAGTCAAACATCACAGCTCTCTGAGAACCTAAAGCCTACCCTCAACTGCTGCTACTAAACTGGCTCCTTGACATAAAAATTTAACGAGCCTTGGTGGAGAGAATGGAGACATAGGTCTGGTGGCTCCCTAATTGTTTCACTGGGAAACCTGTACCCAGGTTTTGCACTCAGTGAAAATGTAAATAACACATGCAGATTCTACCCTTACCCATTTATTTTCCCAGGAATGGACTTCATCTCCTCAAAGTAGGCATGTTGTGTGAGACTGGCTTTGATATACCTATTGGCCAGAGAAGCAATTAGCATGGCTTAGTTCAAAGTGTGAATCTCATGAAGGGTTGACTCAGAGAAGCATGATCAAAGCACTTAGGGCTTGATTCACAGAACTAACTTAAGACAAAATCCTAAACTTACTACCAATTTGGTATTCACAGAAGGCACTTACTCATTTTGGTATTCACAGAAGGCACTTACTCATTTCGGTATTCACAGAATAACTTTAGGACCCCTAAATGCCTTCTGTGAATACCGAAAGTCTTAAAATTAGGATTTTTCTCAGTTTAGTAGTAGTATAGTTAGTACTCCTAACTTTAGGACTCCTAAATGCCTTCTGTGAATACCGAAAGTCTTAAAATAAGGATTTGTCTCAATTTAGTAGTCCTAAAGTTAGGACTCCTAACTTTAGGACTCCTAAATGCCTTCTGTGACTCCCGAAAGCCTTAAAATTTGTATTTTTCTCAGTTTAGTAGTAGTATAGTTAGGACTCCTAACTTTAGGACTCCAAAATGCCTTCTGTGAATACCGAAAGTCTTAAAATAAGGATTTTTCTCAATTTAGTAGTCCTAAAGTTAGGACTCCTAACTTTAGGACTCCTAAATGCCTTCTGTGACTCCCGAAAGCCTTAAAATTAGGATTTTTCTCAGTTTAGTATTCTTATATATCTGTTTCTGTCTAATGATTGTCATAGCAAACATGTTTTATACTAAAATGACGGTGGTTCAATAGAGGCTTATTGCAAACGTCCCCATTGTTTATTCTGTGTATTACTCTGAGACTAACTGAGCACAATTTACTGAGCGAAAGGTACTGCACTGTTTCCGTGATCCCTGAAGTATCAAGGGTTGTCATGTTCAATAGTTGCCAGAGACTTTTTGCTCCTTGGTAAAGTTAGGGGGCTTATGGTGGCACATATCCTTTGGGGATGTCTGAAATCAGTCTGGACACCAATACTTTAGTTTATGTTATTTAAACGTGCAGATCCTATGTATGACTAGGAACTAAATGACATGGCGCCGCCAAAGTTGGCTTGGTTCTTATTTCATTGGTCAAATATGAGTAGTTCAGTCGTGATTTCTCAGAGCCCCCTACTCACAAATTTCCAGAGACGTCTGCGGTGGGAAGGGAAAATTGGCCGCAGCTGAGTAGGTATATCCTATGTATTAGCTGTAGCTTGAATGATTCCAGTTCCCTACATCAAGCATAAACCTTATCTCTTTTTTATAAATACTTCCTCTCATAATGTCTCAGACTGGAGGCACTGGTACGAGTGGTGCTGGTGCGGAAGAAGCAGAGCTTGAAGGAGCTCCTAACATTTCAGAGAATTGCAGAAATACACTTACTATGAAATTAGCAGATTATGGGGTCTCATCATTAGGTGGGATGGTAAACTTCATGATTAAGGCACACGAGGCATACAGGACAGAGCTGTTCTATTCTTGGGTTAAAATCCCACCTGCAGGTGCACGCACACATACGTTTCATTCTTATACTCCAGATGAAATACCAGAAGAATACTCTCTATACGAGGACATAGAAGTCCCGTTGACTTACCAAGAACTTAGAAATTGGTTTGAATACGCCCTACCCCAAACCACAGAAAAAGTGAGATTCAGTCCCCTCAGCAGAGATGCAGCGACTTGGCCGGTCCTAGCTGCTTACACCCGGTATCCAGAGATTGATACATTTCCAGCTGCAGACTTATATCCACTTCACAAACAGATCATTAAACTATATACTAACTATATATATGTTAAAGGCATATAGTGCAATGATACCCCCGCAAGTACTGTATGGAGCTGAAGCACTTTACCTAAGTCGTAAACGTGATTGGGACTTAGAGGAAGGGAAGTGTCTAAAAACCTTATTGTCACTACTAGGCTCAGCAATGATCCAGGCCATTAGAATTGACCTAGGAACAACATCATGGAGCATACAGACTCAAGTGAAGAAGGTCTCACAATGGTGCAGAAAGGAGATTCAGTCTAGTATCTTAAAATGGACCAAGGAGACAAGAAAGGAACTGCTTATGGTTGGTGAGAACCTAAAGGTGAGAATCTGTCAACAATCCCTGCATGCAGAGTTTACTAAGAGCGCACTCAGATCCCAAGGGCAGGAATTGTCCAGGAGTGTAGACATGTAGTATCTGAGAAGGAAAAAATCTGTACAATTTATGAGGTCCCGGTGGATGAATGAAGCCTGGTATCCTTACCTAGACACATTACCCAACTATTGGCTTAGATGTGAAATTTTAAGATTAAGAATTGGCATTAATCCTTGGCTGACAGATGAGAAAATAAAAGTAGAAATGATTCAGGCTGATGGAAACCGTAAATGTATGTTGGGAAAAAAAAGCGATATTTTGCACATATTGGTAGATTGTGTTTCGGTTTTATCCCAGCGTAAATTATTCCTACGCCCAATCATTTTAAAATATGATACGAGGTCACGGGATCAGGCAGTAGCCCTACTTACAGAGACGCCTAATCTTGAGATTGCAGTTGCAATCGGAAACTATATGAAAGCCATAAAAAGTCTCTTCAGGGAGAACCTTAAGGTGTTTTAGTGATTTTAAAAGTTGAATTTTATTAATATACATTTCTTTTATTAATATATATTTAAATTAATATGAATTTTATTAGTTTTAGGGGGTTGCATTGAACTGGATATATTAATTAATTATGTTATTGTGTCACCCTGTGTGGGATATTCATGCCGTTACCTTTCTGCCTATAGGTCATTAATTTTAAGGGAATTGGTGAAGAATCTGTATTGATTTATTATTTATAATCGGGTTTTATCATTGTTTAAAGAATATGGTCTAAATAAACATTGCTTTTGACTTGACTTCAATTAAATTGTACAGAAATCTTACACAGTTTGTGATGCGTTCACTTACAAATTATCCTACAAGGATCAATCCTGCGGGTCAGCTACAGGGGACTGCAACAAAAATCACCCCACAAACGCTGAACGCAATAATGGGAGGAATGTCCACTAAACATGAGCAAATGCCACTCTTGATAGCACAGAAAATAGCACAGCTTGTGGCAGTTTATTCACACACAGACCCACAAGAAAAACACAGAATGCTGACAATTTGCTTGTCAATGGGGTTAGCTCCCCAAATTGAGGATTGCACCACTTGGGGTGCAGTTTTCACTCCTGTTTATACCAGAACGCACGGTACCCCCTCAATAGCAGTCATACCAGATGTATTGAAACAAATACAGAACGAGTACGGGCAGAACCTGCCCTGGACGTGGGGATGGAATGGATAGGCAATTTAGCCCAGGTATCAACAATCATGTTTGCCAACATAAAAGAGGAGGCAGCAGCCGTGGCTATACGTCACCGCCAGAGGGAATGCACTCTTGCACAACAGGAGCGTGACTTACCTAATAGTATCGAAGATACCTATGCTTCACTGGGTAGGGATAATTTAGGAGCTATACCAATAAAACCGCAATTAATGGGTATTCCTGAAAAGGATAACTCGGAGCAAGCATCCAATTCTACTAAAAAGAAATGGGATAATAAACAATCAAAAAACAAACAGAATACATCACAATCGTGGGGTAGGACTCCTCAATAAGAGCCCTCTGACAGAAAATATAACCTTAGAAACTGTGATGATATTAAAAAACCTGACAGGTATCAGGATACTGATAGACGTTCCTCTCATTCCTTTCATGGTTCATCCAAAATCTTCAAGAGGGAAGGATGGTCACAACACAGATCAGAAGAGCCAGTCAAGCTAAGAGACACACGTCGCACTTCAGACTACATTATCAAACAAGAAGAAAAAACAAAAAGCTAAACCTCAATTTAAAAAGAAGAAGGTAGCTGGCCTTAAAATAGGAATTGCCCAGGCTACTGAGGACTTGACTACTGAACGGGGACTGAGCTTTGAAGATGCTAGACAGCGCAGCAGAAGTGAAAATAGCTTGTCAGAACCCTCTGGAATTTCTGGTGACAGCAGCGTTGAATGAGAATATCATGGTTGAAATACCTGATACTAGGGTTATTGTCCCACATCAGTTAAATGAAATACCGCTCTAAATGGAGGGGGATATACCCAGAAAGAGTAAAAGGTCGCTTTTGGGAAAACCTGACTTTTTGATAGTATATCCTTTTGACTGAAAGAGATTGGCCGCCTGAGTTTGTCATGCATTGCCCAAAGCGGGAAGAGGTAATTTTAACGGCTTTCTCAGACCTCGTTCCAGAATCACTAAAACACAACACCAGAAGTGGGCGGTGGCACTAGCGCCTGCATTATACCACAATCGTGTAGGGTGGGATACTGAGTCACCTCACCATGAAATCCCAGCTAAGACTAATCCTATACCACAGAGGCAGTACCCAACAAAACATGATGCAAAGAAACAAGTCAGGGAGATCTTAGATCAAGTTGAATTTCGAGGTGTAATCGAGAATTGCACCTTCTCCATGAATAAACCTTTGTTTCCTGTAATGAAACCCAAAAATTCATACAGTCTAGTGTTAGATTACAGGCATTAAAACACATGCTCAAAAACATTTGTAGTACAAACTGCACACATTAATGAATAACATTGTGATGAAGAAATACAAAACGACACACAATATCTCAATTGGATTTTATTGCCAAAATATATCGCCTGAAAGCAGATATTTGATAGCATTTTCCGCACTTGGCTCTTAGCGCCAAATTCTGTAGACTGCCCCAAGGGTATAGAATAGCCCCTGGTTGTTCTCATCAAGAGTAACAGAGCTACTTCAAAATTGTGATGAGGAGGCATTGTCCTATGTAGATGATATTTATCTGATGAGTTATTGGACCACTTGTACAGGGTGAACAACATAATTCTGGGGTTTGCCTCTGAGGGCTATAAATTTAACTTTAAAAAATCAAAGATTGCCCATCTCAATGTCCTATTTTTAGGATATGAGCTCTTAAGTGAAGGAAAAAGCCTAGCAGCTAACGTTTTTAGAAAAACTTGCGCTTCTTCAACCTCCAAAGACCCTGAAAAACTTACAACACATTTTAGGATTCCAAAATGTTGGCAGAACATACATTTTGGATTACGCAGAAAAAGTAAAACCTTTCTTCGACTTAGTTAAACCAGAAAGTGGCAGGGCCACTTGCGCAAACTCATTAATTATTCCCTCACTGTAGGTTGAAGTTTTTTTCCAGTTTGATGCTCCAAGGAAGAGGGCTGCCAATATTACCCACATATATGGACTGAAAACAGCCAGTCCTAGAATAGTCAACACAGTTTCCTGAGCACCAGAAAGTATCTAAATGAAGTGTGTCCAATTCCTCTTGTTTCCAGTTTGATTTATTTCTTCAAGAATTCTTCAGCACCACAGATTCTCATCTTCAGATATAGCCAACAGTGTTTTGTCAGAAAACCATGTTCTTACATCACTGACTTCATCGGAGCTTTCAGATAAATATCAAATGTCAGATCTTCGATTGATCTTTTCCCAATTGCTTTCTGCCTTCTTCCACAAAACAGTAAGGACCAGACCATGTGTTATTCAACCTGTTCGGTCGGGGGGTACTTCATGCTCAGTGGTGCCATCTGTAACTGTGCATGGAGTACTCTCTGCTTCGGGATGTAATCTATCAAGTAGGGGTCACGGGACGAGTTCCAGATTCATGGAACATGGCCAATATAATCTTTTTTTTTAAAGAAAGATAAAGCTCCGGAGGAACGGGCCTCAAACCGCCCAATCTCCTTAAATAATGCAGATGCAAAGGTGTTTGCTAAGATATTGGCCACCCGGCTTGCTCCAATGATGGCCAGCCTGGTTTCTCCCAGCAGCATGGATTTATTCATGGGAGAGATACCACCACACATGTCAACACGGCAATAGCAGCCTTTGATGTGGCTGGAAAGCTAAAAACTGAACTTGGCATGGTCGTTTTGGATGCAGAAAAAGCATTTGACCGGGTGGCCTGGGACTATCTCTGGGCAACACTTACGGAATTTGGGGTTAAGGCAAATTTTCATCATAACTCAATGGCTAAGCTACTGTACTTGAATGATCAAACTATCCCTTTTCCTATCCGGTGCAGTATGAGGCAGGGCTGCTCCGTCTCCCCTCTTTTAGTTGCACTTTATATAGAGCCATTTATCCGGGCACTGCTGGCCAAGAATTTGATTTGCCCGTTTAATTTTGAACAGCACCCCCTTAATCTCACGGCATATGCCGATGATATAGCCATCTTTACGGAAAAACCAAAGGAGGCTATAGAAAACATAGATAGAGAGGCAAAACGGTTTGGACGCTATTCCGAATATATGCTGAATAGGAATAAAACTCAAGTTCCACTTAATTTTCAGCCGGAAGTCCCGATTGAAGGGGCATGTCAGAGGGTTACATTTCATGGGGTACAAATGTTGTCTAAAATCGAGCCTATACACTCCCTAAACTATGTCTCTTTATTAACTACAGTTACCAAACAATTGAAGGTGTGGCACAAGCTTCCACTTAGCATCTTAGGCAGATACAACGTGATAAAAATTAAGATAATTCCCAAGTTTCTTTATCTCTTTAGGTCCATCCCGCTAGGGATCCCGAATGGGTTTTTCAAGAAGCTTGATAGAGTTTTGAGAAGTTTCATTGGGGGATATAAGAAGGCTAGACGAGCTATTGGATTGATGAAGCTCCCATATAATCAAGATGGCTTAGACCTTCCTGATTTTAACCTTTATTTTTGGTCTGCTTTTGTTAGCCGCCTACGTAGACTTTTGAATCCTGATCAAACGGATTTCAGCATTGGTTGGTTCTTGGGAGAGAGAGACAGATGTTTTTGTATCGAATTAATGACCCCAACTATTTTAAGCGTGTACGGTTTAAGACTTTCAGCGACTGTGTATATATATGGCATGGCATTAAAATTAGATTTTCTCTATCTTCTATACATAGTAGACTTCCTCTGTGGGGCAACCCAATGTTGCCCAGAATTTTTCAAGATCGTATGGCCCATCAGTGGGCCAGGTATGGGGTGCACTCCCTGGGACAATTATACGATTGCAATGGTTTTAAGACATTCGAGAATCTCTGTGCGACATTTGATATCCCCCAACGCCTGTTTTTTAAATATCTACAGGTCAGGGACTATTTAGTTAGAAGCTTAGAAGCCCGGAGGGTTGCCGGGTCAGATATGTGGGAGTGTATGTATACTCAGAACCAACATGCCACCATTAGTAAGGCATATCAATTTTTTTGTCAAAACAGGGCAGGGGGTGCGAGAAATTGGCGGTCAAGTGGAGTGAGATTCTAGGTGGAAAATATTACTATTGAGAACATGAGGATAGCTCTGGACACCACTGTCCGATCTGTACACTCTGTGAATCTACGGCTGCAGAAATTTCAGACACTCTGCTTGCTTTACTATACACCAGAAAGAATTGCCAGATGGTCTCAAGGTGGGGCTGTATGGGGAGGGACTCATGGAGGGACACATCAGAACTGCCCTAAATGCAGGTTACATGATGGTGTGCATTGTTAACATGTTTGTTATGTGTCCTGCCCTGAAGGTGTTTTGGGACAAGATATTAGCAGTAATTAAATATAGACTGGGTGGGCACCTCACGCTTTTAGTAACTGAAAGGATGCTAGGGTATAAGGATGACTGTGAGTGGAATAGGCCTATGATGACAATTATGCTAGTTGCTGCCTGGTTGGCGATAGCTAGAGCCTGGATCTCTCCTAAAGCCCCTACGGAGATGGAATGGTGGTTAATCATTAAAGAAACTGGGGAAAGGGAAAGGGGCGCTGGTCAAAGCTAGGGGAAT
Organism: Triturus cristatus; assembly: GCF_964204655.1. Taxonomy (NCBI): domain Eukaryota; kingdom Metazoa; phylum Chordata; class Amphibia; order Caudata; family Salamandridae; genus Triturus; species Triturus cristatus. Next base: position 417,923,411 of record NC_140582.1, read on the forward strand.
TCAAGCATTGCAAAAGTATAGGTCCATTTGGGGCGGACTAGAAGAGCTGTAAAACATTTGATTAAAGCCTGTTGATGGGTATGATAGGTAGATGGACATATGGATTTGAAATGGCTCAGGAGAGATCCCACCGTGTTTTTTTTTGCTTGTTTTGCGCTTGCTTTTTATTATGCCTTGTTCTTTTTCATTTTTTTTTGGTTTGATTGTATGACTGTACTTCTTTTTGACAATAAAATATTCCATAAAAAAAAGTTTGATATTTATTTGAAAGCCCTGATGAAGTCAGTGATAAAAGAACATTGCTTTCTGACGAAACACGTGTTGGCTATATCTGAAGATGAGAATCTGTGGTGCTGAAGAATTCTTGATGATATAAATCAAACTGGAAACCAGAGGAATTGGTCACACTTCATTTACATACTTTCTGGTGCTCAGGAATCTGTGTTGACCTTTCTACGACTTAATTAGGCCGGATTTTTCAGTTCGACATTGGACACCGGAACACACAGAAATTCTATATTCATTACAAGCTGACATGATAGCTTCCAAACACTTCCACACACATATAAATAGTACGAACTTGGTGATCTGCGTATAGCGGGTCAATCAGGATACACTTACCTAACCTTCAATGAAGGTGAAACGGTACCCATTTCATAAAAATCTCATTTGTACACAAACGCTGAAATACGTTTTGCATATACAGAAAAGATACTGACAGCAGTACATATTGATGTAGTGAGAGAAATAGTACTACCTCAGGGGAAACTAATAACTGTCGTGACTCCAATACAAATCCTAGAGGCTGTTACCAAAGCAAGTGTTCTGTGGAAATGTGGATTTCCCTGATCAGTTATGTCCCCTATCTTGGACCCCAACGGTTCTATATGGTTCTATATGCATGTTACAAGTACATGTATGTTTCCTCCAGTTCCAGTTTCGAAGACGCAAACACATGTGCGTCCACCGTTAACATGTCCTCTGTCAGATCCGCCATGAATGGGCTGGATATTCGATTCCTAAGTATGAAAGGCCACCGACTTTTTATGGCTAAGTTACTCCATTTTTACAGTTCAGGCAAGTAGGCCCGATTCTGTCCTCAAAGCCTTTCCCTGCTCTCTGCCTCTGACAGCTTCAGCTTGAGCTCGCATCTGTGACCATGAACTCTGTCTCATTCTCTGCGCGGCCCACGAAGCCTGACATCAGCCTATTCTCTGCCAAGAGCTGTATTTCACCTTCGAATTATCTGCTTCCCCCTCAGCCGATGCATTCCTGCCTAGTAGCTTAAGTAAACATTCCTCCAGTTACCAAGCAAAAGGCCCGGTTTCTCTGCCCTCATGCAAGTAATTCATAGCCCTGTCACCATGGAATATTCCCATCCCCTCGCATTCAGTGTAGACACTTAGACGCTTGTACACACACACACAGTCAGTATAGAATAGATTCTGTCCGAGAGCCCTTCCCTTGTGGATAACATAGTTCTTTAAACATAGGATATTAGATATGATTTGGGATTAGGTTGACATAACCCCAGACTTTTGTCTCCACATGTAGAGCTAAATGTCAAGTCCCCTTCACCCCCTAGTTGCACGTCAATTACACGTCATGCTGCTGAGCGCGCATCTCTGCCAAGTATTTCTGCTGACATTGCGAAATCATCTCCAGGTATCCACCCACACATGACAATTTACCCCTTATCATCAAGTGGACGCCCACATGGACGCCCACCTTCACGCCTACTTACACGCCCACATGCTCTTATCTCATTCTCTCTTGCTCTCTTGCTTACGTACAATTGAGAAATGTATATATACTGTACTCTGTGAATAATGTTTTGAGAATATTGAGAATACTTTTCAGCCCCGTCCAGATCCTTTTTGGTGATGGAGATATTCTCCCTTTGACTCGAGTTATTGGAATAAAGCCCTTTATGAATCTGATACCACAGACTCAGCCTCTTGCTTTATGCATGATCTTATTGATAATATGAAAAATTATGACAGCGTGATATTTTATTTACCACAGAATGGCGCCCGAACAGTTTAATCTCTTTCCCCACACGCCGGAGATGAAGGTCCAGTTTTGCCCCCTTCCATAGCCGTGATGGACTTCAAGCGTGCACGTCGCGGGTTTTCCCGCCAACTCCCTCAGGCAACCGAAGGGGACAGACTGCGACCAGGCATCCATACGAGGCGGTGAGGAACGCAGATTGTCTACCCAGAGCCCACCTGCGAGAGAGCTGCGTCTGAGGTATACAGAGGCCCACCAGGTTTTCAAAGTCCCGATGTCCAGAGGGTCCGATGTCCGCAGTCGTCGAGTCCAGTCCATTCTCTGAGGCCTTCCGTTTCAAGGAGCTACTCGGTGAGTACCATCGCCGGGGAGGCGTGTTGACGCGCACATAGGTTGTGCCGGTCAAGACGGATTTGGGTACACAAATCCGGTCTGCACTGTTCAGCAGTGTATATGTACTGTTTAGCAGTATATCAAGTATTCCGAAGTATTCAGTTATTGTCAAGAATTCAGCGTGGTGATTAGTTAGGCAGACTGTCATCATTGTCGGTCGTTGTTAAAATGTTTAATGTTTAATGTTTAAAGTGTTCAAATATTGTGGTATGAATGATTGTTCATTGTTCACTGTTCATTATTGTGCCTTTTGTACCAAGTGTGTTCAAGACAAAGTGTTCAAGATTAAGTATCAGATCAGTTGTCAATATGCCGCTCTTTTCGAAGTTAAGACAGATTACTACTAGAAAAGGGGTGCTTGAAGAAGCAGTTCCTATTCCTCCTAGGGACACTCCAGGGCAAATAATGTATCACAAGCATGGCTTAGACGCCATATTATTCCTTGATCTATGGGTGGATTACACCAAAGAGTTACCAGAAAGTCAGAGATGGCCCGTAGCTGGGACCTGGGATGCTGAATGTATCATGAAAGTCGAAGAAGAGTTGTGGAAGAGGAAAGCTAGACAGTCACAGAAAGACGCTGTTGAATTATGGCGTAAAGAATAGCATAGACGCACAGAGTAAGCGCTCAGAAAAGAAGAGAAAAGTAGGGAGGATTCAGACAAAGCCCGAGAAAACGTGTTAGTTGAGGAAGGTATACGAGTAAAAGCAGGACAAGTAGATGGACAACGAAACACTCTTATGAAAGAGAAAATGTAGACCAGCTTGGAAGGATGCCATTGAGTTTTTGGCGCAAGGCGTCACATAGAAGGTCAGAGTAAGTGTTTCACGAAGCAGAGAGAAGTGGACTGGTGTCTGGAAAAGCCAAGGATGAGATGTTACAGGAGGAATTTGAGCTGGTAAAATGAGCGCAGGCTGACAGAAAAAGAAATACTGACGTTGCTGGTATTTATCCCGTCCTTTCAGAGGACCTAGCAAGAGTGGCCCCAGTAGAAAGACCAGTTAGAGTGTAACAGCAAGTACAGCGATACAAATAATAATGATATAGTAGCCCAAAGGTTCTTGAGCCCCCCACCAAATGAACAGCGCATAGCTGGTGTTTACATGGTCCAACATTTGACTACGTTGTCAATAGGAAATTGAGAGGGGTGCAGCTAGAGAAGGAGCAACTCCTGTGATTTGATGACACCCCTAATGTACAAAGTGTTAACGAAAAATAATTAGTGACAAGTTTAGCTTGGAAAAAGAATTGTGGGTATTTCGAATTTGCAAATTTTTCATGAATACAGGTTTGTGTTCTTGATGGTCCAGTGAGCCAATGTGCTGGGTCAAGTCGGTAAGATTATGACCCCCTGAGTGCAAATTGTATGTAAAAATAATTTTTCAATTGAGCGAATTATTGCAGTTTTTATGGAATTGAGTAGTCTTTTTGTCTTTGACAGCTTCAGAGTGAGGAGAAGGTGGGGGCCGTGTAGAGCAGAATGTGATACAGAAATCGGAGACAGATTCTGACCTTGTAGCCAGTGTAGGTGGGGGCCGATGAGAGGAGCAGAACAGGGCACTGCTTAGAAGGCTTCTCTGACATCGCATCTGTGTAATGCCTGCAGCTGGAGAGCCTTGGGGCCAGGAGTAGGAAAAACAAAAAAAGATGGCTGGCAGCCCAGGCTCAGGCCGCGCTGAGGGGCTATTTTTAACTTCTCTGATAAGACAGGGCAGCTGAGAAATGTAAGTCGAGAAAGATTCCCTTGTTCTATTCTGTGCAAAACAAGTGCCCCGAGGAAATGTCTATGGAGAAGATTTGTTTTATTTTTTAGCAATTGTTATATTGCTTCTGGTCAGAAAGTAAAATGTTGCTCTTGCTTGGAATTTTAAGGGCTATGTGCCTATATAAAAACGATTTTCAAATTCAGACATTTTTGAATTGTGGCCACAAGCTGCCACCAGTTGCATTGGATAAATGATCCAGTGGTTACGGGTCTGTGAGGAAAGATGTGAGATGCATCTTCGACTAGGACATGAGGGTACATTGTGTACAAAGAAGCATAGCACATTTTTATAAAAAAAAAAAAAAAAAAAGAGACAGGTTCGTGTGTTCGTCATTTTTTGATTATTGTTGCTGATCCTGTGTGTCAGACTTGACGCGGTCATCATTGGGATGACCCACTGCCAGATGGGGTTGTATAGGGCAGGTAAATAAGTTATTGATTATAAGCCTGACAAATTAAGCAGGCCAGAATGTTCGCATCTGAGCTGTAGGTACTGTAATTACGCATCGCTGCTCATTTATATATGTTAGTGTAATTATCTATGCTTTCTGTGCCCGGTATACTGATGGCTTGGCACAATTACTAAATTTCACAGACATGATATTACCATTATCATGCTGTCAAAATAGCAGACAACACGTTATCAGTGTATGTCTAATTGGTGTTGGAGATGAATGAAACAAAAGAAAAAGGCTATGCAAGACTAAAATATTTTTCACATAACTGCCTTTCTCTTATAGACAGGCAGCCTCGGTCATATGTTTCCAGATTGGACATTAAGGAACAATTATGATCTGTGCACTTGCATCTTAACTCTTGAAGGCCTGTTTTAAATAAGGACTGCCACCACAGAGTGACAAATGAGGCCCGGTATTTAGGGTAATGAGAAAAATATCTGACAGGATTTCCTTTTTTAAAGTTTGCTTTAGTAAGCTCATTCTTGTGAGTGGTGGCCCCAAAAGTTGACTTGTTTTTGAATTAGGCTATTTATTGTATAGGTGGAAATTATTGCACAATGACTGATTTCTTTAGCAGATAAATTATTAATTATCAACATTAACAACTGTTCTTAAACTTGGTTTTCCGAATATTTAGGTAATTTAGCATTCCTATTAGGGCCTCCTAGCATTAATATTGACTTCAGGTTGGTGTAGGTTCATGTACTAGGGACATTTGCATATGAGATGTCATTTGGCTAGCTTATGAGCTAACACAATGAGGTTTGTACATTAATTTGAAGGATTTCTCGCCGTTTCACATACGCTGTGTATCTCCTATAATTTTGCTTACGCCCAGTAGCTACACACAGGGATTAATAGTATTGTCAAGACACAGGGTTTGATAGTGTTTGACACTTTCTGCTGGCCCCTGAGGAGGTTCGCTTCCCGCTAGCCCCTTAAGAAATTAAGCCCCTTAGAAATTAGCCCCCTTAGAAATTAAGCCAAGGAAATAGGTATGGTGTTTTCCCCTTTTTCTCATGTTTTATTGTGATCTTTCAGGGGAATTAGTCCAAGCCCCTAATACAGCTTCTACTAAAGTCCTCCCTTGGACACAAGAACACACTGTGGCATTTGAAGAATTAAAGAGAGCTTTATGTCAAGCACCAGTTTTAGCAAACCCTGATTACAACAAATCGTTTATGTTTTTGTGACAGAGCGGGATGGAACAGCACTATCTGTCCTAACACAAGATCATGCAGGAAAACACGAGCCCTGTGCTTATCTTTCTAGTACATTAGACCCAGTAGCACAGGCTTTGCCTGCGTGCCTAAATCAGTTGCAGTAACGGCCTTAGCCATAAGACAAAGTGACTCGATAGTGCTGGGCCACCCTCTGACAGTACAAGTACCACACGCAGTAGAGGTTCTCTTGAACCGGACACAAACACAACACCTGACTGTAGCTAGACTGACGGATTATGAGCTGACGTTATTTCAACCACACATAGAGATCAGACGATGCAACATACTGAATCCTGCTACCCTTTTGCCCTCCAGTACAGAAAGCGTTTCACCACACAACTGTGTTGAAGTAATACATACCGTGACTAAACCAAGACAAGACTTGACAGATGTTGCACTCCCAGACCCCGACCTAACACTATATGTTGACGGCTCATGCATGAGGACAGGGGCGGGAGAATTAGTGGCAGCATATGCAGTGACTGCTGATACTGTAATAATAGAGACTAAAAGAATAGACATATTGTCAGCACAAGCAGCAGAGCTCATCGCCCTGACACAAGCGTGCATAAGAGCTAAGCACCTGAGAGTAAACATTTACACCGATTTTCTGGCGAGAAAGAGGTTTCTTGACCTCTCATGGGGCCAAGATACAGCATGGCCCCCTTATTCAAGCCCTACTGGAAGCAATACATTTACCAACAGCCATAGCTATCCTAAAATGTAAAGCACATACTAGAGCCACAGATACCATTTCCCAAGGCAATGATCTGGCAGACCGAACTGCTAAACAGACAGCTCAGACCCCACTAGACATGACAAAATCACAGATACTATCACTGTCCAAAGCCATGACAGTTAGGGATCCTTCCAGGGATGTACAAGACATTCAGACACATGCTACTGTAGACGAATTAAAGAAATGATCGGAACAAGGAGGGGTACTGACTGATCAAGGTTGGATGACAAAGGGCAAATCCACATGGTTTCTTCCTGATACCATGGTACAAGTGATTATAAATACCGCACATAGTCCTGCACACTTAGGAGAGAAAGCAATGATAGATAGCTTACAGAATATATGGTTCAACAAGCACCTGCGTGCAGCAGCGAAACAAAAGGTCAGAACATGTATGATCTGTTGCCAATTCAATGCAGGTAAAGGCATTCCGATGGAACAAGGTGGATTCCATCCACCTGACCACCCTTTTGAAGTGCTCCAAATGGATTATATCCAAATAAACAGATGTAGAGGTTACAAATATGTCCTGGTACTAATGAAGCAGGTGTCCCTTCTGTTAGGGTATACCTGGAAATTCCATTGTGTGCGACATCCTGAAGCAGCAGGCCTTGTAGAAAGACATAATCAGACATTAAAAATTTGCGCAGACAAAGGTATAGACTGGATGGTAGCCCTGCCGGTTGCCCTCTTTTACATGCGAATTGTAGCTCATTCTAGAACAGGCTTATCTCCCTATGAAGTGGTCTTTGGTAGACCACCAAAATATGTGGGCACTACAATGCCTAAAAGATTACTTATGTTGACAGTAACATGCTGACAGATTACCTGGCTTCCTTGATGTCTGCACTACTCTCTTGTTGTTCGCAGGTTGCTGCCGCCTTCCCTGACAACACCCAGGTCAAAGAATACTCCATCGCTCCTGGATGACAGGCGCCGAAGTCAGTGCTCTGGACCACGGGGACGGCCGTTAAAGTCAAAGTGCACCTTCACCACTCTTTTACAAAGGAAAAAAAACTTTGAACTTGGATTTTGAACAACATTTTCTAGAGGAGAATGCCCAGAAGTTTCCACAAAGCTAAACCTTGATTCAAAAAGTCAGAACCCGTTTGATCAATTAAGTCCACTAGGTGGTGAAGCGGTTGAACATGTATTCTGGCTCGCATAAGATCTTGGACAATAACATAAAGCAAAAATAAGAGAGTTAGATAAGAAGCAAATAGATGTATAGTGACTGTAATTTTTCAATATCTTAAGAGCATCACGATAATATGTATCAGCTTAATACTACATGCTATTTTTCCTCCTATTGCCTCACTTTTACACTCCTCCACTAATGATACCATAAAGCACACATTTAGTGATCTGCCATCCTATGAGCTATCATATCGACTTGCCTTACGCAACAATACCTTTATTCAGATGCTGCACCATTCACATCAGACTAGCAATGCTACAGACTGCTGGGTCTGTGGCCGACTCCCCCCTATCAGAACTATAAGGGAGTTTTGCCCCTTTTTCTCTATCCGTTCACACACAATGGCTCCTGTGGAGCATGGTTTAGTTTGATTAATTCCCTAGATTCGAATTCCGCAGTTTATCAAGACAACTGGGTATGGGGAAACCTGAATTTAGTTTTTGCTTAAAGTCTGCTACCCTAACAAGGAGGGACTTCCCAAAAGAACAGGAACTGATCTAAGAAATGAAGTATATGGATTAGGTAATTTTACACTTAACCTCATGATCCTGAACGTTGAATCTGAAGCTACACCAATCTTGCCCGCCATGTCCGTATTCCCAGTAAAAGAGGAATTATGTATAAGAAAGAATGGCTCCATACACATGGGCCATAGTAAATGCACCACTGTAATAAAATTCAGTGATCAAGGCAAGTCTACATGTAGAGCTTCTCGTCATTCCTACTTTATATGTGGCCAGACCGCATATATACGCTTACCTCTAGATTGGGATGGTACCTGTTACATAGCATTCCTCCTATCACCTGTTTTCCTAGCTCCTCCTGATTCTCATAGAAATACTCATTTAGTACACAATAGACAGCAGAGAGATCTCCCAATTGTCAATTACACTGAAACAGCATGGGAAAAATACACAGATTTCAATAAAGGTTTCTTTCCCTATATAGGTACAGTTACCAATAGTAAGCTGATACGTAGATTAACCAGAACCCTTGAAGCAGTAGTGAACGAAACTATTTCCGCCTTAGGCAATTTAACAGAAGAGCAGTCTGCTATGCGGATTGTTGTGCTTCAAAATAGCCTTGTCCTTGACGTTATCCTGGCCGATAGGGGCGGAGCTTGTAGGGTCATCGGATCAAGCTATTGCATTTTTCATACCAGAAAATTCGCCATCTGTATATAAAGCCATAACTCGCCTTCATAAGATTGTAAGCCAGATACACCAGAATCCAGGCACCTGGACTTGGTCCGGTTGGTTTTGGAGTGTATTATCTACCTTTGGATGGAGGGTCCTATCCTTCCTAGGTATTGGCCTTCTCATACTATTCAGTTGCTGTCTATGCCTGCAATGTGGACCAGCGATTTGTGGTCTGTGTGCCACATCGTGTATTCCACATCAAGATTTTCGCTCAAGATCCCGGAAGAAGAAAGAAGAAGAAATGATGCTCCATGAGCAAATCGATGGATTAATGAAGATTGATGTTTCTTGACGGGCAAGTAGGGGACAAGGAGGGAATGTGGAAATGTGGATTTCCCTGATCAGTTATGTCCCCTATCTTGGACCCCAACGGTTCTATATGGTTCTATATGCATGTTACAAGTACATGTATGTTTCCTCCAGTTCCAGTTTCGAAGACGCAAACACATGTGCGTCCACCGTTAACATGTCCTCTGTCAGATCCGCCATGAATGGGCTGGATATTCGATTCCTAAGTATGAAAGGCCACCGACTTTTTATGGCTAAGTTACTCCATTTTTACAGTTCAGGCAAGTAGGCCCGATTCTGTCCTCAAAGCCTTTCCCTGCTCTCTGCCTCTGACAGCTTCAGCTTGAGCTCGCATCTGTGACCATGAACTCTGTCTCATTCTCTGCGCGGCCCACGAAGCCTGACATCAGCCTATTCTCTGCCAAGAGCTGTATTTCACCTTCGAATTATCTGCTTCCCCCTCAGCCGATGCATTCCTGCCTAGTAGCTTAAGTAAACATTCCTCCAGTTACCAAGCAAAAGGCCCGGTTTCTCTGCCCTCATGCAAGTAATTCATAGCCCTGTCACCATGGAATATTCCCATCCCCTCGCATTCAGTGTAGACACTTAGACGCTTGTACACACACACACAGTCAGTATAGAATAGATTCTGTCCGAGAGCCCTTCCCTTGTGGATAACATAGTTCTTTAAACATAGGATATTAGATATGATTTGGGATTAGGTTGACATAACCCCAGACTTTTGTCTCCACATGTAGAGCTAAATGTCAAGTCCCCTTCACCCCCTAGTTGCACGTCAATTACACGTCATGCTGCTGAGCGCGCATCTCTGCCAAGTATTTCTGCTGACATTGCGAAATCATCTCCAGGTATCCACCCACACATGACAATTTACCCCTTATCATCAAGTGGACGCCCACATGGACGCCCACCTTCACGCCTACTTACACGCCCACATGCTCTTATCTCATTCTCTCTTGCTCTCTTGCTTACGTACAATTGAGAAATGTATATATACTGTACTCTGTGAATAATGTTTTGAGAATATTGAGAATACTTTTCAGCCCCGTCCAGATCCTTTTTGGTGATGGAGATATTCTCCCTTTGACTCGAGTTATTGGAATAAAGCCCTTTATGAATCTGATACCACAGACTCAGCCTCTTGCTTTATGCATGATCTTATTGATAATATGAAAAATTATGACAGCGTGATATTTTATTTACCACAGTTCCAAAAGCCAAAGCACTGCATCCATGATGGATACAATGGGCTAATTCTCTCACTGCAACAGATGTAAATTACAAATTTGATTCTACATTAAAAACACAAGCATTCCTTCAGAACAAACAAGAATATCCTCACCCAAATGAAATAATGCCTCTAGATCAGTACGAATACATAATTTACACTGATGGATCTGCACAGCCTGCTGTAGGTAGTAAACAGAAATACAGGGCAGCATGTGCAATCGTAAAGGGACGTATGTGGGACGCCAAGTTCTGTCCTAGCAATACGCAGACAGTCTCTAGGAGATTGCACCGCACAGCTAGCAGAACTAAAAGCCCTGATACTGGCACTAAAAAATACAGATCGGGAATGCCCCGCACTTATTGTGTGCGATTCGTTTTACTGTGTCCAGTCATCCAACGAATATCTTCACTATTGGGGCCAAAATGGGTTTAGAGATTCCAAAGGTTGCACAATAAAGCACAGCTAAGAAAGATAAGTAAGATCAGTAGACTACTCACTCTGGAAGGACTGGTCCAGGTGTCCTAGCCATGGTGATATGCCAATTCCTTATATTTTGGCATCCCTCTATATCTCACTAAAGACTGCAGCTGGTGCAGAACCAGGCATCCAGGCTGATTTTTCAGCAACCAAGATGGGAACATGTCTCCCCTCTTATGGAAAAACTACTTTGGCTTCCTATCCCACAAAGATGAGCATTTAAAGTTGGCTGCCTTATCTTTAAATCCTTGCATGGTGCAAGCCCAAAATTCATCTCCAGCCATATTCAAAAGTACACTCCTTCCCGAAGCCTGTGATCAGCACATAAGAACCTCTTAAGCATTCCTTCCTACAAACGGAAACTACTAGGTGGTTGCAGGATTGCAGTACTGGTGCCCAGATTCTGGAACACTCTTCGATTGGACATCAGAACCTGTACTAATTTCCGGAGATTCTGAAGGTTTCCCAAGACCTGGCTATTTATCCAAGCATATATCTAAAAACTAAGCAAATGACCAAACATATAGGGCTTCGGCACACTTCTAGGGCAGTGCCAATCGATGTACGTGTGCTTTACAAGAAGTTTTAACATATCATGACATTACATAAATTCCTTTGGGAATAAGTGGCAGAGCTGAAGAAAAGGCTTGCCACAGGCTCAGGTAATTCACACATTGAGTCATCAGCATGTTGGCGTACATGTTGAAGGGAATTCACTGGCTGATGAAGCCGCCAACATGACAGTGAGAACTGCTGCCATTGCTGCAATCACTTGTTCTAGTACAAGGATAGATGGACAGATAATGATAGCTGTGAACACTACACACAACAGCTCAGCCTTGCCAAAAGGTTATCCTCTCAAGTACTCCTACAAGTTACATGCACAAAAGGCACATTCTGGTGGCAGTGGATTCATGTTCTAGATTCCTGTGCATCTGGCCATAGCGCTTGGCTGACGCTCAAACTGTTATAAAGGATTTACAAGTCTTTATAGGGATATAAGCAATTGGCACATTACATTCTGACCATGGCCCTGCGTTTAGCTCATGGGCTGAAAAACAAGCCATGGGAAGTTTGGGTGTGTCTTGCGGTACTCCTCTCCTTATCATCCCGAGGGAAATTCGATTGTGGAAAGGAAAAACCAAGACTTAAAGCAATCCTTAACAGCAAGGGTATTAGGCTCGAGTGGCAGTTGGGACAATCACCGATATGGGGCCCAGAGGGTACGTAATAACATTCTAAGAAGTTCCCCAGGGGGGCGTACTCCATATGAAGTCCTGTTTGGGACTAGAATGTGGGTACCCAACATTGATTGTGGCAGCGCAGTGGAGGATGAAAAACCATTTGACACAATGATCGTTTTGCTGTTTTACAGGAACTCAATGAATTCCTGGCATTACAAAGCGATGCCAAATAAAACGCACCACCGCTGGGAAGTGAAAGCTGTACTGGCAGGACCTGCCTGGGTCTCGAAGATTGGGGACCTGGTCAGAGAAAAGATTGTGGACAAGAAAGAGTTTTTACAGAGCACCTGTACCAGCCCTGGCTGTCGAAGGAACAAGAACAGTACTTCTTCTGTCACTTGCCAGCAAGAAAGAAAAGAGACTTGTCTCAATTGATCTCATTAAACTGTATGTGTTCACAAATGTTTTACACACTGCCTCTGAGATAAGCCTGTCTGCTCATGCCAAGCTACCAAGGGGGTACGTATGGGTTATTTTAGGAGTGTATCCCCCTTACCCTGTCTAGAAATAAAGGCCCCCTATTTGGATAAAGGTACCTACGTCTGCCAACTAGAGACCTCCATTTCTAACAATCCTCTTTAAAGGATTTAAAGTGTACTCATTCTAATAGCAGGGCCTTAACTCTACTGTCTCGAGTCGAGGTGGGTAATTTGTAAGCCTGCTGCCTTACTTGATTGTGGTTTCCATTTCTCAAGCTCCCTCTCTGGAATCAAACCCTGATTCCTTATAACCTGTGACCACCATGATAGGAAGAGTTGATAAGGCAGATATCCAAATGTATTCTGGCCTTCCTTGTGACGGGCAATCAGCTTGAGGTTATCTAGAGACACCAACTTGGCCAGGCAAGCCTGGATTAGCCTTGGTCTGATAAATGCATGCATCCCAAAATGTCAGCACTCATATGCATTCATTAGTTCTAAAATTACCACAATTACCCAAGAAACTAATGAAACGCTCAGAGAAAGCATAGCTGATTTAATGAGCCTTTTGGTGTTTCACTGTACTGACTGTGTGTACTTCTATGTGTGTTGCTCAATCTTTGAAACAAACATATGCAACTGGCGGGATAAACCAGGTAGCTGAATCAGCTGGATGGGAGAAGAAGCCACCTGACCATTTTGGTACCAGCTTCTCACCCCATGGGAGCCTGCTGTGGAAGCCACAACTAGCCTGCTGGGGCCTAGGGGCACAGGGCAGTCACATGGTCTCTGGTGGGTCCAGCCTGCTCTGCCACAATGAGAGGGAGAGGCAGGCCATAGCACAGGATGTGCAAGAGACACGGTGCTGGTACAGGGAGCTGGCACCCCCCATAAAACAGTCATTGTGAGCTGCTGCGGAAAAGTGCGGGGTATAGAAGGATAGTGGACAGGCACCCAGGGTCATATCCACCAGTTAGCATCTAGAGCAAGCACAACCTGATCCCTTTCACTCCGGTCAGTCAACTGGGGGAGCAGTCGGCCAGGCTGCTTGGCGTATGATCTGCTGGGTGGCCTCCACAAAAGGTAGACCCTTGAGTCAGACAGTCCAGATGAAAGCTCTTTGCTTGAAACAACAACCAAGGCTATCGAACCAGTCCATCCCTAAATGGATCAAGTGTGCCCAATAAATAAGATTACAATGCTGGATAACCACCTACAAGGAAGCCCACCTGCCGAACTGTACAGACATGCCAGTTTTTCATACCTGCTTGCCTTTAGTGAAGGCACGCTCAGACTAAAGGCCCATTGGACAAGGCTGGAACACAATTCCAGACATGGCACCCTGGGGCTGGCCGGCCCAGGTCCTTGTGGCACCTGGAGAGAGCACCCAATTGCCAATGGGTGCCTAGCACCCTGCCCATACTAATTCTGAGAAAAGGGTGACTGCCTTTTTTGTAATCTATTAACACCAAATTCATGAAAATGTATCTGAGCTGTTGGAGCCATCATGGGCCTGATGACTGGGGCAGCCCAGTCATCGGGGTGCACCATTCCTTCCTATAATATTTATGACCAGATGGCTAGGCTAAAAACGACTAGATGGCTGAACGTAAAGGACGGCCACCTGGTCACATCATGTCTCATTAATTAGTTTCTCTTTGCCTTGAAGGGGCCAAGGACTCCCAGGACAGCCTTGGACTTGGCATGGTGGGTTAGGGAACGATGGTCAAAGCCAGGGTTTTCCATACTAAGCGCCATCAAACCTCTGACATGGGCCTAGTCAGAGCTACTTAACCTTGGTAGGCTGTGGAGGCCTACCTAGGCCTGTGGGAAAAGGTCCAGGGCACTTTGGATCATGGTGGGTGGAATAGCAGACGCTAGAGGCTTCCACCCGCACCTGCCAGACAACTGATGCAGGGTCCAGTAAAAAAAATCAATTAAGGAAAACCATACTGGGCCTGCAGAACCCTGATATGGGCAAATTGGGACATGGTGGTCTAGAGAATGGAGCCCAGGGTGAGACACCCTAATCAAACTGGGCTATGCCCTAGGGCCTGGTCAGAGTTTCTTAACACCAGTAGGAAGGGCAGGGCAATCCCAGACTGTGAAACCCTGTCCCAAGCATTTTGCAACCTGATGGGCCAGGGAAGAGGAGCCCAGGCTCGAAACTTCCACCCATATTCCTTCTACAGCTCTTACCCGGGTCCTGGTCAGACCTTCGTAAGTGGGACAAGTAGGAAAGACATCCCCAAATGTGTGGACCAGTCCAGGACTCTTTGGGACACAGTACTCCAGACAATGGAGCCCCAGCCCAGGAGCTTCCACCCACAGCCTAGCTGGAGCTTTGATCCCAGGGCTGGGTCAGAACTTTTGAAATATGGCAAGCAGTATATGCCTTTTCGGGCCTGTGTGACCTCCTCCCTGGCTCCAAATGACATGGCAGGCTGGGAAAGA
Organism: Triturus cristatus; assembly: GCF_964204655.1. Classification (NCBI taxonomy): domain Eukaryota; kingdom Metazoa; phylum Chordata; class Amphibia; order Caudata; family Salamandridae; genus Triturus; species Triturus cristatus. Next base: position 417,938,531 of record NC_140582.1, read on the forward strand.
GAGCCAAGGTGGATAATTTGTGAGCCTGCTGCCCAGGGCTGGGATTTTTCACCCCAGTGCCGGCCTGGATCTCATACCCAGGGCGCAGTGAGAGCTTCTTCACTCAGCCAGGCAGGGGAGTCCTCACCAGGCTTGTAGGACCCTGTTCTGGGCATTTTGCGATGCAGCTTTCTGGAGCATTGAGCTCTGAATGGGAGCTCTAGAGGACTGACATAGGGCCCTGCAACAGCTTCTTCGTCCAGCCAAGCAGGGGCACCCTCCACAGGCCTGTAGGACCCCATGTTGGGCAATTTGTGGCACATCAGCCTGATGCACAGTCCCCCAGTCCCAAGGTCCTCACAACTCCCCCCCTCCGAGCATTACCCATTTTTGTAATCCATGCACACCAAGTGAGAGGGAGAAACAACTAGGCAGAATATATCTGGCCTCTTTTAGCCCTGAATGGGCTTGATGCTTCAAATGACCCCGCATTGGTACTTCCTGGGCAGCTAAGAAGAGTTCTGAACACTGAATCACGTTAAGGACATGTTTTATGTTTTGTTGATTTATTTCAAGTACAAAAAGTTACCAGTGACGTTCGCATGGTTAATTTTGCATCACCTATTTAGGAGTGGTAAATGGCCCTATTTATAATTTTGCACATTGGGACTTCCTGGGCAACTCAGAGGAGTTCTGAACACTGAATCATGTTAAGGAAATTTTTTATGTTATGTTGATTTATTTCAAGTACAAAAAGTTACCAGTGACGTTCGCATGGTTAATTTTGCATAATCCATGTAGGAGTGGTAAATGGCCCTAATTATAATTTTGCACATTGGGACTTCCTGGGCAGCTAATAGGAGTTCTGAACACTGAATCATATTAAGGAATATTTTTATGTTTTGTTGATTTATTTTAAGTACAAAAACTTACCAGTGACGTTAGCATGGTAAATTTTACACCACCCACGTAGGAGTGGTAAATGCCCTAATTATAATTTTGCACATCCTAATCACAACCAGTGATTCAAAAGTTGGTCGCACTCTGCTCGTCACACCAGCAAGTTGCCCCAAGGAACTGTGGTAGATGTAGTGGCGGCGGCGAGTACGCCTATGCCACGATGTATGTAGAAAAGTATGTGTTGCATTAGCCATCCCCGGACACGTGTTTCGAGGTAGTTGCCTCTCGTCAGCAGGGAGCACGTCAGTGTAAAGGGGTGCCGCGTGGACTGCCAAAATGTAATTAAAACAGGTGAAGTACCTCTCATGGCGCGCAGGTGCAGGTCCAAGGCTCGTCAGCCCGTTGGCTCAAGGGAGCCGTAATAAATTATTCAAAAGTTGGTCGCACTCTGCTCGTCACACCAGCAAGTTGCCCCAAGGAACTGTGGTAGATGTAGTGGCGACGGCGAGTACGCCTATGCCACGATGTATGTAGAAAAGTATGTGTTGCATTAGCCATCCCTGGACACGTGTTTCGAGGTAGTTGCCTCTTGTCAGCAGGGAGCAGGTCAGTGTAAAGGGGTGCCACGTGGACTGCCAAAATGTAATTAAAACAGGTGAAGTACCTCTCATGGTGCGCAGGTGCAGGTCCAAGGCTCGTCAGCCCGTTGGCTCAAGGGAGCCGTAATAAATGATTCAAAAGTTGGTTGCACTCTGCTCGTCACACCAGCAAGTTGCCCCAAGGAACTGTGGTAGATGTAGTGGCGACGGCGAGTACGCCTATGCCACGATGTATGTAGAAAAGTATGTGTTGCATTAGCCATCCCTTGACACGTGTTTCGAGGTAGTTGCCTCTCGTCAGCAGGGAGCAGGTCAGTGTAAAGGGGTGCTGCGTGGACTGCCAAAATGTAATTAAAACAGGTGAAGTACCTCTCATGGCACGCAGGTGCAGGTCCAAGGCTTGTCAGCCCGTTGGCTCAAGGGAGCCGTAATAAATGATTCAAAAGTTGGTTGCACTCTGCTCGTCACACCAGCAAGTTGCCCCAAGGAACTGTGGTAGATGTAGTGGCGGCGGCGAGTACGCCTATGCCACGATGTATGTAGAAAAGTATGTGTTGCATTAGTCATCCCTGGACACGTGTTTCGAGGTAGTTGCCTCTCGTAAGCAGGGAGCAGGTCAGTGTAAAGGGGTGCCGCGTGGACTGCAAAAATGTAATTAAAACAGGTGAAGTACCTCTCATGGCGCACAGGTGCAGGTCCAAGGCTTGTCAGCCCGTTGGCTCAAGGGAGCAGTAATAAATGATTGAAAAGTTGGTCCCACTCTGCTCGTCACACCAGCAAGTTGCCCCAAGGAACTGTGGTAGATGTAGTGGCGACGGCGAGTACGCCTATGCCACGATGTATGTAGAAAAGTATGTGTTGCATTAGCCATCCCTGGACACGTGTTTCGAGGTAGTTGCCTCTCGTCAGCAGGGAGCAGGTCAGTGTAAAGGGGTGCCGCGTGGACTGCCAAAATGTAATTAAAACAGGTGAAGTTCCAGTTCCTTGGGGCAACTTGCAATCATTTATTACGGCTCCCTTGAGCTAACGGGCTGACGAGCCTTGGACCTGCACCTGCGCGCCATGAGAGGTACTTCACCTGTTTTAATTACATTTTGGCAGTCCACGCGGCACCCCTTTACACTGACCTGCTCCCTGCTGACGAGAGGCAACTACCTCGAAACACGTGTCCAGGGATGGCTAATGCAACACATACTTTTCTACATACATCGTGGCATAGGCGTACTCGCCGTCGCCACTACATCTACCACAGTTCCTTGGGGCAACTTGCTGGTGTGACGAGCAGAGTGCGACCAACTTTTGAATCATTTATTATGGCTCCCTTGAGCCAACAGGCTGACGAGCCTTGGACCTGCACCTGCGCGCCATGAGAGGTACTTCACCTGTTTTAATTGCATTTTGGCAGTCCACGCGGCACCCCTTTACACTGACCTGCTCCCTGCTGACGAGAGGCAACTACCTCGAAACACGTGTCCAGGGATGGCTAATGCAACACATACTTTTCTACATACATCGTGGCATAGGCGTACTCGCCGTCGCCACTACATCTACCACAGTTCCTTGGGGCAACTTGCTGGTGTGACGAGCAGAGTGCGACCAACTTTTGAATCATTTATTATGGCTCCCTTGAGCCAACAGGCTGACGAGCCTTGGACCTGCACCTGCGCGCCATGAGAGGTACTTCACCTGTTTTAATTGCATTTTGGCAGTCCACGCGGCACCCATTTACACTGACCTGCTCCATGCTGACGAGAGGCAACTACCTCAAAACACGTGTCCAGGGATGGCTAATGCAACACATACTTTTCTACATACATCGTGGCATAGGCGTACTCGCCGTCGCCACTACATCTACCACAGTTCCTTGGGGCAACTTGCTGTTGTGACGAGCCGAGTGCGACCAATTTTTGAATCATTTATTACGGCTCCCTTGAGCCAACGGGCTGACGAGCCTTGGACCTGCACCTGCGCGCCATGAGAGGTACTTCACCTGTTTTAATTACATTTTGGCAGTCCACGCGGCACCCATTTACACTAACCTGCTCCCTGCTGACGAGAGGCAACTACCTCGAAACACGTGTCCAGGGATAGCTAATGCAACACATACTTTTCTACATACATCGTGGCATAGGCGTACTCGCCGTCGCCACTACATCTACCACAGTTCCTTGGGGAAACTTGCTGGTGTGACGAGCAGAGTGCGACCAATTTTTGAATCATTTATTACGGCTCCCTTGAGCCAACGGGCTGACGAGCCTTGGACCTGCACCTGCGCGCCATGAGAGGTACTCCACCTGTTGTAATTACATTTTTGCAGTCCACGCGGCAACCCTTTACACTGACCTGCTCCCTGCTGACGAGAGGCAACTACCTCGAAACACGTGTCCAGGGCTGGCTAATGCAACACATGCTTTTCTACATACATCGTGGCATAGGCGTACTCGCCGTCGCCACTACATCTACCACCGTTCCTTGGGGCAACTTGCTGGTGTGACGAGCAGAGTGCGACCAATTTTTGAATCATTTATTACGGCTCCCTTGAGCCAATGGGCTGACGAGCCTTGGACCTGCACCTGCGCACCATGAGAGGTACTTCACCTGTTTTAATTACATTTTGGCAGTCCACGCGGCACCCCTTTACACTGACCTGCTCCCTGCTGACGAGAGGCAACTACCTCGAAACACGTGTCCAGGGATGGCTAATGCAACACATACTTTTCTACATACATCGTGGCATAGGCGTACTCGCCGTCGCCACTAAATCTACCACAGTTCCTTGGGGCAACTTGCTGGTGTGACGAGCAGAGTGAGACAAATTTTTGAATCATTTATTACGGCTCCCTTGAGCCAACGGGCTGACGAGCTTTGGACCTGCACCTGCGCGCCATGAGAGGTACTTCACCTGTTTTAATTACATTTTGGCAGTCCACGCGGCACCCCATTACACTGACCTGCTCCCTGCTGACGAGAGGCAACTACCTCGAAACAAGTGTCCAGGGATGGCTAATGCAACACATACTTTCTACATACATCGTGGCATAGGCGTACTCGCCGTCGCCACTACATCTACCACAGTTCCTTGGGGCAACTTGCTGGTGTGACGAGCAGAGTGCGACCAATTTTTGAATCATTTATTACGGCTCCCTTGAGCCAACGGGCTGACGAGCCTTGGACCTGCACCTGCGCGCCATGAGAGGTACTTCACCTGTTTTAATTACAATTTGGCAGTCCACGCGGCACCCCTTTACACTGACCTGCTCCCTGCTGACGAGAGGCAACTACCTCGAAACACGTGTCCAGGGATGGCTAATGCAACACATACTTTTCTACATACGTCGTGGCACAGGCGTACTCGCCGTTGCCACTACATCTACCACAGTTCCTTGGGGCAACTTGCTGGTGTGACGAGCAGAGAGCGACCAATTTTTGAATCATTTATTACGGCTCCCTTGAGCCAACGGGCTGACGAGCCTTGGACCTGCACCTGCGCGCCATGAGAGGTACTCCACCTGTTTTAATTACATTTTGGCAGTCCACGCGGCAACCCTTTACACTGACCTGCTCCCTGCTGACGAGAGGCAACTACCTCGAAACACGTGTCCAGGGATGGCTAATGCAACACATACTTTTCTACATACATCGTGGCATAGGCGTACTCGCCGTCGCCACTACATCTACCACAGTTCCATGGGGCAACTTGCTGGTGTGACGAGCAGAGTGCGACCAATTTTTGAATCATTTATTACGGCTCCCTTGAGCCAATGGGCTGACGAGCCTTGGACCTGCACCTGCGCGCCATGAGAGGTACTTCACCTGTTTTATTACATTTTGGCAGTCCACGCGGCACCCCTTTACACTGACCTGCTCCCTGCTGACGAGAGGCAACTACCTCGAAACACGTGTCCAGGGATGGCTAATTCAACACATACTTTTCTACATACATCGTGGCATAGGCGTACTCGCCGTCGCCACTACATCTACCACAGTTCCTTGGGGCAACTTGCTGGTGTGACGAGCAGAGTGCGACCAACTTTTGAATCATTTATTATGGCTCCCTTGAGCCGACGGGCTGACGAGCCTTGGACCTGCACCTGCGCGCCATGAGAGGTACTCCACCTGTTTTAATTACATTTTGGCAGTCCACGCGGCAACCCTTTACACTGACCTGCTCCCTGCTGACGAGAGGCAACTACCTCGAAACACGTGTCCAGGGCTGGCTAATGCAACACATACTTTTCTACATACATCATGGCATAGGCGTACTCGCCGTCGCCACTACATCTACCACAGTTCCTTGGGGCAACTTGCTGGTGTGACGAGCAGAGTGCGACCAATTTTTGAATCATTTATTACGGCTCCCTTGAGCCAATGGGCTGACGAGCCTTGGACCTGCACCTGCGCGCCATGAGAGGTACTTCACCTGTTTTAATTACATTTTGGCAGTCCACGCGGCACCCCTTTACACTGACCTGCTCCCTGCTGACGAGAGGCAACTACCTCGAAACACGTGTCCAGGGATGGCTAATGCAACACATACTTTTCTACATACATCGTGGCATAGGCGTACTCGCCGTCGCCACTACATCTACCACAGTTCCTTGGGGCAACTTGCTGGTGTGACGAGCAGAGTGCGACCAACTTTTGAATCATTTATTATGGCTCCCTTGAGCCAACGGGCTGACGAACCTTGGACCTGCACCTGCGCGCCATGAGAGGTACTCCACCTGTTTTAATTACATTTTGGCAGTCCACGCGGCAACCCTTTACACTGACCTGCTCCCTGCTGACGAGAGGCAACTACCTCGAAACACGTGTCCAGGGCTGGCTAATGCAACACATACTTTTCTACATACATCGTGGCATAGGCGTACTCGCCATCGCCACTACATCTACCACAGTTCCTTGGGGCAACTTGCTGGTGTGACGAGCAGAGTGCGACCAATTTTTGAATCATTTATTACGGCTCCCTTGAGCCAATGGGCTGACGAGCCTTGGACCTGCACCTGCGCGCCATGAGAGGTACTTCACCTGTTTTAATTACATTTTGGCAGTCCACGCGGCACCCCTTTACACTGACCTGCTCCCTGCTGACGAGAGGCAACTACCTCGAAACACGTGTCCAGGGATGGCTAATGCAACACATACTTTTCTACATACGTCGTGGCACAGGCGTACTCGCCGTTGCCACTACATCTACCACAGTTCCTTGGGGCAACTTGCTGGTGTGACGAGCAGAGAGCGACCAATTTTTGAATCATTTATTACGGCTCCCTTGAGCCAACGGGCTGACGAGCCTTGGACCTGCACCTGCGCGCCATGAGAGGTACTCCACCTGTTTTAATTACATTTTGGCAGTCCACGCGGCAACCCTTTACACTGACCTGCTCCCTGCTGACGAGAGGCAACTACCTCGAAACACGTGTCCAGGGATGGCTAATGCAACACATACTTTTCTACATACATCGTGGCATAGGCGTACTCGCCGTCGCCACTACATCTACCACAGTTCCATGGGGCAACTTGCTGGTGTGACGAGCAGAGTGCGACCAATTTTTGAATCATTTATTACGGCTCCCTTGAGCCAATGGGCTGACGAGCCTTGGACCTGCACCTGCGCGCCATGAGAGGTACTTCACCTGTTTTATTACATTTTGGCAGTCCACGCGGCACCCCTTTACACTGACCTGCTCCCTGCTGACGAGAGGCAACTACCTCGAAACACGTGTCCAGGGATGGCTAATTCAACACATACTTTTCTACATACATCGTGGCATAGGCGTACTCGCCGTCGCCACTACATCTACCACAGTTCCTTGGGGCAACTTGCTGGTGTGACGAGCAGAGTGCGACCAACTTTTGAATCATTTATTATGGCTCCCTTGAGCCGACGGGCTGACGAGCCTTGGACCTGCACCTGCGCGCCATGAGAGGTACTCCACCTGTTTTAATTACATTTTGGCAGTCCACGCGGCAACCCTTTACACTGACCTGCTCCCTGCTGACGAGAGGCAACTACCTCGAAACACGTGTCCAGGGCTGGCTAATGCAACACATACTTTTCTACATACATCGTGGCATAGGCGTACTCGCCGTCGCCACTACATCTACCACAGTTCCTTGGGGCAACTTGCTGGTGTGACGAGCAGAGTGCGACCAATTTTTGAATCATTTATTACGGCTCCCTTGAGCCAATGGGCTGACGAGCCTTGGACCTGCACCTGCGCGCCATGAGAGGTACTTCACCTGTTTTAATTACATTTTGGCAGTCCACGCGGCACCCCTTTACACTGACCTGCTCCCTGCTGACGAGAGGCAACTACCTCGAAACACGTGTCCAGGGATGGCTAATGCAACACATACTTTTCTACATACATCGTGGCATAGGCGTACTCGCCGTCGCCACTACATCTACCACAGTTCCTTGGGGCAACTTGCTGGTGTGACGAGCAGAGTGCGACCAACTTTTGAATCATTTATTATGGCTCCCTTGAGCCAACGGGCTGACGAGCCTTGGACCTGCACCTGCGCGCCATGAGAGGTACTCCACCTGTTTTAATTACATTTTGGCAGTCCACGCGGCAACCCTTTACACTGACCTGCTCCCTGCTGACGAGAGGCAACTACCTCGAAACACGTGTCCAGGGCTGGCTAATGCAACACATACTTTTCTACATACATCGTGGCATAGGCGTACTCGCCATCGCCACTACATCTACCACAGTTCCTTGGGGCAACTTGCTGGTGTGACGAGCAGAGTGCGACCAATTTTTGAATCATTTATTACGGCTCCCTTGAGCCAATGGGCTGACGAGCCTTGGACCTGCACCTGCGCGCCATGAGAGGTACTTCACCTGTTTTAATTACATTTTGGCAGTCCACGCGGCACCCCTTTACACTGACCTGCTCCCTGCTGACGAGAGGCAACTACCTCGAAACACGTTTCCAGGGATGGCTAATGCAACACATACTTTTCTACATACATCGTGGCATAGGCGTACTCGCCGTCGCCACTAAATCTACCACAGTTCCTTGGGGCAACTTGCTGGTGTGACGAGCAGAGTGAGACCAATTTTTGAATCATTTATTACGGCTCCCTTGAGCCAACGGGCTGACGAGCCTTGGACCTGCACCTGCGCGCCATGAGAGGTACTTCACCTGTTTTAATTACATTTTGGCAGTCCACGCGGCACCCCATTACACTGACCTGCTCCCTGCTGACGAGAGGCAACTACCTCGAAACACGTGTCCAGGGATGGCTAATGCAACACATACTTTCTACATACATCGTGGCATAGGCGTACTCGCCGTCGCCACTACATCTACCACAGTTCCTTGGGGCAACTAGCTGGTGTGACGAGCAGAGTGCGACCAATTTTTGAATCATTTATTACGGCTCCCTTGAGCCAACGGGCTGACGAGCCTTGGACCTGCACCTGCGCGCCATGAGAGGTACTTCACCTGTTTTAATTACAATTTGGCAGTCCACGCGGCACCCCTTTACACTGACCTGCTCCCTGCTGACGAGAGGCAACTACCTCGAAACACGTGTCCAGGGATGGCTAATGCAACACATACTTTTCTACATACGTCGTGGCATAGGCGTACTCGCCGTCGCCACTACATCTACCACAGTTCCTTGGGGCAACTTGCTGGTGTGACGAGCAGAGTGCGACCAATTTTTGAATCATTTATTACGGCTCCCTAGAGCCAACGGGCTGACGAGCCTTGGACCTGCACCTGCGCGCCATGAGAGGTACTCCACCTGTTTTAATTACATTTTGGCAGTCCACGCGGCAACCCTTTACACTGACCTGCTCCCTGCTGACGAGAGGCAACTACCTCGAAACACGTGTCCAGGGATGGCAAATGCAACACATACTTTTCTACATACATCGTGGCATAGGCGTACTCGCCGTCGCCACTACATCTACCACAGTTCCATGGGGCAACTTGCTGGTGTGACGAGCAGAGTGCGACCAATTTTTGAATCATTTATTACGGCTCCCTTGAGCCAATGGGCTGACGAGCCTTGGACCTGCACCTGCGTGCCATGAGAGGTACTTCACCTGTTTTAATTACATTTTGGCAGTCCACGCGGCACCCCTTTACACTGACCTGCTCCCTACTGACGAGAGGCAACTACCTCGAAACACGTGTCCAGGGATGGCTAATTCAACACATACTTTTCTACATACATCGTGGCATAGGCGTACTCGCCGTCGCCACTAAATCTACCACAGTTCCTTGGGGCAACTTGCTGGTGTGACGAGCAGAGTGAGACCAATTTTTGAATCATTTATTACGGCTCCCTTGAGCCAACGGGCTGACGAGCCTTGGACCTGCACCTGCACGCCATGAGAGGTACTTCACCTGTTTTAATTACATTTTGGCAGTCCACGCGGCACCCCTTTACACTGACCTGCTCCCTGCTGACGAGAGGCAACTACCTCGAAACACGTGTCCAGGGATGGCTAATGCAACACATACTTTTCTACATACATCAAGGCATAGGCGTACTCGCCGTCGCCACTACATCTACCACAGTTCCTTGGGGCAACTTGCTGGTGTGACGAGCAGAGTGCGACCAACTTTTGAATCATTTATTATGGCTCCCTTGAGCCAACGGGCTGACGAGCCTTGGACCTGCACCTGCGCGCCATGAGAGGTACTCCACCTGTTTTAATTACATTTTGGCAGTCCACGCGGCACCCCATTACACTGACCTGCTCCCTGCTGACGAGAGGCAACTACCTCGAAACACGTGTCCAGGGATGGCTAATGCAACACATACTTTCTACATACATCGTGGCATAGGCGTACTCGCCGTCGCCACTACATCTACCACAGTTCCTTGGGGCAACTTGCTGGTGTGACGAGCAGAGTGCGACCAATTTTTTAATCATTTATTACAGCTCCCTTGAGCCAACGGGCTGACGAGACTTGGACCTGCACCTGCGCGCCATGAGAGGTACTTCACCTGTTTTAATTACAATTTGGCAGTCCGCGCCGCACCCCTTTACACTGACCTGCTCCCTGCTGACGAGAGGCAACTACCTCGAAACACGTGTCCAGGGATGGCTAATGCAACACATACTTTTCTACATACGTCGTGGCATAGGCGTACTCGCCGTCGCCACTACATCTACCACAGTTCCTTGGGGCAACTTGCTGGTGTGACGAGCAGAGTGCGACCAACTTTTGAATCATTTATTATGGCTCCCTTGAGCCAACAGGCTGACGAGCCTTGGACCTGCACCTGCGCGCCATGAGAGGTACTTCACCTGTTTTAATTGCATTTTGGCAGTCCACGCGGCACCCATTTACACTGACCTGCTCCCTGCTGACGAGAGGCAACTACCTCAAAACACGTGTCCAGGGATGGCTAATGCAACACATACTTTTCTACATACATCGTGGCATAGGCGTACTCGCCGTCGCCACTACATCTACCACAGTTCCTTGGGGCAACTTGCTGTTGTGACGAGCCGAGTGCGACCAATTTTTGAATCATTTATTACGGCTCCCTTGAGCCAACGGGCTGACGAGCCTTGGACCTGCACCTGCGCGCCATGAGAGGTACTTCACCTGTTTTAATTACATTTTGGCAGTCCACGCGGCACCCATTTACACTAACCTGCTCCCTGCTGACGAGAGGCAACTACCTCGAAACACGTGTCCAGGGATAGCTAATGCAACACATACTTTTCTACATACATCGTGGCATAGGCGTACTCGCCGTCGCCACTACATCTACCACAGTTCCTTGGGGCAACTTGCTGGTGTGACGAGCAGAGTGCGACCAATTTTTGAATCATTTATTACGGCTCCCTTGAGCCAACGGGCTGACGAGCCTTGGACCTGCACCTGCGCGCCATGAGAGGTACTCCACCTGTTGTAATTACATTTTTGCAGTCCACGCGGCAACCCTTTACACTGACCTGCTCCCTGCTGACGAGAGGCAACTACCTCGAAACACGTGTCCAGGGCTGGCTAATGCAACACATACTTTTCTACATACATCGTGGCATAGGCGTACTCGCCGTCGCCACTACATCTACCACCGTTCCTTGGGGCAACTTGCTGGTGTGACGAGCAGAGTGCGACCAATTTTTGAATCATTTATTACGGCTCCCTTGAGCCAATGGGCTGACGAGCCTTGGACCTGCACCTGCGCGCCATGAGAGGTACTTCACCTGTTTTAATTACATTTTGGCAGTCCACGCGGCACCCCTTTACACTGACCTGCTCCCTGCTGACGAGAGGCAACTACCTCGAAACACGTGTCCAGGGATGGCTAATGCAACACATACTTTTCTACATACATCGTGGCATAGGCGTACTCGCCATCGCCACTAAATCTACCACAGTTCCTTGGGGCAACTTGCTGGTGTGACGAGCAGAGTGAGACAAATTTTTGAATCATTTATTACGGCTCCCTTGAGCCAACGGGCTGACGAGCTTTGGACCTGCACCTGCGCGCCATGAGAGGTACTTCACCTGTTTTAATTACATTTTGGCAGTCCACGCGGCACCCCATTACACTGACCTGCTCCCTGCTGACGAGAGGCAACTACCTCGAAACAAGTGTCCAGGGATGGCTAATGCAACACATACTTTCTACATACATCGTGGCATAGGCGTACTCGCCGTCGCCACTACATCTACCACAGTTCCTTGGGGCAACTTGCTGGTGTGACGAGCAGAGTGCGACCAATTTTTGAATCATTTATTACGGCTCCATTGAGCCAACGGGCTGACGAGCCTTGGACCTGCACCTGCGCGCCATGAGAGGTACTTCACCTGTTTTAATTACAATTTGGCAGTCCACGCGGCACCCCTTTACACTGACCTGCTCCCTGCTGACGAGAGGCAACTACCTCGAAACACGTGTCCAGGGATGGCGAATGCAACACATACTTTTCTACATACGTCGTGGCATAGGCGTACTCGCCGTTGCCACTACATCTACCACAGTTACTTGGGGCAACTTGCTGGTGTGACGAGCAGAGAGCGACCAATTTTTGAATCATTTATTACGGCTCCCTTGAGCCAACGGGCTGACGAGCCTTGGACCTGCACCTGCGCGCCATGAGAGGTACTCCACCTGTTTTAATTACATTTTGGCAGTCCACGCGGCAACCCTTTACACTGACCTGCTCCCTGCTGACGAGAGGCAACTACCTCGAAACACGTGTCCAGGGATGGCTAATGCAACACATACTTTTCTACATACATCGTGGCATAGGCGTACTCGCCGTCGCCACTACATCTACCACAGTTCCATGGGGCAACTTGCTGGTGTGACGAGCAGAGTGCGACCAATTTTTGAATCATCTATTACGGCTCCCTTGAGCCAATGGGCTGACGAGCCTTGGACCTGCACCTGCGCGCCATGAGAGGTACTTCACCTGTTTTATTACATTTTGGCAGTCCACGCGGCACCCCTTTACACTGACCTGCTCCCTGCTGACGAGAGGCAACTACCTCGAAACACGTGTCCAGGGATGGCTAATTCAACACATACTTTTCTACATACATCGTGGCATAGGCGTACTCGCCGTCGCCACTACATCTACCACAGTTCCTTGGGGCAACTTGCTGGTGTGACGAGCAGAGTGCGACCAACTTTTGAATCATTTATTATGGCTCCCTTGAGCCAACGGGCTGACGAGCCTTGGACCTGCACCTGCGCGCCATGAGAGGTACTCCACCTGTTTTAATTACATTTTGGCAGTCCACGCGGCAACCCTTTACACTGACCTGCTCCCTGCTGACGAGAGGCAACTACCTCGAAACACGTGTCCAGGGCTGGCTAATGCAACACATACTTTTCTACATACATCGTGGCATAGGCGTACTCGCCGTCGCCACTACATCTACCACAGTTCCTTGGGGCAACTTGCTGGTGTGACGAGCAGAGTGCGACCAATTTTTGAATCATTTATTACGGCTCCCTTGAGCCAATGGGCTGACGAGCCTTGGACCTGCACCTGCGCGCCATGAGAGGTACTTCACCTGTTTTAATTACATTTTGGCAGTCCACGCGGCACCCCTTTACACTGACCTGCTCCCTGCTGACGAGAGGCAACTACCTCGAAACACGTGTCCAGGGATGGCTAATGCAACACATACTTTTCTACATACATCGTGGCATAGGCGTACTCGCCGTCGCCACTACATCTACCACAGTTCCTTGGGGCAACTTGCTGGTGTGACGAGCAGAGTGCGACCAACTTTTGAATCATTTATTATGGCTCCCTTGAGCCAACGGGCTGACGAGCCTTGGACCTGCACCTGCGCGCCATGAGAGGTACTCCACCTGTTTTAATTACATTTTGGCAGTCCACGCGGCAACCCTTTACACTGACCTGCTCCCTGCTGACGAGAGGCAACTACCTCGAAACACGTGTCCAGGGCTGGCTAATGCAACACATACTTTTCTACATACATCGTGGCATAGGCGTACTCGCCATCGCCACTACATCTACCACAGTTCCTTGGGGCAACTTGCTGGTGTGACGAGCAGAGTGCGACCAATTTTTGAATCATTTATTACGGCTCCCTTGAGCCAATGGGCTGACGAGCCTTGGACCTGCACCTGCGCGCCATGAGAGGTACTTCACCTGTTTTAATTACATTTTGGCAGTCCACGCGGCACCCCTTTACACTGACCTGCTCCCTGCTGACGAGAGGCAACTACCTCGAAACACGTGTCCAGGGATGGCTAATGCAACACATACTTTTCTACATACATCGTGGCATAGGCGTACTCGCCGTCGCCACTAAATCTACCACAGTTCCTTGGGGCAACTTGCTGGTGTGACGAGCAGAGTGAGACCAATTTTTGAATCATTTATTACGGCTCCCTTGAGCCAACGGGCTGACGAGCCTTGGACCTGCACCTGCGCGCCATGAGAGGTACTTCACCTGTTTTAATTACATTTTGGCAGTCCACGCGGCACCCCATTACACTGACCTGCTCCCTGCTGACGAGAGGCAACTACCTCGAAACACGTGTCCAGGGATGGCTAATGCAACACATACTTTCTACATACATCGTGGCATAGGCGTACTCGCCGTCGCCACTACATCTACCACAGTTCCTTGGGGCAACTAGCTGGTGTGACGAGCAGAGTGCGACCAATTTTTGAATCATTTATTACGGCTCCCTTGAGCCAACGGGCTGACGAGCCTTGGACCTGCACCTGCGCGCCATGAGAGGTACTTCACCTGTTTTAATTACAATTTGGCAGTCCACGCGGCACCCCTTTACACTGACCTGCTCCCTGCTGACGAGAGGCAACTACCTCGAAACACGTGTCCAGGGATGGCTAATGCAACACATACTTTTCTACATACGTCGTGGCATAGGCGTACTCGCCGTCGCCACTACATCTACCACAGTTCCTTGGGGCAACTTGCTGGTGTGACGAGCAGAGTGCGACCAATTTTTGAATCATTTATTACGGCTCCCTTGAGCCAATGGGCTGACGAGCCTTGGACCTGCACCTGCGCGCCATGAGAGGTACTTCACCTGTTTTAATTACATTTTGGCAGTCCACGCGGCACCCCTTTACACTGATCTGCTCCCTGCTGACGAGAGGCAACTACCTCGAAACACGTGTCCAGGGATGGCTAATGCAACACATACTTTCTACATACATCGTGGCATAGGCGTACTCGCCGTCGCCACTACATCTACCACAGTTCCTTGGGGCAACTTGCTGGTGTGACGAGCAGAGTGCGACCAATTTTTGAATCATTTATTACGGCTCCCTTGAGCCAATGGGCTGACGAGCCTTGGACCTGCACCTGCGTGCCATGAGAGGTACTTCACCTGTTTTAATTACATTTTGGCAGTCCACGCGGCACCCCTTTACACTGACCTGCTCCCTACTGACGAGAGGCAACCACCTCGAAACACGTGTCCAGGGATGGCTAATTCAACGCATACTTTTCTACATACATCGTGGCATAGGCGTACTCGCCGTCGCCACTAAATCTACCACAGTTCCTTGGGGCAACTTGCTGGTGTGACGAGCAGAGTGCGACCAACTTTTGAATCATTTATTATGGCTCCCTTGAGCCAACGGGCTGACGAGCCTTGGACCTGCACCTGCGCGCCATGAGAGGTACTCCACCTGTTTTAATTACATTTTGTCAGTCCACGCGGCAACCCTTTACACTGACCTGCTCCCTGCTGACGAGAGGCAACTACCTCGAAACACGTGTCCAGGGCTGGCTAATGCAACACATACTTTTCTACATACATCGTGGCATAGGCGTACTCGCCGTCGCCACTACATCTACCACAGTTCCTTGGGGCAACTTGCTGGTGTGACGAGCAGAGTGCGACCAATTTTTGAATCATTTATTACGGCTCCCTTGAGCCAATGGGCTGACGAGCCTTGGACCTGCACCTGCGCGCCATGAGAGGTACTTCACCTGTTTTAATTACATTTTGGCAGTCCACGCGGCACCCCTTTACACTGATCTGCTCCCTGCTGACGAGAGGCAACTACCTCGAAACACGTGTCCAGGGATGGCTAATGCAACACATACTTTTCTATATACATCGTGGCATAGGCGTACTCGCCGTCGCCACTAAATCTACCACAGTTCCTTGGGGCAACTTGCTGGTGTGACGAGCAGAGTGCGACCAATTTTTGAATCATTTATTACGGCTCCCTTGAGCCAACGGGCTGACGAGCCTTGGACCTGCACCTGCGCGCCATGAGAGGTACTTCACCTGTTTTAATTACATTTTGGCAGTCCACGCGGCACCCCATTACACTGACCTGCTCCCTGCTGACGAGAGGCAACTACCTCGAAACACGTGTCCAGGGATGGCTAATGCAACACATACTTTCTACATACATCGTGGCATAGGCGTACTCGCCGTCGCCACTACATCTACCACAGTTCCTTGGGGCAACTTGCTGGTGTGACGAGCAGAGTGCGACCAATTTTTTAATCATTTATTACAGCTCCCTTGAGCCAACGGGCTGACGAGACTTGGACCTGCACCTGCGCGCCATGAGAGGTACTTCACCTGTTTTAATTACAATTTGGCAGTCCGCGCCGCACCCCTTTACACTGACCTGCTCCCTGCTGACGAGAGGCAACTACCTCGAAACACGTGTCCAGGGATGGCTAATGCAACACATACTTTTCTACATACGTCGTGGCATAGGCGCACTCGCCGTCGCAACTACATCTACCACAGTTCCTTGTGGCAACTTGCTGGTGTGACGAGCAGAGTGCGACCAATTTTTGAATCATTTATTACGGCTCCCTTGAGCCAACGGGCTGACGAGCCTTGGACCTGCACCTGCGCGCCATGAGAGGTACTGCACCTGTTTTAATTACATTTTGGCAGTCCACGCGGCAACCCTTTACACTGACCTGCTCCCTGCTGACGAGAGGCAACTACCTCGAAACACGTGTCCAGGGATGGCTAATGCAACACATACTTTTCTACATACATCGTGGCATAGGCGTACTCGCCGTCGCCACTACATCTACCACAGTTCCTTGGGGCAACTTGCTGGTGTGACGAGCAGAGTGCGACCAATTTTTGAATCATTTATTACGGCTCCCTTGAGCCAACGGGCTGACGAGCCTTGGACCTGCACCTGCGCGCCATGAGAGGTACTTCACCTGTTTTAATTACATTTTGACAGTCCACGCGGCACCCCTTTACACTGACCTGCTCCCTGCTGACGAGAGGCAACTACCTCGAAACACGTGTCCAGGGATGGCTAATGCAACACATACTTTTCTACATACATCGTGGCATAGGCGTACTCACCGTCACCACTACATCTACCACAGTTCCTTGGGGCAACTTGCTGGTGTGAAGAGCAGAGTGCGACCAATTTTTGAATCATTTAATATGGCTCCCTTGAGCCAACGGGCTGACGAGCCTTGGACCTGCACCTGCGCGCCATGAGAGGTACTCCACCTGTTTTAATTACATTTTGGCAGTCCACGCGGCAACCCTTTACACTGACCTGCTCCCTGCTGACGAGAGGCAACTACCTCGAAACACGTGTCCAGGGATGGCTAATGCAACACATACTTTTCTACATACATCGTGGCATAGGCGTACTCGCCGTCGCCACTACATCTACCACAGTTCCTTGTGGCAACTTGCTGGTGTGACGAGCAGAGTGCGACCAATTTTTGAATCATTTATTACGGCTCCCTTGAGCCAACGGGCTAACGAGCCTTGGACCTGCACCTGCGCGCCATGAGAGGTACTGCACCTGTTTTAATTACATTTTGGCAGTCCACGCGGCAACCCTTTACACTGACCTGCTCCCTGCTGACGAGAGGCAACTACCTCGAAACATGTGTCCAGGGATGGCTAATGCAACACATACTTTTCTACATACATCGTGGCATAGGCGTACTCGCCGTCACCACTACATCTACCACAGTTCCTTGGGGCAACTTGCTGGTGTGACGAGCAGAGTGCGACCAATTTTTGAATCATTTATTACGGCTCCCTTGAGCCAATGGGCTGACGAGCCTTGGACCTGCACCTGCGCGCCATGAGAGGTACTTCACCTGTTTTAATTACATTTTGGCAGTCCACGCGGCACCCTTTTACACTGACCTGCTCCCTGCTGACGAGAGGCAACTACCTCGAAACACGTGTCCAGGGTTGGCTAATGCAACACATACTTTTCTACATACATCGTGCCATAGGCGTACTCGCCGTCGCCACTAAATCTACCACAGTTCCTTGGGGCAACTTGCTGGTGTGACGAGCAGAGTGAGACCAATTTTTGAATCATTTATTACGGCTCCCTTGAGCCAACGGGCTGACGAGCCTTGGACCTGCACCTGCGCGCCATGAGAGGTACTTCACCTGTTTTAATTGCATTTTGGCAGTCCACGCGGCACCCATTTACACTGACCTGCTCCCTGCTGACGAGAGGCAACTACCTCGAAACACGTGTCCAGGGATGGCTAATGCAACACATACTTTTCTACATACATTGTGGCATAGGCGTACTCGCCGTCGCCACTACATCTACCACAGTTCCTTGGGGCAACTTGCTGGTGTGACGAGCAGAGTGCGACCAATTTTTGAATCATTTATTACGGCTCCCTTGAGCCAACGGGCTGACGAGCCTTGGACCTGCACCTGCGCGCCATGAGAGGTACTTCACCTGTTTTAATTACATTTTGGCAGTCCACGCGGCACCCATTTACACTAACCTGCTCCCTGCTGACGAGAGGCAACTACCTCGAAACACGTGTCCAGGGATAGCTAATGCAACACATACTTTTCTACATACATCGTGGCATAGGCGTACTCGCCGTCGCCACTACATCTACCACAGTTCCTTGGGGCAACTTGCTGGTGTGACGAGCAGAGTGCGACCAATTTTTGAATCATTTATTACCGCTCCCTTGAGCCAACGGGCTGACGAGCCTTGGACCTGCACCTGCGCGCCATGAGAGGTACTTCACCTGTTTTAATTACATTTTGACAGTCCACGCGGCACCCCTTTACACTGACCTGCTCCCTGCTGACGAGAGGCAACTACCTCGAAACACGTGTCCAGGGATGGCTAATGCAACACATACTTTTCTACATACATCGTGGCATAGGCGTACTCACCGTCACCACTACATCTACCACAGTTCCTTGGGGCAACTTGCTGGTGTGAAGAGCAGAGTGCGACCAATTTTTGAATCATTTAATATGGCTCCCTTGAGCCAACGGGCTGACGAGCCTTGGACCTGCACCTGCGCGCCATGAGAGGTACTCCACCTGTTTTAATTACATTTTGGCAGTCCACGCGGCAACCCTTTACACTGACCTGCTCCCTGCTGACGAGAGGCAACTACCTCGAAACACGTGTCCAGGGATGGCTAATGCAACACATACTTTTCTACATACATCGTGGCATAGGCGTACTCGCCGTCGCCACTACATCTACCACAGTTCCTTGGGGCAACTTGCTGGTGTGACGAGCAGAGTGCGACCAATTTTTGAATCATTTATTACGGCTTCCTTGAGCCAATGGGCTGACGAGCCTTGGACCTGCACCTGCGCGCCATGAGAGGTACTTCACCTGTTTTAATTACATTTTGGCAGTCCACGCGGCACCCCATTACACTGACCTGCTCCCTGCTGACGAGAGGCAACTACCTCGAAACACGTGTCCAGGGATGGCTAATGCAACACATACTTTCTACATACATCGTGGCATAGGCGTACTCGCCGTCGCCACTACATCTACCACAGTTCCTTGGGGCAACTTGCTGGTGTGACGAGCAGAGTGCGACCAATTTTTGAATCATTTATTACGGCTCCCTTGAGCCAACGGGCTGACGAGCCTTGGACCTGCACCTGCGCGCCATGAGAGGTACTTCACCTGTTTTAATTACAATTTGGCAGTCCACGCGGCACCCCTTTACACTGACCTGCTCCATGCTGACGAGAGGCAACTACCTCGAAACACGTGTCCAGGGATGGCTAATGCAACACATACTTTTCTACAGACGTCGTGGCATAGGCGTACTCGCCGTCGCCACTACATCTACCACAGTTCCTTGGGGCAACTTGCTGGTGTGACGAGCAGAGTGCGACCAATTTTTGAATCATTTATTACGGCTCCCTTGAGCCAACGGGCTGACGAGCCTTGGACCTGCACCTGCGCGCCATGAGAGGTACTTCACCTGTTTTAATTACATTTTGGCAGTCCACGCGGCACCCCTTTACACTGACCTGCTCCCTGCTGACAAGAGGCAACTAACTCAAAACACGTGGCCAGGAATGGCTAATGCAACACATACTTTTCTACATACATCGTGGCATAGGCGTACTCGCCGTCGCCACTACATCTACCACAGTTCCTTGGGGCAACTTGCTGGTGTGACGAGCAGAGTGCGACCGATTTTTGAATCATTTATTACGGCTCCCTTGAGCCAACGGGCTGACGAGCCTTGGACCTGCACCTGCGCGCCATGAGAGGTACTTCACCTGTTTTAATTACATTTTGGCAGTCCACGCGGCACCCCTTTACACTGACCTGCTCCCTGCTGACGAGAGGCAACTACCTCGAAACACGTGTCCAGGGATGGCTAATGC
Source organism: Triturus cristatus (assembly GCF_964204655.1). NCBI lineage: Eukaryota > Metazoa > Chordata > Amphibia > Caudata > Salamandridae > Triturus > Triturus cristatus. The sequence continues at coordinate 417,959,120 of NC_140582.1, forward strand.
AACACATACTTTTCTACATACATCGTGGCATAGGCGTACTCGCCGTCGCCACTACATCTACCACAGTTCCTTGGGGCAAATTGCTGGTGTGACGAGCAGAGTGCGACCAATTTTTGAATCATTTATTACGGCTCCCTTGAGCCAACGGGCTGACGAGCCTTGGACCTGCACCTGCGCGCCATGAGAGGTACTGCACCTGTTTTAATTACATTTTGGCAGTCCACGCGGCACCCCTTTACACTGACCTGCTCCCTGCTGACGAGAGGCAACTACCTCGAAACACGTGTCCAGGGATGGCTAATGCAACACATACTTTTCGACATACATCGTGGCATAGGCGTACTCGCCGTCGCCACTACATCTACCACAGTTCCTTGGGGCAACTTGCTGGTGTGACGAGCAGAGTGCGACCAATTTTTGAATCATTTATTACGGCTCCCTTGAGCCAACGGGCTGATGAGCCTTGGACCTGCATCTGCGCGCCATGAGAGGTACTTCACCTGTTTTAATTACATTTTGGCAGTCCACGTGGCACCCCTTTACACTGACCTGCTCCCTGCTGATGAGAGGCAACTACCTCGAAACACGTGTCCAGGGATGGCTAATGCAACACATACTTTTCTACATACATCGTGGCATAGGTGTACTCGCTGTCGCCACTACATCTACCACAGTTCCTTGGGGCAACTTGCTGGTGTGACGAGCAGAGTGCGACCAATTTTTTAATCATTTATTACCGCTCCCTTGAGCCAATGGGCTGACGAGCCTTGGACCTGCACCTGCTCGCCATGAGAGGTACTTCACCTGTTTTAATTACATTTTGGCAGTCCACGCGGCACCCCTTTACACTGACCTGCTCCCTGCTGACGAGAGGCAACTACCTCGAAACACGTGTCCAGGGATGGCTAATGCAACACATACTTTTCTACACACATCGTGGCATAGGCGTAATCGCTGTCGCCACTACATCTACCACTGTTCCTTGGGGCAACCTGCTGGTGTGACGAGCAGAGTGCGACCAATTTTTGAATCACTAATCACAACCAGTCTTGCTGTCAGTGTGAGCACTTTATTCTAACATATTACGTGTGAGTTTATATGACCACAAAACTGTGAAACCAACCTGCACACCACAACAACATCATTCTTTCGTTATTGGTTCTTTGTGCTGCAAATAGGACAGGTGCACCGACATTACTTTGAACTGTTTGCATAGCTTCTTGAAGTTATTACATTTGCAGCTCCAACTGGATCTGATGATTGGTGGTTCACTGCATACAGGGCAATGCTTTCTGTCCATGTTCAAAGCAGGTTGGCTGGCACCTGTCTCACTCGCTTTGCCACACTGCCCTCCACAGCTCTCAACAGATCTTCAAAGCAATGGCTAAAAAAAGATGACCCAAAGCCACTCTCTTCATTATTTGCAGAAGTTTAGCAGATGCATAAGCAACAGACGTAAACATGTGAGACTTGTTTTAAGTGATGGGATTTGTGTAACCTCTGTCACGTTGAATAAGCTTGACTTCGGTAATGAAGCTCGTGCAATTTTAGACACTTGTGTGGGTTAAGCACCAGCACAGGTCATACTAAAACGGTCTTTATAATAAAAGTGTACTTTGGGACCTAATGAGGAAAGCGAGGATTCTATAAAGATGTTATGATTTCTCTCAGAGTGAAGCGAAATGCATGACCACCAAGTGATTGGCACAACTATTGAATGGACACCCCAAACTACGAGCCGAAGCATTCCACGCTTCCAGAAATGAAATTGAAATGTACTCATGCATGTGTATCCTGAACAACAACCGCACACTTGATTCACCACAAGCACACATAGAAGAAAGTATTTAAAACGTACAACATAACTGGTAAACAGTCCTAATCTGAGACCGGTTTACTTGATGACCTTAGCAAGTCTTTCACGTGTACATCGGTTCTTCTTTCGTTTAATTTGGTGTTCAAAGATAACACAGTGCTTTCGATTCCATCAGAGGTAAATTATACTGTCATTTCAAGTGGAAAAAGTAAGATTGGTCCATCACCAGGTGGCCACAGCGAAGCTTCAATGCGGAAAGAATAATCAAATATTTAATGAGATATAAACAACTATTGCGATCATTAACAGTTGCAGAGGATATGGAAGATTACCATCCAAATTCATGCTGAAAACAGGTAAAATAGTTACTAAAAACCAACTGTAGATATAGCAACTGTTAAAAGCAAAAGGGAAATCGTACAAAGAGCCCTGGATTTAGACAGGATTAAACACATATCGACCATCATTGATATCTGTTCTAAGCAAGATACAGACAGCAGAATGTTATCTTGCTGTTGTTAAAGGTCATGACTGTTGGCATAGAGAATACGTCTGTGCTTAGATCTTAAGTGGCAGATTTATGTTTCCCGGCGCATCCCTGCAAATCAGGAGGGATGCGCCAGGAAAGATGCATCACGAAAGTTTACCCTTGCGCCACAATAGATGCGCCGCATTTACAATGCAGCGCATCGTGGTGCAAGGATAATCAGATGCGTGACGCATCTGATGGCGGAAAGGCGGCGCATTGCTGGAGTTGCGTCGCAAACGCGACGCAGCTCCAGCAAGGCTCGGGGTGCCCTATCATTACAATGCTGCGTCAATCCTTAAGCCTGCTTCAAGCAGGCGCAGGGTTTTGACGCAGCATGGGCTCAAAAGTGACTGAGTGAAATCTTGTAGATTTCACTCAGCCACTTTTAGGAGGCGTTCCTGCGACGGAACGCCCCCCCCCGCACAGGTACGCCTACTGCTGGCGCAGGGCTTTACAACGTGACGCATCTCCCAGATACGTCACGTTGTAAATACCCCGCAGCATGGCGCAGGATATGCACCACCGCTGCGTCACAAAAGTGACGCAACGGCGGCGTAAATGAGGCGCACGGGGCTCATAAATCTGCCCCTTAGAATGTTGGAATAACATTTATTTTCAAGAATAGAACTAAATGAAGTGTCAAAATAAGTGACTTCTACCCTACATTTTATCTAATATAATCACAAAGCACCCTCTCACAATTATTGCAGAAGGCACAAATAAAAGCATTGCTAAAAAATGAATGCAAATATATTTATATGTGTTTTTTGACGCATCCTTGGATTCAACTGGTATAGGTTCGTGATCAAAGCGAGGCCGATAGCAAAATGTACATACAATGTGCTCTCAAGCTGCGTCATAAAATTCAAGTTGTGGGAAATTTTAAGAAATTGGGTTGTTGATTGACTTGAGTGTGAGCGCTAGTCAGGCAGTAACAACAATCTTTTTAACGGTAAGGCACCAGCAACCCCAAATTAACCTGTGCTCGATCCCTTGCTAGCTTGGCACAGAGCAGTCAGGTTTCACTCAGAGCCAAAATGTAATGTATTTGTAAAACACTTCAAACAGTAACAGTGAAAATACTCCACAAATGGATCCCACAGCAGATGTAGGAAAATAGAGTGCTTTTTAATACAACAAGACCAAAATTACAAAAATCCAATAAGTAGAACCTGAGATATGAATTGTTAAAGATCTCAATGAAAACATCGCCAAAAATACAAAGTGGCAACTGTGGATATGTGGTTGCGCCAGACTGGGACACAGTCACAAGTTCAGGCTAACCAAAAGGGAGTATGGGCTGGTTAAAAGTACCTTGTTAGGCCCACTGAACAAAGTACCTTTTGTCCTGGTTGGGGAGTGTTGCAAGGATCCATGTTGAGGATTTCATGTATTTGAAGCGATGAGTCGGTTCTAAGATGTGGCGAGGCTGTGATGTGAGGCCCCGCACTGTCATCAAGGATCTCGTGAACAAGGGCTTGCGATGCAAAATCTGCCCTTGAGGATGCGGTGTGCAGTTGGGGCGATGAGTCAATTCCAAAGAGCTGTGAGGCTGCGATGCATAGTCAGTCATAGTCATCATCTAGGCTTCTGTCGACGAGAGATGCAATCGGGACAATGCGTTGGTTCCAAGGACTGCGATGGTGATGCAGGTCTTTGGAACGGGTCCAAACCATGCAGCTACAGCAATGCGTTGGTTCTGCTTGGGATGTGCCATGCAACAGAGGAGATGTGTTGGTTCCTCTGGGTCCACAGAGGCTGGCAAGCACATTATGCCCACTTCCAACGGTCCAGGACTGAGTGGCACCACTTGGCAGGGTGGACTCACAAATGGCAGGGTCTAGGTCCAGGTGCAATGTTGTTGGAAGCCAGCCAACTAACCCTTGGAGTCACTCTGGGTTCATGAGATGCAGGTCTAGTCCTTCTCATACAGTCAAGAGGGCAGCAGGGCAACACACTGGGATAGACTTCCTTCATAGCAGCAGTCCAACAGAGTGGCAGTCCATTCAGCAGCACAGCAGTCCTTCTTCCTGGCAGAGTATCCACATGTCCAGAAGTGTACAGAAGAGTTGGTGTCCTTCTTTTATACCCTAGTGTCCTGGAAGGTGGGAGAAGCTTCTAGACAGTGGCTTTACAGTACATGAGACTTCCAGCCTCCCCTGCCCTGGCTCCAAGCTGGCTGAAGTAACACTTCAGTGTCCCTTTGTGTAAAAGCAGGACACAGCTTATTTAAGTGTAAGTGGGGCTGGGTCCTGCTCCTACCTCCCATCCTGCCATTGATGGCCCGTCCACTCACTCCTACGCTCCCCATTGTGTGTGGTAATTGAGGATGAATACACAAATCCAAACAATAACCCACACCCAGAGACAGGCTGCAGGCATCAAATGGCTAAGGCAAGAAAATGTCAACTTTATAAACTGACATTTTCAGAACTGTAACTTAAAATCCAACTTCCCCATAAGTTAGGATTTTGAATTAGGATTCTAGAGACACTCACTATGAACTGGTTATTTATTCCCATTTGGAAATTAGACTTATGAAATGTAACAGGGTAATCCCAATGTTATCCTATCAGAGAGAAAGGCCTTGCAGAAGTGAAAAATGAAATTAAGAGATTTTCACTAACTAGACATGTAAAACATAGGAATGCATGCCCTACTTTTAAAATACATTGCAGCCTGCCCTCTGGTCTATTCAGGGCCTACATTTGGGGTGACTTATACGTATTAAAAAGAAAAGTCTCAAGCAAAAGGTTTATTTTGTCAAGTCCAAGTGTCAGGTTAAACTGCACAAACAGCCTCTGCAATGGCAGGCCTGAGACATGTTTATTGTGCCACCAAAGTGGGTGTTCAATCAGTGCTGTAGGCCCATTACCAGCATTTGATTTACAGGATCCGGGCACATGTAGTGCACTTTACTTTACTTTTGAGCTAGAAACATTTTTTGGTTAAAATCTGCAGATTATGCGCCAGATATGAGATTATGTGGCAAATGCAACAATTCCATAATCATGTGGAAAACGCTGCAGCCACAGAATCGCATAATTCCAATAGCCCTGATCATGCGCTCTGTGGTTAGTTATTCATTTTACCCATGTGTTATGAAAGCTGTGTTATGGAGCTGGCAATTTGTGACAAGAATGTCTTGAAACATTTGTTGTGTGGCATTTTTTGTTCTGGTGCTAATGTTTTCTGTTGTTTTTGGTGTTGCTATGTTTTGTTTTGCAATATTGCAACCTGAAGTTGTGATGTTCACTTGCTTTGGTGTTATATTCTTTTTGATTGTTCTGTCATGTTATGTTTGAATTGTGTTGGTATTTTTTTTGTGTGAATTGTTCTGATTTATTCTGTTATTTACTCTAGATGTATCAACTAACACAATTATGTATTTCGAGCCTAATGCTGCTGATTTTCCAGTGACAAACATGTACTTACCACTGCAAAGGGTGGTAAAATAGTACTGCTTCAGCTTTTCATCTAATTAAGACGCTAGTCAATCCAAAACTGGGGCAGAGACCATAAGTCGCATAACAATTTTTTTTTACTAGAGATGTTTCAAGTCCTTATTGGTAATTTACAGTAGTGCGTGTTCCAAACACCTTTTACCAGTGTATTATTAAAACAGGTTTCTCGAGATAGTAATGTGCAAAAAGAACTTTTGAGTCTGTTTTGCTGTTTGGCATTGCATCGTGGTGGCTATGGTGTTCTGTTGTTTTTTTGTGCTGCGGTGTTTTTGTTTTTATCATTGCAAATGTCATTTTGTTGTGCTGCACTATGATTGTTGTGAAGCATTCTGGTGTGATTGTTTTGTTGTGGTGTGGCCTGTTATGCTTCTATTATGTTGTTTTACTGCATATGTTATTCTGTTATTTTCTGTTGTTTAATTTAGATATGCTACATACCTTGAAAGTTCCTTTGACAAGCAATCATTTACAACTGTCTAGTGTTATTTCAGCTCATCAACTACTTATGATGTCAAAACTGTGGCAGAGACTCTGTCATAACTTAGCATTCCCAATTCTTACTTTATGTGATATGGCCTATGTATTCAATTAGCACTTGCAGTGCTAACTGTATGCGATATGACCCACACAATGGAAAAAGAGCAGTCATAAGGTTAGTAGAATTGTTCAAACAAACCCAAATTTGATTGTTGACCTTTGTATATCCATCATACTAAAAGCATTTTCCCACGTGAAGAAATCCCTTCATCTATGCTCTGACAAAAAAGCACTCTACTTGCAATGCTAACACTAACTTCTTAATGATATTGCTTTATTTGAGCAGTTAAAGTGCAAATATGTGACATACCACATTGGTGTGACTCTATGGATTTTTACCACATTTGCAACTAGCACTGTTATTCCACTCACATGATTACATGCACTGTTTGTCCACATCCAACCAAATATATTTTCCATAGTTGTAAGTGCCATCTGAGTATAGGAATATCTTCTGATAATTTGGATTTCTAGGTTTAGATGACGTTTTTCAATTACAAAATGTAAGTTATGGTTGCAAAAAAAGATTGGCAAAGGACTAGTGCAGAATGAATCATGTGTCCTGAAATGGTATTTGTTAGAAATGGGGTTTCTGGTTGGCTAGGATATGCACATAACCCAGGCGGAACCCACCACTCTAGTCAGGGTAAGGGAGTTACACACCCAAGATAACCTCAAATTACCTCCTTGGTAGCTTGGCAGAGCAGTAAGGCTTATCCCACAGGCATTGTGTAAAGTCTTTGTGCAACAGACACACATACCTGTGATACACTGAATACACCACAAAAGAGCCTTCACAACAGGTTATATGAAAATATTTCTTATATTGTATATAAACATATAGACCACAATTACATAAACCACAAATCACTCTACCAACTAGGCAGTTGTGATAAGAATCACAGTTATAGCATTACAGTAAATACTTGTAGGCTGTACATGCTATCAATCAATTGTAGTAGAGAAAACACGATAATCACCTTATGTACATGCCCACAACCCCCAGTGAAACCCTAGGGCACAGAGTTCCTGGGCCCGATTCACAGAACAAACTTAAGACTAAATCCTAAACTTAGTACCATTCTGGTATTCACAGAATGCACCTAGCACTTCTGGTATTCACAGAATGAACTTACTACTTTTGCTATTCACAGAATGAACTTAGTACTTTTGCTATTCACAGAATGGATTTACGACTCCTAAACTTACGTCCGCACTCGGGCCGGAAATTCCGGCCCGGAGGCGGAGCTTCCGGCCCGGAGGCGGAGCTTCCGGCCCGGAGGTGGAGATTTCGGCCATAGCTAAATCGGCCGGAATCCCCACCTCAGGGCCGGAAGCTCTGCCTCCGGCCCGGAAGCCCCGCCTTCGGGACGGAATTTCCGGCCCGAGTGCGGACGTAAGTTTAGTAGTCGTAAATCCATTCTGTGAATAGCAAAAGTACTAAGTTCATTCTGTGAATAGCAAAATGAACTAGTTCATTCTGTGAATAGCAGAAGTACTAGGTGCATTCTGTGAATACCAGAATGGTACTAAGTTTAGGATTTAGTCTTAAGTTTGTTCTGTGAATCGGGCCCCCTGTGTTCCTATTATGTCGTGTATGGTAGTTGGTACTCACTGTTCCGACCCGAAGGCTAATAGGCCACCTGCCTGCCCACCACAGTGAATACCATAGATTGAGGGGAAATGCTGAGTGGGACTCCATCAAGGATACCCGCCCACCAGGTTAGCTGTGGACAAATTAACCAAATGCTCCTAGCAGTGAGCCGGAGAGGGGGGAGGGAATACTCACTCAGGACCCCTCCGGTCCACGACGGGACCAACAAATGATTCACAGGGGAGGAGCCTAGCGCGCAACCAAGATGGCCGCGTAGGTGCGAGGCTCCCGAGGACCTCCGCAACCTCCTACGATTATCCTGAAATTATCCTGCCCTGGATGAGGGGACTATGTTGGTGAACCTGAGCTGAGGTGGCACCCGTTTCCCGCTTCCGAATCGGACCTCGGACACCGGAGTGAGCACCGATTGAGGTTTGCGGCCTTCCCCTCGCCGGACCCCGGATTTGCGCTGGGGGGTGATCCAGTGACAAAGTGAACAACAGCGGCAGGCAGGGCCTGGCGACTCGCGTACCCCGCACTTTCGCTTTCGCTTTCACACCCCCTTGTCGTCTCTGCGAGGTTGGGTCGCGGAGCCCTTGGTGTTGGTGTGGCCTTGCTGGGAGACCCTGCCTGCCTGCAGGCTGTGATCCACCCCGCTGCTCTGAGGGGGCCCTCCCCGGAGCTCGTGGCCCTGCTTTCCTGCCCTACACGACGTGGCTGGTGCGACTGGGAGACTGGTGGCCATGGCCACGAAACAAGATGGAGACCGGGCAAAGACCAAATCGACCCGGCGTGGCGCCGTCCATCAGGCCTACAGTATGGACCGCTATACCCTCCAGAAGGGATCTCCCGATGGACCGCGCAAGTCCCCTGAGAGCCCTCCTGATGCCCCAGACCTGCCCGCAGATCTGACTCTGCGAGATGTCATGGGCGCCATTGCCGAGATGAAGGCCTCGGTGGGCCAGCGGTTTGATACACTGGTGCAGAAGATCGACTCGGTCCTCGTGGATGTTGGCCTGGTGAGGGCCGATCTTTCCACAACCAACGACCGAGTAGATTCTTTGGCCCACACCGCATCGGGCCTAACGACAGATGTGGCGGCCTTGCAAACAGAGGTGCGCCGGCTTAGTCAGGCGAGTGCGCTTATGGATCGACGCCTGGAGGACTCCGAGAGTCGGGCACGGAGGAACAACATCCGCATTATCGGGGTGCCCGAGGGACGCGAGGAGGCGGCGGCGGATCTCTTTGTGGAGGACCTGATTGCTACCGATCTCCAGCCACGGGGGCTGAGCAAACTCTTCGCTGTGGAGAGGGCCCACAGGGTTCCCGGGGGAAGGCCGAAGGTCGGAGCCCCTCCGAGACCTCTCATCGCCCGGATTTTCAATTTTCGGGACAGAGACGCTATCCTGCAAACCTTCAGACTACATGGACCGGTCAAGCTTGACAATATGGAGGTTAATTTTTATCCTGATTTCACCCCAGCGGTCCAGAAGCAGAGACTGAGCTTCCTAGGCGTCAAACGCCGTCTTCGGGACCTAAACCTCAAATACGCCATGCTCTTCCCAGCCAAGCTGCGAGTGGAGGTGGATGGTCGCACGCACTTCTTTGATCGTCCCGAAGCGGCCGGGGACTGGCTGGATACTCTGCCCGGGGATCATGATCGGGGGGGGGGGCGGCGGGGGGAGACGGCACGCTGGATCGGGACTGAGGGTCTAATATTGGGCCTCACTCTGGACGAAAATGATGCCACTTTCGATTCTGCGTCAGTTTTTGTAAGTTCCCCTCCTATGGAGGTTGTGTTGGGTCTATTGGGGGTTCTCCCTCCTCCTCTAGGGGGTCTAGTTAGTCTAACTACATATGGGGCGACAGGCACACTGCACGTTGGGGGGGCTGTTCGGGCTCATGCAGGGGTGCAGGGAGGGGGGAGTTCTGTGGGGGTGGGTGGGTAGGGATGGGGTGTTGTTCGTTTTTATCACAAGGCAAACGTATTTTTGTGTTAGTTCTAAAGTGCTCTCCGGGGGACGAATGATGGCTTCTGTATATGATGGGGGGTAGGGAATTAACTTTGTTGTCTTGGAATGTGAATGGACTGGGGGACAGGATCAAACGAGGTGTGGTCCTGCAGTTTTTGAAGCGAATCTCGCCCGATGTAGTCTTTCTGCAGGAGACACACCTCATTGGCAACTCCTTCTGTGCCATGAATCGGCGTGGCTATCGCCTAGTGGCTCACTCGGGCTTCACGTCTGGCTCAAGGGGTGAGGGCATCATGGTGAAGAACTCGCTCCCGTTGGAGATTGATGAGGTGCTCCACGATGACAGGGGACGTTACACGGTCTTGGTGGGAAGACTGGAGGGCAAAGTGGTTGTCTTTGTGTCAGTATACATCCCACCGGGGCTGCAGTCGACCACCTTTGCGGACCTTGGGCTCCTTCTCCTTGGCCTTCCGGGGGGGCTTTTAGTTGTGGGGGGGGATTTTAACGCGGTGGTATCCGGGACTGTGGATCGTCACCCCCCTAGGGACCTCCCCCGGGCACAGGCGTGGCTACCCGGCCTCTTGGATACATTTGGATTAGTGGACTGCTGGCGTTTAAAACACCCCACGCAGCTGCAGTACACTTTCCACTCGGGAGCCCATGGTAGTCTCTCACGACTAGACTATGTCCTTGTCCCGGTGGCCTATGTTGGGAGGGTGGGAGAGGTGCGCCATTTGCCACGGGGTATTTTGGACCACTCCCCGCTCCTACTGCACTTTGATGTCTTTCCGAGGGGTGAGGGTAGGGTGGTCCCAATCAATCCTTGGTACCTGCGCGACCCCACCATTCGCGCTGAATTGATTAAATCCCTTCAGCGATATTTTGATGAGAATGTGGGGTCCGTGCCTTCGGCTGTACCGCTATGGGAGGCCTTCAAGACAGTACTCCGAGGGGAGGCCCTATCCCTTATTTCCCACGACCGGAGGCGCGAGCGGGAGGAGGTGACCCGGATGGAGGCTGAAATAGCCGAGTTGGAGGGTAATTTAGAAGGTGGGGTGACGGATGCCGCATTACATGTCCTCCAACTCAAGCAAGCGGCCTATAGGGCCCTCGTCACGGAGGCGGCCAGGGGCCTCAGTAGAGAGCAACAGGGGCGACTGTATGATGTGGGTGATAAGGCTGGTAAACTTATAGCGTGGTTGGACAAAAAAGAGAGAGCGAATCGTGTGGTCCCGCTGATTGAGAAAACGGATGGAGTGTGTGTAACTGAGCCAGAAGAAATCATCTCCTGTTTCGCGGATTATTTCCGTGGGGTGTATTCCCCGGTGTCTCCCTGCTCGGAAGAGGATTCCCGTGCCCTGCTCAGTGATATCGCGCTGCCGTCCCTTTCCGGGGATGACAGGGTGTCGTTGGACGCCGCTCCCACCTCCGACGAGATCGCCCTCGCCATACGCTCGGTCGCTTCCGGCAAGGCCATGGGTCTCCCTATCGAGTTGTACAAGTTGCGATCGGATACGCTGGCACCCCACCTCCGGGCTATGTTCCTGGCGGCACACTCGGTGGGCTCCCTCCCGCTGGACCAGCGTCTGGCTACAATCGTGGTCATCCACAAGGAGGGGAGACCTCGGGACCGGGTTACATCCTATCGGCCCATTTCGCTACTGAATGCGGAGCCCAAGATTCTCGCCAAGGTACTGGCCAATTGGCTGGTCGGCGTGGTGGGCGATTTGGTTCATCAGGACCAGTCTGGCTTTATTCCCCATCGCAACACAGCCCTTAATCTGCGGCGTTTGCACGGTGTGCTCGCACGTGCCCCGTTCATACGGGAGCCGGCCATTTTGGCGTCTTTAGACGCCACCATGGCGTTTGACACGCTTGAATGGACATATATCTGGGCGATGCTTGCGAAGTTTGGATTTGGCCCAGGGTTCATCAGTTGGGTCAAATTGCTGTATTCGGGCCCATTGGCGCAGGTGGTGGTGAACGGAAGAGTATCGGCTCCGTTCGAGCTGGGCCGGGGCACACGGCAGGGCTGCCCCTTATCGCCGCTCCTCTTTGCACTTGCCTTGGAGCCCCTGGCGGAGTGGCTGCGGTGGGAGCCTTCCATCCGTGGTCTCCGCTGGACCCCTGAGTATGAGGACCGCGTATCCCTATACGCTGATGACATCCTCTTGTACCTAGCTTCCCCACGTAAATCACTCATAGTACTGGTTGATGTTTTGCATTCATTCGGTCGTAACTCCGGTCTGGTCATCAACTGGGCTAAATCGTGTGTGTATGTTCTCTCCGGGGAGGCTCCTATCCTCCCGCGGGGCTGTCCGATCCAGGTCGCCCCGCAGGGATTTAGGTACCTGGGTGTCTTCATTACTCTGGACCCGGAGGCTCGGTATGATCGGAACTTGCTTCCCCCCCTCCAGCGTTTGAAAGAGGATGTCGCGCGCTGGCGGCGTTTGCCGCTTTTGCCGCTCGGCCGGGCGGCATTGTTTAAAATGATGTCGCTGCCGCGTTTCCTGTACGCGTTGCAGAACACTATGGACCTCGTCCCAGCGCGCTACTTCCGCGAAGTGGAGAGTTTGCAGCGCCGCCTGTTCTGGGACGGGAGGCCACGTATTGCCCTGGCTAAGCTGACGCTCCCATGGTATGACGGGGGGATTGCCCTCCCGGATATTAAACGGTACTATTGGGCCTCCCAGCTAGCTGCGATTAATCAGGGCCTATATGGGCCCGCCTTAAACCCGGCGTTTGAAATGGATAGGATGCTACTTCCAGGTGGTGACCATAATCGAGCGCTCTACTCTAGCGCGCCCGACGCTCGCCTAACGGGCCCCACGCGTGTCATGGTGCGAGTGTGGCACGCGGCCAATGCAGCTATGGGGTGGAAGGACCGGTTGACCCGGGCGTCACCACTATACGCGTCTGAGCGGTTGGGCTCCTTGTGGACCTCGAAGGGCTTTGAGAAGTGGGACTTAATAGGCATTAGCAAAGTGGGGGATCTCTGGACGAGGGGAGGATTTAAAACGTTCGAGATGCTGCAGACGGAATTTCAGTTGCAGGGCAGCGAGTACTTTCGGTATTTGCAGGTCCGGCATGCGCTGGGCTCCGTCTTTCCGGACGTTGCCTCCATCCCGGAGTGTTCCCCCCTGGAGGATAGAGTGCTGGATGGACACGTCCCTGACAGCACGATCTCACTGATCTACAAAAAACTGATCAACGACCGCTCAGTCTTGTTGACTGCCCTTCGTGAGGCTTGGGTAGCCGATGGGCTGGAGCTGGACGACGAGGACTGGATCTCCGCGGTGGCCTCCCCGAAATAGGTGGCCATACCGGCCCGCCTTCGTTTCGTCCAGCTCAAGATACTCCACAGGGTCTACATGACGGGGCCAAAGCTCCTGCGTATGGGCTATGCTGAGGACGGTTTGTGTAAGCGTGGGTGTGGTGCGCTGGGGACTTTTCTGCATATCTTGTGGGAGTGCCCGGAGGTGGAGGGGTTCTGGCGTGGTGTGCATGAGGTGCTGCGAGTGGTCACGCATGTGGCGCTGTTGCCCGAAGCGAGGAGATGCCTGTTGAATGTGTGGGAGCCTACCGATTTCTCGGTGCCGCAGACGTGGTGGGTGACTCTGGGGTATATGGTTGCCAAGCGTGATATTGCCCAACTGTGGGGATCCCAGAGGCCCCCGACTGTCTCGGCCTGAAAGGAACATATGGATTGGTGCATGTTTTGGGAAAAGGTGGTGTATGTGGCGAGAGGTAAGCCTGCGACATGGGTGAAAGTATGGGGCCCCTGGAACGCCTACCGCGGGGGAATCTGTGCTCCACCGTTATTGCCTGATCCGTCGCCAGCCCCGTCCCCTTAGCCAACTCATCCCCCCGGTACCTGGGCATTAGGTGTACCCAGCCCTAGTTCTGATCTCTCCCCCCTCTTGAGATTCCTATGGATGGCTAGGATCCCCCCTCTAGGGGAGCACGTGTTGCTATTTCCGATTGAGGATTGCCTTGTGGGTTTGTTTGTATTTGTTGTTCTTTAAGTTTAAAATGGAACCGTATAGTGGGGTCTGGATAGTGTGGCTCGCAACGATGTTACCTCCTGTGCATGCTCAGCCGCAGCACCATGTGTTTTATAAATGTATATCGTATGCTCCTTTCATTGCTAGCGGCCGGCCGGAAGGTTGTAGGCCCATATTTGTATATTTTTGAGTCTTGTAATAAACGGTTTCAAAAAAAAAAAAAAAAAAAATGATTCACAGGGTGCCCTCTCTGGTTTAAAGAGGGGGGAGGTGTAAAGATGTTCTCCTCCGCTGGTTCGCTCAGGCACATCCGACCGGTGCAGCTGGAACAGGTTCGCAAGTGATGATTAGGCTCCTGCTTCCCATTGCTCTGAAAGCGTCCCTGCTCACCTCAGCACCCAGGCTTAAACTTAAAGGTGTTAGGGCACTCGGGTCCTGGGTCTGATGCTGGGCGGGGCCACGGCTAACAGGGATTCTCCTTCCGGGTGCTGCAGGGAACTCAGTAGCTTCCCCACCTGTTGGCGGGCAATGTGGGAGACGTCTGGCCACAGTGTTGGTTGCCAGGCAATGCTGGTGACTCCTTTGCACTGGCTAACGAGTGGTCGTGCCTTTGTTTCAGAGATCTCTCACAACCTGGGGGCCTCAGGGCATGGCATTGCAGTACCTTGGGCTTGCACACAGAGGGTGGGGGAGATGGTCCCAGCAACTTTGGATAAAAAGGTTTTAGTGAGTAAAGCACAAGAAAGACTTTGATGTCCCAGAGTCTTCCACAAACAGGAGGCAAGCACACAAAAGCCCTTGGAGATTCTTCACAAGTAGGATACCTCAACAGGCAAAAAGAGTCAGTGCTTTTCCTCTGTCCACAGATAGAAGCAGCAACTGCAGTCCAACCCACCACTCTGACGAAAAAGGCAGTGCTCCTCATACAGCTATTCAGCTCCTCTTCTTGGCAGGACATCTTGTATTCAGAGGTGATCTAAAGTTCTGGGGTTTTAGGTCCATTACTTATACCCCATTTTCTCTTTGTTCTCTTTGTGACAAAGGTCTCCAAGCTCAGTCCAAACCAGTTCTGACCTCTCTGTTCCAGCTTGACCGCAGGAGGTGGAGACAGCAGTGTGCAAAGAGACACAGCCTATTCAGGTGCTAGTGAAAACTCCTCCAACTACTCTAAATGCAGACCAGGTCTTTTCAGCCTAACAGTGAGTCACCCAGGTAAGGCAGGACACACCCCGACTCCTCTTGTGTCTGTCTAGAGTGAAAGTACATTCCCAGCTCCTGTCACTCCAAAACCAGACAGTGATTACACAAACAGGCAGAGGCACACAGGATGGTAAATTAAGAAAATGCTCACTTTATAAAAGTGGCATTTTCAAATGCAGAATTTAAAAACCACCTACCTTTGCTAAATGGTGTGTTATTAAATTCTGAGTCCAGAGACCCTATACTCCATTTTTATTTCTCGTCCCAATGGAAAACTACACTTGTAAGATGTTATGAGGCATCTCCTATGTTAACCTATGGGACAGACAGCCTTTCAACAGTGACAAACGAAATACACAGTATTGCACTATAAACACATCAGCACATGTCCTACCTTTCACATACACTGCACCCTGCCCATGGAGGAATGTTAGGGTAACCTTGCCAGGTTGACATGGCAGTTAAAACTGTACAGGCAGAAACTGCAGTGCCAGTATCTGAGACACATTGGAAAGGCTACTGGTGTGTGTGGCACAATCAGTGCTGCAGGTCCACTAGGAGCATTTGATTTACAGGCCCTGTGAACACATAGTGCACTTTACTAGGGACCAGGAAATCGGATAGGCCAATCATGGATAACAAATCATAACCACAGTTTACACTGGGAACACTTACCTGATCAGCAGTGGCAAAGTGCCCAAAGCATTTAAACCAGCAAAAATGAAATCCAGCACACAGTCAAAAATGCAAGCGGTAGAGGCAAAAAATCAGGGCAAACCATGCCAAGGATGCCAAGTCTAACAGTATTTATGAAGGTTGGTTTGCAAGGCTTTTTGAATCTTCCTGACAGAGTTGTCTACCTGTCCTTAGACTTCATACTGGATGAAATCTTAAGACTCAAGATGCAATACCATAGCAATGACATAATTTTTGGTGTGAACAATTGAGAGCAATATTAATATCATAAATAATGGTATTGACAAATAAAAGAGATGTCCCTGGTCTAAAATATTAGTGTATTGTGAACTAAATGGTTTCTATTTATTAGATTTTGCTGCCAAACAATGGTGTGCTCTATTTTTTCCCTTAGGTTCGAAATAGTATGTAGTGGCCTGTCGGTTAAAGAGGACTACATACAGGGAAATCTAAGCTATTTTTGTCTTAAGCCCCAGGAACTTCAGAGATGAAGTGAATTGTGTGCATGTCAGAACATCTAGGGCCCGATTCACAGAATGAACTTAAGACTAAATCCTAAACTTACTACTTTGTGGTATTCACAGAATGCACTTACTACTTTTGGTATTCACAGACTGCACTTACTACTTTTGGTATTCACAGAATGGATTTACGACTACTAACTTTACGTCCGCACTCGGGCCGGAAATTCCGGCCCGGAGGCGGAGCTTCTGGCCCGGAGGCGGAGCTTCCGGCCCGGAGGTGGGGATTCCGGCCGGTGGCGGAGATTTAGCCATGGCCGAAATCTCCACCTCCGGGCCGGAAGCTCCGCCTCCGGCCCGGAAGGGCCATGGCCGGAAGCCCCGCCTCCGGGCCTGAATTTCCGGCCCGACTGCGGACGTAAAGTTAGTAGTCGTAAATCCATTCTGTGAATACCAAAAGTAGTAAGTGCAGTCTGTGAATACCAAAAGTAGTAAGTGCATTCTGTGAATACCACAAAGTAGTAAGTTTAGGATTTAGTCTTAAATTCATTCTGTGAATCGGGCCCCTAATGTTTATATTTAACAATTCTATTAGTTAAAAAAAAGATGCCTGAATATCAAACACAATTAATGACATAATCAGCAAATAAAATAAAATATCACACAATTTCGGGCACTTTGTCTGTGAATAACCCCGCTCCACTTCAGTAGTGCGAGCATCTCGCGGGCTCTCCTGAAATTTCTTCCTCTCATCAAATATGGACACCAAAACCTTTTCCATGGTGTTAGAACAGCCACGGTTTATTCACATCATAAGTTGGTACATTCTTGTCAGGATGGCATCGGTCATTAACATGCTCATTCCTTGCTTATCTTACACTGCAATGAAACGCATTTTCATAACAGGTTATACAGTGTACATCTTATACTTTTTTGCAGATTAATAACCCTTACATGCCTAATCCTTGCAATGCATCATCCTTACAGTCATAATGTCATTCAAGTTGTCATAAATCATTTTTTAACTGTGGTAATAGCTCTACTTCTGCCAATTACTTGGTACAGCAGGTCGCAGCTTCAAGTCTTCACTTGCTACCCAATGTCTGGCAATACGTGGCCCAATGACCATGCCTGGGCTGCAAGTTCTGTGTCTGCCCAACTCAAACAATTTCTTTCCCCTTTTTCTGCCCTCAAATATCCCTGCTGTGAGGCATCCCAAGACTATGTCTGGGAACATGTCTCGAAACTATTTTTTACGTCCTTATGTGAAGATATTTTTTTTAAACTTTTTGACTCCCTGCCCCCTTGTCACACTGCAGCTGCAATGCTCACATTCTGGTGTGGATGGGTGGGATCAATTTCTTCCAACGACAATGCTGGGTTATCTTGGAAAAAAGTAAAAGTTTCCTACAGAATATTGAGAAGAAATGTAAGACCACGGCATGCACCGCTTACAGTCTGTATATAAAAATTGTCTTTCAACGTCTCCTCCAGGCACAGTTATACCATCAGAGAGATGATCTAACAATGTTCAGGAGACAAACTGGAACAGATATCTTTAATAATATGTGCATAGGCCTGGACATCCAGTACAAACCCATGACAGCCAAATGACAAAGACCATGTTTTCTTTCCAGAGACCGCATGAAGAGAAACGTGAGTCCTGAACAACCAACCACAGCCCTAAAAATGAGCGTTTAAGAATGTTCAGATTTTCTATGTTTGCAAGTGGTGTAAACAAGGGAGTCCAACACACAGCGCCATAACAAAAAAAATGCACATGGTTCCTTAAGTTGTGCACAGTGACAGAAAACCTATGGTAATATATGACTGCCTATCTGTTTTTCTAAATAGCTTCAGATGGGGACAGTGGAGCAAAGTGTCCAACGAATCACTAACACAATATTTAAAACAAAATTATCGTGAAACAAAAATATTGTGTCACAAATTTCCTTTACAAAAATGTTGTGTCCCTATACTTATATTGGTAAGTACAAAAATATTGCAAAACAATAATTTTCACTCTAATATTGTTGAAAACATACCAAATGATAGTGTTTATACATACATATATATATATTCAATGAAAAAACCAAAGGTTTCACACATGTTATAGTTAGCTGGACATTTCACTCGTAAAAAACCAATGAAATTCCCCCGTTATAGTTAGTTCAGCTAACTATAACTCGCGCGCCCGCAATGCACTGCTGATGACGTCACATATTACATCACTCATGACATGGTCAGTGACATCACTCATGACATCACTGATGACATCTCAAATGACATCACTGATGACATCACTGATGACATCATCCAGTGAATGTGTGTTTTTCTGACAATTAAGTATGTTTTATATATGTATATCTCAAGGTCGATGGAAGAATAAATGGGTATATAAGTGTCTAAATGGATGATTTGTTTTTGAAAAATTGATTGTGTAACTGACTGATTAAGTGTATCATAGTGAATACATGGCTTAGTGAGTAATGTTTTAATATGTAAATATCTGTATCAGTCTCTCACTTTGTGTATAAGTGGCTGCATGGGTTGGAGAGTAGCTACATGGGTGTCTATATAGGTTATTAGTTGGTTTTATGAGTATCAGTCTGAGTGTCTGCATGGTTCAGTGGGGGTATTACGTAGTGCATAGGTGCATGAATGAGTGACTCACTCTTTGTATGTGTTGAAGACAGCATGTGTGCAGGACTCTATGGGTGGATGAGTGAGTGTATGGGTGTGTTAGTGAGTGAATGACTGTCTCAATAGTGTCTTTATGAGTAACTACATATGTTTTAAACTAGTATATGTGACTATTGGTGTATATAAGCGAGTATATGTGAGAGTGAGAGATTGAAAGAGTCCCTCTATGAATAAGTATGTGTTTCTATAAGTGATTGTTTAAAAGACTAAGTATGTGTAAGTTTCCGTAGAAGTAAGTGTGGTGGTGTGTGTATAACTGTATATGCAAGTAAATGTATGTTTGATTCTTTATTAGCATGAGTGACTATGTGTGTGAGTAACTCTATGGATGAGTGGCATAGTGTAACAGGATGTATAGGTGTATGAGTACATATGATGAGTGAGTACATGTATGAGTGACAGTATAGGACTGTTGGTGAATGAGTGGATGTGTATGTGGTTCTTAGAATTACTGAAGAGGTTGTTGTAACTGGTATTGGTATGTCCATTGTTTTGAAAATTTTTGTCTCTATTTTTGAATGTGTGTATCAAAGGTTATATTAGGGTGAGAGGAGGTCTGCCACTCTATCACATGGATGACGTCATCAGTGATGTCATCAGTGATGTCATTTGAGATGTCATCAGTGATGTCATGAGTGATGTCACTGACCATGTCATGAGTGATGTAATATGTGACGTCATCAGCAGTGCATTGCGGGCGCGCGAGTTATAGTTAGCTGAACTAACTATAACGGGGGAATTTCATTGGTTTTTTACGAGTGAAATGTCCAGCTAACTATAACAAGTGTGAAACCTTTGGTTTTTTCATTGAATTTCTAAGGTTTTTTAAATGCTAATTCCTAACTATAACGTGTGTGAAACCCATGGTTTTTTCAGTGAATTTGCAAGGTTTTTTAAATGCTAATTCTTTTTTTTTTTTTTTGCAATGTTTTTTACATATTTTTATTTTAAATTTATATCCTCTTTAAAGACTAATTTAAATTGTAAAAATTCTACAATTTATTTTTTATTTTTTCCTTTTTTTTTAAACTAAACAGGTAAGATTTAGTAGTATAACATAGTGAATGTTTTTTTTTTTTTTTTTAGTATTTTTTTTAACGTGCGCTTACCGTACGCGCACGTCTTGCTTTTATTACGTTAGATTTCTACGCTGTTTGCGTACAGTTATGCAATTTGCGTAGACGTGCGTCACACGCGCGCGGCGCGTAACGCGTACGCTGCACGCGCATGTTACGCGGAAGTGAAGGGGCGTGCCTGTTTTGCGCGTGCGCGTGTTTTTTTACGCGCATGCGTACTTTTACCGTAAGCGCTCCGTAAGCGCACCGTAAGCGTAACGTACGCGCACGTTGGGTCATGTGATCAAGAAACAACACTTTTGATTGGTTTAAACTACTTTCAGTTCTAGAACTCTCCTACACCACACCCATTCCCCTCATTTCTGCTTGTGATCCCTTTGGAGAAGGAGCTGAGTTGTCTTTGTGATACGATGGCAGAACAGCAGACCTCTTCAGAGAGTGAGGCTAGCAGCACTACCTTGAGGCAGAGAAGGAGGAAATAAAACAGCTCTTTCATATGGGAGTATTTTTCTTTTCCAGAGGGCAAGAAAAAGGTAAATGCACCTTTAGTGACTTGTAAGCTTTGTGACCGTGTACTTTCAAGAGGGAATCCTAACAAGAAGTATTCCTTCGGGAATCACACTATGTTGAGACACCTTCATGATGTACACGGTAGGACATATGCTCGACATACTGGAGGGAACCCTTCAGTAAGTCAACCAAGCACATCCACAGCAGCTCAGCCTGGTCCATCATCTGCAGGGCCGAGTCCATCTTCGGCAGGTCAGCTGAGCCCTTCATCTGTGGGGGGAGCATCTCCTTTTTCTGGTCCTCTGGAAACCAACCATCGGTTTGCGAGGGTTACAATGCAGTGCGCCACTTGTTATGGTCTAATTTGTCATAGGGAGACCAGTGTTGCCCTAGTTAACAATAAAATAGACCAGCACATTTGTCCTACCGACTAATATTCCCATTCTTTCTTTCCTCTGTCCCTGTACGAACACAACGGCTCTTTTAAGAGCCAACCTTACCTTTCAACTTTTTTTTATATATTTTTTTAAACTTTTTTTTGATTTTTTTTTTACCGTACGCGTACGGTGCGCGTAATTTTTTTTTTTTTTTTTTTTTAAAACACAAAAAATCAATTATCACATTACAAGGTCCTTGAGAGACTACAATGAAAATCTGAAAATGTGATTGTGGAGAAGTGGAAAAAAGGGACCATGAAATTTCTGACTTACCATACCCACTCAAAAAATTATTTATGAATTAAAATATAATTTTAATTGCTAGAAAAATGGTTCAAGTTTTCGAAAATTTTCTTTCTCAATCTGAAAAAAAAGAAAAAAGTATTAATATTTAATAAAGCATTTTATAATACAGTACACATATTTACATATTTTCCAAAAACAATTTTTTGCCTTTTTTTTGCTGTTTTCAGAATATATTGCATTTTACTATAAATCGTGAAAGCAATTGCATTCATCACTTAACAGCGGGCAAAAAAAAAATGACAATCTCAAAGATTGTTTAAAAAAAGCCCAGAATCTCTTCTCAGTTAAACATAACATTATCAAAATGCAAAATATTATTCATTAAAAATATCATCTAATAACAAAAACTATTTCTAAAAAATACCGTCTGACAATTTTCTTACAGAAGCATAATCTCAAAAAATATATATCTCTAATAAATCCACAATACATCTAGTTTCCTTTCTTTTAGGCCAAATGTTAATTTTTTTAATTATTTTTTGATTAAATTTCCAACGACAATCCAATAAAATTTCAAAATTTAAATTGTACAGATGTTACCGATTCTCTCTAAAATTTTGGTTTCTGAATGATTAATTAGGATTTAATTAAGTCCACAATACAATTGGATACCTTTCCTTTAGGCCAAATGGTAATTTTAAAAATCTTTTTTGATTAAATTTCCAACGGTAATCCAATAAAATACAAAAATTTAAATTGTACAGATGTTACCGATTCTCTGTAAAATGTTGTTTTCTGAAACATTAATTAAGAATTATATAAGTCCATAATACAATTGGTTACCTTTCCTTTAGGCCAAATGATAATTTTAAAAATCTTTAAATTTGAAAATTCCAATGGTAATCCAAAAAAATGGTAAAATTGTTTTGTACAGATCTTGCCAAGTCTCTCTAAAATTTAGGTTTCAGAAAGATTAGATAAGAATTTGCTAAATCAAAATGCAAACTTTGCTTGAAAATCAATTGGGATCATTACACAATGTCCTGCCTTTTTCACATTTAAGATAAACTGTGTAATGTCCAGAAGTAACAGTAGGTCCTTCATGGAAAATTATTGCAACTGTTACAAAAGTTTTTCCTGAAATTGATAATTGCTGTCCTGTAAACTTCTTTATTAAAGTATCCAATTTTGAACCATCAGCTCTACATCGTTGCATCATTAAAATTACATACTGTCCGTATTCCTTTAAAATTAACGTTGAAAACATGTCAGATTTACACTCACCGCATTGCATGCTATGATTAGCATCTTTAACTAATTTAGCAAAAGTGACTGTTTTACTCTCTGGCAATGTTAAATAAATAAACCTTTCAGAATCAACATTAGAGCCACATGTATTGAAACAGTTTTCACAACTATGTTCCCATTTATAAGACAGACCAAACAAATTTTCAATATGTACACCTTCTTCTTCCAGTACCCGAAGAAAATACAACAAGAATTCCTGTGCGTCTTGCTGTACATTTTGAGAAAACTGTGTACATCCTGAACATACATCTAAAAGTTTTCTAATTTCAGTAGCACTTTCTATTTGAGTTTTATCATTACTCAGCTTTTGAAAAAGGAGACTCAACTCAGAACAGAATCTTTTTCTCTGATTTACTATTATCTGCTATTGCAAACTTTCCAGATAAAATGCAACATTCAGCACAACATTAGCGTAGCAGTTGACACCAGAGCTATTTTCAAAATGACAACCTACAACCTCTTCAACATTTTCCTTTTTCTTTTTGCTTGCAATTTCTTCACTCCTCTTTTTTTTCCTCCTCTCTACATCCTCATTACAGATATTCTCAATTCTCCTTTTTCGAGAAACTACACGTTTCTCCAACACAGGATACTGACCTAAATGAGGAGCATAGGTTCTTCTTAATCTATTATACTCCTTTACACAGTTTGTATCAGCACTAACTTTTGAGTCATCAAAGTCTATCATAAATAATCCAGATAATGTTTTCACTCGTGACAAAGCTACATAAGCCATACCTTCTTTGAACACAGATGAACCAATGTTTACAAATGCACAATCTACAGTCAATCCTTGAGACTTGTGAATAGTTACAGCATATGCTAGAGAAAACGGAAACTGTTTCCTTTGTACATATAAGTCTTTCACAAGCATAAAACGAACTGTACAACGACAAATGTCTATAACTTCTTCTATCTCATCAAATTTTATTTTTAAACATTCAATTCCATCTTTTTTCTGATAATTAATAAAACCCACAACTCTTCCCATAGCTCCATTAACTAAACCTTTTTCAACATCCAAATTTCTCCTTAAAAATACTCTACAGTTCATGCAAACATATAGATTTTTTTCTAATCCAGCAGTTTTGGAAATGTTCTTCTCTAGTGAATCCAATTTATTTTTCAGTTTACCTGTTAATGTGATAGTAATTCTTCCATCCTGAATTTTGTCCACTGCTTCCAATTTCCTAATATCTTCCTTTTCCAATTTCAAAAGCTCCTCATTGAATATTGAGCATTCACGTAGAGTTGGCATTAAGCAGATGACACTTTTCTTTTCTGCAATGTTCTTGTATATCACTGATGACATCACTGATGACATCATCCAGTGAATGTGTGTTTTTCTGACAATTAAGTATGTTTTATATATGTATATCTCAAGGTCGATGGAAGAATAAATGGGTATATAAGTGTCTAAATGGATGATTTGTTTTTGAAAAATTGATTGTGTAACTGACTGATTAAGTGTATCATAGTGAATACATGGCTTAGTGAGTAATGTTTTAATATGTAAATATCTGTATCAGTCTCTCACTTTGTGTATAAGTGGCTGCATGGGTTGGAGAGTAGCTACATGGGTGTCTATATAGGTTATTAGTTGGTTTTATGAGTATCAGTCTGAGTGTCTGCATGGTTCAGTGGGGGTATTACGTAGTGCATAGGTGCATGAATGAGTGACTCACTCTTTGTATGTGTTGAAGACAGCATGTGTGCAGGACTCTATGGGTGGATGAGTGAGTGTATGGGTGTGTTAGTGAGTGAATGACTGTCTCAATAGTGTCTTTATGAGTAACTACATATGTTTTAAACTAGTATATGTGACTATTGGTGTATATAAGCGAGTATATGTGAGAGTGAGAGATTGAAAGAGTCCCTCTATGAATAAGTATGTGTTTCTATAAGTGATTGTTTAAAAGACTAAGTATGTGTAAGTTTCCGTAGAAGTAAGTGTGGTGGTGTGTGTATAACTGTATATGCAAGTAAATGTATGTTTGATTCTTTATTAGCATGAGTGACTATGTGTGTGAGTAACTCTATGGATGAGTGGCATAGTGTAACAGGATGTATAGGTGTATGAGTACATATGATGAGTGAGTACATGTATGAGTGACAGTATAGGACTGTTGGTGAATGAGTGGATGTGTATGTGGTTCTTAGAATTACTGAAGAGGTTGTTGTAACTGGTATTGGTATGTCCATTGTTTTGAAAATTTTTGTCTCTATTTTTGAATGTGTGTATCAAAGGTTATATTAGGGTGAGAGGAGGTCTGCCACTCTATCACATGGATGACGTCATCAGTGATGTCATCAGTGATGTCATTTGAGATGTCATCAGTGATGTCATGAGTGATGTCACTGACCATGTCATGAGTGATGTAATATGTGACGTCATCAGCAGTGCATTGCGGGCGCGCGAGTTATAGTTAGCTGAACTAACTATAACGGGGGAATTTCATTGTTTTTTTACGAGTGAAATGTCCAGCTAACTATAACAAGTGTGAAACCTTTGGTTTTTTCATTGAATTTCTAAGGTTTTTTAAATGCTAATTCCTAACTATAACGTGTGTGAAACCCATGGTTTTTTCAGTGAATTTGCAAGGTTTTTTAAATGCTAATTCTTTTTTTTTTTTTTTTGCAATGTTTTTTACATATTTTTATTTTAAATTTATATCCTCTTTAAAGACTAATTTAAATTGTAAAAATTCTACAATTTATTTTTTATTTTTTCCTTTTTTTTTAAACTAAACAGGTAAGATTTAGTAGTATAACATAGTGAATGTTTTTTTGTTTTTTTTAGTATTTTTTTTAACGTGCGCTTACCGTACGCGCACGTCTTGCTTTTATTACGTTAGATTTCTACGCTGTTTGCGTACAGTTATGCAATTTGCGTAGACGTGCGTCACACGCGCGCGGCGCGTAACGTGTACGCTGCACGCGCATGTTACGCGGAAGTGAAGGGGCGTGCCTGTTTTGCGCATGCGCGCGTGCGCGTGTTTTTTTACGCGCATGCGTACTTTTACCGTAAGCGCTCCGTAAGCGCACCGTAAGCGTAACGTACGTGCACGTTGGGTCATGTGATCAAGAAACAACACTTTTGATTGGTTTAAACTACTTTCAGTTCTAGAACTCTCCTACACCACACCCATTCCCCTCATTTCTGCTTGTGATCCCTTTGGAGAAGGAGCTGAGTTGTCTTTGTGATACGATGGCAGAACAGCAGACCTCTTCAGAGAGTGAGGCTAGCAGCACTACCTTGAGGCAGAGAAGGAGGAAACAAAACAGCTCTTTCATATGGGAGTATTTTTCTTTTCCAGAGGGCAAGAAAAAGGTAAATGCACCTTTAGTGACTTGTAAGCTTTGTGACCGTGTACTTTCAAGAGGGAATCCTAACAAGTATTCCTTCGGGAATCACACTATGTTGAGACACCTTCATGATGTACACGGTAGGACATATGCTCGACATACTGGAGGGAACCCTTCAGTAAGTCAACCAAGCACATCCACAGCAGCTCAGCCTGGTCCATCATCTGCAGGGCCGAGTCCATCTTCGGCAGGTCAGCTGAGCCCTTCATCTCTGGGGGGAGCATCTCCTTTTTCTGGTCCTCTGGAAACCAACCATCGGTTTGCGAGGGTTACAATGCAGTGCGCCACTTGTTATGGTCTAATTTGTCATAGGGAGACCAGTGTTGCCCTAGTTAACAATAAAATAGACCAGCACATTTGTCCTACCGACTAATATTCCCATTCTTTCTTTCCTCTGTCCCTGTACGAACACAACGGCTCTTTTAAGAGCCAACCTTACCTTTCAACTTTTTTTTATATATTTTTTTAAACTTTTTTTTGATTTTTTTTTTACCGTACGCGTACGGTGCGCGTAATTTTTTTTTTTTTTTTTTTAAAATACAAAAAATCAATTATCACATTACAAGGTCCTTGAGAGACTACAATGAAAATCTGAAAATGTGATTGTGGAGAAGTGGAAAAAAGGGACCATGAAATTTCTGACTTACCATACCCACTCAAAAAATTATTTATGAATTAAAATATAATTTTAATTGCTAGAAAAATGGTTCAAGTTTTCAAAAATGTTCTTTCTCAATCTGAAAAAAAAGAAAAAAGTATTAATATTTAATAAAGCATTTTATAATACAGTACACATATTTACATATTTTCCAAAAACAATTTTTTGCCTTTTTTTGCTGTTTTCAGAATATATTGCATTTTACTATAAATCGTGAAAGCAATTGCATTCATCACTTAACAGCGGGCAAAAAAAAAATGACAATCTCAAAGATTGTTTAAAAAAAGCCCAGAATCTCTTCTCAGTTAAACATACCATTATCAAAATGCAAAATATTATTCATTAAAAATATCATCTAATAACAAAAACTATTTCTAAAAAATACCGTCTGACAATTTTCTTACAGAAGCATAATCTCAAAAAATATATATCTCTAATAAATCCACAATACATCTAGTTTCCTTTCTTTTAGGCCAAATGTTAATTTTTTTAATTATTTTTTGATTAAATTTCCAACGATAATCCAATAAAATTTCAAAATTTAAATTGTACAGATGTTACCGATTCTCTCTAAAATTTTGGTTTCTGAATGATTAATTAGGATTTAATTAAGTCCACAATACAATTGGATACCTTTCCTTTAGGCCAAATGGTAATTTTAAAAATCTTTTTTGATTAAATTTCCAACGGTAATCCAATAAAATACAAAAATTTAAATTGTACAGATGTTACCGATTCTCTGTAAAATGTTGTTTTCTGAAACATTAATTAAGAATTATATAAGTCCATAATACAATTGGTTACCTTTCCTTTAGGCCAAATGATAATTTTAAAAATCTTTAAATTTGAAAATTCCAATGGTAATCCAAAAAAATGGTAAAATTGTTTTGTACAGATCTTGCCAAGTCTCTCTAAAATTTAGGTTTCAGAAAGATTAGATAGGAATTTGCTAAATCAAAAGGCAAACTTTGCTTGAAAATCAATTGGGATCATTACACAATGTCCAGCCTTTTTCACATTTAAGATAAACTGTGTAATGTCCAGAAGTAACAGTAGGTCCTTCATGGAAAATTATTGCAACTGTTACAAAAGTTTTTCCTGAAATTGATAATTGCTGTCCTGTAAACTTCTTTATTAAAGTATCCAATTTTGAACCATCAGCTCTACATCGTTGCATCATTAAAATTACATACTGTCCGTATTCCTTTAAAATTAACGTTGAAAACATGTCAGATTTACACTCACCGCATTGCATGCTATGATTAGCATCTTTAACTAATTTAGCAAAAGTGACTGTTTTACTCTCTGGCAATGTTAAATAAATAAACCTTTCAGAATCAACATTAGAGCCACATGTATTGAAACAGTTTTCACAACTATGTTCCCATTTATAAGACAGACCAAACAAATTTTCAATGTGTACACCTTCTTCTTCCAGTACCCGAAGAAAATACAACAAGAATTCCTGTGCGTCTTGCTGTACATTTTGAGAAAACTGTGTACATCCTGAACATACATCTAAAAGTTTTCTAATTTCAGTAGCACTTTCTATTTGAGTTTTATCATTACTCAGCTTTTGAAAAAGGAGACTCAACTCAGAACAGAATCTTTTTCTCTGATTTACTATTATCTGCTCTTGCAAACTTTCCAGATAAAATGCAACATTCAGCACAACATTAGCGTAGCAGTTGACACCAGAGCTATTTTCAAAATGACAACCTACAACCTCTTCAACATTTTCCTTTTTCTTTTTGCTTGCAATTTCTTCACTCCTCTTTTTTTTCCTCCTCTCTACATCCTCATTACAGATATTCTCAATTCTCCTTTTTCGAGAAACGACACGTTTCTCCAACACAGGATACTGACCTAAATGAGGAGCATAGGTTCTTCTTAATCTATTATACTCCTTTACACAGTTTGTATCAGCACTAACTTTTGAGTCATCAAAGTCTATCATAAATAATCCAGATAATGTTTTCACTCGTGACAAAGCTACATAAGCCATACCTTCTTTGAACACAGATGAACCAATGTTTACAAATGCACAATCTACAGTCAATCCTTGAGACTTGTGAATAGTTACAGCATATGCTAGAGAAAACGGAAACTGTTTCCTTTGTACATATAAGTCTTTCACAAGCATAAAACGAACTGTACAACGACAAATGTCTATAACTTCTTCTATCTCATCAAATTTTATTTTTAAACATTCAATTCCATCTTTTTTCTGATAATTAATAAAACCCACAACTCTTCCCATAGCTCCATTAACTAAACCTTTTTCAACATCCAAATTTCTCCTTAAAAATACTCTACAGTTCATGCAAACATATAGATTTTTTTCTAATCCAGCAGTTTTGGAAATGTTCTTCTCTAGTGAATCCAATTTATTTTTCAGTTTACCTGTTAATGTGATAGTAATTCTTCCATCCTGAATTTTGTCCACTGCTTCCAATTTCCTGATATCTTCCTTTTCCAATTTCAAAAGCTCCTCATTGAATATTGAGCATTCACATAGAGTTGGCATTAAGCAGATGACACTTTTCTTTTCTGCAATGTTCTTGTATATCTTCTCTGCAACTATTTCTTCCTTTGGAAATAAATTATGTAGCAACCGACTCTGTAATGCTTTTGTGCCAGCTTCAGTGAGTAGTCCAATTCTGATATCTTTCAGAATACTTCCATATTCTTGATCGTTTGCTAGTCTCATATTAGTAGTAAGTTCCTTGTACTCAAAGAAGGACCAAATATTTGCATTACCGATGCTTCCCAATGACTTCTTTGTATCTTCATGTGTCACAGTATTAAACACTGGTTGTCCTTTAACTGGAGTAAGCTGTAGAAGATCTCCAAAAACTATGACATGTTTTCCACCAAATAACACGTCATAGTCTGTCCTTAGAGTTTGCTGCATTCTTAAATGCACAAAGGCAAGCATTAAGTTTGATACCATGCTCACCTCATCAATAATGAGAACTTGCATCTTCTTCAATACTCTTGAAACTTCCAAGCATGCTTCTCCAGTTAGCTTGTGGTATTGTATTTTGTTCTCATGCTCCACTGGTAACATTAGCAAACGATGTAAGGTGATTCCTTTTATGTTATATGCTGCTAACCCAGTTGGAGCAGTAACCACACAAGACAAATTAGAATCCGTTTTTTGCTGTAGGTAGCTTCTGATGACTTTTATTAGGAAACTTTTTCCAGTTCCAGCTTGTCCGCTTACATACATCCTGATTGGATGAAATGATGTGCATGAGCACTCTTTTTTTTCATGTAGTAATCCGTGATCAATTTTGTTTCTGATTTCTTCATAAATTTGTTGCTGCTCTTCATTCAGTTGTCTTTCCAAATTTGGTAAGTCTATTAAATCTTCCTGAGCTTGATTCATAGCCGTTTCCACTTCATTCATGGCTATTGCAGCTTCATTTTCAACGATTGGTTGTCCTAGGGGATCTTGACTGAGTGTTCCTGAACTTTGGCTGTCTTGAGAACTGTCTCTAGCTACTTCAGCTGCAATTGTAGTTTCCTGTTCAATTTCTTCATTTAACATTTCCACATAAGTTGTGAATGTACTGCATTGTATGCTGTCTTTGCAAGCATTAAATGAATCTTCATAGCTTTGAAATTCTCCCAGTAGTTCATCCTCTGTACGCCATGGTTTAAATAGCTGTAAAAGAGCCAAGTAGTAAAATTCCTTTTTGTCAGTAGTGTCACAACTCAGCTTCCTGTGATTTATCAAACTTCCTTTTGTTTGCTTCACCAAACATCCTTCCTCACCAATGACTTTATATTTTCCATTGTTGATGTCTTCTGCAGCTTTCCGTGAATAAATGTAGTTCTGCAGCACTTCATAGAGACACATGTTCTCCAGATGATGACTTCTCTTGGGATAATATGTGTCCAACATGTTTGATTTCAAAATATCTGTACTTTCTGGGTCATTCTCGGCCAAATATTCAATTTCTCCAACAGATTTCAGTACCCGATTTCTCATTGCTGCAAGGCCTAAACTTGCCCAAATTATTCTTCTTGATTTCGAGTAGAGACTTGCAGAAGATAACCTATCTGAACATTCGTAGGATCCAATTTCTCGATGCGATAACATCTTTAAACTGAAACTGTACAGCTTCTTACTGACAGTCTTCTCGTGAGAAATCTCTTCCCACATTTCCTTCAATTCAGTTTTTTCTGATTTAGTAACGTAAGACGTTACATATCGAGCAACAGCAATGGAATTGTCAGCTACATACTGTATATCCATGTTAGCATTCCACATGGATAAAATGACTGGGTTGTAGTCATTTATATTTTTTGATTCTTCTTTTCTTTTAAGGTTGTAGGTATTCTTAGGTGATTTTCTTGTGATAGTATGTCTCACAGATGACATAAAACTGTTTACTCTTCCATTTGAAAGAACAGGTCTAGGAAATCCAAATCGACATTTAATGTAGTATTTATCTTTGCTCTTGTATTTCCGTCGACAGTATTTTCCACACCGATGACTTTGGAAACGTAAAACTTGCTCCTTTAGCTTTTTCTCTTCTGTGCTTTTTGGTATAGCACATGTTGCATATTCTTCAATGAAAGATAACACTGCTTCATCAGCATCTGTTCCAAACTTTGGGGCATCCTTGATCCACAACAGCATATGAATATGAGGAGCACCTCTTGCCTGGTACTCTTTTCTCCAAAAGAAATCCTCTACTTCTCCAAGAGGTGGATTTTTTTTATTGCAGATGAAGGACATCATAGCCTCAAATCTATGATTGAAATATCTGCAAACATTAACCGGATCCAATGAGCACAGTTCTCCTGCTGTCTTGTATTCAATGTTTTTAATGTTTGAATTTGCCTCTCGTAGAAAATCCAGTAAATCATCCCAAGCGTACTCAGCACAGCTTAGGGTAAGGAACCATGTTGGTGTTCCTAAATTTCGTAAAATGCATTTTAATTCACCATGGCGTCGGTACCAATATTCATTTGTCCCACGCTGACAAGCCATCAGATTGATGAGTTGTGTTTCCAAATGATCATCTCGGTGCCGCACTTTCTCCATAAAATCCTTAGCAGACACATTTTGTAAATGTACTCCACTTTTTAAAATGTGATTTACTGCATATGATAATGCAGACAAGTCGCTTTCAAATAAAAGATGGAATAAATAAGGAATACTTTGTCGAAATCTTGGATCTTCTGCATATAGTCTTGTAGTCCGATACTCAGAAGCTGGAATCTGTTCTGGACGTTCATCGTATCGTCCTCCTTTTCCTGTAGGAAACAGCTGGGGAAAACATCGAGCTTCCAAGCTCTCCTCCCATACACTCACGGGAGTTCCTTTTGCTTTCCTCATCTGAAACAGATCAATATTGTCTCCCATAACTTCTTTTGAATGAAGAGGATGTATGCTAAAATGTTCATAAATTTCTTCTTCCTTTGACTTGTCCACTTTTTCAATTTGTCCAGTTGGTGTTTCTGTGTCTTGTTGTAAATCTTCTTCTTCTTCTCCTATATAAATTGATTCATACCATTTGTTATTCCTTTTCAAATACAAATTTGCTCTTTGAACTTTCCGTACATCTACCAGCTCCTGCCAAATCTTTTTATTCTTTGTAGGTACACCATTAACCAGAATAACTAATGGTTCAGTTTCCAAAGTATCTGCATCAATAGTTTCCATATTTTTTTTCAAATCCAAGGGCAAATACACCACTCTACCTTTTAAACCTCTCAGTAAATCAGAAGGAGGTAATTTACCAGTTTTGGGCTCCATACGTACTATGGTCTGGAACGGATGAACACATTGAATAAGTATAGACTCATATGTATTTAATTCAGAAAGTTCTGTAGGAATAACATGCAATTATAAATTATTATGTACAGCTCTGGTCGGCATTCTATTTTCTTCTAACTTGTTGTAACAGTATTTACAAATGCGCTGATCTTCACCCAATTGAAAACAATTTTCAAGAAATATATATGTGGCAAAATCCTTCCACTTATAATTATCTTCATTTTCACTTTTTCTGTAGAGATCAACATTCCTGGTTTGTTTTCTATAATGGATTATGCGGCAACAAATACAAGTAATATTTGGTCTTTCATTAGAGATTATTGCAAATTTTGTTATGTGATCATTAAATGTCTTACATACAGAGGGTTCTACATTCTCTTCCACTTCTTCCTCATTTACTGTGTCCTTTTCTGCACTTTCTTGTTCTGGACCAAAGTAACAAAACTGAATTTCATCAATAACCTTCTCTACATCTGATACCTTTCCACGGAACAGAGCCCTATTCAATTCATCTAACTTTATTGCTGGACTTTTAGCAAAATACAACCGTCTCACAAACGTTCTCATTTCAGTATGATGAACAGCCAGCATCCTAAAATGATGAAAAACACTTTTACACACTTTTCTAGATAGACAAGCCAGAGAATGACCCTGCAAACCAGTATTCTCTCTCACTCTGCATGGATCTAGACTTTGAAGCACCTTAATCTTCTGTTTTACACTTTTTTTACTATATTCTCTTAGAAACTCACGAAATTTATCAATAGATTCCTGACGCACAGTGCAAATACTACTACAATTCCAAGTGTACACTGGGGCTTTAGGACGTCTCCCCATAGCCTCATCCGCCATCACTTGTACCTCATCTCTTGGAACCATTTTCTCCTTCTCCATTATACAACCATTTTTCACTTCGTAAGCACGACCTCTGGTGTCAACTGCATGCAGCAAAGTATTACTTTGAAAATAACTCTCTTCATTAAAAAAAGGTTCACTACTTGAACTATGCATCCATTCTCCTAAAAACACTTTGCAAAAGTTTGTTCTTTTCACTTCTCTTTTCCTTTTGGTTTGTGATTTCAGTACATTAACCATTTTATCTAATGTACGCATCCTATTCAAAATTAAAATGAATAGTTTCCTTTTTAATTCTAATGCCTTAGCTGCAATGGCTTCAATTTCTTTTTTTCTCTTATAAAATTTAGCCTTTTGCTTATATTTCTTCACATCCTTTATCAAATTGGACATAACTCTTCTCTGAAACATTTTTCTACGTATCTCTTTAAACGCTGTTTTTCTGTTTAAATTAATCTTTATTGTTTCTGAAGGTATATTTGCATTAACTAAATGCTCAATTTTTTCCTGTTCTTTTCTATTTAAAACATTCTTTCCAGTACAGACATTTTGTACTTTTTTCCTTTTTTTGAAGATGTTCTTTAAAAAATCTTTTGTCTGCTTACCAGAAGACTTTATCTTTTTCCCAACATGAGCATCTCCAGCTAACTTAGGTCCTCCAGTTGTCTTCAAATATAGATTTTTTTTGTGGTTTTTCCTTTGTCTGGATTTTGTAGGCATCTTAAATTTTGTTCACTGCTCTTCAGCAATACCTGAAAAAAACTAAAAAAAAATTCCTTTATTTTATTTAAATATATTACTACATTTTTTATGATCTTTTCAAATCTTAAAATACTATGTACCCCTTTCCTACAAGTGAAAATCACAATAACACCTTCACAAATTAAATATCTAAAAACTATTCCTGTGTGCACACAGAGTCATGGTTTGAAATTAGGCAGAAAACGAAATTTCTTTGCCATTTTGAAAGCACACTTAATACTCTTTTTTTTGGCAAGTGATAAGTACTTTTACAATCTGACACATTTTGAAACCACTTTTCATATTCTCAAAAAAGCACATGTCCAAACAGCTTTTTGAGACCAGCAACATGTGTAACCTGGGTGACTGACTACACTCCAGCAAGGGCAACCAGCCTTAGTGATGCTGAATGTATTTGCATTACTGACTGCAACCTCAAACCCCACTCAGTTGTGAATACTGTGCATGATTCCACAGAATAAGCAGCTGGCTGTGTGCTAAGAGTCTGCTTCTGCACAAAAAAAATAGCTCCCCCTTTCCATCTAATGCAACTGTAAAATTACCGGAGCAATACGCAAAAAATCTCTGCCTGTAATTCCTCTTTGCACGCAGAGTCATGTTTTCATATTAGTCAGAAAACGACATTTCTTTGCCAATTTGAAAGCACACTTACTACTCTTTTTTTTGGCAAGTGATAAGTACTTTTACAGTCTGACACATTTTGAAACCACTTTTCATATTCTCAAAAAAGCACATGTCCAAACAGCTTTTTGAGACCAGCAACATGTGTAACCTGGGTGACTGACAACACTCCAGCAAGGGCAACCAGCCTTAGTAATGCTGAATGTATTGGCATTACTGACTGCAACTTCAAAACCCACTCGGTTGTGAATACTGTGCATGATTCCACAGGATAAGCAGCTGGCTGTGTGCTAAGAGTCTGCTTCTGCACACAAAAAATAGCTCCCCCTTTCCATCTAATGCAACTGTAAAATTACCAGAGCAATACCAAACAGCTTTCTGAGACCAGCAACATGTGTAACCTGGGTGACTGACTACACTCCAGCAAGGGCAACCAGCCTTAGTAATGCTGAATGTATTTGCATTACTGACTGCAACCTCAAACCCCACTCAGTTGTGAATACTGTGCATGATTCCACAGGATAAGCAGCTGGCTGTGTGCTAAGAGTCTGCTTCTGCACACAAAAAATAGCTCCCCCTTTCCATCTAATGCAACTGTAAAATTACCAGAGCAATACGCAATAAATCTCTGCCTGTAATTCCTCTTTGCACACAGAGTCATGTTTTCATATTAGTCAGAAAACGAAATTTCTTTGCCATTTTGAAAGCACACTTACTACTCTTTTTTTTGGCAAGTGATAAGTACTTTTACAGTCTGACACATTTTGAAACCACTTTTCATATTCTCAAAAAAGCACATGTCCAAATAGCTTTTTGAGACCAGCAACATGTGTAACCTGGGTGACTGACTACACTCCAGCAAGGGCAACCAGCCTTACTGATGCTGAATGTATTTGCATTACTGACTGCAACCTCAAACCCCACTCGGTTGTGAATACTGTGCATGATTCCACAGGATAAGCAGCTGGCTGTGTGCTAAGAGTCTGCTTCTGCATAAAAAAATAGCTCCCCCTTTCCATCTAATGCAACTGTAAAATTACCAGAGCAATACCAAACAGCTTTCTGAGACCAGCAACATGTGTAACCTGGGTGACTGACTACACTCCAGCAAGGGCAACCAGCCTTAGTAATGCTGAATGTATTTGCATTACTGACTGCAACCTCAAACCCCACTCGGTTGTGAATACTGTGCATGATTCCACAGGATAAGCAGCTGGCTGTGTGCTAAGAGTCTGCTTCTGCACAAAAAAAATAGCTCCCCCTTTCCATCTAATGCAACTGTAAAATTACCAGAGCAATACCAAACAGCTTTCTGAGACCAGCAACATGTGTAACCTGGGTGACTGACTACACTCCAGCAAGGACAACCAGCCTTACTGATGCTGAATGTATTTGCATTACTGACTGCAACCTCAAACCCCACTCGGTTGTGAATACTGTGCATGATTCGACAGGATAAGCAGCTGGCTGTGTGCTAAGAGTCTGCTTCTGCATAAAAAAAATAGCTCCCCCTTTCCATCTAATGCAACTGTAAAATTTCCAGAGCAATACCAAACAGCTTTCTGAGACCATCAACATGTGTAACCTGGGTGACTGACTACACTCCAGCAAGGGCAACCAGCCTTACTGATGCTGAATGTATTTGCATTACTGACTGCAACCTCAAACCCCACTCGGTTGTGAATACTGTGCATGATTCCACAGGATAAGCAGCTGGCTGTGTGCTAAGAGTCTGCTTCTGCACAAAAAAAATAGCTCCCCCTTTCCATCTAATGCAACTGTAAAATTACCAGAGCAATACCAAACAGCTTTCTGAGACCATCAACATGTGTAACCAGGGTGACTGACTACACGCCAGCAAGGGCAACCAGCCTTACTAATGCTGAATGTATTTGCATTACTGACTGCAACCTCAAACCCCACTTGGTTGTGAATACTGTGAATGATTCCACAGGATAAGCAGCTGGCTGTGTGCTAAGAGTCTGCTTCTGCACAAAAAAAATAGCTCCCCCTTTCCTACTAATGCAACTGTAAAATTACCAGAGCAATACGCAATAAATCTCTGCCTGTAATTCCTCTTTGCACACAGAGTCATGTTTTCATATTAGTCAGAAAACGAAATTTCTTTGCCATTTTGAAAGCACACTTACCACTCTTTTTTTTGGCAAGTGATAAGTTCTTTTACAGTCTGACACATTTTGAAACCACTTTTCATATTCTCAAAAAAGCACATGTCCAAACAGCTTTTTGAGACCAGCAACATGTGTAACCTGGGTGACTGACTACACTCCAGCAAGGGCAACCAGCCTTAGTGATGCTGAATGTATTTGCATTACTGACTGCAACCTCAAACCCCACTCGGTTGTGAATACTGTGCATGATTCGACAGGATAAGCAACTGGCTGTGTGCTGAGAGTCTGCTTCTGCATAAAAAAAATAGCTCCGCCTTTCCATCTAATGCAACTGTAAAATTATCAGAGCAATAACAAACAGCTTTCTGAGACCAGCAACATGTGTAACCTGGGTGACTGACTACACTCCAGCAAGGGCAACCAGCCTTAGTGATGCTGAATGTATTTCCATTACTGACAGGAACCTCAAACCCCAAAAGTATTCCTTATTTGTACCTGTACACCTTAATTTATGGTGAAAACATAGTCCATATTATTTTACATGTTCCTCACATTTAAATTTCTCCCAAAACACAAAATGATAAACACAAATTCAACAAAAGGAATTCCAATGCTATTATTCATTTCTTAATTTACCATATACATCCCCTCTCAAACTCTTAACTCACCTTTAAAATTAGTTAGTTGTGAAAGAAATGTGGCACTCAAACAGCAGATTATCAGAGCCAGGATCTCTGTTCTGTACACCTCTCTCCTCTCAGCAGAACCAGATAATGGCAATGTTTCCCTCTCTTTTTCCACACATATACATGTTAGTTTCAAATCTCAGTGCTTCCCCCTTTTTTTCAAATGTAATCACACATTTCTATTGGTTGAAAACCAACCCTTTTCAAAAAGTACCCTTCCCTCAACTTGACTTCTGCCTAGTACCCTTCCCCCAACATGACTTCTGCCTGCTACCATAGCAACAGCTCATGGAACACTGCTGTGTGGTGTCAGGTCAGAAGTTCAGCAGACAATGTTTCATTTTCAAAGTGCAAGAGTGCTTGACTTTTCAAACCTAACAGCAAATCCATAGTACTGTTCTTTGGTAACACATTTTTCTTTACCAATACAAATCATGCTTCTATAAATTGACACACATAGCCTAGTTTTTAGTGTAGAATGGTATGAAACAGCCAATCAGTTCTTTTTATTTAAAAAAAATATGTATGCCTCCATTTCCAAACTGTCTTTCATTTCTTTTTACCATTCTACTGAATTACACCTCCTGAGTGCATCCAGATCTCCTTGGAAGATGTTCACAGTGTGGATTGTAGGGCACAGCTATGTCTTCTGGGGTGAAAAGTATGCAGAGAAAACAGGTATGGTGAGAGATCTTGCTTTGCCAAATGTAGACATTAAATGGATTGGTCAGAGAGGGTTAAAGTGGCACCAATTGATGCCATTGGTGAAATCCTTCATGCAAATCCAACACCCTGACCTCATAATAGTGCACTGTGGTGGCAATGACCTAGGCACTTTGACTGGGGTAGGTCTGGAAATGCTTATGAAGGAGACCTTTGCACAACTGTTTTCACTTTTCCCTAAAACTGCCTTTGTGTTTTCTAACATATGCCAAAGGCAAAAATGGAACTGGTCCAATCATTTTTGTCCACAGATTGACAAAGCAAGAAAGCACGTCAACAAATCTGTTTCTGCTTTCCTCCGTGACTATGGTATGGGTTCCATTTACCACAACAACTTGCGTTACGACATGCAAGACATTTATAGAGGAGATGGTGTACACTTCACTGATGAAGGGAACAGAGTCTTCCTCTTGAACCTTAGACTCTGCATCGGCACTTACTTGTAGGTACCACTAAAAAATCACTT
Organism: Triturus cristatus; assembly: GCF_964204655.1. Classification (NCBI taxonomy): domain Eukaryota; kingdom Metazoa; phylum Chordata; class Amphibia; order Caudata; family Salamandridae; genus Triturus; species Triturus cristatus. The sequence goes on from NC_140582.1 coordinate 417,997,737, forward strand.
AATAAACACAACGGCTCTTTTTAGAGCCCCCTAATATCTAAACACTTAAATCTGCATTTAATTTCATTTTTTTTTTTTTTTTACCGTACGCTTACGGTGAGCTTACCGTACGCGTACCCCGCGATTTTTTTTAAAATTAATAAATGTTTTTTTTATACTTTTCTGTCCTTCTTAGACCCCCTTTCAAATGTTAGGGGGTCTGTAACTCTCTTCCTTGCCCCCTTTTCAAGTTATCACCCTTTATTTTCTCAGTGAAACACACAAAATGGCGGCCGACGCTTCCTGGTTTCGACCGATTCGAATGTTTACTAAGATCTAACAGCCATTCAGAATCGCGTAAGCGCACCGTAAGCTGGCTCAGATATATATATTGATTTAAAGGCTATTTTCTCAGAATCTACTGAACACATTTACAACAAACCTACAAAAGGCACTTCCTTGACCTGTAGACTACCTCTCTGCCAAATTTCAAGGAACTCTGTTCAGCCGTTCGGGCTGTAGCTGTGTCTAAAGGTCCTATGGAAAAATGCATGGGAAAAACGCGTTTTGGGACCCCCCTTTTATCTCGGCCCCCGCTTGACGAATCCCCCCGAGACTTTTAGGGTAGGAGCGGAGCGTAGCGCCCCATTAGTTTTGAAAATTTTGTGAGGATTCGTCGACCGGCGCCAAAGTTATTCAAAATAGAATGTTGCGGTTTTCCTATGGAAACAGGGTCCTAACTATAACTACCTACTGGCGACCGCCAGTAGGTAATATATAAATATATATATATATATATATATATATATATATATATATATATATATATATATATATATATATATATATATATATATATATATATATATATATATATACAGCATTCTGGGACTGGTAGTTCACTCGTCACCTGTGAGCTACTATCCGTGAGCAGATTCACCTGGTTGGGGGTGGAGCTAATGCTGTCCAATCAGAACGGAGCTGGGCATATTCAAATTGGGACTACCAAACCTCCTGCTACTTTGCTTGGGCACTGAGGAAGGCCGTCAGGCCGAAATGCATTTGCCGCAGTGACGTGATACAGGGCCCCCCACACTTCAAGTTGGCCCCAACTCTACTGGCTGCTGCTTCGGCGGTCTTTGGACTCTTTTCAAGGTATTGATAAGCTGGGGCTCGCCTCATCGCCACGGTAGGAATATGGCGGTTGTGAGGTGATTTCGCCTTACACTGGATGGGATGCATGGCCATACCTGCCCCCGCCGGATGGATTCCTAGGCACAGAGGTTGGTGTGGTCCAGGGACCCAGGGGAGCGCTCGACAAACACCGTAGCAGGACTGTGATTTCGGAACTCCCACTTTTTGTCCAGCATGCAGCACGACCATTTTAGCATCAAGATACCCCCCTGCATCACTTACCTGAATAGCCAACAGCATTCTGGGACTGGTAGTTCACTCGTCACCTGTGAGCTACTATCCGTGAGCAGATTCACCTGGTTGGGGGTGGAGCTAATGCTGTCCAATCAGAACGGAGCTGGGCATATTCAAATTGGGACTACGAAACCTCCTGCTACTTTGCTTGGGCACTGAGGAAGGCCCTCAGGCCGAAATGCATTTGCCGCAATAAAGTGTTTCTGTGGATTTTCCCTGGCTGGCTTCTGCTCTTTTCGTGAGGAGGGAGTTGTTGGTGATGTTGTTCACGTCAGCCAGTGACGTGATACAGAGGCCCCCACACTTCAAGTTGGCCCCAACTCTACTGGCTGCTGCTTCGGCAGTCTTTGGACTCTTTTCAAGGTATTGATAAGCTGGGGCTCGCCTCATCGCCACGGAAGGAATATGGCGGTTGTGAGGTGATTTCGCCTTACACTGGATGGGATGCATGGCCATACCTGCCACCGCCGGATGGATTCCTAGGCACAGAGGTTGGTGTGGTCCAGGGACCCAGGGGAGCGCTCGAAAAACACCGTAGTAGGACTGTGATTTCGGAACTCCCACTTTTTGTCCAGCACGCAGCACAACCATTTTAGCATCAAGATACCCCCCCTGCATCACTTACCTGAATAGCCAACAGCATTCTGGGACTGGTAGTTCACTCGTCACCTGTGAGCTACTATCCGTGAGCAGATTCACCTGGTTGGGGGTGGAGCTAATACTGTCCAATCAGAACGGAGCTGGGCATATTCAAATTGGGACTACGAAACCTCCTGCTACTTTGCTTGGGCACTGAGGAAGGCCCTCAGGCCGAAATGCATTTGCCGCAATAAAGTGTTTCTGTGGATTTTCCCTGGCTGGCTTCTGCTCTTTTCGTGAGGAGGGAGTTGTTGGTGATGTTGTTCACGTCAGCCAGTGACGTGATACAGAGGCCCCCACACTTCAAGTTGGCCCCAACTCTACTGGCTGCTGCTTCGGCGGTCTTTGGACTCTTTTCAAGGTATTGATAAGCTGGAGCTCGCCTCATCGGCACGGAAGGAATATGGCGGTTGCGAGGTGATTTTGCCTTACACTGGATGGGATGCATGGCCATACCTGCCCCCGCCGGATGGATTCCTAGGCACAGAGGTTGGTGTGGTCCAGGGACCCAGGGGAGCGCTCGACAAACACCGTAGCAGGACTGTGATTTCGGAACTCCCACTTTTTGTCCAGCACGCAGCACGACCATTTTAGCATCAAGATACCACCCTGCAACACTTACCTGAATAGCCAACAGCATTCTGGGACTGGTAGTTCACTCGTCACCTGTGAGCTACTATCCGTGAGCAGATTCAACTGGTTGGGGGTGGAGCTAATGCTGTCCAATCAGAACGGAGCTGGGCATATTCAAATTGGGACTACGAAACCTCCTGCTACTTTGCTTGGGCACTGAGGAAGGCCGTCAGGCCGAAATGCATTTGCCGCAATAAAGTGTTTCTGTGGATTTTCCCTGGCTGGCTTCTGCTCTTTTCGTGAGGAGGGAGTTGTTGGTGATGTTGTTCACGTCAGCCAGTGACGTGATACAGAGGCCCCCACACTTCAAGTTGGCCCCAACTCTACTGGCTGCTGCTTCGGCGGTCTTTGGACTCTTTTCAAGGTATTGATAAGCTGGGGCTCGCCTCATCGCCACGGAAGGAATATGGCGGTTGTGAGGTGATTTCGCCTTACACTGGATGGGATGCATGGCCATACCTGCCACCGCCGGATGGATTCCTAGGCACAGAGGTTGGTGTGGTCCAGGGACCCAGGGGAGCGCTCGACAAACACCGTAGCAGGACTGTGATTTCGGAACTCCCACTTTTTGTCCAGCATGCAGCACGACCATTTTAGCATCAAGATACCCCCCTGCATCACTTACCTGAATAGCCAACAGCATTCTGGGACTGGTAGTTCACTCGTCACCTGTGAGCTACTATCCGTGAGCAGATTCACCTGGTTGGGGGTGGAGCTAATGCTGTCCAATCAGAACGGAGCTGGGCATATTCAAATTGGGACTACGAAACCTCCTGCTACTTTGCTTGGGCACTGAGGAAGGCCCTCAGGCCGAAATGCATTTGCCGCAATAAAGTGTTTCTGTGGATTTTCCCTGGCTGGCTTCTGCTCTTTTCGTGAGGAGGGAGTTGTTGGTGATGTTGTTCACGTCAGCCAGTGACGTGATACAGAGGCCCCCACACTTCAAGTTGGCCCCAACTCTACTGGCTGCTGCTTCGGCGGTCTTTGGACTCTTTTCAAGGTATTGATAAGCTGGGGCTCGCCTCATCGCCACGGAAGGAATATGGCGGTTGTGAGGTGATTTCGCCTTACACTGGATGGGATGCATGGCCATACCTGCCCCCGCCGGATGGATTCCTAGGCACAGAGGTTGGTGTGGTCCAGGGACCCAGGGAGGCGCTCGACAAACACCGTACCAGGACTGTGATTTCAGAACTCCTACTTTTTGTCCAGCACGCAGCACGACCATTTTAGCATCAAGATTCCCCCCTGCATCACTTACCTGAATAGCCAACAGCATTCTGGGACTGGTAGTTCACTCGTCACCTGTGAGCTACTATCCGTGAGCAGATTCACCTGGTTGGGGGTGGAGCTAATGCTGTCCAATCAGAACGGAGCTGGGCATATTCAAATTGGGACTACGAAACCTCCTGCTACTTTGCTTGGGCACTGAGGAAGGCCGTCAGGCCGAAATGCATTTGCCGCAATAAAGTGTTTCTGTGGATTTTCCCTGGCTGGCTTCTGCTCTTTTCGTGAGGAGGGAGTTGTTGGTGATGTTGTTCACGTCAGCCAGTGACGTGATACAGAGGCCCCCACACTTCAAGTTGGCCCCAACTCTACTGGCTGCTGCTTCGGCGGTCTTTGGACTCTTTTCAAGGTATTGATAAGCTGGGGCTCGCCTCATCGCCACGGAAGGAATATGGCGGTTGTGAGGTGATTTCGCCTTACACTGGATGGGATGCATGGCCATACCTGCCACCGCCGGATGGATTCCTAGGCACAGAGGTTGGTGTGGTCCAGGGACCCAGGGGATTGCTCGACAAACACCGTAGCAGGACTGTGATTTCGGAACTCCCACTTTTTGTCCAGCACGCAGCACGACCATTTTAGCATCAAGATACCCCCCTGCATCACTTACCTGAATAGCCAACAGCATTCTGGGACTGGTAGTTCACTCGTCACCTGTGAGCTACTATCCGTGAGCAGATTCACCTGGTTGGGGGTGGAGCTAATGCTGTCCAATCAGAACGGAGCTGGGCATATTCAAATTGGGACTACGAAACCTCCTGTTACTTTGCTTGGGCACTGAGGAAGGCCGTCAGGCCGAAATGAATTTGCCGCAATAAAGTGTTTCTGTGGATTTTCCCTGGCTGGCTTCTGCTCTTTTCGTGAGGAGGGAGTTGTTGGTGATGTTGTTCACGTCAGCCAGTGACGTGATACAGAGGCCCCCACACTTCAAGTTGGCCCCAACTCTACTGGCTGCTGCTTCGGCGGTCTTTGGACTCTTTTCAAGGTATTGATAAGCTGGGGCTCGCCTCATCGCCACGGAAGGAATATGGCGGTTGTGAGGTGATTTCGCCTTACACTGGATGGGATGCATGGCCATACCTGCCACCGCCGGATGGATTCCTAGGCACAGAGGTTGGTGTGGTCCAGGGACCCAGGGGAGCGCTCGACAAACATCGTAGCAGGACTGTGATTTCGGAACTCCCACTTTTTGTCCAGCACGCAGCACGACCATTTTAGCATCAAGATACCCCCCTGCATCACTTACCTGAATAGCCAACAGCATTCTGGGACTGGTAGTTCACTCGTCACCTGTGAGCTACTATCCGTGAGCAGATTCACCTGGTTGGGGGTGGAGCTAATGCTGTCCAATCAGAATGGAGCTGGGCATATTCAAATTGGGACTACGAAACCTCCTGCTACTTTGCTTGGGCACTGAGGAAGGCCGTCAGGCCGAAATGAATTTGCCGCAATAAAGTGTTTCTGTGGATTTTCCCTGGCTGGCTTCTGCTCCTTTCGTGAGGAGGGAGTTGTTGGTGATGTTGTTCACGTCAGCCAGTGACGTGATACAGAGGACCCCACACTTCAAGTTGGCCCCAACTCTACTGGCTACTGCTTCGGCGGTCTTTGGACTCTTTTCAAGGTATTGATAAGCTGGGGCTCGCCTCATCGCCACGGAAGGAATATGGCGGTTGTGAGGTGATTTCGCCTTACACTGGATGGGATGCATGGCCATACCTGCCACCGCCGGATGGATTCCTAGGCACAGAGGTTGGTGTGGTCCAGGGACCCAGGGGAGCGCTCGACAAACACCGTAGCAGGACTGTGATTTCGGAACTCCCACTTTTTGTCCAGCACGCAGCACAACCATTTTAGCATCAAGATACCCCCCTGCATCACTTACCTGAATAGCCAACAGCATTCTGGGACTGGTAGTTCACTCGTCACCTGTGAGCTACTATCCGTGAGCAGATTCACCTGGTTGGGGGTGGAGCTAATGCTGTCCAATCAGAACGGAGCTGGGCATATTCAAATTGGGACTACGAAACCTCCTGCTACTTTGCTTGGGCACTGAGGAAGGCCCTCAGGCCGAAATGCATTTGCCACAATAAAGTGTTTCTGTGGATTTTCCCTGGCTGGCATCTGCTCTTTTCGTGAGGAGGGAGTTGTTGGTGATGATGTTCACGTCAGCCAGTGATGTGATACAGAGGCCCCCACACTTCAAGTTGGCCCCAACTCTACTGGCTGCTGCTTCGGCGGTCTTTGGACTCTTTTCAAGGTATTGAGAAGCTGGGGCTCGCCTCATCGCCACGGAAGGAATATGGCGGTTGTGAGGTGATTTCGCCTTACACTGGATGGGATGCATGGCCATACCTGCCACCGCCGGATGGATTCCTAGGCACATAGGTTGGTGTGGTCCAGGGACCCAGGGGAGCGCTCGACAAACACCGTAGCAGGACTGTGATTTCGGAACTCCCACTTTTTGTCCAGCACGCAGCACGACCATTTTAGCATCAAGATACCCCCCTGCATCACTTACCTGAATAGCCAACAGCATTCTGGGACTGGTAGTTCACTCGTCACCTGTGAGCTACTATCCGTGAGCAGATTCACCTGGTTGGGGTTGGAGCTAATGCTGTCCAATCAGAACGGAGCTGGGCATATTCAAATTGGGACTACGAAACCTCCTGCTACTTTGCTTGGGCACTGAGGAAGGCCGTCAGGCCGAAATGCATTTGCCGCAATAAAGTGTTTCTGTGGATTTTCCCTGGCTGGCTTCTGCTCTTTTCGTGAGGAGGGAGTTGTTGGTGATGTTGTTCACGTCAGCCAGTGACGTGATACAGAGGCCCCCACACTTCAAGTTGGCCCTAACTCTACTGGCTGCTGCTTCGGCGGTCTTTGGACTCTTTTCAAGGTATTGATAAGCTGGGGCTCGCCTCATCGCCACGCAAGGAATATGGCGGTTGTGAGGTGATTTCGCCTTACACTGGATGGGATGCATGGCCATACCTGCCACCGCCGGATGGATTCCTAGACAGAGAGGTTGGTGTGGTCCAGGGACCCAGGGGAGCGCTCGACAAACACCGTAGCAGGACTGTGATTTCGGAACTCCCACTTTTTGTCCAGCACGCAGCATAACCATTTTAGCATCAAGATACCCCCCTGCATCACTTACCTGAATAGCCAACTGTCAAGTTCCTCAAGCTGAGTTCAGTTTCCACAGGAGCAGATGCTGGATCTCCACTCCCCCACTCCGCTACCGCGAACTCTAGGCTCACGAGCAGCAGTGAGGGGGAAAGGGGAATTGGACAGACAAGAGAGACTGCACTGTATGTTCTTCTTGGACTGGCCTCGAAACCTCTTTCGTCAAGGACCCTGGAAAGAGAGTTAATAAACAACTGCTCTACAACAACTAACTCTCGAAGTTCTAATTTTAGACTTTCTACACTATACCTGTCCTGATACAGTGGGTAGCTGCTCTCTATTCTCATTCAGCGAGATTCTGATTAGTGGAAGATGGTACTGTGCTGATGGCATGCAACAATTCCTGCAATAGAAATTCACATGTAAAACCTAGTTTGCCAGAGACTCCCCCCACCCTAGCTCAATCTGGCTACCATTACCTGTCTACCATCTGAGAGGATTTTGCATCTATCGCCGAACTTGAAAATGGAGTTGTAACACGGATTGAATTTGCTTTCAGGGTTCTGTACTCCAAAAAAAGTTGCTGAACAAACAAATACCCTATATATATATATATATATATATATATATATATATAAAAGCACACACTACTGCACTCTTAAGGTCAGCTGAATAGTCTCTCCTTGATGCAAGTTCACCTTCGTTAGTCTCTTAATTTTCTTATTACGCTGGAGGCAGAATTGATGCTGACTGGAAAACGCTACTCTGCTAGAAACAATTGCTGGACAAAGGCTGGACGCGCAGTTGATTCAGACTGACAGAGTTCACTTATTACAACTGTCACTGGATGAGGACACTGGAATGTTGTTGCTACGGCAAATACGAGAGAGAGGATTCACTTACTTTTCAGAAAGTCATTTTCTCCCACTTGCCACCAAGCCTCCTTACTTCAATAGAACGATGAACCTTCGTCGTATTTTTGTAGCCAGAAATATCTCCTCGACTCACTGAACAAAACTCCTCTGGAAATGCTGCTGGAGATATTACTCGAAAACGCTCCACTCACAGAGCCAAAAGGAAGTCACAAAAAGGGGCTATTACCATTACTAAGATTTTCCCAACTCTGACTGAAGTAACCTGAGGGAAAAGACGGAACACCAAGCGAACACCGCCACTCCACAGGGTATGACGGTTGAAGTGCGCCGCGTATTGGCAGCGCGTGCACTACATCAAAAATGAAACACTGCACCGTGGCCAGAGAGAAAACTAAGGAAAAGATGACCCCACCAGCGGCCATCTTGGAGGAGGGGGGGGGGAAACTAAAGGAGTAGCCTAAACTAATAATAAGCGTAGGAAAGGGGAGAGCGATCTTGCAGACATGCATCTCCGCCTCCTTCTTCCCAGCCTAGCCTGACTACAGTGTTGTAGTTGCAATCGGGGGAATCTAACCCTCTCAACTCCAAACCTGACAGTACCTCCCACCAAAACCCCCCTCCTCCCCTCCTTGGGTTTAGTGGGATAAGCGTGATGGAACTCTCGAAGCAAACGTGGTGCATGGATATTGGATGATGGCTCCCATGATCTTTCTTCAGGACCATAACCCTTCCAGTCCAGTAAGTAGAACATTTTCCCTCTTTGTAGCCTAGAATCTAAGATTCTCTTCACCTCAAATTCCTCACTACCCTGTACTAGGATTGATGAAGGAGACTTCCTAAGTCTACAACCCTCTGGACTACGTTGGAGCAGGGAGTCATGAAAAACAGGATGAATCTTCAACCTTGGAGGAAGTCTAACCTTTACACTGACGGGATTCACCATTCGGTCTACGCGAAAGGGGCCCACGAACCTTCGCTGAAACTTTCGGTTCCCCTTCAGGCGTAAATTTCGAGTGGAAACCCAGACCAGATCTCCCTTCTCATATACTGGATTTGGACACCTCTTCTTGTCTGCCTCCTTCTTAAAGGAACTCTTTGCCTTAGATACATTTCTGGAAGCTGATTGATAAGCCAAGTGTAATTCTTGTACTACCGTTTCTACTGCTGGAACATTACTGATTTCTTTATCTACCAGGGTGTTTGGATGCCTACCAGAATTCAAATAAAATGGGGAGTAACCGGTAGAAGCATGCTCAGCATTGTTGTAAGTGAACTCGGCTGCCCAAACCAAGTCTGGCCATTCTCCTTCCTGATCCAAGTTCTTATGGCAGGGTGGTTTTAGCAGCATAGCGTGTCCCTCACTCCGCCGCCAAAATTCCCAATTAATGCCTGAGTGTGTTGCAAAAGTTCACAGCACCTCTCCCACGTAGTCGCAGTCCATTAGTCGTGGCAGGCAAAAATACAGGAAAGCGGCGTGTCCTGATGTTACCGCAGAATTCTGCAGTCATACAAAGAATTGCCACCAAAGCACGCAGGACTCCTTATGGGGTGGGTGTTCCATGGGGCGTTCGTGGCAGCACCCCTAAACATATGCACCAACCTCCTCGAAATTGCAAGGAGAAGAACACCACGGGACTCCAGAGAGGCTGCTTGGCAACCATTTATTTCAGCATTAGTGCATGACGCGTTTCGTTTTGTTAAAAAAACTTTTTCAAATGCTGCCGGGAATCGAACATCAATGGTTCTCCCACTCTGCCTTTTAAAGCCAGGTACCTTGCTACGATTGTACGAGGCAACAGAGGTGATTGAAGCACTCGGGCAGCAAAAAACCAGAAGTGGATTCTCGCAGAGCATACACACCAAAGCGTAAGTACTGTCCCAAGTGGGCGGTGTCTGCTCCTGTCTCATCAATGCTCACCAAGTTCTTATGGCAGGGCGGTTTTAGCAGCATAGCGTGTCCCTCACTCCGCCGCCAAAATTCCCAATTAATGCCTGAGTGTGTTGCAAAAGTTAACAGCACCTCTCCCACGTAGTCGCAGTCCATTAGTCGTGGCAGGCAAAAATACAGGAAAGCGGCGTGTCCTAATGTTACCGCAGAATTCTGCAGTCATACAAAGAATTGCCACCAAAGAACGCAGGACTCCTTGTGGGGTGGGTGTTCCATGGGGCGTTCGTGGCAGCACCCCTAAACATAAGCACCATCCTCCTCGAAGTTGCAAGGAGAAGAACACCACGGGACTCCAGAGAGGCTGCTTGGAAACCATTTATTTCGGCATTAGTGCATGAAGCGTTTCGTTTTGTTAAAAAAACTTTTTCAAATGCTGCCGGGAATCGAACATCAGTAGTTCTCCCACTCTGCATTTTAAAGCCAGGTACCTTGCTACGATTGGACAAGGCAACACAGGTGATTGCAGCACTGGGGCAGCAAAAAAAACAAAAGTGGATTCTCGCAGAGCATACACACCAAAGTGTAAGTACTGTCCCAAGTGGGCGGTGTCTGCTCCTGTCTCATCAATGCTCACCAAGTTCTTATAACAGGGCAGTTTTAGCAGCATAGCGTGTCCCTCACTCCGCCGCCAAAATTCCCAATTAATGCCTGAGTGTGTTGCAAAAGTTCACAGCACCTCTCCCACGTAGTCGCAGTCCATTAGACATGGCAGGCAAAAATACAGGAAAGTGGCGTGTCCTGACGTTACCGCAGAATTCTGCAGTCATACAAAGAATTGTCACCAAAGCACGCAGGACTCCTTGTGGGGTGGGTGTTCCATGGGGCGTTCGTGGCAGCACCCCTAAACATAAGCACCAACCTCCTTGAAATTGCAAGGAGAAGAACACCACGGGACTCCAGAGAGGCTGCTTGGCAACCATTTATTTCGGCATTAGTGCATGACGCGTTTCGTTTTGTAAAAAAAACTTTTTCAAATGCTGCCGGGAATCGAACATCAGTAGTTCTCCCGCTCTGCCTTTTAAAGCCAGGTACCTTGCTACGATTGGACAAGGCAACACAGGTGATTGAAGCACTGGGGCAGCAAAAAACCAGAAGTGGATTCTCGCAGAGCATACACACCAAAGCGTAAGTACTGTCCCAAGTGGGCGTCGTCTGCTCCTGTCTCATCAATGCTCACCAAGTTCTTATGGCAGGGCGGTTTTAGCAGCATAGCGTGTCCCTCACTCCGCTACCAAAATTCCCAATTAATGCCTGAGTGTGTTGCAAAAGTTCACAGCACCTCTCCCACGTAGTCGCAGTCCTTTAGTTGTGGCAGGAAAAAATACAGGAAAGCGGCGTGTCCTGACGTTACCGCAGAATTCTGCAGTCATACAAAGAATTGCCACCAAAGCACGCAGGACTCCTTGTGGGGTGGGTGTTCCATGGGGCGTTCGTGGCAGCACCCCTAAACATAAGCACCAACCTCCTTGAAGTTGCAAGGAGAAGAACACCACGGGACTCCAGAGAGGCTGCTTGGAAACCATTTATTTCGGCATTAGTGCATGACGCGTTTCGTTTTGTTAAAAAAACTTTTTCAAATGCTGCCGGGAATCGAACATCAGTGGTTCTCCCGCTCTGCCTTTTAAAGCCAGGTACCTTGCTACGATTGGACAAGGCAACACAGGTGATTGAAGCACTGGGGCAGCAAAAAACCAGAAGTGGATTCTCGCAGAGCATACACACCAAAGCGTAAGTACTGTCCCAAGTGGGCGGTGTCTGCTCCTGTCTCATCAATGCTCACCAAGTTCTTATGGCAGGGCGGTTTTAGCAGCATAGCCTGTCCCTCACTCCACCGCCAAAATTCCCAATTAATGCCTGAGTGTGTTGCAAAAGTTCACAGCACCTCTCCCACATAGTCGCAGTCCATTAGTCGTGGCAGGCAAAAATACAGGAAAGCGGCGTGTCCTGACGTTACCGCAGAATTCTGCAGTCATACAAAGAATTGCCACCAAAGCACCTAGGACTCCTTGTGGGTTGGGTGTTCCATGGAGCATTCGTGGCAGCACCCCTAAACATAAGCACCAACCTCCTCGAAGTTGCAAGGAGAAGAACATCACGGGACTCCAGAGAGGCTGCTTGGAAACCATTTATTGCGGCATTAGTGCATGACGCGTTTCGTTTTGATAAAAAAACTTTTTCAAATGCTGCCGGGAATCGAACATCAGTAGTTCTCCCGCTCTGCCTTTTAAAGCCAGGTACCTTGCTACGATTGGACAAGCCAACACAGGTGATTGAAGCACTGGGGTAACAAAAAAACAGAAGTGGATTCTCGCAGAGCATACACACCAAAGCGTAAGTACTGTCCCAAGTGGGCAGTGTCTGCTCCTGTCTCATCAATGCTCACCAAGTTCTTATGGCAGGGCCGTTTTAGCAGCATAGCGTGTCCCTCACTCCGCCGCCAAAATTCCCAATTAATGCCTGAGTGTGTTGCAAAAGTTCACAGCACCTCTCCCACGTAGTCGCAGTCCATTAGTCGTGGCAGGCAAAAATACAGGAAAGCGGCGTGTCCTGACGTTACCGCAGAATTCTGCAGTCATACAAAGAATTGCCACCAAAGCACGCAGGACTCCTTGTGGGGTGGGTGTTCCATGGGGCGTTCGTGGCAGCACCCCTAAACATATGCACCAACCTCCTCGAAATCGCAAGGAGAAGAACACCATGGGACTCCAGAGAAGCTGCTTGGCAACCATTTATTTCAGCATTAGTGCATGACGCGTTTCGTTTTGTTAAAAAAACTTTTTCAAATGCTGCCGGGAATCGAATATCAATAGTTCTCCCGCTCTGCCTTTTAAAGCCAGGTACCTTGCTACGATTGTACGAGGCAACAGAGGTGATTGAAGCACTGGGGCAGCAAAAAACCAGAAGTGGATTCTCGCAGAGCATACACACCAAAGCGTAAGTACTGTCCCAAGTGGGCGGTGTCTGCTCCTGTCTCATCAATGCTCACCAAGTTCTTATGGCAGGGCGGTTTTAGCAGCATAGCGTGTCCCTCACTCCGCCGCCAAAATTCCCAATTAATGCCTGAGTGTGTTGCAAAAGTTAACAGCACCTCTCCCACGTAGCCGCAGTCCATTAGTCGTGGCAGGCAAAAATACAGGAAAGTGGCGTGTCCTAATGTTACCGCAGAATTCTGCAGTCATACAAAGAATTGCCACCAAAGAACGCAGGACTCCTTGTGGGGTGGGTGTTCCATGGGGCGTTCGTGGCAGCACCCCTAAACATAAGCACCAACCTCCTCGAAGTTGCAAGGAGAAGAACACCACGGGACTCCAGAGAGGCTGCTTGGAAACCATTTATTTCGGCATTAGTGCATGAAGCGTTTCGTTTTGTTAAAAAAACGTTTTCAAATGCTGCCGGGAATCGAACATCAGTAGTTCTCCCACTCTGCCTTTTAAAGCCAGGTACCTTGCTACGATTGGACAAGGCAACACAGGTGATTGAAGCACTGGGGCAGCAAAAAAAACAAAAGTGGATTCTCGCAGAGCATACACACCAAAGTGTAAGTACTGTCCCAAGTGGGCGGTGTCTGCTCCTGTCTCATCAATGCTCACCAAGTTCTTATAACAGGGCAGTTTTAGCAGCATAGCGTGTCCCTCACTCCGCCGCCAAAATTCCCAATTAATGCCTGAGTGTGTTGCAAAAGTTCACAGCACCTCTCCCACGTAGTCGCAGTCCATTAGTCGTGGCAGGCAAAAATACAGGAAAGCGGCGTGTCCTGACGTTACCGCAGAATTCTGCAGTCATACAAAGAATTGCCACCAAAGCACGCAGGACTCCTTGTGGGGTGGGTGTTCCATGGGGCGTTCGTGGCAGCACCCCTAAACATAAGCACCAACCTCCTCGAAGTTGCAAGAAGAAGAACACCACGGGACTCCAGAGAGGCTGCTTGGAAACCATTTATTTCGGCATTAGTGCATGACGCGTTTCGTTTTGTAAAAAAAACTTTTTCAAATGCTGCCGGGAATCTAACATCAGTAGTTCTCCCGCTCTGCCTTTTAAAGCCAGGTACCTTGCTACAATAGGACAAGGCAACACATGTGATTGAAGCACTGGGGCAGCAAAAAACCAGAAGTGGATTCTCGCAGAGCATACACACCAAAGCGTAAGTACTGTCCCAAGTGGGCGGTGTCTGCTCCTGTCTCATCAATGCTCACCAAGTTCTTATGGCAGGGTGGTTTTAGCAGCATAGCGTGTCCCTCACTCCGCCGCCAAAATTCCCAATTAATGCCTGAGTGTGTTGCAAAAGTTCACAGCACCTCTCCCACGTAGTCGCAGTCCATTAGACATGGCAGGCAAAAATACAGGAAAGGGGCGTGTCCTGACGTTACCGCAGAATTCTGCAGTCATACAAAGAATTGTCACCAAAGCACGCAGGACTCCTTGTGGGGTGGGTGTTCCATGGGGCGTTCGTGGCAGCACCCCTAAACATAAGCACCAACCTCCTCGAAATTGCAAGGAGAAGAACACCACGGGACTCCAGAGAGGCTGCTTGGCAACCATTTATTTCGGCATTAGTGCATGACGCGTTTCGTTTTGTAAAAAAAACTTTTTCAAATGCTGCCGGGAATCGAACATCAGTAGTTCTCCCGCTCTGCCTTTTAAAGCCAGGTACCTTGCTACGATTGGACAAGGCAACACAGGTGATTGAAGCACTGGGGCAGCAAAAAACCAGAAGTGGATTCTCGCAGAGCATACACACCAAAGCGTAAGTACTGTCCCAAGTGGGCGTCGTCTGCTCCTGTCTCATCAATGCTCACCAAGTTCTTATGGCAGGGCGGTTTTAGCAGCATAGCGTGTCCCTCACTCCGCCACCAAAATTCCCAATTAATGCCTGAGTGTGTTGCAAAAGTTCACAGCACCTCTCCCACGTAGTCGCAGTCCTTTAGTTGTGGCAGGAAAAAATACAGGAAAGCGGCGTGTCCTGACGTTACCGCAGAATTCTGCAGTCATACAAAGAATTGCCACCAAAGCACACAGGACTCCTTGTGGGGTGGGTGTTCCATGGGGCGTTCGTGGCAGCACCCCTAAACATAAGCACCAACCTCCTTGAAGTTGCAAGGAGAAGAACACCACGGGACTCCAGAGAGGCTGCTTGGAAACCATTTATTTCGGCATTAGTGCATGACGCGTTTCGTTTTGTTAAAAAAACTTTTTCAAATGCTGCCGGGAATCGAACATCAGTGGTTCTCCCGCTCTGCCTTTTAAAGCCAGGTACCTTGCTACGATTGGACAAGGCAACACAGGTGATTGAAGCACTGGGGCAGCAAAAAACCAGAAGTGGATTCTCGCAGAGCATACACACCAAAGCGTAAGTACTGTCCCAAGTGGGCGGTGTCTGCTCCTGTCTCATCAATGCTCACCAAGTTCTTATGGCAGGGCGGTTTTAGCAGCATAGCCTGTCCCTCACTCCGCCGCCAAAATTCCCAATTAATGCCTGAGTGTGTTGCAAAAGTTCACAGCACCTCTCCCACATAGTCGCAGTCCATTAGTCGTGGCAGGCAAAAATACAGGAAAGCGGCGTGTCCTGACTTTACAGCAGAATTCTGCAGTCATACAAAGAATTGCCACCAAAGCACCTAGGACTCCTTGTGGGTTGGGTGTTCCATGGAGCATTCGTGGCAGCACCCCTAAACATAAGCACCAACCTCCTCGAAGTTGCAAGGAGAAGAACACCACGGGACTCCAGAGAGGCTGCTTGGAAACCATTTATTGCGGCATTAGTGCATGACGCGTTTCGTTTTGATAAAAAAACTTTTTCAAATGCTGCCGGGAATCGAACATCAGTAGTTCTCCCGCTCTGCCTTTTAAAGCCAGGTACCTTGCTACGATTGGACAAGCCAACACAGGTGATTGAAGCACTGGGGTAGCAAAAAAACAGAAGTGGATTCTCGCAGAGCATACACACCAAAGCGTAAGTACTGTCCCAAGTGGGCAGTGTCTGCTCCTGTCTCATCAATGCTCACCAAGTTCTTATGGCAGGGCCGTTTTAGCAGCATAGCGTGTCCCTCACTCCGCCGCCAAAATTCCCAATTAATGCCTGAGTGTGTTGCAAAAGTTCACAGCACCTCTCCCACGTAGTCGCAGTCCATTAGTCGTGGCAGGCAAAAATACAGGAAAGCGGCGTGTCCTGACGTTACCGCAGAATTCTGCAGTCATACAAAGAATTGCCACCAAAGCACGCAGGACTCCTTGTGGGGTGGGTGTTCCATGGGGCGTTCGTGGCAGCACCCCTAAACATATGCACCAACCTCCTCGAAATCGCAAGGAGAAGAACACCATGGGACTCCAGAGAAGCTGCTTGGCAACCATGTATTTCAGCATTAGTGCATGACGCGTTTCGTTTTGTTAAAAAAACTTTTTCAAATGCTGCCGGGAATCGAATATCAATAGTTCTCCCGCTCTGCCTTTTAAAGCCAGGTACCTTGCTACGATTGTACGAGGCAACAGAGGTGATTGAAGCACTGGGGCAGCAAAAAACCAGAAGTGGATTCTCGCAGAGCATACACACCAAAGCGTAAGTACTGTCCCAAGTGGGCGGTGTCTGCTCCTGTCTCATCAATGCTCACCAAGTTCTTATGGCAGGGCGGTTTTAGCAGCATAGCGTGTCCCTCACTCCGCCGCCAAAATTCCCAATTAATGCCTGAGTGTGTTGCAAAAGTTAACAGCACCTCTCCCACGTAGCCGCAGTCCATTAGTCGTGGCAGGCAAAAATACAGGAAAGTGGCGTGTCCTAATGTTACCGCAGAATTCTGCAGTCATACAAAGAATTGCCACCAAAGAACGCAGGACTCCTTGTGGGGTGGGTGTTCCATGGGGCGTTCGTGGCAGCACCCCTAAACATAAGCACCAACCTCCTCGAAGTTGCAAGGAGAAGAACACCACGGGACTCCAGAGAGGCTGCTTGGAAACCATTTATTTCGGCATTAGTGCATGAAGCGTTTCGTTTTGTTAAAAAAACTTTTTCAAATGCTGCCGGGAATCGAACATCAGTAGTTCTCCCACTCTGCCTTTTAAAGCCAGGTACCTTGCTACGATTGGACAAGGCAACACAGGTGATTGAAGCACTGGGGCAGCAAAAAAAACAAAAGTGGATTCTCGCAGAGCATACACACCAAAGTGTAAGTACTGTCCCAAGTGGGCGGTGTCTGCTCCTGTCTCATCAATGCTCACCAAGTTCTTATAACAGGGCAGTTTTAGCAGCATAGCGTGTCCCTCACTCCGCCGCCAAAATTCCCAATTAATGCCTGAGTGTGTTGCAAAAGTTCACAGCACCTCTCCCACGTAGTCGCAGTCCATTAGTCGTGGCAGGCAAAAATACAGGAAAGCGGCGTGTCCTGACGTTACCGCAGAATTCTGCAGTCATACAAAGAATTGCCACCAAAGCACGCAGGACTCCTTGTGGGGTGGGTGTTCCATGGGGCGTTCGTGGCAGCACCCCTAAACATAAGCACCAACCTCCTCGAAGTTGCAAGAAGAAGAACACCACGGGACTCCAGAGAGGCTGCTTGGAAACCATTTATTTCGGCATTAGTGCATGACGCGTTTCGTTTTGTAAAAAAAACTTTTTCAAATGCTGCCGGGAATCTAACATCAGTAGTTCTCCTGCTCTGCCTTTTAAAGCCAGGTACCTTGCTACAATAGGACAAGGCAACACAGGTGATTGAAGCACTGGGGCAGCAAAAAACCAGAAGTGGATTCTCGCAGAGCATACACACCAAAGCGTAAGTACTGTCCCAAGTGGGCGGTGTCTGCTCCTGTCTCATCAATGCTCACCAAGTTCTTATGGCAGGGCGGTTTTAGCAGCATAGCGTGTCCCTCACTCCGCCGCCAAAATTCCCAATTAAGGCCTGAGTGTGTTGCAAAAGTTCACAGCACCTCTCCCACGTAGTCGCAGTCCATTAGACATGGCAGGCAAAAATACAGGAAAGCGGCGTGTCCTGACGTTACCGCAGAATTCTGCAGTCATACAAAGAATTGCCACCAAAGCACGCAGGACTCCTTGTGGGGTGGGTGTTCCATGGGGCGTTCGTGGCAGCACCCCTAAACATAAGCACCAACCTCCTTGAAGTTGCAAGGAGAAGAACACCACGAGACTCCAGAGAGGCGGCTTGGAAACCATTTATTTCGGCATTAGTGCATGACGCGTTTCGTTTTGTTAAAAAAACTTTTTCAAATGCTGCCGGGAATCGAACATCAGTGGTTCTCCCGCTCTGCCTTTTAAAGCCAGGTACCTTGCTACGATTGGACAAGGCAACACAGGTGATTGTAGCACTGGGGCAGCAAAAAAACAGAAGTGGATTCTCGCAGAGCATACACACCAAAGCGTAAGTACTGTCCCAAGTGGGCGGTGTCTGCTCCTGTCTCATCAATGCTCACCAAGTTCTTATGGCCGGGCGGTTTTAGCAGCATAGCGTGTCCCTCACTCCGCCGCCAAAATTCCCAATTAATGCCTGAGTGTGTTGCAAAAGTTAACAGCACCTCTCCCACGTAGTCGCAGTCCATTAGTCGTGGCAGGCAAAAATACAGGAAAGTGGCGTGTCCTAATGTTACCGCAGAATTCTGCAGTCATACAAAGAATTGCCACCAAAGAACGCAGGACTCCTTGCGGGGTGGGTGTTCCATGGGGCGTTCGTGGCAGCACCCCTAAACATAAGCACCAACCTCCTCGAAGTTGCAAGGAGAAGAACACCACGGGACTCCAGAGAGGCTGCTTGGAAACCATTTATTTCGGCATTAGTGCATGAAGCGTTTAGTTTTGTTAAAAAAACTTTTTCAAATGCTGCCGGGAATCGAACATCAGTAGTTTTCCCACTCTGCCTTTTAAAGCCACGTACCTTGCTACGATTGGACAAGGCAACACAGGTGATTGAAGCACTGGGGCAGCAAAAAAAACAAAAGTGGATTCTCGCAGAGCATACACACCAAAGTGTAAGTACTGTCCCAAGTGGGCGGTGTCTGCTCCTGTCTCATCAATGCTCACCAAGTTCTTATAACAGGGCAGTTTTAGCAGCATAGCGTGTCCCTCACTCCGCCGCCAAAATTCCCAATTAATGCCTGAGTGTGTTGCAAAAGTTCACAGCACCTCTCCCACGTAGTCGCAGTCCATTAGTCGTGGCAGGCAAAAATACAGGAAAGCGGCGTGTCCTGACGTTACCGCAGAATTCTGCAGTCATACAAAGAATTGCCACCAAAGCACGCAGGACTCCTTGTGGGGTGGGTGTTCCATGGGGCGTTCGTGGCAGCACCCCTAAACATAAGCACCAACCTCCTCGAAGTTGCAAGAAGAAGAACACCACGGGACTCCAGAGAGGCTGCTTGGAAACCATTTATTTCGGCATTAGTGCATGACGCGTTTCGTTTTGTAAAAAAAACTTTTTCAAATGCTGCCGGGAATCTAACATCAGTAGTTCTCCCGCTCTGCCTTTTAAAGCCAGGTACCTTGCTACAATAGGACAAGGCAACACATGTGATTGAAGCACTGGGGCAGCAAAAAACCAGAAGTGGATTCTCGCAGAGCATACACACCAAAGCGTAAGTACTGTCCCAAGTGGGCGGTGTCTGCTCCTGTCTCATCAATGCTCACCAAGTTCTTATGGCAGGGTGGTTTTAGCAGCATAGCGTGTCCCTCACTCCGCCGCCAAAATTCCCAATTAATGCCTGAGTGTGTTGCAAAAGTTCACAGCACCTCTCCCACGTAGTCGCAGTCCATTAGACATGGCAGGCAAAAATACAGGAAAGGGGCGTGTCCTGACGTTACCGCAGAATTCTGCAGTCATACAAAGAATTGTCACCAAAGCACGCAGGACTCCTTGTGGGGTGGGTGTTCCATGGGGCGTTCGTGGCAGCACCCCTAAACATAAGCACCAACCTCCTCGAAATTGCAAGGAGAAGAACACCACGGGACTCCAGAGAGGCTGCTTGGCAACCATTTATTTCGGCATTAGTGCATGACGCGTTTCGTTTTGTAAAAAAAACTTTTTCAAATGCTGCCGGGAATCGAACATCAGTAGTTCTCCCGCTCTGCCTTTTAAAGCCAGGTACCTTGCTACGATTGGACAAGGCAACACAGGTGATTGAAGCACTGGGGCAGCAAAAAACCAGAAGTGGATTCTCGCAGAGCATACACACCAAAGCGTAAGTACTGTCCCAAGTGGGCGGTGTCTGCTCCTGTCTCATCAATGCTCACCAAGTTCTTATGGCAGGGCCGTTTTAGCAGCATAGCGTGTCCCTCACTCCACCGCCAAAATTCCCAATTAATGCCTGAGTGTGTTGCAAAAGTTCACAGCACCTCTCCCACGTAGTCGCAGTCCATTAGACATGGCAGGCAAAAATACAGGAAAGCGGCGTGTCCTGACGTTACCGCAGAATTCTGCAGTCATACAAAGAATTGTCACCAAAGCACGCAGGACTCCTTGTGGGGTGGGTGTTCCATGGGGCGTTCGTGGCAGCACCCCTAAACATAAGCACCAACCTCCTCGAAATTGCAAGGAGAAGAACACCACGGGACTCCAGAGAGGCTGCTTGGCAACCATTTATTTCGGCATTAGTGCATGACGCGTTTCGTTTTGTTAAAAAAACTTTTTCAAATGCTGCCGGGAATCGAACATCAGTAGTTCTCCCGCTCTGCCTTTTAAAGCCAGGTACCTTGCTACGATTGGACAAGGCAACACAGGTGATTGAAGCACTGGGTCAGCAAAAAAACAGAAGTGGATTCTCGCAGAGCATACACACCAAAGCGTAAGTACTGTCCCAAGTGGGCGGTGTCTGCTCCTGTCTCATCAATGCTCACCAAGTTCTTATGGCAGGGCGGTTTTAGCAGCATAGCCTGTCCCTCACTCCGCCGCCAAAATTCCCAATTAATGCCTGAGTGTGTTGCAAAAGTTCACAGCACCTCTCCCACATAGTCGCAGTCCATTAGTCGTGGCAGGCAAAAATACAGGAAAGCGGCGTGTCCTGACGTTACCGCAGAATTCTGCAGTCATACAAAGAATTGCCACCAAAGCACCTAGGACTCCTTGTGGGTTGGGTGTTCCATGGAGCATTCGTGGCAGCACCCCTAAACATAAGCACCAACCTCCTCGAAGTTGCAAGGAGAAGAACACCACGGGACTCCAGAGAGGCTGCTTGGAAACCATTTATTGCGGCATTAGTGCATGACGCGTTTTGTTTTGATAAAAAAACTTTTTCAAATGCTGCCGGGAATCGAACATCAGTAGTTCTCCCGCTCTGCCTTTTAAAGCCAGGTACCTTGCTACGATTGGACAAGGCAACACAGGTGATTGAAGCACTGGGGTAGCAAAAAAACAGAAGTGGATTCTCGCAGAGCATACACACCAAAGCGTAAGTACTGTCCCAAGTGGGCAGTGTCTGCTCCTGTCTCATCAATGCTCACCAAGTTCTTATGGCAGGGCGGTTTTAGCAGCATAGCGTGTCCCTCACTCCACCGCCAAAATTCCCAATTAATGCCTGAGTGTGTTGCAAAAGTTCACAGCACCTCTCCCACGTAGTCGCAGTCCATTAGTCGTGGCAGGCAAAAATACAGGAAAGCGGCGTGTCCTGACGTTACCGCAGAATTCTGCAGTCATACAAAGAATTGCCACCAAAGCACGCAGGACTCCTTGTGGGGTGGGTGTTCCATGGGGCGTTCGTGACAGCACCCCTAAACATATGCACCAACCTCCTCGAAAGCGCAAGGAGAAGAACACCATGGGACTCCAGAGAAGCTGCTTGGCAACCATTTATTTCAGCATTAGTGCATGACGCGTTTCGTTTTGTTAAAAAAACTTTTTCAAATGCTGCCGGGAATCGAATATCAATAGTTCTCCCGCTCTGCCTTTTAAAGCCAGGTACCTTGCTACGATTGTACGAGGCAACAGAGGTGATTGAAGCACTGGGGCAGCAAAAAACCAGAAGTGGATTCTCGCAGAGCATACACACCAAAGCGTAAGTACTGTCCCAAGTGGGCGGTGTCTGCTCCTGTCTCATCAATGCTCACCAAGTTCTTATAACAGGGCAGTTTTAGCAGCATAGCGTGTCCCTCACTCCGCCGCCAAAATTCCCAATTAATGCCTGAGTGTGTTGCAAAAGTTCACAGCACCTCTCCCACGTAGTCGCAGTCCATTAGTCGTGGCAGGCAAAAATACAGGAAAGCGGCGTGTCCTGACGTTACCGCAGAATTCTGCAGTCATACAAAGAATTGCCACCAAAGCACGCAGGACTCCTTGTGGGGTGGGTGTTCCATGGGGCGTTCGTGGCAGCACCCCTAAACATAAGCACCAACCTCCTCGAAGTTGCAAGAAGAAGAACACCACGGGACTCCAGAGAGGCTGCTTGGAAACCATTTATTTCGGCATTAGTGCATGACGCGTTTCGTTTTGTAAAAAAAACTTTTTCAAATGCTGCCGGGAATCTAACATCAGTAGTTCTCCCGCTCTGCCTTTTAAAGCCAGGTACCTTGCTACAATAGGACAAGGCAACACAGTTGATTGAAGCACTGGGGCAGCAAAAAACCAGAAGTGGATTCTCGCAGAGCATACACACCAAAGCGTAAGTACTGTCCCAAGTGGGCGGTGTCTGCTCCTGTCTCATCAATGCTCACCAAGTTCTTATGGCAGGGCGGTTTTAGCAGCATAGCGTGTCCCTCACTCCGCCGCCAAAATTCCCAACTAATGCCTGAGTGTGTTGCAAAAGTTCACAGCACCTCTCCCACGTAGTCGCAGTCCATTAGACATGGCAGGCAAAAATACAGGAAAGCGGCGTGTCCTGACGTTACCGCAGAACTCTGCAGTCATACAAAGAATTGTCACCAAAGCACGCAGGACTCCTTGTGGGGTGGGTGTTCCATGGGGCGTTCGTGGCAGCACCCCTAAACATAAGCACCAACCTCCTCGAAATTGCAAGGAGAAGAACACCACGGGACTCCAGAGAGGCTGCTTGGCAACCATTTAATTCGGCATTAGTGCATGACGCGTTTCGTTTTGTTAAAAAAACTTTTTCAAATGCTGCCGGGAATCGAACATCAGTAGTTCTCCCGCTCTGCCTTTTAAAGCCAGGTACCTTGCCACGATTGGACAAGGCAACACAGGTGATTGAAGCACTGGGTCAGCAAAAAAACAGAAGTGGATTCTCGCAGAGCATACACACCAAAGCGTAAGTACTGTCCCAAGTGGGCGTCGTCTGCTCCTGTCTCATCAATGCTCACCAAGTTCTTATGGCAGGGCGGTTTTAGCAGCATAGCGTTTCCCTCACTCCGCCGCCAAAATTCCCAATTAATGCCTGAGTGTGTTGCAAAAGTTCACAGCACCTCTCCCACGTAGTCGCAGTCCTTTAGTCGTGGCAGGAAAAAATACAGGAAAGCGGCGTGTCCTGACGTTACCGCAGAATTCTGCAGTCATACAAAGAATTGCCACCAAAGCACGCAGGACTCCTTGTGGGGTGGGTGTTCCATGGGGCGTTCGTGGCAGCACCCCTAAACATAAGCACCAACCTCCTTGAAGTTGCAAGGAGAAGAACACCACGAGACTCCAGAGAGGCGGCTTGGAAACCATTTATTTCGGCATTAGTGCATGACGCGTTTCGTTTTGTTAAAAAAACTTTTTCAAATGCTGCCGGGAATCGAACATCAGTGGTTCTCCCGCTCTGCCTTTTAAAGCCAGGTACCTTGCTACGATTGGACAAGGCAACACAGGTGATTGTAGCACTGGGGCAGCAAAAAAACAGAAGTGGATTCTCGCAGAGCATACACACCAAAGCGTAAGTACTGTCCCAAGTGGGCGGTGTCTGCTCCTGTCTCATCAATGCTCACCAAGTTCTTATAACAGGGCAGTTTTAGCAGCATAGCGTGTCCCTCACTCCGCCGCCAAAATTCCCAATTAATGCCTGAGTGTGTTGCAAAAGTTCACAGCACCTCTCCCACGTAGTCGCAGTCCATTAGTCGTGGCAGGCAAAAATACAGGAAAGCGGCGTGTCCTGACGTTACCGCAGAATTCTGCAGTCATACAAAGAATTGCCACCAAAGCACGCAGGACTCCTTGTGGGGTGGGTGTTCCATGGGGCGTTTGTGGCAGCACCCCTAAACATAAGCACCAACCTCCTCGAAGTTGCAAGAAGAAGAACACCACGGGACTCCAGAGAGGCTGCTTGGAAACCATTTATTTCGGCATTAGTGCATGACGCGTTTCGTTTTGTAAAAAAAACTTTTTCAAATGCTGCCGGGAATCTAACATCAGTAGTTCTCCCGCTCTGCCTTTTAAAGCCAGGTACCTTGCTACAATAGGACAAGGCAACACAGGTGATTGTAGCACTGGGGCAGCAAAAAACCAGAAGTGGATTCTCGCAGAGCATACACACCAAAGCGTAAGTACTGTCCCAAGTGGGCGGTGTCTGCTCCTGTCTCATCAATGCTCACCAAGTTCTTATGGCAGGGCGGTTTTAGCAGCATAGCGTGTCCCTCACTCCGCCGCCAAAATTCCCAATTAATGCCTGAGTGTGTTGCAAAAGTTCACAGCACCTCTCCCACGTAGTCGCAGTCCATTAGACATGGCAGGCAAAAATACAGGAAAGCGGCGTGTCCTGACGTTACCGCAGAATTCTGCAGTCATACAAAGAATTGTCACCAAAGCACGCAGGACTCCTTGTGGGGTGGGTGTTCCATGGGGCGTTCGTGGCAGCACCCCTAAACATAAGCACCAACCTCCTCGAAATTGCAAGGAGAAGAACACCACGGGACTCCAGAGAGGCTGCTTGGCAACCATTTATTTCGGCATTAGTGCATGACGCGTTTCGTTTTGTTAAAAAAACTTTTTCAAATGCTGCCGGGAATCGAACATCAGTAGTTCTCCCGCTCTGCCTTTTAAAGCCAGGTACCTTGCTACGATTGGACAAGGCAACACAGGTGATTGAAGCACTGGGTCAGCAAAAAAACAGAAGTGGATTCTCGCAGAGCATACACACCAAAGCGTAAGTACTGTCCCAAGTGGGCGTCGTCTGCTCCTGTCTCATCAATGCTCACCAAGTTCTTATGGCAGGGCGGTTTTAGCAGTATAGCGTGTCCCTCACTCCACCGCCAAAATTCCCAATTAATGCCTGAGTGTGTTGCAAAAGTTCACAGCACCTCTCCCACGTAGTCGCAGTCCTTTAGTCGTGGCAGGAAAAAATACAGGAAAGCGGCGTGTCCTGACGTTACCGCAGAATTCTGCAGTCATACAAAGAATTGCCACCAAAGCACGCAGGACTCCTTGTGGGGTGGGTGTTCCATGGGGCGTTCGTGGCAGCACCCCTAAACATAAGCACCAACCTCCTTGAAGTTGCAAGGAGAAGAACACCACGAGACTCCAGAGAGGCGGCTTGGAAACCATTTATTTCGGCATTAGTGCATGACGCGTTTCGTTTTGTTAAAAAAACTTTTTCAAATGCTGCCGGGAATCGAACATCAGTGGTTCTCCCGCTCTGCCTTTTAAAGCCAGGTACCTTGCTACGATTGGACAAGGCAACACAGGTGATTGTAGCACTGGGGCAGCAAAAAAACAGAAGTGGATTCTCGCAGAGCATACACACCAAAGCGTAAGTACTGTCCCAAGTGGGCGGTGTCTGCTCCTGTCTCATCAATGCTCACCAAGTTCTTATAACAGGGCAGTTTTAGCAGCATAGCGTGTCCCTCACTCCGCCGCCAAAATTCCCAATTAATGCCTGAGTGTGTTGCAAAAGTTCACAGCACCTCTCCCACGTAGTCGCAGTCCATTAGTCGTGGCAGGCAAAAATACAGGAAAGCGGCGTGTCCTGACGTTACCGCAGAATTCTGCAGTCATACAAAGAATTGCCACCAAAGCACGCAGGACTCCTTGTGGGGTGGGTGTTCCATGGGGCGTTCGTGGCAGCACCCCTAAACATAAGCACCAACCTCCTCGAAGTTGCAAGAAGAAGAACACCACGGGACTCCAGAGAGGCTGCTTGGAAACCATTTATTTCGGCATTAGTGCATGACGCGTTTCGTTTTGTTAAAAAAACTTTTTCAAATGCTGCCGGGAATCGAACATCAGTGGTTCTCCCGCTCTGCCTTTTAAAGCCAGGTACCTTGCTACGATTGGACAAGGCAACACAGGTGATTGTAGCACTGGGGCAGCAAAAAAACAGAAGTGGATTCTCGCAGAGCATACACACCAAAGCGTAAGTACTGTCCCAAGTGGGCGGTGTCTGCTCCTGTCTCATCAATGCTCACCAAGTTCTTATGGCAGGGCGGTTTTAGCAGCATAGCGTTTCCCTCACTCCGCCGCCAAAATTCCCAATTAATGCCTGAGTGTGTTGCAAAAGTTCACAGCACCTCTCCCACATAGTCGCAGTCCATTAGTCGTGGCAGGCAAAAATACAGGAAAGTGGCGTGTCCTGACGTTACCGCAGAATTCTGCAGTCATACAAAGAATTGCCACCAAAGCACCTAGGACTCCTTGTGGGTTGGGTGTTCCATGGGGCGTTCGTGGCAGCACCCCTAAACATAAGCACCAACCTCCTCGTAGTTGCAAGGAGAAGAACACCACAGGACTCCAGAGAGGCTGCTTGGAAACCTTTTTTTTCGGCATTAGTGCATGACGCATTTCGTTTTGTTAAAAAAACTTTTTCAAATGCTGCCGGGAATCGAACATCAGTAGTTCTCCCGCTCTGCCTTTTAAAGCCAGGTACCTTGCTACAATTGGACAAGGCAACACAGGTGATTGAAGCACTGGGGCAGCAAAAAACCAGAAGTGGATTCTCGCAGAGCATACACACCAAAGCGTAAGTACTGTCCCAAGTGGGCGGTGTCTGCTCCTGTCTCATCAATGCTCACCAAGTTCTTATGGCAGGGTGGTTTTAGCAGCATAGCGTGTCCCTCACTCCGCCGCCAAAATTCCCAATCAATGCCTGAGTGTGTTGCAAAAGTTCACAGCACCTCTCCCACGTAGTCGCAGTCCATTAGTCGTGGCAGGCAAAAATACAGGAAAGCGGCGTGTCCTGACGTTACTGCAGAATTCTGCAGTCATACAAAGAATTGCCACCAAAGCACGCAGGACTCCTTGTGGGGTGGGTGTTCCATGGGGCGTTCGTGGCAGCACCCCTAAACATAAGCACCAACCTCCTCGAAGTTGCAAGGAGAAGAACACCACGGGACTCCAGAGAGGCTGTTTGGAAACCATTTATTGCGGCATTAGTGCATGACGCGTTTCGTTTTGTTAAAAAAACTTTTTATATATATTTCCTGTGGTAATTTTTGCTGCCGAGTGCCCTCCCGAAGCTCCAGGGCATTTGTTTGAACAAAAGTATCCACACGGCGGTCCAGTCATGGGGAGGTGCACCATCCCAAGTAAAGGCAACAGAGAGGCTGTGATGGGAAACCATTCCTTGACTGTTCAGCGCAGCGATCCAAAAAACTAAAAAACTTTTCTCTGCATTCAAAGTCCTACTAAGCAAAAGACATGCATTTTAATATTAATTACCAACAGGAGCCAACTAGAACTTCTTGTCCCAACATGCCACTAAACTGCACTATGCAAAGCCTATTAAGGAAAACAAATGATGAGACATGTGGAAATAAACATAAAAGAGAGCCTTTCGTATGGTAATTTTTGCAAGCCTACAAGGAAGATGCTTTTTGTATCGAAACGTGTCAGGCTACAAATTTTCTTTTTTGTTTTGCAGAGGAGAGTCAAGAATGAAAGCCGGATGGCTGGATTGCTGCCAAGTGCCCTCCCGAAGCTCCAGGGCATTTGTTTGAACAAAATATATATATATTCACTGAAAAAACCCATAGGTTTTACAGACGCTGTAGTTAGGAATTAGCATTTAAAATACCTTAGAAATTCACTGAAAAAAACATAGGTTTCAGGGACATTATAGTTAGTTGGACATTTGACTCATATAAAAGCAGAGAAATTAGCCCGTTATAGTTAGTTGAGCTAACTATAACTTGCGCACCCGCAATGCACTTGTGATGACGTCACATATTACATCTCTCATGGTCAGTGACATCACTGTTGACATCACTGATGACATCACCTATGGTTTTTTCAGTGAATTTCTAATGTTTTTAAATGCCAATTCCTAACTATAACGTCTGTTAAACCTAGGTATTTTTCAGTGAATTTCGAAGGTTTTTTAAATGTTAATTTCAGAAAATTAGTATTTTTGTCTTTAATTTGAAAATATGTAATGTTTTATATCTTCAAAAAAAAGTATGTATATCGTTTTTTTGTTGTTGAGAAAACTGAAGACCCGGACCAGTAGTGTACCAAGCTCCATCAGCACGCCAATCCTATCCGCCATATTGCTAAACTCGTAAAGGATGCGCATTTCGTATCCGACAGGTTCGTGGCACCACCTACCGCGTAACATCGTATACGTATGTGGTCGCGCCAGCTGCTACTTTGGTATGCGACGGGTACGCAGTACCAAGCTGTGCCTTGCGTCATGTATGTATGAGGTCACACCCGCTGCGTGTTGCATATGCGACGAGTGCACACTGCCAGGCCCTGTGTTACGTCATAGACAATTGGTGTCGCACCGGAACGCAATTCCCTTATTTTATTTTATCTCAAAACTATATCTAAATAAGTTTAAAGTGTATATGAGAGCAAGCGATAATCTAAAATATTTTAAACATTTATATATTTCTATCGGTAATAAACTTATATTATGGTAATATTTTCTCAAAATTGCGTCGGGTGCGGCCTCCCTGCGCGCTTGCTGCACGATTGCCATGTGACCTTAAAGAAAAGCATTTCATTGATTCATAACATTTCCCATTGTAACAGTTGGAGGACCCCACCCATTTTCACCATTCTCTCTACATTGTTTGATGAGAGACTCCTCTTCTGATTACAGAGCTTTTTTGAAAACTTTTTGCTATGTACACATATCTGACATTACACACAACATGCAACCATCATCTTCATCAATATTCATGCTCTGTAAAGCAGCCTTCCACCTGTGATAGCCATGCATCTAAAAGCTACATAACAGAACTTTTCCCCACAGCCAGAGGTAACATGGTTGCATAAGCTGTCCACAGCACAATGTAATGTGGTACGGCCCAGGGGCAGTATCATGCATACATAATGAACACACGGACACAGATAGATAGTGAAAGTGGGTACAGGCACGTGTGCTCGAATCTTTGTTATTACCAGGGTCACATATCCAGTGACGTCTGTGCTGGATGCGTGTGGGGTGAGTGTAAAGCAGCCCTCAGAGAATGGTTGCTGCTAGCATCAACTACAACAGTGATCATTGGATGACACACAGAGATTCAATAATAAAAGGGTCAATAGTTTGTGCCGCAGTAAGGTAGGGACACTAGATTTGAAATAATACAGAAAACAACCATAACTTGTGGTATACTGAGATACAGGCAGTAGATCTGAAATAATACACAAAATGATTGTATCATAAAGGGTCCATCAGGTCCAGTGCACTTAGATAGCCACATCAAAAGCATTCAGCATGTGCACAGCCAGCGATGATCTGTGCTGCAGGCGGGCCATACTAGGAGCAATGTCTGTTCCCTACAACACTACATCATCTGCAATGGCGACTCGATCTGAATTGTAAACACTGCTGTCCGCAGTGTAGGCCAGAGAGCGATCAGCAAGGGCCCACAGCCACGTGGCATTGAATTGAGCTTCCCAGTTTGCCGTACGCGAAACAACAAAAAACGTGTGTGGACCCTTTGATGATGCATATGAGTGGTGCGGAGAGAGCGCACTGGATCAATGTCTTTTGCTACAGGACTGCGTCATCTACAATAGCGACTCGATCTGAATTGTGAACACTGCTGTCTGCAGTGTAAATTGAAGGCAGTTGTGAGCACAGTCTTCCATGAATACTTTTTCTCACGTCCTCTTCACAAAATACAACAACATAAATTACACAAAACTCTGAAATAAATACATCAAAACAATTCGAATTGCGATCTCTGCTGTCAACTGTGTTCCCTGTTATTCAATATTCTTTACCACTACCAAGAAGAATTTGGTCATTGTACTAGACCTATAAGTAATCTTAAAAAACTTCTTCAAGCAAGTATACTAAAAGGCTATTGAGTATATTTCAATAGACGTTGTAGTTAGTTGCCTACTGGATTCTGTAATTAAACAATCACCACTCCATCTGAATTGTGAGCCCTGCTGACCGCACTGTAGGCCAGAGGCAGTTGTCATTAACGCCTCACAACCACGTGTCCTTTGGATTCGGAAGCACGCAGTTGGTTGCACCTGATCGGAGTGGGTACACAGAAATCATCACAAACTTTAACTTCTGACATCCTCAATCACAGAATCAAGACCCCTTTTCACTGTATCGACCTGCTGCACCATGGTGTACTCCACCGACTGCAGTCAACCAAGCCCAATAATCATGTGCAGCAGTTAGCTACGGAAGCACAGAGTCTGATGCACCTCAACGGAGGGAGTTCTGTCAAAACCAAGCAGCAAGTAATATCGGGCATCATCCATTTTGGGATCAAGACACCGTTCCACTGTTGGGACCTAGAGTTGGTTGCACCTGGTTGAAGGGACTACCTTCATCTCCACTCTCAGATACAGTTCTAACATCGTCCATTGTGGGATCAACACAACGTTCCACTGTTGAGACCTAGAGTTGCTTGCACCTGGTCGCAGGGAGTACCTTCATCTCCGCTCTCAGATACAGTTCTAACATCGTCCATTGTGGGATCAAGACCCTGTTCCACTGTTCGGACTTGCTGTACCGCAGTGTACTCCACCATCTGCAGTCACCCAACCTCAATAATCAGGTGCAGCAATTAGCTATGGAAGCACAGAGTCTGATGCACCTCAACGGAGAGAGTTCTGTGAAAACCAAGCAGCACGTAGTATCGGACATCATCCATTCTGGGATCAAGACACCGTTCCACTGTTGGGACCTAGAGTTGGTTACACCTGGTCGAAGGGAGTAACTTCATCTGCACTCTCAGATGTAGTTCTAACATCGTCCATTGTGGGATCAAGACACCGTTCCACTGTTGGGACCTAGAGTTGGTTACAGCTGGTCGAAAGGAGTACCTTCATCTGCACTCATAGATGCAGTTCTAACATCGTCCATTGTGGGATCAAGACACCGTTCCACTGTTGGTACCTCTTAGACTACTGTGTTAGTAGTATACAGAGCACTCCATGGTGCTGGGCCTCAGGCTGGGCACTGTCTGCCTGTGTCTCGGTAGCCAGCGTTGATCTCAGGAGCCTTCCCAGATCGCAGACCTCGGCCCAGGAACTTCCGCCGGCACGTGATGGGCCCCCTTTCACATACGACGGTGTTGAAAGGTGAACTGTGGGGCATATGTGCGTTGCAGCGGCCATGACGATTTCTGGGTAGCAGCAGGCTGAGAGCATTATTCCTGCAGCCACCTGCGCTCACGGCATCAGCCTCATGGCGGTGCAAGCTGCGCAGACCTGACAGACATGTTTGCCATTCCGGAAGAGAACTACACTCAGAGAAATGTGCCTTTTATTCATACCCCTACGCTAGCCTTGCGTAAGCTGAGCCAGCCCATTATGCTAAAGATTTGGGGGGTAGGTGGCACGTACGTGCTATGTTTTTGTAATCTTCCCTACTGACTGTACTATCATGGTTGCGTCCACTGTTGACTTCACTCAATAGACCATCAGTGTATGTTGACATGTAAATGTCTGTGCTCTGCATACTCAAGTCTCTCCGGCACATCCCCTCAACACTTTGCATTGTATACTTTTATAATCGAGAATCACTCGCACTTTTGCTCCCATCTCTCCCCGCATTCTTCATTGTGTGGCAGAGGTGTCATGAAATGTTTGGTTTGTGTACATGGCTAGCCACGGTTCCCACAGTACATAGTGTCATTGTGTCTGCTAGGTGTACATGTACAATTTTCAACACATCTGACATTTAACCCCTTCTGTGCCCATGACGTGCTGGACTCATCATGGAGCACAGTCGCGCTGTGCCCATGACGAGTCCAGCACGTCATGAGGTACTTGGGCCTCCCACACGAGTGAGGCACCGTTTTTATCGGGAGACCCGGGGGAATGCTGGGTGGTAGGAAATTTGTGTCATCCCGGTGATGCCACAACTTAACCCACACAAAAATGTGTGAAAAAGGTGATTTTTTTCATCTAAATTTTTAGGTTTGCAGGGCATTCTGGGTAAGGCAACTTTGGGGGATCCACGCAAGCCATACCTCCCTGGAATCCCCCGGGTGTCTAGTTTTAAAAAATGTGTGGGTTTGGTAGGTTTCCCTAGGTGGCCGCCGAGCACCGGGCCAAAAACCCACGTGACCCCCCTTGCAAAACCAGGTCATTTTGAGATAGACAATTTTCATGTCGCCTCACTACGTTGTGGGCCCTTGCCTGTTGCGGGTACTTGGGCCTCCCACACGAGTGAGGCACCGTTTTTATCGGAAGACCCGAGGGAACGCTGGGCTGTGGGGAATTTGTGTCAGCCCGGTGATGCCACAACTTTCCCACACAAAAATGTGTGAAAAAGGTGATTTTTTCAGCTAAATTTGACGTTTGCAGGGCATTTTGGGTAAGGAAACGTTGGGAGATCCACGCAAGCCATACCTCCCTGGAATCCCCTGGGTGTCTAGTTTTCAGAAATGTGTGGGTTTGGTAGGTTTCCCTAGGTGGCCGCCGAGCACCGAGCCAAAAACCCAAGTGACCCCCCTTGCAAAACCAGGTCGTTTTGAGATAGGCAATTTTCATGTCGCCTCACTACGTTTTGGGCCCTTGCCTGTCGCGGGTACTTGGGCCTCCCACACGAGTGAGGAACCATTTTTATCGGGAGACCCGGGGGAACGCTGGGTGGTTGGAAATTTGTGTCAGCCCGGTGATGCTACAACTTTCCCACACAAAAATGTGTGAAAAAGGTGATTTTTTCAGCTAAAATTGAGGTTTACAGGGCATTCTGGGTAAGGAAACTTTGGGGGATCCACGCAAGCCATACATCCCTGGAATCCCCAGAGTGTCTAGTTTTCAGAAATGTGTGGGTTTAGTAGGTTTCCCTTGGTGCCTGCAGAGCTAGGGTTCAAAAACTACAGCTAGGCACTTTGCCAAAAAAAGTTCATTTTTCACTGCGAAATTGAGGTGTGTCCACGATGCGTTTAGCGCCGTTACCTGTCGCGAGCACTAGGCCGACCCACACAAGTGAGGTACCATTTTTCTCGGAAGACTTTGGGGAACACTGGGAGGGTGGAAATTTGGGGATCCAAGTAGATTCCAGAACTTTCCACCACAGAAATATGGGGAAAATGTGTTTTATTTGGCAATTGTTTAGGTTTGCAAGGGATTCTGGGTAACAGAACCTGGTGGGAGGCAGTCAAGTCACCCCATCCTGGATTCCCCTGGGTGTCTAGTTTTCAAAAATGTATAGGTTTGCTAGGTTTCCCTAGGTGCCGGCAGAGCTATGGTTCAAAAACTACAGCTAGGCACTTTGCCAAAAAAGGGTCATTTTTTGCTACAAAATTGAGGTGTGTCCATGCTACGTTTTGCGCCATTTCCTGTCGCGGGCACTAGGCTGACCCACGCAAGTGAGGTACCATTTTTCTCGGAAGACTTTGTGGAATGCGGGGTGGGTGGAAATTTGTGGATCTACGCAGATTCCAGAACTTTCCACCAGAGAAATGTAGGGAAAATGCATTTATTTTGGCAATTTTGTAGGTTTGCAAGGGATTCTGGGTAACAGAACCTGGTGGGAGGCAGTCAAGTCACCCCATCCTGGATTCCCCTGGGTGTCTAGTTTTCAAAAATGTATAGGTTTGCTAGGTTTCCCTAGGTGCCGGCAGAGCTATGGTTCAAAAACTACAGCTAGGTCGTTTTGAGATAGGCAATTTTCATGTCGCCTCACTACGTTTTGGGCCCTTGCCTGTCGCGGGTACTTGGGCCTCCCACACGAGTGAGGCACCATTTTTATCGGGAGACCCGGGGGAACGCTGGGTGGTAGGAAATTTGTGTCAGCCCGGTGATGCCACAACTTTCCCACACAAAAATGTGTGAAAAAGGTGATTTTTTCAGCTAAAATTGAGGTTTACAGGGCATTCTGGGTAAGGAAACGTTGGGGGATCCACGCAAGCCATACCTCCCTGGAATCCCCAGAGTGTCTAGTTTTCAGAAATGTGTGGGTTTAGTAGGTTTCCCTTGGTGCCTGCAGAGCTAGGGTTCAAAAACTACAGCTAGGCACTTTGCCAAAAAAGGGTCATTTTGCACAGCGAAATTGAGGTGTGTCCACGTTGCGTTTTGCGCCGTTTCCTGTTGCGGGCACTAGGCTGACCCACACAAATGAGGTACCATTTTTCTCGGAAGAATTTGGGGAACACTGGGTGGGTGGAAATTTGGGGATCCAAGTAGATTCCAGAACTTTCCACCACAGAAATATGGGGAAAATGTGTTTCTTTGGCAATTTTTGAGGTTTGCAAGGGATTCTGGGTAACAGAACCTGGTTGGACGCAGTCAAGTCACCCCATCCTGGATTCCCCTGGGTGTCTAGTTTTCAAAAATGTATAGATTTGCTAGGTTGCCCTAGGTGCCCGCAGAGCTATGGTTCAAAAACTACAGCTAGGCACTTTACCAAAAAAGGGTCATTTTTCGCTACGAAATTGAGGTGTGTCTATGTTCCATTTTGCGCCGTTTCCTGTCGCGGTCACTAGGCTGACCCACACAAGTGAGGTACCATTTTTCTCGGAAGACTTTGGGGAACGCGGGGTGGGTGGAAATTTGTGGATCCACGCAGATTCCAGAACTTTCCACTAGATAAATGTGGGGAAAAAGTGTTTTTTGGCAATTTTTTAGGTTTGCAAGGGATTCTGGGTAACAGAACCTGGTGGGAGGCAGTCAGGTCACCCCATCCTGGATTCCCCTGGGTGTCTAGTTTTCAAAAATGTATAGGTTTGCTAGGTTTCCCTAGGTGCCGGCAGAGCTAGGGTTAAAAAACTACAGCTAGGCACTTTGCTAAAAAAGGGTAATTATGCATTGTGAAAATGTGGTGTGTTCACGTTGGGTTTTGAGCCATTTCCTGTCGTGGACACTATGCCTACCCCTACAAGTGAGGTACCATTTTTATCGGGAGACTTAGGGTAATTCAGATTTGTAAAGGAACTGTTATTACCTATTGACTTTCGATGCATTTCTGCCTTCCAAATGAAAGACATTGTGTAAAAAAGAAGTCATTCTAAAAAATGACTGATAATTCTCATGCTAGTATGAGTATTCCCAAATTCGTAAATGTGCAAATATCTACTGTTTCTAAACTCTATATTTTGTTCCCATTTCAGAAATACATAGGTGTCTTTCATATCGATTTTTCCATGTACACATTTTTACAGAATAATTACTATATACCCGGTACATAATAAAAAACCATTGCAAGTTGCTGCTCAGTTTTTGGCTCTGGGTACATCGGGTTCTTTGTGAACCTACAAGTCCTATATATCCCCACAACCAGTAATGTCCAGCGGATGTAACGGTATATTGCTTTCAAAGAACTGTCATAATTAGAAGAAGTTACAGGTGAAAACGTTGACACAAAAGGCGCTTTTTCAATTTATCCTATATTTAACTGTTAGTTTCTATAAAGAAACCTTGATAGATCTACATAAATGACCCCTTGCTGAATTCAGAATTTTGTCTACTTCTCTAAAATGTATAGCTTTCCAGGATCCATTATTGCTTTTGTACCCATTTCTACCATTAACTGGAAGGAGGTCGAAAGCACAAAAAATAGCAAAAATAGGCTATGTCCCAGAAAAATGCCAAAACTGTGTAAAAAATGTTGGGTTTCTGACAAATGTCTGGTATCCCCTAAAAGCTGGGAAAATGGTGATTTGAGCCCCACAAACCCTTTTTTGATAACACAAGCAGGGAAAAACCCAGATGCTTTCATTTGCAGCCCGTTTTTCACATTTTCCCCCCCAAAAACTAAATTTTGCTGTATTTTGGCTCATTTCTGTGACCCCTCTAGGGGAATCCACAAACCCTGAGTACCTTCAGAATCCCCATGATGTTGGAAGAAAAGTACGCAATTTGGCGTGGATACCTTATGTGGTCAAAAAGTTACAGGGACCTCAGCGCACACTACCCCAAATAGCCAAAAAAAGGCGTGGCACAGGAGGGGGAAAAGGCCTGGCAGCGAAGGGGTTCAGGTCTGACACACTTTTTTAACATTGTCTCCTACGGCCCTCTCACAGGCTTTCAAACTGTTTTTAGTCTAATACCAGACTTTATTCATTCGATCATCTCTGGAATAACAGCTACAGTGCCCATAATTCTCTCTCTGTTTGCGGCTATCCTACTACTATTTTAGCTTGTTAAAAATGGCTACGCTCCCTGTGGTAACAAGCATGTCCAACAGATTACGCCTCTACGTGAAGCTGCATCAATATCGTGAAAAAATGGAACAACTTTTCAGCTGCCTGCCTCTATCTATTATCGGAGCCAGCTACAACATGACATTTATTCACAATAATACAATCTGCGTGCAACCATCTTTTTATTGCAAAACTTACCCAATCACCTGGCGAATGGATCTATGCCTTGCCAACATCCCAGCAAACGCTCCCGATATCCAGCAGGTAATGGAGTATCTTGAAAACCATGAACTTGATTGTTCGGGCTGTGGAGCAATGGCGGATGCAACGCAGAAAGGAATCCTGGCGGAATGGGATTTCTACGCAGCGACCAAAGATCTCCTGCAATGTGCGACCTTTCACAACATCGCAGATTGCCTGCCAATTCAAATTGCTGCTCCAACATTCCCTTCGAGGATATGAATTGGATCGCTTCGCTTTTCTCACACGATGGCAACAATCGCCTCTTGGAACATTACGCATCTCAAGCCACTGAAGAACTTCCGGACTGCAATCTCCAAGACTTGTAAGAAATTCACTTTATTATTGGATTGATTTTTTCCAACTTTTTTGACTTTTTCTTATTGCATTTTTGAATACACTTCAATTGAACTATTTTCATATAATAACTTTCTAAGTATGCTTAGGCATTTGAACTCTGTTTTCATTATTGGCCCTTACCTCTCCACACTAACCAGGGATGGATGATGTATGGCCTATGCAAATACGCTATTTACTTGCTAAATTAGCCAAAACCCGAAATCCATTTTGAAACCATATCTATTCTTTGTACACACGTCTCTCTGCCTGCCTCTTATCCACGAAGACCTTTCACACAAACTACCTCATCCTCAGCCTTTGCTCACGAACTGGCGATCAAGATAAAAAAACACGGCATTCTTCTGGAACTGGTTGGCACAGTGTGGTAATCGTATCCTACCTTTATTTTCATTCTACAATTTACAGTCACTCATGTCTAATAGGTATTGTTTATGTCACATGGAACTGTAACATGTAATGTGGAATTGACTGATGCAGGAGCTTAGGTTTGAATACAGCAGAAGCAGCTGGATGCCTTAGCTCTTGCACCAGTGGTTCCATTTATGGCACGTACATAAAGACACTTTTTATATAACTTGCAGACTCCATTGCTTTATCCCACACAGCCACTTTCTTAAACACACCTGATTTCACCATTGGTCGTCTGTGGCATTGCAACATTCTGCATTATATTCTTCATGATTATTTCTTTATTCCTGCTTGCTAAAACACTCCATTTGAGTCTTCAGATCGGTAGGGGTGAGTAGTTTGCTTCCCATTCCCGCTATAGTCTAAACCCATACTAATACAACTTGCACAGCTATGCTACAGCGGCCAGTATGCTACAGCGCCAGGAGCACATCAGTTTACAGCAATCAGCTCACGGTTTCTAGGCCTGGGCGAAAATTTCGTTCCGTTCGCGGAAATTGCGATAATTTGACATTTTCGCGTTCCGCGGAGAGCGCGAAAATGTCAAAAATTCCGGTTTCCGCAGCTTGGCGATAATTTGTTTCTTGCTCGCGCTGTAAAATAATACATTCTCGCGCGCGCGCGATCGCCTTACCTGAATCCCTGCGTTCGCCGACAAGTTTTCTTGATCCGGTCGCGTTCTCCATGAGATGTTGTATTGTTTTTAGCCATTTGCGCTGTCTCGCGACAGTTCGCGCCCGCAGTGACGTCATGCGTCGCGCGATCACGTCTTTCTTCTCGCGATCATGCACCGCGAGAACAACTCAAAACAAGATGGCCGCGCCCGCAAGCAACCACATGGGTAAGTTGGCGACCCGCAACCATGCAGAAAATCTCGCGAACATGCCGGAAAAAAACTTCCGCATCTTCGCGATATTTCTGCTTGTTTGCGATAATTTTAAACATTTTCGCGATAATTTGCGAAGGTTAATTCCGCAAATTCCGCCCACCCCTAACGGTTTCATCCCGAGTGTACTGCCACCTCACCTCAGCACCATCTCACTCTGGTCAAAACAGCACTTTCACACCGCTAGGGGTGAATACTTCACTTCACACTCCCTGTATAGCACACCCTAACCACCCCACAGAGCTCACACCGCTATACTCTAAACCCATTCTAACACCACTTGGACAGCTAGGCTACAGTGGCCAGTATCCTACAGCGTCCAGAGCACATCAGTTTACAGCAATCAGCTCACGGTTTCATCCCTGAGTGTACTGGCACCTCACCTCA
This sequence comes from Triturus cristatus, assembly GCF_964204655.1. NCBI lineage: Eukaryota > Metazoa > Chordata > Amphibia > Caudata > Salamandridae > Triturus > Triturus cristatus. Next base: position 418,036,283 of record NC_140582.1, read on the forward strand.
GCACCATCTCACTCTGGGCAAAGCAGCACTTTCACTCTGGTAGATCGCTTCACACTCCCTGTGTAGCAAACCCTAACCACCCCACAGAGCTCACACCGCTGTACTCTAAACCCATACTAACACCACTTGCACAGCTATGCTACAGCAGCCAGTATCCTACAGCGCCCAGAGCACATCAGTTTACAGCAATCAGCAATCAGCTCACGGTTTCATCCCCGAGTGTACTGGCACCTCAGCTCAGCACCCTCTCACTCTGGGCAAAACAGCACTTTCACACTGGTACATTGCTTCACACTCCCTGTGTAGCACACCCTAACCACCCCACAGACCTCACAGAGCTCCTACCCTCCTCTTTCCTACTCTTTTCGCCCTTTTTTCCCCTCACTCGCTTCAACGGAATCACAAATGGTGGCCAACAATTCCTAGTTGCAACTGCTCGCAGAGCTCACAACCAATAAGCAGCAAGCTCGTGCTCGTAACGCCTCAGCCAATCAGATGGAAGAATTCCCAAATATCGATATCTGTAATTTTCAATATTTCTCAAAAACTACTTAACAGATTTACAGCAAATAAACAAAAGCGTGCTTTCTAGACCAAGACCCTTCTCCCTGCCAAATTTGGGGTAATTCCGTTCACCCATTCGACCTGTAGCCTTGTCTAAAGTTTCCTATGGAAATTAACATGGAGAAAACACATTTTGGGACCCCCCTGTTTTCTCAGCCCCCCCTTGACAAATCACCCCCAAACTTCCCACATCGGAGCTGATATGAACAAATAATTAGTTTGGAAACTTCATGAAGATTCATCAAACGACGCCAAAGTTATAGGCAAAACAAAAAATGTTCTTCCTATGGAAACTTGGTCCTAACTATAACTACCTACTGGCGACCGGCAGTAGGTAATATAAATATATATTGAACAGTCACGTGTTAGTGAACTATTTAATTGCCAGCACAGAAGCACATTGCCTTCGCTTCCTGTCCGTGATCAAGGCTGACAATATGCCGAAACATGTAGGATGCAAGGAAGCATGTCTGCAGCATCGCTTTTGAATAAAGAACTTTGCTTTCGGAATGGGCCTCTATTCTCTGTTGCCTTCATTGTATGGATGTAACGGGCTCCTTCGTGCCCGTCAAGAGGCCGCCCTGAAGGGTCAGGGGCTTCCTGCACGGGGACTTTTCTGCGGATATATATATATATATATATATATATATATATATATATATATATATATATATATATATATATATATATATATTACCTACTGGCGGTTGCCAGTAGGTAGTTATAGTTAGGACCCTGTTTCCATAGGAAAACCGCAACATTCTATTTGCAATAACTTTGGCGCCGGTCGACGAATCCTCGCGAAATTTTCAAAACTAATGGGGCGCTCCGCTCCGCTCCTACCCTGAAAGTCTAGTGGGGATTCGTCAAGCGGGGGCTGAGATAAAAGGGGGGTCCCAAAACGTGTTTTTCCCATGCATTTTTCCATAGGACCTTTAGACACAGCTACAGCCCGAACGGCTGAACAGAGTTCCTTGAAATTTGGCAGAGAGGTAGTCTACAGGTCAAGGAAGTGCCTTTTGTAGGTTTGGTGTAAATCTGTTCAGTAGATTCTGAGAAAATAGCCTTTAAATCAATATATATATCTGAGCCAGCTTACGGTGCGCTTACGGTGCGCTTACCGTACGCGCACGCCGCCGTGCGCGAGCGCGATTCTGATTGGCTGTTAGATCTTAGTAAACATTCGAATCGGTCGAAACCAGGAAGCGGCGGCTGCCATTTTCTCTCTCGCAGTCTGAGAGGGGGTTAAAAAACAAAGGCCAAAAAGATGTAAAGGGGCTGTTTAGACAGCTCCTAAGCACCTAGCCATGTTGAGGGAGTCCCCAAAGATCCCCCAAGGCCAAAAACGGAATTTTAATTTTTTCGATAATGTCGGCGATTACGCTTACCGTACGCGTACGGTAAAAATCATTAAAAAAAAAAAAATATCCATACTCTCCCCACCCCATGTGCCAATGGTGCCCGAAGGGCACCATTTGTGCATTGCATATTAGAAATTCGAAAAATTAAAATATTACCTTTCACAACGAAGCGCATCATATGTCCTCCATGTGCGCACGGTGCGCGAAGCGCATCGTGCGTACATGGCCCATCTAGCGTAACGTGGGCACGCGGTGCGCGTAGCGCATCGCGTGCCCACCGTGCGTGCACGGCACTAACTGCGTAAAGTGGGCGCGCGGTGCGCGAAGCGCACCGTGCGCACACGGAACGAACTGCGTTAAGTGGGCGTGCACGCCACGAATGGCGTAAAGTAACTTAGCATTTAAAAAACCGTACAAATTCACTGAAAAAACCATAGGTTTCACACACGTTATAGTTAGGAATTAGCATTTAAAAAACCTTGCAAATTCAGTGAAAAAACCATAGGTTTCACACATGTTATAGTTAGCTGGAAATTTTACTGATAAAAAACCAATGAAATTCCCCCGTTATAGTTAGTGCAGGCAACTATAACTCACGCGACCGCAATCTTCTGCTGATGCTAATACTGTATTTAGACACTTATTTGCCCATGTCTTCTTCCATTAAATTTTAGCTATACATATATTACAAATATTTTTTTTTCATAAAGACACATATGTCATTAGCAGAGGATTGCGTTCGCGTGAGTTATAGTTGCTTGCACTAACTATAACGGGGGAATTTCATTGGTTTTTTATCAGTAAAATTTCCAGCTAACTATAACATGTGTGAAACCTATGGTTTTTTCACTGAATTTGCAAGGTTTTTAAATGCTAATTCCTAACTATAACGTGTGTGAAACCTATGGTTTTTTCAGTGAATATATATATATATATATATATATATATATATATATATATAGATAGATATAGATATATTTATATATATTATCGACTGGTGGTCGCCAGTAGATAGATATAGTTAGGACCGTGTTTCCATAGGAAATCCGCAACATTCTATTTCGAATAACTTTGGCGCCGGTTGATGAATCCTCGTGAAATTTTAAAAATAGGCGGGGCGCTCCGCTCCGCTCCTACCCTGAAAGTCTCGGGGGGATTCGTCAAGCGGGGGCTGAGAAAAAAGGGGGGTCCCAAAACGCGTTTTTCCCATGCAATTTTTCATAGGGACCTTTAGTCCAAGGTACAGCCCAAACGGCTGAACAGAATAACTTTAAATTTGGCAAAGAGGTAGTCCTCAGGTCAGGGATGTGCCTTTTGCATATCTGGAGTCAATCTGTTAATTAGTTCCTTAGAAAATTGCAGTTAAAAGTACATATATATCTAAAAGCGCGCACCGTCCGTGCGACCGCAATCCTCTGCTGATGACGTCAGATATTACATCACTGATTACATATGTGTCTTTCTGAAAAATAAATATTTGTAATATATGTATAGCTAAAGATTAATGGAAGAAGACATGGGTAAATAGGTGTCTAAATACAGTGATGTAATATCTGACGTCATCAGCAGAGGATTGCGGTCGCATGAGTTATAGTTGCCTGCACTAACTATAACGAGGGAATTTCATTGTTTTTTTACGAGGGAAATGTCCAGCTAACTGTAACATGAGTGAAACCTATGGTTTTTTAAGTGAATATATATATATATATTTTCCATCTGTCTGATTTTTGATAATAATATACTATCTCAAAACCAGACTCATCAGATTCAAAGACCATACTACTATGGTATTGGAGATGATGGAGTTCTGCCTTACCCACAATATCTTCATGTTTGATGGTTCACTGTACAAACAAGTGACCGGTACAGCGATGGGAACTTGTTTTGCTCCATCGTTTGCGAATCTGTTCCGAGGCAAATGGGAAGAAGAGACATTAGGTGATGAATCCATTTTTCCAGAACGACATAAGATCAGGCTCTGGCTCCGCTACATCGACGATATTTTTCTGGTGTGGAGGGGCACAGATGTTGAGGCTACGGAGTTTATTGAGAAACTTAATAACAACAAATATAACATCATTCTCACCAGCACTATGAGTAAAATTTCGGTAGAATTTCTGGACACCAAAGTTGAAGTAGAAAGTAATACCATCCAAACCAAGCTCTTTCGCAAAGACACGGCTGGTAATACCCTACTACATGCCCTCAGTAGCCACCCTGATCCTTTAAAATAGAGTATACCGTTTGGGGAGTTATTAAGGGCTAAACGGAATTGCAGTACCCCGATAGGGTTTAAAGAAGAATCTGCAATCATGCTAGAAAGATTCAAAACAAGGGGATACCCTACATGGGTCTTGAACAAAGCAATGCGCAAGGTGGAACAAATAGAGAGGACAGAAACTCTTAGATCTAGCACAGATAAGGAATCTGAACCAACTCCACATGAGGAGACAACCAGAATTATACTCATGTACAACAGAAATGCTAGGGATATTAAGAACATACTGACGAAGAATTGGGATATTCTCAAGAGTGATCCCAATATAGGTACCATCATTAGTGAGAAACCCTGTATTACCTATAGAAAAGGATACAGCTTCAGAGATAGACTAGTACACAGTGACGTCACCATTTACAATACCATGAAAAATCAGGGACTAAAAGGTTTCTTTCCCTGTGGACATTGCAGGGCATGCAGAAACAGTATTATGAAAAAAGAGTACCAAGATGGAGGAGGTAAAACTAAAATCATCACACAGTTTCTCACTTGTGGAACCCCATTTGTTGTATATTGTCTTGAATGCCCCTGCAAGTTGAGATACATAGGCAGCACAGTTCATCCTGCCAAGAAACGTGTACTGGAACATATGAGGGCTATCACTAACTGTGATCAACAGTATCCGGTAGCCCGTCATTTTCAAGAACATCATTTTTCAAACAATACAGGTCTTAGCTATTTTGCCATGGAACATATCCCAAGATCCCGACAGCGAGAATCAAAGTTTATTATTGATCTTCAGACCAAATCCCCGGGGGGGCTCAATATGGACGAGGAATTATGAATACATTTGTATGATAAGTAATTTATAACTGATCGTCATTTGCTCTTCATAACAAATCGAAAGAAGTATGTTTATATATACTGAAAGAAAATGTTTATTATGCTAGAAAGCATGCATATATAGAAAACAATATGCATGAAAGAAAAAATGCTTAGATTGTTATTGTGCACATGATTGTTCTGTTGAACTGATTTTAATTCACATTTTTTATATTATCATTATATCCATGTTCTTACACATCTTCTTTCTCTTCTTGTTTCTTTCTCTTTCACTAGAGGAGGAAAGGCAGGGACCCATACCATGGGTGTGGTATCACATTCACGGGTCCCCACCCTTTTTTCCTGAGGCACTACACGAGATGGTATCACCGTAGATTTGTCTTTCTGGGTCTATATTTCGGCCCATACATAGGCGATAATAGGCACTGGCTTGTGATATATTGTCTGATATATTGTCCGATAGACTTCTTGTAATCTCCTTAGCATGCAGTTATGATTTGGTTCGTCGTTAATGAAATAGGGCATTAGTACCCAGGATATGATAGATATTCTCATGTATGTTGGAGATTTCGTATCAACATTTGCATACCAGCAAATGGACACTTGTCCATCACTTCATTTCCCACCAACGAAAAGATCAAGATACATCTCAGATAACGATAGTCCTTTAAGGTATTATTCATGTATTGCCATCAACAATGGACAGAACCTATTATTTATGTAAAGAGGAGATTTATGATATTCATCATGCATGTTACACTTTTCACTTCGCGTACATGAGGTTTCATATTGAAATTATTCTCATTTTGGGGTACAGTCTATTTTATGCAATCGTATAAATATATTCTTAAGAATGAAATATTGATGACATGTATATATTGTATAGAAAAGATACAAAAGGTATGTTGCATGATATGTGGAGAGCCACAGGATATATGAGATAAAACCATTCCAATATGGCCGCGACAATTTCACAAACGAGATTTAAACTGTTTCCATATGAGTCCGCTATTCATGTTTATTACCTCACGTGGAGCGATCAGTGTACAAAATGGCGACAATTGTTTGTTTTTCCATCGTGTGAACAAGGCTGTTTAGCTGAAACGCGTAGCGTGGAAATAAACGTCCTAATTATTATTTTCTCTGGAGCCTGAGAGTGTATTATTATCAAATATCAGACAGATGGAAAATTATAGTACCGGGTGCTCTGCCGGTGTATACACCACCCTCCACGGGTCCGTGGTCTCGTAAGGAGCGATCTTGGCTGCACAATATATATATATATATATATATATATATATATATATAATTTTATATGTAGGTAGTTATAGTTAGAACCTAGTTTCCATAGGAAAAGCGTTTTTTGATTTACCAATATCTTTGGCGCCGTTTGATGAATCTTCACAAAACTTTCAAAACTAATGGGTCGGCCCTCTCAGTTTCTCCGTTGATAGGTTTGGGGTGATTCGCGAAGTGGGGGCCGAGAAAAAGGGGGGTCCCAAAGCTTATTTTCTCCATGTTATTTTCCATAGGAAATTTTGGAACAGGCTACAGCACGAGCTGCTGAACGGAATTACACCAAATTGTCAAAAATGTAGCCCTTGGTTCAGAAAGTGCCCTTTTTTTAAATGGTGTAAATCCGTTCAGTAGTTTTTAAAATATTAAAGGAAAAACAAATATAGATATATGGGCAGAGCCTAACCACACATCTCCTCCCGAGCACGAGCTTCATTCTAATTGGCTGCCAACACTCCAAACCAGGAAGTGTTGGCAGCCATCTTGTGCCTCGCATCGAGTAAAAATCAAAAAGGTGAGACATACATTGCAAACAAGAAAAGGGGGCAGGGTAAAAACACCCTGACCCCTCAGGCCTGCTCAAGGGATCCCACAGGCACCCCCAGGCCCAAAATAAAGTATGTTAGCAGCTCCGCTTGTGCAAAAGCCCTCCCTCTTTTTTAAACAAAATGGCCGAGCCCCGGGGATGGAGTCCTTGGGGCCAGAAGTGGCTTAGGGAAGGGGGGCCACATGGCTCGCCTCCTGTAATTAAATAATAAATGGAAGGCCAGGCCCCGGGGGATCGGGTCCCCGGGGCCAAAAGTGGGAAGTGCTGTTTAACAGACTCGATAGGGAATGTGCTGTTTCTGTTTTATAACACACAAAACACAAAGCGAGTGTAAAGATGCTAAGGCACATGCCCACATGGACGGACAAATCAGTGTGAAGAGAGCCTGCTGCAGAGACCACGTGTTCTAGCGCTCAGCCTTTCATCTTTTAGGAGCAGGAATCTAGTTGCAATCACTACCCATGCACTCATGCAATGAACCAGGCATTACCCATAAACTCATCCAATACCAGTCAGCAAAAAGCTAGGGGTTGCCCAGGGCACAGGATGACTTTGCAACAAGGCCTCTTTCTGCACCTCTGATGTTTTTTTCTGCATATCTCTTACTTCTTTCTGCACCTATTCTCCTCTTTCTGCACATGCCCTACCTATGTAGGCATAGTTATAAATTAGCATTCAAGAAACCTCAGAAATTCACTGAAAAATTCATATGTTTCAGGGACGTTATAGTTATAAATTAGCATTTAACTAACTATAACGTCCCTGAAAACTATGGATTTTTCAGTGAATTTCTAAGGTTTTTTAAATGCTAATTTCTAACTATAACATCCATGAAACCTATGGTTTTTTCAGAGAGTGTCAAAGGTTTTTTAAATGCTAATTTCTAACTAAAACATCCATGAAACCTATGTTTTTTTCAGAGAGTTTCAAAGGTTTTTCAAATGCTAATTTCTAACTATAATGTCCCTGGGACCTGTGGTTTTTTCAGCGAATATCCAAGGTTTTTTAAATGCTAATTTCTAACTATAACATCCCTGAAACTTATGTTTTTTCAGTCAATTTCATAGGTTTTTTAAATGCTAATTTCTAACTATAATGTCCCTATTAAGTCCCCTTGAATCCTGAAGGTCCCTGGGGGCCAACTAGCCTACCACGCACCTCCAGTAAGCACCACAGGGCTGTGTTGCAGAAAGGTGTTCCTAGGCCATGCCCCTCTTTACACCAAGCTGCAAACGCGGCTTCCGGTGCACTGCTGCTCGGAGAATGAAGTCCGCTTGTGTCCTGAGGTCCTCAGGACACAAGAGGACCTCATCGCCTCACCAGCACCACAATATTTTTGCATCACAATATTTCCTTTCAATATTTACAACTCTATATTTTTGTCCAAATACTGATGCCATTAGTGCTATAACATCCAAAAAATCACAGCTATAGTGTGTCTCATGATTTGTGAATTGACAGGTTCCTCATGGTGCTTTCTGCATTCAAGAAGGGAGAGGTTTGCCCCTAAAAATAAAACAATTAGATTCAGTACACTATGAAAAATATGAGCAAGCCATGACTGAGCACTGATTGTAGCACTTTCCAATTTACATTCTTATTTCCCCAAAAATGGTGCATTGGCACTGAGAAAGACAGAAGAGGCTTACATACAGCGCAGTACAGAAAGCAACACAAATAATGTTGCTCCTCAGGGCATGCACACTAACATTCTATTGAAACATTTTGGTTGCACAAAGCATGAAGAAAACAATAGCCGCCTGCATAGAAACAGTGCGTTTTCTGTGTGGTCATCACAGATTTTTTCCCTTTTTTTTGGATCCTGCTTTTGCTGGTATTAGGACTCCGTGCACTATGGCACTGCTAATCAATGCCTGAGTGTGCGTGTTCTGACTCGAAAATCGTATTGGTAAAACTGGTCTTATTCAATTGGTTTATTTATCTGTCCGGTAAGACCATTGTTTATGGTGCAGGAAATGCCCCTATAGTGTGGAAGTTAAGCAATGTATATGTCAGCTGCAGTGTGCATTTTAACCAACCATATTTATGACAAAAATATATGCCTGACAAGTGCGCCACTGTGCTCCGTCTTTGCTGCAGTTTAAAAAACAGGGTGTTGTGAGACATGGAAAAGTGTCTTTGCATGAGTACAAGATATGATCCATTGCAATACCACTTCTAACATTTCCAGTGCAATCATGGCTGCAAAACAGAGCCACAAAATTATCTGGGGCTGTATTTTACATTGTGCCCTGGGGCACAACAGGCATGTACACCCACTTTGTGCTCCCCCAGGGCACAATGGTATTAAAGAAGGGGCCACAGACACTTCTTCATCCCCTCCATTTATACTGATGCATGCACATGTAGCGCTAGTGCTATCACAAGAGGGCATTGAGGGAATCCCTTTGCCTCTGCGCCCACGCTGTACAATGGATGCAAGCGCAGAGGCGTACATGCCCTTAGGAGGCACACTGAAAGTTGCCACAAAAAGATTTTAGTGCGCCTCCTATAGGCTGCCCTCTGGAGGGGAGAAAAGGCATCCTTTGTACCCCCCCAGGCATCCATATGGAGGCAGGTTCAGTCACTCACTTAACCTGCCTGCAAAGGGATCAATGTCCACTTTTCAAAGTGAAGGTGGCATGCCCTGAGAAGCACGGAGCAGCTTTAAAACAACCACTCCGTATTTCACTTGAATGCACTGAATGCAGGAGTTCATGGCTGCCCTGGGGACAGCATATACTTTCTAATATGACTCATTGTCCTTATTTGCACCCTGCACACCTTTTGAAAGATGTGCCATGTCGCAAATAGGGAAAGTATGGTGTATACATAATACGGCCTCTGGTTTCACTCACAAATAATCAGAAATGACAGCAGATGATGACTGTGTTGGTGAAATAGTCAGTAATGACTAGTAAAGGTGTCTGTGGAAGTGAGTTCAGCTAACAGCAGGAATGAGGAGCCACTGAAAAGGAATAATGTATCTATGCATGGCACAGGATTGCTCAATAAAGTGTGTGTATGTTAATTATTGGGAACCTCAGCAATTGCATTAATGCAATGACCTTTAACATCCTCTGTTTCCTTGATTACAAATTGCATTTCACCTTGGGGAATTTAATAAAGTAGAAATAAAAACAAACAGGCCCATAAAATCTTCATTTTAAGTCTTCAGGGCATGGCACCAAATAAATATAACAAAGGTGCATACTACATATTTGAAATAGAGTGCTCTCTCTCTGGCTAAATATCTTAAAGATGTAATTTTGCAGATGAAGTTAGGTTTTTAGGGCAAAACCAAGATATACTTCCAATCCTTAATTTATACTTTACCTTTGATAAATATAAGCAAACTGATTCAAAGATATTTTTCAACTCGATATTTAAAAGCTGTTTTCAAATTGAAAGTAGTTTTGTGCTAGCTTCAGTGGATAAGCAACCTAATAAAATAATACTTTTTGCTGTTTGAGCCAAAATTGGGCTAAATTCTGTTTCACCACTAATAATGAGAGGATCAATACAGGTTCTTGACTGGACTTAATGACTGTGCGCTCCAGAGGATAAATTCATAGCCTCTGGGCCCAGGGATACATTGGTGTTGTCTAAACCCAAGCAATATTTTAATTATGCTGACATAATTAGCATAATGTTGGTTATTTTGCGTAACACAATGTATGCATAGTTACCAAGATTACATTGCGTTGCGTAACAAAAATCCCAATCAGGAAAAAATCACAAGTGAGAAGCAGGGAAAAAATGTAATTGGTACGAACACGAGCTGCATCTTTCCAGTGTGAATTTAATGCAGGCATTTAACAAACATTTCAGGTTGATTTTTTTACCCAAGTGGACCATACAGGTATATGTTTTTAGCATGAAACTACAGTTTCAAATATGAGCAGTTCTTTTACTGCAAGTGACAAGGACATCAACTAAAAAAATATATTTTTTGTTAAATTTTAACCTGAATGGACACTGTCATTTTTTTAAAGCAAAACACTTTCCTTTTTTCATTCAGACTGGAAGGCCATGGTACCAATACGAGCGACTTCCTCTTCCTGAAGCCTCCTACCTCTGCTTTGGTCTGGCCATAGTATTTTGGATTAGGATTTTAGTGGGAAAGCATCAATCCTTTTTTGGCTACAATCTCTGTGCATCCACAGTCTTGAAATCTTTACTTTTGGGGTGAGCAAAATAAAGTAAATTCAATGCAGTACTTCAAAAAACAGTTGAATTTGTGATGGTGGACGTGCACTACTACTATTATTGATTTTTAAGATATAATGTAAGCACATTTTGGGTTGAGTAGTCCCAGTGGTAAAATATAAATGTTCTCAATTTCCATATTTTGTGTATAGATTTACTATTTTACTGTTTTAATGTCCAGGGCCTAGTCTGCCCCTGTAGTAGGCCTCATATGTATTTTAATGTATTTTGTCACGTTACCACTGCTGCGCAATCAATTTTGTCAATCATTTAGAGGCTTGTGGATAGACTTTTTTCAAATGCAAAACATAGGTTGAAATTCCTCCAGTGCAAATCATGGCACTAGGTATAAATATGGGACATCCTGAGCCCCTCTTCAGTACACTCGTGGACCTGTAGACGTTAAAGAAGAAGGATTGCCTTTTTTCCCAAAGGACTGCCCTTCTGCGTGACTCCTTTTTATTTCCTCAGAGGAATGCCCTGCTGCTACCAGACAACTTCCCCGCTGATTGAGGCTTGCCTTGTTCCCGGCAAGTTTGTCCTTCTAATTAAGGACTACCTTGTTCCCCAGCTGACTGTCCTGCTGTTGAAGGCCTGCAATACTCTCTATGAATAAAGGCTGGACTGGCTCACTTCATCCCAGGTTACCTAATTGACTCCAAGGTTCAGTTGGCTGACCTTCTGTTCTTCTATTCTGCACTTCAGGGACACAAGCAGCTACAGAGGCTTGCCCTGGACCTGCCTGACCCATGCTGGACTCTGTTAAAGTGTGCCCCTGATCCCCAAGTGGTGCCTCCCCAGGTCCTGCACCCTTGACTGGCATCAGAGTGCACTCCTCTATTGCAGACAGAGAAATCCTAAAGTTCTGGACTATTTGAGCTGAATTTTTAAACGGTAACTGTTTTAGCTGGACTAACCTGGTCCCTGTACCTGGCCCTCACTCCATCATGTCATTGACCTGAACTTGTGATTTTCTCCTGGTCTAGTACAACCAAATGACTGTGAGTGGGGCTTTGTGGTAGTGTGTGCTATACCAAGCTAAAACATCATTATTGCCTATCTGCGGTTCTATTGATAGGATGTTTGTCATGTTAGTCTCATTTTATTCATTAACATTATCTACTCTGTTTTTCCGAATTGGTTTAGGATTTGTCTTGTGTTGTGTCTTGTGTGCTGCCTATATTCTTTACACATTGCCTCTAAGTTAACTGCTAAGCTACCACGTGGTTACGCGCAGATGAATTTAATGAATTTTGTGGTTCACCCTGGCAAGGATTGTGGTTGTTGTCTGAGAGAGGCTTCCACCCCCTCAACCAATAACCCAATTTCTTATAGTCATTACCCTGCTGAATATTCTCAGTCTGAGTTTTTACAATCCCAAGAAACATAGGTGTGCTACACAGTGGTTGGGCACGCCGCCAGTTGGATTTAACAAATGTGGCCATTGTTCCATTTGTCCCTATATGTTGGATAAGACCAAGAATTTTAGTTATAATACCCAAACGGAACATAAGATCAAAGGGACCGATTCACAGAACTAACTTAAGACAAAATCCTTAACTTACTACCATTTTGGTATTCACAGAAGGCACTTACTCATTTTGGTATTCACAGAAGGCACTTACTCATTTCGGTATTCACAGAAGTTAGGAGTCCCAACTTTAGGACTCCTAAATGCCTTCTGTGAATACAGAAAGTCTTAAAATTAGGATTTTTCTCAGTTTAGTAGTAGTATAGTTAGGAGTCCTAACTTTAGGACTCCTAAATGCCTTCTGTGAATACCGAAAGTCTTAAAATTAGGATTTTTCTCAGTTTAGTAGTAGTATAGTTAGGACTCCTAACTTTAGGACTCCTAAATGCCTTCTGTGAATACCGAAAGTCTTAACATTAGGATTTTTCTCAATTTAGTAGTCCTAAGTTCAGGACTCCTAACTTTAGGACTCCTAAATGCCTTCAGTGAATACCGAAAGCCTTAAAATTAGGATTTTTCTCAGTTTAGTAGTTGTAAAGTTAGGAGTCCTAACCTTAGGACTCCTAAACTGAGAAAAATCCTAATTTTAAGGCTTTCGGTATTCACAGAAGGCATTTAGGAGTCCTAAAGTTAGGAGTCCTAAATTTAGGACTACTAAATTGAGAAAAATCCTAATTTTAAGATTTTCGGTATTCACAGAAGGCATTTAGGAGTCCTAAAGTTAGGAGTCCTAACTATACTACTACTAAACTGAGAAAAATCCTAATTTTAAGACTTTCGGTATTCACAGAAGGCATTTAGGAGTCCTAAAGTTAGGACTCCTAACTTCTGTGAATACCGAAATGAGTAAGTGCCTTCTGTGAATACCAAAATGAGTAAGTGCCTTCTGTGAATACCAAAATGGTAGTAAGTTTAGGATTTTGTCTTAAGTTAGTTCTGTGAATCGGGCCCAATTTGTTTATGAACTGCAATACGAAATGTATGGTATATTGTATCATTTGTGTTTGTAATAACATCAATGTGAGTAGCACAATTAGACCTGTCAAGGAGAGGATACAAGAACACATACAGGCCATCAGAAATGTGAATACCAACTATCCTTTAGCTGTACATTTTAATGCAATGCATGGTCTGGCAGAGCTCTCTCGTGTGAGATTCCATGGTCTCAATACAGTTGCAGATAACCCTAGAGGGGGAGATAAGGTACACTGGTAACATAAACTGGAGGCCTTTTGGATTTGTAAATTGAGAACGGTGGACAATAATCTCAATATTGATAGAGATGTTTGTATTTCTCAAGGACTGAGTTGTAAATCTTACATAGTGTACACTACTCATCAGTCCGTGATAAACAGCATTGAATCTGCTTGACAAACCTGTCTGTCTCTATCACTTGTATCTAGTGTACCATACTTGCTTGTTTTAATCTTTCAAGTTCTTTGTAATACTAGATAGATTTTTGAGGACCAGTTAGTATATTGCTTTTTGTCCACTGAGATTTTATCTGGTTCTTGAATGCCCGTCAAAATGAATGTTCTGTTTGATATTATTATGTGCAACATACTCTTTATATTAGGTTGTTGTAGGATGCTTTGGCTTTATAGTTCGCATAGTTTTTTTTGTCATGTTACACATGATGACTTGGGACTAAATATGTTAGGTTTGCTTACTGTCACAGCATGTACCGATACCTATGAAAGGTTTGAAGGTCTGCTTTCCTTGACTCTATTCTTTCTCACTTTTTCTATTGTCTCTGGTACTGTCTACACTGCAATTCCTAGGGATCTCTTACCAAATTTACTTGACATATAGCTATTGTTGGGCTCTCATACTGATTTTCATAGTCAGTTTTTGTGTTTTCGTTATGTATATGAGGGATTCAGGTTTGTATAATACGCTCCTATGTTCAACAAACGCATGGCTGAATTTTGTAAAAATGCATCTTATGTTGCTGTTTAATTCCTTTCTTAAGGTAGCAACTTTTGAAAGGGTGTCCTTGTTGTGCGACTTAAATCAGATCGATAATGTTCATTAGTGGAGACTTATTTTCATCTCCGTAGCACTACCATTACGGTTATACTCTCAAATTGCATGCCAGGGCATATAATCTCTGGAGACATGCTTTTATTATGAACATGTTCTTTTGACGATAGACAGTAGTTAGAGTGTTCTGAACTACCATAATGGTGGTGGTTTTGCATACATCACGTAATCCAAAGCACACCCTCTTTTTACGTCTCGGACATACTGTGCGCATGCACAAAATACTTAAACTTGAACGCTGTAGGTGCGGTTCAAGAACTTTATAGAATGAGAGTGGGGAGCAAAGCGCACATCGGTGAGTCTGGCTTAACTTTTGTATGCTGCGATTGGTCATATAACAATATTTATACCCTTTTGGTCTCATACAATTAATTTTTATTGCCCTTTCTTCACTTCACTTTAGTTAGACTGGTTCGGAAGACGCTTGTCTTCTTAGCGGCTTGATACACTGCCTCTTCTCATCTACCATAATAAGTTTTCTAGCTCTCCTGCTGCTTTCAGCTTTGCCACTTGTTCCCATAACAAGTTATGCTTAATTGTGCAACCCTTGGACTCTCTAAACCCATTCTGGCCCCAGTAATGAAGATATTCATTATAAGACTGTACAACGCAAAACAAATCGCACACTATCAGTGTGGGGAATTCCTGATCTGTATACTATAGTGCCAATATCAGGGCTTTCAGCTCTGCCAACTGCGCTGTATAATCTCCCAGATAGTATGTAGCCATATTGCTGAGATGGAACTTGCCGTACCACATATGTCCCTCCACTATAGCACATGGAGCACTATATTGCGGTTTACTTCCTATGGCAATACTTCATATTTCTCTAGAGGCAAGATTTCATTCGGGAGAGGGTATTCTTGTTCACACTGCAGGAACGCTTGTGTTTTTAATGTGGAATTATATCTGTAATCTACAGCTGTTGCAGTGAGAGAATTAGCCCATTATATCCATTGCAGATGTAGTGCTTTTGTATTTGGAATGCTCGCTTTGATAACCGCTTCTAAAGTTGGTACCAGTGTTAGAATGATAATGCGTTTCCCTTGTGCTAGTGCCCTTTCTCTCGCTACCGCAGTCTCTACTGCGGTCAGCATTTTTTCAGTTGCTGCAAATCGCATTTCAGAATTTGTGTATAAATGTGATTTGTATGCAATTGGGACTGTCTCACTTTTATTGAAAGTGAGATAAGTATATCCTGATAAACCGGGGATGACCCGGATCACCGTGTTTGTAGAATGTAAACGTGTGTGCAAGTGTTTAGATGCGATCATGTCAGCCTGAACTAAACGGAGAGTACCTGTGTTGCTGTGTCCACTGATGTGGTGTGAAATTAGGTCTGATTAAGTCGTAGAAAGGTTTTACTTTTTCTGCTTAATCTAGAATGTATGTTCTGACGAAATTTTAACATCTTAAGATGGATTGCAAACCCTACAGATTCTTTGGAGGTTGGAGCAGCGCACACTTTCCTAAGATGTTGGCTGCCAAGCTTGTGCCTTCACTGGAGAGCTCATATCCCAAAAATAGGACATTGAGATGGGCAAATTTAGATTTCTTGAAATTAAATTTGCAGCCCAAGTTGGCAAAACCCACAATTAGGTTGTTCACCCTGCTCAGTGTTCAAGTAATTCATCATCTGTTAGGTAAATGTCATCTACATGGGACACAGCCTCTTCATCGCAAGTTTGTAACATTTCTGACACTTTTGCCGAAAATAGCCCTGGGATGTTCCTATACTCTTGAGGCAAACGACAAACATTTTGCTGAGTACCAAGTGCGGAAATGCTGTTAAATATCTGCTTTCTGGACCTGTATTTTGGCAGAAGAATCCACTCAAGATATCTAATGTTGTTTTGCATTTTACAATTTTATTCATTAATGCGGCACTGTGTGTATTTTGAACTGCAAATGTTCATGTGCATTTGTTTAAATGTCCGTAGTCTAAAACTAGACGATGTTTGGAAACAAAGGATTATTCATCAGGGAGGTGCAAGTCTCAGTCACACCTTGGCATTCGAGTTGGTCTAAGATTTCTTTGACCTGTCTTTTTGCATCCTTTTTTTAAATGGTACTGTCTCAATGGATCTGGAGTAGACTTTAATGGGATTTTGTGGTGAGTAGACTCCACGTCCCACCCTACATGGTTGCGGTATAATGCCAGAGCTAGCGCCAGCGTGCAATAATGTTTTAAAGATTCTGGAACAAGGTCAGAGAAAGCAGGCAAAATTACGCTTTCCCCCTTTGGGCAATCTATCACAAACTCAGGCTGCCAATCACTTTCTGCTAGCAGTATGTCATATCCATATGTTAAGTTCTCTCTAAAGAGACCTTTAAACTTTCTTGAGAAGTCCCCCTCTATTTGAAGTGCAATTTTATACAGTCTATGCGGGACACTAACTCTTGTATCTAGTGTTTCCACCGTGATGTGTTTATTCAATAGTGCTGTCACCAGAAAACCCTTCAGGTTCTGGCGAGCTATTGTTAATTCTGCCACGCTATCTAGCTTCATCAGAGCCCATTCCCCGTTTAGAAGATGAGTCCTCAGTAACCTGGGCATGTCTAAATTTTACGCCAGCTACTTTCTTCTTGTTGAATTGAGGTTTTGCTTTATGTTGCTCTTCCTGTTTGATAATGTAATCTGAAGTGCAATGTGTTTCCCTTTTTCTCTTTGGTCAATCATCAGTCTTTTGATCTGATCACCTGCCGCTCTCTGAGTCTTTTGATGAACCCTGGAAGGAACGAAAGGAATGTGTATCAGTGTCCTGATACCTATCAGGTTTTCTAATGTTGTCACGATTCTTAAGGTTGTACCTCTTTTCAGAGGACTCCAATTGGGTAGACCCACCCCTTGATCATGTATTCTTTTCTGAATTGTTATTTTTAGAATTTTTGTTTTCCCATTTCTTTTTAGAAGAAGTGGGTGCTTGCTTTGAGTTGTCTTTGTCAGGACCACCCGCCATTTGTGGCTTCCCTGCTTTAGTTCCCAAATTTTCTCTGCCTAATTCAGTAATGGTTTCTTCAATAATTTTTGGTAATTCTCGCTCCCTATTTCTAGGTGCTATTTCCCTTAGGTGGCTGTGTATGGCCACTGCTGCTGCCTCCCCCTTTATATTGCTCAGCATGATTGCAGAGACTTGGGCAAAATTACCTATCAGTTTCATACCCTAGTCCAGGGCAGGTCCTGCCCCATACTCATTCTGTATTTGTTTCAATACTTCTGGAACAACTGCTAAGGAAGAAGTACTGTGTATTCTGACATAAACAGCGGCAAATATTGTTCCCCAAGTGGTACAATCCTCAATCGAGGGAACCATCCCCATTGGCAAGCAAATTGTTAGCATTCTATGTTTTTCCTGCGGACCCTTATGGGGAAATACTGCTTCCAGTTGTGCAATGTTTTGTGCTATCTGGAACGGATTTTGCTCTTGTTTGGAAGGAATTGTCCCTATTACTAATTTCAGTGCCTGTGGTTTAATTAGAGATGTGGTCTGATGTGGACCAGCTGGAGCATTTCTCACAGGTTGGACTGTCAATGTTCGCATGACAAACTGGACAATGTGTCTGTATAGCCTGACTATATCTTTGTATATTGTACGGACTTCATCCACTGGTAGTCTATCTCGGGATGTGGAGTGTACGTCACTAAGACCGTCCAGGTCGCTCCTTCTATGCTGAGCGGACTGAGCCTCACGTCAGATGTTGTATGTGGGAGAGCCCCTTTAAACCAACTTGTATGCTGCTGGTAAGTTAACGGGAATTCAATGTCTTCGTATGCAATTTATTCATCTGGTGGTTCAACAATTTAGTCACTGGATCTGCAGGTGGGTGCTAAACCCAAAAATAGAATACCTCTAATCCAAACACCTCATGTGCCGCAATCACGAAGGTAACACAGCCACCTTTAAAGGGTACAACTTGTTCTAACAATTTTATAGTTACTGCATGTCTGCAGTTATCTGTGATGTTCCCCTTCCCACTTCAGGCGTCTCTGAAAAAGTGTGGGCATTGCTTTCTGAGAAAGTACAACTGAACTACTCAGATTTGTACTGTTTATATAAGAACCAAACCAACATTGGAGGTGCCATGTTGTGTAGTTCCTAGGAATCCCCCCAGGATCTGCACGTTTTGGATGACCTAAATTTAGGGCTTGGTGCCTTACCCCTTCCGGACACCCCAACAGAATATGTCAGCCATTAGACCAGCTAGCTCTACAGTGCCACTACCACCCCCCTGTATTCTACAGTGGAGTAGGTAGTCTCTGGCAAACACTGAACATGACAACCCTGATACCTCAGGGATCGTGGAAAACAGTACAGTACGTGTCACTCAGACACTCGTGCTTGCTTTCTCTCAGAGAACACACAGGATAGCTATTAGGATGTTTCAATAAGAATGTAACGGTCCAGCATCAGCCTTGTGTAAAACATATATGCTGCAATAATCAGGAGACAAAAGCATACAAAAGAGATTGCTAGTACCAATATAATGAATAGTATATACATTTCTACCATATTGCTAATAAGATGAACAGAAACAGTACAGATATAAACCGTAGCACTTGCATATTCCTAAAATGTGCGCCCTAAGTAATTTGCTAAAATGTACCTAGGCTAACCTGGATGTGTGTATGGGCAGCCAAGAAACCCCTAGGGATGAACCAACTCCCTCACCTGATGGTTTAGAACAAAGGACCCTGTCTCTGTGTTGAGGATGACAACCCACAAGGGTTGTCAGATGGCTGCTTCTCGGAGATTCGGCATGCAGGACCCCAGCCTTAGCTTGCAAGGAATTCTCCTCTAATTTGTAGGGGGGAGTGATTGTCTTTTATACTAAAGTGGTCACTCCAGGGTTTTTTCTAGAGTCGATATGTTTTTAAAACAACCATGGATGTTTTGAAAACGATCACTGATGCTTTTCTAAACAAGTGTGATCCGGCACAGCTGGCTGTTGGCCAAGGATAGAAAAAGTGGTGACCTTATAGAGAATAAATCTGTCATGCCTTGGGACATGTTTATGTACATCAGGTACAGGGATTTAGACAGAAGATTGAGAGCCTGGTGTCTAAGAGACAGGAGAAAGCTATTAGGTAAAAGGTCACCTGTTTAGAATCGTTATAGTCATGTGGATGGGATGATGTATGTCCTAAAGGACATGACATGGGGAGACTACACCTTAAAGTTTGGAGACCATTTCCAGACCATGCCACCATGGAAGAAAGGGATATTATCAAAACATTCAGTTTAAATTAGCAAACTATTCAGGATTTATGTCATCAGCTGGAGCCAGATCTTCAGCCTTAAAATAGGAAACCTACAGCAATGACACCAATAGTGAAATTGATGGCAGAAGTTATTTCTTCCATGTTGAGAGACATCCACAGCTTCACAGTTTCCACAAATAAAGGATGTTGCCAATGTGAAGGGAGATATTTATGCTTTGGGTCACCTACCACATGTGGTCGGAGCAATTGATGGCACACATATTGCCTTGGAACCACTATATGGCAGAGAATAAGTCTACCGCAATTGGAAACACTTCCATTCAGTCAGTGTGCAAATTGTCTGCTTACCAGATATGTACATCACATTCATGTGTGCGTGTTTTCCAGGATCAACACGTGATTCTATTGTACTATGGCACAGCACCATACCCCTGCAAATGTTACAACTTGGACCGGAGTTGGCCTGGCTTGTTGGCAAGTACAATCTGTAACTACAATGTTTTGCTTAAATCAAGTCTAATGAACAAATCATTTTTTGTGTCTGTTTTTTTAATTTCATATAGGAGACTCTGATTATCCTAACGGTCCGTGGTTGTTAGCACCGCTGAGGAATCCAACAATGTCTGTGCTAAACATTGTTGTGAAAGGGTAAGTTAAAGTAAATTCAGGCCAAAGATGTTTGCTGATCAAAGTTTGGACACATTGACTACTGTGTTTATTTACATTGCTCATCTTTGCTTATTTTAGAAAATGTGTGCTCAAATTTTGGAATTTGTAATGTGTCTATTTGTTTAATGGCATGCAAATATTTGTATTTGTCTGTTAAAGGCTCCTCCACCATGTCATCTTCATTTAGACATTTCAACATTGTGACATTTGCAGTTACATGCTGCTGTTGCAAAGTAGAAAAGAAACATGGTTTGATCCTGCGAAAGAAACACAAACTTTGGATGTACATATTTTGAACAAAGATAACTTGCACAGTGATTGGATTTGTTAAGATTACATTTGTCTTGTTATCTGTTGATTGTTGCCACCAAGGCAATATATTTATTTAATTGAAAAGTTTTATAAAGCGCGAACATGACCAGAAATGGTATCAGAGCACTGTACAAAGGAGCGGAAGTGGAATGAGGTAAAAGCATGAGTACAACTTCATAGGAGAACAAGTGAGGTACATGAGAAGCAACATAGTCATATGGGAGCACGGGAAAAAAACTAAATTACAATGTTGAGCCAAGGTAATCAGCCTTTCTTGTGGGACATGTAAAATTCCTGAAAAGCAATTGGCTGCTTAAATAGCTCTTACCACATGTGGTAGGTCCACCAAACCATACATATTTCCCGTCACATAGCCCAAATACCACATTTTGTATTACCTGTATGTAGCTGTTGATGTGTCTCATCACTGAAGGAATGAATTCTTGTAGCACACCCCTTAAAATTGGTTGTGACATTCCAACAGTGTATTGTTATGCTCCTGTGGCCACAAAAGGGAGTGTTGCCCTTGTTTTCACTATTGGTGTTATTGATGTGGGTTTACAATTCTGAGGTAGAAAATCTGGCTCCAGCTGATTACATTCATTAATAAGAATATGCCCATTCTTCCATAGTGGTAAGGTTTGTAACTGTGACGCAAAATATTGCATGACTTTTGTGGAACATGCATGTGTTATAATGTATTCGAAAAATATGAGAAACATTCTTTATTCACATCAAAAGATGTTAGTTTGTGATATTTTTTTTACTACTTTAAAAAAAATTACCTACATGGAATTTAATCATGAATTGACAAACAATTTTTATTTAACAATGTAAATTGTAGGATGGAACACAACAATATGAACAAATTGAGATAAAAAATACCACTCCAGTCTTTGTATTTTGTTGTTGTTTTTTTATTCAACAAAACCAAATGATGTGAAACAGGATGTCAACAAACAAATACATGATAGGTCAATCATGGTGAAGGAAACTAATATTGAGGAGCCAAAATTGTTTGTAATCCAATATCCTAGGCCCAACCCCGGCAAGCACCCTCATGGAGGAGAAGATTGTACTACTCTAGAGGGAGAAGGGGAAGGAGAATTCTACTCAGTGAATGAGGATTCTGTCTCAATACTCTCATCTGAATTTAACACAGAGGACGATGATCAGGGTAATCAGGAAAGCACTGATTCTGATACCAGCACATCAGGGAAAGAATCCACAACGAAGAAAAGCTATGTAAAGTTAAGACAGAACTCTGAATCATCTAGAGACCTAGATAGACGGTTATTGTGGGACTACTCCGCAACCTCGCAAGTATACCAGGATGATAGCAAATCCGGTAATGTTATTGAGGGTGCGATAGCTGGCCCTACCCCCCCTCAGCAGGATCCCCTCCACACTTTGCTAACCACAATGAAGCAGATGCAAAGTGAAGCAAGGACAGAAAGCCGTAGGGCTAGACAGGCATCAAAGAAAATTCAAAACAGCCTAAGAAAGGTTAATAAACTATATGATGTACTGGTGAATCGCGTAACAGAGGTTGAGGAGCGCACCGGCAAACTTAAAGATGATGTCGGGAAGTGGCAGTTATTCAAGACGGAGCAGGAAAAAATGGCTGCGGATATGTGCTGGAAGATGGAGGATTTCGAAAATAGGCAGAGGAGGAACAATGTTAGACTGCTGGGTGTGGCGGAGGGGTCAGAAGGACAGGATGTTAGACATTTTGTTGTTAATCTTTTGAAGGGGGCCTTTCCAGAATCTCAGTGGCAGTGGGAAAAAGAAGTACAGAGGGCACACAGGTTCCCATTCACTATGAAGAAAGCTCAGGCCACAGGGGGGACAGGGAGGGATGGGCAGCAAAATCATCCGAGGGCAATACTAGTGTACCTAGGGAACTTTCTACTCAGGGAAGAGATCTTGAGTAAGGCAAGACCAGATAGTAGAAGGGTTTTCGAAGGTAATTCTTTCTTTGCTAGACCCGACTTTTGTCACTTTACTATAGAAAGGAGATGGAAGTTAAGGCAGATGATTGCTCCCTTTCAAGCCTTGGGTCTGGAAGCATATCTATTATATCCTGCTAGACTTAAGGTGATCGTGAATGGAAAAATATGGATGTTCACTTCTGAGATTAAGGCTGAGCTCTTCTTAGTGGAGATGAGGAAGCAGAAGGGGGGTTAGAGTACCTGTGTGTATTAAAGTGTTACCTAAATAGAGACAATAGGTTTAGAGGGAAGGGTAGCACAGTAAAGCACAGTAAAGTACAGAAATGATAAGGCACCTTGCGGGAGAGGGTCGCGACTTGCACAACACAAGGCGGGCACACATAGGTCACTGGCCTATTTGCCTGTAAAGGGGAGGGAGGCGGGGGGGACGGTGCAGGGTGGGAGAGGGTGGGGGTGGTTTCAGGTGGGGGGGAACAGTAACAATTTTTGTTTGATATGTTTTGAGATTTTGCACATTGTTAAGTATGCAGGAAATTGCAGTTCTACACAAACTGGCTTAGGGATGGTGAATAATGTCTCTCTACAAATATTAGCATTATGGCGTGCAGGATAGCATCAATCAATATATGCGGCCTCAACGAGGGGAATAAGAGGATGAGAGTGGCAGCGTATTTAAAATCTATGCAATTGGATCTGGTATGCCTTCAGGAGACGCATATAGAACTAGGTAGGACATACCTTTTGGAGCAATTAGGGCTCAAGGTATTGGCAAGTACTAAACAGGGGACTAGGACGAGAGGGGTTGCAGTCCTGGGCAGACAAAGGGACGTGGTTGTAGGGAAAAAGAAGGAAGATCAATGGGGTAGATGGGTTATTCTGGAAGTATGTTTTAGGGGGCAGAAAATAACCCTTGTTACAATCTATGGATCTACGGAGGATGACCCAGATGTATTCCAGTTCTTAGATATGGAGTTAGCCCAGTGGCCGGAGCCCATAGTATGTTGTGGTGACTTCAACATTCATGACTTAGATAGCTCATTTACACGCCAAGATGCGCTATACCGGGGTAGAAAGAGGAAAGTATTTAGAGCATTAGCTGATATGGTTACACATAATGCCTTGGTGGACCCATGGGTAAAGTTACATCCTTATTTGGATGGAAGCACCTTCTTTTCTGCCCCGCATAAATTAATGGTTAGGCTTGATTATTTTCTGATCTCTAACTGTCTACTTTCGGGAGCACAAGTGGAGAAGAAGCCCAGGGTAATGTCAGACCATAGCCCGGTGATTCTTACTCTTAAAATTGGGCAGACACTAAAGACACCCTCAGCGTGGACGTTTGAGAGGGGCTTATTAAAGGATCCTGCATATAGGGAGCACATGACAGCCTGGATCAAATGTTTCTGGGATGTCAATAGGGGGACAGCAGCCTTGGGAGTGGTTTGGGACACTTTCAAGGCAGGAGTACGGGGAGAAACAATTAACTTTGTTGGGGGGAGACAAAAGAGAGAGAGAGTTAAGAGAGAGCAGGTTGGGAAGAGACTATTGAGAGAAGAAGAAAACCTCAGCAGGGCCATAGCCCAGAATCTACCCGTAGAAGAACATCTGTTGGAAATTATAGCTCTGAAAGCCGAGGCGGTGGAAGGATTCGCTAGGCAAGCGGCAGTGAACTTTCTAACAAAGAAGGAAGAAACGTATGAACTTAGTGAGAAGGTGGGGCGCGTGTTGGCAACTAGAACTAGACAGAGAGCGGCCGCAGCTGCAGTAAAAGAAATCAGAGATGTATGCGGGAATATGGTTACGGACACTAATTTAGTAAGGGAAGAATTCAGAAAGTTCTATACAGATCTATACACCCCAGAGGAACCAGTGAGCTTGGTGGAGGTTGATAATTATTTGTGTAATATCCCCCCTCCGATAATGTCTGAAGAAGATAAAGAGCTATTAGATGGACAGCTACAGATGGAAGAACTTGAGGAGGCCCTTAGTAATTTACCAGCTGGCAAAGCAGCAGGGCCAGATCAAATACCGATTGAATTTTATCAAATATTTAAAAATGTACTTTTGTCAGACATGTTCTTAATAATGCAGCAAGCGCAGTTAGGGGAACCTGGTCCGGAATCATGGGGAGGAGCTGACATAATTGTGATTTTGAAAAAGGGTAAGCCGCCAGAAATGCCAGGGTCATATAGACCGATCACATTAATGAATTCTGATGTTAAAGTATACTCTAAAATTTTAGCAAAGAGGCTTGCGGGGATTATTGAGCAGTTGGTAACACCCACACAGCATGGGTTCATTCCTGGTAAGGGGACAACACAACATGTTAGGACTGTTATTACTATGTTTGACGCTGTAAGTGTCCTAGGGGGTCCTGTCGCTGCACTCCTTTTAGACGCTGAGAAGGCTTTTGACAGGGTCTCCTGGGACTATCTTTGGCAAGTTCTGAGGTGGTGTGGGATGGGGGAACCATTTATTAAAGCTATGCGGGTACTCTATAGTACCCCAACAGCAAGAATTAGAGTGAATGGTGGGTTGTCGGATACAGTAAAAATTACTAGGGGGACAAGGCAGGGATGCCCCTCTTCCCCCCTTCTTTTTGCATTATATCTTGAACCACTACTACGACGACTCGAAGTTAATCAAGAGATACCACCAATGAGGGTAAATGGCTGTAGGGTCAAGACTCTGGCTTATGCAGATGATATAGCTATCTTGACCCCGAACCCCACTCAAGCTATAACGGAGGTTGAGACTGAGGCCCAGGTATTTGGACGGATATCGGGTTATAGCTTAAATAAATTAAAGACGCAGATTATTAAAAATAGCAATACATTGTGTAATGATGACAGGGTCACTAGCTCAGCAGTATATCTAGGGGTGTTATTAACGACGGACTTAGATAAGATTGTGGAATTGAACCTGACTCCCCTGATCGATAAGGTAAAGAGGGAACTGGAGAGGATGAATAACCTACATCTCTCCCTTATGGGGTGTACTAATGTGATTAAAATGTTGATCCTGCCCAAATTCTTATATTTCTTTCGGGCTATCCCTTTGGTTTTCGAAGGTAAATGGTTCAATCTGTTAGAGAGAGTTTTGAATCGGTTTATCTGGGCGCATGGGAAAACCAGGCGGGCCTATAGATATATGACCCTCCCACGAGAAAGAGGGGGATGGGGGACCCCTGATTTTAGGTTATATCAAATTGCCGCAGCACTACAATACATGCAGGGTTTGATAGGGGGGCGGGGACTCGTCACAGGAGATGAGACCCTCCCCATAGAGGTTTATTCGATAGTATTGGGGGCAGAGACAGAAAATAATTTTTTAAATAGAATTGAGTTCGGATATCACAAAAGGACCAGATTTAAGACCGTAGGGGCAGCAATCAAGATTTGGAATACTTTCCTTAAAAGAATGGGATTGGGAAGATATAACAGATATGTTAGGCTTTATAAGAATAAGTCCTTCCCTTCAGAGGTTTTTGCTGATTCAATAATGGCGAGGTGGACTCAAAAGGGGATAATACAAATTAGGGATTTAATGGATAAGGAGGGAATAGTTCAGTTTGCAGACCTCACCCTTAAGCATGGTATTGAGAGTAAGGACTTCTTTAAATACCTCCAGGTAAGGAGTTTTTTTTGCCGAAAGCAAGGCGGGAATAGGGGATTTAATACTAACGAAATAATGGAGAAAATAAAAATTGCAGAAGATTGCACAATTAGATCCTTCTACGCATGCCTAGTAAAAGGAAAGCTAGATGATATTGAAAAAGCTAGTAATAAATGGGCTGGGAAATTAGGGGTGGAGCCTGGATGCTTTCAAGAATCTTTGGATCTGGGCTGTAGTATTTTGTGTTCGGGCCCCCTGCAATCACAACACTATAAGACCTTGTTTTCATTGTATCATACTCCCGCGAGAATATCTAAATGGGGAGGCACCATTGGTATTACTTGCCCTCGTTGTAATGCAAGTGATGCAGATTTAATCCATATGTTTGCTACCTGTCCTCAGTTGTATACCTTGATCAAAAACGTAGAAGATTTTTTAGATAAAACATTGGGTATACGGAGGAAACTGTCATCTACGTTGATCTTGCTGGGGATAGACACTCAAGGTGGATCTGAACATAAGGAATTTGTGTTTATGGCTGCTGCAGTTTTGAGGCTGTCAATAGCAAGAGCATGGTTAGATAAGATACCCCCGGGAATGCAAGTTTGGTTGGCAAACCTATTATTCAGTTATAATCTTGAGAAAACAATATATGCACGGAAGGGGAAAAGGGGAAGAAGGCTTGGTTTTAAAATTTGGGAACCAATAGCGAAATGGAAAGAGAGTATGATATTATAGGTTATTGTAAAACAATTTGAAGTATAGCGGTACCAAAGAAAGTACCTGCTGCCTAAAATGTGCTTTATGTTATTTTGTATTGTTTAAACTTCAAACCAGATAATGTAGAATACTTGAAGACTGAAAATTGATTGGAAAATGTGCTAATGTATGATATGTAATACAATGTGTATTTTGTGAAGGAAAAGGGGGGAAAAATTTATAAACAAAATAAAAAAAAAAAAAAAAAAAAAGTAATCCAATATCCTAAACACAACTGCCATGTAAAAGGTCAATGTTGCCAGAAAACAGTCCACAGTGTAAATGGTAGTCACACACTGGAGGAAATTTGGTTCTGCGTCTCTTGCTGGTGGTTTTGGGGTGGTCTTGCTGTCCTCTTCTACTAGTGTGGCGGATCATCCTCTACTGAGGGGGACTGGAGGATCCACAGTTGTAGGCACTGAGGTGGGTGCAGGTATTTCGTCTTGTGGCAGGGTCTCCCTTTCTGTGGCTGAGGCAAATTTAGTAGGCTTAGATGTTGTTGGACCACAGAAAGGGGAAGATATTGCTGAAAAAGCCCTGCACATATGGATAACAATATCATGCAACATCCCAGTCAGGCAACCAAATATGAGATCAGATATTCCATCTGAACATTGGGCTCCCTCTGCAACTGCTGTTTATCCCAGAGCTCTGTAAGGACCTGACCCATCATGGCTTGGGGCTGATTGAGGGCTCCCAAGATTTGGTTGACAGTGGCATGGGTGACAATATACCCAGTGGCCTCACTTTGCTCGCCCAAAGATTCCCTATCATGAACCCTATCCCCACTACCCTGTTCCCTTGACCCAGTGTGCCCCATCCCACTGAATCCTGACTGGACTGGAAGTGGTGGTGTGGTGTTGGAGTTGATTCAACAGCAGCAAGGACTGGGGGGCACAAGATTGGGGAGATGTTCCTTTGGACACAGAAGTGGAGGTGTTCAGATGCTGAAGTGATGTAATACCTGGGGTGGGAGGTGTAGGTGTGGGCCAAATTAGATTCACTGTAGCTGTCTGCCCAGCAAAACCAGATGGACCAGACTGATCCTCATCATCCATACTTGTAAGAGTGAGTTCCTCACGGAAGGTTTCTTACTAGTCTGGAGTACTTGTATCGTCAGTGGAAGTGGCAGTGGCAGATGGCTGTCCAATTACTTTGGGTATTGGATCTATTATATATTAAGATAAAACATAATTTGAATAATCTGGATGATAGCAGCCTTAAAGGAAAAAGTGATTTAATATGATGAAAATACCTTTCAGTTGTAGTATGATAACTTACAAGAACAGTGTAAATTTAAGACTAAACTACTTGTAAAAAGCAGGTAAAATGGTGTCCTGAAAAGGATGACAAAATTAGGTAATATACATGGAATTTAGCAAACATTCCAGATAACACAGTAGAGAGGAAACATGCAAAATAAGCCCTCCAAGGGTCTAGGACAATACAATTCTGTAAATTTCACAACGTAGAGGAATAAATAGCATTAATCATTATATACACATAGCAAAGTACATTTTTTTTAATCAAAATAACTTCTAATCTACATTCAACATGACATATGTTAGAAAATGTGATTCCACATACTTTGATTACTCAAAGAGATAACATTAATTCAATTGAATTGCAAGTTCTTAAAGCAAGTTCAAAAACTTTATTTCGGAGTAACTCCATAAAAGTACATAAAATGAATATAAAACCATTTAACAACAGTAAGTAAAATGTTTAAAATTAATACAGCCACATGGCTAATACATACTAGTTACATACAATGGATCAGATTGGCATTTTTAGATATTTTTTCCGTTTGTGCCAAAAAGCCCCCAAAAATTTTGCCACTGCGAACATAATGTGCACGGCCGTTTCACTCTTAAGAATTCTAAAGGCTTCATGGCACCTGATGAAGCCCAGGTTCCTACAGATAGGGATAATCCATTTTCTGCGTGCCTCAGTATAACCCGTGCAAAAGAATATGAAATGCAGCTCAGTTTCGTCACTTGATCTGCAAGCCGGGCAAATACTGGGTAACGACAAAGACCAAGAACTAGTAAAAGCACGAATTGGCAAAGACCCGTGCCTCCATTGCAAATAAAGCTTCCTAAGTATTATAGGATAAACATTGTCAAGGGCCAATTCGAAGGTATAAGTACTCTTCATAAGAAGGAATTGATTTGTTAGAGACCCTAAGGATTTAGAAGGTCGAAGTAAGGGTGCCTTGGAGTCATGATACACTTTGGTTAGAGCTTTCTTGGAAAGCTTGGGACAGGCGTTGCAAGGATCATTCCATAGTGCATCAAGACCTAGGCTCTCCAAACTATTCCTTACGAATTTAAGCCAGGCAATGTTCCCCGAATTTGGGAAGCTAAGAACTTCCTGAAGGCCCTGTCTGTAGTGAGTCAATTCGGGCACCGTCCACAATCTGCGCCAGTAGATCACAGGACGAAGTGCCAACTCTTCCTCCAGGGGTCTAATGCCTAGGTCGAGTCGTAAGGGCACTAGCGGTGTACTCGGAGGAAGAGCTACTAGACACCTGAGGAATCTATTCTCCTCCT
Organism: Triturus cristatus; assembly: GCF_964204655.1. NCBI lineage: Eukaryota > Metazoa > Chordata > Amphibia > Caudata > Salamandridae > Triturus > Triturus cristatus. Next base: position 418,065,915 of record NC_140582.1, read on the forward strand.
TTGTCAAGCTGTCCAGTACTTTGTGACCCCATAATTCACTCCCATAGGTAACTGCTCCTCTTGCTTGGACCCTATAAATGTGTAGAGGAGGGCCTATGGGTTTAAGGGTCGACCTGTTCTTCCCCACCATCCCTAATATTCCACCAATGTGTTGTGCTAATTTCAACCTCGCTTTCTCCTGATGTTGACCCCACCCCAATTCCTCGTTGAGTGTAACACCAAGGTACTCAAAGGTGTTTACTCGTTCGAGTATATTGTCCCCTATGCGAGGAATACGGTGGAACCTGGGTGGCGGATTGAAGGCCATAAATTTGGTCTTTGTGGTGTTTATTTCCAATCCATGCTCTCTACAGAAGTCCCCAAATCCATCCAGCACACGCTGGATTCCCATAGGTGACTTGGAGAGAAGGAGGGTATCATCAGCAAACATGATTGCTGGGACCCTCCTTCCCGCCAGCTTCGGGACATCCGAATTGGGGACCCCGTTAAGATGGTCAATAACACCGTTGACAAAGAGGCAAAACAGGGTCGGTGCAAGTACGCACCCCTGTCTTACCCCTCTCTCAACGGGAAACTTGTTTGAGAGTGCACCCTGTGCACCGCACCTCACACGAGCATAGGTATTTGTGTGTAGGCGGATGATCATACTCAGGAGGTCAGCTGGCATCCCAGCATTCGCCAGGACCTGCCAGAGCTTACCACGAGGGACCAGGTCAAAGGCTGCCCTTAGATCTACAAATACAGTATAGAGGCTGCCACCCTCCAACTGTATTGTTTTCCAATGTAGAAGGGACAGCCTGAATACCTGATCTATAGTAGAGGTCTTCTGGCGAAACCCAGCCTGCAAAGGGCTCAAGATGTCCCTCTCCTCGATCCAGTCCAAAAGTCGATCCAACAGAAGCCTCGCAAAAAGCTTCTGAGGGACGTCTATCAGACTGATCGGTCTGTAGTTAGCTGGGAGCAAAGGTGAGCCCCTTTTAAAAATGGGCACAATCTCCGCCCCGAGCCAAGTTGGAGGAAGTGCCATCCCATGGATGATGGCAGTAAACAGTACCAGGAAGTATGGTGCCCAAATGCTGACCTCGTGCCTTAAGAGGTCTCCTGGGAGCTTATCTAAGCCTGGCGCTTTTCCTAAGGAAAGGCAAGTAATTGCCATTTCTAATTCCTCCAGCTTAAAATCTTCCAGCTCAGTATGATTGTCGATGGTGGGGACCACTAAGCACTCAGGCGGAGTTCCCATTTTGTCTTGCTCAGCTCTACTATAGAGCGATGAAAAATGTTTTTCCCAGACTTCCGGTGCAATATTACCTTCTATAGCCATAACAGGCTCAACTGAGCCATGTTTGACTATATGCCAAAATTTCCTTGAATCTCTGGTTTTGAGAGCAGATGTTATTTCTGTCCAGTTCTCCCAGTCCCAGTCTATTTTAGCAGATTCAAGGAGGAGCTTATAGGCCACCCTCTTCTCCCTAACCACCGAGGATGCTTCCTTGTTTTTGAGCACTTGGAGAAGATCTTTCTTAGCTCCCCTGCAGCTGGCATTGAACCATGAGGCTCTTTCACTCCTCAGTTTCCTGCCCCGAACCACAGGGTTCAAAACCTCAGCTAAATTGTCACAAAGTGTCTGATGGATGACCTCAAGGGAAGAACGACCTTCTGGCGAGGACAACTGAGGGAGGAGACTTTCCACTCTTTCCAGGGTAGAAGCCATTTGCTCGTATATTGCCCTTATACGAGTCGGTTTCTCTAACAATTTGTCCCACCTTATTCTTCGTCTGTTACTGGATAAGGTGAGACTGGGGGCAGGTAGTCTATTTCCTAGAGTTTCAGTCCTGAGGAAGCCATCTGCATCTAATGAGAGAATTAGGGGGTTATGATCACTATCCACCCTTGGGACTATTTTAAAATCTAATGCCAATTTCCAATCCTGAAGTCTAATCAGTATGTAGTCAATCCGGGACTCCTGTCCTGGTCTATTAAAAGTTGACTGGGGCGGAATATCCCCATTGAACCTACCATTGCATGCTCTGAGTGAATTTGCCAATGTTAATGTTAAAACTTGCAATAGGAGGGGTGATGCTGCCCTTACTGGTGGACCTGCAATACTTTGGATTCCCCAGAGATCGTCCTCTTCACTACTAATCCCACCTAAGTGAAGCGGAAGTGGTTCAAACTGAATATTAATATCCCCTCCGACCAGGAGTATATCTGGGCCGGTGAGAGAATCAAGAAAAGTCGTTAAATCCTCCAGTGTCCTTGAGGTGGCCGCAGCTCTGACTGGTCTGGAGTATATATTTACCAGACTCAGACCCCTCCCAGTGGGCCAACGTAAGACCACACACAGGATATCAAGAGAATTTGTTTCTACCACCTCGGCCGTACAGCCTAGATAACAAGCAATCCATATTGATAGTCCTCCAGACGGGCGTCCCTTCCCTCCCCATCTAGCCGGAATATTAAAAACTGCGAACCCGGGGTGGCAAAGGTTTTCTCTGGCCCACGTCTCTTGGAACATGCATATATCATGTTCTTTAATAAAAGTTTCCCAATCAGTATTGCCTAGCTTATTTGGGAGCCCAGCCACGTTCCATGACAGTATCTCTAGTGGCCTCAAGGCCCTGTTTGTGGGCATAGAGATCTCATACAGAGTACTTTCTACCGTCCTTGATGGGACACAGACCCCCAACTCACTTCGTACTTTAAATGAGGACCCCTGTAGAACTTTAGTCTTTCCCGAAGAGCAACCACCCTCCACCTCTACCCTCTCCTCCCTGTGTTCGGAGTGATAAGGTTTTAAAGCTAGTTCGTCTGCAGCCGCCGGAACATATTCCAGGGGCACTATATGAGTCACCGGTAAGGACAAGTGTAGCCCCATAAAAGTAGAATTATTACTTGGACAAGAAGTCAAAAATTTGGGGATCAGATCCATATCCTCAACCTGGTCGCCCTGTGTACTAAGCCCATAGTCAAAGGTAGTACTATGTCAGTCGCAGTCATCGACTCCTGATAGGGCCCCGAATCTATTAGCAACTTCGAGAGGAGTAAATGGTAGCCTATAGTTCATCCTCCGTGGTCCAAGTCTATGATTCCCAGAGGGAACCGTAACCCATTCTGCTGCATTTCCGTAAGCCACAGGACTGGGTACATACATGTTACAGTGTTGAACTTGGGGACCAGAAGTTGCTAAAAATGGGTGAGGGTAAGTCACTGTTTTTACTGGAGCCCTGGGGTATGCATTATAAGAGACTATTGATCTTGGGTAGAAATATGATAGTGCACGGGGATTTATAGACCCCCATGTAGAACCCAAGGGGTAGTCTAAGATGTATTTGGCTGCTCTGGGGTCTCTAAAGTTGATGATAATTGCATCCCCTTCAAGATCCTTGATTCTGCGACCTAGCCAAGGAAGTCTCCGGACATGCAATATCTCCCCATTGATGTTGGGGGGGAGGGGTCTATTAGTCCTAAGCCAGTGCATGGTTTTATTTTTTAGATCGTAATAGCCCTCATTTTTACCCTTTGCCAGAGGCGGAACTTCTGTTAACACTACCACATATGGTACCGCCTCTGGGGGTAAGTTAACTTGATGGCTATATGGGTCTCTTGCTCTAGCTAGGTGATGATTCTCACCCCTCTCCTTTGGGGATGTTACTAAGATAGGATTTGCTATTCCCTTCCTTATTTCACCCTCTTCATTTTGGCGATGACTTTGAAGGGTTGTGATGTCAAGCGGCTTGTCCCTATACTGGGAATTAGAGCTACCTATCTCATTAGTCCTAGTGTGAGTAAGAGGTGCGTCTGAAACCAGGGGGGGGGGGCGGGAGTAAGTGAGCCGGATCTTCCCGTGACCCCGGGTATTTTATGATTAAAGATTCTAGATTCCCCAATCGTGACTCTATATTTTTTAGTCGTTCTATAATGGGTAGAGTAAATGATCTTATCAATTTCTCGATGCTCTCAAGATATTATGGCATTGTACCCAAATCAGGTAGGAGCAACGGAGAACGAGACAGGTCAGGAGGGGGGGGAACCAAAGAAGTAGAAGATGTTGAGGCCACATCGTGTATTCTTAATGGCAATGATGGAACCTTTGTCAGCGATGCTATGCCCACAGTTTGCATAGGGCTCTTGCCAAAATCAGTGTGATTGATCTTACCTTTTGGCAAGTTGCCTAGCCTCTTTCTTCTCTTAGGCGGAGGGGGCCTCGGAGCATTAGACACCAACGCCCTCCCTGCCTTCTTACTAGACGGCTTAGCCTTAAACTCAGAGGGAATAGTGACAGTATCAGTTTCTTTATCAAAAGTAATAGTACTGGAAGGGGGCAAAGCAATTGAAACTGGTGACACATTGAAATTGCTAGGTGTAGACTCAATAGATCTAAGCAGCTCAGGGACATTATCCATAGCTAACGCCTCCTGCGTCAAAGTAGGAGGACTTAACACAATGAGGGACGAAGTCAAAGGAAATGTACTGTCCATTAATGTCCTATTTTTAATACACTCTATAGAGCGACGTCGCTCGGCCCTTCGTTCGGCAAGCGTAGTCTCCTTGTCCGTGGGTACAATGACTTTTTTAAAATAATCAACCAATGTGCCTTTGGTCGGGGCACCATGTATTGCAGGAGGATTAGTAGCTACAATATCAGCCATATTTGTTTTTTCCAACAGTATCAAACACAGGACTCACGGTTAGTAGGCAATAAAGTTAGTAAGTTCCCCCGGTCCGGTCTCCTCGTGTCTCTGAGGGCCTCAGAGGGCCCGCTCTTTGTCCGGTCTTCGTCCCGGACTGCGCCCCGCACGCGTCCCGCGAAACGCTTTACAGGGGTTGCCTTTATGCTGTGGTTGATAATAAGGGCGTGGCACAGGGAGGGGGCGCGGCTCGCACGGGAAGAGGACCAGCTGGAGCTGTTGTGTGCTGGTCCTCGCAGTCCCGGGGCCAGCGCCTCTCCCTCCTCTGCGGCCGCGGGATGTGCTGGGGCTTCCTAGCTGGGCAGCGGTGCTGATTATCCTTGAGGGGCTGCTCCTGTGGGTGAAAACTGCTCCAGTCGTGCTCGGAGTGAGCTGAGGCTCTTGGCGAGTGGCACCCGCGAAGCGGGTGCCGCGAGGAGTTATCGCGCTCAGGTGGGGGCGTGGCACTGGGAGGGGGCGCGGCTCGCACGGGAAGAGGACCAGCTGGAGCTGTTGTGTGCTGGTCCTCGCAGTCCCGGGGCCAGCGCCTCTCCCTCCTCTGCGGCCGCGGGATGTGCTGGGGCTTCCTAGCCGGGCAGCGGTGCTGATTATCCTTGAGGGGCTGCTCCTGTGGGTGAAAACTGCTCCAGTCGTGCTCGGAGTGAGCTGAGGCTCTTGGCGAGTGGCACCCGCGAAGCGGGTGCCGCGAGGAGTTATCGCGCTCAGGTGGGGGCGTGGCACTGGGAGGGGGCGCGGCTCGCACGGGAAGAGGACCAGCTGGAGCTGTTGTGTGCTGGTCCTCGCAGTCCCGGGGCCAGCGCCTCTCCCTCCTCTGCGGCCGCGGGATGTGCTGGGGCTTCCTAGCCGGGCAGCGGTGCTGATTATCCTTGAGGGGCTGCTCCTGTGGGTGAAAACTGCTCCAGTCGTGCTCGGAGTGAGCTGAGGCTCTTGGCGAGTGGCACCCGCGAAGCGGGTGCCGCGAGGAGTTATCGCGCTCAGGTGGGGGCGTGGCACAGGGAGGGGGCGCGGCTCGCACGGGAAGAGGACCAGCTGGAGCTGTTGTGTGCTGGTCCTCGCAGTCCCGGGGCCAGCGCCTCTCCCTCCTCTGCGGCCGCGGGATGTGCTGGGGCTTCCTAGCCGGGCAGCGGTGCTGAATATCCTTGAGGGGCTGCTCCTGTGGGTGAAAACCGCTCCAGTCGTGCTCGGAGTGAGCTGAGGCTCTTTGCAAGAAAGTAAGAACATACAAAATTAAACAACATAATGACATTTTTAAACATAGCATAATATAGATATTGATAAATACATGGCACTTTAACCCCTTCGATGCGCGTGACAGAGTGGTTCCATCACGCGTGTCGGTCGCGCTGTACGGATGACGGAAACACTCCGTCACGGCCCCGCCCGCGCAAGAACCCTTCAGCACAGCGCGGTAATCCGCGCCGCGCTGAAGGGGTTAACATCTGTGACAATAGGAGAGAAAGACCAAAATAACATTGTGATATTGTCACAAAACGAATATACAGCATCATGGTAAAAGTAGTCATGTCAAATAAACATTAATAGCACTAGAAAAATTGTAAGTGGAACATAGCTAGTGAAATATATGCAGTGAAAATAAGCAGCCATTTCCAAAATGAAACACATATGTAATATGTTTTAGGTAAAAAAAAAACTTACTTGCACCATTACATCATGTGAATTTAAATGAATATTGAAACGTGTGACCTTAAGCTCAAAAAATACAATCAGACAAATGAGGAAACCAGGCAAATAGAACTTTATCACATACAGAAAAACAAATACACTGACAACAAATATGAACAATTAGTAAAACGAGTGAAACAGCAATAACGCTACAAATACAAAAACAATTTAAATAACAGCAATATTTAAATATGGGCTTTTATGTTCAAAAAAGGTGCAAAACACATTAGCAACAGCTAAATTAAAATCAAAATGGACATTTAGGTTTTGTGACACATTCAAAAGTATAACTTATCAGTCTCCACTCCACCATTGATTCAAGTCAAGCCTTCAGAATGTAGGATCTGCAAGCCCTTCTCCTCCAAGGGAAAATGTTGTAAGAGGTTTGGGAGAACCACCATTAGTCCTCTGGGCCTCTTCCTTTTTTCCTGCTGTGTACGTAGGTCATTTGCTACAGCAGTCACTCCATCCATTATTCCGGCACAGATTAGCCTTTTCTGAGATAAAGTTGTATTTTGAACTTAAATAATTGTGGGTCTACTCTTATGATTTCATCAAACCATGACTGACAATTCTCCCTCAGTAAAACTTGGCTTTCTCCTCCCAGCCATTTTGAAATGATAGACTTAAATGCTTGTAATAACCCATAAGATTATAAAAACAAAAAATACAAAATGAACAAGAAACAGGCAACCTGACCTTACTGAAAAAAAACTCAAGAACAATGCTGAGCTGTAGTGAAATGGCAAAGGATTGTGGTCTGAAATGGAGTGTGTTGTATAGTGTGGTATAAAGGTGCAAACAATTAACTAAAACATATCAACTGTGTGAAGCCACAGGAATAGTACCATGTTGAACATGTTCCATGACGGAATTCCTCTGTCTGCAATTCGCTGATAAGACAACATTTATACAACTGTGGAGTCTAAATAAGTTTGGCAGACTCCCACCACCCTGACAGCTATGGAGCAAAGGAGTCTGCCGAGTCTACAGTGGTGTGCCGTTTGCGCAACTGGAAACATTCTGTCAGTGTAGACAGCAGATCAGCCAGCACATAGGACAGAAGGGAATCTGTCAGCTTGACAGAGTACTTGGAAACTCTGCCATGTAGGGTTGATGGGAGTCCTGCCAAGATCTAAATCAGGCCCTAAATCTTTGTCATCATGAAGCATCAAGTGACTCCATCAATTAGTCTATCCAGGCACTCCAGGTATCGGGCACCTTGGTGAGAAGCCCTGTTTCTTTAGCCCTCTGTCCCTCTCTTGATGTCACAGCACAGGTGATACAACACCCTCTTCATTTTCAGCCAGAGGCAAATCAAAAGCTGCATTAACCATCTAGGTATGGTTGTTTTTTAACAAAAAGTATGAGAACAGATTTGAGATGCGTGGCTTTTAACACTTTTCTTTACACAAAGGGACAGACATTCTAGGGTGAACCACAGGCTTAGGAGTAATAACCCACTGAAGTGGGCAGAGGAGACAGGGCAGTAGTTATCATTGGTGCTAAAGGTACAATGTCACTGAAGCCTAGTTATGTGGGGCTAACTAAATCCTGGATATGTCTGTGTTGATATCCTTTCTTGCTTCTGTTAGGAACCACTGGAAGGGAACTGTGCCTATTTTGCTTTGGGCCTTAGAGCAATGAACCAAAAGAGGGAAAATTTCAACCAGAGGAAACATCTTGCTTGGACTCGGAGATAGTGGGCAGAGACAGTCCACTTTTTGAAGGGGTAGCCATCATTATTAAAGCAGGCGCAGTGCCACAAGGGCTCATGGGTGTGAGTGGCCCACTACTTCACAGATCTGACTGTCTTACTGTACAAAAGAACATCAATGAATCCCTCTTGTGTATCATATATGTAGTCACATACCAATCAACTCTCTTCTTCCATAAGAATCATTTACTCAACAGTCTTTCACTCATCCAACCATGCAATGAGGCCAATACTTAATATCTAAAATATCACAAAACAATAGTATCTCACACAAAGTCTATAATGTCCTCAAATTGGATACTATCAAGCACAATTCACAATCGGTAAAATCATCATGCCCTATTAAGGCCAGCTCTCTTCTGTTTTTGAGGCAGCACCCAAGGATGTACACTTTTCTGGATTTTTTTCATCCTGATGGGCTGCACCCAGTCAGTCAGCCTGCCCTTCTTCACTTTGGATACCATCAACCTAAAATGCAGAGTTCCACAATGATCTTCACTCAGCCCCACCCTATTCAATGCATAAATGACGCCACTTGCCAACATCATCCATGCCCATGAAATCATCATATCCTAGGCTGATGACACACATCTCATACTATCCCTCTCTCACACAACCCCAAGCACCTGGAACAATTTCTCCGCTTGCATTGCTGAAGTCACCAATGAATGAAAACCAACTGCCTCAGTAATATTCTTCTACAAAGATGCTTTGCTCTGTGACTCCACCTGACCCCTGCCACACTCCGACCTACACCCTCCAGAAACCAATGTCATGAACCTCGTAATAGTAATCAAAACCCAACTCACCATGACCACCAAGTTAACTCTGACTGCAACTCATGGTTCTACACAGCCAAAATACTCAAGATTATCTTCAAGACTACCAACTAACATTTGCAGAACTGTCAACCAACCTCTCCACAATGCAAGCTGGACTGTGCAACACACTCTATGCCAGAATCAATGCCCAACTGACCAAAAGAATCCAGGTCAAAAATTATTCAGCAGCCAGGGTCACCCTCAACCTCCAACATTGCACTCATATCACAACATACCTCAAAGAGCATTACTGGCTCCGAATTCACAAACAAGCACTCTTCAATCTCCTCATACACACATACAAAGCCTTCTACAACATTGGCCTGAAGTACCTAAACAAACATAATCTTTCCACAAACCTACCAGACACCGACGCTCAGCTGCACTCCTACTCACACCCCACTCCTGCTGAGGAAGAACATGATCTGATGACTGTGCCTTCTATCTTACTCCTAAAGCCTGGAAGGATCTTGCCCTACACATAAGAGCCTGCCTCCTCAGTTCTTTGCATAGCTCCGGACTTGTCTCGGCCAATGCAGCTCCTGCTTTAGTGTCAGGATTCCCTTTCAGTTGAGCTGTGCAGTACACAAATTATATATAACAGAATATAACAGTTAGCTTTTTTAGTATTAGTAATAACTTTATTGAATAAATCATTGATTACAATAAATTCTAAAACGTAAAAAAATCTAATGTCCCGTTGTAAAAATTCAGCTACAATACAAATATAAAAATGGACGATTGTTTAAATCAACCTCATTGTTTCAGGAAAAAATAAGATTTGTCAAGAAGATGGATACAATTGTTGCATACAAGAATTACATAAACATTTAAAAGCAAAGATTTACAGCCACTTCTATTATCCTTTCCCCATTATAAAAAATATAAATATAATGTCATTATATAAAAAAAACTATTATATATAAAAATGTTTGGTATTTATGTAAATTGAAATTTCCACAAGGATCTTCACTCAGCCCTTCCCTATTATACTACCAACTCTGTCTAGCATGTTTAAAATAAGAATAGGTAAGATAAAGGAATTTCATTAAGTTGCCAATAAAGGTGTTGCTGTGAGCATTAAATAAAAAACAACATCCGTCTTCTATTATCCTCATGATACATTCTCTAAAGTAACTCCAGAGATATTGCTTCTGAATGTCCATGAGCTTTGGGCACAGGCAAATGAGATGTCCTATCAACTCTTCCTTATAACCACATAGCCTACATCCCAATCAATCAGGGCTGGATGCATTTTAAGTTCCATCAAATTGTGAAATTGGAACGTACGTTAATCAAAATCTCAAAATTTTCCTTTTTACATGACCTTCCAGATTTTAGGAAATATACGGTTGCCTTACTGTGGCATGGGAATCTAAAACCAAATTTACATGTTTGTATTTCAGTGATGTTAAAAGGTCCTTCTTCCGGCTGCTGACCAATAATAAGTTCCTTTGTCTCTTCTGAATGTCATTGGGCATACCGCATAGAATTGTTGCCCGGGGAGGTTTTTCTAGGGCTCATGGGTGTGAGTGGCCCACTACTTCACAGATCTGACTGTCTTACTGTACAAAAGAACATCAATGAATCCCTCTTGTGTATCATATATATAGTCACATACCAATCAACTCTCTTCTTCCATAAGAATCATTTACTCAACAGTCTTTCACTCATCCAACCATGCAATGAGGCCAATACTTAATATCTAAAATATCACAAAACAATAGTATCACAATCCAAGGCTCCAGTTAATCCTTTAATGTAATAATGTTCAGACTCCCCTTTGTATCCATATTAGCGTTTAGCTCATCCACATGTAGCAACCTGATGGAATCTGCATTGGTTCTGCAGATGTCACATTCATAATTTATTGTTACAGCCGTATGGAGTGCTTGAAATGATGGAATCACTGAGATACCCCCTTGGGCTGATTTTGTGCACCATATTAAGTCTGGATAACATAACATAACGTGGAATACCCAGTTTGAGACACAGCATGCTTTGTGGTGTTGCTTGGTGAAGATTTAACCACTTTGCTGCTAGGCCTTTCCCCCCCATGTGCTAAGTCTTTTTTTGGCTATTTGGGTAGTTCACACTTAGGCCCCTGTTACTTTTTGAGCACATAAGGTATCCACGCCAAATTTGCGCCCTTGTTTTCCAACATCATGGGGATTCAAAAGGTACCCAAGATTTGTGGATTCCCCTGGAGGGGACCCAGAAATTAGGCAAAATGCTGCTAAATGTTTTTTTGGGGGGGAAAAATGGGAAAAAAGGGCACCAGATGAAAGCATCTGTTTTTTTCCCTGCAAATGGTATCAAGAAAGGGGTTGGGTTGCTGAAATCACCATCTTCCCAGCTTTCAGGGACAAGCAGACTTTTGTCAGAAAACCAAAATGTTTTTCCCAGTTTTGGAATTTTTCTGGGACATAGCCTATTTTTGCATTTTTTGTGCTTTCAACCTCCTTCCAGTTAATGGTAGAAATGGGTATGAAAGCAATAATGGATCCTGGAGAGCTATATATTTTTTTAAAAATTGACAAAATCCTGAATTCAGCAAGGGGTCATTTGTGTAGATCCTCCAAGGTTTCTTCATAGAAACTAACAGTTAAATATAGGAAACATTTAAAATCAGTTAAAAAAAGCCATTTGTGTCAACGTTTTAACCTGTAACTTCTTCTAATTATGACAGCTGTATGAAAGCAATATACCGTTACATTTGCTGGACCTTTCTGGTTGTGGGGATATATAGGACTTGTAGGTTCACCAAGAACCCGACGAACCCAGAGCCAATAACTGAGCCGCGTCTTGCAATGGGTTTTTTTATTATGTACCGGGTATATAGCAATTATTTTGGGAAAATGTGTACATTGAAAAGTTGGTATGAAAGACACCTATGTATTACTGAAATGGGAACGGAAAATAGATATTTGCACATTTCCGAAATCGGGAGTACCCATACTAGCATTAGAATTATAGGTCATTTTTCAAAATGACTTCTTTTTTACACATTGTCTTTCATTTGGAAGGCAGAAATGCATAGAAAGTCAATCGGTAATAACAGTTGCTCTACAATTCTGAGTTTCCCTAAGTCTCCCGATAAAAATGGTACCTCACTTGTGTGGGTAGGCTTAGTGCCCGCCACAGGAAACGGCCCAAAATGCAACGTGGACACATCACATTTTCACAGGATGGGGTGGCTTGACTGGCTCTCACCAGGTTCTGTTACTCAGAATCCCTTGCAAACCTGAAAAATTGTCAAAAAAAACACATTTTGCTCACATTTCTTTGGTGGAAAGATCTGGAATCTGCGTGGATCCACAAAATTCCAGCCACCCTGCGTTTCCCAAAGTCTTCTGAGAAAAATGGTACCTCACTTATGTGGGTAGGCCTAGTGCCCACGACAGGAAATGACCCAAAATGCAAGGTGGACACACCACATTTTCAGAGTGAAAAATGACCCTTTTTGTGCAAAGTGCCTAGCTGTAGTTTTTGAACCCTAGCTCTGCTGGCACCTATGGAAACCTAGCAAACCTATACATTTTTGAAAAACAGATACCCAGGGGATTCCAGGGAGGTATGGCTTGCGTGGATTCCCCCATTTTCTTACCCAGAATCCCCTGCAAACCTCAAATTTAGCTGAAATAAAAAAATCACTTTTTCCACATATTTTTGTGTGGGAAAGTTGTGGTATCACCGGGCTGACACAAATTTCCTACCACCCAGCGTTTCCCCAGGTCTCCTGATAAAAATGGTGCCTCACTCGTGTGGGAGGCCCAAGTACCCGCAACAGGCAAGGACCCAAAATGCATTGAGGCGACATCAAAATTGCCTATCAAAAAATGTTTTGGGCCCTTGCCTGTCGCGGGTGTCTAGGGTGCTTTCTGCCCCCACGGGGGGCAGAAAGACTGTAATTTTGCGGGAAGGTGGGGGCATTGGCATGCCCATCTTTGGCAGCCCACACCCCTAAATTAATCATAAAAAAACTCTGGCTTCTAGTGCGCGATCGGCATTGCAATGAAAATGTGAATTGGCCCCGGGAGGTTGGGGGAGCTCTTCCCCACCCTCCCAAGGCCAATACGAAAAATGGGCAATGCCTCTGCTGTCTGCAGCAGAGGGATTCAGTGCCCCTGTTCTCATGACGGAATGGTTCTGTCATGAGCACAGGAGCATCGATGCTCATGATGGAACCATTCCGTCATGAACATCGAAGGGGTGAACAAGGATTGCATTGCTTGCATTTATGTGGTATTTATGACCAAGACAGTTTTTTAATTAAAAATCAGTGATCCGTGCAGCAGGGATGGAGTAACTTTAATTGACTGCCTGATTGCCATTCCTCCGTAGATTCTTTCAAATGTTTTAATGGCATTAGTTACTACTCCAACTTTCTATCTCTTTGATTGTATATGCAAACCCCATTTTAATGTGTCATCTATGTGAATACAAAGATACTCATAGGTTTTTACTTTGTCAATTTGTGCCAGACTGATTCTCCATATTTTTTTGTTTAATGTGTTTCCCGAAGCACATTACTTTTGTGTTCGTTTGATTGACAGAAAGAAAGTTCTTCACATTAAATTCATGGAAGATTATAACTTTCATTTCTGTGTATGCTCCTGTAATTCTTACAGGGATGAAACTGTGAGCAATGTAGGAAGGAATAGTCGATTTCCTCTGACAGGTGCAAAAGCTTGCAAGAGTTGGTTGATTGTACTCTGTCCTTCTGTTTAAAGACCAATAACCCATACTGTGTAGTCGAGCAAAAGTGTACCTTTCTGTTAGGGTAGGATTTCTCCTTATGCTGATTGAGGACAATGCCAGAATATTATATAGTTCATCTGGCAGATCTTCTGGCATTGACTTGTTAACTAGTTGAAACAACATGTTCTGGCTAAAGTCCCCAGTAAGAATTTTGGGACAGCGGCATTGAAGGTCTATGATTTCCTCCTGATCATCCAACAGGCGACGATATTGAACTCTGTTCCTGATTTTCGATGGTGAGGAATATACATTTACGATAAGAAGTTGGATCCTCTGTTTATCCTCGAGTAGAGTTAGCTCAGTTAGTTTTCTAAACTATCTGCGGATGGTGCCGGTTGGGAGGCTTAGACACCCGCTTATCAAGGTGGAGTTCATCCCACTGGGGTTTGAGGGCAACTATCCCTCTGAATTTTATTACTCTATGGTCATTTATTGAGGTGACCGGTAGGGCTGGGTGGAATTTACCTAGTCGCGCTACGCAAAGCTCCACGAAACGGTAAAAAATCTCCACGAGCACGCAGAAATTCCGCGAATACGCGGAATTGCTTGTTCGCGATGCTTTTTACCTGTTCGCGAACACTGTTTGCGTGTTCGGGGGGAAATATCTCATGACCACGCATTTTGAGAACGCGACCAAGCAAAAATTTCCGTGAAGCCGAGGAATGCAGAATTTTGGGCAATTCCGTGTGCTCCGCGGAACGCGAAATTACCCAAATTCCGTGAGCGGAACAGAAATTAACGCCCAAGCCTAGTGACCGGATACTGCTTTGAAGATAGACTCTGGGTAATAAATAATTTTTCTTGACCTAATCGGTGAACTGACTACTGTTGAAGACTATTGCGTCTGTTTATTACAAACTAAAGAGCCCTGAAGAAGTTCTCTAGGCTACTTGCCGAATTGAACAAAACGCATCGGCTGCTTTTGTGTGAAACATCTCGTGTAAACTTGAAAATAAAGGATTGAAAGAAATTTAGAAGGACTGATTAAGCTCTTTTTGTTCAAGTGCACTGCTCTATATGTAAAATATTTTGGAATCTTAGATCAGGGGCACCAAAAGGCAACAGGTGCTGAGAAGTGTGCACAAACCATTCACTTAATAGGACTGTAGCACAGTTGTGAGGTGCTTTTTCCTAAAGTCCGTTGCCTCAAGCTTTTTTAGTTCTCTAAACTATAACTGGCAAAAAATAGAGCTTTTTCATTTTTTAAACAATAAATCTTATATCATTTCAACACATAACTATAACAACAATTTAAGTTTTGTTTATTTCCAGTGAAATTCAGTTTTTTTTTATTGTAAATAACATTTTAAACTTTGAACTTTTTTCAGTAAATTCCTGTGTTTTTTCATCTTATTCTAAGTTAAGTAAATGCCAAACCCCTCAGGCAACCTGTGCCCATCCCCCAAAGAGGAGTCACCCTTGCCGTGCACTGCTAAAACCCAGGCCATGCACTCAACCAGATGGCCACTCAAACCCTCTGGTCAGGTCCTGTATCCAAATGCCAATGGGCAGCAAGACGCCATGTACAGTGAGGGTTGGGTGGCCATGGGGGTTGAGTGCAGCACCCTGGTTTGAGTGGCAAGTGTTGGCTCCTCCCAGGGGCATGTATACAATTTACCCCAGGAGGTTGGGCAGGCAGGATGTCTGTAAGCCATACACAGTGTGGGGGGGGTGGGCAGCCATGATGGTGTTTAGATGGACATGGTGGGGATTAATGTGGCAGCTCCATGAAACTCCTGTGGGCCAATAGTTCAATGCCTTCACACCTAACTCGATTGCTTCTTTAAACACTAATGATCCAAAAAGAACTGAGCAGATTTACACCAAATCACAAAAAACAAGCTTTCTCTGAAAAGTTCTAGTTTTTCTCTAAATTTGGTGTAATTCCATTCAGCCGTCCTTTTGTATCAGACAGATGACTTTTCCTTTGAGAATTAATAAGAGAAACCACACTTTTGGTATTCCCCTTTTTCTTGGTCCACACTTGACGGACCGGGGCAAAACGTTCCATGAAGCAGCCATGGTGGACGAAACTCTTAATTTTGCACGCAGATTCAGCAAACAGCGTCAAACATTGTTAGCAGAAAAAAATGCCTTTCCTGTGGAAACTCTGACCTAACTATAACAATAGACATACATACACATAATTTAAAGAAGTAAAGTTTAAGATATGCTTGTTTCTTCTGTTCTCGGGTCCCAAGTTAAAGTAGATGCAGGGGCGTTTAATATAATCTCAACCTCCACTATCAGATCATCTATTAGGCTTAGGATGCACGCATGCCTTGTTTTTCTGGCGCATTTATTCAGTTTATTAAGTATTTGAGCGTCATCAGCTGGCTTCCGTTTTACCATGATGGATGGATTAATTAAGTTCTAAACTACAGTAACAATCCAACCAGCACTCCAGAGTCCCCAATGGGACACTACCATTCCCTGTTAGCCCCCACCCATTAGTCACTGCTCCCGCGCCCTTGATAAGATGTACAAACAAACTATAGGAACATTAAGCCTCAATGCGATGCCCCTTTATAAAAGCAAACGGTCACCAGCACAATATAAGACAAAATAAGTTAACAAAGAGAAAAAAGAAACCATTAAGTAACAATTCATAATGAAGAAGTTAGAACGCCATGCCAATGTTAGTTATGACGTGTGTCCATAGTACTATAACAAAAGCAACTAGTCTTCAAGCCGGAAGTCAGGCGCCCTTGCCCGGGACATGGGCGGGGCCTGCTCCGGCAAAAACAGAAACCAGCGTGCCGTGCTAACGCGGGCTCCCATGCTGAAGGGAGAGCCCCGCGGTGGCGGCCGGAGTGAAGAGAAGCCCTGGGTCCCAGGAGGGGGCCCGGGTGAAGACTGTGGTGGCCGAGGATGACCACAGCAGCGCGGGGCTCCCAGGAGTGCAGGGAAGCCCCGCAACAGAAGTGCTGCAGCCGCGAGGAGGAGCCCCCCCAGAAGAGCAGCCCGGTGAGTGAAGAAGGGCTGGGGGGCTCCGTGTGAGCTATTATTGGCGAAAGTGTACTTTTGCAATTCTGAGCGGCCCCATCTTGCAGCGGGACGCTCCAACGGGGCTGGCATGTTGTCGGAAGCGGGACAGGAGATGTGCACATCGCGTGTGTGCACGTGCGTGTTCACATGCGCGTACACCGGCTCAAATTCGCAAAAAGCCTTGCGCGTGCCCATCTCCTGTCCCACTTCCGAGGCAAGTCAGCAACAATAGATCTCGCTGGCGGACAGCAGCGCATCGCGCTGCGTTTGGAGGCGAGACCTAAAAAGAGATAGCATGCTGAATTTGCTGTGTTTTCATAACCAAATTGGACCATAAATCTCCAAAACCACTGCCACAGATATGATGTCACAGGGAGAATGAAAAATGGAAACATTAATTACTTCAATGAAGATTAAATGGGGGCTGTGATGATAATCATAGGACATGACAGATGTCCAGCATCTGCGTCATAGTGCACATGACATAGCTAAAGGATATGTTCAGTGAATTAGCATATGTGAGTTAGTGAGCCTGTTCAGAACAGAGCTTTCTCTCTGCATGTGTTTGTCACAACCAAAGTCAGCATCCAGTCAGCTTTTGGGGGTGTTATGAACGGTGGCATAGCTAGCGGGGGCAGAGCGCCTCAGGCGGCACAAGTTTTGGGGGCGGCAGACAGCACCTCTTCGCCCGCTCTTACCCACAGCCGCAAGAATTGGCAGCAACCCAAGCCCTCTCACCCCCGCTCTTACCTGCAGCGGTCGTGGCCGCATAAATCACCGGCACCCCCCACGCTCTTCGTTCAGGCTGCCGCTGGCGGCAAACACAGGGGCCACCATGGGTGGCGCAAGGCCTAGCTACGCCACTGGTTCTAAATGCAAGGCCTGGCATGGCCAAAGAAACATAGATCATGTCTACCAACTTTTAATTAGTAAATAAGAGACTGTGTGGCTTTGAGGATGAACTTTACAAAAACGTTCCACTATCTAGTGGATCTGCATAAGATTTGATAATTATTCAGTGAGGTTTTTTGTCCCATTGGAATAATAATCTTGGTTTTTTTTATGTTTTACTCAATTGTAAGGGGGAAATATGCTTATTGGGGTGATCGAAAAGTAGCATTTTCCATTTATTCCCATTAGTAATTATTACTGACTCCCACAGTGACAACGGCTGTATTGAATCAACAAAGCGTGGCCTGAAGGGAGAACTTCAACCAGAATAGGACCTTTTTGGATATTCATATTAAACAAAACGTGTTGGAGCAGTTTGAATTGTTAATCTTTCTTTTCATGGAGTCTATGTCAGTTGATACATCTACATAGACATATGTAGACCTTTGTTCAGCTAAGATTGGTTTGTTCAAAAAAGCCTTTCCAGGTGAAAAGACAAAGAAGTAGTGGCTGCATTCCAATGTTTTTCCCCAATTCAAGTAATCTCAGAATGTTTGCTCTGCACTACAGCACAAACTGATGAACAGAATTGTAATTATATATTTTTTTCCGAAAGATGAATTCGAACCAATCATGAATACCAAAAAACAAAATGATGCCTCAAAAATGTTTAGTTGAAGGGACGTAATGGTGTAAAATGTACCAAACTTCACCACTTATGGTGAGCAACTCCGCCATTATTATCCAAAACACTGTTCATGATAATGATGTCACATATGGCATCACACGTGGCTTCACTGGGGACCTCACATATTACATCTCCAATCAAATCATTAATGGCATCACTGAACCTGGTAAGAATCCTGAAATCACAGAATCTTCTGGGTTCGAGCATTGGTCATAACCTGCAGGGTACAGGAGCATGGATTGGTCTCACCCAGGCCCAGATATGAATGTGAAATATTGTTGAGCTTAGAGGGCACTTTATCGGTAATTAGTAGACTCTGGTCACAGGGCCTGGCCTTTGGGCAGGCCCTGCACTCATTCCCTTTAATCAAGGAGAGAGCCATGTCCAGTGTGTTCTGGGTGCAGGGCATACCTCACACTTGGCATACGTACTGCCCCTACAACGGACATGTCTTTCAATTATATACTGTAATCTATGAGTGAGGGCTTGACCTGTTGCGTAAGAGTATATTGCATGAGTATACTGCATGGTTTAACCACCCGAGGCACGCCTTGGGCGTTATCAAGCTGGCTGCACGTGCTCCTGGAGGGTAAACCATACACGGCCAGTGCTCATCGCACCTGCTCTCACTGCTCACTGTACCCATCCTCTCCCAACGCACAGCACATTCTGGTTATGGGACCTTCATACAGACTAATGCTTACAATACCAACTACCAAATTATAACGTTTGTTATGTCATCTGCCACAACCTTTGTTAGGTCATAGGCAGTACATTTGGTGAATTATAGTTCACTTGCACACCATCCCTTGGGAGTGTCTGTTTTTAAGCAAAGTATACCGATAATTAGACGTCCACTTATTTATTACTACAAATCAATGGTACAATTCCATTTAATTATTATTGTGCAGTTTAACCTGGCAAAACTGCATTATTCCTGTCAGGGTATATGCTTCATTCACTCTACAGATAACACTCGCCAGGCCTGTTTTACAAAACTTTAACTACTTGTTTTCTGGTTCTGCTTAATTGCCAATTTTTTTTTTTTGTGTTTGAAATGCTTTATTGAGGGAAAAAGTATAATGAACAACAAAATACAGATCATAGAAAGAACATTGTCATACAGAATCAAAAAAGAGAAAAAATAAAGGATCATCATGAATTAAATATAAGAAACCAGAAGGAAAAATTAAAAAGCATTTTGTAAAATTTTAAAGGGAATCAGGGGAAAAAAAAAAGGGGGGGAAGGAGAAGAAAAAGAAGGAAAAAGGGGAGGAAAGAAAAGAAGGAAGAGAAAGGTAAATATGAGGCGTTAGGAGAAGGATAGATAAAGAAATCAAAGAGAAACAAGGTAGAATAAACAGAGCGAACAAGCCAAAGGTAGGGAGTAGTTGAAAGGTAGGAAAGAGAGATATAAATGTAGAAGATACAAAGGGGAAAGAGTCACTTATGGGGGTTTGAAATTCTCAGAGGATAAAGGAGAGATAGCTTTTGATTTCAGAGCCATGCGGTCAAGATACGCTGTGAGAGGGAACCAGAATAAATCCCTATTGAGGGTAGGAGTGGAGGCAGCAGCAAAACGAACATCAAGCCTGTGATGTTGACAAAGAGAATTCCACCAACATTGTATAGAGAGCTTAGAAAGGTCCTTCCAATTAGAAGAAATATGTTGGAAAGCCAGAGCCAACATAAGATCTAGTAGACCAGAGGAGCGGGAGGGAATATCAAGAGTATCAGAGATACTACCTAAAAAGAGAAGAGGGATAGAGTATGGAATAGAGATGGAGAATAGACGAGAGACATAAGACCACACCTGATCCCAAAGTGTGAGAACAGAAGGGCACAGAAAAAGTAGATGAAAAAGATCAGCATTAGGGGCAGAACAGGTCCAGCAGGTAGAGTCCTTATCAGGAGAAAAGTGAGAAATAGAAACAGGAGAGAGATAAAGCCTGTGATATAGAAAGAACATAGATTGAGTTAGAGAGGCGGAACGGGAAATTTTTAAGGACCTGGCCCAGATTTTGTCCCAAACAGCTATAGACCAGTCACAGCCCAAATCAAGCTCCCAAGCAAGTTCCAATTTAGATTTCGGACGGGCCGGATTGGGGGAGGAGAAGAATTTATAAATAAGAGAGGCTTTAGGCATAGTAGACAGGATCTGAAGGAGTGGGGAATGGGATGCGGAGGTGGATGATAAGGGGAGTGAGTAGTAAACATCAAGTATGATGGCCATGAGGGCAGTGAATCTGCGGAAAAAAGACTGGGGACAGTGAAACAGGAGTCGAAATCGGGGAAAAGAACATGGGAGAAAGCCATCGAAAAGTTGGTTAACCCATATCAGACCCCTTGATCTCCACGCAGTCCAACAAATAGGACGATTATTAAGGAGAATAAGCGAATTGTACCAGAGAGGGGAAGCCAAAAAGGATTCACGAGAGACCGGATCAGGACGGACCAAAGCATGTAGAAGAGAAGAAGTATGTTTGAATAGGGGTAGAGGAGTGGTTAAGTTCTTAGCAGAGAAATGTGCAATTTCAGATAGGGAGAAAGGAGAAAGGAGTGAGCGTTCAATAGAGAGCCAAAGAGGAGCAAGAGGAGAGGGCACAAGAGCAAGCCAATTAGAGGCCTGACGGAGAGAGAAAGATTTATGGTAGAGACGGAAGTCCGGAAAGTTGACTCCGCCATTGGGTTTCGATTTACGAAGAGCAGCTAGAGCAACTCTCGATTTTTTATGATTCCAGAGAAACTTAGAGAGACAAGAGTCAATGCGTTTAAAATAGATATCAGGGATATGAATGGGGAGCATGGAAAGGATGTATATAAGAATGGGGGATATCATCATTTTGATCGAATCCAGCCGACCCCACCATGAGAGAAAGAGAGGATTCCAAGAAGAGAACAACTTATCAATACGGGATAATACACCAGACATGTTGAGTCGAATAGATGAAGAGATGGAGTTAGAGAACCAAATTCCAAGATACTTAATCTTAGATGCATTCCATGCAAAACCAGTGGACGAAAACTGATGAGGGAGACAGAATTTAGTGAGAGGAAGAATCTCAGTTTTATCAGAGTTAATCTTGTAACCAGAGACTTGGGAAAAGGAGTTAAATTCAAGAAGTAAGGCCGGGATGGATTGGTCTGGGTCAGAAATAAACAAAAGGATATCATCCGCATATGCAGAGAGTTTCAAATGGGTCTTGTCGTAAGGGAAGCCAGAAATAGAAATGTTATTCCTAATAGACGTAAGGAATGGCTCTAAAGCAAGGACAAAGAGTAGAGGGGACAAAGGACAGCCCTGACGGACGCCACGCTGCAAGGGAAAATAAGGGGACTGAAGACCATTAACTAAAACAGACGCTTTAGGGGAGGAATAAAGTAAAGAAACCAGAGAAATAAAATTAGGACCAAAACCATGCCAACGCAGGGAGGCAAACAGAAAGGACCAATCTACTCTATCAAAAGCCTTCTCAGCATCAACCGAGATGGCAGCTAGAGAAATGTTGAGAGAAGGTACCTTATTGAGAACATTAAGGAAAAGGCGGGAGTTATCCGAAGTGAGTCTACCCTTTACGAATCCACATTGTTCTTTACCAATGAGATGAGGGAGGAGAGGATCTAAGCGTCGGGCAAGGAGTTTAGCAAATAATTTATAGTCTACATTAACAAGGGATATTGGGCGATAATTTTTACAAAACTGGGGATCGCGACCATCTTTAGGAATTAGGCAGATCGTAGCCTCGTGAAAGGTACCAGCAGCCGTGCCAGAGGTAAAGAAAGATTGGAAGAGGGAAAGAAGTTTAGGAAGAAGAAGATCTGAGAAATGTAGATAGAATTCCACAGAGAAACCGTCCGGACCCGGAGATTTACCCTTGGTGAGAGATGTTAAGGCGTTGTCTAGTTCGGTAATAGAAAGGTCAAGTTCAAGATCAGAGAAATTAAGATGAGAAGTAGAAGGGGTAGGGATTTTGTCGAAGTAGGATTGAATAAGGGCAGCCGAAGGGGGGGACTCAGGAGTATAAAGAGATTGGTAAAACTGTTGAAATTGGGCTAGTATATCCTGTTCCTTATGCAAGAGGAGATTATCAGTGGAATATATCGAGTCAATCAGATTGCGCTCCCTGCGAGACTTAAGGTAGCTGGCCAATAGTTTACCAGACTTGTTGCGACCTCCATAATATCGGGCGCTGCTGCGAAGTAACATTGAGGAAGCATTATCAGTGGTAATTTTGTTAAAATCAAATTTGGCGCGTATAAGGTCTGGCACAACCGTTTTAGTAGAAGAGGTGTAGAATGTATGCTCCAGGGATTTGATATGGGAGAGAAGGTCTTTCTGTTTCTTAAGGTAAGACTTCTTTTTCTTTGAGACAAAATCAATCACAAAACCACGAGCGGTAGCCTTAAAAGAGTCCCAAATAACGTGAGGGGGTAAAGAGGGATAAGAGTTGAGAAGAAAAAATTCCGTAGCAAAGGAAAGAAAAGAAGAGGAAAAGAGGGGATCTAGGAGAAGAGAGTTATTGAAACGCCAGCGGGAGGATTTGGGATGGGGAGGAAGAAGATCAAGAACTGTGACAATGGGAGCATGGTCTGAGATAACTATCGGCTCTATAGATGAGGAAAGAAGATTTTGAGAAAGAGATTGAGAAAGGAAGATGTAGTCAATCCGAGAAAAAGAGGCATGAGGGGGTGAAAAGAAGGAATAGTCCAGAGAGTCAGGATGGGACAGTCTCCATGAGTCAAGAAGGTGAGATTTAGAGATAGTGTCAAGGAATTGTGTATGTGATTTGTGGGGGATAAAGCGGGCGGAGGATTTGCGATCAAGGAACGGGTCAACAATTTGATTACAATCCCCCCCCAAAATGAACAGAGAATCACTAAATTGGAAACACTTAGAAGTGATCAGAGGCCAAAAATTACAATCAGGATGGGTAGGGCCATATACATTAAACACAGTTAAGGATACAGAATTAATTAACAACTTAACTAAGACCCAACGACCCTCGGTATCATTTTCTTGAGAGAGAACTTTACATTTGAGCTTCTTGTGACACAAAATGGCCACACCATTCTTCTTATTGGATGTAGGGGAAAATAAAACCGTTCCCACCCAGCCTCTCTTTAATTTAAGAGACTCCGCCTCAGAAAGGTGAGTCTCTTGTAAAAGAACTAAGTCAGGAGTATAAGAGGCTAGATGGGAAAGCACTCTCTGTCGTTTAATAGGGCTAACAAAACCTTTCACATTCCATGAGATAACTTTGAATTAAATAACAATAAAATGTGTAGAGAACAGAGAAAAAGCATAAAACCAAAAACGCCATAGAGGGGAACAACAAGTGAATGAAAGAAAAGAGCTAGACAAAAGAGAGTCAGGAGATACAGTAAGAGAAATCAAGGAAAAGGAAAAGAGAGGAAAAAAAAGGGGGAAAGAAAGTAGAAGAAGAGACAGTACATGTCCAAAACGGATGACTGAGGAACACATACCTGAAGGGGGGAGGGAGATGACAAAATGACGACGGGGTATGGGAGGATTCGACAAGAACAGCCTCCTAAGCCGGAGAGCAACACACCGCATCAGGACGGAATATGAGGAAGACGAATCGTATGATATGAAGAGGGATACAAGAGGGTTTATCGAATAAAAAATCTAAGGGAGGGAAAAAGAAACGTGTTATACAAAGGTCATAGAGAAGTAAACAGTACAAAAACAAACAATATATGTAAAACAGAAAGCCCAAACAACAAACATTATATAATCAAATCAAGCGGAAGAAGAATCAAACCAATGAGGAAAAAACTTCCAGCAAAAACCTGTAAGGAGAAAAAACCAAACAGATAAATAATCAACCAGTAGAGGGATTGGATGTGTCCATGCCAGCGTTGGTCTGAATGTGAATAAAATTCTTAAGTTCAGCCGGATCTTGGAAAGTCCAGGTGTTATTTTGATGGGTAACCTTGAAAGTACAGGGGTGAAAGAGGCCATATCTGGCTCCCATAGAGCGCAGAGGAGCACGAAGAGATAAGAATTCTTTTCTTCTGGCAGCAGTAACATTAGAAACATCCTGAGAGAGAAAAACTCTCTGACCCATCCAGGACACCTGGCGCTTCGCTCGAGCTGTAGAGAGGACCAGAAGGAGATCAGTAAACTTGAGGAAGAGGATGATGACCCCTCGCGGTTTGGTTGAGGAGGAGGAGCGAGGGCCAAGTCTATGGGCTCTTTGGATACTGAGAGAGGTAGTAGTGGGAAGGTCCAGTAGTTTCAGGAGGAAAGAGGAGAAAAATGTGACAGGATCATCTCCTTCCAGGGACTCCGGCAGGCCATAAACGCGTAGGTTGTTCCTCCTGTTCCTGTTTTCCAAGTCTTCAGTGTGTTGTTGAAGGGCGAGAAGAGACTTTTCCAGAGAGGAGATGCGTTGAGAATTTGACTAAATTTCTGGAACCTGCTGCTCCACAGAAGAAACACGAGCCTCCAAAGTTGACCATTTAGCCTCAAAATGCTGCATCTTGGTATTAGTCTCCTCCACGAACGGGCGCAAAGCGCGAATCTCCTCAAGTATCAGCTCCATAGATATAGAGGGTGGAGATGGCTCGGATGGAGGAGGAGAGGAGTCGTGTTTCAAGCGCTTAGGTAGGGAGGCAGGAGGAGAAGACTTGCTGGAGGTAGGTTGTGATGGAGAAGAGCGAGTGGAGGATGATGTCGCCATTTGTTCTGTGGAAGGAGAATGAGGAGAATGACCTGTTGATGAAGAAGAGGCGGAGGAAGGTGGAGTCTTCGAGGGTACAAAGACAAACTTTGGGTTGCGCAGCGTGCCCATAGAAACCTGAACGTGCCAGGAGTAGGATGAGAAAAAAGCGCTCCAATATAAGGTCCTGTAGGTAGGTGTCAGTATGTATAGATGAAAAAGACAGCGACCAACCGAAGCACTAAGCGACAACAGCAAAAACCAGAGTCTCAAGGCATGGAGATGAGGCAAACAGGAAATGAAAGGCTACTTCCAGTGCTGACAGAAAGTCATCAGTGAGCGCAAACAGCAAATACGCCAAAATTTAATGACAAGGTTGCAGCAGAAATCCAGCAATGAGGAAGCAGGTTACGCACTAGAGCTGAAGTAAGACATCAGGGAAGAGCACAGCCAACGCAACATCCTGTGAGGAGAACATCGAAGTAGGGGTCTCCCAGGAAACAGCAAGAGCATGAAGAGAATCATTCAATCATAGCGTGGTGACAGAGCGGCCATTTAATTGTGAATAATAAAGTCCAGGAACAGAAGGAAACACAAGGAGAGCATGTTTGCAGTTACCTCAGCTTCGCGCACACATCGCGCCTACTTTAAAATGGCGGCCGCGCTGAGGGAAATACACCGAGAAGCTGGAACTAGGTGAGAAACTGCTGGAAAATGAACTCCGGCGCTCACATCTTTAGCTCGAAGCTATCCGCATGCAGGGGCCACAAAAAGGAAGCCGAAACAGTCGCAGATAGAGGCGGGGAGATGAAAAACACCGCCGCGGCGCAGGGAGCTCCGGACTCAGGCGGCCATCTTGATCGGCGTCCAAGCCACGCCCCCAATTGCCAATTTTTTAAAATAAAACACATGGACATATAGCATAGAGTAACTGCTCTCCTGATCTGGAGAGCGTATTTGTTCATTTATTACTATCGGTGAAGGAGTGGAAAGGTATCAGGACACATCTGAGTCTTTAGCTTTTAAGAGTCACGCCTCTCACTACTCTCAACTATGGTACTAAATATCATATCATAATTAGTGCATCTGCAGCTATGCTATTCATACCCGTTGGCTACTGTTATGGCATAAAATTCATGATTGGAAAAACACATTTGGGTGGAATGAAGTCACATCCATATATTATTTTCCTTAATTTACTGATATTGTATACGTTATGCAACTGTTTTAAGGCAGGAGTACTGATGAATTACTGTAACATAACTGCTATTTTAGGCAAAAGCTATGCACATTTTAAAACTTATGATCAGCCGCTACTAGTGTAAATTTATGTAAATGAGTGGCACCAATTGGAAGAGGTGTCGCCAAGAAACGAATAAACACATCCTTTTAAAGGCCCTTTGTTGGATTGGGGCAGAATGTGGAGTTTGGAATGCGGGGAGAGGGAGTTCCCTGCGTGGAACTGGGGAGCGGAGCTGGGCAGCAGTTTCTGCCGGACAAGGATCGTGACAGGCGCACATTAAAGAAGTTTTACCTGTTGACAGCCTCAGCTTCTTTTTAGTGGCGACAAGCTGATCCGTCCCTTCCTGCTTCCCTGCCCATCTGCTTTGTCCAACACCTGTTCAAGAGGAGCTGTTTCCTGAATTCTGCAGGTACCGTTATTGTGCTTGCACCCCATGGGGCTAAGGTAAGCGGCGTGACTGGCAACAGCGATACAGAAGCGGATGCGGCGTTAACCAAGGGTGGTCTAGATGCTTATCAGTGTGTCTGTACCGGAGTGAGACAATTCTACAAGGAAGTCTAAAGGAGTTTTTGAGGGCCGCAATGGTTGGGGGACATGCGCTGCTACTCGCATTCCGATCTCCAGTTAGTGATGGCATGCACTCGCCCACGCATTTTCTTGCACCCCATTTCCTCACGAAACACACGTTACGTGTGCAAGATGGCCACCATTTCGGATTGGGGCCGATTTGAACATAACCCAGCTGTATCCTGGGCTCTCAGTTTTATTATCTCCTCAGTTTTGGGTGACAGGAACACCATTTTTTGGGCTAAGCCTGCGCCATTATTCTGTCAGCATCGGTGACAGGCACACCAATGGATACCTGCATCAGTGAATTAATCCATCAGTAATTTATACACAGTGTGTCAGTAATTTACACACCTGGGGGCAGATTTATGAGCCCCTTGCGCCAGTTTTGCGTCACTTTTAACATGGGAAAAGTGACGCAAAAGTGGCGCAAGGGGCTCATAAATCTGCCCCCTGGTTTATGCTCTCAACTGCAATACTCCCTTATCAAGCCAGAACTAGTATTTTGCCAGCATCGGTGACAGGCACACCTTATAATCCTACTATTGTCCGCACCTTTCTGCTTGCCCAAGTGCACCTTGCATGTTACACCTTCATCAGTAAATTACACCCTTGCATCTCCATATTGGAGGTATTTTAGTTTTTGAGTTTCGTTATACAGCACTTACCTGAAATTTGCTTTTGCGTGGCATCAACTCACTGTTGAGTTGCCTGCTAAAAGGAAATCTCAGGAACGATGAGAAGAAAAGAAGATTTATTGAAGAACGCAACCTGGCATCCGACCACCTCGACGATCCAGCAGCAACTGACATCAATCGAGTGCCGTCAGCCTTGCAATCTAAGAACGCTCATGGCAGAATACTCCAGAACAGGTAGGGCAGCGCAAAGAACCTGATGACACAGGTAAGTTACATTACAACACATCCTCCTCCTTAATAATATACTTAAAAGAAAACTTAAATTGAAGCTTACAGAAAAAGAAAATTCAATAAAAGAAGCTACAAAGAAAATCTGAGTCAAGCAGTGATATAATCTTGTAAATAAGAAGGTGGCTTGCGTGTTCTGACACTGCACCTTAATTCAGAATCCTCTACAACATCCTCAGCCCCTCGAGCAGCTGTACTCAACCCTGAAAGAGAACCTCTCTCCCTTACCTCTTGGTCAAAGTCAGGTGACTTATCAGGGATGAACATCATACCAGAGCACTCCTCATCACCACGAGATTGTTCAACAACAGAACCACCCCTCTGATATAGAGCTACCCTGCGCAAATTTCACTTTTGTCCTCCTTCAACCACAACAAAATGTTTCCCTACACCAATCACTTTGCAAGGACTAGAGAATTTGCTTAGCCCCGCTTTGACTCTACCAAGCTTCAATTTGACCCAATCTCTCACTTTAAATTTCGAATCAACAAACTCCTCAGGACGTTCACCACCCGATACTATCCATTCCCTGAGCCAACCTGGAACCAACCGAGACCCTGGTACACGTCCTCTCATGCTTTGGAACGGAGAAACTTGAGTTACACTATGTGTGGTGACCTGATATGCCCAAAGCATTTCTTCCACAAGACGTCTAGGAGACTGCCCATTTGCCAAAGCAAGCTGGATGGTCCCTTTCACTAACCTGTTCGCTCGCTCAACCATTCCATTCCCCAGGGGATTGTATAAGGAAGTGCACGCATGTTTAATACCACTCTTTTCCAAAAAGCAACGCATTTCACCAGAAGTTAATTGTGTACCATTGTCCGTTAACAGCATGTGGGGTACACCTTCATCCACAAACAACTTTTCCAAAACTCCAATTGTCGACTGAGTAGTGATATCCCTCAAAAATTTCACCACAAGCCATCTTGAATGAACGTCAATTATTACCACCGCAAAACGCATGTCCAACGATAGTTCAGACAGAGGACCAACAAAGTCCAGACAAATAGTATGCCACGCCTTCCCTGGATCAGTAATGTGTCACATGACTTTCGGGTTTCCAACTTTAAGCCTTTTTTCACTCTCCTTGCAGAGAGCACAACTCTCTACCCATCTACGAATTTGATCATCCATTCCTGGCCACCAATATTCTTGTTTTACCCTTCTAATAGTCATCCCTTGGCCAAGATGACCTTCATGGGCTAGTTTAAAAATGTACAAACGCAGTCCATCAGGAGGCACAAACCTGTCACCTCTCATCACTACATTAGAACCACTTATTGAAAGTTCATCTAAAAGTTTCCAATAAGGCCTAGCCCCAACCGACACCATGTTCTCACGCGGAGCACCTTTCCTGATTAAAGCCATAACTTCTAACAGCGTTCTGTCAGTCTTCAGCTCATGCGCCCACTGAGCTTTGGAAAATGTTCCAAGACTGCACTCACTTACTTCACATAAAACAGCCACCGCTTCTTCAGACTCTGATTTCTTCACCAAATCTTTGTCTACCACTTCCCAATCTAAGGACATACGAGATAAACAATCCGCTTGCAAATTCCTCCATCCCTGTATGAATTCAATTTCGTACGAGTACTCTTGCAACCTTGCAGCAAACCTCGCTAAGCGAGCAGATCCTTTACCAGCTCCTCCCACGGATAACATTTTCATCAAAGGCTTATGATCCGTCCTGAGAACGAATCTTGTGCCCCAAAGATACACCCTAAAGTGCTCAACCCCCCATGCTGCTGCGAGTGCCTCACGCTCAATTACAGAGTAATTCCTTTCAGCCTGAGTTAAAGTTCTAGATGCAAATGCTATAGTTCTCTCCCCCATATGTTGGTTTTGAGAAAATACAACACCAATCCCGGTGAGACTTGCATCTACTGTAAGAAAGGATTTACTCTTAGGCATAAAGGGAGCTAAAATTCCTGCATTGAAAATTCCTTGCTTAATGTTTGAAAAAGCTTCTTGCTGTTCAACATCCCAGATAAATTTGGCACCTTTACGGAGGAGACACCTTAGAGGCTCAGAAATATCAGCAAAACCCCGGACAAACTTGGAATAATACTCAACAAGGCCCGAAAAGGATCTAAGTTGGTCCTTGTCTTTGGGAGAAGGCGCATCTTTTATTGCCTCCAGCAAGTCACGTTTAGGGGCTAACCCACTGCTCGATATGGTATACCCAAGATACTCAACCTGTTCCGTCAAAAACTTACACTTGTCCTTGTTGACTGTTAAACCTGCATCTTCAAGTTTCCAAAGAACTTGTCTCAGAAGAGCATTATGTTCTCCCACAGTCTTTCCCGAAACTAAGATGTCGTCTTGGAAATAAACTACTCCCATCAATCCCTTCAACATATTGGACATTATCCTCTGAAAAACACTCGCAGCCGAGGCTAAACCAAACGGCATGCGAGTCAATTGAAACGTTCCCTCTGCGGTGATAAAAGCTGTGAGTGGCATGGAGTCTGGGTTTAACCTAATCTGATGATATGCACTTCTCAAATCTATTTTTGAAAAATACTTCCCACCTCCAACAGATTGTAACAATTCATTGATGTTAGGTAGAGGGAAAGTATCAATCACTATATCTTTATTGAGTGACCTTAAGTCAATGCAAAATCTCAGACGGCCATCGGATTTAAGTGTCAAAACCACAGGTGAAATCCATGATGATGCCTCCACGGGTTCTAAAACTCCTGAGTTTAATAAATCTTGAAGAAGATCTTTCAACCCCTGTCTCACAGATAAGGGTACCTTCCTCAATTTGTGTTGTACTGGACTAGCGTTCGGTTTAAGAATGATTTTGTGAAGATTCCCATTTACGCACCCCAATCTGTCTTCAAAAACCTTATGTGCACCTTGCAAGATATGATCAACGTGCACGTCATCATCAACCACCATTATTTGATTTGGAGACCTTGGGTTAATAATAATGTGCAAGTCAAACTGATGCACCTAACCAAAATGATTGGCGGACCTTCTTTAGCTACATATACTTTACCCAGAGTACTCCTTGAACCAAATTTGATGAAACCAGACATGTAACCCAAGATGTCAATCGATTCCCCCTGATAACTTACTGGATTGATGTCCTTATCCAGCAGCGTGACACCCTTCCACAACATGAGGAAAAGGGATTCAGGAATAATAGTGAATATGGACCCTGAATCCACCATAAGAGTAACATTTTCTCCACACACATTAAACTCTGCCGTTGGTCTAGTTACTCTACGTATGTCTTGAATGGATTCTTCACCCATGCTATTGGTTTTCTCTTTCAAGATTAATACACGGTTAATAGTTTGTTGAACAACTGCACCTAGTTGAACTACATTTACCTTGTACTTTGACTTATCTAAGGTGTCTGACGATTTACACATGCATGCATAATGTCCTTTGCGGCCACACTTTTTGCACACTTGGTCCAGAGCAAAACATTTCTTGTAATCAGCTAAATGATATTGACTACCACATCTTAGGCATTCTCTATTCTTTGTTCTAGATATAGAAGCAGGGACATGAACATTCTTCACACTATTTTTCGAAACTGCCCCAACATCCACATCAACATCTTTAATGTTGTCAACGTTAGTAATATCATTGTTAGATCTGTCTCTCTTGCTAAACTATTTTATACATTTCTGTAATTCTTCAATCACTTTAGCTAAATCTATCGCTTTATATAATGAAGGATCTTTGGCAGTCCACAATCTCTCCTGAATTTTCCTATCACGACATTGTACGATGAGCTGGTCGCGGATCATTTCTTCTGCCATTGTCCCAAAGCGACATTTTACCGACAGTTCACGTAGCCTGGCCACAAAATCATCAATACTCTCACCTTCTGACTGAGGTTGCGTGTAAAATTTATACCTCGTCATGACTAACTTTACTCCCTTGGCAAACCTCATCTCGAGACGTTTGATCGCTTCCTTGTATTCATCATCCATCGGTTGACCATTTGCGCCAATGGCAACAGGAAGATATTTGAAGACACGTTGACCCTCACTCCCCAAAGCACTGAGTAGCAAAGCCTTCTTTCTTTGTGAGGAAAAGTTAACACCATCAAGGGTTATAATGTAGTTCTCTAACATTCCCACCCAATCCTCCCATATGATACTGGGTGAGCCTGGGAATGGCAAAAATGGAGGTGGCATGATAACGTTGGAATGCGATTCAGCCATAACTGAAAGAAACTAATGAAGCGATCTTTAAGTTGAATTAGAATTGCGCACTAGTAAAGTGAAAGCCAGATTTGCACCTGAACGCAGATAGTTGCCAATAATGTCTACATTTGCTGTTAACCTCCTCTTGTATAATAAGATATATCCGAGCGTGCAAATCACGTAAAGTCAAAGTACTTGCACTCTAGTAAGTATTAAATAACGAGGAGAAGTACTCAGTCACTGTTCATAACTCACCCATGAAATTTAAGGATCACCGCTATAAATTTGAGTTTACACGAAGGCACCTGGCAAATTATATCCTGTCGGCTTCCTGAGGTAGCGCGATGATGTAGATCAGCTGTGGGAAATTAAAGATGGCGGCACGTAACTGTCGTCATTCGTTGCGCACAGCGTTACTCACACACAGATCCCCGTACGCTGTGCGTTTCACTGAAACATGACGTAAGCAAGGCCGTTAGCTGTTGAGTGTGCGCTAGAGCTCGAGCGAACCGCGCGACACCAACAGTCGAGAGAAATGGCCAATTCTCCCAAATCCAAGAAAAGAGAAAGTACCTTGGGCTACGAAGATTCTCCTTTTAAATCGTGAGACTGCAACTGACAACGAAGATGGGCAGGAGCAAGAAGACAGCAAAGTGGATCGCCAGGTCGCGTTGAGGAACGTCGAGGACAACGAGGAAATCGTCGCCAAAATTGTTGAGTTGCTTGCTAAAAGGAAATCTCAGGAACGATGAAAAGAAAAGAAGATTTATTGAAGAACGCAACCTGGCATCCGACCACCTTGACCATCCAGCAGCAACTGGCATCAATCGAGTGCCGTCAGCCTTACAATCTAACAACGCTCATGGCAGAATACTCCAGAACAGGTAGGGCAGCACAAAGAACCTGATGACACAGGTAAGTTACATTACAACACTCACCCATGCAGATACACAATGGATCCAATTCTGGCACCTCCACCCTTTTTTTACCAATTACAGGCACTCCTCTAAACAGGAACAATGGAAGGATACATTCGAAGCATATTTGGAAGTCATTGATGGTGATACTTTTACTCCTAAAAGAAAAAAAACACATTTAACTTTATAATTTAGGTTCTGAAGGCAGGAACATTTTGAAGACTTTACCCCTTGAGATTGTTAGCACCCATGTTAGCGGCGGGGACGATGGCTATTCCATGTTGATTGACGATTATGTGTCCATCATCAAAATCCTCGATAAAAGGTTCAACCCCAAGAAACATGTTGTACTTGAATGCAAAGTGCCCGGATTTCCAGGGGAATCAATCAATGATGTTGTTGCTTCCCTTAGGTCTTTAGCCTCCACATGCAACTAGAGAGAATTCAAGGGCGAGATCAGATGATAGAAAGAACATGCAACAAAAAGGTTCAAGAAAAACTGCTTTCCACTGAGGACCCGATCTCGAAACTGCTCTTAGACTTGCCAGAAGCATTGAACAATTCCAATTTTGCATGCAAGAGATAAATGAAACTACTTAACTCGGAGAGGTCAAGCAATTGAGCGCTAAATATCCTGCCGAAAATCCGAATTCTAGCTTGACACAGAATCCTTTAACGATTTCCAGTAAGGCCAAATTCAACAAATCTGAACTCGTATGTTTCAAATGCGGTAGCAAATCTCACCTGGGGAATTCAAGATTTTATTTTGCCCTAAACCAGACTTGTTTCAAGTGCAGTAGGAAAGGAAACCTCACATGGGTATGCAAAGCAGCATCAACCCAGAAACCTCCCATGCATACCACCAAGGCTATCGAAGAGAACTTAGACAATTCGGATGATGAGAATAATGTATTATTAATGTTGTCTTTTTCAACTGCGCAAACTAATGAGGAAGTAGAAATACCAGCCTTGCTGGGATGACATAAAAGGAAAGCTCCATCTTTTGTGGTCATTGTGAATAACAAGAAAGTCAACTTTCTGGCTGACTCTGGTTGTCCCTTCACGCTCATAAACTAGACCTGGGCGGTAAATTTCATTCCGCTCGCAGAATTTGCGATATTTTGACATTTTCGCATTCCGCGGAGAGCTCGAAAATGTCAAAACTTTCGCAACCTGCCGCGAAACTGAAGTATTTTTCTTGTTCGCAATTTAAAAATGCATTCTCGCGCGCGTGGTCGTGACGTACCGGGTCCATGCGTTCGCCGACGAGTTTTCCTATCCGTTCGCGCGCGCCACAAGATGTTGGATTGTTGGTAGCCGGGCGCGCTATCCTGCGAGAGTTTGCGATCGCGAACACGTCATTGCAATCGCGAACAGGAAATAAGCATCGCGAGCAAGAGGGCCGCACCCATTAGCAACCGCATGGGCAAGTTGGAGATATATTTCCTGGCGAGCACACAAAAACACATCGCGAACGGGCGGGAAAAACAATCTCCACATTTTCGAGAAAGTTTCGCATGCTCGCGGAGATTTTGCGCAATTTTGCGATAATTTGCGAAAGTCAATTTTGCAAATTCCGCCCACCCTTATCATAAACCAGAATGATTTTTGAGAGCAACTATGACATTCAGCTGCAACAATCCAGCATTAAGATTTTTGCCAATGGGGGAGAAGGGTGGATGTTTTGGGTAAATTTGAGGGAAATCTGAAGTTTGGTGGAAATTCTGTCACAGGAGTTGTTTACATTTTAAAAGAGGGAGCGAAGTTGTTGGGGTGCCAAGAACAAGGAGAGCAAGGAATCATTTTGGATCCGAATCATCCCGGCATGGTGTTAACCAGCCGGAAGATGAACAAATCTTGTAAAGTGTCCCAGTCAATCATTTCATCCCCTGCATTTATGGTTGGGCATTTGATAGCCGATGATTGGGTCCGCAATTATCCTGAGGTGTTTAATGAGTGTTTAGACAACACAAAAACTTTCTCAAGGAGAGTGTGCAGGTGGTTGCTCACAACGTGCACAAAGTACCACTGAGTTTGTGCAGTGAACTACGGGCAGAGTTGAAAAGATTGTGTGATATGGGTATCATTCAACCCATTGAGGGATCAGAGTGGTTGGCGCCCATAGTTTTGGTACACAAGGCTGATAAGTCTATGAGACTTTGCCTGGACTTATGAGATCTCAATTCGAACATTTGGATTGATCGCCAACCCCTGCCTAACATTAATGAGATGTTGGCAACGTTGGATGGTGCAAATATTTTCACTTCCTTGGATGTTTCTTCGGCATACCATCAGGTTGAGTTAAGCAGGGATTCTAGGCACCTCACGTCTTTCGTTATGCCCGAAGGGGCTTACCACTATGTCCGGATGCCTTTTGGTTTGGCGTCGCCATCATCGGTATTCCAACATTTAATGGGGAATCTGCTTGGAAATACCTTGGGAGTTGTATTTTCCCAAGATGACGTACTGATTTATGGGAAGACTGAGTCGGAACATTCTGCTAGAGTGAAACAGGTTTTGGAGGTGGTGAAGTTGAGTGATTTGACTCTTTGAAGAGACAAGTGCAGGTTTTTCCAGGAAGGTGTGGACTATTTGGGTCACCACATTTCTGCTAAAGGGGTTGAGCCTACAATGAAGATTTTGGAGGCTGTCCAGAATGCACCCAGACCCAAAGATAAGGATCAATTGCATTCCTTTCTTGGGTTGGTGGATTATTATGCCAAATTTGTAGGTAATTTCTCAGATAAGATAGTATGGTTCAGGAATTTATTAAAGAAAAACAACAGATTCAAATGAAATGAGTGTGGGAACGGTTTTGAACTTATCAAGAAGGAAATTGCGCAAGCCGGGCCTCTAAATTCATTTAACATCAATGATATGTGCATTATTTCTGCTGATGCAAGCAATGCGGGTCTCAGAGTTGTCCTCATGCAGAAGAGATTTGAAGGTTCTGAAGAAACCATTGCATTTGCATCATGAACATTGCAAGGAGCTGAATGCCAATTTTCCACCATTGAAAAAGAGGCCCTGGCATTGTGGTGGGGTGTGCAACATTTCAGAAACTACCAGTGGGGGAATGAATTTGTGCTTGCAAAGGATTATAAACCCCTGGTGGACCTTTTCACCACTAAAGGGGGTGGCAGCTCTACCCAGTGCATTGCTAAATGGCAGTACAGTTTGCAGGAATTTCATTACAAATTAGAGTGTGTGGCTGGTGCGAAGAACTACTTGGCTTATTGCTTATCCAGGTTACCCCAAAAAGATATTGCAGAAGGGGAGGAATCTATGGATGAACTGGAGATGGTGTTTTTGGTATCTTATGTGCATGATGTGGTTAAGGGTGTGTTGTCGGAGGAAGAATTGTTGGATGTGGTGTCCTTAGATGAGGAGCTCAAGTCGGTGGAAATTTTGTTCAGTAGGATGGCCCAATAGCCAGGACATGCCCACAGAATTAATGTCATACAGGAGAGTATATGAAGAATTGTCTGTAGTAAAGGGGATCATGTGCAGGTGTGGTCAACTGGTTGTTCCCAATTGCATGCACAAGAAAATTTTAGACCTAGCACATGAGGGCCATCTTGGCATTCAGACTATGAAACGGAGAGTAAAGGAAGACTTTAGGTGGCCAGGTGTGTACAGGGCTATTGAATATTATGTTGGGGTTGTTGCATGTGTCTGCTCAGCGATAAGACCCAAGTCACATGCCATTCCCCCAGTGACCCAGTTTTCATGAAGAATACCCCTTGGTGCAAGCTTGCTTTTGACATAGCCGCGCCTTTCGTGTCATGGGCTGTTCAGCTAAATATGTTTTGGTCTCAGTGGACTACATGGTAAAATGGCCAGAAGTGAAGTTTGCTGACAATGTTGGTACTGAAGTTGTGATCAAATTTTTCAAGGAAGTATTTCTCAAGGAGGGGTTTCCTGAAGAGTTGGTGACAGACAATGGGAACCAATTGGTGTCCAGGGAGATGGAAGTTTTTCTAATGGAGAATGGCATCAGACATGTTCTCACGCCTCTTTAACACCCTCGTATAAATGGGTTGGTTGAACGCTTGAATTGTGTGATCAAGGATCAGTTACAATTGGCCCTGGTGAATGGTTTGCACTGGATGAGATCTGTTGAGGATATGTTGTGGGCTTTGAGAACTACACCTCACGTCAGCATTGGAGTTTCTCTGTTTACTCTGTTAAGAAGTAGAGATGCAGGATCTAAATTGAACAAGGATTGGTTGTCCAGAAAGTGTAACAATATGGGGAGGATGGAAGGTGTGGTGGGTGTAGGAGCTGCCGTGCAAAAGAAGTACAGTGCCAGGGATGAGTGTGGGAGAGCTTCTCCTGTTTGCATTGGCGACTGCATGAGAGTCAAAAAACCTGGTTTCATTCGCAAAGGTTTTTCACGATGTTGGGCAATAGTTCTGGTGATGGAGGTAAAAGATTTTGTGACTGTGCTGGAGAATGGTAAGGTATGGAACAAGAGTGCAGTTTCGGTGATGCCCGAGTCCAAAGCTGCCTATGTGTAGAGAAAATGGGGGTGCAGGTAGTTTCTAACCCTGCTTATTATGTGAGGGTTTCTTCCAGAGATCATATGAATTCAGACCCAAGCCCTGGGTACCAGAGTTGAGTTTCTTCCAGGGTTAGGACAGCTCCTGTCAGGTTCAAGGATTATTAAAGATGCTGACTCCGGTTCAAGGATTATTGCAGATTCTGACTCCGGTTCTGTCCTGCCTGTGGAATTACTTTTTGGTTTATTGCTGATATTTTAGGTTATCCATATTATACCTTGTTCTATGTACCAATTTCTATTTAGCTATTTTTGTTTGCTTTTTTTGTGAAGGATGGGGGGTGTGTTGGGTTGGGGCAGAATGAGGAGTTTGGAATGTGGGCCTAGGGAGTTCCCTGCGTGAAACTGGGGAGCAGGGTTGGAGGGCAGTTGCTGCCAGACAAGGATCGTGACAGAAGCACATTAAAGAAGCTTTACCTGTTGACAGCCTCAGCTTCTTTTCACTCTTAATTTCTCCTACTCCATAGGCCATTAGGGCCTGTGTGGTCAGTGGGTGTAGTACTCCATACAAATAAATATCCAGAATTCTCCATATGCCTTCATAAGAATAAGTTTATTCCAGTAAGCAACCCACGGCCGCTATCCAACACTGCAACCTTCACAGTGACTACATATTCCCATTCTAGAACCATACCTTCTGACATGTACAAGTTCCAAATAGGATGCCCAGTGTAATTACCATAACATCTGCAATTCCCATGCAACAGTGGGTCATGCCCCAAACTTCCATTAAGCTCTTAAAGCGACAGATGTTCGAAGGATACCCTATCGGATCATTGCTCCAACTCTAGCTATAGTGGAAGACTTTACATGCAAAGGTAACACACAAAAGGCTAGGTGCAGTGCTGCCCTTATACAAAAAGTCTAATCTGTCATGAGTCTGTTGCATTGCCGCCTTTACCCCTCATGTGAACAAAATACTACAGACATATTTGCTCCTCCAAAACATTTCCAGTTTGATGTTCTGTAGAAAATGACATTTCCGGTGAAAGACAAAGTACAACCGTTTTTGTGCCAAAGAAGAATTCCCTGCTTCCATACGTTTGGCAAGGGCATCAGTATGCCACAGATTTGAATGAGACTCATTAATTCAATCTTCCCCAGATGTTATTCGACAGTTTAAAACTGTGAGCCTTGTGACAAACACAGTTTACTTTGTTAGGGATAGCAGTCCTTATGGTTATCTCTCCAAGAAGTAAACAGCATTAAATGTAGAAGAGGTGTGGCACAGCGGCCAGGGCGACTGACTCCGGAATCTGGGGATCACGGTTCGAACCCCGGTGCCCGCGACAGATTGGCCCAGCACCATGTGACTCTGGGCAATAGCTTGCTTAATCTTCCCGACTGCCCCCAGTGCCTAGAGACCCTTACGGGTGATTGTTCGCACTTTACAAATGTGGATTAATATTATTAATGTCATTCTATTCACAATTCTACAGATCCCCCACCTGTATCGCGCCTTAACCCTATAAAAAGGCTATTGACCAAGACCACAGTATGCAAATGATGCAGCTCAATGTACCAATCACTGCCCGGTTGCAGTACTATTTCACATGGAACTTTCTATGCCATATACTCGGAATTTTCACCTGAAAATAGGTCGCACAAAACATCTTTAATCTAAAAAGGAATTATTTACATGGTCAGAGGTTTGGGTCCACGCCCAGTGTACTTGCGTTGGTGCCTCTGCACTAGACTATCACAGCAAAGGTAACCTTTCCCCTTCGACATTTCTATCAGCCCTGTGTTCTACATTGCACAGCAAATGTAGAGCAAATGCAAATTATTCAAGTGCACAAACAGAAATAACTGCAGAGGAAACAGATAAAGTAATTGCCTTTCAGCAAAGCTTAGACGAAAATAAAGCAATAGTTGAGAAAATACTGTGACTTCCAAATGGTTTACTTTTACAATGATTCATTTCTAGCCTGTAATAGGTTTTGTTTCTCTGCTCGTGCTGCGATACATTCATTACATGCCTAATTTAAACCAAATGTGTCCCCGGCATTCTGTATAAATACACTACAAAGTATTTCTCCATCTCATCTCTCAACCCACATCAGCATGACATTGGGCAAACCCCACAGGAGATTAACCTAACACAGCAGAAATATTAGCTTTTTTGTTACAAAGCAACATTTTCTGCCAGAGCTGATTAATCTTTGATTCTATGTAGGCGCCCTGGAATATATTTTCTTCAATGGTTAAATAATCTACCAACAGGCATGAAAATGTGACTGCTTTATTGGAATAGGTGCAGTTCACGTTCAGGTGTGTGTATGTTTGAGTGAGAACAGGAAAAGCAGACTCTTGAACAATCCGCAAAACTGGAGTAGGATTTTCATGTGGGATTATGAGACTCATAATGAATTCTAGGAGTACTTCCGTAAATCTACAGCAATCATCTGGATTTCTCAAGAAGATATTCTGTTGACTGGAAAATCTGCTTGAGTAAATGATGGAAACATCTTTATTTGCTAATTTAACCCTTTGCCCCACTGTGAAATTATTCTTCGTGTTTATAAACCTGTGAGCGCAGAAATCTCATAAAAGTTTTATAACCAGCCTAACCTTAAAACCTACTAAATGAAACTCCAATTTCCACACTAATTTATTCTCCAGGTCACCATATCTTTGACACCTTGTTAGAATGGAACACAACCTGAATACATTTCTATAATAACCATTAATTTACAGCATTTCATTTTCAGTCAATGATTAGAGGTTTGATGAAGTTTTAAAAGCTCTATTACTCATTAAGAGATTAGTTTGTATTTTTGTTCTTTTATTCAAGTTAGTGAGATAATTCTGTTTGCAGAAATTTCTAGAAAATGTTGGTTAGATAGAGCATACAATATAACAGTGTGTTACATAAAGGAATGAGCCCATATCCTAATCTAAAGGACCTAACCTAGTTTAGAAAGAACCCATAAAGAGTTCTTTTGGAAAAAAGCAAATAGAATTTGCTGCAAAAGGCTAATACCTATGAATGATTCAACTACTCATAAAGAGTAGTTCCGTAAACTCAGATGAGTTCCCAAACAGCTGCAGTAGCAACAGTTAAAACAGGTAAAAGGAATTAATCAAAACAGGTAAAAGGAATTAATCAAAACAGTAGCTATGATCAGCATAAAGACAGGAAGTCTCCTCACAAAGAGTAAGGAAAAAGAAATTCACTGTTAGCAGTAGTTTATGGCAATTCAGGCTAGCAAAATCCAGTGCTAAGAGGCAGGGAAGGTGTGCTTCTAATGCATTAACTCTCCAGCTAGGAACACATACTATATAGAAAGCGCTGAACATGTAGCAGACTCGGAATGCTGAATCATTTCTGCCCAATAGGAAAGGATCTTCGATGGTCTGTCGTCTTCATTCTCGATTCCCACAGTAAACGTCCATGTCGACATGTAGTTATTTGAATGTGGCTGCAGAAAAAGATAG
The DNA here is from genome assembly GCF_964204655.1 of Triturus cristatus. Lineage (NCBI taxonomy): Eukaryota > Metazoa > Chordata > Amphibia > Caudata > Salamandridae > Triturus > Triturus cristatus. The sequence goes on from NC_140582.1 coordinate 418,106,659, forward strand.
ATCTAGGAAGGTTCTCATGAGAACCTTTGCAAGCCTACTCTGTTAGCTGTTCAGTGTGCCATTGTGGAACTATGGACTGCTCTATGAAATGAAACATCAATATCGAGCATGTCCTGGTTAGATCATGGAAATCAAAACTATAGCAAGCATTTTCTTTCATTAATATACTTGTTCTTTATAAGCATGTGGCAAAGGAAACAATATAAAATATGATGAAGTCATAAGGTGTGAGGCGGAAAGAAATATATTTTGCAGCAAACAACACATTTCACAAAGATATCAAGTTTTTTAGTTCAATTGTAGCGCTAAGTTAGCATTTACAAAAAGCATTTATTTTATTAAAGGGATAGTAAAGAATAAGAATATTTTGAGGCCTTGCAGTGAAAGAACGATAGAAATGGGAGCTTTCTGTAAAAATAATCAACCTTCTAAGGCATATTTCCCATAACCACTATATTGACGCACACTTTCTAAGTTAACAATAATGCACATTTCTATACTATTATGAGGTTAACATTTATGTAAACATTTTCAACTTCCATAAACCTTTTCACCTATATGCCTTTAAAATGTTGTGGCCTCATTTACAATATTTTGACATAGGGCAGCGCGGCAACACTTCCTGCTGTGCTGTCCTACTCCAAAAGAAAAGGCCAGGTGCCGTATTATCAGATACGGCACATTCCTGTCCTCCTTCCCTGCTCTAGTGCACCATGGGGTAAGGGTGTCTGCATTTTAGGGATGATTGTTTTTGTTCAGTAAGGGAGACATTCCTGCACAAAAGCAATCATGAGGTGATTTACTCTTTCTATGTGTAGAGAGAGGAAAATATGAGAAGAAATAATGTTATTTCTGCTCGTCGTGTCTCACATATGGCTCCCCTGGGGAGGCATAGGCTTTTGATGCATTCCCAGGTTTACAACTTGTTGTAAATCTGGGAATATCTCAAATGCCATGGGCCTTAAGTGTGAATATCCACCATAACACCTATGGCACACCTCCCCTTCGTAGTGTGACGTAATGCAGCAGCTTGTGCTGCATTGCCTCACTCTATATCTACAAGGCCATGAAAAGCCACACAGAATGGCTTTACGTGGCTTTGTTGATATGGCTCTGCAGTGTGCGCCACTAGAAAGTCACAAAAAGTGACATTGCAGTGGCACACAGGGCTTGTAAATAAGCCCCTGGGTGTGCTCCTTTCACTTTTCTGGGATAGCAAAACCATTGCGCCTGCCTTTCATGAGTATATTAGCACGGAGTTCTATGCAGTGCCTGCCTAATGGTTTTTGAAGTCCCAGGACACCAAATACTTTGAGGGTCCTTGTTCAGAAGAACTTTGCATGTTATTAACATTTTCTTGCTAATTGGAGCCCACTTGTTGTCAAACCCAATACATTATGTGTTAGTCTTTCTGAAGCAGGGTCACACAAAAACAGGTATAATATATCCTGCCTGGAACCACGAAAAACCTAAGATAACACTGGGTAGAGAGAGTCATATTCAGAGTTATAAGTAGGCACAGATATTTAGGTAGAAAAATGGGTGGAATAAACAGAGGTCAAATAAAGAGCGAGTTTTGGGCAATACCCTATTTTGCCCAGGCAATGAAACATCTCTAGTTCTAGGGTATTTACTGTATACATCAGGCTACTGTCCAGAGTACCACTTAGCTACCCTTCAATGCTAATTTACAATGGTGTAGTAGCTACTACATTGTTGACCTTTTTACAATTATCAGTGCACTTTACTATAGGATTTCAAATTGCATATCTCCCTTTTTTGTGAACTTGTAGCATTTGTGTGTGAAAAACAGCGTCGGATTGGTAACGCGGGCACTCGGCCAATGCCCGCAGGGCCAGTGCCGACTTCCAACTGTGGGCTGCTTTTTGGAGCAGTCTTGGGGACAGATTTGGGTGATGTCACTGTTGTTTGGATACAGCCAGCGGCCCAGTGGGTGTTCTAGTGGCCTTTCTAGAGGCAAATGGGCACTCATTACCTCACGTTTAGCAACAGGCAGAGGTGTCACTTTCTTTCTCTCTCAGAGCCGACCCATTAATGTATGCATACCTAGCAGGGCACGGGGCATGAGCAGAAGTGGCCTCACTCATTTTCAGTCACGATTGTAAACAAATCTGTGCATTTTTTTTTATCCCCCACCCCCTTTTTTTAAATAAAATGTCACCGAAGCATGGTTTTTAAGGAAAGGCGATTTGCAAATGTGGGCCATTTTTTAAGCGTGCCCGGGCCGATTTTGAATCCCAATCCAACCCTGGTGAAAAAAACCTCTGTGAATCAGGCTCAGTATGAGCGTAGAAGGGAAAGTGGAGGTTTGACTTTTGATGAAAACAGTTAGAGAGGACTGCCTTGTGTACTTGAAAGAGAGACAGGTACAGAAAAGAGTGTCTTTGGTATAGATTGAAAATGGAAAAAACCACATATTTACATTTTTGAAAGCAAAAAACTTTCCTCAGCATGTTTTCTGAATGATAGTGGGTATTTTTCTCCAAAAGTGATCATGTCTACTGCATTGCGATGATATGCATTCCATGATCCACACAATATAACCTAGCAATACTCTGTGTAGACATTTTAGTGTATATCATTTTAACTGATGTGCCAACAATGTACAACGATGTATGTGGGGTGCAAATGTGTATGGCGCTATATCAACTACGATAAAATTGACATGGAATAATATACTCCAAAGTATTAACATACACAACGTTGTCATGGGAGTATTGTTTTACTATTCTAATCCATATTTACTTGCCTTGTCAATTATGTGCAAGTCTATATCTTGCAGTTGTTTTTCGTAGTTATTTTTAAGTGCTATTTTAGTACCTCATACCTTGTCAAGCTATAGATGTGCACCTGTTTGTGCTGGTTGACATTCCATTGGTTCCACCAGGTATCAGGAATTTAAGAAACACTCTGTAGAGTTCTTTAACGAGTTCTATATGGGTATGCTGTGTGCTCTCTGTTCTGGGGGGCACAGACGCAGGAAGCGTCACTCTCACTCTGCCCAAGATGCATGACCTGGGTTGTGATTCATCTCTTATGATTGTTGTAACTTGGGTGAATGTTGCTGGATAATGTTTCATTTTTGGGACGAAGTGACTGACGTTTCAATGCCAGTCAATTTTGTATATCAAGCTGGCTGAACTTTGAGGTGCCAAGCCTTCTTGATTTTGCTTAGGTTACCATCATCTCATCTTCTTTGATTTAGGAAAAGGCATCCTGCAAACCCTACTGCATTGCAGCACGTTTAGGTGGCGCGGTTTTGTTAAGTTAGATGTGGGTTATTTTGGGTGATTGTTTCTCCTGCCTTTTTGTTATTGCTTAGATTTCCTTTCAGATAGGCTTTCAAATAAATGCTGATAATTTATTTGCTCACTGAAAAAACAAAAGGACAACGTGATCTTGTAGCTATGTGTTGAAATAAGATAAAAACTAACATTTAAAAAACAAAAGTCCTCTGAAATTCTTTACTGAGTAAACTATAACTTGTGGCACTCCCATGCACTTCTTATGACCGCAGATGTTTCATTACTCATGACTTCTCAAATGCTGCCATTCATATCTTGTAGTTTTTGTGAAATTTCTGCATTTCTAGGTGTTGTGGTACCACCGTACCTAAAAATGGTATCTGTGACTCACAGTGAAACATGTCATTGGCTAATGTCTTTAGTTTAATGTAGTCTCAGGAAGATCCCACTCTCTCACTGTTATTAATGGTTGCTCTTCAGACCATTAACATCCTCTCCAGTCTCTGCTGAATATTTTTGTGTTTGCCACACTTTTTTGGGATTGAACCAAAAGCCAAAAAATGGCATCTCCGGGAGAAGAGAAGCAAATGCAGTCCCAGAAACAACAAGAACAGAAGTAGAACTCACGGATCATACCACAGTGCTTAGTTTGGGACTTTTTTACTATTTCTGAAAGAGAACGATGGGGCATATTATCAAGAAACAGTGAGAAAATTATCACCGCTTTAGCGGCAGAAAACTGCCGCTAAAGCGGCGATAATGGGCTTGATAATATGCAGCAGAGAATTCCCATAGAAGCCCATGTTGACACCAGAACATGGGCTTCTATGGGAATTCTCAAGGGCATATTATCAAGCCCATTATCGCCGCTTTAGGGGCAGTTTTCTGCCGCTAAAGCTGCGATAATTTTCTCACTGTTTCTTGATAATATGCCCCAAAATTCTCAGTGAAAGTTGATAGGGCCGGATTCTTGACTACCTGATTACGTCCAAGAATCCTTTCAGGTCGCCAGGATATTTTTATCTGCTAAATAGTGTAGGGGGGAGGAAAAACAATTATCAACATATAATCGCCAAAATTAGATTTCATTGGGAAAGGACCACTGACTCCGAATCTAAAATGTATAAGATTTTATTACAACCAAAAATAACTGAACATACAGACACCTCAATACAAGGTGTAGATAGTAAATGAGCACTAACACAAATGCAAGCCTACGTAAGATTCTCATCCGACTCAAAACAAAAAGAATCAATGATTCTAAGATCATCAAGAAACCAATGGTTAAGCCCATATCCAAATTAGGAGTCATTAGTCTAAAAAGAAAAACAGTTAGTCTTTCCCTACTCTAACTCTAAGGTGACATCCCTACTTAACGTTTCCCTTCCCAGGCAAGGAGAATAAAGGTGTCAGGAGTGAAGACTCCCTAAGAAGTACATTCACTCAGTCAGAGCTCGTTCTAAGATGCTCTTTCTAGCTTCCCGTCTAAACCTCAACTGCTCAACCCACGGGGCACTATCCCTAAAACAAAACCCCAAAATCATAGAACACGCCCTTCGGCACACCTCTTCAGCCAGGTCTTCTCCCAGTAGTTTTCCATCAAACTTGTAAGGCATCAAACGACGGTTAGCTTGACCTTGGGTCCCAGGCACCTTCTCCGCTGAAAGTATCATCCTCACGTTCCAACGTACTCCCCTGTTGGCTTCTCGCAGCATCCTAACTCCTAAAACAAAGACCTAGTCTCACTTACGAGCTAAATGTCCTTGCACCTGCAACAGAAACATGGGAACGAAAAACATTTCACGTCTCTAAGATTTTACATCTCCCTGCAACCCAAAGCCTTTACCAAGGGAAATCATTTTCGGCGTACAACGTTTAGCTAACGTAAGAAAATGAACAGGCCTTTCTCTTTACATATATGCGATCAGGCCTTTACACTGTTAACCACATTACTAAATCACACTTTAAGCATTAGTTCATTATTCTCATGTACATGAATAAGCAACATCCACGTTTAACTAACATGGCACACGTTTAACCTAACACATTGCATTTCATAAAATAATCATTCTACATTTACTAAATACATTCACGATAATCTGCAACGTTACTCTTCATGAAAAACATTATTACATTCTAATCACCTCTATGTTAAATGATTACAGCAATACATTTCTATGTCACTTCTTAACATAAATCGAATAATATGCGGGTGCTGACTAACGGTGAATATGATGCACCCCTACAAATTTCAGAATCACATGACACTCTATCAGTTCCCCCCTTTGATGACAAATGTCATCACACCATCACACAATTACTTCCTTTGGAGAAAGAACCAACCTAAACAGTGCTTGTTGCCATCCTCCCCCGTAGGAACCTCTCCATATTCTTGAGATTCTGATATTGACTGTCACGCAGTCTAGCCATTCACCTCTCACTCGCTCTGAGAGCTGTCTCAATTCGGTTTCCTCTGTACCACTTATAGGCTCTGATGAGACCCCACAAGCAGATCACACAAACCACAACAATAATAAGAGGCTTGAGCACAAATCCAAGGAACCCTTTTCCCAAGCTTGCAAACCAACTTCCCACGCGACCAAATCCTTTACCAATCTTTTCCCACATGCCTTCTTCAGTCAAATTCTCAATCTCTTGATGAATCGTGGTGATGTTATCTATATATTTTTCCAGATCCTTGCTAGTGTCTGGAATATACGTGCTACATTCCTGAACTTTCAATAATTTACAGACTCCACCCTCTTTTGCCAATAATACATCTAAAGCAAGGCGATTCTGCAAAACCATCATCCTTATCGACAACATCTCTCCATCCACCAGTAACAAAGACCTTGCAATATTCATCGACAACTCATCAACCACAGTCGCCAACCTTCTAATCTTCACATCATTTAAAATCATACCCAAACTTGGTATCATCGCTCCAAAGATATCACCAATCACTGCTTCTGCACTTGCAGCTCTCCGTACTTTTGAATGATGTCCAGTCTCCAGAAGATTTAAATCTTCTGCATGATAGATTTTTAGAAAAATAATGGCCAAGTAACATGTACCATACCAATTCGCAGGCAATCTCACATAGGCATTCCTTCCGCACACATATTAAACAGTTGAAATCCCTTGCACCGGACCTTGCAAAAAGTTTTTAGCAGAGTCCTCCATGGTAAAGATATGGTCACATGTACTTTGTCCTACCGAAACCTTTTCATAATAGGTCTGAGGACGTCTCACACACAACTTCCTCTTTTGCACCTGATCTAACGCTATGGGTCCATAACTCCCCTTGGATCTATGCAATCTCTCCTCATCTGTTCAATCCACTGGATTCTCTCCTGTATTTCGTGTCTGTGTTAGTTTTGTATATCTATCTTCTACTTGAACTATGAACTTCTTCTCTGTGTCTGACAATGAACATGTCAAATTATGTCGGTGAGTATAAGCCGTATCCAATTCCAAAGTCGGTATGAAATTCTTCTGAAGTCTGTCTTCTGACTTGTAATAGTCGTATTTGTTCAAATGCTTATCAGCTGGAACTTCAGGAAGTACTGCATCGTAATTGGAAAAGAAATACTCAAATTGTCTTCTCTCATTAAAGATACTAAGCAATAAACTACAAGAAACTCCGTAAGTTAGTGGAAGGTGATGGTATCTAATACCCTCATCTACTGAAGAAGGTAGCTGCATGCACAAATAGCAGTCTTACGCATCCATTGCATCCACGTACTCATACAACAGCTTTGCATAAGCATTAAGCTTAAAGTCACTTCTAGACAGATCTATGTGAAATCTACGACTCTCTTCAAGTAACAAAGCTCTTTGAGCTCCGATAGTAACCTCTTTCTGGCTAGAGGTGGTAGGTGTAGGTGTCCCCTGTACCTCCCCCTCCTGCTCATGTAAAACGATATATGAGGCTACAACTATCGCAACTATAGTGACTATCACTACCCCTAAGAGTGTACCTATCACTAATTTATCACTACGGTGAGTATTTCCAGCATCTGCCATCTTTGCAATGTTCTCAAAGTTCTTGGCTCGACAGCAACAAGTAAGAGTCTCTCTCTCCTCCAGGTACTGCTTGTCAACCAGTTCAAACAACGCCTCAAAGCTGGAAATCCCCTTGCAATTTTCAGTTCCTTATTTACAAAGTCCACAAAAAGACTTCCCTGACCCTCTTTCATCGTTTCGACGGAAAGTCCCTAACTTTATTCTTCTTTCATTCGGGCCTAGGTTATCTTCTTCCTTGGACCTTTATGTACAACAGAGGTTTTACCTTCAGTCCAGAATAAGATCAGCTCCCAAAATCTCTAAGACACCTTGCAGAATTTCAAGACGAAGTACCACTAACTCCTGATGCGGTGCTACAATACCAAAAGTCGGAAAAACCAGCGTCTCCAAGATCAACTCACGAACCTTACTCAGAAGTGGTGGATTCGGAATATTGAGAGTCAGTATTCCTTCGATTTCCACCCCTGGAACCAGTAACAACATGTCTATTTTCAGGTTCGGAGAATTGCTGATCAGCGTCAAGGACTTCAGCCTCCCCGTGCTCAATGCGCCTGGCATCAGTCACAACGTAAGTCCACTCAGGTGAGGCGTACTTTTGACACGGCACTCTTGTTCTCCTGGACCTTCTCAAATTGACTCGAGCTTGCTCTTCGTCACTTTGCTCAGATTCAGATGTTTCAGAAACTGGGGCAATGTCTCTTTCAGGTGCCAACTTCAAGTTCAGCCGCCTCTGACTCACGGGCCAAACTCTTTCTGCTTATGTGGCACTTCTGCTCTCCCTTCGAATACCCTATGCACTACTTCCTTCTTCAACAGAATTTGACTCTACTCCACCCACAGCAACACTTTCTCCGTCTGAGTCAAATTCGGGGCATCGATTTGCACAACTCCTTTCTGCTCAATCTAGTGCACAACCAACTGCATCAGCAACCCTGACAGCTTGGCTTGCCCTCTCAGAAGGCCCTGCCACCTCAGCTGGATTTTCATTTACGAGAGGGGCTGTATCTTCCAAGGGTGCTGGAACTCTGCGGGTGTGGGAGGCATGCACCCAGCTCGGCAGCCCCCCACACTTCACTGCCTTGTTCGTGACCAGTATTACCTGGTACGGACCACGCCAACAAACATCCAGACAACTCTTCCTCACGTGTTTACGCACAAGCACCCAATCTCCCGGGCACAAGTCGTGGCACAGGTCACTTGCGGCTGGAACAGTTGCTGCTTGCACCTGCTGGGACACAGAATGGACTACGTCAGCCAGTCCCTTACAGTAGTCGAGAATCAAGTCATCAGTGATGTTAATCAAAGCAGTGGCAGGTATCGCTGATACTCGCATTGCCCTCCCCATCAGTATCTCATAAGGTGACAACCCAGTCCTCCTTTCAGGAACACTACGAAGGCTCATGAGAACTAGGGGCCGTTTCAGGGATGTCGAACAACACAATTTTGCCATCCGTGCTTTCAAAGTCCCATTAGCTTGTTCCACTATCCCAGAAGCCTCTGGTCGGTAACTGCAATGTAGTCTTTGGTCCACATTCAAGGCAGCACAGAGCAATCTCATGATCTCTCTATAGAAAAGTGTCCCTCTATCTGACTCCAAAGAGGTCGGGAAAGCAAACCTCGGGATAAGCTCTCTCAGCAGCAGTTTAGCTACAGTGAGTGTGTCACACCTGCGTGTTGGGTAGGCCTCCACCCATCTTGAAAAGACACATACCACAACTAATATGTACCTCAACTCATTGCACTTTGGCATCTCAATAAAGTCCAACTGCATCCTATTTAAAGGCTCTCCTGACCTCCCAATGTGGCTTAATGTCACAGCAGTCCTCTTTCCTGCATTCATCTGCTGACAGGTAACACACCTCTGACACACAGCTTCAGCTACTGCACGAAACCGTTGCAAGGGCTTCGCTTCAAAGGAGAAATTGGGAATCCATTGGCAACAATAGCCAACCATCCCCAAGAACATTCTGAATTCTCTCTGAGTGGTAGGCACAGGCATATTCATAATAGCCTCAATACGATCTGGTGACACCTTTATCTTGCCTTTCTCAATTCTGTGACCCAAATACTGCACTTCACTCAAACAGTACTGCAATTTGCTCGGAGACACCTTGTGTCTGTTCTCTGCCAAATAATTCAGTAAGGCAACAGTATCGATCCTCCAAGCGTCTTCAGTTTCTGACGCTATGAGCAAATCATCAATGTATCGCACCAGAACGGAGTTCTGCGGCAACACAAGACCTTCAAGACTCTTCTTCAAAATCCGATTAAAAATCGATGGAGTTTCTGTGTACCCCTGTGGGATACACCATGTTAACACATGGTTCTCCAGCCGGAAAGCAAAAAGAAATTGGCTTTCCTCATGGAGTGGGATCGAAAAGAATGCTTGACACAAATCGATCACTGTAAACCACTCAGCTTCACATGGGATCTGAAACAGGATTACAGATGGATTCGGTACCACCGGACAACTATCTCATTGATTTTTCGCAGGTCTTGGACAATCCTGAATTTCCCACTCGGTTTCTGTAGTCCCATGATAGGTGAATTACATGGGCTACCCATGATCTCTTTCAGAATTCCCTGCTTAATCATAGATTCAATTACAGGCTTGATCCCTGCAATTGTCACACGTGACAGATTGTACTGGGGTGTCCTAGGGAATTCTACATTCGGCTTGACCTATATCTTCACTGGATCTACACCTTTGACCGATCCGATCTCTTCTCCACTAAGGTCCCACACATCAATTGACACAGAATCCCTCAGATCAAGTGAAAGTTCTTCCACTGTCAGCGCTGGATACATTTCTATACACACACACTGATTTGCAACCTTAAAGGCCGCATCGTTATCCTTTTTCTGTACTTCCACTCCCTTTAGTGTGCAATAGATGGTGCAATTCAACTTGCACAACAGATCTCTTCCTAACAGGCAAACTGGACTCGAATCACACACCACAAACTGGCGTCGATCCTTGAAGCTTCTATTCTCACTGGAATTGGCTCTGTCAATGGGCTAGTTAGTTTCTTATTTGCTACTCCTACAACTTGGATTGATTGTCCCGAGAGGGGTAGGTTGGGAACTACTGCTGATCTTACAGTAGACCGGGTAGCACCAGTGTCAACCAAAAAGGTGGTAGGATGACCATCGATGTCTGCTTCCACAAATGGTCCCCTCTGGTCTACATCTAAGACTGCTCCAAGTGCGCAGTCTTCCTCCCCTCTCAGGCACCGTCATGCCAACGGATCCGTACTAAACAAATCACTTCCCTCAAACATGGGCATCTGCATGTAAGTTTGGACTCCTTGTTGCATGTTCTGAACCCTAGGAGGTTGAGGGACTTGCATTTGCGGGCTATTAGTCCCCCATTTGACCATCCTAGGTCTAGTCACAGTGGGAACCATTTCAGGTACAGGTACCTGAACTATCTCTCCTTCCTGCTGCACTTGATTCATTGGGTTCAAAGGACACTCGCGTTTCCAGTGTCCAATCTGGTGACAAAGATGACACGCAGTGGTCTTCTTCAATGTCGCCACATCCATTCCTGTCTTAGGATCAATTGACTTTGGTTTTCCCTGACCTTGGACATTCTGGTTTCCTCCTTGGTTATTTCCCTGCTTCCTTCCTAACATTGCTCCTTTAGGCTGTCCCTGAGCTGTTTGCATCTGAACGAGCATTAATTTGTCTTTCAATTTCCTGTGCTTTGATTCTATCTCGTTACTACAGTACCTAGCATACCGTAAGATCTCATCCACAGGCCTGTTCTGCCAACAAATCAAATGCAGCTGTATCATAAGACTAACCTCTGGCCTCAATCCCAACACAAACTTCGAAACAAACGGTCCCATGTCTTTTGTATCTAACACATCCAGTCCACTGTACTGCTTAAAAGCCTGCAAAAGTCTCTCATAAAACTCATGCACCGTCTCCTTTGGCTCTTGCACTGTCTGATCTATCTTGACCAAATCAATATCCTGCGGTGAAATTTTCGACTTCAACCATGTGATCACCTGTTCAAACTTCTTCATGACTATAGGTGACGGACCATTTGAAATTGGATCCCTGTCTGGCTCTGAAGTTGGCCACTCAACGGCGATTTTGCATACCGACCTTAAGTCACTCGGAACCACAATGTCAAACAATGTATTCAAGTCGACCCACAACACCTTCGAAATCTTAACAAACCAATCGACCTGCTTGTACCATTCCACAGGCTTTTCCCATAGACGGGGAAAGTCATTCGTAAATGCGGCCAAGTCACCCTTGTATTGTATTGTATTTATATTTGTAGAGCGCACTGTAACCCAAAGGGCATCCTGGCGCTGCAGTAAGATACTTCTACCACCCTGCTTCCTAGCTAGCTAGTTAATAAACTAAGTCTGCACTATAGGAAAAAGCCAAGTTTTTATTTTTCCTCTGAACTTCATCAGATCCTGTATCTGTCTTAGCTCAATTGGCAGGCTATTCCAAAGACGTGCTGCAGCATAGCTGAAGGCTCTTCCTCCAGATGTGGCTTTCTTAATCCAGGGTATATTAATCAGCCTGGTCGAGGAGGACCGAAGGCTGCGGGTAGGGTTATACCAGTTGAACTTAGATTGCATCGGTATCAGTCCCATCCCATGCAGGGCCTTGAAGACGATGCACAGTGATTTGAACTGTATCCTCTGGAATACCGGAAGCCAATGAAGCTCCGTCAATGCCAGGGATGTGGATGACTGTCTTGGTCTGGCTAAGGCCAGTTTAGCTGCTACCCTTTGGACTCTCTGGAGTCTCCCAATCAGGTACCTGGGGGACTCCAGCAGTAGCGCATTACCATAGTCCAGGCGACTCAGAATGACACTCCTTATTACCAGTGCTCGTGCCTGATACGGGAGTAGTGGGAGGATCTTCCGGAGGACCCTAATAAGCGAAAAGCTACTTCCCACAATTCTATTGACTTGGCTTTCAAGGTTAAGTTTATTATTAAACATAACCCCGAGATTGCGTACTGTCGAGACCGGTAACAGAGGTGTCTCTGTGGGCATGGGCCAAAATCCTGGGGGGAGAGAACAGGGAACTTTGCCTGCCGCACATCAAAGTATCTCGTTTTTTTCGCAGTTAAACTGCAGAGAGTTGTTTTTCAGCCAGCGTACTGTTTCTATCATACAGCCCTGAAATTTTTCCAGAGAGCCCGCTTGGTCTCCATTCAGTGATACAATGAGCTGAGTATCATCAGCGTAGTTTACCAAGATGACCCCATATGATTTAATGATTGCGATCAGGGGGCTCATGTAGGTATTAAATAATATTGGGCTAATTGCTGAGCCCTGGGGAACCCCGTGCCTAATCTCCACAAATTCCGACCGAAAATGGTGGAGGGCCACTGCCTGACGTCTAGATGTCAGATAAGATCGAAACCACTCCAGTGCTACCCCTCTCACTCCAACTGTTTCCAGCCTGTCCAGAAGGACTGCGTGGTTGACTGTATCGAATGCGGCAGACAGGTCCAGTAAGATCAGTATGGCCGATTGTTCCCTGTCTGCCCGCATTCGAAGTTCCTCCAGAACAGTCACCAATGCCGTCTCTGTCCCATGACCAGGGCGAAACCCAAACTGCACATCTTCCAGCTTGTTGTTTTCCTCTAAATACTGTGAGAGTGCTCTACTCACTACCTGTTCTAAGATCTTTACTGGGAATCGGAGAAGGGATATAGGTCGGTAGTTTTTAGGGCATGCTGGATCAAGTGTGGGTTTTTTCCAGCAGTGGTGTAATCACTGCTTGTTTCCAGCTCGCCGGAACCTGTCCACTGCTCAGTGATTGGTTGCACAGCTGTCGGAGTATTGGAAGTAGTTCACCTCCCAGTGCCTTCCAGGTTTTGGGAGGGAAGGGGTCCAGAGGAGATCCCGAAGAGATTCCTAGAGCTAACTTATTAAACTCCTCCTCAGAGGGGGGCTCAAAATGATTCAAATGGGCCCCATGATCTTCCGACTCTGACTCCCCTTTCCTACTCTTTTGCTTACTTGTCCGTGGTTGCCCATCTGTCTCTGCAGATACGACCGAATCCTCAGTATCCAGCAATTCTATGATTTTCCATATTTTTTCTTCAAAAAAAGGTAGCTAGTTTGTTACATAGTTCTTGACTGGGTGGGGTGCTATTATTGGTGCACTTGGGGCTAGTGATGTCCTTCATGATCTTAAAAATACCCCTGGTACTATTGGGCGCCTTCAGGATGGTTTTGGCATAGTAGTCCGCCTTGGCATTTACAATTTCTTTTTTGTAATTGGCTAGTTTCTCCTTCCAGAGGGCTTTGTCTGTCTCTGTATATGCCTTTCTCCACTGTCACTCTGCCAGTTTACAACCCCTTTTTTAGACCTCAGTGTTTCGTTGTACCATGGGGCGGAAGGTCTCCCCATCTTTCTAATATTTTTAATCGGGGCAATCTGATCAAGGATGTCGGTGATATGTCCGCAGAATGACGTGTAGTTATGTCCTACCGATTTCAAGGGATCCAGAGGCCCAATGTCCTTGAATATTGGTGAAGACTCTGCCCTCTTTAAGAGGTTCTTCCAGTGCCTATCTAGGTAGCTTCTTTCCCTAACTGCCGCCGCTCGTTTTAATTTAGGGATCGTTACCTGGAATAGTATCAGATTGTGATCAGACCAGCCCACCGGTACAATGCTTTCCACCTTGACAGCTTTTTTCTCTGCAAAAATCAGGTCCAAAACATGTCCTCCCCGGTGAGTAGGTTCCAAGACCAACTGTGTTAAATGTAGGTTTTCACATGACTGTAACAAATTATTATACCCAGAGTCCAGACTCCCATTAGTCCATAGGTTAAAGTCGCCCAGGGCCATTACTCTGGCATGGGTAAGTGCCAATTCACTGAGTACATCGATCATATCCTGTTGCAGTTGAATGCAGAATGGCCCCGTGGTCTATAACAGAGTATGACCGTCCAGACAAGCCCATTGTGGCCTTTAAGGCGGAAACCCATCCATTCAATACCTGGAGCCTCATCGATATCCACTGACGATATATCCCATGTCTCCTTGAATATCATCCCAACCCCCCCTCCTCTGCCATTTGTTCTAGGTTTGTGTAGTGCCTTGTAGGCAGGTGGGCATGTCAGGCCCAGCTCCAGGTCAGACCCAGGTTGCATCCATTTCTCTGTCATGAACAGGATATCTAAGTGATTACTTTCTATTAGTAGTTGGGCTTCTACGTGGTGCTTTGATAGTGACCTCACGTTGAGCAACCCGCAACTCAGGCAGTCCATACTAACGTAGTCTGACTCTGGGCCAGCATTCTTTTCCCAATTGAGTTCCCCTTTCCCATTTCCCGTGCGCCCTATCTCTCTCAATTGTTCTCCTGAGTATCTATATGTTGTCGGTCCGTTCACCTTGTTATCCCAGTTGGCAGCTTTCCTGGCGCTGAGCGCTTCCGGAGTGCGGACGGGCGCAGACGGGCTTGCCTTTGGTGCGCTTTCGGCGCATGCACATATCCTCCATTCTGTACCTCTCGTAAAGGGAAATTCCCTACCTCCGTCATCCCTCCACCTGGAGGTGGCGTCTCTCCTATCGTTCTTCTAGAACTCTTCTCCTTGGACCACCTTTCTTCCCACTTATCAAGCATGAGCCATGCACGCATTGCTATAATCAAATCCTTGATATGGGTTCTCAATTCCATGACCCTCTTCTCTTCCAATTCCTGATCGCTATACCGCAATCTATGGCTTCCCTGCAATGATTTCGTTTTGGACAGGTCCACATCATACTTCTTAGCTAAATCTGACAACTTCTCATGTGCAGTTCTTGCCTTGCAAGTCAAATCCTTTGCCACAAAAAGTTACTCATCTTGCTCGTACATGTACGTTCTCTCAAGAGGCAAGTTTCCACTTATTATCTCATATACTTCTGCTTTCAACCTCACAACATCCAACATTCTTCCTTTCAAAGCTCCCTTCAATATTTCTCGACAAGCTGCTCCATCTCGTTCATCATAATCACATTCCCGTTCCTGGGACCTACTTTCTTCTGACATGCTCATAGGAACAGAAAGATTTATTATCGTGCCTCGTTCACTTTCTACCGTCCTCTCACTCTGATTCTAATTTCTCACTGGCGGTGCCCACATCCGCAAATCTGATCTTGACTCGGCCAAAGACCTCGGCCTCACTGGTCTCGCCTCTGCCTGTCCCCTAGAGGAATCTGCTGTAGCTGGTAATGGCGTACTCCATTCTATAGGCTTTGGAGTGTGCTCCATTCCACTCACTTTTCCATTTCCCTTGACCACACTCCTCACTCCTACAGCTGACTGTACTGAACTCCCAACCTTCTCCTGATCTGGATCGTAAACAGAAACAATGGGTCCAATGGTAACCGGTACCTTTAAAGCGTCCGGTAACCTCACACCTCTCCCAACCTCAGTGTTTGCTACAGACTGATTTTTCATGCCCTCAGTCCCTGTCAAGATTTTCCCTTCTACTCTCACCTCTAACTGAGTCTGCAATCCATTAGTCCCTTCTGCCGGAGCTGATTTCCCTTCATAGGAGTCTGGATTGTATGGTGGTGGTCTCTCGAACAACAACCGCTCTAATAGGCTGTCATCTGTATCACTGTCATCATCATCATCATCCGCACTCTTTACCATCGAGCCATCAGTCTTTACCAGTAATGGATCCAACCTGTCTCCCTCTATTGTTTGCACTCTCCACCTTTTCTTTTCTGCGTCCCATCTTGCATCCTGAAATGCCTTAATTGACTTCTTCACCCTTTCCTGACTTCGGTCTCTTTTCCTATCATGCACTGCTCTAATCCATGCATGCAACGCCTCAAATTGTGTAGGTCTCGGCAAAGGTCGTAAAGCTGCCATCACAGATTTCAACTTTTACAACACTTCCAACCTGATGGAGCCATATCGCGGGAAAACCAATTCACCCTCACCCTGAGTCATTTTATGCCAATTGTCAAGCCAAATTATGGTATGCAATCCCACATTTCTTGCCATATAATGTGCCGGAGTATCCTCGGGAGGGGCTTCCTCTCCCCCACGAGTAACCACATGTTTGACACCTCTACATAACTCTTGGAAAACTTTAAAACATTTCATGATGAGCAATTTTCGATCGCACACAATGTTTTCATTCACTTCCTTAATGTCAAACCCACCAATAGCAGCGCGACTCACACCAACCGACCTATCGCAGCGCGGCACCTTCTGACTGGCACTCTTCCCCCACTCGCAGCAGTTCCCCTCCTTCACAATTCACGTCTCACCCTTACATTCGTCCCATTCATACGCTGAAATAACCGTTTGTACCAAGCAAGTTACTTCTCTGAATGTCTGTCCACAGTCTCTCAAAATTGTTGACCTCAGCTGGCAACTGTCTGTCCGCGAACGACCAGAAAATCACCTCTGATAGGTTACAAATACTCAATTCCACGTACAACAACCCACGACCAGCGTCGGTTCCTCACGCACTCACACATTCACTCCCCCTATCTCGGTCCGGGCAATCGATGACGTCTCATGATCCCCTTTCGGTGGTCAACAAAATCTACCTTGGGTGTCTTCTACACCACAATCGCTTAAGCTACTCGTCGAGCCTAAGACTTTTCCGGGCTGTGCGTGCTCACAGCCTGATCTCACAATCACTCAACACTCACTCCAACTCCGCAAGACATCACACAACAAATCAACACCGCAATCTACAAACATCTCACCCTATTCTTACTCACTCCTCCATGACCTGCTGCTTTCCACCGCACTGCTACTCTCATCAGTCTCCATCAGCCACTGCCGTCCGCTGCTCGCCATCCGGTGAGTCACCATAACTTGACTTCTATGGGCCTCTGGAATCTCTTATCCTGATCTAGATATCTCCTCACTATCAAAGATAACCATCCTACTCTGCTACCAACTGATAGGGCCGGATTCTTGACTTCCTGATTATTTCCAAGAATCCTCTCAGGTCGCCAGGATCTTTTTTTCTGCTAAATAGTGTAGGTGAAGGAAAAACAATTATCAACACATAATCGCCAAAATTAGATTTCATTGGGAAAGGACCACTGACTCCGAATCTAAGATTTTTTTACAACCAAAAATAACTGAACATACAGACACCTCAATACAAGTGTAGAAGGTAAATGGGCACTAACAGAAATGCAAGCCTACGTAAGATTCTCATCCGACTCAAAACAAAAAGAATCACTGATTCTACGATCATCAAGAAAGCAATGGTTAAGCCAATATCCAAATTAGGAGTCATTACTCTAAAAAGAAAAACAGTTAGTCTATCCATACGCTAACTCTAAGTTGACATCCCTACTTAACATTTCCCTTCCCAGGCAAGGAGAAAAAAGGTGTCAGCAGTGAAGACACCCTAAGAAGTACATTCACTCAGTCAGAGCTCGTTCTAAGATGCTCTTTCTAGCTTCCCATGTAAACCTCAACTGCTCAACCCACAGGGCCCTATCCCTAATACAAAACCCCCAAATCATAGAACACGCCCTTCGGCACACCTCTTCAGCCAGGTCTTCTCCCAGTAGTTTTCCATCAAACTTGTAAGGCATCCAACTACGGTTATTTTGACCTTGGGTCCCAGGCACCTTCTCCGCTGAAAGTATCATCCTGACATTCCAACGTACTCCCCTGTTGGCTTCTCGCAGCATCCTAACTCCTAAAACAAAGACCTAGTCTAACTAACAAGCTAAATGTGCTTGCACCTGCAACAGAAACATGGGAACGAAAAACATTTCACGTCTCTAAGATTTTACATCTCCCTGCAACCCAAAGCCTTTACCAAGAGAAATCATTTTCGGCCTACAACGTTTAGCTAACATAAGAAAATGAACAGGCCTTTCTCTTTACATATATGCGATCAGGTCTTTACACTGTTAACCACATTACTAAATCACACTTTAAGCATTAGTTCATTATTCTCATGTACATGAATAAGCAACCTACATGTTTAACTAACATGGCACACGTTTAACCTAACACACTGCATTTAATAAAATAATCATTATACATTTACTAAATACATTCACGATAATCTGCAACATTATTCTTCACGAAAAACATTATTACATTTCTAAGCACCTCTGTGTTAAACGATTACAGCAATACATTTCTATGTTTCTATGGCACTTCTTAACATACATCGAATAATATGCGGGTGCTGACTAACGGTGAATATGATGCACCCCTACAAATTTCAGAATCACATGACGCTTTATCAGGTCGTCACTTGCAAGCTCGGTAATCGTGGCTTTTCCCAAGGTACTGGAAAAAAACTATTCTTTTGATACTTCAGGAATGCTAAGGCATCTTAATGCTTGGCACAGTACACAGCTGAATGTAGTGAATAGCAGATGTCAGAAAGGTGAAGAGGCCTCCAAGTCATTTATTCCAGTGCATAGTGTCCATTCTGGAGATACTGTTGCTACTGCTGTTGCTGCCTTCTGAATCTGCGATTGGCATCTTTTCTACAGAACTACTATGCTATAATGTATGGAATGCTTCTAAATTTGCCTCTGCTGGAGAGCAAAATATTGAAAGCAAAGAGCAGATGTTGATTGCTCAAAAGCAAGTCGGAAATAAGTAGATTGTTTGTTACTTTTTCAATCTAAATTTCACTGTCCCGTTTTTCTTGTTTTTTTAACACACTCCATACATTTAAAAAAAAAAAAAGTAAAAAGTGTTTAAATATGCGAACAATGTTCTTGTTAGAACCACCTTTCTTGGTTAAAGGATAAAAACAAATAGGTAACGTATTATGTCTGATTCCTAATGTTGAAATATTCCCATAGCTCACCATCGCAGGCTATGCTAGTCATTAAAGTCATTAAAGGCAATCTAAAGGAGAAGGCCTATAACTCGGGAGTGGGATTTTAATGTCTTCTATAGCTTGCTCCAGCAGACTATAACACTATTAGGACATGAGGAAGGAAGGTCTCAATATACATTAATAGCCTACTGTACCGGGCTATATCAGCCATGAAAGGTCCACTCTAATTTTATAGACCTGCTCCAAAAGTGAAGGTGTACGATAAGTGACTTGGAATTTATTGGCACAATACCCACATACATTGGTTTATAATGCTATTAGAATAACAAGGGAATGGGACCTTATGACTAGTATAATCCACTACAGGGCGCTGTAGGGCTATTAGAACATTATATTATATCATATAAGAACAGAGTACCCTCATGAAGTATGGGATGTGGCCAAGATGGCATCGTAGTTGGACAATTCGTGTTGGAGCACCACTCCTCGTTAGGCCCAGCGTCCCTCATCCTGTGACAATCCCGCATTTGAAGCCTTCTGAAGCAGCCCTGGCTTGCCCTATGTGCTGGGGGCCCCCATTGGATACCCTGCCAGGGATACGGTGAGGGCTTGAGATAGGCTGCGGCCGTCAGTGGGGACTGTGCAGTGGGAGAGTGGGGCAACTGTGGGTCCCGCTATCCTGGGGGCATCGCGCTCGTGTGCCCTGCAGCCATTGGAGACGGACCACCGGGAGGCTGCAGCAACACTCTTCTGGGGCTCTCCACCCCTGGCTGGCAATGGAACAATCTGCTGTGCTGGCCACTGTGGCAGAGGATGCCAGATGCAGATGGCCTCTGCTGCACCAACAAGATCCAACGCCGCCTGAGCCTCTGAAAGCGAGTGGTGGACCTGAAGGCAGATACTCGATATGCCAAGGCTGGGCTGTCATCCCTGGTGGCAGAGGTGATGCAATGATGGTGGCCCAAGGGAAGACAGGCCACTATCACACCATACTGGCCTTTCTGCCTACAATAGAGAGGCATGGGTCGAGGCCTCCCTGCTGCAACAGTGCCCTTGCATTGGGTTGCTGTGGCTTGTCTGGGCTGTGGGGGTCTTCTTAGAAGCTGAAGCATTGGAGAAATTTTTACTAAAAACATCCCCACGTTTACCTTCAACTAGGCCTGGGCGGTAAATTCCGTCCCGTTCGCGGAATTTGCGGAATTTGGGTAATTTCGCGTTCCGCGGAGAACGCGAAATTGCCCAAAAATCTGCGTTCCGCGACTTCGCGAAATTTTTTGCTTGTTCGCGTTCTCAATATGCGTGTTCGCGAGATATTTCACCCCGAGCACGCAAACAGCGATCGCGAACAGGCAAAAAGTATCGCGAACAAGCAATTCCGCGTGTTCGCGGAATTTCTACGTGTTCGCGGAGATTTTTTACCGTTTCGCGGAGATTTGCGTAACGCGATTACGCAAATTCCGCCCACCCCTACCTTCAACACACAGTCCCAAGGCTACAAGAAAGCGAACTTGACTGTGAACTGAGACTGTTGATTTCTCAGAGCTTGGTGGGCGGCATTACTGGAGTCAAGGGGGCAAAAATCAAGGAGCTCAGAGAGAAAACTCAACCACCCTTGTGGTTTTCTAAGAGTGTTGCCCTCACTCAACCGACCGAGTTGTTTTAGTTGGTGGAAAACATGAGTGAGTTATTGAGGGGGGTCAAAGTCATCCTCAACCTCATATCTGAGACTCTAATTAGGTACTCCCAGAAGGATGACCTGTGTGCTGTAGTAAGCCCCTGGCCTCCCTCTCCTTTGGAATGAGAAACACCAGGAACTTGCTGCATAGGGTAATGCCCGGGGGTTCACATTGACGCACTGTGATTTGCGCTATAGGCCAGCTGGCTCAGAACTGTTTGCTTTGTCTGAAGGAATCACCTGCAACTGCGGGGGTGAGGTGTGCACCCAGTAGGCTCCTGTGCAGGACATGCCCTACCTGGGGTGGCATTGACCGAGCTGGGCCGGTGTGCTGTTGTTTCAGCGGATACAGGAAGTACACATTGAGTTACCGGAATCTACCGCAGCATTTCCTAGGCAGACATCCTTCAATGCATCCGGCCTTCGCTTTGGAGATTGGACACCCCAAGGGTAACATCTTGCTGCTGCCCACCTTGTTAGGGTCCCGAGATTGTTGAGGGCGTCGCCCTGAGGAGCCAGGGAACACACCCCATCGACTGCAGTGAGTTGCGGCTGACCAGTCATGGTATGTTCTAAGGCAACAAAACCTCCACCTCATAAGTCTATCGTGGCCATGCTGGGAGCTGCACCGCCCCACGTGGATCTGAACAAACATTTGGAGAGCACACTGGAGAAACATACCAACATAATTGATAAAATCCTGCAAGCAATACAGTACTCCAGAATGGCAATTGAAGGCCAGCTATGAGCTGTATAGGGTGAGACTGGCCTGCTGAGGGCGGACCATGCCAAGCCAATTAGAACGTTTAGATATGGCGGAATACTCACTGGCCTCCCTTACGTTTTTGATGAGGAACGTGCAGGAACAGCTGAAGCCTCTTCAGGCTGAGATGAGGATGCTCGGGGAGGGCAGAGGATGTAGAAGGACGCTCTCTCCACAAGAATATCCACTTGCTAGGTTTTCCGGTAAGGGCCTGAACACTGATCTGTTCCTTGAAGACTGGCTGATGAACAAGGTCTTAGCTAATAAGGTCTTGAAATTATTTTCAAGTGTGAGAGCACACAGGGTCCCAGCTGCTCCTTGGTGCCAGGGGCCTCAAAGCACCTGGTTACAGCATGTTTACTCCATTCGAGACAGAGACTTACTACTGCAGTTATTTGGAGAAAAGGGCTCTTGACCTTTCGGTGGAACCCACAATATCACGGCATACCCAGATTATATCATAGATGTCTAAAAGTAACGCACTACCTTTGCAGCAGTTAATGCCCAACTTTGTACCATGATTCTTCCATATGTCTTATTGTTTCCAGTCCACCTGTGTGTGGTAGATACTGAACCACACACATCTTCGCATTGCCAGAAGAGGCCTGGCAATGGCTTTGGCAATCAACTGGAATGGTCCTAAGGTAAATCCAAACATTAATGCCGCCGCCCATGCGCGCTGCAGTCTCACCATCTCAGGAACATGCTGCCCTGGAATGGGTGGTGGCGGAGATTTCTAAACACGGTACAAACAGGAATCAAGCACATGCTCTTGACACTGACCTCTATTTGGAGCCTGGGACTTTTGGCTCGGGCACCTCTGAGCTGCGATTGCGGCAGACACCATAAGGTTCCCCTCAATGAGACCCCCTCCGGGCTCCTGAGGTGCCACAGGTCGCGAGTCACTGTTGATCTTGTTGGATGTGGGGAGGTCCTAGGCTGCCTGCTTTTGCATCTTTGGAGCCCTAGAAGAGACACTGACTTTGGACAAGGGGCATTGTAATTGTAAGCCATATAGCTGGGCCTGATGTGGGTAGTGTGAGCTGCAGCTACCAGATGAAGGGCTTCCCTTAGTCCTTCCCCGATAGCATATTCCGCATGGACATGTCCTTGTTGCAGGCAAATATTTCATATCAGTTGCATTGATTGAGGTGTTGTGGCAAGAGGCCGGAAGGCGTTCAGGACTGGGATGGGGAAGTTGTACATCACACTTGTTTGACTGTTTTATTTATTTTACCCTTTGGCTGGCAGGGAGGGTGGTGAGATGGTTGGGGTGAACGTGGGAGGATGGGCAGGGAGTGCTGAAGATTTTAAGGATCTTGAAATGTATGGTCGTTGTTGGACTTGGCCCTTTTTGCAAGGTTATCCCAGGACTTTTGCCTTCCTCCTGTCTTTTGTTTCTGACCTGTTGTTGGTGGTTTTGTGACTCTGGGCACTTTACCACTGCTGTTCTGTGCTAAAGTGCATATGCTCTCTTTTGTAAATTGTCTTATGGATTAGTGTTTCCATGATTGGCTATTTGATTTACTTGTCAGACCCCATTACAATGGTCTATGTGTGCTCAGGGCCTGTAAATCAAATGCTGCTGGAGGGCTTGCAGCTCTGATTGTGCCACCCACAGAAGCAGCTTGTAAAATTTGACTCAGGCCTGCCATTGCAGAGCCTGTGTGCAGTCTGGGACTGCCATGTCGACTTGGCAAGTGCACACTCTTGCCAGTCCCTAAAACTTCCCTTTTCTACATATTAGTCACCCCTAAGGTGGGCCCAAGGTACCCCTGTAGGCAGGGTGCATTGTATGTGTAAGGGTAGGACATGCTCTGATGTGTGTTGCATGTCCTGATAGTGAATTACTGCCAATTTCGTTTTTCACTATTACAAGGCTACCTGTTCCCATAGGACAGAATGGGGAGTTTGTTTATAACATCTTATAAACATAACTGGCCCTAGGAACAAGGTAGAAAAGTAAAGTTTATTATGCCTAAACTCAGAATGTTAAAGTGCATCTTTTAGTGAGGGTGACTTTTTCATTCTGTGTTTGAAAATACCACTTTTAGAAAGAAGGTATTTTCTTGCCTAACCATCCAGTGTGCCTCTGCTAGGTTTGTGTATTGCATGTCTGGCTTTTGGATGAGAGGGGCTGGAGAGGGACAGCTGCTCTAGAAGTCTGATGAGTCAGGGCTGGGCTGAATAGACCTAGTCTGCATTTGGAGTGGTGGGATGAGTAGCACTGTCACCTGAATAGGGCTGTGCCTGCCTTCCACAATGACGGCTCTGCCCCCTGTGATGTGTCTGGAGCCAGGGCTCACACTGACAATGGAGGTTGTTTTGCACTTGCAAAGTGCCCCACAGAATTGTTTTTGGCTGGGTACAGACACTCTGCCTTCAGAGAACAAAAGAGGGGCCCAGACTTTTAGATCATTTCTGGGAATCAAGAGAAACCTTTGCCAAGGAGAAGAGCAGGATAAGCTGAGGAGGAATACTGCCCCTGTGCTGTTTGCTGTCTGGGGTTGGCCTGCAGTGGATGCTTGCTGTCAAGGAAATGAGAAAAGGACTTTGATGTTTGCTTTGTCATCTCTGAGGAAGATCTCAAAGGGCTTAAAACTGAGCTTACCTCCTGTTCTGAAGTCTCAGGGACACAAAGACTTCACCACCAGCTCCCCTGAATTTCCTTGCTGGGAATTCCAACTTGCAAAGAGGTGTCTGCTGCAGTTTAGGACCTCTGGAGACTGTTTGTAGCTGGGAGCTGGGAAATCGACGCAACATCACATTGAGACGGGCCGCAGTAAGAAACAGACGCATCAACTCCCCACGTTGTAAGGAATCGACGCATCACCTCCCCTGCACTGCAGTAAGGAACCGATGCATCACAGTCCCTGCGGCCATTTTGTTTGTTTTGCGTGACGCAACTAAGGTACTTTTGAGAAAAGTGTCGCTTTTACAACTTGCATTGAACTGAACTATTTCTACCATTTGAAAACCTTATTTTTAATACTGTATTGTGGATTTTTGTTGTTTGGTCTTGTTTTGGTTTACATAGGGATTACTTATTTTTCTAAACTGGTGTGGTGTCCATTTGTAGTGTTTTCACTGTATTACTGTAAGTGTTCACAAATGCTTTACACACTGCCTCTGAGATAAGCCTGCCTGCTCGTGCCAAGCTATCAAGTGGGTGAGCAGCGGTTATTTTAGGAGTGTATTCCCCTTACCCGGACTAGAAGCGAGGGTCCCTATTTGGACAAAAGTACCTACCTCTGCAAACTAGAGACCCCCATTTCTAACAGTCGTCCAATGTGGTTGTTACCTTTAGAGCCTTCACTTGGAATGTCTGAGGTCTGGCAACCCCCACTAGAAAACACAGAATGTATGCCCATCTCCGATGCTGGCAGCTTCACTTGGCATGTCTGCAGGAGAAGAACCTGACTCTAGGGGAAAGTGACAAATTTGGTGATGATGGAGCAGTCAGGTATATGGCGCAGGATTCTCAGCATACATCTGAGGGGTTCTGGTCTGGGTTGCCCCAGAGTTTCCTTTTATGCAACACAAGCTCATGATTGATGAGGAGGGCTAATATGCGACTCTAGAGGGAACCCTGGATGGGTGCTCATTTTTTTACACCAATACTTTATGCACCCAACACCACAGAGGGAGAGTTTGTAGATTCCCTCTAACCAATTATGCTGCTTGATCCATAGGTTCTGGCACTGCGGGCCAGTGAATTTAACTGCAGACACAATATAGATTTTGACCGCTCTGTCCACCCAGCTCCTGGGCACATAAGGTTTACAAGAAACAAAACATTTCCAGCACCGGACTCGAGCTCTTAACGTGCTTGATGTTTGGCATCTGGGACACCACAGAGAAACGGAATACTCCTGCTAAGCACCGGGGCACCAGGTTCACACTAGGCTGGAATATTTATTTTTCAACACCAGCTGTTTGCCCCTCGTATGAAACTCTGAGGATTTAGGCAGGACTCTGTCAGAGCACAATCCATTGCGGGTCACGTTCTATTAGGGAGGGCAAGGACTGTTACTCTGACTTTGTGGCTCTGCACAAAATCACTACAAGAAAAGGTGTATGGGCACACAATCGCAACAAACATCACTCAGTACTTCGCCAATAATGCGGGATCAGTGGTCTCGAAATTGGACACCTTGAAGGTAGTCTTGTAGGGACACTGTATCAGTACAACATGGGGAGTTTGCACAGCACAAACATGCACTTTGCGGGACATGGAGATTTAGCTACGTATGAGATAGAGGCAGTTACGGCACCTGCCGCCTGTCCCAGACTTACAGCCCTAGTCTGTCAATATCAGGACAAGTGTGTGCTTTTGACTATAAGACCTCCGTAGCTCACCACCATGCCGACGCCGAAAAGCCTGGGCATACACTGGCATGGTTAATGTGATCAGAGGTCCTTAGGACCCTGATTGGCACCATACGTGGCATTGTGGGATGTGTTGTGAATACACAGACTGACATCAATAAAGTATTTACACAATATTATGAGTATGAGCAGTTCTATCCCCTCCTCTTCGGAACTGGCTCAGGTGCAGCTTCAGGACTGTTTCCACATAGTGGTACTTCCCAGTCTGACCCAGATACAGCTGTTGGAGCTGGAGCAACCCCTACAGTTAGAAAAAATTCTCCTGACCATTAGTCAGATGGCCGATAGCAAGACCCCAGGCTAAGGGTGGGCGTAGTTCGCGAAGTAGCACTTCGCGAAGCTACGCAAAGTGAAGTTCGCACTACGCGTAGCACTTCGCGAACTGCGTAGTAATATGTTCGCACTGTGCAAGATGTTGTTTTCAATTATTGCACAGTGCGGACAAGCAACCGGCACTGTGCAATCATTGAAAATGGTATCTTGCACAGTGCGAGCTGTAGTTTTCTGCTGCTCGAGTAGATTTTTACTTGAGCGGCAGCTTTCTCAACGCGAACTGGTACTTTCTCATTGCGAGCGGTCGCGAGCATACGCGACCCCTCGCAATGAGAAACCTGACCTCCTCGCGTTGGGAATCTCGCTGGGAGGATTATTTTCCATGCTCGCGATCGCCAACTTGATGTTGCTGATCGCGAACAAGGAAAAAGTCTCGCCGGGATGTCATTTTGCTTGCTCACGGTCGCCAACTTGACGTTGAGGACCGCGAGCAAGCAAAAAATGACCGCAGCACTACGCAACACTATGCTACACGTGTTCGCACTGTGCTACGTGCAGTTCGCGTAGTGCGAAGTAGCGCGAACTTCGCAAACTACCCGAGCGTAGCGTAGTGCTTCGCCCAGGCTTACCCCAGGCACTGACGAGTTTCCTGTGGTGTATTATGCCTCTTACAAGGAGATCCTAGCCCATCATCTGTTAGAGGTTTATTGGGAGGCACATCACCAGGGCACTCTTCTGGGGATCCTCCGTGAGTCCATCATAGTGGTGCTCCCAAAACCAGGCTGAGATCTTCTTGAGGTGAATTCTTATCACCCGTTGTCAATGCTGAACATGGACTATAAAATATAAAGCAAGAGCCTTGTCAGTAGACTGATTCTGGTGCTTGGATCCTCTGTCCACTCAGACCAATGTGGGTTGCTGCCATGACAGGTGACACACTCCAAAACTCGGCATCAGTGCCATATCAGGGATGCTGTATCCCATGGGGCTGACCCTCTGGTGGTAGTTTCCCTGGATTTAAAAAAAGCGTTTGACCTGCTGAGTTTGGAGATATGACAGACCTCAAGGTAAACTGGGGCAGGTCCTGCATTTTCGCATTGTGCTGGGTCAAGCCTGAACATCACATGGCACCAGTATTGAGGAGTCTTCCATAGAGCTTTGAAACAATATCTTAACTGGGTGTAAATGCCTCTCATACAGACAAGGACTTGATTGACCAACATTATGGCAGGACCATTACCTCACTTCATCAATCCTGGCATTTGTGGACGCTGCTGCCCCTCACCCATGGGTAGGGCTTCAATAGCAAAAATGTTAGTTCTTTCTAGGCGTTTATAGTTTTTCACTCATGCCAGTGATTCGCCCAAGAGTTTTTTTGCTGCTCTGTGGAGTGTTAGAGTCTGAGCTCATTTGGGGACCTACTCGAAAGCAAGTTTTGCTTCCATTGATCCAGCACCCTATGCTCGAGGGAGGGCTTTGGGTCTCTGACCTGAAGCTGTAGTTTGCAATGGCCCGTGCAATGGCTGGCTGGAGAGGAGGCTGAGATGGGTGGACTCACTCGGGCGGACTTAAGGGATGTGAATATACTAGAATGACTGCTCTCACCGGGTGGTCCAATTAGGGAATGGACATGCTTACACGTGTGGCCAAACATGTTTGGATTTGTTACATGCAACATTCCCAGTGC
Organism: Triturus cristatus; assembly: GCF_964204655.1. Lineage (NCBI taxonomy): Eukaryota > Metazoa > Chordata > Amphibia > Caudata > Salamandridae > Triturus > Triturus cristatus. The sequence continues at coordinate 418,134,509 of NC_140582.1, forward strand.
ACTGGTCCCTAATGCACTGCAGTTGCCCCTCTGGAGGGTGCATACTCTCAAAGCCTTGCCTGGGGCTCACGGTCCTTTCCCTTGGTGGTAGGTGGGGATTACTCAACTAGGTGACCTGTATGATGAGGATACTGTGCTCTCCTTCAAGGGTCTGAAGGAACTCTATGGACTGGAGCCTGGCCTCTTTCTTGCACATCCTGCAAGTATGGCCACAAATTGGGATTTTTGGTTCCTGGGACAGGGTGAGCCTCCACTGCATTCAGGTGTGCAATTCTTCTTTACACATGGATTGGGTTGTCGGGCGGTGTTGGCATTATTCTCTGCACTGCACACAGGTTGCAATGACCTCCTGGCTCAAGACAAACCCAAGTGGGAAGAGTGCCTAGGCACAAACTTGATGACCTAGCAGTGGACAATGGCCTTGGAGCGGGTGAAATGCATCTCCTGCAACGCCCATCTGAAATTTACACTATCCAGTTATCTACATCAGACCTACCTTACACCACACAGCCTCCACAGGTGCATGTATGGAATCAGATGATAGAATGGTGTTGATAGTGGTTTATGTGCAGCTACCACTAGACCCACTCCTTTGTCTTTTGGGGATCACGAAGCATACCAAATGCAACATACACCATCTAAAGCAGGTGGACCTGTTAGTCCTCTTTAAATGTTTAATTGCTATGGCTTGGAAGGCCCCTCACCCACCCTCACTTAAATGCTGGCTCCAGGTGACTCACAAATGGGCTCTGGCAGAGGCAGATGCCATGACGCACGTTTGCCAGTTGCTGAGGGTGGTGGTGGTGCTACCACGCTTTGGGACACTTAAATCCTTAAATTATTTGACAGATTACACGAGCCCCCACCTAGGTGAAGGACACGAGCCCCCCACCTAGTTGAAGGACTCTTGTACTTCACTTTGGAGATGGTCAGGGGGAATCTGGGTCCTACTAGCTTCATCATGCGTGCATGAATACTGGGTTGTGCTGAGGCCCCTGTGCATCCTGGGAGGCATCGATGTGGGGATGCACATTTGTTCCCTCCGCCACGCCCACACACAATAACGTGTCATCACATCATGCTGGCGAAGAGCCCCTTTCAAATGCCATTTGCCTCTCTCCAGGCAAGCTGCCTGGAGCGGCATCAGCTGAAGGGTTTTGTTAGTTGTTAGTTTGTTCTACTGTACTATGGGCATATTGGCTGCTCCTCTATAGGATTGGATGCACTAGGTCAACTTGGGTTCTTATTATCCTAATTAGTCTTACATGCCACATTTTCTTGTTTTCATTGTGTGATTTGCAGGCAGGACATTGTCTCTGTATACAAAATAGGTTATGTTTGATTACTCACTCCTTGACGATATCTATTGCTGCATTCTTTCCAATATATGATGTTTTGTATATAAATGGCAATAATGATGTTAAAAAAAAATACCTCGATAAAGGGGCTCATTAACACTCAGGGTATTCAAGTGCAAATGTGACAGGGTACCCTGTCTGACAAATCCTTGGTCCACCCACTTCATTTAGAATTTAGTGACATATTAATATTCCATCAATAGAGTACTTATCATCTCCATTGAAAGAATAATTATAGAATGCATACTTTTCTACTTTAAACCCTATGCTGGTCTGCTCAGTGTCTTTATGACTTTCAAAACAGATGTTGCAGGCAGGAGGAGTGAGTAAATTTGGCTTTACTTTCGATTTTTCTTTCTCATCTTCTCCAGTCATTACACACCCCATAAGAACTGATTAGACAATTTTATGTGGTGTTTACTGTTTAGGCCTGCTCTCAAACTTTATTTGCCCTGTTTTTGTGAGTTAATATCCTCTTTCATATAGATTTTACAGGATTAAAATGCATTTTCTTTATCTTCACAGTTTCAATAGCACGGTACTTTTGAGTGCATGACTATAATGTTAAGTGAGCTCTCTCTGTAGTTTCCACAGGTGAGTCTCACCTCCTCTATAGGCTTATGTTCAGCGTACTTTTTGAAAAGTTTTCCAGCTGTTTTCCCGGGGTTCTACATGGGTTGAACTCCAATTCCTTTCCAAGGTCATAAGAGAAGAAGGCGAAGAAGTCTGTAGATGTAATATTTTGGACCTGGCTCACTCCAAACAAGGTTATATTTGCACAGCCTGCACTTTCCCGCCTTCAACCCTGTGCTGATCTGCACTGTTTGATTATAATGTTTCAGATACCTTTTTTGGAAGCAGGAGTGAGGGGCTACACTTTTAGTCTAGATTTTCTTCTCCCACCGACTGCAATCATCATGCAAACCAAAAAGGATTTCCATGTCTTCTCTGCACCTTACCACAAGTCAGACAACTGTTTTTTTTTTTGCTCAAATATATGTAAGAGTAGATGGAGGGATAAACTGCATTCCTGGGCTCGATTAAGTTTACTCAATCAACTTTCAGCCAGGGAGGCTTTTTCAGCACTGGATGAAATGCGGCACATCTCAGACCACTGGTGAAAGAATCTGGTACATGGCCCAGTAGAGATAACATGGACCCTGAAATTATTCAACATTTAGGTGAATTGTTATCATCCCAAGAGATTGGCAGGACTCTGTACCACATATTGACACACTCTACCGGGAGGCCGTGATGTTAATCTAGCACTACATAGAGCCCAGTGACATCCCGCAGCATGGGATGCTTGTTTTCATCGGAGTAGCCTGGCAGGATTATGTCACACTCCATACTACCACATGATACCAGGAAGAGGGGATGGCAATCTGGTACTACACAGAGCACACTGACATCCCGCTGGTGAGATGCTTGTTTTCAGCTAGGGGGCCTGGCAGGTCTACAGACCCCACGCAGTCACATTCTTCCAAGAAAAGGGGCTGCCATTCCAACACTAAATAGAGCACACAGACATCCCTCAAAATGGCATGATTGTTTTTAGCAGGGGCCTGCACGATGAAGTGCCCCACACTGCCACAAGCTACCAAGACAAGGGGTTGTCAATCTGGCGCTGCAGAGACTGCACTGAAATCCCTCAGCACAGGTCACTTATTTTTCAGCTGAAGTCTTGGCAGGACTATGTACCCCACACTGCCACATGCTACCAGAAGGAGGTGCTGTCGATCCAGCATTACATAGAGCATTCTGATATCCTGCTTTGAGTGGCGTGCCAAGTTGTGATCAGATGAAGACAAGGCTGGACTTTCAGAGCCAACAGAGCCAGCAGGAGGTGGACCATCCCTCTTGTATCTTGTTTTTTTTTACTGTAAGTCTATCGCTCTCCAGGGGTTAATATTTGGTTACAAGGAAATATGCATTAATTCCCGCTGGCAAGGATTGCTCAGCCATTACATCTGTTGCAAATCTTTTTACGAATGCGATGAGTATTCTAAATAAAATTTTGAGCGTGAAGGAGAGGTTGGGGGCCACACAAAGGGCTGCATCTGATTCCCTTAGCTTTGATATACTGACTCCAACCCCTGAAGCTGAGAAACAAGCCTCTTTCGTGTCCAATATTTCTGCCAGACCTTTCTATAAGCCTTGCGTCTCTTATGCCTTAATGAATATGAACATTTTTTCCCCAAAGCTCCAACTTGGTCCCCACCTGCGAAGATGCAGAAAAGTGCCCCTTGTCCAATCTGGCCAAAATATAAATTGATCCCAACTAAGAAGGACCGTTGCAATAGTTATTGCTTTGAGGGGTATCCCCGGGAGATTGTTTTGGTGGGAGATATTGCTTGGTTTGAAAGAAGCTATTACAGATGAAGTGACTGTCGTACACTTCTGGACGGAGCCATTAAGGTCACAATGCACTCCATTTTATGTAAGCTTAATGGGCTAGATTTGACATTGACAGGGTGGGCCTGTTCAGTTAATGATTTCAAATGGCCCAATAACCTAGGCTATTTTTGAAATATTAGTGGACCAAGTGCGTCTTCACACGTGGCAATGACCACCCAAGCCTCATTGGCTGCTGATAGATCTATAGGCTATAATGATGGTGACAGGATACTCAGGAGTCATGGTCATAACAGTATTAAGGATGTGCCTCTGTTTCAGTCTGTTGCAACTCAGCCAAACATGGCTACCATTGGCCCCGACATCCAGATAGGTACAAGGCTGTTGGTAATAACTTCTGTTATTTTACTCTTACCTTCAGAGGCGACGCTTCACATAATGATCTCAAAAGATATCCCTCATTTACGGGGCGGACAATTTTAAGATTGGTCAGAGCTGAAAAATAAGGTAGTGCGCCGAATGCCCGATTTGGGGGGCAATATCGGGTAACAGAGCAACTATTAACATGCTGAAAATCGTTGCTTGGATGGGCAATAGCCCCAAATTATGTGCTGAGGACAGTATTGTTATCAATATTAAATCCCTACTTGTTGTGGTGAGTCTTGGATGGGCCTACCCCAAACAGAGTAATATTCTAGCCATTGCACTGGGCTATATTTTTAAACTGGTAATTCCATACATATCCCGCTCATACACCATGTGGAAAACTCTAATTGGAATTTAGGTGAGCTCTATAATCTTATTACCAACAGTTGTGCTCCTCTACATACTGTAAATGATATTGACTTACTTACTGAGATACATTTTGACTCATAGGCTCTTCCAATCACTGTTTAGAGTCTCAATGCCTTTCTTCTAAAGCACTTAGGCCCACATGCATCAAAGCAAAAACCGGTCGCAAACGGGCAGATTCTCAGAATCTGCCCCTTTGCGACCGGTATTTTTGCATTTGGGATACATCATCCCAAATGCAAAACTCGCAATTTAAGTAATCTCTAAATTGCGATTACTTAAATTGCCATTGCATTTAAGGAATCGCAAATTGAGATTCCTTAAATGCAATGCATTAAAGTAAAAAAACTAGCGAATTCGCTAATAGGGGGAGCAAATCACCATGAAGTTGAACTTCATGGTAATTTGCAAAAACTTTGAAAAATGCACTAAAGTGCGTTTTTCAAAGTTCATTTTTACACACACACATGCCCTTGGGGCTTATGTGTGTGCAAGATGTACTCATATGCAGATTTCAGGGGTGCAACAGGGTGTCCTTTTGACACCCTGGCACCCTTAAAATTGCATTCTTAATTTGCGAGTCTCTAATTGAGAATCGCAAATTGAGAATTTCTTCCCATTCATTCCTATGGACCTCTATGCCCATAGGAATGAATAGGGAGGTATTCCTTAATTGCGACTCGCAATTTGCGAGTTGCAATTAAGGAATGTTTAGAAATAGCTATTTTTTAAGCGATTTCTACATGCATAGCCTTTTGCTATTCCTTATTAGCGAATCCTTATTTTTCGCTAATAAGGAATCGCAAATGGCATTGTTGATGCATGTGCCAGATAGATCCCTCCAGAACATAGGGGAATAATCATATTAACTTAATTTCTTGGAATATGGCAGGGATAAATGCCAAATTGAATATTCCAGACTGGCTTCCCTCTATGGGGAACTTTAACCTCCCTTGTTGCGAGGAGACCTGGGCAGTAAATCCATTTCAATTACATAAATACCCAACCTTCAATTCACTAGCAGTTCCATCCAAAGCGGGGAAATCTAGGGGTGGACTAGATATGTTAGTATTCATTCTGTCACAGGGAAAGTATAAAGGAGAGGGTCAGAGTCCCCACAGTATCAGCCTATGTTGCTGGATCTTCTTGAGGGTCCTAGTGTAATTGTGATAAACTTTTATAATAATCTGATTAGCTTTTGAAGAGTTGATGTGATTAAAGACCTTGAGATAGTATTGTGGAGCCTTTTGTAAAACAAGAATAGGGATTGTGTGGGTTCGCTGGTTGGTCACATACGGTGGAAAAAACGAACTGTATTTCAGATCTGCTTTTTCTCCTCCTGCAACACATCAAGTTCAACCGGCTGACCTTTCTTTTGCTCCCCCACCCCTTGCCCCTACTTAGCACATGCAGAGTCATGCTCTACTACCCGTCTGCACAGGAGTCCATGACCACTCCAATCTTGTTCTGCAACCTTGGGATATGGCTGGTGAAGAACTGCAGGGGAACCTGGGGTGCAAATGGAGACTGTGGCCACCGGAGGCCTGCACGAACATGCCAATAAGAAGCACACAGGGGACTACTTTTTCGGGTGACTCTGAAAACCAGCATCAAGATGTCAATGAATCTAAGCTCCCTTGTGAAGAAAAAAGGCCAACTGACAGAGCAAACAGATTTGATTATCTAATAAAGCAGATATCAGTGTTTATTTACTTTATTTACCAACTGGTCAAAATACCCCCCCCCGCCCCCACTAGAGATGAACCTAGTAGTCCACATATGAATAGTGATGAAGAACAGAGACTGCTACCTCTTGGAGACTATTGACATCACAGAACAAGAAGATGAGAAACTGCTTACTGAAAGTTCAAAAGAAGCCAATGTTAAAGCCAATTTCAGGAATCTCCTTCGTATTTTGAGAATGGCGAAATTAGAGATTTTCAAATCAGAAGGTTGAATTGGCTCATTTCTTTACATGAAAATGGAATGAATAAACTGTGTTCTTGCCAATTAAATGGTCCTCAGTAGAACAGTCGGACAATCTCTCTTTTTGGCTACATATAGCACTACCAAAATATTCCTAGTTCACACAAGGCTTTGGTTCCCAAGTCCACATTGCAGAACTGGATAACAGAGTTCAAGAGATGGATTCCTACGCTTGGTGCTGTCTGTCTCATAAGCTGCAAAGAACAAAAGTCTGCATTTGTCTGGGATGGGTTGCTGCAGGGAGAACGGGATGTCTGTTTCATCTGAAAAGTAAGGCTCATTAGGGAGAAGTCTGTCTGCAAGAAATTTAGCTTGTGATATCTAGTCATCAATGAATCGCATAGGATTAAAAAGGAAATCTTATAATCTGGTCAGCAGACATGAATCTATGTTGATAGCCTCCAAATGGGTATGTGGGCTGGTTGACTTCCTGGGTGTGACCCAACCACACTTTGCCCATGATCAATATATGGAAGCATTCGATAATCTGATTGTTGAACAGTTTCATGTTTGCACATGATGTTTGTCCTATTTATGGTTCTGTCTGACTTCAACCTATGTACTTTAGTATGGGTCTGTCTAGTGTAGCAGGGCAGCGGTCCTGCTATCAGAGGATCAGAAGACCTGGATGTACACACACTGCATTATCTGGCCAGGCGTGGCCAGAGGCTTTGAATAAATGGTAGTGAATCACTTGTGGCTCACTCTGACATGGATATACTGTGTGTGGTGGTATCTTCAGCGATCCAGGAGTGGGGCCTACATGTATAGGACACTGGCTGGCTACTGCCACCCAGCACCACACTGTGAACTAGGGCAGGACGAGCCCCTGTACACCCCACCACAAAGCACCTGCAAAGGCGGCGTCCTGCAGCAGCGCAGATCTGGACCTGCGGAAATCTAAATCACCACATTGAGTGCTGCGGAAACCCCACAAAGACTACAACTGTTGAGAAGCCGGGAAGACCACACCTGCAGCCAGCACCCTCTCCCTCCCAAGCCAACAGAGGTCAAGCGAGGCAGCCGGGCTAACTGCCTAGCCAGTACGCGGTAGTGCAAGAGACACAGCGAGAAGAACACTGTGGTGAGTGGGGAACGAGCCCTAGCCCCGCCCACTGTGCAGAGACACGTGCAAACAGGACGCTCCTTGTACACCGAAGAGCCCGCACAGGACCCAGCACGCTTTGCACATGGCCAGCTCTGTCTCCATCCATGCCCACATAAATCAAACAAGCATTGGAACCTGCAAGAGGAGAAGAGTAGAAAAATACACTAATAAGACAAAAGAGGAAATTAAAAGGCAAATGACCAGGAAGACCCCAAGACCCAACAAGGGGACACACATACACAGTGACTGAGACCAATACCACCAGTGGTGGCACCTCAAAGCGCAGAGCGACCCACAGTCATGCAAAACCTTAAAGCGCAGGACAAAGGACTACAAGAAATCAAGTAAACCCTGAACCCCAGCCAACATGGCAGATGAAGCACATTCTTAGAAGCGGACCCCAAACAAGATGCCTCACTGGTGTGCTGCTGCCATTCAGTGCACTGAGGGACCCAGCAACTGCATCCCCAAGATGGAACATATGGGTTGAGTGACTTGACAATTACTTAGTTGCTACAAGGGAAACCGATGGTGCAACTCCTTCACCATGCAGGAGAAGAGATATATAAACTGTTTAAACATCTATCAGACACAGTACCAGAAACATACTATGATGCAGCAGTTAAGGCACTCAATGTCCACTTCGACCCCCAGTTAAGTCCGGACTTCGAAAGGTTTAAGCTACATCAAGCCTGCCAGTGAGAGGGGGAGGTCCATTAACACCTTCTACCCCAGACTACATTAACTAGCGATCACCTGCATGGGAGACAACCAATGTAAGGAAATCCAGGCCCAATTAATACAAGAATGCCAGACCAAAACCTTCCAGAGCCTAATTCTGCACCAACCAAACATTAGCCTTGACGACATCCTGATCTTGGTACGGTCGCAGGACCTGCCTGCAACCCGGGCCAACAAAACTGACCTGGCCATCACACAAACCTCGGAAAAACCACCAAACACCAAGACTGAATGGGCTGATGCAATTTGGACCAAAGGCAGGTGAGACACAACCAAAGGGAGAAGCCCCCAGCAGACCAACTGTGGTGCGGATATTGGGGCAGCGAAGAACACCCGATCAGCGACTGCCTGACACATGGTCGCACATGCACCAAATGCAGAATCCAGTCCCACCTCTTCTCAGTTTGCAGGAAGAAGCTCAGAAACAAAGGCCCCAGAGATAACTGATTGCCGTCAAAGATGGTACACCAACTGTCTTTCACTAATATTAAACACGCCCAAATGAGGTGAACCACCTGGTGGGAAAAAAATACCTTCAGGAGGACTTGTCCCCAAAAAGGAGGAAGGAGAGGCATTTCTCATCTCTTTCACTAGAGAACTGAAGTGCCGCTAGAGGCCACAACCTACCTGCACCATCCAAGTAGCAAAATCAGAACGAGAAGCCATCATTGACACTGGAGCATCAGTCAATGTAATGGGGGTTGCAGCAATACAACCGTCTCCAGCCCAAGCCTAAACTAGTGTCATCTTATAACAGGATCTTCGAATACGGGAGTCAGACACCTCTACCCCTCGGTGGACAGATGTTAGTACCGCTATGATCCGAGGATCAGAAACTCACAACAAAATTCCACATCCACAGAAGAGTGCCTCAGCATGGTATCCTTTGCCAAGAGAGTAACTTGTATTGTTATGCGACTCCCCAACTGCACCATTAAACATGAGGGGCACATCACCCCCACCATAGACGAGTCAATAGCAGATGTCAATGGTTCATGCTGGTTCTTAAAATTGGACCTTAACGCTGGTACCATCAGCTACTACTAGCAGAGGAAAGCCGGTACATTACGAGATTCAGCACTCACCTAGGAGTTCACTGATACAAGCGCCTAAATTTCAGCATCCCATCTGCCACTGAAGTATTTCAGGATGAGATAAGGGATACCTTGTCCAGCCTGCAGGGCATCCTGAAGGTCAGTGATGACATACTGATCCATTCACCCACTGCTGCTGAACACCACTGACACCTGAAAGCTACCCCCTAATGTCTCAAAGAACATGGAGTGATGTTCCAAAGAAAAGTGCTCTTTTTTCCAACCCTCTATTGAATTCTTCAGATATGTCTTCAACCAAAAAGGGATACAAGTTGACCCTCGCAAGTCAAAAGCGATCAAACAAGCACAAGCACCCAACACAAACTCAGAAGTGAGGAGCTTCTTGGGAATGGGCACATGAGATGGGAGGTTCATCCGGGACCTGGTGACTCTCACTGAACCCCTGAGGTCCCTCATGAAGGCAGACGCAAAGTGGCACCACACTCGTCTACTTCAAGCCTGATAATTGCACTGAACTGTTCATCAATTCCAGCCTGGTGGGACTGGGAGTGATTCAGGCTCGAGAGCAAGACCCAGGTCAGTGTGCCGCATTGGCATTCTCTAGCAGAACGCTGATGCCAAAGGAGACATGCTACGTTCAAATCAAGCGGGAAGTCCTTTTGATCAAGTGGACCTGTGGACATTGCCATTTGCACCTAAGCAGCGAACAGCCTCTTGTGTCCCTCTTCAGAGGGTCAGCTACTCATCCACCCCGACAGATGGAAAGGTGGGCCATACAATATCAGCACTACCAGATGGAGGTGGTATGCCATCCGGAATCAAAGAGTCTCACCAACTTTCTGTCTCGCCACTCGAAGCCTTCCAACACCCAGGACAGCCCAGACGGGGTGGAGAACTATATCCAAATGCTCTCGGATGCGGCCTACAGCAGTAAGAAAAAGAGGCCACTGAGACAGATCCTGTTCCTCACTCGACTACAAACAGCAGTACAAAGTAGCAGATGGCAAAACTTCCTTCAAGATGTCAACGATTGGCCAGGTGAAGAAAAAGAGAACCTGACAAAGATGTGATGGGTGCAGGAAGAGTTCAGCACTACCCCTCCTTTTTGGGTCTTGCATTGTGATCCCGAGAGCACCACATCACACTACAGGAGCACAGAGGACACCAAGACGCTGTGAAGACAGAGACAAGGTTGCAGGAGTAGGTATGGTTTCCTGAGTTGGAAGAGATGGCTGTAGACCTTGTTCACAAATGCCCTGTGAGGGATAAAAATCATTTATTCTGTTTATTCGTACAATGGTATGTTAGCACAATGTATCTATGACTGTATTTTGATCATATAAACACGAGATATGATTTAACAGAAGCGTTATTTCTTTTGCTCTGTGTATACACGATAAAAGGGCCGAAAACCATACTGCCGCAATCCTGGTTTATGTTAGGCCGCGTGTTCAGATCACGTGGTCTCCTTCGCCCACCATCTCCATGATTTAGTTCGTACCAGCCCAGAGACAGGTTAGCTGTATTTACGGCCGAGGCCCAAGGTCACATCTGCTGTGGGGAGTATCAAGCAAATTCCTTCAGGCCTTGGGACGGGAAGGGAGTCACCCTGCCGAACTCCTCTGTATAGATAGCAACCCTTTATGTAGGACTGAAACTGAACATAGTATGAGCTCATCCAGGAGCCCAAGGCCTAACTGGTACTTTTCCACTTGTAAGGCTCTGTATGCTGAGTCCGTTATGTATATAAGTGTGGTTTTGTCAAGGAGCCAGCAGTCTTCCTCGGCGCACCTGATGGGTGAGGATCGACAAAGCTCCTCTATGTAGAGTTTTGTTTTGGCCAATAAACGCTTGAACCTTCTACGTTGCCAACTGACTATTATTTGGTGAGATATTGCGGCCCACCGGTAAGTGTGGCCCTTGAGATATTTTGGTAAGTACTTCAGTTGGCGACTCTGGTGGGACCCCGTGATAGGGTCTTTCCTCCCCCGTATTTTGTCATGTTCACTCCGCGCTCCCGAACAGAGTGTCCTCTGCTGCTAGTAGCCCTATTTGAGCGGTGCATTTGGAACAGTTAACTGTATTTTGGTTTGGGGGTCGTGAGTACCCTAGGAGAATTACGGAGGTCTTGCAGGGTGGTCCGGTAGGGACTGACTGTGGAGACTCCTCGGATCTTTTGTGTTTTAGAGACGCTGATCAGATGCCTAGTTGTTACCTGTGTGTAACACACGGCCGGATTGTACTCAGAAAAGCCTGTGACTATAACTGGGTAGCCATGAGACATATCTGAGGTGGTGCTCGGGCCAAATCAGAACAGTCTCAGTGGTGAACCAAGGAGGTCATGGGATGTAGTCATGTAGTCCAGTCCGTGGTCACACCTGTCTGACTGCTTCTTGCCAGTCTGGTGGAAGACTGCTCGTTGTGATTCTGTCGGTCCGGTATTTTGAAGGATTCTCCATGAACGAGAGTCGACGGGCTCAGTTCGTATATTCGGATGCATCAAGTTTGGATAGATAAGTTGGGGTTGAACTACAGAAAACATTATATAGGAAATGTCAATATATATATGTTATATGTGATGTAAAAGTTTGATTGTACGCCGTTTGTGTTTGTCTGCTAACTAACATGCCGTGCTTCAGTAAATTGAATTGTTTTGGTTGTTGTTGTCGGACTAGCGACTCTCGTTTGGCAGAAAGTCAGCCTGCCCCACCGGAAGGCAGTCCTAGCCATGACATGTACGTAAAGCATGGAATAGTTCCTTTATTGTTTAATACCTTGTGGCTTAAATATACCAAAGATAATGAAGAATTACAATGGCCTAAAACTGTTTCTTTTGATGAAAAGAAAATTGCCTTCTTGCAGTATCGGTTATTTTCGAGACGCAGTAGGCAATCTATGTTTGAAGCGTTAAACACCTGGCAGAAAGAATCTAAGCGAAGGCGAATGAGAGAAGAGAAACTATCCAGGGTTAAGGCAGGACAAACCATTACTCAGAAAGCTGTTGCCTATGATAGAGCCCAAACGGAAGAATGGATTGAATGTTTGGATCGTAAGTTTAGATTACAGGTCGATAAAAGTTATGTAGCTCGGCCTGACGCTGAAGATGAAATAGGAGATTTATTGGACATGCGTCCACCACCTCCATATGTTCCGCAACGTTTATATCCAGCAGTACCAGTTGCCCCGGTACCAGCCGTTGCGGTACCAGTCGCCCCTGCGCAAGTTTTAGCTGTGCCGGCGGTAGTTCCTGCTGCGTCAGCACCTCCTGCCCCTCCCCTCCCCTCCCCGCGCCTGCAGCCAATCTATCCCTGCTGCCTTTGTCTGTCTCAGATATTTTGACTTTATTGCCCAATTTGTTATCGTCTGCAACAGCTGAAATTCCTCAGTTGTCACCTAGGTCAGCACATTCTCCTTTTGTGTTGACCTCTTCCTCCGCGAGTGCAACTCCTATACCAGCTGTTTCAACTCCGGTACATCCGTCCGGTCTTCTTGACGGCAGGAAGCTGTTTACTCGGTCAGCTTTAGGATCAGAGGAAATGGAAGTTATTGCACAACAGTCATCACAATGGATGCGACATCCTATTTATACTTTGTCCGACATATGGAGTACTATGAAAGACTATGAGCCCATGATGCAACAGCATGCACTAAAACATATGGCTGGACGCCTTATCTCATTATGGGAACAGGTTCATGAAGGGGAGAAGGCTCCAGCAGTATTGTTTGATATTCATGATCAAGCGCATAAATTTCAATTAAGCCCAGAGGAGGTGTACGGAAATATTAAAACAATGGTTAGTTATTGAATACGACTTCAATCTGCTGTTCCTACGGGTTCAACACAATACCCAATGCGTGAAGTACACCCTATTAATCATCCAGAAATTACAGAAATAGTAGATGCACACGGGGTAGTTACCTGTCCACGAGTAGATGCTCGTTTTCAGGAACAATGGGTGTACACCCCGTGGAAACGCAGTGAAGTGCTGTCATTAAAAACTCATTTGCCTGATCCTAGGAAAAACCCTACAGCGTATTATAAAGAACTTACTGAAGCCGCCTCATCGGCAGTGATGACGTTGGCAGATATAGAGTTATTTTTTGCTCTATTAGTACCGGTAGACATATGGCGTCAGGTACATGACCAAGATCATGTGGCTGAATTTGGGGGAACATGGGATCAGTTGAAAGATTGGGATAGAGATCGAAAACCAGGAGAAAAGCCCAGGGCTGTAATATTAACGTTACCAGATAAAATAATTACATACATGCATTCGTTAATCCCTTCTAGAAAAGTTGATTGGGATAAATTGACAGCGCGCAAGCAAAAGAAAGATGAGAGTGTGTCAGATTTTTTCACTAGATTTGAAGGTGTTTTTATTGACTTTAGCGGACAGGATTTATCCAAGGAGGGCGGCATACGTTTGTTTGTCAATAGATTTGTAACTAACTTACTACCTGAAGTTTCTGCCCGACTCCAGGCAGCAGAAAGTACTTGGACGACGTCTACTCCTTCGATTATTTTAAGCATGGCTCAATATTATGAGCACCGAGAGAATGAAAGTAAGGATAAAACGGAGAAGAAAACGAAGGATTTAAAAACACGAGTTCTGTTACAGCAAGTTGCGAGAGGCCGTGGGAGGGGCCGAGGAGCACCAACTTTTGCTCCACGAGGGGCGGGCCAAGTGCAAGGTGGAGGAAGAACTGAATTGGGGATAAACCAATGCGCATACTGTAAACAGGAGGGGCATTGGCATTTCCAGTGTCCTCTGTTATATGCACAGAACAACGCTATGCGAGGCCAAGGGAGAGGACGTGGTTGTGGTAACCGAGGTGGAAGTACAAGGCAGGAAGAGTCTGGACAAGGTGGGAATAGTCAAAACTATTTTGATCATGGTCAGGGAAAGCAGTACTTTAACGAAGAATGTGTTAACGATGCATCAACAGACTATTCTCATGCATAGGATAGCCGAAGGCGGAGTGAGGGATGTGTGTCAATTCCTGTAGATCAAAACGGACCTTATGTTAGTGCACATTTAATGGGCACATCGGGTAAGTTTTTAGTTGACACTGGAGCTATGAACAGTTCTGTTTCACATGCCCTTGTCCCTGGGGCTGCTCTGTCTGGCCAGAATAATTTGTCCGTAGGTTTCTCTGGAACTCCGGTGGTGAGCCCCATTTCCCAACCTCTTTCTTTCACCCTGGGTCCTATCTCTATTGATTCACCATTCCTTTTAACGTCACATTGTGGTGAGAATTTACTAGGCATAGATTTATTGAAAAAGTTATATGCTCGTATATATTGTTCTCCAGACGGTGTCTATTTGGGGAATCTTAAACTGCAAACAGACGCGACCCAGGGCACGCACCAAACACCTACCGGAGTAGCAGAGCGGCGGATCCTTGGCGGGGCACCCACGCTGTTTGTCTCCTCCGCTGCCCTGACGACATCGAGGGCCGCGGTGGGGGGAGACTACAGCTCCCGTGAGCCCTCACTGCCACGCCCCAATCCAGGTGATTGCGCGCCCGGAGGCGCTTTAAAATCGGCGGCTCCCTCGGTGGAGCGGGGGAATCTTAAACTGCAAACAGACGCGACCCAGGCCACGCACCAAACACCTACCGGAGTAGCAGAGCGGCGGATCCTTGGCGGGGCACCCACGCTGTTTGTCTCCTCCGCTGCCCTGACGACATCGAGGGCCGCGGTGGGGGGAGACTACAGCTCCCGTGAGCCCTCACTGCCACGCCCCAATCCAGGTGATTGCGCGCCCGGAGGCGCTTTAAAATCGGCGGCTCCCTCCGCGACGCGGGACGCGCGCGGGCGGCGCCGGGCTGAGCCCGGGCAGAGGGCGGGCCGTCTGTGGCCGTCCGGGGTCGCTGGAGGTCGGGCCGGGCACCCCCTCTTGGCCCTTTTCAAGTTGGTGCAATTGGAAGTCATCGCTAAGTTCGTGAGTAAAGTATATGTTGTGCCTGGGATTTAATTATCTATTGCTGCTTAGCACACTCAAAACTCTGATCGGAAAATGGGGAAAAAAGCCCCACCTGCGCTCAAACCTAGTCGTAAGCAACTAATATCTCCCTCAACTGTTATTGCTCCCACCCAGTTGCCTAGTTTGACCGCAATTGATAAAATGCTGCAGAGGACGATCGGCGTTGTGGCTTCTGCCATTCAAAGCACTGAAAGACGCCTCTCGCTCCCACCAAGCTCGCAATTACCTTTACTGCAGGACAATACATTGGATTCCCTGGCGGCCACATCGGACATAACTTCCTACGCGGGGCTACCAGGCACCAACTCAAATGCGAATTGTATAATCCTGGACAGTGTATCCCCTAATCATCGCATAATGGAAAATAGACTATCACAAACACCGTCCATGTCACGATCAAGTGTTAATAGAATCACTGATACTTCCCTAATTAATGAGCAGGAAGGGATAGAATTATGTCTAGACACGGACGCATCAACCACAGATAAAGAAAAAAGTGATAGTACACCAGCACGAACTAGGGGTCAAAAAGCAAGAAAACAAAAAGCAAAGCGGAAACAGAAACACTTAGAGTCACTGGCAGATAAACGTAGAGAGAATGGTGGACGCTCTCAATTGAGTAGGCCTTTTTCTCCTGTAGCACAAAATCATACTCAAAGTGAGGTGCACTTGGGCAAAAATAACGAACAAAGCTCATTAAATAATGCAATGCCGGGTAATGAAGATTTTTGGGGGAGACTGGAGACCTTAATAACTACTCTATTAGGACCTTTTAGTCAACAAATCCTCAATATTGACAAGAGGTTGAAGGCATTAGATGACCATGTGTTGAAATTAGGCACAGGGTGTAACTCCATAATTTCATCACACCATGTTGCATCCAATACTAATATACAAAAACCACAACACACTATGGCCAACAAGAAAAGTGTAGTGGAGACCAATGCCTCTCCCTCTACATCTACATCTAAATTGAGTAGAAATAAAGGTCAACCAAACACAGAATCCTCAGCCAGACAGGCATTAGACATCAAAACAGCTACAACAGTTAGTTCGGGAGGAAGGGAGAAACCCACTGACACAAATAACAGGCCAGTAACGAGGCAAGAGCAGGATGCTAACCAAGATCACTTAGCAGATAAGCCCGACATAATTGAAGTGATTAATAAGAGAAAGATTCCGGCCCGCATTAGTTTGCCCCCAGATTGCGGACCATATGTTTTGATTTTAGCCAATGTCCCAAAATTGGAGGAAACCAAAGAGGAAAATTACACAAGCCTAAGAAATAGAACTCTTCACTGGCTTTCTGCAAACTGTAATTTCCCAATGGAAGGAGTAGGAGAAATTATTCACACACAGAGAGTAGGGTGGGTGGGCCCATTGAGGAAACATTTTGAAGGAGATTGCATCATTATAAATTTTAGATCTCCACAATGGGTGCAATCCACACTCTCAAAAGCCCCACTGCCCTCACCCTGGGAATTTAATACTACTCTGCTTCCCCTCGGGTATTTTTATAGACATTTAATTGACCTTCATTCTAACCCTGGGATTAACTTTTTAACAGATCAGCCGGGCATGAATCGTAACATTGCCAATGGCTATGAACACCCTTACCAAGAGTTCAACACTAATTTAAGGAACGGTCGTTCATTAGGCCATCGGATTATACCCCCACCATATCAATTCCCATATCTACCTCTCCCCACCCCCTCCTATCCCAATCCAAGGGAGAGACCTTATGTAAGGCCTAAACAAAACTTTAATATGCCCCAGAACGAGCCAAGGTATATATACAATATACCAACGCATAATCGTTTTGAACATGCTCTCTCCAATTTGGAATGTCAAGATTGACTGGGGAAAAGAAATAGGGGGAGTGAGGATGCACAAATTATTGCTAAGGAAAATCCCTCAGATGTACAATGTAATGAGAATGTGACAATGGTATCACGCACTGTTTTGACTATGTCCCCAGTTATACTTAAGAACATAACTATTCCATCAATTCAACCTAAGCAGTCTAGTGGCTATAATACCTCTTGTGCCCTTAAACGCCCCAAATTGTCCATCCTTAGTTGGAACGTTGCTGGGTTGGAACCAAGATTGCTCGACCCTCAATGGATCAAGCTATTGGATAACAAAGATATTGTTATGTTCCAGGAGACATGGGCTGTCAGCAACTTATTCATTGAGGGTTACCATTGTTTTAGTATAACCTCAAAGAAGCCTATTTTTGGCCGTGCAGTAGGAGGATTATTTATAGGTGTTAGTACATTGGTGGGAGGCACCATTAAGGACCTATCAGAAGGAAATCCGAACATTCAGGTCCTTGAGCTGAAGCTTAAACTTAAACCCAGGATTTTTATAATTAATTTTTATAATAATGATTTTTACTCTACACCCAACACAAACTATATAGCCCTCTCTAAGACTCTAAGAAAACTGGAAACAAACTTGGAATCAGAGGGGGGGATAGGGATCTTAATCGGCGGTGATTTCAATGCTAAATTATCAAAGAAGTCTTGGACCGAGGACACCAACAATATCACGGACCAAGCTGAAAAAAGGGGGCTTGAAATAGCAAAATTATTGAATGAACATACCCTTGAGAATGCCATGGAAGTATCTCTAACATCTGACATGGACTATGTCCCCACGTTTAGGGGGCGCGACTGTTGTTCTACTATTGATTTTATTTTTATGTCCCCCGATTTGCTGGACCGTGTATTGGAATCCAAGGTGATAAAAACATCTTTTGGTGATCATAACCCCCTCACAGTTTCTTTGCACTTAGGCTCTCGCCCTGTATACTTGAAATCTATTGGTGCAAGAGACATTACGCCATCAAGTGATGGTCTGCGGCTGAAATGGAGGGGGATTGATAGCGGAGCTATTTTAGAAAATGTGCAGAATGATCATGTTGAATTAATTAATTCATGTCTATTTTTAAATGGAGATAATAATAGAATAATCTCTGACTTTGGCAAATTGTGTTTAGTGATCAAAAAATTGTTGTTAGTCCCACTACCAAAAATAGCGAAAGAACCGAGATGGTTCGACTCGACTTGTTCTAAGGCAAACAGGGACCTGCGTAAAGCATTGTCTTCTAATCCAAGGTGCATATTGGAGGTACAGATGGCCAGGAAAAATTACAAGCTAAAAATTACTGAAAGGAAGGCTGCGCTGCTGGCAGAACAGCGGGAAGCATTGGTCGCGAGTGCAAATTTGAAGAGCAGCGGCCCCTTCTGGTTAGCCGTTAGGAAGACGCGAGATATGGGGAAACAACTGTCCCCAATTAGCTGCAACATTACTAGTAGTAGCTGGGAGGCCCATTTTGCCAAAATATATGCTACCCCCTCTAAGGAAGTAACTATTCCTACTCTGAGGGTGACATGCAATCTCAAGATTGACCTCCCCGAGATAGTCATAGCCATTAAAGAAAGCCTTGGTAACAAGGCCCCTGGCCCCGATGGGCTTCCCATAGACATTATTAAGTATAACACGGATCTATGGGCACCAATTCTCCTTAATGTTTTCAATAGCCTACCTATGGTGCCAATGCCTGATACCTGGGCGACCAGCACCATAGTTCCCATCTTTAAGAAGGGAGATAGGTCAGATCCAGCCAACTATCGTCCAATCTCGCTATTGGACAATACCTTAAAAATCCTTGGACGAGTTATTTACAATAGGATGATAGAGTGGACTGAAGACACTGACCTATTGGACCCATGCCAGTTGGGATTCAGGAGTGGCGTAGGCACGGTGGAGCAGTGCCTAAATTTGAAATTGATTATCGATAAGTATAATGTTGCCCGCTCTAGTCCAATGTACCTTGCATTTATGGATCTTTCATCTGCATTCGATCTAGTTAACAGATCCAAATTATGGCTTATGCTTTCTAACTATGGTCTGGATGCAAGTCTTGTTAATTTTCTGGCCTACCTCCATACAGACCTTAAAGCACAAGTTAGGATCGGGTCTGGTGGCGATGTGTCCGGACCCATAAAAATAGGTAGGGGGGTAAGGCAGGGGTGCGTTCTGGCACCCCTGCTATTCATTATTTATATCAATGGTCTTGCCAAAGCCTTGAGACAAGTGACGAGAGATGTGCCAATTATCCAGGGGAATCAATTACCAGTTTTATTATACGCAGACGATGCGGTCATTATGGGCCGCACCCCTAATGCTCTTCGTTTGCTTATTAGAGCATTCGTCCAGCATATGGAGGCACTCGATCTGCGTGTGAATTTAAAAAAATCTTTTATCATGTCTAGCGGACCCGGGAAAAGGAAGCTCAATACGATAAATGTAGGCTCGGATAAATTAGAATCCGTAACCTCCTTCCCATACTTAGGAATGGTTTTCGCTGCGAACGGCTCATGGAGTGGGCATTCTGCCCACGCCATGGGCAAGTTCTCGAAAGCCACCAATTCTATACTGAGCCTCCAACGCCCGAAGAAAATAGGTGCCACTAGGGCTATTTTAAAAATTTTTAAATTACAGTGCATTCCTGTGGCAACATATGGGGCTGAGGTCTGGGGCTCAGGGAAAAACTCAGGGATTCAACGGGAGGAAAACCGCTTCTGTAGGAAAATATTGGGTGCTCCCTTTTCAGCCTCTGAATTCATTTGCCACAAAGAACTAAATCTCCCCTATGTATGCGATTTTATCAGAGCCAGACCAGCCCTATTTTGGATCAGGATTTGGACAAATAATTTTGCGACCTTAACCAAAAGCATTATATTAGACTGTCTAAAGTGTGACCACCACATGTCCATACCCTGGTTAGCTGAGGTCTCTAAAACATTATGTGCAGTGGATAAAGGCAATCTTTTCTTAGAACCCACAGGAATTGAGATGAATGATAAGGTCATAGTCAAACAAGCACTTTATGCACTTTTTAATTCAGAAAGACTGGGGAAGGAGCTGTCTAAATCTTCTGTTGCTACATACATGGGGTATGATTTGTGTAGACACCCACTACCATCCTACCTAACTCTCCCCATGTCCAATTGGGAACGATCGCTGCTCTTTCGTTTAAGGGCAGGTTCTGTAAAAACTTTGTTGGCTTTCCCTTTGGGGTATCATCACACAGTAGAATACAATCCTTGCCCATGTGATGGAATTAGCAAACAGAATGACATCCACTTCTTATTCTTCTGCAAATTTTATCTAAAATATATTAATTGGTTTTTAACTCCCTATTTTAGGAAATTAAGACCTCTTACACTGGGGGAATCATGTTCACTATTATTTTCCCTGGATACAGATGAATTAATTTTTCGCACTAGCACTTTTCTGAGATTAATTGTACACGCACGTAAAACGATGGAAAATCCCTGAAAATTATTTATGTTAGTTGTATACTTGCAAATGAATTACTGTGATTGTGGTGTTTTTATGGATTGTATTATTGTACAAATGTGTTGTTTTTCTTTGTTGTACTTTTATGGATTTTATGAAATTCGAATAAAGGTCTTTTGAATTGAATTGAATTGACTATTAAACACCCATTTACTTCTTCAGTGCAATATTTTTCCAAGACAGACACCTTACCCCCTGAATTTGCGAAAATTCCTAAAACTCTTTGGGCTATCGGAGATATTGATGTGGGTTTATTGAAAATATCCCCAATTACTATTACCTTAAAACAAAATGCTCGTCTACCAAGAATACCACAATACAAAATTGCACCTGCAGGTGAACAAGCCTTGTTGTCCATTATTCATGACTTAATTCGCACTGGTGTAGTGGAGGAAACAGCCTCCAATACGTGTAATAGTCCAATTCTTCCAATTCTTAAAAAGGCTCCCATAGATCAAACTCCTGATTATGCTGATACATATCGTTAAGTGATTGATCTGCGAGAAATTAACAAAATTGTGGCTCAGTATCCTGTGGTGCCTGATATAACAACCATTTTAACTATGATTCCTCCTACAGCTAATTTTTTCTCTGTGATTGATTTGAAACATGCTTTCCCATTCATCCTGCTAGCCGATATCTTTTCGTTTTTTCATTAGCCGGCCGAAGTTTCAGATTCTGCCGTGCTCCCCAGGGCTATACAGAGAGTCCTAGTATTTATAGTCAAGCATTAAAAGCCCTATTGGATACTCTAACTTTGCCTGCTGGTAATGTACTATTACAGTATGTTGACGATCTGTTCGTTGCTTCTGATACTGAACAAGGTTGTCGGGATGCTACAGTTAAATTGTTGCAGCATTTGGCCCAGCATGGTAATAAAGTATCCTTGTCTAAATTTCAATATTGTCGACCGGAGGTAACCTATTAAGGTCATCTCCTGTCGAAGGAGGGTAGGCGACTAACTCCTGATCGCGTAACAATGATTTCTAACATGCCTGTTCCTTTCACGCAACGTGATGTCTGCGCTTTTCTTGGTATAACCTCTTACTGTCGCCAGTGGATTCCTAATTTTTCCCTTCTGACTAAACCTCTCCTATATTTAACGACTAAAGACGTGCATGAACCTTTACCTTGGACTGATGAATGTCAGGATGCTTTTGTATCTCTGAAATCTGCTCTTTGTTCTGCTCCTGTGCTTGGCACTCCTGACTACCAGAAGCCTTTTGTACTCTATGTGCATGAGGTGGAAGGTTGCTCGCTTTCTGTGTTAACACAAGGATTTGATGGTAAGCAAAGACCTTGTGCGTATTTTTCGGCGGTATTGGACAATGTCGCCAGAGCGCTTCCCAGTTGTTTGAGAGCCACGGCCGCTGTCGCGGTGGCGATTCGACAATCGGAAGGGCTCGTCCTGAATACTGATCTCACAGTGATGGTGCCTCACGCTGTGGATGCATTATTAAACAGGACTAAGACCCAGCACTTAAGTAGTGCGCGTCTTACAGGGTACGAATTGACCCTGTTTGCACCCCACATCACTATCAAAAGATGTGCCACTTTGAGTCCTGCCACATTACTACCCCTCCCTTCGGAAGAGCAAAATCAGGATATTCATGATTGTATATTTCGGACAGAGGAAGAAACAAAAGGACGGGTAGACTTGACAGACACTCCCTTATCTGAACCACAAGGGGAGTTATATGTCGATGGCTCATGTTTTAAGTTACCAGATGGCACTACCACATCTTCTTATGCGATCACCACTCTCCAGACTGTAGTCGAAACGGCTAAAGTGCCTTATCAATCTGCCCAGGCTGCCGAATTAGTTGCTCTGCTTCGAGCTTGTGAATTAAGTGAAGGTTTGAGAGTAAACGTCTATACTGATAGTCAGTATGCTTTTGGTGTAGCACATAACTTCGGCAGATTATGGGAAGAGAGGGGTTTCCTTACTTCTCATGGTCAGAAAATAAGGAATGGTCCGTTGGTTTTAAGATTATTGACTGCTTTGACTTTGCCAAAGGACATTGCTGTTGTTAAATGTAGTGCACATAAAGCTGTGATTGATGCTGTGAGCAAAGGGAATTCATTTGCTGACAGAATCGCTAAAGAAACTGCCCAGTCTAACACCACCTCTATGTTCGTAACCAGTTCGTCTAGGGGGAGGGTAGAAACAGAAATGTTCAATAACACCATGGAAAGTGTCAAAGAAATACAACAAGAAGTGACCCCTGAAGAACTAGTACACTGGTAAGAACAGATAGGGATACTAGATGATAATGGATGTTGGACTGACCTGTCAGAAAAACGCAGATGGTTATTACCAAATGCATTTGTGAATGTGATAGTATCCATGGCACATGGTCCTGCACACATAGGTGCAGTACTAGACCCCGTTTGGTATAATATTAATATCAATAAGACCGCAACACATTTGGTCCAGAATTGCATGATTTGTTTACAGCATAATCCAGGAGGTAGTGTCCCTGTTCTGAAAGGTAATTTTGCGCCCCCTAGCTTACCCTTTGAAGTACTACAAATGGACTTCATTCAGTTAGAGCGGGTCAATAATCTAAAATATGTCCTAGTAGTGGTGTGTACGTTCAGCAAATGGGTGGAGGCTTACCCTACCAAGGAAAATACTGCTCTAGCCACAGCCAAAGCTCTAGTAAAGGAATTCTTTCCTCGCTATGGTTTGCCACGCGTGATCTGGAGTGACAACGGAAGTCATTTTAATGCCGATCTTATTGAGCATGTTTGTAAGGGCCTATCTATTAAACAAAAATTCCATGCTGCTCGCCACCCTCAATCAGCAGGGTTGGTAGAGAAGTATAATGGGATTCTGAAGTTAAAACTGGCAAAATTGCAAGACACCACAGGGTTGAAATGGCCCGATCTTTTACCCTTAGCTTTGTTGTCTTTAAGAACAACTCCTCACTCCCGTTCTGGAATATCACCGTACGAGGTGATATTTGGCAGACCTGCTAATTTTTGGGGTGTACCAAGACCGAAATCCTTTAGAGATATTGAATACCCTATGTTGACAAATTATCTTTATGCATTAACTAAAGATCTTCGTTCCATTCATCAACAGATATCAGCAGTATTGCAGCCCCTGCCGGAGGGTCCTGGTCATCGTCTTGAACCTGGACAGTGGGTTCTGATCCAGAACTATCAGCGGAAATCGAGTCTAGATCCATGGTGGACCAATCCATATCAGATGCTGTCAAGGTCGAGGGGAAACGGCACTGGATTCACGTGTCGCACCTAAAAAGAATCCCCCTCCCATTGCCGGCTGACCAGCGGGATTAGAGTGAGGTATTAGTGCATGGAAGTGAACAGCCAATTGAGGATATACCTTTCTCTGAAGCCCGAGGAGAAGTGAACGGGCTAGAGGAGGGTGCTGAGAGTTCAGAAACGTCTGTAGCAGCCGTCTCGACGATCAGTTCTGATCCCGGGAATGCTGCACCTGAACAAGAAGATCACACTTCCAGTATTTTGTTTGATCCTGCTGTGCCTGTTCTCTTTTCTGATCCCAGAACCCCTGGTCATGTTCCCTACAACCTACGGCCCGACAAAAGGCAAAGATACCAGGTTCAGTCTAGAGAAAGAGAAGAAAGACTTGAGTAAATCCTGGTATAATCAAAGAACACTGGACTGACCTAGTTGAGAGCTCGGAACTTTAATTAAGCTCTGTTCAGAAAGAAAATAGAGACATTGATTGGTTAGTAGGGCCCAGGTGGAGTCCTTCAGTAAGAGTTGTGTCAAGTACAGCTCCAACGCGAGAAGTTTTTGCATTTTTTCCTTTTGTATTTTCTTTTTATGAATGATAGGAGTCTGCCTGTGAGGCTCTAAAACGGACACAGGAAAGAAGCACCCTCTGGCAGGTTGGACTGCAAGTGAATTCATTCCCCTTAGATTATATCTGAACTTTAGTGAGAATGTATCCTCTTGCTCGCTTTGTTCCCGAAGAGGAACCTATAGTACCTCGTCTTTTGCATACGTATAAGCCTATGTTCTCTACCTGGAGTTTGCGTGCCAAAATAGTATTTATAACTGTAATAGCTGTATTACTAATGATATGTTTAGGTGTGTTCATTTATTTAGAATTCCGTCATCCTGTACACACCCTTATAACTTCTACTCCTGTTCCTGAAGAGCATAATTTCCATACTTTTGCCCCGCATAAAGAAAGACATCGTCAAACCTATGTGAATAATGCCTTTATTGAGATTTTGCACCAGACGCACAGCCCGACTAACATTACAAATTGCTGGGTCTGTGGTCTCCTCCCCTCGGTTATGCACAAACATGACCTTTTTATTTCAATGCCCTTGTCATATCTAGGCCGTTGTGAAGCCTGGTTTAAATTACTGTCTATGATATATATGCACTATACTGTTGATGAACACAGATTTTCAGAAAAGGATTATGAAATGATTCTGGCATATATAGAAATGCATCAGGGATTCACTCCAAATGCAGATGGTACTGATGGTACTCTGGATCCAACTGCTTGCCTGAATGTATATACTGAACATGAAAATGACACTTGGTTAAGGGATGAAGTATTAGATTTTGTGTCTTTTAATTTCACTAAGTATTTTAAATATTTTCAGGAACGCAATGTATCAGATGATAAGGTCATTCCGGTCCGCGTATTGAATACTTCATCTTCCTTTTTTGTATACATGGTACTGGTAATCTATCAGTTGGATTTAGTAAATGTAATTACACGAACAGATTGCGGACATTCAGCAGCCCACCGATAATTACTCCTCCAAATGTATATTTTGTATGTGGGTAAAATGCATACACATGGCTCCCTAGAGGATGGTCAGGTAGATGCTATTTGTCTTTCCTATACCCCCCAGTATATATAGCCCCTTCCTACTATCATAAGACCCATCAACTGAACAGACGGAGTTTAGTAAAAAGAGCTACTAATGGAGATGCTACTGATCAGACTGATACCCCTGCACAACATTTTGTAGACATAATGAAAGGAGTCTTGCCCATATGGGGACCCGTTTTGACCAGTAAAGAAATTAGAAGATTATCTAGAGTAGTAGAGGGAGAAATAAATATCACTGCTGGAATACTAACTAATTTAACTGTTGAGCTTCAAGCGACCAGGCTCGTGACTCTTCAAAACCGTATGGTTTTAGACGTCATCTTAGCTGATCGTGGAGGAGCATGCAGAGTGATTGGCAGCTCTTGTTGTGTATATATACCTGACTCCGCCCCTTCGGTGCATTTAGCCATTCAAAAGCTGCACCGATTAGCATCGGAAATTCATGAAGATACAGGTACCTGGTCTATTTCTAGTTGGTTCTGAGGTCTCCTTACTACTTGGGGATGGAAAATATTCATGATCCTTTTAGGTATAGCAGGTTTCCTTTTCACCTGTTGTGTCTGCATACAATGTGGATCTGCCTGCTGTTCTTATTGTGCTAATTGATTTCGTCTTGCCCTCCCTGAACCTAAACCAAAACCAACAAAGATAGGTACTCAGTCAGTCAATTATCTTTATTCGATTATTAAAAATCATAAAAGAACGAGCAAAAATACATATCACCATTTCATCAGATCACAAAATTTTGCAAACAATTATCCCAAAAAACACTAAATTTTACAATAAGACATACATAAATATTTAAAAAAGATAAAAAGAAGGGTTTGTTAAAACACAACTCATTCAAAAAAAAAACAAAAAAACTAAAAAAAAAAAAGTGAAAAAAGAGGAAATTCATTTTTCAAAGATAAAGTGCCTGTGCCTTGTGCGATGCTTATTTAAACGTGCTCCTGCAACTAGAAAGCTAGCGACAGAAAAATCTACTTTCATGTTAGGAAGAAGTTGCAAAAACAACAGGGCTGGTTTTACCTGAATAAAGCCCTGATTACGTAAAATAGGGAGCAAATATCTTTTTCTGATCTCAATATAATGACCGCAAAACATGATGAAATGCATCGTGTCCTGTGTTGAAAAATGATCGCAGTCACATGGTTCAGCGTCATCAGGTCTAGTCCAGGTTCTAAAATTGCCCAGTATAAAATGAATTAAATATACTGGTACTCAATTAGTGCAGAAAGAAATATACCATATGATGCAGATAGATGAAGGTATCTTCGAAGATTAATTTGGTATGTTAGCCACATTGTGCTAAAAGGGCCGATCTGAGGGATAAAAATCATTTATTCTGTTTATTCGTACAATGGTATGTTAGCACAATGTAACTATGACTGTATTTTGATCAGATAAACACGAGATATGATTTAGCAGAAGCGTTATTTCTTTTGCTCTGTGTATACATGATAAAAGGGCTGAAAACCATACTGCCGCCATCCTGGTTTATGTTAGGTTGCGTGTTCAGATCACGTGGTCTCCTTTGCCCACCATCTCCATGATTTAGTTCGTACCAGCCCAGAGACAGGTTAGCTGTATTTACGGCCGAGGCCCAAGGTCACATCTGCTGTGGGGAGTATCAAGCAAATTCCTTCAGGCCTTGGGACGGGAAGGGAGTCACCCTGCCGAACTCCTCTGTATAGATAGCAACCCTTTGTGTAAGACTGAAACTGAACACTGTATGAGCTCATCCAGGAGCCCAAGGCCTACTTTTCCACTTGTAAGGCTCTGTATGCTGAGTCCGTTATGTATATAAGTGTGGTTTTGTCAAGGAGCCAGCAGTCTTCCTCGGCGCACCTGATGGGTGAGGATCGACAAAGCTCCTCTATGTAGAGTTTTGTTTTGGCCAATAAACGCTTGAACCTTCTACGTTGCCAACTGACTATTATTTGGTGAGATATTGCGGGCCACCGGTAAGTGTGGCCCTTGAGATATTTTGGTAAGTACTTCACCTGTGTGCCAATTGATGGGTGTGCCAGCGAGGCCAGCGCCAGTGACCACTGTAGAACCCTGTGTGACCCCTTGGGCCAAGTTGAGCATGGAATTTGGGAGTTTCCCAGATGGAAAGACCATCTTGGTCCTGATGGGCACATACTCAAAGTACCCCATTGTAGAAGTGATAGACTCACCATCTTTCATTCATGTCGTCCTAGTCTTCGGGAAGGTATTCACCCTTTTTGGGTTGCCCACCGAGATAAAGAGTGACAACGGACCACCCTTCCATGGCACGGAATTCAGAGACCTTCTCAACAGGCTTGGGATACATCACGGTTGTATCACCCCCTAGTAGCCAGAAGCCAATGGGGAGGTCGAGAGATTTCTGCGCACAATGAACAAGCCACTTCGAATTGCCATCTCTGAGCAAGTGACCCCAGAGCACTCCTTACAACCGTTCTTGAGAGAATACCAGAGCACTCCTAACTGCACAACCCAACAGGCACTGTGGACTCTGATGTTTAACAGACCTCGTCGAGATAGGATTCCTACCTGCCTGGGGTGAACTCCACCACCGCATGATGACATCCAAGGGACCAAAACATGTTGTGAGTGATGGAATGCCCTCACCAGCCAAACCCAGCAAGCTAGGATTTACCCAGTGATCATGTTGTCATCAAGGACCCCATGCTGGGGAGGAAGTTTAGGACACCATTTGAGCCCGGGGTATGGACTGTTGTCAGAAGACTGAACTATGTTGATGGCCAAGAAAGGACAAAAAGTAGTCTCAAGAAACATTTCATGGTTAAAGGTTTCAGACTTCACCCCAACAAATCCCTCCCAAAGACACTGAAGAGAACACTGACTGATCTGAGTATGGAGAAGGTAATGCACTGGGCGATGAGCCCCAGGATTGGGATCTGGCATATCCCTTAGAAAACCAATTGGATGACATACAAGCCGGCTCTCAACCCGGTGATCTGCCCACTCGTAGCCAGCCCCATTGGTATAATCTTAGACTTAACCTTCAGCCTGAGGCTCAAGGACTTTGTATGTCAATTAAAGGAGCTCAGATTTTCAAGACCAAGTTGTGGATGATAGTAGCAGGTTAGCGGTCCTGCTATCAGAGGACCCAGATGTGCATACATGCCAGGCATGGTCAGAGGCTTTAAATAAATGGGAGTGAACAGCTCGTGGCTCACTCTGATATGGATATACTGTGTGTGGTGGCATCGTTAGGGATTCAGGAATAGGGCCTACACGCGTGGGACACTGGCTGGCTACAGCCACCCCAGCACACATCTATCTATTATTTTACTGACTGATAATGTTGTGTATTAATGCTTTTGATTTTAGAATTTCTTCCAAATACCCTAGTGCTCAACCTTTAACTGTTTAACATGTATTAAATGCCAAGATTGGTTGCCTCACTTGTTCAGCCAGTAGGCAGTCTGAAAAAGTGGCCTCACTATTAGATGGTGTGGCATTAATAATGAGTCACTAACAGCAGCCCTAATTAAACACAGCTACCATGAATTTATGAAGAGTCTAATAGTTGGGGCTTAGGATACAGACATTTGGAGCGCCTTTGATGTTATAGTTGAGTTTGTCAGGAGGTTGCGGACTGGGCAAAAACGCCCTCTGAGGGAAGACTACCTTGGATGGTTTGTTCAGGCCTGCACTCAAGAGAACAGAAATGTACAATCATCTCAACTTTTTGGTTATTTTTCCCCAGATGGGCAAATGGTTGAGACACCCTTTTCTGTCCATCTGACAGGATGTTGCATCAATGCACTTCACATTATGTTGTTTTCTGCAACTTTTATAAGGAGGCAAGATCACTTAGTCTCAGGCCATTACGTTAAAAAATTGATAATAGGCATTGCAGTCCCGCTCTGGTATTTTTTAACAACTACAACAGCTTTTCAACCAATCTTTAAAGATGAGAGGGTACTTAACTTTAGACTAAATTGGATTTCTTTCTTTGTATCTGTAGATATATTTCCTTGATGTAGTTTAAGAACGCATTGTACACTATGTTCTATGCATGAATAGCATTTTAAATAATGCTTTGCTATCTTTATGGTTGTAAAACTGAATACAAATGTGACTGATTGATTGGATGCATTCATTAGCTCAAGCCTTAGAGCTCACCAACTGTAGTAAAACAGGTCTGCTGTTAATACTGTAATCCACTTGAAGCTAGAGGTTAGATCAAGGAACAGACCAGATACCACAACATGTCCAGATATATTTTTAAAGAATAAGGAGAGCTTCCCTTATCAGAAAGGAGAGAAAACTAGACATCATCATTTAGAACACCAGTGAATTTTGTGATGCTCCTACAAGCACCCTCTTTTTTTCTCCAAGCTGGGACTGAACATACAGGTATACTAATGCTCATTTCTGCTTCTAAATGGGCAATCCTTGTGATGAGTTCCATTTAACATGTGGAAATGTTACCTTACCTGGCAGCAGTGGCGGCTGGTGACATTTGAAAGTGGTGGGGTGTACAATTATTGTCGCAACTGCACTGCAACGAGCGAGTGTAGCAAGCAAGCCTGAACACCCGATGGGTGGTTCGAAGGGGTTCTCCCCTGGACAAATTATTGAAAAAAGAGTGGACAAATGGTGCATTTTCACCAACAAAATATGCACCAGAGGCCCCTCCCAACAACATATGCACCAGAGGACCCACCCAACAAAATATGCACCAGAGGCCTCACCCAACAAAATATGGACCAGAGGCCCCACCCAACAGCATATGCACCAGAGGCCCCACCCAACATATGCACCAGAGGCCCCACCCAACAAAATATGCACCAGAAACTGTATCATTATATATGCTAGAAAGGTAAACGTGCCAAAGTATATCACCTTTCAAAATATGTGCCAGAAACATATCACCATTAGAATATGACCGCCTTGAAATACATCAGTTCAGGGCGTGAGTTTACTCCATCTATATTGACAATTGAGGACACATGAGAACGGAACTGCCCATTGGTTTACTAACTGCACCATGGGGTGGTTATGAATGCTTCTAAGCTCATGAAAATATCACTCTTATTAAATAACACTCAATGCAGTTTTACAATCAAATGATCTAAAGTGAAATGCCTTCTATGTTTTAGAATTTTGAATAGGTCCCATCACACTTGACATTTGTTGCACAATTTACATGCTAAATATGTTGTTGACTCGGCTCCTGTTAGGGCTCTTAGTGCCAAGCCGGTCCCTTGGGTCAGCTCTATGTGCCACTCAAGTAAGGCAAGAATCTAATCATCTGATCCAAGATAGTTTTATTAACAACAGGGAATAGCCTCCCAAAAGGTGCAAGTTCTTCGATTATACCAGGGTTATGAAAAGGATGTAATGGTGGAGGAGAACTTAGTGAGTGTATGTGGACAAAATTGTCTTATCCTGCCAGTCTTTAGAGGTAGATAAAAAAGAACCATTAACTTGAGTAAAATGACGCTTATCATTTAGAGCACTTAGAAGCTGCAGCAGTCCGATTGAGACAGAAGCAACTCCTTTGCTATTGCGAGGGGGCTGCTTCCCCTGCGGGCCCTTTCAATCTGCTCTCGAACTAAAGGACCAGGCAGTCGGACACTAACAGGCATTTATTTCCAGAGTGAGCATATATGTTCTGAATATCTTTGCGAGGGGAAGTCATTAAGCAGGACAGGTAACCAGTTAAGTCTTTTCTTTGGTGCACAAAGGAATGACGCCCGGTTAGGGGTTTGGTTGTCCGTACTCTCTGTAGCCTCAAAGTGGCAATGTGTTGTTTTTCTCATGTAACAGCCTTGTCTGAACACTTTCTGAGGGAGTTAATGCGCCACGTTTATGCTTTGTTAGCCACCCGAATAGCTCGCCATTGCCTCCTTGCCTCCTCTTCATTCATTCCCACATAGTGGTATTAGGGACCCGGGGGCACAGTAGAAACAGTGCTCTTACTGACAGTGGCTGTGATGCATTTTCAAGCATACAGGGGCAGATTTATGAGCCCCTTGCGCCACTTTTGCGTCACTTTTAACATGGGAAAAGTGACGCAAAAGTGGCGCAAGGGGCTCATAAATCTGCCCCACAGTATGTTTGTCTGCCTCCAAGCTCTCGTGGCCAGAGCCTTTTGCATAGCTTTTGATCTCACCACACTAACATCAGAGGCCGCAGAAAATATGAGTTAACTATATTTCAAGTATTTCAGCACCCAACTTGCGAGGAATGCTACTTAACTGATGGGAATTGGAGCTGAGGGAAGAGCGTGCCATAAATCTGCTGGCCTGGAAGTCCTGGAGAGGCAGGCTGGTTTATAGACCCTCTGCCTATAAAGTTTACTCTTGCCACAGAATCACTTGCAAAAATATGTTTTGGGATCCTAAGATGAACCGCGCAATGAAAGCCTTGGAAGAGGAAAATAGCGTGGCTGAGCTCAAAACAATAACATGCTGGTTGGAGGGCAGCGGACAAGGCTGAGGCACTTGTCAGAGAGCAGCAGTGTTGCTCTGCTGCTCTCGCGCAGCAACTGCACTGTAAATACCTTCAATGAGGGAAGGCTGGAACATGCACACTGATGCCACAGACCATCATACCTAGGGAAAGGCCCCTGTGCACTCGTGTTGAATATTAAAAGCCCTGGTTTGAATGAAGCGAGCCCCTGACATCATGGGCCCCCTGTACCGTGCACCTGTTGCACTGATTACAACTACTCCACTGGAACTCGCTCCTCCAAATCACCCACTAACCATAAACGATGATGGAGTAACTTAGCATGGCTGGCACCATGGGTATCTACACAAATCACAGACAGCCAAGCCCCCGGTTTTGTATAGGAGTGGAGTGTTGGGGGCAGGGGGAGGGACGGGGAAATTAACCCGTCAATTTGTAGAAATAGCCTAAGAAGGTATGGAGCTAGAAAGGAAGAGGTGCCAACGGCTCGGCCTTGCAGCGCTTGTGGGTGAGTTTCCACAGGGGGGTTGGGGTGGGATGGAAGTGGGACGGTCACGATAATCTATATAAAATTAAAAATGTACTTTCCTCCCCGACAGCATCATGCACCGCCGCCTCAACTGCTCGCGCCCTGGCGCGTTTTAGGCAGGCTCCCTCCTCCTGCTCCCCTAAGCTAATCACAACGCTGCATAGGTGCATAGGCAGCGTGGCGATTGGTGCGGCACAGCGGATGGCGCCCCAGCCGGGCGCCAGTAGGGAGACTATTTTCTCTATGTAGGCTGCATGCAGCCTACATAGAGAAAATGTTGAGTGCGCATGACTGCTTTGGTCGGCTGTGGGGCCGACCAAACAGTCAGGTCCCACAACAGTGGGCAAGCCACTCCCCCCTGCCCTCGAAAAGGACCGATACCAACCACCCGCCCCCAACCAGGCACTCCAGGCTCTTCTGCTTTCTCGCAGTGTGAGAAGCAGAAACATAAAATGGTAGTTTTACCATTTTATGTTTCTGCCTTCTCGTACTGTGGGAAAGCAGTAGGGCGACACCCCACACCCCAATGGAGGAGCTGCCACTGCCTAACAGGCCTTGATGCTTCTGTTAGAATAAGAAAGAGGTTCCAAATGGTTATGTAAGGGGTGCCAAAGGCTAGACTTCCACTATGGAACCATTTTTTTTTTATTTACAACAACATGTTGGCATAGACATGCTTCCAGAGTGGGAATGGGATAACACACATTGTATGGGACAGTAGGACAAATGTTTACTTTGAGCAACCTTTTTTCGCTGTGGAGAAAAACCTTGTTCAACACAAGCCATGTAAAGATACTGCTTTACCATCTTCCTGGCTTAGAGTTGTATTTTCCAGTTGCACACAAAGAATTCCACGAGTCGTGTAAAAATATCTATAATAAAAAACATTCATGAATAATAATAAAATCAAAAATGTAAGAAAAAAATGACTTTTTTCTACTAACATAGGATCCTTACAAATAACAAACAGTGTAATTATTATAGGCATGTTTATGTTTGGAATTGATATATTAAATAACGTTTATTTACTGTATTTGTTGATAATTTTTTCATTGACATTTTATTTTCTAATTAAGTTTTTTGCTTTGTTCCTTGGCCTTGTAGATTTGAAAACTATTTGTATATGTCTTTAGGCAGTGATACTTGGGAATCATGTCCCTTGCCAGTGCACATATTTAGCAATTACAGCTGGAGTGAAAGTCTGATTATCATGATCAGAATGCATGCAAGAGCAATTGATGTTCGACTCCTACTCCTCCACCTCCATATACATCTCAAGCTAGCAGGTAACTGAGAGACACATGATTTAACAGGCGTGTAGAGCATTATGAAACATAATAAGCAGTTCAGAAGCAACCAGATGCCTGATTTACAGCACACCAGGTGCCAAAAATCAACATTGTATTCTAAATAAAAGTTATCTAAGTAAGTTTCGTGTTAGATATTAGTATAATAGCCTTTTGAGTGACATCTTAAAAATATCTTACAATTTCTGCACAAGGACACCTCTTTAACAAGCTCTCAACTGGGTCCCATTTAAGATTGAAATGACCATTCTGAACATGTCGAAAAACAGCAAATGGAGTCAATAACTTTAAAAGGATTGATTTCAAGTCAGATATAACACCATTTAGCAAACAGTTCAATAGTTTAGTAAACATGAATAAAATACACATCTCGGGTCAGAAGCTGTAAGTTGCTGTGAAAAAGTTAGATCTGGATGACACACCTAAGATTTTGGTGAATTCCCCATACAAAAAACCAAGATGTTCATAGGAAATGTTTGGCAAATGGGCTCTACCATAAAGTTTCCTGTGACAAGGGAGTAAGGCAGGTGTGTGTATCAGCACTTTTGATGATTATCCTTGGTTCGTAGATTTAGGAAATTTTATTAACACTAGCAAACCCATATGAATTTACACATTTATCAAATTTTTGCTTTACATACTTTTGTATAATCTTTTCCACGCAGGAGGTCTGCCACATTTGAATGGACTGTGCTACACTTCAAAATTGCATTCAGATTACACTGCCATCCTAAATTTGCCCCACTAGGAATATGCAGGGAAGGTTTAATCAAGTAAAATGCTATTTTGAAGAAAATGGCTTCTCGTTAACCTTGGGTTCATTGTCTGTTTTAGTAAAATGCAATCCGCTAGACATGGAGCCTGATTCACAAACATTTTGCTATGTGGTGTCATTTTCTCTTGAAGTACTCCTTGATTGCTCCTGGGTTTCAAGAGGAAGCCAAGAGTACTACAAAATAAGTAGGAGCAGACGTTCTATGAATCAGGGCCATGAGTTTAAACGATGTGTAAGTGAATGAGGTACACAGTGGTAGCTAATTGGTTCTGACCTTTGTAGCATCAGTTTGAGGGTCTGAATTTTTAGTTTGTAAGTATATGTGTAATTGGACAGGGGAATATGGGGAGTGGGCACCCTGCAATGTTTCTAATATAGACTTCATGAAGTCAGTTTGTCATGATGCTTAGTGTAGGAAAGTGCTCTTTTTGTATAATCACCACAACACTTTTTTGTCCAATGCTTATGAATCTAAAAGTACACTGGAGCCTGCTAACCAGGCCTCAGTTCCAGTGTTCTCTCCCTAAATATGATGTATGTGAATTGGTAACCCCCAATTGGCAAGGACTTTCACCCCCTTATAAGTCCCTGGGAAGTGGTATTTGGTACCCAAGGGTATGGGAGTTAAAGTGATCACCAGGGCCTGAAGCTCTTATTTTGCCAGCCTGAGTGACCCAGGTAAACAGATGAGTCATCTAAGGTCCTTGTACAAGGTTTATGCACTGGCTTTAGAGCAATAACTAAAAGGGAGGCCCTTGAAAAGACACTCAGTTCCTATGAGAAAGAAAAGCTAGAGAGAGAAGGCCATTCCTCAGAAGAAGACCCTGAATACAACAAACTGTGGACATTAAATCCAGATCTTATGAGCATGAGCATTTAGGTACGTCATTCTTGAGTATACTTACCAGGGTCCTACATCTGCCTAGTGTGTGGTTCCTGACCAGATGTCAGAGCCAACCTTGTATCAGATGTCACTGTGGGGACTGGAATCCTGGATGACCTCATTGGGCCTACAAAGATCTGTGCATTTGCCAGTTAACATTTCTGTTGCCACATGTGATGCATTTGATTTCAAAGTTCAGTTCAAGTTCTGGCACTGTTGATGGAATAGATGTAATATGTCCATTTTTTGTCTGCTAACAATATGGGCTTTTGGACCCTCGCCGGACCAATTTTACTTTTCAGTGTGTGACGGTGGCATGGATTGCTATGGATGATGTTTCGTCCCAGCAGAAGCAGGGAACTCGGCTGCAGAGGGTGACTGTACTCTGGCTGAGTGTGTCAACAGAGGAGAACAGAGAAGTCAGGAAACCAAAAATGTACATGTGAAATATGTCACAAATTTTCTCACTGCATTTGAATGCTGACAGTAATGCTAAGCTAACTGCAGCCACAACCGGGCAGGTAGGAGAAGTCTGGTGCAGGGGGCATTGCGGGGAGGGGGGAATTCGATAGACAAAGGAATAGGGAAAAAAAAGAAAGCCATTTACTTTACGCATGGCGATGTGGCAAGTGCAAGGCAAGTGATTTTATATATTTTTGTATTTTCCCCTTTTTTCCCACCACTCTTATCTGCCATGGCTGGCTTAGTGGAAGAGGCACTTTGTTTACTGCTATTTACCAGTGTTAGGTATATGCATACAGGTATGTAGTGAGGCTGGTTAGACTTCACTATACAATACTCTTGCCATACTTCAAATATGTCCTTTGGATTCACACTTGCACATCCTTAGCTCAGTCCTGGTAGTGAGGCACAGAGCAGTCTGGCTTTACTAGAGGAACTTGTGTTAAGCATATCAGAGTACCAACATGGACGATAAGTAATGGACAGACACCAATTTATGAAAATAAAGCAGATTTTTATATAAGTTTAGACACCAAAAGGAAGACAATTGGATGAATATAATCAGAGTTATGTATTTTTACAAAAATAAATCAGTGAAAAAAAATTAGTGGCAATCGGTCACTTGCAAGTCGAGTTAAGCGGAAACCACTGGGGGGAAGGTGTTGCGGGTCCCCGGGTTTTGCTCTGACATTCGCTTGAATTTTACTTGGCTCTTAGGGTCCAATGCAGAGCTGTCCTGGCTGTCTTGGTGCTGAGCGGAAGCCACAGGTTTGATGGTTATACAGCTTAGACAGTGCTGGTTAGGAAATGGATGCAAAATCTCTACAACTGGGCTCGTGAGGCGGTGAGGCATTGGGGTGAAGGTGCTGCAGGGTTCCCTTAAGTCACTGTTTCAAACAAAGGTAGTAGTAGCCGTACTGGCCACCAACAAGCCTTGGCAGTGGCAGGCTCATTCTTAAGTTGCCTATACATGCTGTACTCCAGGGGAAAATGGTAGCCACTTAAAAGTGGCTGGAGGTCAGGACTACATTTCCCAGAATACACTAGACCAATTATGTTTGGGTGATCTCTTAGTGGACTAGATGGCCAGTGATTCTTTGGTTCGTGAGTGTAATTTGCCTGAGGGCTGCAGGGGCATGTGCTTCTAGTGCAAGGGAGTTCTGGAGCTCCCTTTGGCTTGCAGAGAGGTTCTTCTTTCCATTGGAGACCATCTCTGGTCCCGGATGAGTTGTAGCTGTGTAGTTGCAAGGTGGGTTCCACAGGTGCAGGTTATCACACCTTTGCTTTGTGCAGGTCCTGAAGCCTCAGACACTGGGATTTTCTTTGTTAACAGTTGAAAGTCAATTCAGATCCAAGGTTCTGGTGCCAGGCATATACCTTAGATACTTTATTTAGGGGCATTAGTGGTGTGGTGCTGGTAGCCAATGGGTTATTAGCACCAGCGGCTAATCCACCCCTGTGGTGACCACACTTGGGGCTATGTGCCATCTTTTCTACACAGAACCCTCTATTCTTCCACTTTTAAAAATGGAAGAACACATCCTTGGCTGTAAAGGCCAAGTAGCCCACACTTGGAGTGTGGCTAGCCTTCTGGGGGTGTATGCATCCTGACTACCTAATGTTCTTGCCTTTCCTGGGTGCAAATGTGCCTGGGGGCAGGAGTTGGCTGTTTCCTCCTTTGGGAGGCAGCCTAGTTGCATATCAGAGGCAGAGGGAACTTTGAAAGGCCACTGCTTTAATGTGCCACTTCACTAGCTATCCTGTCAGGGAGGGAGGTGACCCCTTCTGCCCAGGCAAGCCTTTGTTTCAGACTCCTGGGAGTGTTCACACCTCCTGGCAGGGGGTCAAATTCCTGTCTTGGAGGGTGCAGCTGCAGGCTGTCAGCCTAGGCACAGGAAAGGCTGGATCATCCTTGTAGGCAACATCTAAGGTAGCCACCTGGGTGCATGTCACATCAAATCCAACATGGGAATCATGTCTAGTTTGATGAGAGAAGTCGTTTGATACCAAACACAACACCTTTCACTATAATGAAGCTGGCAACCTCGGGCCCTGGATGCCAGCTCACTTTTTCCAATGGCCTCCCCCGGACATGTAAGCTTGCCCTTAAGAACAACTCCCACAATGGAGAGCCCTGGTGCTGGTGAGCTATCCTGCTCATTTCGCAGACCCTCTCAAAGGCTGCACACCATTTGTCGATGTCATCACCGTCACTAATCTATGGGACAATTCCTTTGGGGATCTTAGGGACAAAGGT
Organism: Triturus cristatus; assembly: GCF_964204655.1. NCBI lineage: Eukaryota > Metazoa > Chordata > Amphibia > Caudata > Salamandridae > Triturus > Triturus cristatus. Next base: position 418,172,758 of record NC_140582.1, read on the forward strand.
TTCCTCTTTTTCCCTACTTAAATTGCTGCCTCTGTAATCCTTGGGTTTTAAGCCCATTTTTGACGCTTCTTTCCTACAAGGGCTTGTCTCCTTTCCTTGAGTTCAATATTTTCTTCTTCTAGTGAGAGGAGATTAAGATCTTCCTCAAGTCTTACTACTACCTTACCAGTAGGGTCTCTGGGAAAGGACGGAGAGTTGTGGTCATCGCCTTCATCCACGTCGTCTTCTCTTTGAGCTAAAGAATCATCCTCACTTTCTTCAGTGTCTTCTTGTGGATTGCGGTCACACGAGTTATAGTTAGCTGAACTAACTATAACGGGGGAATTTCAATGGTTTTTTACGAGTGAAATGTCCAGCTAACTATAACATGTCTGAAACCTATGGTTTTTTCAGTGAATTTGCAAGGTTTTTCAAATGCTAATTCCTAACTATAACGTGTGTGAAACCTATGTTTTTTTCAGTGAATTTGCAAGGTTTTGAAAATGCTAATTCCTAAGTGTGAAACCTATATCTTCCATAAACTTATAAACATTTTTTTTTTAAGTTTTTCATGCTGCGCGCACCGTGCACGCACCGCGTGCGCACGGTGCGCGCACCGTCTCCGTGTGCGCATGCGTGCGTGCTCCGTGCGTGCGTGCTCCGTACGCGCATGCGTGCGTGCTCCGTACGCGCATGCGCGCGTGCTCCATGCGCGCATGCGCATGTGCTCCGTGCACGCACGGTGCATGCACGGCCAGTCATGTGATTACGAAACAACACTTTTCATTGGTTCAAAATAGTTTCAGTTCCAGAATCTTCCAACACCACACCCACTCCCCTCATTAATACTTCTTATTTCCTGAGAGGAGGAGCTGAACAGCTTTTCCTGCACCTGAAAATGGCAGAACAGGAGACTTCTTCAGGGGCTGAGGAGGAGACCTTTGTGCCCCCAAGGCAGAGGAAACAAAAGGACTCATTTATTTGTAAATTTTTTACTTTTCCAGAGGGTCAGAAGAAGGTGAATGCTCCTAAAGTCACCTGCACTGTTTGTGGAGTGGTCTTATCTAGAGGAGACCCTAAAAAAATACTCCTTTAGTATTTACTCCATGATAAGGCACTTTAAAGCAGTGCATCCTGTTGCTTATGCTCGGGCTGAAAGAGACAACCCTCCAGCAGCTCAGCTGAGCACATCATCTGCAGCCGCAGCTCAGGCGAGCACATCATCTGCAGCCGCAGCTTCACCTGCTTCTAGACCTCTGGATATGCACCCTCTGTTCACAAAGGTGCATATACGGTGCAATGTGTGCAATGCTGTTCTCTGTTATGGTGAGAGCAGCATTAACCTAATAGAGAACAAGATACAGCAGCACACATGCTCCACCCCCTAATTTTTTTCCTTTTTTTTGTTTTGTTTCTGGTGAACAGTTTTTCATTTTTTTTTTGCTGCATTTTTTTTTTTTGCTGCTCGACAAAAAACAACAGTTTTTTTCAGAACTCACTTCACTTCTCCAAGAAGAGCTATATTCCTAATATACTGTTTTGTAATTTTTTTAATGAATTTTTTGCCACAGTGCGCGCATGCCGCGATTTTTTGAAAAAAAATCAAATGTTTTTTTCACCCTTCGGGGTCCTTCAGGGACCCCCTGACAAAGGCTAGGGGGTCAGGAACTCTCTACCCTGCCCCCTTTTCACGTTCTCCACCTTTCTTTTTCACTGCCACACAGAAAATGGCGTCGACACTTCCTAATTTCGACCGATTCGAATGTTGACTGACATCTAACCACCAATCAGAATTACGCTCGCGCACGGCACGGTGCGCGCACGGTGCGCGCATATAGATATTTATGTACTTTTAACTGCAATTTTCTCAGGAACTACTGAACAGATAGACACCATATATGCAAAAGGCACATGCCTGACCTGAGGACTACCTCTTTTCCAAATTTCGAGTAATTCTGTTCAGCCGTTCGGGCTGTACCTTCAACTAAAGGTCCTATGGGAAAATGCATGGGGAAAACATGTTTTGGGACCCCCCTTTTTTCTCGGCCCCCGCTTGACGAATCACCCCGAGACTTTCACGGTAGGAGCTGAGCGGCGCGCCCCATTAGTTTTGAAAATTTCGCGAGGATTCGTCAACCGGCACCAAAGTTATTCAAAATAGAATTTTCAGATTTCCTATGGAAACTCGGTCCTAACTATAACTACCTACTGGCGACCGCCAGTAGATAATATATATATATATATATATATATATATATATATATGTTTGGTTTTACGTCCAAAATGTCCTCTTTCACATCCAAAATGACGATCATAGACCCAGATTTGGTGCAATTTCGAAGTTTATTGTGTTCCAACGCCCTGCACCACCGCCATGACGCGTTTCGGGCAACTCCGTGCCCTTGATCACATGACGCGCTGGTGGAGTGCTTACCAGAATTTAAAGTGACAGTGCAAAGTTTTTTTCTTTCTTTTTTTGTTACAAGCATAGATATAGAAAACATCCGCAAGTTTATACACAATAGGTAAACATGTTTACAGTTTAAATAAATAATGCTGAATAAAACCAGACGGTAATAGATTAAATGTCATCAACCATCTTATAGTAATAAAAGCAGTATTTACGGTAATAAATATTTAAAACAAAATTACTATGTTTTAAAACTTTTAAAACCACCAATTATATAATGCCTACCACATAATATTAGGGTCTAGTTCATAAATATGTGCAAAAATAGCAAACTGGTAGTGTAAACATTTTGTTCATTCCTAATAATATAGACCAAGTGGCCATACTTGCTGATGAATTCCGTATTAAGTTATGCCTGAGAGATAATGCAACCTAAACAGTGTTAAGTAAACCCCTGTTAATAGTCCCAGCCGTGACTTATTAAAGTGCAAAGTGTGTAAAAGATCAGAAAAGAATAAAAAATATATAAACAATGTTTCTCATTGGTGAGGCAGCAGCTAAGTGGATAAATAGATGATATTTAAAATTCATCTAAAAAAGTATATATCCAAAAGTTTGTTACTTATAAACATGTATAAAAGTCCTCACTAGAGTTCAAGCCTTGGGGTATCTTACTGTCCAGTTCTAAAATATACCGTGTCTCTAATTTCCGGAGCATAGCCTCCCGGTTGCCTCCTCGCTTTTGCGGAGGAATAGTATCTATGACAAAATATTTCAAATTGTCCAATTTGCTGTCATGGCGTTCTTTAAAATGTCTGGCAACCGGGTAGGTAACATCAACATTGGTGATAGCTCTTAAGTGCTGGAGTACTCGTTTATGCACCTGCAATTTCGTACTCCCTACATATTGCAAGTTGCATGAGCACTCCAGTACATAGACTGCATATTCTGTTCTGCAGTTGAGACTTTTTGTAATCGGTACTGGATTAGGTTTAAAAGGTGTGATGTAATTTGTTTTGTTGACCCCATATCGACACGCTTTGCATGTATTACAGCGTGTGAAGCCATCCTTTGGGCCTAACCAAGTTTTGGAAGCCAAAACTTCCGGACTACTTTTTACCAAGGAGTTGCTCATTGACTGAGCTTTCCTGAAGGTTATACAGGGTGATCGGATAGTCTGGTTGCTCAAGATCGGGTCACTTTTTACTAATGGCCAATTCTTGTTAACAATTTTTCGGATAGCTTTATGTTGTAGGCTATATGTTAAAATCAATCTAGTAGAGGTTTCCTCAGGCGCAATCAGAGGTTTGTTGTGTACTAGGAGAGCAGTAGGTTGATCTAGGTTAGCAGTTTTATTTATTGCAATATCTAGAGTTTTTTCTGAGTAGCCCCTGTCCAGGAACCTATTTTTACTTTGCAATTGGGCTCTCCTACACTCAACGTCATTGCTACATACCCGGCGAATGCGAAGCATCTCCCCATAGGGGATGCTATTGATCAGATGTACAGGGTGGTGGCTGGTAGCATGTAAAATTGTATTTCCCGCGGTTGCTTTCCTATGCAATCTTGTTTCCACCTTATTTTCTACTATGTATACTTCCACATCAAGAAAGCAAATTGTGTTTTTACTCATTTGTGCTGTAAAACCAAGGTTAAAATTGTTACAATTGATGTTCTCCACAAATTTCTGAGCATTGATTTCAGTTCCCTTCCAGATTAAAAAAATGTCATCTATAAATCTATACCAACATAAAACCTGGTCTGTTACAATCTCCAAATATTCATTTCTCAGGACCTGTTCCTCCCAGTATCCCATATGAAGGCAAGCATAACTGGGAGAAAAACAGGCCCCCATTGCAACGCCTCTGATTTGATTAAAAATCTGATTGTTGAATAAAAAGAAATTGTTCTCAAGACAGGTTAAAATCATGGTGGATAACATTTTGTTGTGCAAGTGCATGACATCAGTTCTTGTGTTCAAATAATATTCGACTGCTCTAATACCATCACGGTGGTTGATGCTAGTATATAGCGTTGTCACATCCATAGTTATTAGTAAATACTCCTCTTTCCATTGAATATCTCTGAGCTTTCTTAAAAAGTCTCCAGTGTCCTGTATGTACGATGGGAGACTCTTTACATGATTCTGCAGAAAGAAATCCACATAACGTGAGGTATTTTCCAATAAGCCGCCACAGGCCGATATAATAGGCCTGCCCGGAGGTTTGGAAATGCACTTGTGAACTTTAGGGATAAAGTAAATAGTTGGAAGCTTCGGGTGGTCATTTTTTAAAAATTTAAATTCATCATTGGAAAGCAAACCAGCAGATTTCCATGCCAATAGTTTTCTGTAAAATTCATTACGTGCTGTGGTTACCATTTGCATGTTGCTTCGTTTGTAGCAGTCCACATTGTTGAGTTGGTTGTATGCTTCTTCCATATACATTTCATGTGGCCACAACACAATGTTGCCCCCCTTGTCAGACTGGCGAATGATGATCTTTTTTTGCTCTTGAAGTTTTTTAATCAGTCTGTAATAATCACTATTTTGTTTGTTATATTTGTTCACTGAATGAGAGATTTTGTAATAGAGAGACTTCAATTCCATTGTTACTTTTTCATTGAACAAATCCAGATTATCTCTCAACATAATGGGGCAAAAAGTCGATTTGGGCTTAAATGGAGTGCATGTGCTTCTACTCATAGTCGAATCATCCAACTGTGGTACTTGTGTGCAAACGTTGCTTTCTGCATGTAGATCCTCCAAATTCCTGAGCAGCATGCTTTCTTGTGTTGATAATTCCTTCGGATCATCTAATGTTGGTATCAGCATTGTAGTTGGAATATCTGTGCTTCTTCCTCGCATTGCATGGTATTTTCGCAATTTCAGTTTGCGTATAAACTTGTACACATCAATTCTTGTGGTGGCATAGTCAAAATTTGTCTGTGGGCTGTAGGATAATCCTAGTGACAGTGTTTTTATCTCCTCTTTATTAAGTTCGATGCTTGTCAGATTGATTACGATTACGATTACGATTAGGAAATCCGCAACATTCTATTTTGAATAACTTTGGCGCCGGTTGATGAATCCTCGCGAATTTTTCAAAATAGGTGGGGCGCTACGCTCCGCTCCTACCCTAAAAGTCTCGGGGGGATTCGTCAAGTGGGGGCTGAGATAAAAGGGGGGTCCCAAAACGCGTTTTTCCCATGCATTTTTCCATAGGACCTTTAGACACAGCTACAGCCCGAACGGCTGAACAGAATTACTTGAAATTTGGCAGAGAGGTAGTCCTCTGGTCAAGGAAGTGCCTTTTGTAGGTTTGGTGTAAATCTGTTCAGTAGATTCTGAGAAAATAGCCTTTAAATCAATATATATATCTGAGCCAGCGTACGGTGCGCTTACGGTGCGCTTACCGTACGCGGTGGCGTGCGCGAGCGCGATTCTGATTGGTTGTTAGATCTTAGTAAACATTCGAGTCGGTCGAAACCAGGAAGCGGCGGCCGCCATTTCGTGTGTTTCACTCAGAAAAAAAAGAGTGATATCTTGAAAAGGGGGCAAGGGAGAGAGTTACAGACCCCCTAACATTTGTAAGGGGGTCAAAGAAGGACAGAAAAGTACAAAGAAAACATTTATTGATTTTAAAAAAAATCGCGGGGTACGCGTACGGTAAGCTTAACGTACGCGTACGGTAGAAAAAAAATAAAATAAAAGAAATGAAATGCAGATTTAAGAGTTTAGATATTAGGGGGCTCTAAAAAGAGCCGTTGTGTTTATGAAGTGATTTTTTAGTGGTACCTACAAGTAAGTACCGATGCAGAGTCTAAGGTTCAAGAGGAAGACTCTGTTCCCTTCATCAGTGAAGTGCACACCATCTCCTCTATAAATGTCTTGCATGTCGTAACGCAAGTTGTTGTGGTAAATGGAACCCATACCATAGTCACGGAGGAAAGCAGAAACAGATTTGTTGACGTGCTTTCTTGCTTTGTCAATCTGTGGACAGAAATGATTGGACCAGTTCCATTTTTGCCTTTGGCATATGTTAGAAAACACAAAGGCAGTTTTAGGGAAAAGTGAAAACAGTTGTGCAAAGGTGTCCTTCATAAGCATTTCCAGACCTACCCCAGTCAAAGGGCCTAGGTCATTGCCACCACAGTGCACTATTATGAGGTCAGGGTGTTGGATTTGCATGAAGGATTTCACCAATGGCATCAATTGGTGCCACTTTAACCCTCTCTGACCAATCCATTTAATGTCTACATTTGGCAAAGCAAGGTCTCTCACCATATCTGTTTTCTCTGCATACTTTTCACTCCAGAAGACATAGCTGTGCCCTACAATCCACACTGTGAACATCTTCAAAGGAGAACTGGATGCACTCAGGAGGTGTAATTCAGTAGAATGGTAAAAAGAAATGAAAGACAGTTTGGAAATGGGGGCATACATATTTTTTTTATAAAAAAAAGAACTGATTGGCTGTTTCATACCATTCTACAATAAAAACTAGGCTGTATGTGTAAATTAATAGAAGCATGTTTTGTATTGGTACAGAAAAATATGTTACCAAAGAACAGTACTATGGATTTGCTGTTAGGTTTGAAAAGTCAAGCACTCTTGCTCTTTGGAAATGAAACATTGTTTGGTGAACTTCTGACCTAACTCCACACAGCAGTGTTCCATGAGCTGTTGCTATGGTAGCAGGCAGAAGTCAAGTTGGGGGAAGGGTACTAGGCAGAAGTCAAGTTGGGGGAAGGGTACTTTTGGAAAAGGGTTGGTTTTCAACCAATAGAAATGTGTGATTACATTTGAAAAAAAGGGGGAAGCACTGAGATTTGAAATTAACATGTATATGTGTGGAAAAAGAGAGGGAAAGTTTGCCATTATCTGGTTCTGCTGAGAGGAGAGAGGTGTAAAGAACAGAGATCCTGGCTCTGATAATCTGCTGTTTGAGTGCCACATTTCTTTCACAACTAACTAATTTTAAAGGTGAGTTTAGAGTTTGAGAGGGGATGTATATGGTAAATTAAGAAATGAATAATAGAAATGGAATTCCTTTTGTTGAAGTTGTGTTTATCATTTTCTGTTTTGGGAGAAATTTAAATGTGAGGAACATGTAAAATAATATGGACTATGTTTTCACGATAAATTAAGGTGTACTGGTATAAATAAGGAATACTTTTAGGGTTTGAGGTTGCACTCAGTAATGCAAATACATTCAGCATTACTAAGGCTGGTTGCCCTTGCTGGAGTGTAGTCAGTCACCCAGGTTACACATGTTGTTGGTCTCAGAAAGCTGTTTGGTATTGCTCTGGTGATTTTACATTTGCATAAGATGGAAAGGGGGAGGTATTTTTTTATGCAGAAGCAGACTCTTAGCACACAGCCAGCTGCTTACCCTGTGGAATCATGCACAGTATTCACAACCGAGTGGGGTTTGAGGTTTCAGTCAGTAATGCAAATACATTCAGCATCACTAAGGCTGGTTGCCCTTGCTGGAGTGTAGTCAGTCACCCAGGTTACACATGGTGCTGGTCTGAAAAAGCAGTTTGGACATGTGCTTTTTTAAGAATCTAAAAAGTTGGTTTAAAATGTGTCAGTCTGTAAAAGTGTTTATCACTTTCCAAAAAAAAGAGTAGTAAGTGTGCTTTCAAATTGGCAAAGAAATTTTGTTTTGTGACTAATATGAAAACATGACTCTGTGTGCAAAAAGGAATTACAGGCAGAGATTTATTCCGTATTGCTCTGGTGATTTCACAGTTGCATTAGATGGAAAGGGGGAGCCATTTTTTGGTGCAGAAGCAGACTCTTAGCACACACCCAGCTGCTTACCCTGTGGAATCATGCACAGTATTCACAAGCGAGTGGGGTTTGAGGTTTCAGTCAGTAATGCAAATACATTCAGCATCACTAAGGCTGGTTGCCCTTGCTGGAGTGTAGTCAGTCACCCAGGTTACACATGGTGCTGGTCTGAAAAAGCAGTTTGCACATGTGCTTTTTTAAGAATCTGAAAAGTGGATTCATAATGTGTCAGTCTGTAAAAGTGTTTATCACTTGCCAAAAAAAAGAGTAGTAAGTGTGCTTTCAAATTGGCAAAGAAATTTCGTTTTGTGACTAATATGAAAACATGACTCTGTGTGGAAAAAGGAATTACAGGCAGAGATTTATTGCGTATTTCTCTGGTGATTTCACAGTTGCATTAGATGGAAAGGGGGAGCCATTTTTTGGTGCAGAAGCAGACTCTTAGCACACACCCAGCTGCTTACCCTGTGGAATCATGCACAGTATTCACAAGCGAGTGGGGTTTGAGGTTTCAGTCAGTAATGCAAATACATTCAGCATCACTAAGGCTGGTTGCCCTTGCTGGAGTGTAGTCAGTCACCCAGGTTACACATGGTGCTGGTCTGAAAAAGCAGTTTGGACATGTGCTTTTTTAAGAATCTGAAAAGTGGATTCAAAATGTGTCAGTCTGTAAAAGTGTTTATCACTTGCCAAAAAAAAGAGTAGTAAGTGTGCTTTCAAATTGGCAAAGAAATTTCGTTTTGTGACTAATATGAAAACATGACTCTGTGTGCAAAAAGGAATTACAGGCAGAGATTTATTGCGTATTGCTCTGGTGATTTCACAGTTGCATTAGATGGAAAGGGGGAGCCATTTTTTGGTGCAGAAGCAGACTCTTAGCACACACCCAGCTGCTTACCCTGTGGAATCATGCACAGTATTCACAAGCGAGTGGGGTTTGAGGTTTCAGTCAGTAATGCAAATACATTCAGCATCACTAAGGCTGGTTGCCCTTGCTGGAGTGTAGTCAGTCACCCAGGTTAGACATGGTGCTGGTCTGAAAAAGCAGTTTGGACATGTGCTTTTTTAAGAATCTGAAAAGTGGATTCGAAATGTGTCAGTCTGTAAAAGTGTTTATCACTTGCCAAAAAAAAGAGTAGTAAGTGTGCTTTCAAATTGGCAAAGAAATTTCGTTTTGTGACTAATATGAAAACATGACTCTGTGTGCAAAAAGGAATTACAGGCAGAGATTTATTGCGTATTGCTCTGGTGATTTCACAGTTGCATTAGATGGAAAGGGGGAGCCATTTTTTGGTGCAGAAGCAGACTCTTAGCACACACCCAGCTGCTTACCCTGTGGAATCATGCACAGTATTCACAAGCGAGTGGGGTTTGAGGTTTCAGTCAGTAATGCAAATACATTCAGCATCACTAAGGCTGGTTGCCCTTGCTGGAGTGTAGTCAGTCACCCAGGTTACACATGGTGCTGGTCTGAAAAAGCAGTTTGGACATGTGCTTTTTTAAGAATCTAAAACGTGGATTCAAAATGTGTCAGTCTGTAAAAGTGTTTATCACTTGCCAAAAAAAAGAGTAGTAAGTGTGCTTTCAAATTGGCAAAGAAATTTCGTTTTGTGACTAATATGAAAACATGACTCTGTGTGCAAAAAGGAATTACAGGCAGAGATTTATTGCGTATTGCTCTGGTGATTTCACAGTTGCATTAGATGGAAAGGGGGAGCCATTTTTTGGTGCAGAAGCAGACTCTTAGCACACACCCAGCTGCTTACCCTGTGGAATCATGCACAGTATTCACAAGCGAGTGGGGTTTGAGGTTTCAGTCAGTAATGCACATACATTCAGCATCACTAAGGCTGGTTGCCCTTGCTGGAGTGTAGTCAGTCACCCAGGTTACACATGGTGCTGGTCTGAAAAAGCAGTTTGGACATGTGCTTTTTTAAGAATCTGAAAAGTTGGTTTAAAATGTGTCAGTCTGTAAAAGTGTTTATCACTTGCCAAAAAAAAGAGTAGTAAGTGTGCTTTCAAATTGGCAAAGAAATTTCGTTTTGTGACTAATATGAAAACATGACTCTGTGTGCAAAGAGGAATTACAGGCAGAGATATATTGCGTATTGCTCTGGTGATTTCACAGTTGCATTAGATGGAAAGGGGGAGCCATTTTTTGGTGCAGAAGCAGACTCTTAGCACACACCCAGCTGCTTACCCTGTGGAATCATGCACAGTATTCACAAGCGAGTGGGGTTTGAGGTTTCAGTCAGTAATGCAAAAACATTCAGCATCACTAAGGCTGGTTGCCCTTGCTGGAGTGTAGTCAGTCACCCAGGTTACACATGGTGCTGGTCTGAAAAAGCAGTTTGGACATGTGCTTTTTTAAGAATCTGAAAAGTGGATTCATAATGTGTCAGTCTGTAAAAGTACTTTTCACTTGCCTAAAAAGTAGTAGAAAGTATGCTTTGCAATTGGCAAAGAAATTTCGTTTTCTGTCTAATTTCAAAGCATGACTTTGTGTGCACACAGGAATTATTTTTAGATATTTAATTTGTGAAGGTGTTATTGTGATTTTCATTTATAGGAAAGGGGTTTATAGTATTTTAAGATTTCTAAAGAACATAAAAAATGTAGTAATATATTTAAATAAAATAAAGGAAGTTTTTTTTTAGTTTTTTTCAGGTATTGCTGAAGAGCAGTGAACAAAATTTAAGATGCTTACAAAATCCAGAGTAAAGAAAGACCACAAAAAAAACCTATATTTGAAGACAACTGGAGGACCTAAGTTAGTTGGCGATGCTCATGTTGGGAAAAAGAAAACAGCTTCTGGTAAGCAAACAAAAGATTTTTTAAAGAACATATTCAAAAAAAGGAAAAATGTACAAAATGTCTGTACTGAAAAGAATGTTTTCAATAGAAAAGGAGAGGAAAAAATTGAGAATTTAGTTAATGCAAATATACCTTCTGCAACTAAAAAGATTAACTTAAACAGAAAAACAGTGTTTAAAGAGATACGTAGAAAAATGTTTCAGAGAAGAGTTATGTCCAATTTGATAAAGGATGTGAAGAAATATAAGCAAAAGGCTAAATTTTACAAGAGAAAAAAAGAAATTGAAGCCATTGCAGCAAAGGCATTAGAATTAAAAAGGAAACTATTCATTTTAATTTTGAATAGGATGCGTACATTAGATAAAATGGTTAATGTACTGAAATCACAAAGCAAAAGGAAAAGAGTAGTGAACAGAACAAACTTTTGTAAAGTGTTTTTAGGAAAATGGATGCATAGTTCAAGTAGTGAACCTTTTTTTAATGAAGAGAGCTATTTTCAAAGTAATAGTTTGCTGCATGCAGTTGACACCAGAGGTCGTGCTTACGAAGTGAAAAATGGTTGCATAATGGAGAAGGAGGTAATGGTTCCAAGAGATGAGGTACAAGTGATGGCGGATGAGGCTATGGGGAGACGTCCTAAAGCCCCAGTGTACACTTGGAATTGTAGTAGTATTTGCACTGTGCGTCAGGAATCTATTGATAAATTTCGTGAGTTTCTAAGAGAATATAGTAAAAAAAGTGTAAAACAGAAGATTAAGGTGCTTCAAAGTCTAGATCCATGCAGAGTGAGAGAGAATACTGGTTTGCAGGGTCATTCTCTGGCTTGTCTATCTAGAAAAGTGTGTATTAGTGTTTTCCATCATTTTAGAATGCTGGCTGTTCATCATACTGAAATGAGAAAGTTTGTGAGACGGTTGTATTTTGCTAAAAGTCCAGCAATAAAGTTAGATGAATTGAATAGGGCTCTGTTCCGTGGGTCAGTATCAGATGTAGAGAAGGTTGTTGATGAAATTCAGTTTTGTTACTTTGGTCCTGAACAAAACAGTGCAGAAAAGGACACAGTAAATGAGGAAGAAGTGGAAGAGAATGTACAACCATTTGTAAGTAAGACATTTAATGATCACATAACAAAATTTGAAAAAATCTCTAATGAAAGACCAAATATTACTTGTATTTGTTGCCGCAGAACTCATTATAGAAAACAAACCAGGTATGTTGATCTCTATAGAAAAAGTGAAAATGAAGATAATTATAAGTGGAAGGATTTTGCCACATATATATTTCTTGAAAATTGTTTTGAATTGGGTGAAGTTCAGCGTATTTGTAAATACTGTTACAACAAATTAGAAGAAAATAGAATGCCGACCAGAGCTGTACATAATAATTTAGAATTGGATGTTATTCCTGCCGAACTTTCTGAATTAAATACCTATGAGTCTATACTTATTCAATGTGTTCATCCGTTCCAGACCATAGTACTTATGGAGCCCAAAACTGGTAAATTACCTCCTTCAGATTTACTGAGAGGTTTAAAAGGTAGAGTGGTATATTTGCCCTTGGATTTGAAAAAAAATATGGAAACTATTGATGCAGATACTTTGGAAACTGAACCATTAGTTATTCTGGTTAATGGTGTACCTACAAAGAATAAGAAGATTTGGCAGGAGCTGGTAGATGTACGGAAAGTACAAAGAGCAAATTTGTATTTGAAAAGGAATAACAAATGGTATGAATCAATTTATATAGAAGAAGAAGAAGAAGAAGATTTACAATAAGACACAGAAACACCAACTGGACAAATTGAAAAAGTGGACAAGTCAAAGGAAGAAGAAATTTATGAACATTTTAGCATACATCCTCTTCATTCAAAAGAAGTTATGGGAGACAATATTGATCTGTTTCAGATGAAGAAAGCAAAAGGAACTCCCGTGAGTGTATGGGAGGAGAGCTTGGAAGCTCGATGTTTTCCCCAGCTGTTTCCTAAAGGAAAAGGAGGACGATACGATGAACGTCCAGAACAGATTCCAGCTTCTGAGTATCGGACTACAAGACTATATGCAAAAGATCCAAGATTTCGACAAAGTATTCCTTATTTGTTCCATCTTTTATTTGAAAGCGACTTGTCTGCATTATCATATGCAGTAAATCACATTTTAAAAAGTGGAGTACATTTACAAAATGTGTCTGCTAAGGATTTTATGGAGAAAGTTCAGCACCGAGATGATCATTTGGAAACACAACTGATCAATCTGATGGCTTGTCAGCGTGGGACTAATGAATATTGGTACCGATGCCATGGTGAATTAAAATGCATGTTACGGAATTTAGGAACACCAACATGGTTCGTTACCCTAAGCTGTGCTGAGTACGCTTGGGGTGATTTACTGGATTTTCTACGAGAGGCAAATTCAAACATTAAAAACATCGAATACAAGACAGCAGGAGAACTGTGCTCATTGGATCCGGTTAATGTTTGCAGATATTTCAATCATAGATTTGAGGCTATGATGTCCTTCATCTGCAATAAAAAAAATCCACCTCTAGGAGAAGTAGTGGATTTCTTTTGGAGAAAAGAGTACCAGGCAAGAGGTGCTCCTCATATTCATATGCTGTTGTGGATCAAGGATGCCCCAAAGTTTGGAACAGTTGCTGATGAAGCAGTGTTATCTTACATTGAAGAATATGCAACATGTGCTATACCAAAAAGCACAGAAGAGAAAAAGTTAAAGGAGCAAGTTTTACGTTTCCAAAGTCATCGGTGTGGAAAATACTGTCGACGGAAATACAAGAGCAAAGATAAATACTACACTAAATGTCGATTTGGATTTCCTAGACCTGTTCTTTCAAATGGAAGAGTAAACAGTTTTATGTCATCTGTGAGACATACTATCACAAGAAAATCACCTAAGAATACCTACAACCTTAAAAGAAAAGAAGAATCAAAAAATATAAATGACTACAACCCAGTCATTTTATCCATGTGGAATGCTAACATGGATATACAGTATGTAGCTGACAATTCCATTGCTGTTGCTCGATATGTAACGTCTTACATTACGAAATCAGAAAAAACAGAATTGAAGGAAATGTGGGAAGAGATTTCTCACGAGAAGACTGTCAGTAAGAAGCTGTACAGTTTCAGTTTAAAGATGTTATCGCATCGAGAAATTGGATCCTACGAATGTTCAGATAGGTTATCTTCTGCAAGTCTCTACTCGAAATCAAGAAGAATAATTTGGGCAAGTTTAGGCCTTGCAGCAATGAGAAATCGGGTACTGAAATCTGTTGGAGAAATTGAATATTTGGCCGAGAATGACCCAGAAAGTACAGATATTTTGAAATCAAACATGTTGGACACATATTACCCAAAGAGAAGTCATCATCTGGAGAACATGTGTCTTTATGAAGTGCTGCAGAACTACATTTATTCACGGAAAGCCGCAGAAGACATCAACAATGGAAAATATAAAGTCATTGGTGAGGAAGGATGTTTGGTGAAGCAAACAAAAGGAAGTTTGATAAATCACAGGAAGCTGAGTTGCGACAGTACTGACAAAAAGGAATTTTACTACTTGGCTCTTTTACAGCTGTTTAAACCATGGCGTACAGAGGATGAACTACTGGGAGAATTTCAAAGCTATGAAGATTCTTTTAATGCTTGCAAAGACAGCATACAATGCAGTACATTCTCAACTTATCTGCAAATGTTAAATGAAGAAATTGAACAGGAAACTACAATTGCAGCAGAAGTAGCTAGAGACAGTTCTCAGGATAGCCAAAGTTCAGGAACACTCAGTCAAGATCCCCTAGGACAACCAATCGTTGAAAATGAAGCATCAATAGCCATGAATGAAGTGGAAACGGCTATGAATCAAGCTCAAGAAGAATTTATAGACTTACAAAATTTGGAAAGACAACTGAACGAAGAGCAGCAACAAATTTATGAAGAGATCAGAAACAAAATTGATCACGGATTTCTACATGAAAAAAAAGAGTGCTCATGCACATCATTTCATCCAATCAGGATGTATGTAAGTGGACAAGCTGGAACTGGAAAAAGTTTCTTAATAAAAGTCATCAGAAGCTACCTACAGCAAAAAACGGATTCTACTTTGTCTTGTGTGGTTACTGCTCCAACTGGGTTAGCAGCATATAACATAAAAGGAATCACCTTACATCGTTTGCTAATGTTACCAGTGGAGCATGAGAACAAAATACAATACAACAAGCTAACTGGCGAAGCATGCTTGGAAGTTTCAAGAGTATTGAAGAAGATGCAAGTTCTCATTATTGATGAGGTGAGCATGGTATCAAACTTAATGCTTGCCTTTGTGCATTTAAGAATACAGAAAATTCTAAGGACAGACTATGACGTGTTATTTGGTGGAAAACATGTCATAGTTTTTGGGGATCTTCTACAGCTTACTCCAGTTAAAGGACAACCAGTGTTTAATACTGTGACACATGAAGACACAAAGAAGTCATTGGGAAGCATCGGTAATGCAAATATTTGGTCCTTCTTTGAGTACAAGGAACTCACTACCAATATGAGACAAGCAAACGATGAAGAATATGGAAGTATTCTGAAAGATATCAGAATTGGACTACTCACTGAAGCTGGCACAAAAGCATTACAGAGTCGGTTGCTACATAATTTATTTCCAAAGGAAGAAATAGTTGCAGAGAAGATATACAAGAACATTGCAGAAAAGAAAAGTGTCATCTGCTTAATGCCAACTCTACGTGAATGCTCAATATTCAATGAGGAGCTTTTGAAATTGGAAAAGGAAGATATCAGGAAATTGGAAGCAGTGGACGAAATTGAGGATGGAAGAATTACTATGACATTAACAAGCACACTGAAAAATAAATTGGATTCACTAGAGAAGAACATTTCCAAAACAGCTGGATTAGAAAAAAATCTATATGTTTGCATGAACTGTAGAGTATTTTTAAGGAGAAATTTGGATGTTGAAAAAGGTTTAGTTAATGGAGCTATGGGAAGAGTTGTGGGTTTTATTAATTATCAGAAAAAAGATGGAATTGAATGTTTAAAAATAAAATTTGATCAGATAGAAGAAGTTAAAGATATTTGTCGTTGTTCAGTTCGTTTCATGCTTGTGAAAGACTTATATGTACGTAGGAAGCAGTTTCCGTTTTCTCTAGCATATGCTGTAACTATTCACAAGTCTCAAGGATTGACTGTAGATTGTGCATTTGTGAACATTGGTTCAACTGTGTTCAAAGAAGGTATGGCATATGTTGCTTTGTCACGAGTGAAAACATTATCAGGTTTATTCATGATAGACTTTGATGACTCAAAAGTTAGTGCTGATACAAATTGTGTAAAGGAGTATAATACATTAAGAAGAAGCTATGCTCCTCATTTAGGTCAGTATCCTGTGTTGGAGAAACGTGTAGTTTCTCGTAAAAGGAGAAATTAGAATATCTGTAATGAAGATGTAGAGAGGAGGAAAAAAAAGAGGAGTGATGTAATTGCAAGCAAAAAGAAAAAGGAAAATGAAGAACAGGTTGTAGGATGTCATTTTGAAAATAGCTCTGGTGTCAACTGCTACGCTAATGTAGTGCTGAATGTTGCATTTTATCTGGAAAGTGTGCAAGAGCAGATAATAGTAAATCAGGGAAAAAGATTCTGTTCTGAGTTGAGTCTCCTTTTTCAAAAGCTGAGTAATGATAAAACTCAAATAGAAAGTGCTACTGAAATTAGAAAACTTTTAGATGTATGTTCAGGACGAACACAGTTTTCTCAAAATGTACAGCAAGACGCACAGGAATTCTTGATGTTTTTTCTTCAGGTACTAGAAGAAGAAGGGTTTCCCATTGAAAATTTATTTGGTCTCTCTTATAAATGGGAACATAGTTGTGAAAACTGTTATAATATATGTGGCTCTAATGTTGATTCTGAAAGGTTTATTTATTTAACATTGCCAGAAAGTAAAACAGTCACTTTTGCTAAATTAGTTAAAGATGCTAATCATAGCATGGAATGCAGTGAGTGTCAATCTGACATGTTTTCAATGTTAATTTTAAAAGAATACGGACAGTATGTAATTTTAATGATGCAACGCTGTAAAGCTGATGGTTCAAAATTAGATGCTTTAATAAAGAAGTTTACAGGACAGCAATTATCAATTTCAGGAAAAACTTTTGTAACAGTTGCAATAATTTTCCATGATGGACCTACTGTAACTTCTGGTCATTACACAGTTTATCTTAAATGTGAAAAAGGCTGGACACTGTGTAATGATTCCCAATTGATTTTTAAGCAACGTTTGCCTTTTGATTTAGCAAATTCCTATCTAATCTTCCTGAAACCAAAATTTTAGAGAGACTTGGCAAGATCTGTACAAAACAAATTTACCATTTTATTGGATTACCATTGGAATTTTCAAAAAAAAATGATTTTACAAATTATCATTTGGCCTAATGGAAAGGTAACCAATTGTAATGTGGACTTTTTCAATTTTTAATGAAACTTTGGAAAACCAAAAATTTAGAAAAAATCGGTAACATCTGCACAATTTAAATTTTGGAATGTTATTGGATTGCCATTGAAAATTTATTCCAAAAAGATTTTTAAAATTACTATTTGGCCATGCGGAAAGGTAAACAATTCTATTGTGGACTTATTTAATTATTAATTAATCTTTCGGAAACCAAAATGTTACAGACAATCGGTGAGATCTGTACAATTTAAACTTTAGATTTTTATTGGATTACCATTGGAAATTTAATCAAAAAAGAATTTTAAAATTACTATTTGGCCTAAAGGAAATGGAATCAGATGTATTGTGGAGTTATTTGAGATATATTTTTGGGATTATACTTCTGAAACAAAAATGTCAGACGGTATTTTAAAGAAATAAGTATTGATATTAGATGATATTTTTTAAGAATATTATGCATTTCTATAAAGTTATGTTTATGCAAAAAGAGATTGTGGGCTTTTTTAAAACAATCTTTGAGATTGTTAATTTTTTTTTTGCCCGCTGTTAAATGATGAATGCAATTGCTTTCACAATTTATAGTGAAATGCAATATATTCTGAAAACAGCAAAAAAAAGGCAAAAAAATGTTTTGAAAAATATGTAAATATGTGTACTGTATTATAAAATGTTTTATTAAATATTAATACTTTTTTCTTTTTTTTCAGATTGAGATAGAAAATTTTCGACAACTAGAACCATTTTTAAAGCAATTAAAATTAAATTTAAATTAATAAATATTTTTTTGAGTGGGTATGGTAAGTCAAAAATGTCATGGTCCCTTTTTTCCACTTCTCCACAATCACATTTTCAGTTTTTCATTGTAGTCTCTCAAGGACCTTGTAATGTGATAATTGATTTTTAGTGTTTTTTTAAAAAAAAAAAAAAAAAATTACGCGTACCGTACGCGTACGGTAAAAAAAAAAATCAAAAAAAAGTTTTAAAAACATATATAAAAATAGATGAAAGGTAAGGTTGGCTCTTACAAGAGCCGTTGTGTTCATGTAGGGACAGAGGAAAGAAAGATTGGGAATATTAGTCGGTACGACAAATGTGCTGATCTATTTTATTGTTCACTAGGGAAACACTGGTCTCCCTATGACAAATTAGATCATGACAAGTGGCGCACCGTATTTCAACCCTCAAAAAACGAGGGTTTGTTTCCAGAGGAGAAGAAAAAGGAGATGCTCCCACCACAGATGAAGGGCTCACCTGACCTGCAGAAGAAGGACTCGGCCCTGCAGATGATGGACCAGGCTGAGCTGCTGTGGATGTGCTTGGTTGACTTACTGAAGGGTTACCTTCAGTATGTCGAGCATGTGTCCTTCTGTGTACATCTTTAAGGTGTCTCAACATGGTGTGATTCCCGAAGGAATACTTCTTGTTGGGATTCCCTCTTGAAAGTACACGGCCACACAGCTTACAAGTCACTAAGGGTGCATTTACCTTTTTCTTGTCCTCTGGAAAAGTAAAATACTCCCATATGAAAGAGGTCTTTTCTTTCCTCCTTCTCTGCCTCAAGGTAGTGCTGCTAGCCTCACTCTCAGAAGAGTTCTGCTGTTCTGCCATCGTATCACAAAGACAACCCAGCTCCTTCTCCTAAGGGATCACAAGCAGAAATGAGGGGAATGGGTGTGGTGTAGGAGAGTTCTAGAACTGAAAGTAGTTTCAACCAATCAAAAGTTGTGTTTCATGATCACATGACCCACCGTGCGCGTACGTTACGCTTACGGTGCGCTTACGGCAAAAGTACGCATGCGCGTAAAAAAGACACGCGCTCGCGCGCATGCGCATAACAGTCACTCCCCAACACTTCCGCGTAACGTGCGCGTGTAGCGTACACGCCTACGCGCCCCACGCGCAGTACGCGCGGCTACGCAAATTGCGTAACTATACGCAAACAGAGTAGATAAATTACGGACATTGCGTAAACCGTACGCTTACCGTAAGCTTATCGTACGCGCACTAAAAAAAAAAAAAAAATATTTTCAAAGTTATACTAATATATCTTACCTGTTTGGTAAAAAAAAAAAGAGAAAACTTGAAATATTGCAGATTTTTTAGAAAAAAAACATAGTGTTTTAAGAGAATAAAACATTACAAAAAAACTTGTTTTTTTTAAAAAAAAAAACACATTTAATATAAGAATTTATAAAAAAAAAATCATAAAAAATCAATAAAAAAAAAAATGGGAATCACATATGTTATAGCTAAGAATTAGCATTTAAAAAACCATACAAATTCACTGAAAAAACCATGGGTTTCACACACGTTATAGTTAGAAATTAGCATTTAAAAAACCTTGCAAATTCACTGAGAAAACCATAGGTTTCACACACGTTATAGTTAGGAATTAGCATTTAAAAAACCTTGCAAATTCAGTGAAAAAACCATAGGTTTCACACACGTTATAGTTAGCTGGACATTTCACTCGTAAAAAACCAATGAAATTTCCCCGTTATAGTTAGTTAAGCTAACTATAACTCGCGCGCCCGCAATGCACTGCTGATGACGTCACATATTACATCACTCATGACATGGTCAGTGACATCACTCATGACATCACTGAAGACATCTCAAATGACATCACTGATGACATCACTGATGACATCATCCATGTGATAGAGTGGCAGACCTCCTCTCACCCTAATATAACCTTTGATACACACATTCAAAAATAGAGACTGAAATTTTCAAAAAAATGGACATACCAATACCAATTACAACAACCTCTTCAATAATTCTAAGATCCACATAAACATCCACTTATTCACCAACAGTCACTCATTCGTGTACTCACACATCATATGTACTCATACACCTATACATCCTGTAACACAATGCCACTCATCCATAGAGTTACTCACACACATAGTTACTCATGCTAATAAAGAATCAAACATCCATTTACTTGCATATACAGTTATACACACACCACCACACTTACTTCTACGGAAACTTACACATACTTAGTCTTTTAAACAATCACTTATAGAAACACATACTTATTCATACAGGAACTCTTTCAATCTCTCACTCTCACATACACTCACTTATATACACCAATAGTCACATATACTAGTTTAAAACATATGTAGTTACTCATAGAGACACTATTGAGACAACCATTCACTCACTAACACACCCATACACACACTCTTCCACCCATACAGTCCTGCACATATGCTGTCTTCAACACATACAAACAGTGAGTCACTCATTCATGCACTTATGCACTACGTAATACCCCCCACTGAACCATACAGACACTCAGACACTCATACTGATACTCAAAAAACCAACTAATAACCTATATAGACACTCATGTTGCTGCTCACCAACCCATGCAGCCACTTATACACAAAGTGAGAGACTGATGCAGGTATTTACACATTTAAACATTACTCACTTAGCCATGTATTCAATAAGATACACTTAATCAGTCAGTAATACAATCAATTTTTCAAAAACAAATCATCCATTTAGTCACTTATATACTCATTTATTCTTCCATCGACCTTGAGATATATAAAACATATTTAATTTTCAGAAAAACACACATTCACTGGATGATGTCATCAGTGATGTCATCAGTGATGTCATTTGAGATGTCATGAGTGATGTCATGAGTGATGTCACTGACCATGTCATGAGTGATGTAATATGTGACGTCATCAGCAGTGCATTGCGGGCGCGCGAGTTATAGTTAGCTTAACTAACTATAACGGGGAAATTTCATTGGTTTTTTACGAGTGAAATGTCCAGCTAACTATAACGTGTGTGAAACCTATAGTTTTTTCACTGAATTTGCAAGGTTTTTTAAATGCTAATTCCTAACTATAACGTGTGTGAAACCTATGTTTTTTTCAGTGAATATATATATATATATATATATATATGTGTGTATATATAAATTCACTGAAAAAAACATAGGTTTCAGGCACGTTATGGTTAAAAATTAGCATTTAAAAAACCTTAGAAATTCACTGAAAAAACCATAGGTTTCAGGGGCGTTACAGTCAGCTGGACTTTTCACTCGTACAAAACCATTGAAATTTCCCCGTTATAGTTAGTTCAGCTAACTATAACTCACGCGCCTGCAATGCACTGCTGATGACGTCACATATTACATCACTCATGACATGGTCAGTGACATCACTCATGACATCACTGATGACATCTCAAATGACATCACTGATGACATCATCAACTGAATGTGTGTTTTTCTGAAAATTACATATGTTTTATATATGTATATCTCAAGGTCGATGGAAGACTAAATGGGTATATAAGTGTCTAAATGGATGATTTGTTTTTGAAAAATTGATAGTATAACTGACTCATTAAGTGTATCTTAGTGAATACATGGCTTAGTGAGTAATGTTTAAATATGTAAATATCTGTATCAGTCTCTCACTTTGTGTATAAGTGGCTGCATGGGTTGGTGAGTAGCTACCCGAGTGTCTATATAGGTTATTAGTTGTTTTTTTGAGTATCAGTATGAGTGTCTGTATGGTTCGGTGGGGGGTATTACATAGTGCATAGGTGCATGAATGAGTATGTGTTGAAGACAGCATGTGTGCAGGACTGTATGGGTGGATGAGTGTGTGCATGGGTGTGTTAGTGAGTGAATGACTGTCTCAATAGTGTCTTATGCGTAACTACATATGTTTTAGACTAGTATATGTGACTATTGGTGTATATAAGTGAGTATATGTGAGAGTGTGAGATTGAAAGAGTTCCTGTATGAATAAGTATGTGTTTCTATAAGTGATTGTTTAAAAGACTTGGGTGCTGATTCCGATCCTGTAAAACCCGGGTACGAATGGTCGTACAGAGCGTATTCTCCGTACGACTCGTACCCGGGAAATGCACCTTACAAACCAGCAAGTACGATTCGTACAGAAATACCATTTCCGTACGAATCGTAAAAAACTACGTCCGACGAAAAAATACCCACAATTCCGATCCGGGACATCGCGTACGTGACGTCCGGACGGAGTCAGGCAGCATTCTACAGACCAGCAAGTACGATTCGTGCCTACGTCACTCCGCACGGATCATTTTTTAAGGTAGCCAAAAACTCCCGGGAAATTGAGGATGACGCGAAGAAGGAGCAGCGGTACGCGACGGACAGCCATGGACCCCATCCTACGTGTCATCCCGGTCCTCCTAGCCTACGACCTGCTGCACTGAAACCGCCGTGCACGCCGCAGAAGGTCAGCACAACACCCAGGGGCAAAGGGGGGCGAGGGGCCGGAAACATAACCGCAACCTATTTTAAAAAATACCATATACTGCCCATACATTACCT
Organism: Triturus cristatus; assembly: GCF_964204655.1. Lineage (NCBI taxonomy): Eukaryota > Metazoa > Chordata > Amphibia > Caudata > Salamandridae > Triturus > Triturus cristatus. Next base: position 418,195,578 of record NC_140582.1, read on the forward strand.
CCAGGGTCTGGTCACTTCGGGGGGCATGTCCACCAATCCCCGTGTACGCGTACCCGTCACCACTACAATGGTGGTACGGGCCGTAACCACGCCCTCCGAGCGTGGGTACGGTCCGTACCACTCGCACCCCTACATCACCACTCCAATGGTGGTACGGTCCGTACCCACGCTCGGAGGGCGTGGGTATGGCCCGTACCACCGTTGGAGTGGTGATGTAGGGGTACGCGCCGTACCCACGCCCTCACAGCGTGGGTACGGCCCGTACCACGCGTACCCCTGCATCACCACTCCAATGGTGGTACGGCCCGTAACCACACCCTCAGAGCGTGGGTACGGCCTGTACCACCATTGGAGTGGTGGTGTAGGGGTACACGCCATACCCATGCCCTCACAGCGTGGGTACTGCCCGTACCACGCGTACCCCTAGATCACCACTCCAATGGTGGTACGGCCCGTAACCACGCCCTCCAAGCGTGGGTATGGCCCTTACCACCATTGGAGTGGTGATGTAGAGGTACGCGCCGTACCCATGCCCTCTGAGCGTGGGTATGGCCCATACCACGCACACCCCTACATCACCACTCCAAAGGTGGTATGGCCCGTACCCATGCTCGGAGGGTGTGGGTATGGCCCGTACCACCATTGGAGTGGTGATGTAGGGGTACGCACTATACCCACACCCTCAGAGCGTGGGTATGGCCTGTACCACGCGTACCCCTACATCACCACTCCAATGGTGGTACAGCCCATGACCACGCTCGGAGGGCGTGGGTACGGCACGTACCCCTACATCACCACTCCAATGGTGGTACGGGCCGTACCTACGCCCTCAGAGCGGGGGTACGGACCACATCACCCCTACCTCTAGGGCACCAGTACATTAGTGATACAAGGCGTACACACGCCACGAATGTTGGCTTAGGGCCTGGTGCAGCATATAACCAGTATATTGGGGTGTGTTCATGGCAAGGCCAGCAGTGTACAGCACCAAGGGTGTGGGTGGGTGTGTGGGTGTCTACCAAGGAGTCCCAGCAGTGGACAGAGACTTGTGAGGGGCGGGTGCCTATCACTCCCAGCAGTGGACAGAGACATGTGAGGTGTGGATGCAGAGGAATACCAGCAGTGGCCAGAGACATGTGAGGGGTGGGTGCCTATCACTCCCAGCAGTGGACAGAGACATGTGAGGGGTAGGTGCAGAGGAATACCAACAGTGGACAGAAACACGTGAGGGGTGGGTGCCTATCACTCCCAGCAGTGGACAGAGACATGTGAGGTGTGGGTGCAGAGGAATACCAGCAGTGGCCAGAGACATGTGAGGGGTGGGTACCTATCACTATCAGCAGTAGACAGAGACATGTAAGGGGTAGGTGCAGAGGAATACCAGCAGTGGACAGAGTCATGGGGGTGTGTACATTATGATCAGATGAGCACAACTCCATGGGTGTATGTACGCATCCCTAATGTTCGACTATGTTGATAGTGCCATAACAACACATCACGGACAGCAGTGGATGTGAGGACAAATGACATATGCATACCCACCCCTGGCGGATGCAGCACAATACACACACAGAGATCATGCCACAAGACTGTATACTCATGTCAATGGCCACTACACTAAGAGAGCCAAAGGGAACACACACTGTCAAGCACATCCCAGGACTGATAGGAATGTACAGGTGCTGGGACAGGCACCAAGATGTTGCCTCTCATGGAAGGAATAGGGTGGACTTCCCACAGATACAATGCCCACAATTGTCAGTCAGGTGCTCAAATACCCTGCAGAACAAGTACCAAATGTGTACTAGGCCGGGATAACACACATGCATAGTGCGGAAAATGCTGAATGTCGCAATTAAGGCATGACAACATACTCAATACACAAGTACAGTGACTAGCAAGGATGGCACAGACGATGTAGCCGGAGACATTGCTGAGCAGGCATGGCCATAGTTGAAGGGATCCGTCAATAACAAAGGAAATGTAGACACAGGTCAGCACAACAAAAGTGCAACTCCCTGCAGGGTAGATGTCAGGTGCCACAGAGGAAGGAACACTCCTTGGGACAATGTCTCCAAACACAAATAGCACACACGACCAAAGATACTTTGCAGAGACATTGTGATTGCACGCAGATACCATGGTCCACCCCATTAGCATCAGACTACAAATTTTTCCTGAAACATAACACATTACCACCACCCCAACTCCAGGACCATCAGCACCCACAACAATACCTGAAATGCAAATGTGTTCAAACTGAAAAGAAAATGCTTTATTCAGCATTAAATGAAAATGTATTTAAGGACACCGTTTACAAAGGCACATGGCCAGTCCAGATCAGAAGTCCTTGGGGGGGACACATGACCACGCGTCTCCCCTAGCTTGCCTGCACATTAGAACCCTCAGTTTTGTCGACTGGGGGGGCATCATGTGGGGAAGGACCAGGCACCGCAGGGACAGGAGGTGTAAGGGTAGGTGTGGTGGGTGCAGGGAAGGACGCCTCAACCTCAGGGGGTGGGGCAGCGCCAAAGGTGGAGGTCAGCTCCGCGCTGCACACTGCTGCCAGGTCGTCCAGCGTCTCCCCCTCACCCGAAGAAAACACAGCCTCAAAGGAGGGGGGGGGTCGGAGTGATGGGGTGCAGCGCTACTGGGGGATAGGGGAGGCAAGGGGGGGACTCAACTCCCCTATCCGTGGAGTGCCGTTCCCGTTTGCGGGCTGGAGAGCCAGAGGGGCTGAGGCCCAGCACAGCCAAGAAGGCCTCTTTCTCAGGATGTGTGGTAGGGGAGCCGAGGGGAGTGCCTTTGTAGGGACTGGGTAGTGCGCCATGCGGCCTTGGACTGTGGCTGCGTGTATGCCTGTGTGCCCCAGACCCAATGGGTATGCCCTCATCCCCCTGAGTGTGCGTGCCAGGAGGATTGTGCTTGCCCTTACATGGTGGTGTGCTGCCTGTGTCTGGTGGGGTGCGTGCTTGGGAATGTCTGTGTGTGCTTGGGACAGGTATGGGAGTGGGAAGTGTGGATGGTGCAGGGGTAGGGGGGGACGAAGCGCTGCAGGAGACTCACTGCTGCCGTCAGTGAAGAGTCCATGGACCTCAGCAACATCCATTGGTCAGACATCACTGATGACATGCCCTCCATGTACGACACCATCTGTGTCATCATTCGGGTGTGGCCATGGAGGACATTCAGCAGCGATGTCTGGCCAACCTGCAACTGCTGCAGAATGTCCACAGACTCTGCAGTGAGGGCAGCAGGGGGGACAGGGGCAGGGGGTGCAGTGCCTGGCACGAAGGAGACACGGTGTTGCCTAGCACGGACAGAAGGGACCGGAGCAACTGGGAGGGCGGTGATGGGAATGGAGGGGGCGGTGACAGATGTAGTGCTGCTGCCAGGTGCCGTAGCAGCCTCCGCCCCCTCGAGGAGTTCAGCCTCGGACCCGTCAGCGTCGTAGTCAGTGTTGTCACTAGACAGGTCCTCTGCCTGACTCCCCTCGCCCTCCGTGCCACTTGCTCCCGCAGACTCGGCAGGAGTGGTGGCAGCGGTGCTGGATCCCTCCTCCATGTCCGTGCAGGTGTCTCCCTCGGTGTCCTCCGATGATGCTGTGGGCAACGTCAAGAGATAGAAAATAATCAGTCACCTGTATACAACAGACACATGAGTCCAAACAAAAATATCACAGTTCATATCAGGAAATGCATCATGAGTAACATCTAGAATAGTCCGCACATATCTAACCCTGCACTCCCCAGTTGGTTGACCCACCATGCCACTTGGAAACAATGGAGATCATGACACAACAGCAAATAACTTGATGTCGAACTATACTGAGAAGCTAGTGTCTGGGGACAGTTGAGCACAGCAAGACTATGAAGCCATGCCACCTCTTGTTCACTGTGAACAAAACAGTATTGGTGCACCCAAGGCCAAATAACACACCTCAATGCTGAAGGTGTCCCCACACTCTGAGACCTGTGAGTACTTTGGAAACCACAGCCAAAAACATTGCAATCCCTTGGGACTCACAAAACTTTACACAATGTACATGTTTAGAATGTGTGAATGTGCCACTTTGTGAACAGAAGACATATCTGCCTGTATGACAGAAGTCACACAATGATGTGCACACAAAAACACATTTACACAGTCATTGTATGAGCTGCCAGCAGAATTCTAATAAGCCACTGTAAAGAAGAAATGGGGTATCAGTAAGTACATAGACATGGCACCACGGTGGTCTGGATGACTTGACACTCGTAAGTTGGTATCAGCAACAGCCAAGGACTTACACACATGCAAACACACCGAGTGAACATGGATATGTATAATCAGTAAACAAGTGGTAATCAAACTGTGCCTTCCAGTAAAATGTGCCAGTGTGTCCACGGTAAGTGTAAAATTACTTTATTTTGCACTTCCCTGGGAGACATCTGTCATGCAGGCACATTATTGTCCTTCACAACCAACTAGCAAAATGAAGCATGTGAAAAATTGAGACATGTTGACAAGTGTAGTGAGTGCCAAGGTACAATACTTATTGACTGAAAACTTGAATCTTGCCACCTGTCACATGGACAACCGTACCATGATGACACAGTTGGCAACACATCTGACCCACTGCCTGTCATGTGGAGTGGCACACATGTCCAAACACAGGACAATGCATTAGCTAATGGGCCTGCAATGTGTCGGGATAAGGAGCACCTGCACTGAGGAGACACCCTCATGGCAAGCAAGAATGTCCACACAGATGTCAGCACACACAGACCAAACTACGTAGCATCTCGACCACACACTGGTGGCAAAAATGGATGAGCATGAGCCTTGTATTTGTATATTTGACACATGCTGCAAAGCACAAACATTAAACCCAGCACAACATGACTGGGTCACTGCATGTTGAGTGTCTGTCCAGACACGCAAGGAGACATAAGGTTTGGATATGTAGGCCTTGCCTGCACAAACCCCCCATACCTGAGACAATGTTATTGAGACAGATCCAGAAGTTACACCTCTTAATCTGGGTTTACTCAAATGTGCATTAAGAATTCCTAAATGTAGTCCACATCACCTCGTGAGGCTGCCAACACATATTTGTGACCAACAACCATCAACAGATAGTTGTACATAGACACACAGGCACTGCCCAGTGTGAGGATGCACAAGCAAAATGGGGTCAGCCTGTACAATCGGCACATGTAGCACACTTTAGATAAATACAAATGAGGGCAGGGAACAATGCCACAGAGGCCTAACTATGCTGAACACACAGAGAATGGGCACAGTGTTGGATGACACACATGATTCCGAGGCAAGGGTGTCTTAGGGGACTGTAGTGGGAACACTGCTCCATGATCCTGGAATTATCTGACTGTAACATGAGCTACCGTCCCGGCACTATGCATATCTCCCACTCATGCACATCATGTCTGAGGCCACAACATCGGTCATGCATGCTGCAAGTCTGTTCATTTGAAAACTCACACTCCTATGTTGAGACTCAGCATCAGTGCCAACTAATATGGACCCCCAAATGACTGAACAGGACAGGGAACAGGCAAAGTAACAACACATGTCTCAGACCCCCCCCCCACATGATGCAGAAAGCAATGTGCACTTGGATTAACTTCCAGCCTAGATGACCATGTGCAATAGTGATTACACACAGACCAGGGAACACATGTCAAGGATGGGAAGGGAGGAAGAACAGCACCGTTTGACTTTGTGGAACAGGATATGCACTGCACAAATTAACCCTCACTGTGTATCCAGGCGACTGAGCACTTCCAAAAGCTGGTGACACACAACAAACACACATGTACCTACCCCCTTCCTGCTGCTGCAACTCCTGTAACCGCCTATCCAAGTCAGGGAAGACCACCGCCAGGACACGCTTCATCTGGTGGGTCAGTCGTCGGCCCCCGCCGTGCTTGCGTGGAGGTGAGTCCTTCAGCTGCCACCGGGCGATCCTCCGGGTCCAGCACCGGATGTCCTGCCAGCGTTTCCTCACCTGGGTGAGGCGCCGACTGCGACCCTCCACCGATCTCACAGCCCTGATGGCCCGCTTCCATATCTCCCCCTTGGCGTAGGGGTAGGATTACAAAGTGTGACAACATCACTACACTTGCTCCATGTCACAGAGACACACATTTGAACATCTTTAATATGTTGAACAGGGCATAGTATGCTGGCAACAAATAGCACCTTTGTCATAGGGACTTTAGCCTATGTGGAAGCCCCAATGCACTACATGGCATTGAAAGTACACAGGTGGCATGAGGGGTGCAACACACTCCCTGATCATGGCACACGCTGTGCATCACATGCAACACCAGGCTGATGGACAGCACCTCCAAGCAGTCACATGCCCCAGGCCACTGAGCAACCTCACCAGAGTACACAGACACACACAGGCACAGATCAATCACCTGCCATTGGCAACAGGGATACAAACCTCACTCTGCACATGTGCCACTTGCCTGTGGGGTGTCACAGGTGTGGTGCTAGCTCACCAAGTCAGACACTCTGCACGGCTTACTTCTCACATCAGATGGGTGGAGCTGTTGCCTCCTCCATGCAGCTGTGGTGCAACACTCCACATAGACACTCACCCACATGACAAGGAACATTCACACACATCAATGTCCAGGGGGCATACACATCATTTGGACACTCTCACCACAGCTCCACTCAACTCACACACATCTGTGGGTACAGTCACCTGTCACACCGGGGGGGCCAGGGAATCACCTCTGGACTATAGGACAAAAATGTCCCTAAGGATTGGGCAGGCTAAATGTGCCATGCACTATGCAGTGAATGTCACAGTAAGCACAATGCAAGTGAGGAGTGCACACAGGAACTACATCATGCTCTGCATGGGAGACATAAGCCATTCCCCCCCTGGGACCCACTCTAAACAACATTGCATGTCTGTCACACCTGGACACAATGCCAGAAGTGACAGTCACAAAAAAGGTGCACAGTAAAAGCTAGTGGAGTCTGCACTCACCTGCTCCCCTGGTCTCCCATACGGGCTGGGGCCGGGGTACTGTGGGAGGATTACATCAAGCAATGCCTCATTCTCCTCATGGGTGAAAGGCTGGGCCCTCTCCACAGACCCTGACATGGTGCCGGAGGAAGCACAAGCAGCAGGTGTCGAGTGAAATGTAGTGCAGGCAAGTGCCCTCTCATGGGTTCTGGCTGACTTATATCTGCCTTGCTGGGCTGTTTCATTTACAGGAGTACAGAGTGATTGGTCAGTCTCATTTGCATCCTACGTTTCCTCCAATCCCTTTAAACTTACCCCAGTGAGGGCCCTTGCATGGTTCAAAATTTGAGCATAATGTGAAGTCAACAACCACTTTGCAACATTGTATTTAGTTACCAACTGCCTTTTCCAGGCCACATGATTGAAAATTTGAACTTGAAATTCGGTATCCATGACAACCAGCATGCATTTAGGCCCTAATACTTGTCCCTCATGTGTCCCTATGTTATTTAGCTATCCACACACAGGTACGGTGCGTTTCACATGTACCCCTACCGCACCAGTTCCACAGTGCGTTTGACACGTACGTGTACGACCAGTTTGTAGATGTACGTGTACTACCAGTGTGTACACGTACGTGGACTACGGTCGTACCTGTACGTGTACGACTGTAGTCCACATACGTGTACACACTGGTAGTACACGTACGTCTACACACTGGTCGTACACGTACATGTACACACTGGTCTTACACATACGTGTACGGCCAGTGTGTACACGTACGTGGACTATGGTCGTACACGTACGTGTATGACCAGTGTGTACACGTACGTGTACTACCAGTGTGTACATGTAGGTGGACTATGGTCATACACGTACGTGTACACACTGGCCGTACACGTACGTGTACACACTGGTTGTACACATACATGTACACGTACGTGTATGACCAGTGTGTACACCTACGTGTACTACCAGTGTGTACACGTATGTGTACGACCAGTGTGTACACCTACGTGTACTACCAGTGTGTACACGTACGTGGACTACGGTCGTACACGTACGTGTACGACCAGTGTGTACACGTACGTGCACTACGGTCGTACACTTACGTGTACGATCAGTGTGTACATGTACGTGTACTACCAGTGTGTACACCTACGTGTACTACCAGTGTGTACACGTACGTGGACTACGGTCATACACGTACGTGTACACGTACGTGTATGACCAGTGTGTACACGTACGTGTACTACCAGTGTGTACACATATGTGTATGACCAGTGTGTACACCTACGTGTACTACCAGTGTGTACACGTACGTGGACTACGGTCGTACACGTATGTGTACGACCAGTGTGTTCACGTGCGTGTACTACCAGTGTGTACACGTACGTGCACTACGGTCGTACACGTACGTGTACGACCAGTGTGTACATGTACGTGTACACACTGGTAGTACACGTACGTGTACACACTGGTTGTACACGTACATGTACACGTACGTGTACTACCAGTGTGTACACGTACGTGTACGACCAGTGTGTACACCTACGTGTACTACTAGTGTGTACACGCATGTGGACTACGGTCGTACACGTACGTGTACTACCAGTGTGTACACGTATGTGTGCACACTGGTCGTACACGTATGTGTACGACCTTAGTCCATGTACACACTGTTACACTGGTCGTACACGTACGTGTACACACTGGTAGTACACATACGTGTGTATGGTCCGTACACACACCAGTACTCCGGCGGGAACACCACTGTGATGATATGGACCGTTCACACGCCCTCAGAGCGTGTGTACGGTACGTTTCACAGCTTACACAGGTGATAGGAGGCGCATACGAATGGAATGAAGGTGTCAGACTCGGGCACGGCTGTACATCAAGTCATAGTCATTGCAGTCCTTCATGTGCAAGGCCTAGGTGTGTCAGGCAGTGATATGGCACATGTCTCCTCTTGTTTTAGCACAATAGATGTGTGATGACCTGTGTACACATGTCATGTGTGATGGGGCAGTATGTGGCACACTTCCCCTTCCCACTTTGCACATGTGTGCATGTAGTACAAACGTGTCAAGCAATGCATCACTGGTATGGCACAGTCACCAACACCCGCAAATGTCCCCTGATGCCAGGGACAGGGACACTAACACCTGGTGTTGGTGTTCCGTCAACTGCATCTGCTGTTGCTGCATCCAACATGTGTCTGTGTGTAGATGGGCATGGCACACATATACGCACACCATGCCACATGTGGATTCACACGTTACGTGTGTCTGGATGCTTCAAAGATGATTTTATGACATGAGGACATATCTGCGCCGTATCCATGTCTGTGTTTTCGTTTTTCACGTGTACCCCTTCATCGCTATGTGTATGAGCTGTACATTTCCAATGACATGTGACCTGTGCGTCTAGCATGCCGCCAGCAGTCTGTATGAGATGACATCCTTCAAATGCAGATATGTGGATGTATGTCACTCCTGTGATGTCTCTGGCTGTTCACTTACACTGGCCCACAGCTAGTTTCGGGCCATGTCATGTAGAACTTGACTATCAACGGGTGTAGCTGGCTTGTCGTAGGAGTATCACCTGGCTGGCATACGTGTCCTGGATGTATTGCACAGACCTGACTCTGTATTTAGCAGATGTGTAGTAGCAGTTGAGCATGTGCTCAGTTCATTGACATTGATGTTGTTATGTACTAACTCTTCGTTATTCCTTCCAATTTTCGGCAGGGCACCGCCTCTCCCCTGACCTATGCCAGACTTGGGTGCCATGAGGGAACGTGACTGCATAAGACGTTACCGCTTCTCGCAACAGTTGATTGAGAACTTGACCGCCCAAGCATTGAACAACACCTACAACCGCGACACCGGTATCCTACTGCGCTGACCCCCAAGATGAAGGTGATGGCAGCCCTACATTTTTTTGCCACCGGTACGTCTCAATTCACCATAGCTGATGTGGGTGGCATGTCACAGACCATGTTCAGCCGTGTCCTGCATGATTTTTTAGAAGCCATGTTGGAGCACCTGGATGAATTCATCCATTTTCCAACTTGTGAGCAGTTGACAGGTGTCAAGGGTGAGTTCTATGCCCTGGGAGGGATGCCCCATGTAATTGGGTCTATTGATGGGACACATGTGGCTTGGGTACCACAACAGGCACAGGAGGTCGCCTATCGCAACAGTAAACATTACCTTTCTATAAATGCCCTTGTGGTGTGTCTTGCTAACATGCTGATTTCCCATGTCTGTGCACGTTTTCCAGGGTCAGCACACAATGCCTACATCATGGGGCGTAGCAGGGTGCCAGAAATGATGCTGGGGCTGCACACCGAACAAGCATGTCTTGTTGGTGGGTATACTCTGTTTGTCCTTTGTTTAGCGCTATTTTTGTATCTTACGGCATCTCCTGACCCACTTCTTCACATGATGTTTCCATGTAGGGGACTCAGGCTATCCCAACATGCCATGGCTGATGACGCCCCTCCGCAACCCCAGAACAGCTGCAGATCACCGTTACAACAACGCACATGGGCAGACCAGGCGAGTGATTGAGAGGACGTTTGGCCTCCTGAAGAGCAGATTCCGGTGCCTTCACAAGACAGGCGGGTCCCTCCCATATGCACCGGTGAAGGCCTGCAAGATCTTCCTCATGTGCTGCATGCTGCACAACATGGCAGTGGAGAAGGCTGTGCCACTCATCCTGCATCCGGATGAGCAGGAACATCCACCCGTGGAGGATGAAGGGCTTGGTCACGAGGCAAGTGAGGATGAGGAGGAGGAGGACGACGACATCCGGAGTCAGCTCATATGCAACTTCTTCTCATAATGGTGAGTCCATGGGTCTGAGTGTGCATGCCTGGAGCCTTGTGTGACATGTGTTGCAATGTGTGTGTCCAGCTGACTGTATGCTAAGTGACTTAGATGTGTGTTCAGATGTGTCACTCGAGTGATGATGTCCTTCCACACATTTTAGCTTAGACACTCAATTTTAATATAGCATGGTGACACTCTTATTCCTGTAGAGTAAATGACCATGCATGCGGATGACAATCTCTTCCCTGACTTCTTGTGTGTCTGTCATCCCCAGGTAGTTTCGCATGCTGTCTGCTCGTGTCATCGTTGGCCTCCCACTATTCCTCATGAGTATTGCAACGTGTGCTGAATCAGCGTCCCATGCACGGACATGGGAAAAAGTCTATTTGGTTAAGGATTGCTGCACGGCATTTTGGTGTTGGTAGGTGTTTGTAATGTGTGGGCACTGCTCCTGTGCATGTTGTGTTACTATACATACATGTTGACTCACCATGGGGCACATGATATGTTGCATTACTCCCATGTATTGATAGTCACCCTTCGTAGCAGTCATCTGTGATGGGACTGTGGATTATGATGAAGACATCAATGTGTGTACAACTTCCCTCTGAAACATTCGGGATGCTACGGGTGGACATAGTGTGGGACATCCCCATTAGAGGATAAATGGGGAATTGCAGCCCCTCCGTGTGCAGCAGGGGGTGTTTGGCTCACACGCTTCACTTGTGTGCCAGTTCAATGGATTTACAGCATCTGTGTTGTGAATGGGGTGTCCAGTGTAGGTCCCACATGTTCTGCCAAATGACCTGTGAGTCTGTTCATATTGATGCATTTCCCTAGGTGTGAACTTGAGTAATAAAGGTGTTCCTCACCCTCCAAGTTGCCTCATCTCTGTCAATGAAGGTCTCTTGCCACTTTGCATGCGGCATCTCTGGCATAGTTGTCAAAGATTGTGCATATGAGTCTATGTGTAGTTTAGCGACATGCATGCAGTTCTTCAGAGATTTGAATATCCATTGTGCATGATGTCCATGGTTGTGTATGTATTTGGGCAAGTTGTTGGCCACAACAGACCGTCAACACCTGCTGAGGGTGTGTATCCTGTGCGCAGCTCGTCCTTCAGTTTAAGGATCCGGTGTCAGTCATCTTTGGGGATTGTGCATCCATTGTCTCTGGGTGTGCCATGGGAAACCGGACACTCCTCCTTTACATACGCCTGTTGCAGTAGTCCTTTCTGACATCCTTGTCTTTGTGTGCAACTAGTGGCATAGTTTCCAGCTCATGCTGCCTGCTGCTGCGGCCCCTGCAGCAAAGGGCACAGAGAGTTTACAGATTCGGCAACACACACACCTCAGAGATGCTCCTCACTTCCTCCCTCCAACCATTAATTTGGCTGGCATCAGCTTGTCTGTGCCACTGTTGCGCCCACGCGGTGCGAAAGCCTGGACCGTCAGCGCATGCAACGTGCACATTGCACGAACCTCATGTCCTTACATGACCACATCACACTACAGTCTGATGTTGCAGCCACCCTCCAAGCATTGTCCATCCAAGGAGCTACCGCCTGCTCTCAGGCATACCCAAGGCGCAAACACGACACCTTTGCATGATGATTGTGCAACTCCAACTGCCTACACAGCGCTGCCCCCCTTCCAGGCCCTGTCACACCAACCAGTTAATGTCCCTCCTACTCCCCACCGGCTCCGTACACCAGCAAGGGCATGGGAGTGGGACTCAAGCCTTCAGCATGTAGTATAGTGGCATAATCTGGCACATGGCCCAGGTATCATCTCTCAGCGTGTCAATCCTCAATGTGTCCAGGTCCCCCTCACCGGCATCACATGCACACAGCACCTCTTCATCAGCTCGTATGCCATTGACAGCCAGGTGCTCCTCACCCTCACCAAAGACGCTGCCGTTGGCAGTTCCAACATTCAAGAAGGCATGAGATCCATTGATGAATGGCTGAACATCAGCCACCTGAGGCTGGACTTGTACAGGACTGAGGTAATCATCTGAGGATTGTCCCCTTACAGGTGGATCAACTGCTTGTGTCCCACCCGCAAGAGCCCTGCACATGCACCCAGTGGCCACGCACACAAGATGGTGTGCATCATGGATTTGTCACTCACATTTGCCATGCTAATCACCAGCATCTGTACCTCAGGGTGCAACACCCTCTGCATGATGCTCATGATCAACAGATAGATCCACTCCAGGGAAAGACAGACCATGCCCCAGGCCCACGACACCAGCCGTGTCATCTACTGCCCCACCCTCTACGGAGCAAGTACATCCTAACTCCTGGGAAACCAGTCCACATCCAGGCTGCATGTGCACACCTCAGCTTCTTTAACATTGTAGTGAACCCCTGACGAAGTGCCAGGAAGGCACGAAATGCATTGGGTAACGCAAATTATCTTATCGAGGAGCAACTATGTAATTTTCCATGCTACAGAATAAGGCTCGTTATGGCATGTCTATAGCATTAAGGAATTCAAATTGGACATAGTGTGTCTAACATGTGAACTAAGAATAACTGAACACATTGAATGATTTAACCAGAAATAAACATTTGAGATGAACTTGACTAATTGGCATCCTTATGCACTTGAAGGCTGTGCGTCCGGTGTGGGGTGGGTAATCCGCCCCACTTTCTTCAGTGACATTTCTACCACGTGGCTGGGCAGTCCACGGTTCCGGGCCAGCACGCTCAAAAATTGATTATTATGAACGATGTTGAAATTTGAAAGATTTGGTGTGCACTCTGTCATCATTCTTGAGACACACCTCAGCTTCAACATCCTGCACCCCTGCCACATCAACGTCCACCAGAGATAGCTGCAATGTATCACTGTGTGCTGCAGGTTGACCTTCAGACTCCTCACCCACACTCAGGAGGCAGGCCACAAACCCAGACCCCACACCAACCTTGGCCGTCTGACATCCGAGACCCCGTTGTGCCAACTCCGTGCATCCAACCTTGCCCTGGCCACCATTCTTCACATCCACCGTACTCCAGCATGCAGGACATAGTTCTCCCACCTGGCAAGACATACCTGCTACTCCCTCCCCGGCAACATCCACATGAGCCATGACCTCTACGCCTTCAGGATACTCTTCCCAATTGGTCTGTCCGCACAGTAATGCATGCCCCCCCTCAGCAGCTTGAGGCCATCACGGCTGAGTATTGTGCTCCATGTCTGTATAGTATGATACATTGTGACCCATGTGTGTCCTGTCCCAGACTCAGATTCCAGGGTATGGATGGCTGGAGTTAGTTCAACACTCATGCATAGTTTGACATTTCCCCACACGTAGGTTGTGTACTCATGCAAAATGAATGCAACATGTAATTGTAGAAAAAGATTTATTCTCGGTGGGGGGCCTGTTTAGTGTGGACAAATAGGTGCTATACAGTGTGCATGGAATCCAAAGTTCACAGGGGGAGATGGCATCCTTGTCAGTTGGAGTCATCAGAGTCCAGACCACAGTGTTGGTCATCATTGGTCAGACTGTGACCAGCAAGTCCATGTGGCAGAGAATGTCATTGGATGAGGTGCTGCTGTTGCGCCAGAGGACCAGGTGCCAGGCCAGGTGACCTGGGAGATGTGGATGGTCCGCTGCCTCTCACGGTCTTTTCCGTGGACGACCCACCTTCCTTGCGGGACCCTCAGATGCAGGCCTTGACGATGCTTGGGACGCTCCGTCGGACGAATCCACCTCCTCCTCCCTCCCTGTGGCTGGTGCGGGTCTTCGCCTGGTGGCACAGGGAGGGTTGCCCATGTTGTTGGCAATCCGACGGAGTGAACGGCTTATGTCCGTTTGCACCGCCAGGAGCTCAGCCAGTCTTGCCTCCATCCGTCCTTGGTGTTGTTGTTGACTGGCGTGTTGCTCGGCCTCCTGGTTCTTAATCTCGTTGAGGGTCCCCACTACCTGTCTGATGCCCCTGGTGTCACGCTGGTATGTCTCCAAGATGTGGCGTATGTGTGACATACCGGTTCCCTCAGCTGGCAGGTCAGGTTTGCGACTCCGCCTGCCTCCACTCCCACCACCTCTGCCCACACGAGCCTGGCCTGCCATTGTGGGCACATCGGGTCTACCGGACCCCTGAGGTATGGCATTTGCAGGGTTGTCTGCCTCCTCCTGGGTGGCCGGAGAACCTTGTCCCTCCAGGTCAGACTGGCTCAGTTGTTCTGTGCGGGCAGGGCTCCTGGGTATCTCCTGGGATGTGGCAAGAATGGGGGTGGTGGTTGGCACAGATGTACCTGACGCAGGTGCTGCAGGGGCTGGGGCACCAGAGGGTCCAGGTTGGTTGGGGTCCTCCACAGAGTGCTGAGAGTCGTCGCTGCCGGTGGGATAATCTTCCTGCCGAGCCTGGGCCTGTGATTGTTCCCCCCCAGTGTTGGGGGGAGATCCATGACGTTGCCCTGTGTGTGAGAGAGAGACAATGTTAATGCTGTTTCATGCAACATCCATGTTTCATACATGTTCTGGTTGCCACAGTTCCTCCAGGTAGTTGTATGTGCCTAGCATTCACATCAATGTTCACTTGTGGATGGGTATGTTGCAGGGGACTGATTGAAAGGTTATCCTGGGTCTTTGACATGTCGCTTTTGGCCTTGGATGCTTTTTTGGCTGTGGCTTGATCTTGTGTCACATGTCCATTGTGAGAGTGTGTGACTCCCTTGGCAGCCCCGGGGGTGTGTGCTTGTGTGAGGGGTGAGTGATCATCACTCAGCCCGATGCTGTTCAACATCCACATGGCCCCCTCACACAAGTGGCCCGCCACCACAACCTCTAAGACATCACCTACGCCAACGACACCCAACTCATCCTCTCCCTCACCAAGGACCCTCACACCGCCAAGACAAACATCCACGAGTGTCTGAGGGCCATCGACGACTGGATGCGGAGTGGCCATCTGTAACTGAACTCGGACAAGACGGAGGTCCTCATCCTGGGACCCACACCCTCACCCTGGGACGACTCCTGGTGGCCAATCGCTCTGGGGACATCACCGACACCCACCAAACACACACGTAACCTAGGATTGATCCTCGCATTCTCCCTCTCCATGTCGAAGCAGGTCAACGGCGTCTCCTCCTCCTGCTACGACACCCTACGCACGCTCCGCCGGATCTACTGTTGGATCCCGAATTAAACAAGTAGAACAGTGACACAGGCCCTCGTCAGCAGCTGACTGGACTACGCCACTGCACTCCACGCAGGACTCCTATCCACACACCAACGGCGGCTACTACGCTTCTGAAACGCCTCGGCACAAGTGACCGTCAACGCCCCCCGCCACAGCCACATCACCCCCCTCCTGAGAGACCTGCACTGGGTCCACATCGACAAGAGGATCACCTGTAGGCTCCTCAGCCATGCCCACAAGGCACTCCACACCGCCGGACAAGCCTACCTGCACATCAGACTCAGCTTCTACACCCCCACCCGCCAGCTCCGCTCCGGCATCCTCGCCCTCGCAGCTGTCCCCTGCATCCAACGTACACCCGCCTGCAGCAGATCCTTCTCCTACCTCGTCGCCAAGACCTGGAACACCCTCCCAACCCACCTACGACTGACCCAAGACCTACTTGCCTTCAGATGACTCCTCAAGACCTGGCTTTTCGAGCAGTATTGGAATCCCCCCCTCAGCGACTTCAGACCTTGACAGGTAAGTAGCGCGCCTTACAAGTACCCTGATCGTTTGTTGATTGATTGACGGTGCCTGCTGGTGGGTGTAGTGTGATTTGGCAGTTGGTCTCGCAGGTGATGTATCTGTCCCCCATGGAGCATGCTGCCATGTCAGTGAGTGTGAGTTCCTGTCCTAGATATCTGAGCTGGTTGTGTTTGTGTTAGATTTTGCTGTTGTCACAGGAGGGCCTTGTGCTGCCTACAGCAGGGCCAAGTGTCAGCTACCTTGTCAGTACTTTGCCAGTCCCTGTGCATTGCGCATGGTGCATGGGTATGTACATGGGCCAGGGCAATGGTGTCTGTTTCTGAGTTGTACAATATGTTTAGTGATCCCCACCCTCCCAGCATCCCGGACATCCTGTCTTGGGTTTGTGGTTTGTGTAGGCTGGGACATGGCATGGCCTTGCTTTGTAAATGGGGCATACTCATGTTAGTGGCCTGAGCGTTGTTTAGAGTGTGGTTGTGTCAGGTGAGGGCTTGGGGTTAGGTGAGTGCATTTGTTGTAGTTGGGATGTGGATGCCATTCCCCCCATGTTACGTGAGTTGTTTGTGTACTCACCAGGCTCTCGAACTCCTTCGACTCCGTGTACTCCCACCGGCGGAAGCAGGGCCATCACCTCCTGTGATGTTACTCTGGGCGTATTCCTCGTTCATTTTGCACTTGACTGACCTGCGCAGATCGTACCACCTGGCTTGACATTCATTCCTGGTCCTTCTGATGGGCGCAACAGCATTCACCCGATCGACGACCCTCTGCCACAGGCTAGTTTTTTGGGATATGCTGGTCTGTCTGACCAATATTCCAAACAGCAGTGGCTCGACTCTGATGATTTTGTTGACAAGGATGTCCAGCTCCTCCGTTGTGAACTTTGGATTCTTGTCTGTGGGCATGGTGTGGGTGTGGATGGTTGTGGGTGTGTGGGTGTGAATGTGTAGGTGTGTGTGTATGTGTAGAGGGGGTCTGTGTGAACGAGGTTGTGTGAAGGTGTGTAAGTTAAGGTGTATGGGTGCAGTTGTTTGTGTGTGATGTCTGTCAGCAGTGGGTCTGTTGCAAAGGCTCATGGTTTGTGTTTGTGGGCCCTTTTTATTGGTCCATTTGTGGGTGTGGCTGTGTTTGAACTTTTGGTGGGTGTGTTATAAGAGGTGGTTGTGAGTTTGGGCCTCTGTTTGACTGTTTGGATGTGCCAGGTCAGTCTTTTAGTTGTTTTTTGTCCTGTAGACGTGTTTTGTGGTGTTGTGCGAGTCAAATTGACGGTCCTTGTGCTGTTTTACAGTGTCCTGGTTCAGTACGATTCTTTTTCACGTAGGTAAGGTGCGTCCATGGCTATGTTGTTGTACAGTGATCACATGTGCAATGGTGTTGTATGACTCGTACATACGCGATGCTGGAGTACGGTGTTGGGGTACAGTGCGTCCAAGTACAGGGCTGGGGTGGGGGGTACGGGGCGTACATACGCGGGTGCTGTGGTGGGGGTACGGTGCTTACATACGCGTGTGCTGGGGTATGGCACATACATGCGCGGGTGCTGGGGTATGGTGTTGGGGTACGGTGCGTCCAACTACGGGGCTGGGGTGGGGGGTATGGTGCTTACATATGCGTGTGCTGGGGTGGGGGGTACAGCACGTACATGTGCGGGTGCTGGGGTGGGGGGGGTACGGCGAGTACATACGCGGGTGTTGTGGTGGGGGTATGGCACTTACATACGTGGGTGCTGGGGTATGGCGTGCACATGCACGGGTGCTGGGGTGGGGGGGTACGACCCGTACATACGTGGGTGCTGGGGTACGGCGCGTACAGGCGCGGGTGATGAGGTGGGGGGTCCGGCGCGTACATACGCGGGTGCTGGGGTACAGCGCGTAAATGGGTGGGTGGGGTGGGGGGTCCGTACGACTCATACCCCGGGCACAAGTGTACCCGGGGTAGTGGTCGTACAAAGTTCGCTCCGTACGGGACGTTTTCCATACGCTTGTGTATTCGGGACGCCGGTACGGATCGGACTTGTGCGCTCGGACTTCAGTTTTACGACTCGTACGTAAATCTGTCCGGGGACGTCTCGTAGACTTTTCCCGAGGCAATTCGTATGTATTTTTACGGTACGAATCGTACTTCACCGTGTGTACGGGACTTGTACGACTCGTACGTAAAAAAATACGGATATGAGTCGTACGGGAATTTTTTTTACCCGATCGGAATCGGCACCTTAGTATGTGTAAGTTTCTGTAGAAGTAAGTGTGGTGGTGTGTGAATAACTGTATATGCAAGTAAATGGATGTTTGATTCTTTATTAGCATTAGTGACTGTGTGTGAGTAACTCTATGGATGAGTGCTGTTGTGTATGAGTACATATGATGAGAGAGTACATGTATGAGTGACTGTTTAGGACTGTTGGTGAATGAGTGGATGTGTATGTGGATCTTAGAATTACTGAATAGGTTGTTGTAACTGGTATTGGTATGTCCATTGTTTTGAAAATTTTAGATTCTATTTTTGAATGTGTGTATCAAAGGTTATATTGGGGGAGAGGAGGTCTGCCACTCTATCACAAGGATGATGTCATCAGTGATGTCATCAGTGATGTCATTTGAGATGTCAGCAGTGATGTCACTGACCATGTCATGAGTGATGTGATATGTGATGTCATCAGCAGTGCATTGCGTGCGCGCGAGTTATAGTTAGCTGAACTAACTATAACGGGGGAATTTCAATGGTTTTGTACAAGTGAAAAGTCCAGCTAACTATAACGTGCCTGAAACATATGGTTTTTTCAGTGAATTTCAAAGGTTTTTTAAATACTAATTTCTAACTATGCCTACAGAGATAGGACATGTGAAGAAAGAAGAAAAAACGCAAAGAAAGAAAAAAAAAAAGAAATGCAGAAAGTGTGAGAAGTTGGCCTGATATATGATGTCACTAGTTCTAGTGTACACCTTGTATCAGTCCAAACAACCCTTATGGTGATTGGTTGTAAAGTCAACCTTATAGACCAGCTATCCTAGTGGTAGCATGGAAAAGAGCAGTCTTTAGGCTAAACTCTGTATGGCATGTGAAGCCAGCTGTTATACCATTATAATCCCTTGAATACCAAATGAAAGGACACCACACCAGATATATATAAAATTAGAATGTATTTATTCTAACATATACCCTCAGCACTCTTTATGAGTTCAGAGGTCTAAGCACAACAATTTCTTAAGTAGCATACGTTAAGTTACACAGGAAAAATACCGTTAGGCCCAGGGGCCACGCAAACCGTATACTAAGAAAGTGGTATAAGTACCAGGTCACGAACAGGGAGTAGGCCTAGGGCCTAGGGAATCGCTGGGGCTACACTACCCTACCAATAGTTACGAAGTGGGAGGCCCACGGGAAGCGTGTACAGTGTGGAAACACACACGCGGGTTACATTAAAGTCAATGGGAATGTAGCAATTAGAAATAGGAAGAATAAGGACACTTCCGAAGTAACTAGGAGGAAGCAACTAAAGACTTAGACACTTGGATAGTCAATATCCACTGGAGTACCGGAGTACTCGCGTTACCTCACCCACAGGAGACGGGTGCATAGGTGTGAAGATGTGTCGGGTGTCGTCGCTGAATCCTATGGATGCCTGAAGAACAGATGCTGGCAGGCGGCCAGGAGGAAGATGTCCGGTGGATCCAAGGGTGGATCTTGAAAGAGGAACACCTGCAAGCAGAGGGGACAAATTCTGGGTCACTAGCCAGTGACCGTGTGGAACCAGGAAGGAACCAGGCGATGTCGTGCAGAACACAGGTGATGTCTTGAAGCTTGTCTCTGCAGCTGTGTAGACCAGGAGGTGTCGAGGACGATCAGAACCAGGGTGCGAGCTGTCCCACAAAGGATCTTGCTGCTGGCGGAGTCGACCTCCCGATTGGAGTCAACAAGCCTTGACAAAGGCAACCCACGCAGAAAGGGAAATTCGCTTCAGGTGGAGACCAGGAAGGTGTGAGGTGCTTTTCTTTCACAGGGAAGCAAGGGCCAGTCTGGAGGAGCCAAACCAGTGGTGAAAAGTTAAGGGTTTGTCGTCACTGAGGCTACTAGCCAACGGGCAAGCAACCGGACAGACGCGTCGAGCAGGAAAATGCAGAAGGGCCCCACGCAGAACTCGTGGAGTGTGGAGGGCTGATCTTCGGTGCAGATGGTGCTCGGGGTTGGGGCTTCTCAATCCCTAGAGCACAACTTCGAGGATGCCTCAGAAGCTGCGCCGGAAGCTACTCGCCAATTTTCCCAGGTAGCCGGTCCCACGTCTCTCGTCGCATCCACGGATCTCAGCTTGGCTGTGGATGTGGATCTGGGTCAGAGAAGTCTGGAGGTCAAGGCACTGGTCAGGCTCTGCAGTCGGTTCCTCGTAGAACTTGGGCAAAGCAAACGGCAGATCGCTTGTCGGTGCCTGTTTGCACAGGGTGGCCACTCCTTGACCACAAGGGAGATTCTTCAGTCTTCTTGTCATCGAATGTCGAAGGTCCAGAGTTTTGTGTCTAGTTTCAGTTCAGGATAATCCAATGTCCTAGGGACTCAGCTCCCACTCTTATACTAATCTGGGGGGCTGGGTTACCTGCTAGGTCTCTCCTTTGTCCAGTTTTGCACCAGGACTGGGGCTGGAGTGCCCCAGGACCGGTTTGAACCGGACTATGCATGGGACACCTTGTGTGCCCCAGGCAGTGCCTCGTTTCTTTCATCCCTCCCTGCCCCAATACACTAAGCCCCGTCTAGGGTGGTGCTAGCACCTCCCAAGGCAGGAAACCTATTGTCCAAGCCTCCTTCGCTGGAAGGACTCCCAGCAGCAGGAGGTCAGACTTGTGTCCAAGGCAGCAGCATCCATTTTGTGATGATGTGGCTCTGGTTAACTTTAACCGGGTAGTAGGTCCTCAACATGTCTTCTCCC
Source organism: Triturus cristatus (assembly GCF_964204655.1). Taxonomy (NCBI): domain Eukaryota; kingdom Metazoa; phylum Chordata; class Amphibia; order Caudata; family Salamandridae; genus Triturus; species Triturus cristatus. The sequence goes on from NC_140582.1 coordinate 418,217,012, forward strand.
TCTAGAAGGGGGAATACTATCCTCATCGCCATCACCTTACACGACATGTTTTGATAAAGCCAAACCATAGTTACCATAACCGCGAGGATTATAAGGCACTTTAAGAGTATATGGTAGGCGATATCATAGAACAGCTATAAGGACATGGTTCCGAAAGCTGCAGACAGGCTCACCTCATGCTAGAGCACCATCTCACATGTTACCAAGCACTCTGCCTTCAGGATTGTTAAGATCTGCCATAGGAGTGGCTGAAAGGTTACCCATGTGTCTATATATAAGGTAGGTATAGGGATACTATACCTAAGCAAGGGGTGATTACACGACCTTGCCCCAGCTGAGTGATCAGCCAGTTGTGTCATGATGGGAGGCCAGCCAGCGGTGGCATAATACATGCTGCAGCCCCTGGTAGGCCTAGGGTACACCCATGCCCTGGGTACCTAAGGTACACTGTACAGGGCCCTATAAGGTGATCCTTACCAATTGGATTAGGTACCTAAAGTACCTAATATGAATTTATAGAGAGAACAGCTGGGCTGTGGGTCTGATTAGCAGGCCCACAGCCACATCTAAGTCGAAAACCAGTGAAGCAAAAGCAAAAAGTGGGGGTGACCATAGGAAGCAGACCCTACTCTCCTACACAACCCCCCCCAAACTTAGGGACATTAAACTAACCTTGACCAGTTGAGTCTTCCTGTTCTAAGTGGAAATATCTGGAGAGTCCATCTGCATTGGCATGGTCAGTCCCAGGTCTATGTTCCACTGTGAAGTCCATCCCCTGTAGGGAAATGGACCACCTAAGAAGTTTGGGATTTTCACCCTTCATCTGATTTAGCCACAAGAGGGGCTTATGGTCTGTCTGAATCTTGAAGTGAGTGCCAAACAGGTATGGCGTCAGCTTCATCAGGGCCCAAACCACAGCAAAGGCCTCCCTCTCAATAGCTGACCAACGTTTCTCTCTAGGGGTCAGCCTTCTACTAATAAAAGCAATGGGCTGGTCTTGACCATCTATATTCAGTTGTGAAAGAACAGCTCCCACACCCAACTCAGAAGCATCTGTTTGGACAATGAATTCTTTGGAGTAATCTGGACTTTTAAGAATAGGTGCAGTGCACATGGCCTGCTTCACTAGCACCTGTGTCCCTGTAGGCCTGAGCCATTCTATGGTTGATTAAAGGAGTCTGTCTGTACTTGCCCAGGTTACTGGGGCTCACAGTAGAGGACAAAGCTATGTCCCCATCACAGATCAGAACAGCCTGAGTTGGTATTCTGACTAGGCCAGAATCCACTTCAGTTCCCAGGGTTAACCCTATTACACCCTTTTGCTGGGAACCACCACTTACAGCTGGACTAGGGGGTACAGTTGCCTTAGGGGCAATGGTGGCTGGGGGCTTGTCCTTTTTGGTGCATTCACTATACCAATGGGAATTGGACTTAGAATAGTTACACCAAGGTTTCTTTTGGCCATCTTTCTTTTTATCCTTTTTGGGACCACCCTCCCCCTGAGCCTTTTGGGGGCCTGGTGAAGACTTCTGGTCTTTTGCTTTCTGCTCATTACCCTTCTGGTCTGCCTTTTTCTGATCACCGCCCTGGTTCTGGTTTTTCTGCTTAACTCTAGTCCTGGACCACCTATCTGCCTTCTTTCCCAATTCTTGGGGAAAAGTTAGGTCAGAGTCAATCAAGTGTTGATATAGCAGCTGGTTTTGACAGTTGTTAAGGATTTGTTCTCTCATGATCAAATTATACAATCATGTATAGTCCTTAACCTTACTACCCAATAACCAGCCTTCCAAAGCCTTAGTGGCACAATCTACAAAGTCAGTCCAGTCCTGAGTCTGTGTCTTCTGGGTATCCCTGAACAACAACCTGTATTGTTCAGTGGCTAGGCCAAACCCATCAATCAGAGCACTCTTCAGGACAGTGTAATTGTCAGCGTCCTCATCAGTAACTGTGAGGAGCTTGTCTCTACCTTTCTCAGAGAAGGAGAGCCACAAGATAGCTGCCCACTGACTTTGGGGTACCTGATGTACTTTGCAAGCCCTCTCCAAAGCAGTTATCCACTTGTGGAAGTCATCCCCACACTTGTAGGGAGGGACAATCTTGCTCAGGTTTCTATTGTCATAGGTCCTGTCTCTATCCTTAGGGATAGTGCTGCCACCAGTGGGTTCTAACCCACTTAACTTTTGCTCTCTGGCCAGAGCAAGTCTCTCTTTGGCAAGGGCAAGTTCTTCCCTTTCAATCATCAGATTGACTTCCCTCATTCTGGCCTTATGCTCTTTTCTCTGTGGAGAAGTCATTCCCCTGTGAGAAGAGGCATTGGAGCCATTAGAGATGTGGGAGTGGATAGATTCCCTGGAAGGGGATCTTCCTCTCCTATTTCTCTGGTTAAGTCCACTTGAGGGTCTGACTGGGGGGACCCCATTCTGACTCCCATGTAGGCTTAAGTTAGCCTGGACCTGGCTGTCTACCTCATCTCCTGAAGTCCCTTCTGACTCATCTTGATCAGTATTGTGAGGGGAGTCTTCGGTAGAGGACAGACCCTCATTTGTACCTAAGGTACCATCCTGGGAGGCTCTCTGAGCATCATGCTCTTCTAAGATCTCCATTAGATAAATGAGGGTAGGGTTGGAACCCTGTTTTAACTTTCTGGAGGTACACAATTGTCTCATCTCCTGAAAAGTTAGGGTATCATATCTAGAGGGTATCTTTCTAGTATATCCCCCTCCTGAGAGAGAATCATCTTGATCTCCTCTCAGAGACATGATCTAGTGAGGGTGTGGTGTGTGCACCTACCTACACTAGTTGTATCTACTAAAACCTCTCTAGTAGTTGTAGTCAGGGTGTGCTAGGCCCTTCAACCTACAACAACTAAGTTCAGTAGAACTTAAGTATTCGTAGATTTTGTTTTCTATGTACCTTACAGTACCTAATGTGAACTTTCAATTTGATATCTCAAGATTACAATGGTATCACAACGGCAAGCTCAGATCCCAACCACTGCTCACCAATGTGAGAAGTTGGCCTGATATATGATGTCACTAGTTCTAGTGTACACCTTGTATCAGTCCAAACAACCCTTATGGTGATTGGTTGTAAAGTCAACCTTATAGACCAGCTATCCTAGAGCAGTCTTTAGGCTAAACTCTGTATGGCATGTGAAGCCAGCTGTTATACCATTATAATCCCTTGAATACCAAATGAAAGGACACCACACCAGATATATATAAAATTAGAATGTATTTATTCTAACATATACCCTCAGCACTCTTTATGAGTACAGAGGTCTAAGCACAACAATTTCTTAAGTAGTATACGTTAAGTTACACAGCAAAAATACAGTTAGGCCCAGGGGCCACGCAAACCATATACTAAGAAAGTGGTATAAGTACCATGTCACGAACAGGGAGTAGGCCTAGGGCCTAGGGAATCACTGGGGCTACACTACCCTACCAATAGTTACGAAGTGGGAGGCCCACGGGAAGCGTGTGCAGTGTGGAAACACACACGCGGGTTACATTAAAGTCAATGGGAATGTAGCAATTCGAAATAGGAAGAATAAGGACACTTCCGAAGTAACTAGGAGGAAGCAACTAAAGACTTAGACACTTGGATAGTCAATATACACTGGAGCACTGGAGTACTCGCGTTACCTCACCCACAGGAGACGGGTGCATAGGTGTGAAGATGTGTCGGGTGTCGTCGCTGGATCCTATGGATGCCTGAAGAACAGATGCTGGCAGGCGGCCAGGAGGAAGATGTCCGGTGGATCCAAGGGTGGATCTTGAAGGAGGAACACCTGCAAGCAGAGGGGACAAAGTCTGGGTCACTAGCCAGTGACCGTGTGGAACCAGGAAGGAACCAGGCGATGTCGTGCAGAACACAGGTGATGTCTTGAAGCTTGTCTCTGCAGCTGCGTGGACCAGGAGGAGTCGAGGATGATCAGAACCAAGGTACAAGCTGTACCACAAAGGATCTTACTGCTGGCAGAGTTGACGTCCCGATTGGAGTCAACAAGCCTTGGCAAAGGCAACCCACGAGGAAAGGGAAATTCGCTTCAGGTGGAGACCAGGAAGGTCTGAGGTGCTTCTCTTTCACAGGGAAGCAAGGGCCAGTCTGGAGGAGCCAAACCAGTGGTGAAAAGTTAAGGGTTCATCGTCACTGAGGCTACTAGCCAACAGGCAAGCAACCGGACAGATGCATCGAGCAGGAAAATGCAGAAGGGCCCCAAGCAGAATTCGTGGAGTGTGGAGGGCTGATCTTCGGTGCAGATGGTGCTCGGGGTTGAGGCTTCTTAATCCCCAGAGCACAACTTGGAGGATGCCTTAGAAGCTGCGCTGGATGCTACTCGCCAATTTTCCCAGGTATCCGGTCCCACGTCTCTCGTCACCTCCACGGATCTCAGCTTGGCTGTGGATGTGGATCAGGGTCAGAGAAGTCTGGAGGTCAAGGCACTGGTCGGGCTCTGCAGTCGGTTCCTCGTAGAACCTGGGCAAAGCAAACGGCGGATAGCTTGTTGGTACATGTTTGCACAGGGTGGCCACTCCTTGGCCACAAGGGAGATTCTCCAGTCTTCTTGTCGTCGAATGTCGAAGGTCCAGAGTTTCATGTCTAGTTTCAGTTCAGGATAATCCAAAGTCCTAGGGACTCAGCTCCCACTCTTATACTAATCTGGGGGGCTGGGTTACCAGCTAGGTTCCTCCTATGGGTGGGACCAGGGAGGGGGGTGGTTACGCCCCATTCCCTTTGTCCAGTTTCGCGCCAGGACTAGGGCTGGAGTGCCCCAGTACCGGTTTGAACCGGACTATGCATGGGACACCTTGTGTGCCCCAGGCAGTGTCTCGTTTCTTTCATCCCTCCCTGCCCCAAAACACTAAGCCCTGTCTAGGGTGGTGCTAGCACCTCCCAAGGCAGGAAACCTATTGTCCAAGCCTCCCTCGCTGGAAGGACTCCCAGCAGCAGGAGGTCAGACTTGTGTCCGTGGCAGCAGCATCCATTTTGTGATGCTGGGGCTCTGGTTAACTTCAACTGGGTAGTAGGTCCTCAACATGTCTTCTCCTTCTAGAAGTTGGGAATACTATCCTCATCACCAGAAATGGTGTGGGGGTAGTACTCCAAAGTGTTAGACACCTTACACGACATGTTTTGATAAAGCCAAACCATAGTTACCATAACCGCGAGGATTATAAGGCACTTTAAGGGTATATGGTAGGCGATATCATAGAACAGCTATAAGGACATGAATCCGAAAGCTGCAGACAGGCTCAGCTCATGCTAGAGCACCATCTCACATGTTACCAAGCACTCTGCCTTCAGGATTGTTAAGGCCTGCCATAGGAGTGGCTGAAAGGTTACCCATGTGTCTATATATAAGGTAGGTATAGGGATACTATACCTAAGCAAGGGGTGATTACACAACCTTGCCCCAGCTGAGTGATCAGCCAGTTGTGTCATGATGGGAGGCCAGCCAGGGGTGGCATAATACATGCTGCAGCCCCTGGTAGGCCTAGGGTACACCCATGCCCTGGGTACCTAAGGTACACTGTACAGGGCCCTATAAGGTGATCCTTACCAATTGGGTTAGGTACCTAAAGTACCTAGTATGAATTTAGAGAGAGAATAGCTGGGCTGTGGGTCTGATTAGCAGGCCCACAGCCACATCTAAGTCAAAAACCAGTGAAGCAAAAGCAAAAAGTGGGGGTGACCATAGGAAGCAGACCCTACTCTCCTACAGAAAGAAGCAACAGAAGTCCTCAAAGACGAAGAAAAGTGCAGGAAGAAGGATAACATGCAGAAAGAACAAACAGAAGAGCAGAAAGAAGCCTTGTTGCAAAATCATCCTGTACCCTCAAATTTTTCAGACGGATACTGGTGGTAACTGCGTCTGACTAACCAGTCCTAGAGCCAGTGCTATATTAAAAGACACTCAGAATACAGTGAAAACACCTACATACACTAGGGAACACTATGCGTTGGGGTCTCCCTGTGATTAGGATGACCTCCTCTGTAAGCCCCTAGTATATAATAAGGCAGGGGATTAAAACAACCTCTTAAAACGCGCCACAGGGCCTGTTTGCACACGTCACCTCAGGCCCGGTCCCCTCCCTTCCCCACTGTGTAAACACGTCCTGTGGCAATTTTAAGTTGGGAGATTAAGTCCCCTTGAATCCTGAGGGTCTCTTGGGTCCAACTAGACCACTAGGTATCTCCAGTAAGTGCCACAGAGCTGCGTTGCAGAGAGGTGTAAAAAGGGGCACGGCCTAGACCACCTCTCTGAACTCAGCGCAGTGGCGCTTACTGGAAGCACCTGGTGGGCTAGTTGGCCCCCAGGGTCCCTCAGGATTGAAGGGGAATTATTTCCCCAACTTAAAACGCGCCGCAGGGCTTGTTTGCACACGTTAACTCAGGCCCCGTCCCCTCCCTTCACCACTGTGTAAACACGCCCTGTGGCCGTTTTTAGTTGGGAGATTAAGTTCATTTGAATCCTGAGGGTCCCTGGGGTCCAACTAGCCCACTAGGTACCTCCAGTAAGCGCCACAGAGCTGCGTTGCAGAGAGGTGTAAAAAGTGGCATGGACTGGACCACCTCTCTGCAACGCAGCTCAGTGGCGCTTACTGGAAGCACCTGGTGGGCTAGGTAGCCCCCAGGGGCCCTCAGGATTGAAGGGGAATTATTTCCCCAACTTAAAACGCGCCATAGGGCGTGTTTGCACACATCACCTCAGGCCCTGTCCCCTCCCTTCCCCACTGTGTAAACACGCCCTGTGGCCGTTTTTTAAGTTGGGAGATTAAGTCCCCTTGAATCCTGAGGGTCCCTAGGGGCAAAATAGCCCACTAGGTACGTCCAGTATGCGCCATTGCAGAGAGGTGTAAAAAGGAGCACGGCCTGCACCACCTCTCCGCAACGCAGAGCATTGGCACTTACTGGAAGCACCTGGTGGGCTAGTTGGCCCCCAGGGTCCCTCAGGATTGAAAGGGAATTATTTCCCCAACTTAAAACATGCCACAGGGCGTGTGTGCACACGTCACCTCAGGCCCCGTCCCCTCCCTTCACCACTGTGTAAACGTGCCCTGTGGCCGTTCGAAGTTGAGAGATTATGTCCCCTTGAATCCTAAGGGTCCCTATGGTCAAACTAGCCCACTAGGTACCCCCAGTAAGCGCCACAGAGCTGCGTTGCATAGAGGTGTAAAAAGGGGCGTGGCCTCAGAACACCTGTCTGCAACGCAGCTCCCTGGCGCATACTAGAGATACCTGTTGGGCTAGTTGGCCCTCAGGGACCCTCAGTATTGAAGGGGAATTAATTCCCCAACTTACAACTGGCCAGGGGGCGCATTTTCAGAGTGCTGCAAGGAGGGGGCGTGGCCTCCGGCGCGATGCCGGTCTTTTATTTATTTTATTTTTTAAGAAGGAGGGCTGTGTGGACCCCTTCTTTTTCTAATTTATTGGCCCTGGGGATCCCATCCCCCAGGGCCTGCACCCTAATTTTTTTTGTTGAAAAAAATTAATTGGCCCTCCCAAGGCCTTAATCGGCCCCGGGGACCCCAACCCCCGGGACATGGCTTTTTAAAAAAAAATTCTTTAGGAGGGGGGCTGCGTTGCCCTCCTCAGGCCACTTATGGCGCCGGGGACCCCATCCCCCGGGGACGGCCTTTGTTTTTAATTATTTTAAAAAAATATATCTTTATAGAAACACCTAGGACATGCTGGACAAACCGTATGTGCCTATCACCATGACGATTTGCGTGATATTCATTAAAAGGCGACTATGCATGCAATGAATCCACGTGGAATGTATTTACACCGCTAGTGAAGCTCTGACGTGTCTGACACCCTACCGTGCCTAATCCCGGCGCCCCCGCCGGTGGCTACTCTCCAAGTAGACACCCTTGTTGTTTATTTATAAAAACATGGGTAACTATTGACGGGCACATTTAATACACACGCACACCAAGCCATTAAAAGGGGATTCAACAAAAATTAGACCAAACTATGCAAGAAACCCCCCTCATGGTTAATAAAACACACGTCCACCGCCGGAGGTGTAATACTTTTTATTTTACTCTCTGAAAAGGAGATGAACCTCACTTGAGAGTCACGGCGTGCTCCTGGCTGAGCCCAATGCTGAGTTACACCCACCAGTGCCTGCCGAGTACCACACACCTCTGTGTTGTATTCCACCAGCTAGTGCATATGCTATGGCACTCTCTAGCCCATGTGCACTGTAACACCACCCCGTGAATATGTCATGCCACACTTGCCTTCCCACGGGGTTATATTGCCCCATCTAACGTGCCTTCCTCGATGCCTGTGTTATAACGCACAGCGCTATGCCATACATGGTAAACAGACATAATATCGAATAAAAAATATCGCCAGGACAGAATATCGAGTTTTTAATATAGAATGGACAGAATATCGAATTGCCAAAATTTAGTGATGAAGAATATCGAAAATCAGGTAAGAAATATCGATTTAAATAATATAGAAGTAAGTAATATCGATAGTCATAATATAGTTGTTAAAAATATCGAATTTTTTTATATTGTGTTAAGTGTTAGTATATGTGTTAAAAGTATGTATTAATTTTGGAATGTATGTTTGAATATTTTTAAAGTAATTAATTGTATGTTATTTAATTTTTGTGTAATTTAATTCCGTAGCGGGTTGTGGGTTTATAGGGGATTAGGGTGGGAAGTAATTTAATTATAGTACTTTAAATAATAATTTTTAGGAATTATTAATTATTTTTAATTTAATTTTGCGTTTTACTTCTGTAGCGGGTTGTGGGTTTATAGGGGAATAGGGTGGGAAGTAATTTTGTTATTAGGTAATTATTAATTGGTATTGAAAATTAATTGGTTGTTTATTAATTATTAATTGGTAAATAATTTGTATTAATTGGTAATTAATTTGTATTAATTGTTTAATTGCTAATTATGTTAATTGTATTAATTTATTATTTGTAGTGGGTTGTGGGTTGATAGGGGAATATGGTGGGAATTAATTTAATTGTAAATAATTAATTATTGAAATAATTTTTGTATATTGCTAATTAATTTATTCTTAATTAATTATTAATTGCTATTAATTTTATTTATTAATTTTTGGTGTTGAAAATTAATTGGTTGTAAATTAATTATTAATAGGTAATTAATAAAAAAAATATTGGTATTTATAATTATTAAATAAAGTGTGATCGGTAATTAATTTTAATACTTTTTTAGGTATTAATAATTTATTTATTTTTAATAAAATATTAAAATATTATTTTCCCTACTATTGCACTCAGTGGAGTGGGAATAATAATTTTTACCCCTACGGTATCCAACGCTTACCCTACAGTTGCACTCACTGGAGTGGAAATAGTACATTTTACCCTCCCGCTATCCAAAGCTTTCCCTACTGTTGCACTCTCTGGAGTGGGAATAGTAATTTTTACCCCTCGCCATCTAACGTTTTCCCTACTCTTGCACTCACTGGAGTGGGAATAGTAAATTTTGCCCTGCCGCTATCCAACGCTTTCCCTACTGTTGCACTCTCTGGAGTGGGAATAGTAATTTTTACCCCTACGCTATCCAACGCTTTCCCTACTGTTGCACTCTCTGGAGTGGGAATAGTAATTTTTACCCCTACGCTATCCAACGCTTTCCCTACTGTTGCACTCTCTGGCGTGGAAATAGTAATTTTATAGCCCTACTATATCCAATGCTTTCCCTACTGTTGCACTCATTGGAGTGGGAATAGTAATTTTTACCCCTACGCTATCCAACGCTTTCCCTACTGTTGCACTCACTGGAGTGGGAATAGTAAATTTTACCCTCCCGCTATCCAACGCTTTCCCTACTGTTGCACTCTCTGAAGTGTGAATTTTAATTTTTACCCCTACGCTATCCAATGCTTTCCCTATTATTGCACTGTCTGGAGTGGGAATACTAATTTTTACCCTCCCGCTATCCAACGCTTTCCCTACTGTTGCACTCTCTGGAGTGGGAATAGTAATTTTTACCCTCCCGCTATCCAACGCTTTCCCTACTATTGCACTTACTGGAGTGGTAACAGTAAATTTTACCCGCCCACTATCCTACGCAAAAAATATTGCATATTTTTAATTAATATTACGTTAATATATATGTATTATTATTTTTGTTTTTTTACTTACAATAATTATTTATTCATTTTAAAGTTATTTAAGTATTTTTAAGTATGTTTCAGTTAATTATATGTTTTATTTCATTAATTTTACATTAATTTTAAGACATTTAAAAAATTGGATATTTTGACTAACTATATTTTTTACAACGATATTTTGGATTCTATATTTTTGTACTTACCTGTTTGTAGATAGGGCTTCGATATTTTGGCATTCTATATTTTTACTTCGATATTTTGGCAATTCGATATTCTCCTTCTCGATATTTCGTCAGCGATCCGCCATACATATTACAATCTGGGATCCATATCTTTGTCACAGTGCATATGCAACGTTACACTCCCCAGCACATATTTTATATTACAACTTTAGAGACTAGTTAGGTTACACAACACTGCCCTGTGCATATTACACTCCAAGGCGCATATTGCATAGCACGCGCTAGTGCTTGTGCTATCTCGCGCTCTCCAATGAATCTGTCATTGCGCACAATGTACTGCATATTATATTTCACGCCCCGGTTCATCTTATATCACACTTTTTGGTGCATAGTTTATACCATATACTATATCTAGTTTTCATTTTCAATCGTGCTCTCAGGAATATGTTCTATATAACACTGCGTCCACCTACCCTTTTCACGGGCATTACATTTTGCAATGGTGGGTGGAGGGTCAGGGGTATTTCTGCCAAGTGAGCCCGGAGTCACAGTCACAAACGTCCTCTTCTTCCTGAATAAAAGTGAGATTATGCTGCATACTTGTTCATATTTTAAGTAGTTCGCACAGACACACGTTTTAAAAACAATAAAGTTCCTAATACCCACCTTCTCTGAACAATTAGCTTGCTGCCCCATCCACCTCCTCCCTATCCTCTGTTGTCTGAATCCATGGACTAGCCTCCTCCCTCCTGCCATGCATGGTCTGATGTGCTGCCACTGTCCTCCATTTAGCATGATGTACCAGTCCACTCCTCCTGCCCTCCATTGCCCAATTCTATGGCCCATTATTGACCTCCTGCTTAGCCTCTGTGCTTAGCTTGCTGCCCCTATTCTCCTTCCCCCTGCCCTCCGATGTCTTTGTGCATGCCCCTGCTCCATCCTTTTTGCCCACCATGTTCCATAGACCTGCCACTCCTATCTACTCCCACCTGCCTAGCATCGTCAGATGACTGTAACCTGTCCCTGTCCCTGCCACCTCCACCCTGCCTGTCCACATGCCATGCCCTTATCCCCTTCCTCCTGTCCTCCATGGTCCATTTTACTGCCACACCCTTCTGCCCTCCCTGGTCTGTTGTGCTGCAACTGCTCCTCCTGCCTGCCCCGCGCGGTCTGTTGTGAGGCCTCTTCCCCTGAACTCTCTTGTCTGTGCCCAGGTCCTGACCCTCCCTTCTATCCTCCATTGTCCTTTGTGCATGCCCCTGCACCCTCCTTCTTGCCCATCATAGCCATTGGGCTGCCACTAACCCTTCCGCTTGCCATGCATGGTCTTCTGTGCTGTCATGGCTCCTCCCACCTACCCTGTGTGGTAAGCTAGCTGCCCCTGACCCCCTCCCACCTTCCCTCCATGGTCTGTGTGTCTGCTATCATAGTCTCATTGTTGCTGTCCATGGTGTGTCTTGTTTCTAGTGTCCATCCTGCCTGACCTCCATGGTCATCTTGCTGCTCCTGCCCTGCCCCCTTGCCCCCAGCCCTCTGTTTCCATGTGCAGACCCCTATTCCCTCCCTCCTGGCTTGTCTGTTCCATTGTAATGCCCCTGATCCGTCCCTCCTGCCCTTTATGGTCTGTTATGCTGCAGCTTTCTCTCCTGTCTAGCTACCATGGCCTCTTTCCCCTCTGTTCTCTGTTGTCCATGTGCATGGTCCTGTCCCCTCCCTATTGCTTTCTATGGATTGTTGTGCTGCACTCCCATCCCGCATGCCCTGTGTGGTGTATTGTGCTGCTGAAAACCCTGATGCCTGCCCTGTAGGGTCAGTTTGGTGCACCTCTCCATGTCCCTCCTGTCCTCTGTTATCCGAGTCCATGTCCCTACTCCAATTCCTCCTGCCTACCATGATCCAATGTACCATACTTGCGAACATTTTGAACTTGGTAAGAGGGAGATTTTGAAAAAAAACTGGGGTATTGATTTTCCCCTTTGAGTTACTTTGAAAAAGAGGAGATTGTAGACAGGAGACACATCAAATAAAGCCCATTTGAGCTTAAAAACATTGGACGTTTCCTTGCTGAAACAGGTCTGTTGGCATGTATCATTGTATTACCACTGCCTCTTCCTTCTTCCCACAATGGTCTATTATATTGTCACAGCCTCTCTTGCCAGTCCTGTATTGTTGGTTTGTTGCCCCTGCCCCCCCTTTCCACTGCCCTCCATAGTCTGTTGTGCTGCCACTGCCCTTCCTGCCTGCCCAGTGTGGTCAAATTGTTGCCTCTGCACTCTCCTACCTGCCTTCAATTTTCAGAGTCCGTGCTTCTGGCCTCTGCCTCTCAACAGTATCCCAATGAACAACTAGATTGTTAACATTCTATATCTATTACAAAAGTGTGGAACTCCTGACGTCATCTTGATGTAATCAAAACTGTAATACCTAGAGCATTTCCTTTAGAAATTACATATATGAGAGGGTCTTATTTGCATCAAAATTATGGCTAGTGCTCTAAAAAACTAAAATGAGGACATATTTTCTGAGTTTTCAAATAGCGACAAAGAACATGTAAATTATTTGTAATCTTTATGTTTTTTTATCCAGTTGACCACTTGATTAAATGTTGCACCTAGGGGAGAGGATGTGGTGTTACTTCCAGAGCTGCAGACTTTGCAACTGGGGAACCTGGTTGGAGTTTCTGCTTCAGCTCAGCATTCTGTGATTCTGGTCAAATCACTTAATCTCCACATGTCTACAACCAAAATGAATTTGATCTTGTGTGATGTAACCAATGCTCATGTAAAGCACTCCAATACCTGACAATACTGCACTATATAAAACTGCAAATACCCAAAAAATAAGTGTGTTGCACACTTCTGTCATTGGGCTACATGTGGGCAACATCTGGGTGATATTTGTGCTGCATTTGGGCCCTTTTGTCTCTGGTGGCCATCTTGGGAGATTTATTTGTTATGAAGTTTCCTAATTTCCTCATTTACTGCAGTCTCCTCAGTAGGAAATGCTTTCAGTTTTTTACTTTGATTCCATCAAGAAGGTATTCAGATATGTCACACATTTGCCATAAATTCTGAATGTTAGCACTCTAGTTCCTCATTAGATCACTGTAGTAAAGCTACTGCTCACCACGGAAGTCTGCTGCTGGTATTAAAAGTGCATGTTTCAGTCTGCATATCAGAATTTTTTAATGAAATTGAAGAGGATTTGAGAAGTCACTCAAAATGTGCCCTAATCTTTCTTTCTTCAGCACTAATCATAATTACTATGGCAAAACAAACCCCCTCATTGTGTTCCTTTTTAAATAAAATGTTTTAAGTGTCACCAGTTTATTCCAATCAAGATGGCTTCAGGTGTGCCATACTTTTGTCATAAGTGAGACAGTAAGCGCTCTAGTTGTTCTTAAGAACACTCTGGGACATTCTGTCATTGGGCTATACTTGGGCTACATCTGGGTGATATTTGGGCTACATTTGGGCTCTTTTGTCTCTGGTGGCCATCTTGAGAGATTTATTTGTTAAGAAGTTTCCTAATTTCCTCATTTACTGCAGTCTCCTCAGTAGGAAATACTTTCAGTTTTTTATTTTGGTTCCATCAAGAAGGCATTCAGATGTGTCACACATTTGCCATAAATTCTGAATGTTAGCACTCTAGTTGCTCATTAGATCACTGTAGTAAAGCTGCTGCTCACCAGGGAAGTCTGCAGCTTGTATTCAAAGTGCATGTTTCAGTCTGCATGTCAGAATTGTTTTATGAAATAGAAGAGGATTTGAGAAGTCAAAATGTGGCCTAATTTTTCTTTCTGCAGCACTAATCATAATTTCTATGGCAAAATTAACCCCTCATTTTGTTCCTTTGTAAATTAAATGTTATAAGTGTTACCACTTTATTCCAATCAAGGTGGCTTCAGGTGTGCCATACTCTTGTCATAAGTAAGACTGTTAGCGCTCTAGTTGTTTGTTAGAACACTCTGGGACATTCTGTAATTGGGCTATACTTGGGCTACATCTGGGTGATATTTGGGCTACATTTAGGCTCTTTTGTCTCTGGTGGCCATTTTGGGAGACTTATTTGTTATGAAGTTTCCTAATTTCCTCATTTACTACAGTCTCCTCAGTAGGAAATACTTTCATTTTTTTACTTTGATTCCATCAAGAAGGCATTCAGATGTGTCACACATTTGCCATAAATTCAGAATGTTAGCACTCTAGTTGCTTATTAGATCACTGTAGTAAAGCTACTGCTCACCAGGGAAGTCTGCTGCTGGTATTGAAAGTGTATGTTTCAGTCTGCATGTCAGAATTTTTTTAATGAAATAGAAGAGGATTTGAGAAGTCACTCATAATGTGCCCTAATTTTTCTTTCTGCAGCACTAATCATACTTTCTATGGCAAAATGAACCTCCTCATTTTGTTCCGTTTTAAATTAAATGTTTTAAGAGTTACCACTTTATTCCAATCAAGATGGCTTCAGGTGTGCAATATGTTTGTCATAAGTAGGACTGTTAGCGCTCTAGTTGTTCTTTAGAACACTCTGGGAAGCTGCAGTAGAACACAAAGGAATCAACTGACAGTCTCTGCCTTTGTTGGATGTACATGTTTTACTGAGAATGTCAGACTTCATTCTCACATGACTGAGAAAGATAATGTGAATTTACAGAAAATATGCTCTCAGTTTAGCTTATAGACCACGTTCCAAACCTCTGTGGGAAAAGCATGAGAAAATAGTTTTCTCTCAAACACGATTAATGATATCACAGCAGTAGGCTTTTTCACATGGTAAAATCATCTTAGAACACACCACAATTCCTAAAATGAGTATGGTACCATCAACAAATGATTTATAATGTAACTAAAGTCTTAAAACCTTCTATTAACTGCAATGTTTTTTAATGAGGTGCTATCATGTATATTGGTCCCAAGATGGCTGCCAACACTTCTTGGACAGCCAATCAGATCTCACGATGAGAAGTGTGGTTAGGCTCCGCCCAGATATATCTATCTTTTTAACTCTAATTTTCTCAGGAACTACTGAATGGATTTACACCATTTAAGCAAAAGGCATGAGTCTGAACTGAGGACTACCTCTTTGCCAAATTTGGTGTAATTCCGTTCAGCAGTTCGGGCTGTAGCTGCGTCAACAGGTCCTATGGGAATATGCATGGGGAAAACGTGTTTTGGGACCCCCCTTTTTTCTCGGCCCCTGCTTGACGAATCACCATGAAAGTTTCAGGATAGGAGCGGAATGGAGCTGGCCAAAAGTTTGGAAAATTTCACGGAGATTCGTCAATCGGCGCCAACGTTATTCCAAATAGAATGTTGCGGATTTCCTATGGAAAATAGGTCCTAACTGTAACTACCTACTGGCAACTGCCAGTAGGTAATATATATATATACACCTCCATACATATACACACACCAATGCTTTCTTGTGCCTCGGTTCTACCGAGGCACAAGATGGCTGCCAACAGTTCCTGGTTTGAAGTATTGACAGCCAATTAGAATGCAGCTCGTGATAGGCTCGGTGCGCGGATCCACCACGGCCATAGATATCGAAACTTTTATTTTTTGATTTTCTCAGCAACTACTGAACGGATTTACACCATTTTAAAAAAGGGCGCTTTCTGAACCAAGCACTACCTTTTTGCAAATGTGGTGTAATTCCGTTCAGCAGTTCGGGCTGTAGCCGTGTCTAAGGTTTCCTATGGGAGTTAACATGGAGAAAACACGTTTTGGGACCCCTTTTTTTCTCGGCCCGCTTGCCGAATCACCCCAAAACTTCCAAGACAGGAGCTGACCGGAGAGCCCCACTAGTTTTGAAAATTTCGCAATGATTCGTCATCCGGCACCAAAGTTATTGGGAAAACAAAAAACACTTTTCCTATGGAAACTAAGGGGCATATTAACAAGCCAGGCGATAAAATTATCGCCGCTTTAGCGGCAGAAAACTGCCGCTAAAACAGCGATAATGGGCTTGATAATATGCTCTAAGGAATTCCAATTGAAGCCCATGTTAGATGTCCTTCACATCTAACATGGGTTTCAATTGGAATTCCATAGAGCATATTATCAAGCCCATTATCGCCGTTTTAGCGGCAGTTTTCTGCCGCTAAAGTGGAGATAATTTTATCGCCTGGCTTGTTAATATGCCCCTAGGTCTTAACTATAACTACCTACTGGCGACCGCCAGTAGGTAATATATATATATATATATATATATAGTGGCTGAACTGCACAATGCAAATCCAATGGAGGTGGAAACCATCTAAGCTTTTACACTTTGCCAGTAGGAGACCCGCTGTCCTAATAGTGGTAGAGGTGTGCACCTTTGTCCAAGTAGGGACCCTTACTCCTAGTCAGGGTAAAGGGGATATACACTTTAGATAACACCTGCTCACTCCCTTGGCAGCTTGGCACGAGCAGACAGGCTTATCCCAAAGACAATGTGTAAAGCATTTGAACTCAAAACACACAGTAATATAGTGATAACATCACAAATGAACACCACACCAGTTTAGGGAAACAAAATTCACTTCATCTAAACTCAAGACCAAAATGACATAAATCCAACATTCCTGTAGTAAAATAGCACTTCAACACAGTTATTTCCAAAATAAAGCTTGTAGAAAACAAATAGCTCCACCTGGGGCTCTTGCTATATCCTTACAGCAATAAATTCAAAGTGCAGCGCCGACTGCGGGGTGTGCAGCGTCGGGCATGGAGTCACGCGGACCCACTAACAAACAGTACCTTTGGATAACAAAGTCTATGGCGCTGCACGGAGTCAGGGAGGTAAGGAGTCTGTGTCGAGGCCGGCTCCCTGGCTGCCATGGGGGAGGTGAGGCATCGTGTCTGTGATGAGGCGACGTGTTGCATCCAGGACAGGGGAAGCCAGTTGTATCGTCAGTGTCACCCTTGGCGGTTATCGGAGTGCGATAACCGGTTGCAGGCTTTGGTGGTGACAGAGTTGATGCAATTGCTGACGTCGATAATGCAGATAACTTCAGGGGTCGAAGGGCGTCGGAGCTGTGGTGCAGGCCAGGCGGTGTGTCGTGAACTTCACAAGCTGTGCCCTTGTCCTCTGTGCAGTTCACAGCGGTATTGGAGATTGCTTTTCTTGCTTCTTTTAAGTTTCTTCCAGCTCCCAACAGCAGGAACAACCTCCATAGGCCTAAAGCTGGAACAGGCACCTCCTGGCAGGTCTGAACTCTCAGCAGTAGAGTTCAGGGGAGCTTGGGGTGAAGTATTTGTGTCCCTGAGACTTCAGAACAGGAGGCCAGCACACACAAGCCCTTGGAGATTCTTTTTCAAGCAGGTTTCTCAGCAAAGTTCCAGTCTTTTTCCTTTCCTCAGCAGAAGCAGGAACTGCAAGCCAACCCCACACAGAAAAGGGGCAGTACTCCTCCTCACAGCTCTCCAGCTCTTCTCCTTGGCAAAGGTTCCCCAAGTCCAGAAGTTAGCTAAAGTTCTGGCATTTAAGGTCTACTACTTATACCCCATTTTGTCTTTGTTCTTCTTCATGCAAGGGTCTTGGAGCCTAGTCCAAACAAGTTTTGTCCTCACTGGGGCAGTATGACCACAGGGGGTGGAAACAGCTTTGTGCAAGGGGGACACCCTATTCAGGTGCAAGGAAAACTCCTCCCACTACTGTAAATACAGCCAGTGTCTATTCACCTCAGGTCCGAGTTATCTAGGAAGGGAAAGACAGATGTCACCCCGTGGCTGTTTACAGTGAATGCACATCCCCAGCTCCTGTCACTCCAAAACCAGACAGTTAATCCACACACAGGCAGAGGCACACAAAATGGTTAAACAAGAAAATGCCTACTTTCTAAAAGTTGCATTTTCAAACACACAATTTAAAAAAATAGCTGTACTAAAAGATGGTCTATTAAGTTCGGAGTTTAAAGAGCCTAAACTTCATCTCTCCATCTTGTCCCAATGGGAAATGATACTTGTAAGAGGTTACAAAGTATCTCAGATACTATCCTATGGGACAGATAGCCTTTCAATAGTGAAAAATGAAATTGGTAATATTTCACTATCAGGACATGTCACACACACCAGTACATGTCCTATCTTTCACATACACTACACCCTGCCCATGTGGGTACCTTGGGCCTACCCAAGGGGTGTCTTACGTAAGAAAAGAGAAGGTTAAGGCCTTCAAGTGGGTGCACTGGCAGGTCTGGGATACCTTTTCAGGGCTACTTATGTGGGTGGAACAAAAAGTGCTGCAGGCCCACTAGTAGTATTTGATTTACAGGCCCTGGTGCACTCGGCGCACTTTACTAGGGCTTAACAGTAAATCAAATATGCCAATCATGGATAACCAATTATGTTAAAAATGTACACAGAGAGCATATGCACTTTAGCACTGATTAGCAGTGGTAAAGTACCCAAAGTCCTAAAGCCAACAAAAACAGGTCAGGAAAACTAGGAGGAAGAAGTAAAACGTTTGGGGATAACCCTGCAAAAATGTCCAATTTCAACAATCACCAAATGTGATCCAAGTCAAATGTTGAATTCTGCTTGCCGCCTCTACCGTATTCTCAAAAAGAAGTGACTATAAAAAAATATAAGGTTAACATGTATGCTGTACAAGACATCATCCATTGACAGCTAAGGTCTACCATGAGGTCGTACATGTATAGTTGGAACAGAGGTCACACAAAAATTGACCATAACAAATTTGTGATCTCCCATTCCTAAATATGCATTGTGACTTCATGGGGAGGGAAGCACAAATGTGCAACACAATGTACTTGACTATTAGACAGTTCACATATTAACTCTCAAATGCAATATGATTGGATGTGCAAACGTGAAACTTGTCTGCATGACAATGTACACTTCTTTAGATTTGTTAACAAGCAACATTATACTCATGAGGCATGATGAGCCTAACAACGAAGGTGTATCCATAAAGGTAGGTGTAGGCGTTCAATCTAATTACCCCCCTAATTACCCCCTTCCTTCAAATATCAGTTACCTTCTCATACACAGTTGTTAATGTGATATCATGTTGATGTATGTGCTGATTGAAGAAAACAGCTAGACAACTGCTGCTGGTGAACAGGGGCTCACATGTAAAGTTCAGGAGGAGGGAAAGTTGTGGGGGAAGATGGCGGCCGGCTAAGGAGCCCGGTCGGACGCTCCTGAAGCTCCGGTCCTAATGGCGTGACTTGACTTGACACAACACAGGATTTCTGCCTGATAACTGCTTAACTGATAACTGAAAAAATCGTGCCGATGTGTGCCCCGTAAGGCGGCTGGGCGAAATCAGAGGAGCGTTTTTTGAATCACCGGTGGAAAACGTCTCCAGCCAGCGTTGGAGATCCCTGGAGACAGAGTGTACGGGAGATCACGAAAAGCGGGGGTCTCTGTTCCCAACACCAGTTAGTTGGATGAAGATCGGGCGAAGATCGCAGGAGTTGGGTGAGCCGAGGTGAGAGAACGGGTGTGCGAGAACAAACAACAACAAAAAAAAACAGCGATAAGTAAAGAATTCACTCACCTCGTCGTCTTAGAGTGTCTTAGACACGGAAATGCGCGATAACGCCACGGCACTGCTCTCTACTATTGCTGGCAAGCCCCCGTCTTCTCCTGCCTCAGTATATGCCTCAGTATATGCAACGAAGTCTGCGGTTAGCGCTTGGACCGCAGCGCTCTATGCTCGGCGAAGCTATCGCCTAGCAACGGGGAGATTTTCCTTCCGGGTTGGGCAGGGCAGAGCCGCGGTTTCAGCAGCATCAGCGTTAGCACTCCCTCTCTCTCGGCGATCTCTCAATCCAGCTCCCCTGCCCAGCTCCATAATAGAGGTGGAAAAGAGAATTCAGAACCCTCGAGCCTGCATGCATCGAACAGACAACACACGTAGGGTGGTAGAAGGGCGGATTGACTCTGTAGCAGACCACCAGAGCTATAAACTAAATAGTGAGACCTCAGGGGAAATAAACAGTCAGTTTGTAACTTCAGAAAAGGGCAGTGGAAACAAAGGGTCTAAAGGGATAAGCTATTGCCTTAGAAGCAAACAGTTTTTTGCAAAAAATCCTCTGAGCACTACGGATTCAGGCATTACCCCCCTGAATACAAAGAAAAAAACTAAAAAACTAAGTGGTCCTGAGAGAAAAACACTCAAATCTTTACCTAAAGAAGGAAATAGACCTAAGGTGCCCTCTACCTCTACTGACTCAACCTCTCGAATAACTCCTTCACTCAGAACCTTTTTCAAGTTACAAAAGGTCGAAGGGCCAGGAAAGATGAACTTACTGGCAGAGGCCTCTCCACCCTCCGGCGCTGTGATGCCTTCCACGTCACCTCTCAGTGTAACATCTCAGGGGTCAAGTCCACTACTCGATCTTACGATGCCTTCTTCGTCATGTTCTAGTATAACTTCTCGGGGGCCGGCTCAGCCGGCTCCGCCGACATCAACTGAGCCCAGGGTCCCAAAAACTACCCCTGATATTCCTGTGTCTCTCCTCGCTCCACAATCTCTCCTGATGCCCCCATATCGAGAAACGGCTCTAAATGGGGATTTAGCGCCAGATGTTGACGCAGGATTCGCACGTGAAGAAATGAACAGAGGGGGAGCAACCAGCGAGAAAGAAAGAGAAGTTAGCCAGACATCAAATACGAGAATGGAGGTTGAAGGTGAAGAAGAGGATTGTACCCCCGAGAAAATGGGCAAATCCAATTCAGACAAAGTTCTAGCTCTACTACTGACTGAGATCAAAAACAGATTTGACGTCTCGGAAAAAAACCAGTCAAAGATTCAAGACACCTGTGAAGCTCTAGATACCAAACTAACTGCCCTCACAGGGAGGGTCACAGTAGTAGAAAGGGAAATGGAACTCCTCAACAAAGAGATCAAAACACATCAGAAAGATATTGACGCCTTAAAACTTAATGAAGGCGCATTAAGAGAAAAGATTGAGTCGCAGGAAAATCACTCTAGACGTAATAATCTAAGACTCCTGAACATTCCAGAAGGGGTGGAAAATGAGGACATAAAAAAATGTGTCCTTTCTCTGCTGGTAGAAAGCTTCCCTTGGGCTAAATCTGAGAACCTAGCTGAAGACATTCAAAGAGTACACCGAGATCCATTTGGAAGAAATAAGTTAAAAAAGAATCCAAGGAAAATATTAGTAAACTTCAAATCCTACACTCTTAAAGAGAGATTACTCTCGGAGGCTCTGAAAAAAGGCAATCTCAGAAGCAGTGACTGGACTTACAAAATACGCTCAGACATTTCGAAGGCCACGCAGGACAGACAATGGGAGCTGGGCCAGTTGATACCCCAACTAAAAGCTCTGGGGGCCACTGCACAGATGCGCTTTCCAGCCAGCCTGAGAATTATGTGGCGAAATAAAATGTTTAACATAAGAGAACCCAGAAAAGTCATTTCGCTAATGGAGAAGATGAAAGATCCATAAATAATAGAAACAGCAGAATCCCACAGCACTAATGAATTTAAGGTCCGGAGCCAAGGAGTATGAACAGGGCCTGTATGAGGCCCACTAAAGGAAAAAGGGAGGTCCCCCACGGGTGGGCTAATGTGAAGAAACATAAGAAACACAAAAAACAAAACACAAAAAATAACTTCACTAGGGTGGGGTGCAAAGTAGGGAAAAACCCATATAAAATTAGTCCTCAAGTTGCAGAGTTTACAAAGACCGCAGGAAACCAGTGCCACAGCCACTTTGTTACGAAAACCAAGGCCGGAAAAAAAAAATGGCCAATTATGTAAAGACTAGCATTCTATCTTGGAATGTTAATGGCCTAAGAACACAAAAACGGAGAAAATTCATATTCGAATATCTTAAAAACTCGGCATGTGAAATATTAATTTTACAGGAAACCCATCTGTTGAAGCAGGAATGGGAAGCTTTCACTAAAAATCTAAGGTGGATAGACACCTCAATTTGTACAAATCAGACATGTAACATAAAAGGTGTGGCAATTATTTTTAAAAAGTCTTTGAACATGAGAATAATTTCTTCGAGGGTAGATAGCAAGGGAAGATGGGCAATAGCAGAGACAATCATACATCAAAAACCATTCACTATAGTGGGATACTATGGCCCCAATTTAGATGATCCAGAACCCCTCCAGAGTCTATACTCACAGTTACTCGATTTTACATCACCTATAATCTGGGGGGGGGACTTTAATATCATCATTGATCCGAAAATGGATAGAACCCCAGTTAAAAAAGGCATCCCTCTCCTGAAAATGAGAGAATGGCTGAAAATAGCAATGAAAGATCTAGCGCTCAGGGACATCTGGAGTCTTATAGGGGACCAATTAACAAGGTTCACTTTCCAAAATAAAAGATTGGGTCACTCTTCTAGGATTGATTTCTTCCTCCTCGATAGCACCCTAGCCGTAGAAAAAGTGGAACACTTACCGGCACACCTATCAGACCACTCTGCTGTTAAAATAGACTTGAAGTTAGAACAGCTACCCACTTACAAGAGATGGACGGTTGATAGATCCCTTTTTTTAGACCAAACCTTTATAAATCACTTGAAGCTAAAAACTACTCAGTTCTTCGACCAGAGCAGTGATGGAATGAGCAGCCGGGTAGTATGGGACACCTACAAGGCGGTGATGAGGGGAAACATTAAGAGTTTTGCTACTTATAAGAATAAAACGGCGAGACAACTAATAAATAAATTAGAAGGAGAAATAAGAGCGATTGACATACAGCTCCATAGGACCAACCCTGATCCAATAATTAGATCCCTTAATCAGGAGAGGAAGGAGAAAGAAGCATTCCTAAGAGATTCCCTGGAGGCGAGGGCAAAAGAAAAGTGGGAGACGAGTAAACTTGCTCACTATGAATATGGCGAAGGATGTGGTAAGCTACTCGCCTGGAAAATAAAATCAGATCAGTCTAGAAATAAAATCAAAGAACTTTTAGTAGGGAATCCCCCTAAAAAAACCCTAGATGAAATAATCATTAAGGAGGAATTTAGACAATTCTTTGGGGGCCTCTACTTAGAAGATAGCTTTCCTACCAAATCACAGATCGACCGATACTTAGAAAATTTAACTCTCCCGAGTACGACTCCAGCCCAGATCGCAGAGCTAAATGAAGAAATCTCAGAAGAGGAAATTACCCAAGCACTAAAAGACCTTAAAAAAGCGAAAGCGGCAGGCCCAGACTCCATCCCAAATGAATTCTATACTGCTCTCCAGGAATCCTTACTTCCTCATTTAACACTTCTATTTAACGAGATCTTTGTGAATAAAATGAAACAACCAGTCTCATGGGATGAAGCAACAATAACTCTAATTTTAAAACCAGACAAAAATCCTAGTAAATGTGAATCTTACAGACCCATATCACTTTTGAACTGTGATTACAAAATTTATACTCAGATCCTCACAAAAAGGTTGAGTAAATGTGCAGTGAACTTAATTCATGAAGATCAGAAAGGTTTCATAAAAGGTAGACAATTACAAGAGCTCACTCATCAACTTATTGGGGCAATAGACATTTCAGTCCAACAAAAGATACCTCTTTCAATTGTAACACTAGACGCGGCGAAAGCCTTTGACAGAGTTAATTGGGCTTTCCTACATGCTGTCCTAGAGAAATTCAAACTAGGGGCAAATTTCTTGGAGGCCATTAGAAACATCTATAGTTCCCCTTCAGCTAAGATCCTTGTAAATGACAGCCTGTCAGAAAAAATCTACATCAAAAGAGGCACTAGACAGGGCTGTCCGCTCTCCCCCCTCCTTTTCAACCTATACATAGAACCCCTCGCCTTATCTATTAGAAACAACATAAAGATAAAACCATTCTGCTACAAAAATTGGACAAAAAAAGTTGCACTGTATGCCGATGATCTAATGATTTTCACTGACAATTTCGCCGAAGCAAGTCCTGACATTGACCAAATGATAAAAGACTTCGGAACTATCTCAGGCTATCAAACAAACCAATCAATATCAGAAATCATGGAATGGAATACTAGGAGCAACTCATTGCTGGTAAAATCAAAGATTAGATATCTTGGGTTGGATATAATCAAGGATCTAGATACACTCTCACAAACCAATCTCAATAGAGTCATAACAGAAGTAAAGAAGCTCTTAAGAACATGGAGTGGTCTTCCTCTAACATTTCTAGGTAGATCCAATATTATCAAAATGGCTATACTCCCAAAATTCACCTTTCTATTCAGTGCAATTCCCCTGGAATTTAACAAACCTGCCATACTCAAATTACAGGGAGAAATAAACAGCTTCATATGGAATTCCAAATGCCCAAGAATAGCCTGGAAAAAACTCAGAAGAACAAAAATCCAAGGCGGAATAGCAAGCCCAGACATATTAGAATATTGCAAGGCCTTCCAATTCAAATACACCAGGATACTCCTACAAAATTATGAGGCATATCCACCACACTTACAAGCGATGGTAGATACAGGGGGACACTTCCTATACAAATTTGGACACCAAAAGTTTTTCAAAAAGATTAAACTGAAAATTCTCCAGTCGGCAGCTAGGTTATGGCTGCAAATTAGGAAAACCACCAAAATTCCTTATTACAGTCAATATGCCCCACTCTGGGATTCCCCTGGAACTCCGGATTGCCTTAAAGACCAACTGGCCTTACCGTTAAGGAGAGCAGGTATCATGACCTGGGGGGCACTAATTCTAAATGGCAAACTAATTAGCTGGGATCTGCTGACGGACATCACAGAAACTCACTTATCAAAGTTTAAATATTACCAACTATCAAGTTGGATAAGCTCAATAACAGAACCTTTTGAGGGAAACCAGCAACTGGAACTTAAAATGATTGGATCTGGCCCCCAGAAAAAAGAAGTCTGATTGTGGTACTGGTCTCTAATAACAGCGGGAGAAGAAAATTTCACGACTCCAGAATCGACCTGGGGAACCTCACTGCCGACTACAGATCTTTCGAACATATGGCATGCATCAACGAGAAAATGTTGGGATATTATCCAGTCCGCCGCACTAAGGAGAAATCATATTTTCACTATTCATAGAGCTTATTGGACCTCAAAGAAACTTTCAAAATTCAAAAGTTAACAACAAGCGAAAAAATGTCCAAAATGCGGGGAAGATAAGGCAGACGATATCCATATGTTTTTGCAGTGCCCCCAGCTCGAAGACTTCTGGATAAAAGTTGGTAAGACTCTGACGGATCTCTTCGGCAAACAAATACCTGTAAGTATGGAACTGGTGTTTTTTGGGATCCATAAAACAGAGGTAAATACAAGTAATCTAGGCCTAAAACAAGAGAACCTTCTTTTTATATTAATACTTTTGGCGCGTAGAGAAATATGTATAAACTGGGTTTGTACTACTCCACCTAACCATTTAGATTGGTGGAAATCAATTGGTAGAGTTAACAAATTGGACAGAAGTGGAAGACCTAGAAAAAAATACAACTTTTGGGAATTATGGGAGTGCTTTCACAATTCTTATGACCAAAATCAAGTCCAATGATTTTACTGCTGGCAATATTCCAAACGATTAAGGGCTATTGGTCTCCTTGAGGTGTCAAGGTGATAAACAGATCTCCAGTTGCAAGGAAAACTCATTGTTGATGAAACTTTGAGTCGTGGCCTTAGGAACCCGAAACGATAGCACTGGTCTCCTATATCAAAACCTGACACATGTATTGCAAAATGAGGACACAAAAAAAAAAAAAAAGTTCAGGAGGAGACCATGTGGATTAATGGCCAGAAATAACATGTATATGTTTTTCTCACAGACCATTGATAGGCTAACTCATTGCTATCATCCTGTGTGCTTAAATATGGACATGTATGTCTCATAACAGTTGCTGGCTGGATTCCATCAGTCCTGCTGACAACATTATCTGGGGGAAGCAACACATCTTGGCTGCAGCAGTGAAGTCCACTTACCTATGTCCATCAGGTAAGCGTGCCATTAAGTGTTTCTATATTATAAATTCCAAAATCATTCCAAAGATCAAAATCCTCTTCTGCACAGCATCTGTAGTTGGTGTTTAAAGGGTTCAATACTGTTTCAGTTGTGTGTGTCATGTGTGCCTGTTAGCATATTAGCCATGTAGACCATTAGGTATAGTGTCACCTCCTTCTCAAGCTGCTGGATCGAGGACCACATATTCAGCTACACCTATAAGGAGCCAGGTTCAGCAGTTGACATGGGAGGAGGGCAGGGTATCTCAAAGTAACACAGAGCTGTGGCTGGAGTTGTTGAGTTTGCTTGTGCATTGTACATCTCCATTCAACACCTCAGAGCTATGGTGTGAGCTGTCAAGTATAGGTGTACCCAAACCAGGTCACATGTGCATCATCTGGTGATGCAAAGCACAGTAGAATCAACCCTTGTGGGAGGGTGTGGCTTGGCGCCCGCAGAGGATGAAGTCACCTGGCTGAGTCCCCTCGGGATGGCTCATTTAAATCATACTCAGGAGACTTTTTCAATGACTGCAGCAATGCGCTTTGAACACCGGAAGATGCGATGATGCGGCTGACACCTTCAGTGAGCAGTTTTCGGGACGTGCTTCCCAATTATATATATGCCTAACTCTCTCCTCAAGCTCCGCGGACAACAGCCGCCATCTTGGGTGCAACACCTTCGTTCTCTCAGGACGAGTGAAAGAAGTAATTCAGTGCCATCTATCTTCTGCTTCACTCATGCTACAGCATTATTTGTGGACAATATACATTTAAGTTGGAGACAGCTGTTTTTGTTTATTTCACTCTGAAGCTCTGTGACTCAATTCCAGTGCCAGCAACAACCAAGGGAGTACCTGCATCAGTTGTTTGGCTGCTCAGTCTCTGTCACTTATTCAATGTGAAAACATGTAAGAGATTGCTTCTTGCTTTCTCTCTCCTTATGACAAGGTCAACTGCGAGGCATTTTTCTAGTGATAATTTGGCTTCCTTTTCTTCACCAATGTGAAGATGTATGCATATGTAATTGTTTGTTTTGGAGTGACCTTGTGCAATAAAGCCTTATTCCTCATGTTTTTGAGACTTTTATTCTTCAATTCCTCTAGGGAACATTACATGCATAATATTTTAAGAGGTTATTGGCACCAAGTTTTATGGACACTAATCACAGTTTTTTTTAAATTCTTCAGTATACTATTTGGGAGAGCGACTGTTTTGGGAGTTTTCCCTTTTTATAGTTTCCCATCTGCTTTGGTCCCTCAGAGCTGTGGTTCAATACTCCTCAACGCAAGATGGAGTTTACCTTGCAAGACTGCAATACTATAGCGTCTCTTTTTTGATCATCAGAGTATATGGTGCTCCATATACGTTTGTTTTCCCTTTTATGGGGAAATTGAGGAACTTCAAGCTCTCAGTCTCTTCCAAATGCAATACTTTTTCAGACTTTGACTCTAATTACAATTACATGGAGGACACCACCCTTCACAAACCTGAATCTTTATCAGGTACCAATTCAAAAATACATCCACCGGGTAAAAGGCCTGTGAGCTCCACCAAGCAAACAAAAAAAGACCCTCCGTCTCCAGTGCACTCTTATTCGGTTTCTCTGAACCCAATTCTTGAGGAAATACATACATTAAAGCCTTTTATGGAAGAAACAACCAAGACTATGCAATTTCTGGTTAACAAATGGTCTTCCTTGGAATCACGTGTTCTCATTATAGAACGATCTACAGAATCCCTGCAATCTACTTGCACTCACATTTCCTCTTTAGAGTCAGAAGTAGCTCTTCTCAAGAAACAAACTGAGGATTTGGAAAATCGAATCCCAGAAATAATCTCTATATTTGTGGTTTTCCTGAAAAGATGGATGGGCCTAACCGGAAAGTTTATTTTCAATATTTTTTACCTAGGCTTCTGGACATATCTACCTCGGTCCCATGTAGCATAAAACAGGCTCACAGGCTTGGTCCCAGAGTTTCAACAAAACCTTGTGGTGTCATCCTGTTTTTCCTGCAATATACTGATGTGTTACAAGTTATGTCAGCAGTCAAGTTCAAAAAAGCAAAATTGCCTAGGAAGGCTATAGTTTATTCCTCTCACAGGATGTAGCTAAAGCCACTGCTGACTGAGGAAGCAATTTCTTGACCTCCGTCCTCAATTAAGATCCATAAATGTAAGAGACTGCCTAATCCACCCTTGTC
Source organism: Triturus cristatus (assembly GCF_964204655.1). Taxonomy (NCBI): domain Eukaryota; kingdom Metazoa; phylum Chordata; class Amphibia; order Caudata; family Salamandridae; genus Triturus; species Triturus cristatus. The sequence goes on from NC_140582.1 coordinate 418,245,445, forward strand.
TTTTTAAGGTCACTTTCAAAGAAAAGACAACTATTTATGAAGATCCAGAAGCTTTGAAAAATGTTCTTCAACAAGTTGGAGCAAATGTCATGGACACTACGAAACCTACTTGATTGTTATTTTGTTATTTTTTGTCTATTCCTTTTTTATGTATAATTCTCTGCTGATGTTCTATTATAGTTTAATTTATATGTTTTTCTTTCTCATATTGTCTCTCTTACTTCTAATTATAGGTGTATCTCCCCCTCCCTGTTGCTCATATGGGCTCCTCAATATGTTAATGTCATCACCCATTCTAAAGCTGCCCTGTCATCCGATGGGGCTCGGAGGTTGTTGTCATGATCGTCCAGTGTGGCCTACCCCATTCATCTTTGTGTTTTGTATGTTTTTCAGTCGTCATTTGCATGGCTTGTACTGTCTCTGTTTCTTGTTGTATTTTCCCCTCTCTTAAGGTTATTTGGAGACTCTGCCACCCAGACCTTCGGGAATACAGCTTTTACTCAGCTCTGCACCACTCACAATGCCTTATTGATTACCTCTTTTTGAGTAAATCCCTAGCTCAACACTTCTTTAGTCTGAAATAGGGTCTATTTTAATTTCGGATCACACCCCAGTCTATGTTGATCTAGACCCGATACCATTCACTCCACATGCAGGTAGATGGCGCTTTAACAATTCCCTACTCTTGTATTCTAAATTCTCCAGCCAATTCAGTTTCCTCATTTCTGAATTCTTTGCTATTAACTCAACACTCAACAATATTCAAGCTACTCAACTACTTAATAAAAATAAACAGCTTGAATATACTTATCACTCTAACAATGAGTCTTCCTTGACAAATCTTATTGATGCTAAACTCACTTTCAACATACTATCTAAAGAAACCTCTTCTTCCTATTTACTGAAAAGTAGCAATCGCTATTATGGAGGTCAAAATAAGATGGGGAAATTATTAACTAATATTTGAAAAAAAAATGAGAGAGAACTAGAATAGAATCTTTACAGAATAACGCTGGAGTTCCTCTTTTTAAAGACAATGATATTCTAAATGAATTGGTTTCCTGGTTTAAAAATCTATATACTCCAGAAACACAACCAGTCCAATCAGATTTGTCCTCTTATTTTCAATCCATTACCTCTCCTCCCTCCTGTCATAATGACTTTGATTTGCTGGCAACCAATATCTCCTTAGCAGAAATTACCCATGCAGTTTCAGTACTACAACGAGGGAAGCCCCCTGGGCCTGATGGGTTTACTGTTGAATTCTATGCTCACTTTGCTAATCACCATCTTCCCAATCTTCTACTTTCATTTAATTTCTTTTTGCCAATGACACATCTCAAGGTACTTTCCAGGAAGCCATGATACGTTTAATTCCAAAGGATAAAAAGACCCTTTCTTATGTAAAAATTATGGCTCTATCTCCTTAGTTATCACTGACTACAAGATTTTTGCTAAAATTCTGGCATCGCGCTTTGATCCTATCCTACTTGACCATAGGTCCTAAGCAATCCGGCTTTGTTAAGGGAAAGCTTGCCTCTGACAACTCTAGTGTCTTTTTTATCATCCTTGGCAAGGCTTCCTCTTTAAAGTCTGCTATTTCGGCTGTTGCTATGGATGCAGAAAAAGCTTTTGATAGGATTTGATGGGAATGTTTAAAATGAGTTGGTTTTCCACCTAAATTGATTGCTTTAATCTCTTTATTATATTCAGGTCCCAGGGCCTCAATTTTTGTTGATGGTAAACTTTCGGATTACTTTTCTCTTCGTACAGGAGTGCAACAAAGGTGTCCTCTATCACCTTAATTATTTGTCATAGCATTGGAACCCAATCTACGAAAATCAGACATATTTATTGTATCTCTGGTTTACAATTTGGTCCTCATCAGGGTAAAATCTCTGTATACGCTGATGATATCCTTTTATATTGTTCTAATCCAGAAACCTCTATACCTCCTTTCCTTCAACAAGTTGATACTTCACATTTATCAGTATTAAGCGGATAACCTGATATATGAGAAAATGTATTACCTCTAAATGTTCTATGTCACAAACAAATTTTTTAAAGCACTGATTTTTCCTGGCAACCCTCACAACTAAAATACTTGGGCCTGCGGTTCTCTCCGACTATTTCTGAGACTTTAAAATTAAATTTTGATCAAATTATCAAAACTTTAAATGATACTATTACACGTTGGCACCCTCTTTCCTCTCTTGGTGGGGGCAAATGGATTTGATTAAAATGATACTCACCCCTCTGAGCCGCAATATTATTTTAGGAAAAATTGACTCACTTTTAACAATATTTCTTTGGGAAGATAAGCCTCCTCGCATAGCTTTAGTCTCCCTAAAAAATGCAATCCTAATGGAAGCCTTAAGTTTCCCAACTTCAAAACTTATCACTCTGCTTTTCCCCTAAAAAAGGCTACCCAATCACTCTCTTCTGAGCTTCCTTGATACCCTTAAATATAGAGAAATTTTTCAACGCCCCCTTTGATTGTCAGGAAATCCTTACTCTCACTAATAATACTTATTTATTGTGTTAGACCATTATATCTCATGCTCGTAAGCTTTTAGTTCCTCTTTTACCTTCTTCATATCCAGTCATTTCTCTTCATTAGCAACCCAATTGGCATAATATATCATTACATATTAAGAACCGTCTCATATATTGGAGATCTTGGAGATCTAAGGGCTTATTTTGGATACCTCAACTCGTGTCTAATAATCAACCATTATTTACTGAACTACAAATAAAGTTTTCATTGCCTGCTACCTTCAGATCACAGTAGTACTTTCTACTTCCCTCCCTCAATCAATATATATCTTCTTGCACTACCAAATACTTCCAATCCCCATATAACAAGCTCTAAACTTTTCCCTATCTTAGATGCTTCCCCCCTCCACTTCTATTATATCTAAGAGTTTACTAATACCCTCTGATAGACTCAAGTCGAAGACTCAACTGGCCTGGGAAAAAGACTTAATACAATGCTGGCCACCTGCTACTTGGGATAAATGATGGCTTAAGCTTCATAAGACCTCACAGGCTGAAAATACCACACAGACCCTCTGTTTTGTTTATCGGGACCTGTTACTTTCTCCTGCAACACTAGCATCTTTCTCACCAAATACATCTTCTACTTGTTGGTCCTGTTCCACTGCTGAATTAAAACACATGATATTTGAATGCCCTAATATCCACCAGTTTTGGCAGTTAGTTTGGTCCCAAATAAAATGATTTTTAAAGTTAATGTACCCTTTTATTTACTCAATATTTTCTTAGGCTCCTTGTCACCTCATTGGCCTCAATTAGCATCGAATTTTAAAGATTTACTGTTAGCTATTGCTTTTCACTTAATAACCTCAAATTGGAAGCAAGCCAATAAAGTTACTTTTAGATCTTGGTGGAACACTGTAGGTTCTCATCATAGACTAGACACCAATTATGTTTCCCTAATTTCCTTAGCGATTAAAAGAGATCTTTTATGGCTTCCACTAACTACATAGTTAGTGTTGTGTTAGTGTTGTGGTACAGACTATGTGATACACTCACTAAGGCGTTTTTCTATATGTGAGAGGGGGATTCCCTTCTCATGCATACCTGTACCACAACACTAAGGTGCCGATTACGATCCGGCAAAAAAATTCCCCGTACGACTCGTATCCGGTCTTTTTACCGTACGAATCGTACAAGTGCCGTACAAACTGGCAATCACGATTCGCATGGTAAAAAGTCCATACGAACCGCATTCGGAATATTTCCCCACACGTCCTCGGGTCAGAAAATGTGTCCGACACGTCCTCGGACAATTTACCGTACAAATGTGAAAAGCCAAGTCCAACCGAGGAATCACGATCCAACCCGTGCGTCCGATCTCACAACCGTATGGTAAAAACACCGTTCGCACCGAACTCCCATTGCAACCATGGAGACATGTGCCCGCATACGCGCCCAACACTCCCCCCAGCACCCATACGTTTGAGTCGTACTCCCCGTTAATGTACTCACCCCCCCTGTATGTACACCCGTGTACGTGTTGAACCCCCACCCGTGTATGTACACCCCTGTACGTTCGAGTCGTACTCCCACCCCTGTAAGTGTCATACCCCCGTGTATGTACACCCCTGTACGTTCGAGTCGTACCCCCACCCCTGTACGTGTCCTACCCCCGTGTATGTACACCCCTGTACGTGTCGTACCCCCATGTATGTACACCCCTGTACGTTCGAGTCGTACCCCCACCCCTGTACGTGTCCTACCCCCGTGTATGTACACCCCTGTACGTTTGAGTCGTACCCCCACCCCTGTACGTGTCCCACCCCTGTGTATGTACACCCCAGTACGCTCGAGTCGTACCCCCACCCCTGTACGTGTCCTACCCCCGTGTATGTACACCCCTGTACGTGTCGTACCCCCGTGTATGTACACCCCTGTACGTTCGAGTCATACCCCCACCCCTGTACGTGTCGTACCCCCGTGTATGTACACCCCAGTACGTTCGAGTCGTACCCAAACCCCTGTACGTGTCGTACCACCGTGTATGTACACCCCTGCACGTTCGAGTCGTACCCCCACCCCTGTACGTGTCCTACCCCCGTGTATGTACACCCCTGTACGTGTCGTACCCCTGTGTATGTACACCCCTGTACGTTCGAGTCGTACCCCCACCCCTGTACGTGTCCTACCCCCGTGTATGTACACCCCTGTACGTGTCCTACCCCCGTGTATGTACACCCGTGTACGTCAGAGTCGCACCCCCACCACAACCTCCTTAGTACGGAGCGCACCCCAGGCCCCAACATCACAACCGCATGTACGAGTCGTACCAAGCCACACACAAGGACAGCACCGTACAACCAAATGGCCCATGTACACACCGTACACACGCTAAAAACGCATGTACACAACCAGGACAAAACAAAACAACACAAGAATACACCATTCGAATGGCACAAAGCCACAAAACATGTCCAACAAACACTAAAAAAACACATTCACTGACCTGCAACTGCCAAAAACAAACAGAGGCCCAAAACACCACCACTCCTTATAACACACCCACCCAAACTTCAAACACAGCCACACCCACCAATGGACCAATAAAAAGGGCCCACACACACAAACCATGAGCCTTTGCAACAGACTCACTGCTGCCAGACACCACAGACAACCTACAGCACCATACTACAAGCTTCACCACACCTTACACTTGCACACCTTCACACAACCACCTTCACAAACACCCCCTCATCACATTCACACACACACACACACCTGCACAACCACACCCACACACCCACAACCATCCACACACACCCCCCCACCATCCACACCCACACCCCTCACCATGCCCACTAACAAGAATCCAAAGTTCAGTAACCGAGAGTTGGAGGTCCTTGTCGATGAAATCCTCAGAGTCGAGCCACAGCTCTTTGGAACATTGGTCAGACAGACCAGCATGGCAGCAAAAACAGCCATGTGGCAGACCATCGTCGATGCTGTGAATGCTGTTGCGGACACCAGAAGGACCAGGCATGAATGCCAAGCCAGGTGGTACGATCTGCGGAGGAGGGTCCGAGCCAAGATGCTGGAGGAACACAACCAGGCCAACGCCACTGGAGGAGGGCCCTCCCACAGACCCGTACACTACCAGCCCTGGGAGGAGAGGGTGATGGCCATACAGCCGGTGGAGGCAGTCGAAGGATTAGGAGGACTCCGAGACCCGGGCGAGTACACAAACAACGCACCTCACATGGGGGGAACGTCATCCACAACCAAAATCACTAACAGGCACGCAACCACCCCAAGCTATCGCATGACTCAACCACACTCCATGAACACGCACATGCCACTGGCGCCACCATGCACCATGCACCCAGCTGGACAATGTCAAGTCACAGGCCACAGAAGACACCAACACATGACACGGTAACCCGGATGGCGGGAGGGTGGGCCACAAAATTCACATAGTGCAACTCAGAAGCAGACAACAATGCCCTCTGCCCATATGGCCTAGGTCACAGCCATACAAACACTGTGTCCCCACACAGGAAAGACTCGCCAGCAAATGGCGGACGCCTTGCATCAACACATGGGGGTGAAGGCACTGTTTTGCACATGACAGCAGCTAATGAACAGCCAACATTGTGAAAGGGTGGCAGCACACACCACCACAGCAGCAGCGCAGAGACAGACACTACACCCAATGGGTGCCTGGAGATCAGAAACAAACTCACATCAACAAGCCAAGGGCCATTCAAAGATCTGCTAACAGTGTGTGCCCAGGAAGCTGGGCTGAGGTGACAGAGGGTGACACACAGAGGGAGGGAGAGGGGGACAGAGAGGGAGGGAGACACGGGAAGACGGACAGAGGGAGGAGGCTGACACACAGAGGGAGGGAGAGGGGGACAGAGAGGGAGGGAGAGGGGGACAGAGAGGGAGGGAGAGGGGGACAGAGAGGGAGGGAGACACAGGGAGACGGACAGAGGGAGGAGGCTGACACACGGAGGGAGGGAGAGGGGGACAGAGAGGGAGGGAGAGGGGGACAGAGAGGGAGGGAGAGGGGGACAGAGAGGGAGGGAGACACAGGGAGACGGACAGAGGGAGGAGGCTGACACACGGAGGGAGGGAGAGGGGGACAGAGAGGGAGGGAGACACAGGGAGACGGACAGAGGGAGGAGGCTGACACACGGAGGGAGGGAGAGGGGGACAGAGAGGGAGGGAGATACAGGGAGACGGACAGAGGGAGGAGGCTGACACACGGAGGGAGGGAGAGGGGGACAGAGAGGGAGGGAGACACAGGGACACGGACAGAGGGAGGAGGCTGACACACAGAGTGAGGGAGAGGGGGACAGAGAGGGAGGGAGACACAGGGAGAGCAAATCAGCCGTTTGGTGTGTGGGAATGTCTGCTCATCAGCAGGTAGACTGCGTGCATGTAGCCAAGGGTGGCCAGTGCCAGAACCCCCCCTCTTCCCCATGGCAAAACACAGGGCCATGTCACAACCTGTTCACGAGCACAACGACAGCTACCTGCATTATATAAGTGTGTGGATCCACTCCATGTGCACATGTACAGTGCTACACGGAAGGCGCCAATGCATGGCTCGCCACACCTGCCCACTCCACTGCTGACTGCAGTCACACTTGACGCAGCAAGTAAGACTGTGCCACACATAGATAAAGGGGCCAAAGTGGTACCCAAGGGACACACCCATGCACAAGTGCACTGTGAGTGGAATGCAAGACAGATCCTAATTCCAAGAGGAAATGTGCCAACGTTGAAACTGATGAAACATGGATGTTGCATGGACCAAAATTAACATTGTCTCTCTTACACACAGGTCAATGTCGTGGTTCACCCCCCAACACTGGGGGGGAAGACTCACAGGACCCGGATCTGCGGGAGACCGTTCCCACCGGCAGCGACGACTCTCACCACTCTGTGGACGACCCCGACCAACCTGGCACCTCTGGTGTCCAACCACCTGCAGCACCTGCGTCAGGTACAACGGGGCCAACCACCACCCCCACTCCTGCCACATCCCAGGAGACACCCAGGATCCCTGCCCCACCACCACAAAGCAGCCAGGCTGGCCAGGAGGGACACGGTGTCCCGGGCACCCAGGAGGAGGCAGGCGACAACGCCAATGCCACCCCTCAGGGGTCCCGGAGACCTGATGTGCCCACAAGGGCAGGCCAGGTGCAAGTGGGCAGGGGTGGTGGGAGTGGAGGACGGCGGAGGCGCCAGCCTGACCAGTTGGCTGTGGAACCAGTATATTCCCATGTCCGTAACATCCTGGACTCATACCGGCAGGACACCACGGGCATGGCCCGGGTTGTGTCCACCCTCAATGAGATCAAGGGGACCCTCGATGAGATAAAGACCCAGCAGGCCCAGCAACATGCCTGTCTACTGCAACACCAACGGAGGATGGAGGACAGACAGGCTGAGCAAGTGACGGTGTTCCAGGGGATTCACGATACACTCCGTCGGATGGCCGACAACATGGGCAACCCTCCCTGTGCCAGAAGGCGTAGAACATCACCACCCACAGGGAGGGATCAGGAGGAGGTGGAAACATCCGATGGAGCATCCCAAACATCGTCACGGCCTGCTTCTGAGGGTCCCCGCAGTAGGCCGGGTCGTCCACGGAAAGGACCGTGAGGGTCGGCGCTACATCACCATCTCCCAGGACACCTGGCCTGGCACCTGGCCCACTGGAGCAACAGCATCACAGCATCAAGAGATATTCTCTGCCACATGGCCTTGCTGGTCACTGTCTGACCAATGTAGACAAAGACTGTGGCATGGACTCTGAGGATTTCCAATGGCAAGGACACCAACTCCCCTACTGAACTTTGGATTCCAAACTCCCGGAAAGCCCCTCACGTCATACCCCCCCCCCCACCCACCCACAAAAATAAAAATTCACACCATGAAGATAAGATGCCTGCTGGTTGCATTATTACCGTACATGTGTCTTGTAAAGTCTAAACATGCCTGAGTTCTCTTTTGACTTCAACCATCCACACCCTGGGGCCTGAGTCTGGCACAGGACACACGGGCCACAGTGTATTAGGCAAGACAGACATGGAGCACCATACACACCCGTGATGGGCCCAACCAGCTGAGGGGGTGGCCGCACAACCGTGCTGACAGACACATTGAGTACAGCAACAGTCATGTGCAGAGGTCAGGGATCCAGTCCAGTGTCCTGGGGGGCACCCAGGTATGTGTAGACAGGTGGCAGAACCATGTCCTGCAAGCTTGAGTACGGTGGATGCAGAGAATGGGGGCCTGGCCAACGTTGGATGCATGGGGATGGCACATGTCACAATACCCACACAGTCATGGACATCATGCATAATACACAGTCTCAGCCCACACACACAGCTTGCATCTTGCTACTCGACACATAGACACATAGCCACTATCAGGGGAAACCATGCCAGACATGCTGGATGCACCGTGGCAACACACCAGCATTGACTGGGAAGAGGCACCTTGGAGACATAGGGACACCTTTATTAGTCATGTTTTCGGGATTGCAGAGGCAACTTGAAGTACACATGAACACTTCATGTGGAGTAACATGTGGGTCCAACACTGGCACCCCCCTTCTGCAGCACAAATGCGTGATAGCCATGGAACTGGCACACAATTGTCGGCCAACAGCTAAACACCCACAGCTGCTCACGGAGAGACTGCCATACACTATTGATCCGCTGATGTAGAAGTCCCACACCATGTCAAGCCAATGCAAACCGTATGTGTCCGAGGGCAGTGTTACACACATTGATGCCATCATCACAATCCACTATCCCATCACTGATGACTGTCAACCAGTCAGACCATCTATTCAGGTGTACACAGCTGCATGTCGTGTCCCATGGTGATGCTACATGGCTGCAGAGGAACCAAACATCGACAGGGGCAGTGTGCATACATCGTGAACAACTGCCACACCCAATACACCCCTGATGCATCCCTTACCCTAAGGAGACTTCCAAACTTGTCCGTGCGTGTAACGCTGAGTCAGCACACGATGACGTGTCCATGAGGAATAGCAGTGCCACAACAATGCAACCAGCAGACGGCATGCGCAAGTACCTGGGGATGAGAGACACACAAGAAGTCAGCCACAAAAAGCACAGCCACTTGCATGTGCATGTACTCGACACATGTATGAATGACAACATGCTAGGTCACAATTATGACTGGGGAAATACAACCATCACTGCCACCATCACTCCAGTGACACACCCACACACACCTCTGACTCACGTGCCATACATGCAGGTGGATACACACATCACAACGCATGCCACACGGGGACCAATGCGTGCACACTCAGACACTGGTACTCACCACTAAGCAAAGAAGTCGCGTATGAGCCGAGTCCGGATGTCCTCTTGCGGCTCCACATCCTCCACATCACTAGCCCCATTGCCAAGCCCTTCGTCCTCCACGGGTGGATGGTCCTCGTCATGTTGATCCAGGATGAGTGGCACAGCTTTCTCAACTGCCATGTTGTGCAGCATGCAGCAGACCATGAAGATTTTGCAGACCTTCGCAGGGGCATATGGGAGCGCGCCGCCGGTCTTGTGGAGGCACCGAAATCGGCTCTTCAGCAGGCCAAACATCCTCTCTATCACTCGCCTTGTCCGGCCATGGGTGGTGTTGTAGCGGAGCTGGGCCGGCGTGATGGGGTTGCGGAGAGGTGTGAGCAGCCATGGCATGTTGGGATAGCCAGCGTCCCCTACATGGGAAGCACATGGACATCGTTAGAACTGGTGAAGCGGTCGTGCTGGTAGGCTATGTAAAATACAGGACAGACAGACTGTACCCACCAACAACACATGCTCGTTCGTTGCGCAGCTGCATCATCATTTCAGGCACCCTGCTACGCCTCATGATGTAGGCATCGTGTGCTGATCCTGGAAAACGAGCACAGACATGTGAAATCAACATGTTGGACAGACACACCACAAGGGCATTGATGGAGTGGTAGTGCTTCCGATTGCGGTACGCTACCTCCCGTGCATGTGGTGGTACCAAAGCTACATGTGTCCCATCTATGGACCCAATGACATGGGGCATCCCTCCCAGGGCATAGAATCCACGCTTGACCGCAGTCAACTGTTCAGGGGAAGGGAACTTGATGAAGTCATCCAGGTGAATCAACATGGCCTCTAAGAAATCATGCAGCACATGGCAGAACATGCTCTGGGACATGCCACCAACATGAGCTACGGTATTTTGAAAGCTAACCGTGGCTAGAAAATGTAGGGCTGCCATTACCTTCAGTTTGGGTGTCAGTGCCGTAGGATACCTGTGCAGCGGTTGCAGGTGTGGTGCCAGTCTCGCTGTCAACTCCAGAATCAACCGTCGTGGGAAGCGGTAGCACCGGATCCGATCATTCTCCCGCATGGCAGCCAAGTCCGGAATTGGTTGGGCAAGAGGCGGCGCTCTGCAGTAATTTGGAAGTGACAAGGAAGAGTGAGTGCACCACAAAAATAAATCATTTGTACTGCGCACATGTTAATCTGTCTATACACATATGCTACATACGGAGTGAGGTATGTGCCACATGCCCTGGACACGTATGGCTGCCCGGTGACACTCCTACCAAGACCCAGCTACACACGGAGATTGAGAACCTCCCCATGCCATGCCATGGGATTAGCTGTGTCCCAGTGCAAGTGAACAGCCAGACGCAAGACAGGAGTGACATACACCCACACATCAGCAGAAGTAGGATGCCGATTGCAGAGACTGGTAGCGGAACACTAGAGCCACAGGTCACATGACATTACACTAGGACAGCCCACACACCTTGCCATGAAGGTGCACATGTCATGACTCACCACACATTCATTGAGAGGATGCAGACATGTCCTTGTCACGCTACTCCGTGTCCCATGCATACATGCGCACCTCACATCCGAAACCACATGTGGCATGGTGTGCGGAACAGTGTGCAATTTCAATCTACACACAGACACATGTTGGTTGCTGCAACAGCTGCAGCTTTTGAGGGTGCTCCAACATCAACCTAATGGGAAGCCCCCACACATACATGACATAGTCACATCGTGCACCGTGGGTAGTGACAAGTCAGGTGTGGTAACCCCTGTACCAGGCATCAGGGGACACTTCCGTGTGTTGGTGTCCGTGCCATGCCAGTGTCGGTCATCCCAAGTGTGCAGTACGACATGCACACATGTCCAAGGAGTCAAGGGCATGCCTGGCACACATTGCACCGTCACACATTACATCTGTACACATCACATCATACATCTGGTGCCTTCTCGACTCAGGAGTAATGTTCCACATCACAGCCTGTCACACCTGTGCCCCACACATGTAGTAATGCACAGACAATGCCTTGATGTCCATTCATGGACAAGTATGTCCATCCATGGACAAGTATGTCCGCCCTATTCCTTCCTGTGTGCTGCCTGTCACCACCGTGATGTGTGAAAACCGCCGTACTGCTGCTAAGAGGGCCTGTGTACGTTCCCATATCACTATGGGAGTGCTGCCGTATGTGTACCCATCATGATGGCGAGCGTACAGGCATGTGTACGGTCCGTACCACTACGAGTACGCATACGCAAGAACACCCATAGTGGTAGGGCCGTACACACGCCTGTACGCTCCCTATCACTATGGGTGTCCTCGCGTATGCGTACTCGTAGTGGTACGGGCCGTACACACGCCTGTACGCTCCCTATCACTATGGGTGTCCTCGCGTATGCGTACTCGTAGTGGTACGGGCCGTACACACGCCTGTACGCTCCCTATCACTATGGGTGTCCTCGCGTATGCGTACTCGTAATGGTACGGGCCGTACACTCGCCTGTACACTCCCTATCACTATGGGTGTCCTCGCGTATGCGTACTCGTAGTGGTACGGGCCGTACACACGCCTGTACGCTCCCTATCACTATGGGTGTCCTCGCGTATGCCTACTCGTAGTGGTACGGGCCGTACACACGCCTGTACGCTCCCTATCACTATGGGTGTCCTCGCGTATGCGTACACGTAGTGATAGTGAGCGTACAGGCGTGTGTACGGCCCGTAGCACTACGAGTACGCATACGCGAGGACACCCATAGTGACAGGGAGCGTACAGGCGTGTGTACGGCCCGTACCACTACGAGTACGCATACGCGAGGACACCCATAGTGATAGTGAACGTAGGCACGCGTGTACGGGCCGTTGCTATGCATTTGGGGTGCCCTAGGGCCCCGGAACGCACCGTACCTGTGTGTGAAGCTCCAAATTACATAGGGGACACATGAGGGACAAGTATTAAGGCCTACATGCATGCTGGTTGTCTTGGAGACCAAGTTTAAATTTTGAATTTGTTCAGGAAGGTGCACAGCAGAAGTCAGTTGGAATGAATCTACTTTGTTGCAATGTGTTTGTGGGGCTGACATCATGCAGGAGAAAAAAACAGATTGAGAACCCACAGACTGCTAGGTTTGAAGGGATTGGAGGAAACATAGGATGCAAATGTGAGTGACCAATCACTCTGTACTCCTGTGCATGAGATGGGCCAGCAAGGCAGATATAAGGCAGCCAGGTCCCAAGAGGGAGCACTTGCCTGCACATCTCTGTATTCCACGACCCAGCTGCTGCTACTGATTCCCTGGAACCATGTCAAGGGCTGTGGAGAGGTCACAGCCATTCACCCTGGAGGAGAACATGGCTTTGGTGGATGTGATCCTCCCACGGTACCCCATGCTGTATGGGCGACCAGGTTATCAGGTGAGTGCAGTGTCCACTGGCACAGACTGAGTCCCTTTTTTGTGACTGTGACTTCTGCCATTGTGTCCAGGTGTGACACACATGCTATGTACTGTAGGGGGGTCCCAGGGGGGGGAATGCCTGATGTCTCCCAGCAGTGCCCTGAGACAGGAGGGGTGGGTGCCTATCACTCCCAGCAGTGCCCTGAGACAGGAGGGGTGGGTTCCTATCACTCCCAGCAGTGCCCAGAGACAGGAGGGGTGGGTGCCTATCACTCCCAGCAGTGCCCTGAGACAGGAGGGGTGGGTGCCTATCACTCCCAGCAGTGCCCAGAGACTGGATGGGTGGGTGCAGAGTCCTCCCAGCAGTGCCCAGAGACAGGAGGGGTGGGTGCAGAGCCCTCCCAGCAGTGCCCTGAGACAGGAGGGGTGGGTGCCTAGCACTCCCAGCAGTGCCCTGAGACAGGAGGGGTGGGTTCCTATCACTCCCAGCAGTGCCCAGAGACAGGAGGGGTGGGTGCCTATCATTCCCAGCAGTGCCCTGAGACAGGAGGGGTGGGTGCCTATCACTCCCAGCAGTGCCCAGAGACAGGAGAGGTGGGTGCAGAGTCCTCCCAGCAGTGCCCAGAGACAGGAGGGGTGGGTGCAGAGTCCTCCCAGCAGTGCCCTGAGACAGGAGGGGTGGGTGCCTATCACTCCCTGCAGTGCCCTGAGACAGGAGGGGTGGGTTCCTATCACTCCCAGCAGTGCCCTGAGACAGGAGGGGTGGGTTCCTATCACTCCCAGCAGTGCCCAGAGACAGGAGGGGTGGGTGCCTATCATTCCCAGCAGTGCCCTGAGACAGGAGGGGTGGGTGCCTATCACTCCCAGCAGTGCCCAGAGACAGGAGGGGTGGGTTCAGAGTCCTCCCAGCAGTGCCCAGAGACAGGAGGGGTGGGTGCAGAGTCCTCCCAGCAGTGCCCTGAGACAGGAGGGGTGGGTGCCTATCACTCCCTGCAGTGCCCTGAGACAGGAGGGGTGGGTTCCTATCACTCCCAGCAGTGCCCAGAGACAGGAGGGTTGGGTGCCTATCACTCCCTGCAGTGCCCTGAGACAGGAGGGGTGGGTGCTTATCACTCCCAGCAGTGCCCTGAGACAAGAGGGGTGGGTTCCTATCACTCCCAGCAGTGCCCAGAGACAGGAGGGGTGGGTGCCTATCACTCCCAGCAGTGCCCTGAGACAGGAGGGGTGGGTGCCTATCACTCCTAGCAGTGCCCTGAGACAGGAGGGGTGGGTTCCTATCACTCCCAGCAGTGCCCAGAGACAGGAGGGGTGGGTGCCTATCACTCCCAGCAGTGCCCAGAGACAGGAGGGGTGGGTGCCTATCACTCCCAGCAGTGCCCTGAGACAGGAGGGGTGGGTGCCTATCACTCCCAGCAGTGCCCTGAGACAGGAGGGGTGGGTGCCTATCACTCCCAGCAGTGCCCTGAGACAGGAGGGGTGGGTTCCTATCACTCCTAGCAGTGCCCAGAGACAGGAGGGGTGGGTGCCTATCACCCCCAGCAGTGCCCTGAGAGAGGAGGGGTGGGTGCCTATCACTCCCAGCAGTGCCCTGAGACAGGAGGGGTGGGTTCCTATCACTCCCAGCAGTGCCCAGAGACAGGAGGGGTGTGTGCAGAGTCCTCCCAGCAGTGCCCGAGACAGGAGGAGTGGGTGCAGAGTCCTCCCAGCAGTGCCCTGAGACAGGAGGGGTGGGTGCAGAGTCCTCCCAGCAGTGTCCTGAGACAGGAGGGGTGGGTGCAGAGTCCTCCCAGCAGTGCCCAGAGACAGGAGGGGTGGGTGTGATGCACAGTGTGAGCCTGGCTCATTGATTGTGTAGTTGCCCTCATTCCACCTGTGTCCTTTCAATGGCACGTACTGCTTTTGGCCTTTCCCCAGAGGATCATGTCCCTATGACAAAGGTGCAATGCGTTGGATGCACACTATGCCTTGTTGTAAACAGCAAATGTGTTCTAATCTGTGTACCTGTGACATGTGCCAGGTGTATTGATGTAGTGTCACTTGTTCATCCTCACAGGTAGACGCCTCTGCCAAGGAGCAGATATGGCTGGACGCCGTCAGCGCCGTGAGGAGTGCGGATGGTCGGAGGCGGCACCTGTCCCAGGTGAGGAAACGCTGGCAGGATATCCGGTGCTGGATGCGGAGGATCGCACGGGTCCTGCTGGGGGACTCACCTGAGAGCCATAAGAACCGCGGGCGCCGCCGTCTCTCCCACATCCAGAAACGTGTGCTGGCGGTGGTCTTTCCAGACTTGGACAGGCGTCTACAGGAGATGCAGCAGCCGGAAGGGGGTAGGTACATGTGTGTGTTTGTTGTGTTTCACCAGCATTTGTAAGTGCACTGTTCCATGGATACACTTCCAGGGTTTATGGTGCTGTGCAGATCCTGTTCCCCACAGTATTGCAGTGCTCTCCTGCCTCCCTTCCCCTCCTTGCAATGTGTTCCCTGGTCTGTGTGTAGTCACTCCATCACAAGGTTATGTAGCCTGACACCTTCTCCAAGTGTACAATGCCTGCAGCATCATGTGTGGGGGTGGTGTGTAACAGGTTTTGTGACCTTGCCTGTGCCCTGTCCAGTTCTGGACTTGTGGGTTCCATGTCAGTTGGCACTAATGCTGAGTCCAGACATGGGAGTTAATCTCTCGAGTGCCAGGCCTTCCAGCAGACATGTCCCATGTGGTGGCCTGTGACATGATGTGCATGAGTGTGCGTTACGCATAGTGCAGGGATGTTAGCGTGTGTTGCAGTCATTCCCATTCAGGAGCATGGAGTTGTGTGGCCACTACTGTCCCCAGGGGCATATTTTCCTAGGTATCATGTGTGTAATCCGAGAATGTCGAGAATCTCTGTGTCTACAGCATAGGTTGTGCTCTGTGCCATTGTCCCCTGGCACCATGTTCATTGACGTGAGATGTATTACAAGTGTCCACTGTCCAGCCTGACCTGATTTTCCAAGTACATACTCACGGTGGCCATTGCCTGTGTGTCTTGTTGCAATCATCTGATGATGCCCATTTGTACATGATTATTTGGACAGGCGCACCTTGGGTATTTGGTGTGCAATCTTGAATTATTGCATCCCATGTGTATTTCACCCAGACTAAGAGATGTAAGTGCTTCCTGTGTCTCCACAGATTTGTCTCATGTAGGGGGTGGGTGGTGCGGGCATGGCCTACATGTCAAGACCTGTTATCTCCTTGCTAGGACTGGCCAGTGTGTGATGTTTGTCTGGACATACACTCAAGGTGCAGTGTGCCAGTCAGGGTGGGCATGTTATCAGTATTACCTATGCTGCATGTGCCTCTAGTTCCTGGATATGGTCCCTGCTCATCCCAATTTCCTGCCACGCTGTGTGGTGCAGATGCAGTGCTGTATTGTCCCCAGGGCCTTGCTCCTCAGTCAAAATTCCATGTCATCTCATTTGCTATTGTGTCATGCTCTCCATAGTTTTTCCATGGCATGGTGGGTCACAAAACTGTGTCTTGCAGGGCCTACATATGTACCGTGTTTTGTAGTTGTAACTCTTCCTTTCTTTCAGGCTATGCACTGTAACCTAAGTAGATTTGACTCATGTGACATATGTATACAGGTGTATGATTAATTTCTGTCTCTTTACCCTGCCCACAGCATCGTCGGGGGACACGGAGGGAGACATGGACACAGACAGCGCGGAGGGACCGAGCACCAGTGCCAGCGGTGACATCGGGGCTGGCACTTCGAATGGGACTGAGGCGGAGGAGAGTGAACCCAGGGACCTGTCGGCTGGCACAACAGAGTATGAAGCTGACGGGTCCGAGGATGATCTCTCCGAGTGGGCGGTGGCTGCACCACCATCTGACAGCAGCCCTACATCTCGCACCGCCCCCTCCATTGGCATCAGCCGCCTCCCACGTGCTCGTGTCCCTTCCCAACGTGCCCGGTCACCACATGTCTCCTTCCTGCCAGGCACCGCACCCCCTGCCCCTGTCTCCACTGCTGCCGCCAATGCTGAGTCTGTGGACATCCAGCGGCAGTTGCAGATTGGTCAGACTGTGATCTTTAATGTCCTCCATGCCCACAGCCAGGTCCTCAACAACATGGAGGCATACTTGGAGGGCATTCATTCATCGCAGGCTGACCAACGCAACTTGCTGAGGTCCATAGACTCCACACTGACTGCAGCAGTGGGTCTCCTGCAGCGCTACGTCCCACCCCCTACCCCTGCCCATTCCACACTTCCCACTCCCATGCCTGTCCCACATACACCCAGACGTAAGCATGCACCCACCACAACAGACACAGGCACCACACCAGCAGGGAAGGTCTGCCGCACACCTCCTGACACGCACACACAGGGTGAAGTAGGCACACCCACTGGGTCGGGGGGCAAACGTGTGACACGCAGCCAGAGTGGGAGTCCGCATTCCACCAAATCCACTCCCTCCAAATCCCCTCCCCTCAGCTCTCCTGGCCAGATCTCCCCCAAAGACTCCTTCATGGCCGCTCTGTCCCTGAGCCCCACAGTGACACCACCCCGCAAGCGGTCAAGGAAGTCCACGGTCAGGGTGCTTGAGTCCCCCCCTGTCCACACCCTCCCCCAGTGGCACTGCGACCCATCCCTCTGACCCCCCCCCTCCTTGGGGCCTGTGGTTCCTTCGGGTGCAGGGGAGTCCCTGGAGGACCTTGCCGAGGTGTGCAGCGCGCTCCTAGAATCCACCTTTGGCCCTGCCCCACCCCCTGTGGTGGAGTCCTCCATCCCTGCACCCACGTCGCCTACCCTTCGCCCTGCTGTCCCTGCAGTGCCTGTTCCTTCCCCCCAACATGATGCCCTCACCCCTGTGGAAGACAACTGCTTGTAACTGTGCAGGCAAGCTAGGGGACACGCATCCCACTGTGTCCCCCATCCAGCTGTGACTCCTGGACTGCCCTATGGGCTTTGTAAATATTGGACTTACTTCATACTAGTTTTTTGCTCATGCTGAATAAAGCTATTTATTTTTTGCCCTTGGAACACTCCTGCTTTGCTGGCATTGCTGTTGGTGGGGCTGCTACATGGTTGTGGGTGTTGGTCATGTGTTGGGTGTGTGGGAAATGTAGTAGTGTGCTGCTCATAGGGGGGACCCTGGGATCTGTGTGCCATCACACGGTGTTAGCTACCTTTCTCCATTCATGTAAGCAGTTGCTGCATGTTGCAATTGTCCCAAGGTGTATTCCTTCCTCTGTGTACCCTGACTTCTTCCCTGCAGGGTGTCCCCTGACTTTAGCGCAGAGCTGTGTGTACATTAGCTGGGTGTGTGACGTAGTCCTTCACCTTTGCACATGCATGCTGAGCCATTCTCCACCTGCATCATTCGTGGCATCCTTGGTAGTCATTGTACTTGTGTATGTGGACTATTGACATGACTTCATGTGGACATGTTTTCTTTTTGGCCCTATGCATGCGTATACTCCCAGCCTCACACACATGTGGTACATGTACTGCAGGGTCTTTGTGCACCTGACTGACATTTGTGGGCATGGTATCTGTGGCTACTCCACCCTTTGCGTTCCATGGGCACTGCTGGGAGTGATGGGCACCCACCCCTCCTGTCTCTGGGCACTGCTGGGAGGACTCTGCACCCACCCCTCCTATCTCTGGGCACTGCTGGGAGTGATAGGAACCCACCCCTCCTGTCTCTGGGCACTGCTGGGAGTGATAGGCACCCACCCCTCCTGTCTCTGGGCACTGCTGGGAGGACTCTGCACCCACCCCTCCTGTCTCTGGGCACTGCTGGGAGGACTCTGCAACCACCCCTCCTGTCTCTGGGCACTGCTGGGAGTGATAGGAACCCACCCCTCCTGTCTCTGGGCACTGCTGGGAGTGATAGGCACCCACCCCTCCTGTCTCTGGGCACTGCTGGGAGTGATAGGAACCCACCCCTCCTGTCTCAGGGCACTGCTGGGAGGACTCTGCACCCACCCCTCCTGTCTCAGGGCACTGCTGGGAGGACTCTGCACTCACCCCTCCTGTCTCAGGGCACTGCTGGGAGGACTCTGCACACACCCCTCCTGTCTCTGAGCACTGCTGGGAGTGATAGGAACCCACCCCTCCTGTCTCTGGGCACTGCTGGGAATGATAGGCACCCACCCCTCCTGTCTCTGGGCACTGCTGGGAGTGATAGGAACCCACCCCTCCTGTCTCAGGGCACTGCTGGGAGTGCTAGGCACCCACCCCTCCTGTCTCAGGGCACTGCTGGGAGGGCTCTGCACCCACCCCTCCTGTGTCTGGGCACTGCTGGGAGTGATAGGCACCCACCCCTCCTGCGTCTGGGCACTGCTGGGGGGACTCTGCACCCACCCCTCCTGTGTCTGGGCACTGCTGGGAGGACTCTGCACACACCCCTCCTGTCTCTGGGCACTGCTGGGAGGACTCTGCACCCACCCCTCCTGTGTCTGGGCACTGCTGGGAGTGATAGGCACCCACCCCTCCTGCGTCTGGGCACTGCTGGGGGGGACTCTGCACCCACCCCTCCTGTGTCTGGGCACTGCTGGGAGGACTCTGCACACACCCCTCCTGTCTCTGGGCACTGCTGGGAGGACTCTACACCCACCCCTCCTGTCTCGGGGCACTGCTGGGAGGACTCTGCACCCACCCCTCCTGTGTCTGGGCACTGCTGGGAGGACTCTGCACACACCCCTCCTGTGTCTGGGCATTGCTGGGAGTGATAGGCACCCACCCCTCCTGTCTCTGGGCACTGCTGGGAGGACTCTGCACCCACCCCTCCTGTCTCTGGGCACTGCTGGGAGGACTCTGCACCCACCCCTCCTGTCTCTGGGCACTGCTGGGAGTGATAGGCACCCACCCCTCCTGTCTCTGGGCACTGCTGGGAGTGATAGGAACCCACCCCTCCTGTCTCAGGGCACTGCTGGGAGGACTCTGCACCCACCCCTCCTGTCTCAGGGCACTGCTGGGAGGACTCTGCACCCACCCCTCCTGTCTCAGGGCACTGCTGGGAGGACTCTGCACACACCCCTCCTGTCTCTGGGCACTGCTGGGAGTGATAGGAACCCACCCCTCCTATCTCCGGGCACTGCTGGGAGGACTCTGCACCCACCCCTCCTGTCTCTGGGCACTGCTGGGAGTGATAGGCACCCACCCCTCCTGTCTCTGGGCACTGCTGGGAGGACTCTGCACACACCTCTCCTATTTCACAATATGTACGCTCATTACATACACGGATGTGGGTACGCTCCATGCATTCGAGGTGGGGGTACGTGTCGTACTTACACTGTTGGGGTGGGGGGTACGCTCCATACGTCTGCGGGTGAGGGTACGGGTCATACTTACACTGTTGGGGTGGGGGTACGCTCCATACGTCCGCGGGTGGGGGTACGGGTCGTACTTACACTGTTGGGGTGGGGGGTACGCTCCATGCATTCGAGGTGAGGGTATGTGTCGTACTTACACTGTTGGGGTGGGGGTACGCTCCATTCGTCCGCGGGTGAGGCCACGGGTCGTTCTTACACTGTTGGGGTGGGGGTACATTCCATACGTCCGCGGGTGAGGGTACGGGTCGTACTTACACTGTTGGGGTGGGGGTACGCTCCATACGTCCGCGGGTGGGGGTACGGGTCGTACTTACACTGTTGGGGTGGGGGGTACGCTCCATGCATTCGAGGTGAGGGTACGTGTCGTACTTGCACTGTTGGGGTGGGGGTACGCTCCATACGTCCGCGGGTGGGGGTACGGGTCGTACTTACACTGTTGGGGTGGGGGTACGCTCCATACGTCCGCGGGTGAGGGTACGTGTCGTACTTACACTGTTGGGGTGGGGGTACGCTCCATGCATCCGTGGGTGAGGGTACGTGTCGTACTTACACTGTTGGGGTTGGGGTACGCTCCATACGTCCGCGGGTGGGGGTACGGGTCGTACTTACACTGTTGGGGTGGGGGGTACGCTCCATGCATTCGAGGTGAGGGTATGTGTCGTACTTACACTGTTGGGGTGGGAGTACGCTCCATTCATCCGCGGGTGAGGCCACGGGTCGTACTTACACTGTTGGGGTGGGGGTACGCTCCATACGTCCGCAGGTGAGGGTACGGGTCGTACTTACACTGTTGGGGTGGGGGTACGCTCCATACGTCCACGGGTGGGGGTACGGGTCGTACTTACACTGTTGGGGTGGGGGGTATGCTCCATGCATTCGAAGTGAGGGTACGTGTCGTACTTACACTGTTGGGGTGGGGGTACGCTCCATACGTCCGCGGGTGGGGGTACGGGTCATACTTACACTGTTGGGGTGGGGGTACGCTCCATATGTCCGCGGGTTAGGGTACGTGTCGTACTTACACTGT
Source organism: Triturus cristatus (assembly GCF_964204655.1). Classification (NCBI taxonomy): domain Eukaryota; kingdom Metazoa; phylum Chordata; class Amphibia; order Caudata; family Salamandridae; genus Triturus; species Triturus cristatus. The sequence goes on from NC_140582.1 coordinate 418,267,056, forward strand.
TGGGGTGGGGGTACGCTCCATGCGTCCGCGGGTGAGGGTTCGTGTCGTACTTACACTGTTGGGGTGGGGGGTATGCTCCATACGTCCGCGGGTGGGGGTACGTGTCGTACTTGCACTGTTGGGGTTGGGGGTCCGCTCCATGCATACGGGGTGGGGGTACGGTCCGTACATATCCGTCGCCACGCTATGTGATGCTTGTGCGGGCCGTACCCAGGCCTTTGCCATGTGGGTACGAGCCGTCCCACCATTGTTGGGGTGACGTAGGTGTGGGCGTGGTACGACTCGTACCCACACTCTTAAGGCGTGGGTACGGGACGTACCTGTCTGGTTGTGTTGCAGGTTCGCGTCGTCAAGGACTTCCGTTGTGGCGATCGCTGGCTTGGCTGGACACGGCCCCACCCCCTCGTAGTGACCAGGGCCTGGGAGTCAGGTATGTCCAGGGCACGTGTGCTGTGTGACTATGGTGGGGGTTTTGTGGCCTGCCCCTGGTCCTGCCCCCCCCTTCCCCCCCTTTCCCCCCTCCCTTAGTTGTTCTGACCTTCTGCGGCGTCTGCGTCGTAACCTGTAGAGGAGGTCGACTGCTATGAGGGCCGGGATGACACGTAGGTTCGGGTCCATGTCTGTCCGTCGCGTACTGGTACTCCTTGTTCGCGTCGTCCTGTCTGTCCGTCGCGTACTGGTACTCCTTGTTCGCGTCGTCCTGTCTGTCTGTCGCGTACTGGTACTCCTTGTTCGCGTCGTCCTGATTTCCCGGCAGTTTTTGGCAGCCGGAAAATATTCACCGTGCGGGATGACGTCGGTGCGAATCGTAATTCCTGGTCCGTGAATGGCAGGCTGCGAGCCTCCCGACGTCAGGTCGGCGCTTTCCCGGATCGCATTTGTAGGTTTATTTTCGTCGGTCGGGGTTTTGTACGATTCGGACAGAAATGGTGTTTCCGTGCGAATCGTAATTCCATGTTGGTAGATTTTGACGACCGGGTACGCGTCGGACGGAGAATATGCTCCGTCCGACGGTTCGTACCCGGTTTTTAACGGATCGTGATCAGCACCTAAGTCTGTTTTATTTCACCACACCTTTTTAAAAAAACGGTCCTGAGGAAAGCCAGAATACTCTAAGGCACTGGCTGAAACATGTCGACCATCTGAAGGACGCAGGGGGCAGTAACTCGCCACCCTCATGCGTCCTGTAGCCTTACTCTTAACCGCTGGTGACGGCCTAGTTATTAAAATTTAATTTACCCTCGGGTACTGGGACCACCACCAAGCCGTTTTAAATCACAACTCAGCCAACCTCACTGCACTCTCAGCAATATACCAGCTCCGCTGTAATCAGGCGTCGTAGCACACCCGGGACATACTAGGTGTCACTGGGTGGGCCCGATGATGAAGCATGCCACCAACTAGGTTGGTGGGTGAGGGCTTCATGAATACACCAACAAGGTGCCCGTGACAGAACTAATTTGAGTACTGTAACACTTTGGTCAACTTAAGCTAGTCCTCTTTGTTTAATCACATATAAACCCTCGGGGACTCGGACTAGCTAACTAGTCTTCTCTCTCCCTCTTGTTACACGCAAAGTTATTACTCTATCAGATGATGCACAGAAGCCACTGTGATTTTACCTTGTCTTTTCTCTAGCATATTAGAAGTTGTGTTATGCTTACATTCTTAAACTATGTTACTTAATTTTTTATATTGTTATGCTTAAAGTATTTATTCTCTTATCTCTTTTACTATCAGGTTTTTAAAGTAATGATATATTGTTTCTTCCCCTCCTAACCTCTCTTTCTCTCCTTCCTCCCCCTTTTATAGTCCATTATTGCATTTACTATCTTTTTTGCACAGCATGTTAGCCATAACCATTACATATCTTTCGTTTTCTTACGATCTGTGTTAAATAAGATTGTTATGTTGCTATTCATTTTTCCTGTTTGTTCTGAATAAACTCAAACTTAAAAAAGAATCAACCCTTGTGTTGCACCACATCATATACTTGGTCAATGACTTATCCTGTTGCAACCTCAGTCTTCCAGGTGATGAGGACAACGGACCTTCCACCAGTGGTGGACGACATGCAATTGAAGGGGGGAACACACTACTCTTGCAAATAGACATTTCAGCAGCCAGCACTGTGCAGAAGGAGGAAGTACCAGAGGAGGCTGATAAATTGGAGGAATATCGAAACTTTCTGGTCCTTCTCACAGAGGATGAGGACTCAGATGCCTTGACCAGAACATTTGGCCAAAATGTGTAAGGCCACCCCCCTCTGCCCAGCAAAGTGCCTCATTAACCAAAGCCTATGATTGTCTGTTCTCAGCATAGCACTAACTTGGAGGCAGGGGATGCAGCTGGAGACCCTGATGGCATGGGGGCCTCTGGAGTCAGGGAGGGGCTGATGGGAGGCCCAGGTTGTGGTGTTATCTGCCCCTGGGACACCTCGCCAAATAAAAGTTGTACATTTTCATGGGGAGAGTTGATCTCCTCCTTCCCCCCCAGCCAGAGGTGTCTAGTTTTTCACACCCCTACATTTTCCTCATCCTCCTCCCGGTCTACAGCCCTTGAGGTGTGTTCTTGCCCTGTCCGCGTGGGTACATTTACCTGACCTTCTGATGTTGAAGGTCCTTCCTCCTCCTGTTTAGTTGTGGAGAGAGGTCAGGGCCACAGGTACCCCAATGATGTCCTGCTCCGACCAGAGTCCTGGTTCTATTGGCCAGCTGGGCCCACGGAATAGGAAGATAAATCATAATGTAGTGGTTGTACATGTCACACATAACTACATGATGCAAATGCAGACTATGTTCTCCTCTGATGACACTATACAAATATAAGCAAATTGGAGCCTAAAGTAAGTGTATGTTCACTGTGATGTATGGATATGACTAAAACATTGACATATTACTTGAATTTTGATGGCACATATTTCTGTACTGACCAACCTTTACCTTCTGCATTCTTGCAATCTGTGATTCATGTCATTGCTACATAGGCATATTCCAATGCCAGTCTACTGAAAAAAGATCAGAGACAGTCAGGAGGTATTGGAATGATCCTGTGATATGGATTCTCTGCACTTTGACACCTTTTAACAAATGTCATCTGCTGTGTAGCATGAGAAAACACAAATGCAGAATTTGGTGTACATATCCAAATAGGGGCTGGGATATTAGGTTTGCTAAGTGGGGAGTCTAACATTTTGATAGTCCGTTACAACTGCAGATAGTCTTGTACCACATTTTGCCTTCAAAGAATGCTCCGGTAGTGCCTTACCCTGGTGAATAGTTGTGGCTACTTGTTACAGCTACCTTGACTGGACAAAAGACAAACGAGACACTCTTGGGAAAATATGCATATGTGGACCCTCCCCTTAGAGAAGCTGGTATCACTTAAAAGTGAGGCAAGGATCTAAAAGTCTGTCTTAACTCAATGGCACATGATGATCTGTCCTAATCAGACCCCAATATCACAAAAGGCAATGCAAGTTACAGCTTCCAACACCCAAACGCATTTCATCAACACATTGGACAGTTTGTAAAATTCCTCACTAAATGCAAACATCCATTATAAGGCCCGTGGTTCACTGGTAATGGTGCTGCTGGTGCAATTTTATATACAAATGCCTATGTGTGGCTCTATTCCCCAACTGACTTCCACAAACTACAGCTCCCAGAATGCACTATGCTTAGTGTATTCTATGTGCTACAGTCACCCTTTGGCATTATAATTACTGCTGAATTTATACAGATTAGGTAAATGGCAGCATGGGACATCCGATGTTACAGCTTTGTCATCCCTCACATCATACTTTTCAGACACATATAGCAGTTAATTCACTTACAGTCTGTCTGCTGCTAATGTTCCTCCAGCTGAGCATGGAGGGTCATCCAGGGGGCTCTTCTGTACAGTGGTTTGAGGCAGGCTGATTCACATGCTGCTGGGAGGACTGTTCCTTGGCCTTACTCATGGCCCAGCATTTTAGGTCCTGCCAGCACTTGAGCCATGCACTGCTCCACCGTCCAAAGTCGCCCACTGCACTGCAGCCTCCACAATGGTGGGCCAGAGTCTGGTATGCACTGCACTGTACTGCACAGCTGATCCTAAGGCTCGCCCATACAGTGCAGGGTACTTTTCTAACACCCCCTCTGCTCTGCCCAATTTCCCTTCATTGAAAGGGGATGCTTCTCCTCCAGACCCTCAGTCATGTTGGGGGTAGGTGGGTTGTATAGAGCGGTAGGATGGCAGAGGGTCTGATCTGTGATAGGGGATGACTCAGAATGAACAGAAAATGGCTGCCATCACCTACCTATGATGTAGTTCCTGATGTAATTTACTGTATGAATAGATTTGGTTCTGGCCTGTTTTCTTAAATCTCCAACTCAAGTGTGTGCTCTCCGCATGCAGAGCGCATGCTCAGAGGAGATTCCAAAAATGAGCTGCAACAGGTTTTACACATGAAAGGAACATTAGAAACTAAACAAAAGGTAGAACAGACCATTAAAATCTGTTTGAACAGGAAAAAGTGTGTGGCCAGACACAACATCACATCCCAGAAGAGTTTGCTCCTTTGCATTATGGAACAAGTCCATATTTTGCATTCAGCTCAAGGTGGACTGTAGTGTTACGACAAATTTGGGGAAGCAGTGCTCTGTGTCTCAAACACATAGGGCTTGATTCACAAAGTTCATCATCACTCATTGTAACCCCTCGGTTGAAAGGGGGGGGAGTTGTTTCAGTTGGGGGCAAATACACCACACTGCAATAGTTAGGTCCCTTTGTGTATCATGTACCCATTGTCAAAAGGTCCTGGGAGGTCTCAGACATGCACAGACATTTAATACTATGACGCAATGGATGCCGTAGATACATTGACAACACAAATCACTGACATCTGCACATGACATATTGCATGGGCAATCTTTTGACTCCGGTCAGCAGCTGTGGCTTATATACTTTGAGTGTGGCTTGCAAAGTAGTGTCAGGATCTTTGTTTTCGGACTGAGTCTTAAATATCCAGCTTTCATCATTGCCAAACTGCAAGCCACATTTTGTCCGTAACACAACAAGTTGCTCAGGTAAAAAAAGTACCAACCAACTGATCTTGCATACCCTGCCCTCTGTGCTTTGCAATAGTCTGGTTGCCCGGATTCAGACCTAGCCGATGGTCCAGAGGTATGTGTAAGCCATGACTTAAAGCCAAGTTGTGCAAGACACAGCAGGTTAATATGATCTTGCACACAGCTTCAGGAGAGTACATCAGGATCACCCTTGTACGGTCAAGACATCTCAATCACGACTTCAGGAGACCAAAAGCGCTCTCTAAGATGGCCTGAGTTAGTATGTGTGCCCCATTGTACCTACGCTGAGGTACAGTTGCTGCATATCTGTATGGTGTGAGGAGTTGAGGGGAGAGTGCATACCCAGCATTACCCGAGGAGGGACATTAGGGAACTTGATTACATGTCCCTCTTGCATCTGTTCAGTACATGACCTATACTTTGGTACATGCAATGTCTGTTAAGGTTGTGTATGTGGCATGATGACTATTGTTGTAAAAGGGTTGTTAATGTGATATGGCATTTATACATTGCACACGTTTTGTGCTTGGTACTTACCAAGTAGCTGAGTCACACACAAGGGAGTAGGGAAAAGGAGAAGTGTATAACTAATGTACACAAAATCAATGCAGGCACATGTCCAGTGTGGAAAAACTGCCCTCACTCACAAAATTGTGACATGCTTCATCATAGGGAGTCCTACTAACACCCCCACGCAGACCAACGCCTGGGGCGGAGCAACAGGGAGGGGAAGACAATACAAACAAATATACAGTATTGGGATCACCAAAGAAAAAGTGCCGCCACTGAAGGTAAACTAGCTCAGATGTGAACCCACTGCCAATTTTATTCTGTGGCCATCTGGCTAGATTAAAAATGTGGAGGATGCAGGGGCACAGGAGAAAATTAAGATTCCTCTACCCCTCCTTTACTGCATAAATGTTGAAATGTTTCTGCCATTGGTGGTGTGTCCAAAAGAGGGGCACTCAGCATTAATCAGGACCCTTCGGGACCCAACAATGGGAGGACCCCTCCGATTCTACCTCTGGTGTCTGTGGGGTATGTTCCCAGTCAAGTTAAGATACCTTGGTCAACACACTAATCGTTTTAAAGTTTCATATAGAATTTCTTTAGAATTGGTGAGGTGTGGGGGTGCCCACCTGTAGTCAAACGTACATCAACCCAGCAGCCACATGTTGCCAAATTTGCCCGCAGCCATCCACCAGGCAAGAGGTAACCTGAGGAATACAAAGATGTCATTTGTACTGCCTGGAAACACTGCATGCACATCAATGAATTTACCACTGGCATCACAGACACCCTGTACATTGATGGAATGCCATTGGTGTCTGTTGCAGAAGATGTGTCCAATGCAGTGGGGTGGCTGAAGAGCCACATGTGTACAATCAAATGTGCCAGCACACGTGGGAAGCAGGAAATGAGGTAAAAATCCGTAGCTACCCCTTTGTCTCCTGTCCTATGTACGGGGCATTCATATCTGGAGGTGGGCTCTTGTATTGATGCAGCTCAGTAACTCATGCAAGTATGAGGACTGGCTTGCCCGAGAGATGCCCACAAGGTCACTGGAGAACCTGTGAAATTACCCTACAGCAAAAAAATTGGATAGCAGCAAGGATCTTGAGATAGGCTGGGTTGGCATGTGAGCGACAGGTCACAGTCAGAGTCAAGTTCCTGCTCCCACTCACAAACCATCTCCAAGATGACATCAGGGGGGAATGGTATCTGGTCCTGACATATTGGCTGGACATCCCAAATAGGTTCATCCCTCGTCTGAAAATCCTCTACTCTCCTCCTCTAAATACCTACTTGACGCATGGCAAGAGGTAGAGAACAAGCACATTCAGCGACATGTTGAAAGGTTTGAATCTGTGAGCTCTGCTTTTATGCTTGCTGCAGGACTGGGATTGGCTGTGGGGCTGCAGTGTTTCAGCTGGAGCAGGGGTGATGGGAAGCACTTACACAGGTGTTTAACATTCAAGACAATGACCATCTCGCCTGAGATTCCAGCCCAGGTGCAGAAACTCGGCATTGGCTGCACACATTCTGGCCTCGGCTGCACACATTCCAGCCTCGTCTGCACACATTCCGGCCTCGGCTGCAGACATAAAGATACAATTCGTAAATGACTTCTGTGAATACCAAATCTTGTAAAGTTAGACTTTTGGCTCAGATTACCTTTGTGAATCGGCCCCTATATTTTGGTGCTAGATATTGTGCATACAATATTAAGGCATTAAGATATTCCCTACTTGAAGTTCCAGACTTCAATCCAACATTTTCTTTTTCAGTGTGTAGAGAAATGCAAATATTTTTTTAAAGAGTTCAAAAGATTTGAGGAGAAGCTATATACATAAGAGTTTGTGTTTAAGAGAAGGATCATTGCAAAAGCACAATGTTCTGCTGCACTGTAAGAAAAATGGCCAGTGTTTAAATTTAAATAGGGGTCAGGGAAGTGCAATGTCAAGTTTGACATTTTGAGAATTAAGCAATGAAGATAAGACTCTTGTTATTTAGATGTTTCACCATGTAACTTACTTTAAAAGCTTTTTTGGATTTCTTCCAATACAGCCTCTGGGTAATAATTGAAAAACAGTTAAGGAATGCTGTGGTTGATTCTTCTATCACGTCATATTTCGGAATTTAATGAAATCTGGTAGTATTAAATAGAGATGTGAAATTCACATACCCACAATACATTTTAAATACTATTATTTATGTAGTGGTAAATTTCAACCTCAAAATAAACTGTCCTTTGAACATATTCTCCTCTTTCATCATCACTACTGTGAGTGGAAAGGCAAACCAATCCTCCACATTTAGATTTGCTCTTATAAACTGTTACTAGCAACGCTAATATGCAAAATTAGAATTGCATTGAAGAAAATATTAATAATTTGTCAATTGCTGATTAAGATTAATTTAAGGTACAAAATGAACGGAAATTATGTTTAGCTTCATTTGGGGGTAGATATTAGTAGCTTGACTATAACTTATGCCTACACAATGCACTCCTTATGACCTCACATATAACAACACTCATGACACATTCTATGACATCACTGACAACTGAAATTATATCATTGATGACTTCACTGAATGTGAAGACAGGTTAAATTTACCTCAGTTAAATATATCTATTGGAACTTCCGTGGGTTTTTTTCAGTTTGAAATGTTATATTTTATGTGACAAAGTCAACTAAATATAAAATCATTTTAACCTTTGTTTTTTTCTGTGATTTTTTTTTTAGCTTTTTATTAATACAATGTAACATTATTCCTATACCTAACTAGAATGCCACTTTCATAATTAATTTTATAATGATGGCTGTGCAAAGTGGTGGGGGCCCAACTGCATACCTCTCATGGCAAAGTACATTTTAACATTATAAAACAATAGAAATGCACTCAAAAAAAGAAAAGGTTAAGGTGACAGATATGGTTGGGTATTGTAAAAAAACACAAAGGTTAAAAGGATGTTATAGTTAGGAGAAAAAAAAAACTTTTGGCATAAAGTAATTATAACGTGAGCCCTCACCATGCACTGCTAATGGCTTCACATATTACATCACTTCTGACATATTCTATGAAATCATTGATAACATCACTGCAACATCCAAAATTACAATAATAATAGCAACAATATGAGCAAAGGGGGGGCAAGTTATAGTTACTTGAGATAACAATATTGCTTTCATACACATTTCTACCATTAACTGGAAGGAGGTTGAAAGCACAAAAAATAGGCTAGGTCCCAGAAAAATGCCAAAACTGTAAAAAAAATTGTTTTCTGCGTAATTCTGCTTGTCCCTGAAAGCTGGGAAGATGATTATTTCAGCACCACAAACCCTTTGTTGATACCATTTGCAGGGAAAAAACCAGACGCTTTCAACTGTAGCCCTTTTTTCCCTATTTTTCCAAATAAAACACAAATTTAGCTCTATTTTGGCAATTTTCTGGGTCCCCTCCAAGGGAATCTACAAACTAGGGGTGGGCGGAATTTGCGTAATTGCGTTACGCAAATCTCCGCGAAACGGTAAAAAATCTCCGCGAACACGCAGAAATTCCGCGAACACGCGGAATTGCTTGTTCGCGATGCTTTTTTCCTGTTCACAATTGCTGTTTGCGTGCTCGGGGAGAAATATCTCGCGAACACGCATTTTGAGAACGCGAACAAGCAAAAATTTCGCGAAATCGCGGAAAGCAGACTTTTGGGCAATTTCGCGTTCTCCGCGGAACGCGAAATTACGCAAATTCTGCAAATTCCGCGAGCGGAACGGAATTTGCCGCCCAGGCCTACTACAAACCCTGGGTACCATTAGAATCTCCATGATGTTCGAAGAAAAGGATGCAAATTTGGCGTGAATACCTTATGTGGTCAACAAGTTACAGGGGCCTAAGTGCGAACTATCCCAAATAGCCAAAAAAAGGCTTAGCACAGGGCGGAAAAGGCCTAGCAGCGAAGGGGTTTCTGACAATGGAGCAGTGTACATATACGCAGAAATTTGTAAACTTTTCATCAAATCCACAGATTAAGACTTGCAGAGTCGTTTTGATATTGTGATTGGGTTTCAAAACCATAGAATAGCAACCCATCTATATCTCCTGACCCACAAAGTTACTGCAGTACCTCAAAAATATTAAACATAATAATCTTTTACTTTACAACAAATTTTTAAATTCGTAAAGCTATAAAATGTGTATTTGTAAAAAATGAATATCTACTGTTTTCAAAAGTTGATAATTTGTAATACACTTAGGGCCTCATTACGATATCGGTCAGAGTTGCCTTTGACCGTCACAGTCACGGTCTCGGGACCGATTGACCTCGGGTCAGCGGTCCCGACATCACAATTGCAATGTGACCGCACCATGTGCGCTCGCATACTCTCATTTCTCTATGAGAGCTTGTGCTACTGTGATAAACCAGCCGTAGCACAAGCTCTCATCGAGAAATGGGATAATCTGCTTATTCCTGCACCGTGTGACAGTCACGTCAGATTGCCTGCCACATGGTGCAGGGATCAACAGGGGGGTCCCCACCCCGAGGCCGCAGGGTGAAGGGGGCCCTACTAGGGGCCCCCAATGTAACTTTCTGACAGGCATTCCATGTCAAAAACTCTGAGATGGAAAGCCTGTCAGAAACCAACATCGTAATCCCAACAGCAGAACTGCTGTCCATGGGGATTACGTGTGAGTCTCCAACTGGCTCCTTGAGCCCGTCAGAGTCCAGTCGGAATGATTGGCTGGTTTCACTTTCAACTGCCCGCATCGTAATGCAGCAGTTAAACGGAAATCGTGTGGAGTCTCTGAAAGCCTCTGGCCTGCAGTCGGGGGCTTTCTGAGTCTCATCGCAATTAGGCCCATAGTATTAAAACTAAACCCTACACTAACTAAAAAAAAAGTAAACATTAGAAGGACATCATATTTTAGAAATGCAGTTTGAAAAACTATTGAAATTTACTGAAAAACAAAGGTTAAAGGGACGTTATAGTTAGGAAATGGAATTAAAAATATCTTTGCAATTCACTAAAAAAAAAAAAGTTTAGAGGGGCATTATAGTTAGGCTCAGAACTCACTCGTACAAAACCATTGAAATGCAGCAGTTATAATTACCTGAACTAACTATAACTTCTACCCTGCAATGCACTACTTATGACCTCACATATTACATCACTCATGACTGGTTACTGACATTACTGATGACGTCACTAAGGACATCAAGTGAATAAGTGTTTTTGGGTGTTAAACATATATCTACTAACCTACCAAAAAAGTTAGGTTAGTAAACTAGTTCTACTAATGAGTGATACTATCTCGAACTCATGAGCTCTGAGTGTGTGTGTGAATGTCTTTATCAGTTTGTGAGTGGGTGTGTGAATGGCTGTATGGGTGAGTGCATGCATGAGTGTCTGTATGGGTGAGTGAGTGGATTTCTGACTAGGTCTGAATGTGTGTGAGTGGTTGTGTCGATGGTTATATGGGTGTCTGAGTGGGTATCTGAGCGGTTGTATGGCTGTGGGAGTGAGTGAGTAGTTTTGTGGGAGTGAGTGGCTGTAGAAGTAGGTATATGGGTACCTGTGTGGGTGAATGAGTGGGTGGGTATGTTTAGTGAGTGACTATGTTGGTTTGTGTGTAAGTATGTCAGTGCCTGGATGGGTGAGTGAGTGGCAGTGTGTGTGAGTGACTGGATGTGCAAGTGGTTGTATAGGTGAGCAAGTGACTGAGTGTCGTTAAGTGAGTTGGTGTGTGAGTGGCTGTATTGGAGAGTGAGTTTCTGTGTAAATGACTGAATGGGTGAGTGAGCAGATATGGGAGTGCTTGTACGGATGTGGGAATGGGTATGTTAGTGGTTGTGTGGGTGTGTGAGTGCTTCAATGGGTGAGAGAATTGCTGTTTTGAGAGGTTCCATGGGTGTGTGTCTGCCAAACAGTATATAAGTCTGTGTGTGAATAGCTGTATGGATGAGTGTATGACTGAGTGTATGGCTGTGTGACTGGCTGTGTGGATGAGTGAAAGGTTATGCGAGTGGCTGATTGAGTGAGTGGATATGTGAGTGCCTCTATGGAGGAGTGAGAGGATGTGTGAACACTTGTATGGGTATGTGAGTGGACGTACAAGACATTGTATGGGGGTGAGTGGGTGTGTGAGGGGTTCTATGGGTGGTATCAGTGACGTCATTTGAGATGTCAGTGATACCATTGATGTCACTGACCAGGTCATGCGTGTTGCAATATGTGAGGTCCTAAGCAGTACATTGCGGGGGCATATGTTATGGTTAACTCAGTTAACTACATCTGCTGAATTTCAATGGTGTTATATTAGTGAAATCTGAGTCTAACTATAACATCCCTGTAACCTTTGTTTTATCCAGTGAATTTCTATTTTTTTAACTACTAGGGGCATTTGCAGAGTGGGTGAGAAAGGGGACAGGACCTTTGATCAGCTCTCAGCAATTATGCTGTGTGGGACTTACTGGAGGTAACAGGAGGGGTTCTTGACCCCCCCCCGAGAGGCAGCCAAGGTGACTTCATCCCCCAAGCAGGAGAGCACTAGGAGGCACATTTGCCTAGTGGGGGAGAAAGAGGGCGGGCCTTGGATCACCTCTGAGCAATCCCACTGTGTGAGACTTACCTGAGGTAACAGGAGGGATTGTTGGCCTGCAAGGACCATCAGCAAAGAGGACTTTATTCCCTAACAAGTTGTGCACCAGGAGGCCCTTTTGCATAGTGGTTGAGAAATGGGGGGGGGAACTCTGGCAGTTTAGCCCAGGCTTTTTTTTTAATATAATTACGTGAAGAGGGGCTGCGCAGCCCTCCGTCCCAGGGTTGATTTTGGCCCCGGGGAACCAATCCCCCAGGGCCTTGCCATTTAAAAATGGGGGAAAGAGGCTGCATGGCCCCCCTCCTCAGTCCAATTTTGGCTCAAGGAATCCCATCTCTCGGGACCTGGCCAATTGTACTGGGTGGCCCGTGGCCATCCGGTCTTCATCGGGACCACGGTAGCGCCTCAAAATGTATGACATAAATGATGTTATTTGAGATATCAGTGATGTCATCAGGGATGTCACCGACAATGTCATGAGTGATGCAATATGTGAGGTTATAAGCAATGAATTAGTTCCAGGGAGGCAGTGGTCCCTGGGACCCAGAGGGATCTTTGAACTGCCATTTCAAATAAATTAGCCCTCTGGTGGTGGTGGTTCCTGGGGCAAGGGGATCCGCGAGGCTCGCTCATGTCTTTCCTATTAGTGCAGGGGAGGTGGTGGTCTCTGCGGCTGTGGGGGGAGGCCCATTATTTTGAGCAATAGCCCCTGGGAGATGGTGGTCTCTGGGGCATGGTGGGTCCACAAGACCTCCACATATGTTTTTAAGTTTATCAGCCGCTTGCCCCAAGGACCTGGCTCACCCTTTTTTTTGGCAGATCCAGCTTGGTTCCCACTGAAAAGTTAGATGAAATGCATTTTTGGACATGTGGGGTCCCTGTAGGATCCCCCCGTTGCCTCCAGTAAGTCTGACACTATATATACTTTTTTCCAAGAACAAAAAAGGATGGAGCACTCGGAGTGTGTTTCATCCAAATTATTGCGCCACAGATGTGTTTTAGCAACATAATACCTTTTTCAATGTGGGTGCACAAAAGAAAGCAATCACTTGACCAGTCTTTAAATATTTATCTATAAATGAAATGATCATTGGAAGCATAAAGTTATTTACACAGTGAGGTGACCGGTATCCATTTTGGTGTTGCAGATCTACTAAGATGATAGTTGCAGAGAAGAAAGCAATCACCTGACCAGTCTTATACAAGTCTTATTGGGAGGTGAATGATAAATAATGAAAGTGGCCTCTTACTTCACAATGGAGCATTTTCAACATTGTGTCACCGTCATTACGTGTGTCATTATTGAGGTATTTACTTGATTAGGGACTACTGTGCACTTTTGTCCTCTTTTGTAGATCTGCAACACAAAATAGATGTGGGTCATCTCACTCTGTAAAGGCAAACTTTATGGGGTCAGAGTATTCCTACCTTGCCCCCTTTTCTATTTCTTTATGTTTTTTTGGGGACTCCCAAGATGGCCACCAGCACATCCTGATTGAAGTGTTGGCAGCCAATCAGAGCTCTGCATTTCAATGTACGAGCTAGTTATTTTTTGCGAATTAGCCGCAGCCACACAAATCCCTTTATCTGTCCCTTAAACTTCTCAACAACTACTTGATGGATTTACACCAGATAACTAAAAGCATGATCTGGGAACCAATATCTACTTTCCTGCCACATGTGGTGTCATTCTGTCCAGCAGTCCAGCCTGTAGACATGTTCAAATTTCCTATGGAAAACACACCTTTTTTGACCCACCCACTTTTTCGTGCCCCCCCACTTGATGGATCATTCTGAAACTTTCCTTCTGCAACAAGAGTCAATGGCCAAGTATATAGGAAAGTCAAAAAAAGCTTTTCATATGGAAACATGGTCCTATCTATAACTACCTACTGATGACCACCAGTAGGATAGATTTTTTTTATATTAATGAGAAAGTACCAATGCCAAAGAATAAATATTCTTTTGATGGTTTCTTTAAACACTTGGTGAACCGCTGTATACAGTCAACACGTATTTTGCATGCAATGCGCTTCTTTAGGGCTGTTACAAACACAGAATGTGAATTAATAACTTTTTTAAGTATAGCAGATAGATCATTTAATTATAGCAGATAGATCATATACTATACATGCCAAAACCTAAATGCATACTTTTAAAAGAAATTTGAAAACGGACCAGTTACATCAAAATTATTGATTGACAACATTCTGTGCAATTCTTTCTATATTACGAATGGGTTTTACCTTTGTGCAATGATGTTGCACTTCATCAGCAAGGACCATTAATTTTCATCTTACGCATATACAGTACTATACACCATTTCTATTAGCAGAAAACCCTCCCCAGGGTAACACTACTATGGCTCTATTCTCATTTTATATTAGCAGCAGTGACCCATGTGTAGCTTGGTTATCTGGTTAGGAATTGTATTCACTGTTTAGTTAGAATTTTTAAATCGATTACCTAATGTGAAAGGCTTTCTTTTCAAGTGCTACATCCAAAAGAAATAAAAATAAAAAACCTCTGGACTTGAAAAGTGACAATCTTTCAGATTGCTCTCTGTAATTAATAATTATGAACTTTTATACTTCCGCAATAATTTGATCCTAAATGACTCGATGTCAGTAGTTAAAGTAGTTGAGAACTTACTTTGATATGAAGTAGTTAACAAATCCTAGGTATAGCTAGATCCTTCCTGTACATTGTATATTGATGTGTTAATAATCAGCATTTTCATGGTTGTTTCTATATTCACAGAAATTACATATTGGAATACATAAATATTTCCCACCCAAGTATTTCTGTCAAGTTCATGTTTTCCCAGTATCTTGGTTTCCCTGATTCCATGTATAAAGTTCACACGCCTTGCTAAGTGAAGATCTGTTCAAGTGCTGTGTGCCCCAGCATTTGTCGGATTTAAGTCTCGGTCCTTAACTATGCATTTCCCAGGATACTGGACACATGGACACACACACACGGACACACACACACACACACACAAACACACACACACACACACAGACACAGACACACACACACAGACACACACCTAATTTCCTGTCCATGTATTTCTATTGCCAGTTTGCATAATTTATATAGTAAAACCCTAATGTTAAATTTTATATACTGCTGTGGGCAGATCACAGTGTATTATATTCACCGCTTTCCTGAAGTTACTAGTACAATTATGCAACTATATTAGAAGTTATGCCTCAGACGGCATCGCTAGTTTCATTGTAATGGCACACCTATTATTGCCACTTGTGGAGATTCTTGTTTACTATTTTCATGTTTTGGTTCCGTACCCTAAAACTCTAATTACTTGTATAACCAAAAATACTTGAAAGGTAACACAGCTTATGGGGTTTCTTAATAAAATCAGGTTTGAACTGCTTGCAGTTATAGCGAACATGCCTCTAACGGCAAACCTTGTTTCATTGCATCTGCGCACTTGGGGGCAGATTTACAAGAAAGTGACGCTTCTGTACAGATGCGTCACTTTCCCTGCGCCACCCTTAGAAACCCTTGCGCCACCATAGATGCACTGTATTTACAATACGGCGCACTATGGCGCAAGGATTGACAGATGCGTCAGAAATTCTGACGCATCTGTTGGCGGAAAAGTCACGCATTGCTGGAGTCGTGTCGCAAGCATGACGCAACTCCAGCAATGCGTGTTGAGGCTTATTCCCACTACACTGTGTCACTACTTACGCCTGCTTGAAGCAGGCATAAGGTTTTGATGCAGTGGCGTCCTAAAAGTGGCACAGTGAAATCTTGTAGCTTTCACTGAGTCACTTTTACGAGGTCTTCCTGCATGGGAACGCCCACCCTGCATGCATTATACCTAACGCAGGTATAATGTGACGCAGGGCTTTACAACGTGATGCATCTCCCTAGATGCGTCACGTTGTAAATAGGTCGTATTTTTTGCGCCGCTGTTGCGTCAAAAAAGTGACGCAACTGCAGCACAAAAGTCACGCAAGGGGCTTGTAAATCTGCCCCTTCGAGTCACCGTTCGAGAGTTCTAGTCAGAACTACAACCACTGTTTGAAAAGACCATGCCTCACCTAGCATATCAATTATTACATCAGGTGACACAACTCAGCTGCTCCGAATATTAATTAAACTGCGTTTTAATTTTTAATTGAGATTGCTGTTAGCACAAAGTCATTTTTAGAAGCAAAATGCCTTGCTTAGATCAGTGCTACAAAATTTTTGTAAATTGTTGACTGGTTTGGAGCCCCGCTTCCGGCATTCCTTACCCTGCCATAACATTCAGCGATATATCTTACTCACCGCGCGTCCCTTCTTCAGCACAACCTCCCTCCTGCTCGATTCCGGTGCACTACGGTGAAAAGCACACATGCTCCCTTTTTAAAGTGTGGCAATTAAGCAATTGAACCCGCCTACTTATAGAACGTTTATTTTCAAAATTCAAACTAGCGACTACATTCTATTGCATATCCTGGGGCATGAAGGGATAAATTTACGACAAGCAAACAGATTAAATGTTAGTACCACTGACTTATTTTTGAAACATGAAAGACTTTTTTCATGTAAAAGTCTTATATTATTTATTGTGAATGAAATTCAAAAATACATCATCAGGGATCGAACCCATACTCTCGCTTAACCTCCGTTAATCCTTCAATTCAACTTCGCTTGAGCTTTATGATTCCTTCGACAAAGTTTCTCAGTTTATACTTAAAAGCATCTGTATTCCTTCATCAATTAGGTAATTGAACCCACCTACTTTTAGAACGTTTACGAACTTTCATACTAGCAACTACGTTTTAGTGCAAAACCTGAGGCAAGAAGTGATAAATAAAATTTAGATACAGCGAAAAAAATTAGATATTATTACAACTGACTTCTTTTTAGACCATGAGCGTCTTTTGACACATAGAAGCCTTTTGTTATTTTTTTTAAATGTAATTAAAAAGAATAGTTACCTTACTTGTCTTCCGTGCTCAGGAAGCGAACACCTGCTTCCTCTTATAATACACTATTACCTCCTCTTTTGTCACCAGAAGCCTTTTGTTATTTTTTTGTAAATGTAATTTAAAAAGTGTATCTTCCTTATCTTTCCTTCCTACACAATGATCAAACCGTGATTCCTATTATAATATACTCTTCTCTCAAGGCACCTTCCCCTGCGTTACACTCACCCTTCGTCACCCTTGATCCTTCCGTCACATGTAGCAGTCACCACTACTTAATTTCCTACTTTACAATTATGTACCTGCGAGACCTCTTCTATTTGAAAAAGAAAAACAGCAGAAAAAAGAGGAACTAGAAAGAAAGAAGAACTATTACATTTTCCCCTCATATTTGTTACCCCTCTTCACCACCCAGGTGAGAAACCGCCTAACTAATTGTTAAACCATATGTTACCCGTACTCTCCCAGACATCGTCTTCTCTCGCCCTCTCAACTAATAGGGTTGTTGTTAATGATCCTTCATATAGATATTGCAAAGCCATATTACCAAATCAGAATATCTTGTCTTCTGTCCACTAGTTGCCTAGATTGATCCTTTAATGAACATACCTAATTATCATCCTATAGTTTCATTATACTGCCAGCTTTTAACCTACAGAATATTGTCCCTTGATATATCATCTTCTGTAAATGAATTCTATATTAGAGTTTCTGGATGAGTTTAACCAATTAATTACCAACAGCAACATATGACGTTCCCTGCTTATGTTAAGCCCATATTGAACAGTTTGCAATTTATTAATTCAAATTTTTTCTCTCATTCTTATTTTTTTTATCTAGATTCCCCCTCTTTTATTTAAGGTGACAAGTTCTATCCCCATAAAGCACATACCTCTTACTTCTGTGATTCTGTGTTTATCACAAAAGTGTATTGCCGTCGGATATTTAGTAACACAAATTTTTATTGCCCTCAAACGTTCCATACATCAAATTTTCAGTTTCCTCACCTTAGATCCTACGTACATCTTACCTCGTATGCATATCAATGCATATATACAGTTGCAAGTATTGCAGTTAATAAAGGAAGCAATCTCATATTTCCTGCAACTTCTGCCCTCTAGAAAAATCTTAGTTAGGTCTACTACGTTTGCAACAAATACAGTTGTAACATTTGTATCAGCCCTTTGGAAGGACATTACCTCTTATGTCCTCTGCTCCCATCTCTTTATTACTTATATCCTGATTCATAACCTACTGTGTCACTTGGAATCAGTAGAGTTCTTAATGTAGGTGGTTTTCTTATATACTCTCCTATTGCCTTCACAGTATGTAGTTATGAATCTTAAAGTGTCTTTAGCAGAAGATTTATTCCTTATCTTATCTTTCAAAATGTCCTCCCTTAACACATTCTGAACTCTTCTTATGGCTTTTAAATAATTTCCAAATTCTAAATTCGTCTCTTAAATGATGAAGAAAAATCCTTTGCTATCCTTTCATACTCCTTGACTTCACTACAGTTAAGTTTGGCTCAAAGGTGATATTCACTACTCTTCTTTTTATATAAAATTTAATTAACTGATGTGGAGTTCCTATGTAATCTTGATTCAAGCCTCCATTCATAAAAACATTTTTTCTTTCTGCTGTATGCTAAGCAGAGCGAAATATTAAATTCATTGCTGTTTAGGTAGACATGAAAATATTTTTTTAATGCTGCTTCACTCCCTTTTCAAATTAAAAATATGTTGTCAATATAATGACCCCAGTAATAAAGTTTTCTTTCAGTTGATCTTTAGTTCAGGTAGGAAAACCATTGTTCAACTTACCTATATGATGAGGAGTTCTTGCATATCAGAGTTGATTGGCCTCTTCTCATCCACACTGAACCTCTCCAACTTCACTACTTCGAGTGAATATAGAATAGGTTGGAATACATCAGCTGCAGCCATAGCAGCGATAGAAGCAAGCAGCTCCCACACAGCACCCAAGCCCTTTTTGGATGAAAGAATCCAGGATATCAGGCTACCAGTTGGTGCTCCCCTCCCGTGGAGGCAGCCCGGTGTGGAGGAGACCTTGTGTGGCTTGTGGGAGTGCCTGTTACAGTGCTCCGGACTCGGGTGTTGAGGAGGTGATTGCCCTGAATTGCCTTGACTCTCGCCACAGCCCTTAGTTTTGGCGGTTCGTGATTCAAAGGCCTGGCCTTGTGAGGAGGGTGAGACCGGGCGATGTGGTGATTTGGGTTGGTGTCCACCCCAGAGGTTCTCACGAGCCTCTCTTTGGCCCAACCTAAGAACTGAGTTGGTCAAAGCTCATCTTTTCTCTGGCAATGAGGTGAGGGGGCTTTTGTTATTGCTTACCATTACTATTGACAGAACTTTTTCCTCTAGTCTACGTCCCTGACTCTGAGGGAAAACTAATTATTCGGGAGGGGCGAGAAGCTGCTTCTCTCCTTTTGCTTGTGGGGGCCACTCCCCCTTTTTCTAATTCTACCGTCTATGAGTGCGGTCTGGGGCCAGTTTTTAATCCAGTCTTAATTAAATCTAATTTAATCAAACTCTTTCCAGGCTCACTGTTTTTGGATTGTCACCGGCCTGAAATCATCTGGGCCAGACAAAACCACAGCGAGAATTCTGGGTCCATTTCCTTTCAAATAGTTTAGAAGTTTATAAGATCAGCTGTGTTTAACCGTAATATCAGTAAAAACCCATTAATTGTTCGGAACATTGAGCCACTTGACCGTGGGACAATGAGGTCTGGTCATCTGCGTGGAGCAGTGCTTCAATGGCATATCAAGCAACAAAAAAAGTGAATGTGCAAAGGTGACTCTGAGGCAATATGTGGAAGACTAGTCACACCATGTTAGAACTGGGGGTCTCTAGTTGGCAGAGGTAGGTACCTTTGATCAAAAAGGGACCCTGGCTTCTAGTCAGGGTAAGGGGGTACACTCCTAAAATAACCCCTGCTCACCCCCTTGGTAGCTTGGCATGAGCAGACATGCTTATTTCAGAGGCAGTGTGTAAAGCATTTATAAACACATACAGTAATCCAGTGACAACACAACAGATGGACACCACACAGGTTTTATATCAAAAATAAGTATTCTTTATATATACTTATCACAAGACCACAAACAACAAAAATCCACAATACTGTACTTTAAAAATGGTAGAAATAGCTTAGTTCTCTTAAGATGGTAAATGCGACACTTTAAGTTCAATGTACCTTTGGATGTGTAACGCTATACAACGAAAGTGTTGCAGGGAAGGTGATGTATCAGTTCCTTACACGCAAGAACGGTAATGCGTCTGGTCCCTACTGATGCGTAGGGGATGCGTCGGTTCTTCTCGGTGTGGGGAGGTGATGCGTTGGTTTCTTACTGCGCTTCCATGGCGATGCGACCAGCAGCGCCGTGATGCGATGAAGATCCGGTGCAATGAAACAAAATTGGCATCTTCTTGTTGTGACATGATGCGTGCACACCCGGTGGCCGTGCGGCGACTCAACGATTCTTCAGAGCCGCGCCAGGCCCTGCGACACGCTTCTCCAGTGATGTGACGGCGTCTGATGCGACAGCGACACTCTTCTCCAGTGATGCGAGATGCTTGGGCGATGCAATTGCGACAGCTGCAGCGGCGACACCCTTCTTCAGGGATGCGACAACAGCAGCGGTGACACGCTTCTCCGATGATGCGACGGTGTCTGATGCTACGGCGACACTCTGCTCCGGCGATGCAAGGCACTTCTGCGAAGCGGCAGTGGTGACACCCTTCTCCAGTGATGCGACGGCAGCGGTTGCGGTGGCGACACGCTTCTTCTTCGTGAGTCGCGCTTCCAGCTCCTTGCGACACGCAGTCCCTCAGAAGGCCCCGCACAACAGCAGGCACTTCAAAAAAACTCTTGGGGAGCTGGATGGTGAAGTCTGTTATCCCTGAGACTTCAGCAGGAGGCAAGCTCTATCTCAAGCCCTTGGAGATCCTTCACAAGTTGATTTGAAAGTAGCACAAAGTCCTTTCTCATTTCTTTGGCAGTCAGACAACCACTGCAGGCCAATCCCCCAAACAGCACTCAGCTAGGGATAGTCTCTTCCTCAGTTTCTCTGGTTCCTCTCCTCAGCACAGGTTCTTCTTGTTTCCTTCCTTGTGATCTAAAGTTCTTGGGTCTGGATCCCCCCTTTTATACTCATTTTCTCTTTGTTCTCTGAAGGCTGACAGGCCTTTGCCTAGTCCAAACCAGTTCTGGTCAGTCCTGGAGCACTTTGTTGACAAGGCTCCTTCTTACCTTTCACAGTGTAGGCCAGGGACATCAGACACACCACGGGAGGTGAAGCCAGCATTGTGGAGGGAAGGCTCAGCCCTATTCAGGTCCCAGGTGCAACTCCTCCCGTCTACATACAGATCTCTCTATTCAGCCCTGTGCTGACTCACCCTGTCTCCTGAAATCCCCCAGCCCCTGTCACTCAAACTCCAGACAAGGAATGCACAACCTAGCAGAGGCAGGCTTGGATAGTTAGGAAAGAAAATATCTACTTTCTAAAAGTGGTATTTTCAAACACAGAACGTTAAAACCAACTTCCCTAAAATATGTATTTTATCATTCTGAGTTCAGGCATACTAAACTTGAATTTCTACCTAGTTCCCTGAGTCAGTTAGGATTATAAGATGTAATAATCAAACTGCCCATTCTGGCCTATGGGGAACAGGTAGCCTTGCAATAGTGAAAAACGAAAAAATGGCTGTAATTCACTATCAGGACATGCCACACACCCCAGGGCATGTCCTACCATATACTTACAATGCGCCCTGCAATTGGGCCTGCCATAGGGGTGTCTGATATGAAGAAAAGGGAAGGTTTAGGGACTGGCAAGTGGGTGCACTTGGCCAGTCAACATGGCAGTACCAGACTGCACACTGGCTCTGCAGTGGCAGGCCTTAGACACATTTTACAGGCTGCTTCTGTGGGTAGCACAACCAGTGCTGCAAGCCCACCAGCAACATTTGGTTTACAAGCCCTGGGCACATTCAGTGCACTGTACTAGGGTCTGACAAGTAAACCAAATCAGCCAATCATGGACTTACTAATCCATACATCAATTTACCATAGGGAGCACTTGCACTGTGGCACTGAATAGCAGTGGCACAGTGCCCAAAGCAGCTAACACCAGCAAACAGCACATGAGGCAACAGCAAAAAAATGGGAGGGAGACACACGCCAATTGTGCCAGGTCTAACACACCAATTGGAGAAAAAGGACAAATTCATCAACAACAATTGTGGCCTATTCCAATAATGGTTGCCATTCAAATGTTTCAGAGGAGAATCTTACAAAGAATTACAATCAGGCTTCCCAGTCAACTATCACTGATTATTTTCCCACTGGGGAGATTAAGGATAGAATACTGTCTCCTGGAATGCAAACAAAGATGGCCAAAGCCACAATAACAAAAGAAATGAGCAGCATAAACCTGATACAATGACATCTAATTGCATATTCTTCCCAGGGGAAAGATCGGCGAATAAGCATACCACAACTGGCATTAACCCCCAAAAGCCATCTAGAGCTAATACAACATAGCCTCTAATCAGATGCCAGACACTCATTCCTTGGTCATAAAAGCTCAAGTTCATGTTCCTTGTTCTACTATAATGACCACGTTTAGAGGTGCACATAGTAGGACTAGGAATGGGAAAAAGCAGCATCTAATGCTAGCAACATATCTATGAAAGTGTCAGTAAGTGATGACAAAGAGGGCACAACTTCAGATGTAGCGGAATGAGATTTCAGTTTGAATGAAGATAACATGGTGATTAATATATCATCAGGTATTGAGTCAAATACAAGAGATGATTATTTCTACTCTCCTTTACTGAGTCACCAAGAAAGCGAGCTTTACCCAACTATAATAGGGAGCAAATCTATCATAATATGATACCAGAAGCCTTTTCAAGCCCTAATGATCTGAAAAATGGAATTGAAATAGACCCTTTCAGTTTAATATCAACAATAGGAATATCAAATTTTGATCTGAAACCGGCTATGATCCCTGAGGTGATAGATATTGAGTGTGCATGTATGTAAAATAAATCAGAAAATGTCGATTCTATGAATAATCCTCTTAATTCAGCTGACCTATTTTTACTGGCCAAATACGATACAAAGCCCAGTCATTACTCAGACAGTCAATGAATCACTCACGCACTATCCACACACTTATTCAATCACCCAGGCGCTCTACATGCACTCTTGCAATCATGCAGGCACTAATAATATAGTTATTGAACTATACAGGCACTACCCAAGCAGTCATCCAATTGCCCAGGCACTAACGATTGACTTATACAATCAGCATAACTGTAACTATGAAGTCATTGAAACACCCTGGCACAACCCATGCACTCTACCAAACACCCACTTATAACACATGCACTCATCAAAATTCTGAGGCATAATCCAGGCACTCATCCAATAATGCAGGGAGTACCATTGAAGTGAACCTATCACTCTTCCGTTACATATACACTCATTCAATTACTGAGGCAATACTGTTGCACTAATACAACCACCTCAGTAGTACACTTGCTTTTGTTCAATCACTCAAGCTTTATCAATGGACTCATGCAATCACTCAGACATCGTCACGCTCTCATTTAATCAGCCAGGTACCACTGATGCACTCATTGAAGTATCCAGGCCTTCCCATATACGTATCTAATCACCAAGACACTAGCTGTTCACTCAACTAAAAATTCATGGGCAGCAGCAATGCATTAATCCATTCACTGAAACACTACTCATGCACTCATCCAATCCACCAGGTGCTATGCATGTACTTGAAAAATCACATACACTTTATCCATGTGCTCTATAATCACCTATATATTATTCATGCACTCCTGCAATCATCCAGGCACTAGAGCTGCACTCATTTAATCACCCAACCATTCTCTATGCATGTATTGAATTATTGAGGCATTAGTCGTGCACTTATCTAATCATTCAGGCACTACTGATTCCCTCATCCAAACACCCAGATAGGAGGGATATATCCATGGAAACACACAGGCAGTAACTATACAGATATGGATGATCCACAAAGTTCCCACATACTCAGGGAATCATCCGGGCAGTACCTGCATCCTCAGGGAATCACCAAGGCACTTCCTATGCACTCATTCAATCATCCAGGGAGTATCGATGTACTCAACCACAAACCCATGTATTTACAAGTTTTAGCGAGGAATATGTAGTCTTTTAGAAACATCAGGTGAATTTTGTATGCAACCTGCCACACACTCTTTGCATGTACTCTCTGATAGAGATTAATGTGCAGGTTTTTATATGCACCGTTTCCCAAAATTTAAATCTGATGCATCTAAGTAGAAAAGTACTGAGATACTAAATCCACCAGTGATACATCATAGAAAGGCACACAAATAACTCTTATGGTTTTTTTCCAGGTCTACAAGATTGAGACATTGTATGTACTTCTACAATTTGGTTGATGTTCATTTTAATATTTACTACAGGAGGGACAAATGGGTCTTTTACCATGTAAAGTGAGAACTGATATATGGTGCAGCTGTGTTGTAGGCGAATGGTGCTATAATATTAAAAAATAAATAAAGTTTAGAGTTTTGCTTTGGGTTTGGTATATTGAAGGAAGTACATGTAGTTATATAGCTAAGTTCAACTGTACATTTAAAACCGCAACATAACATTAAAAGTGATTTTGGATTATGTGTATGTCAGTAGTAAAGTAATTTGTACATTGGTTAGAACACAAATTAAAATGACTTTTTACAGAACAATATCTTGATAAATACAGACAGGTTCAATCCCTTAAAAAAACTTGGTGGAAAAAAGCAACAGAAGCAACTACAGTATATATGCAGAACTGAGACACAAGAGGGGCAACATGCAGAAAAAGTGGTGAAAGAAAAAAGGTGCTGGTAAGAGGACAAAGTATTTTATTAAACTTCTATGTAGACACCTGCAAAGACTACAAAATAATGAAAATAAAAAGCAATCTATGAGAGAGAATAAGATGTGACAACATCTATATTACAAGAACAGGATACAATATAACAAAGCTGGGCACACCTTAACTGGGAAACAAAAGCAGTTTAAGGAAAGCAGAGCCAAGATGTTTCATAGTAGAGGGGTTGTAAATCTACTGAGAAATATGAAGAAATAAAGAAGAAGAAGCGAGGCACTGAAACAGTAAGAACAAGTTGAGGGAGTAGTTGATAATGCCTTTCATTTGATGAGGAAGGTTTTCATTTTCATTATAAATAGAATGAAGACTCTTGACAAAATGGTCTTGTGCATGAGGAAACAAAGCCAGAAGAAAAGATTAGTGAATGAAAGGAACTGTGTACAGTTTGTAATGTAGAATGGATACATACTTATAATACAGTGCATTTCTTTAATGAAGAAACTTATCTCCAGGATAATGCATTAGTTCATGCTATTAATGAAAGAGGACGATGTTATGAAATGAAGAATGGTACTCCTATATTGAAAGAGCTGATGGTATCTAGAAATGTAGAACAAGTTAATTCGTAGTCAGGCCCTGTATAAAAATCAAATTGTAGTAGTGTTTCTAGAATTCGACAGCAATCCATTTATATGCTAAGAAAATTTCTAGATATCTTACCAAGGCAAGATTTAAAACACAAAATAGGTACAAGGGTTGGATCCTTGCAAGGTTAGAAAGCATACACATTTGGAGGGACACTCAGGGGCAGATTTTCAAGCCCCTTTTGCCGCCGCTGCATCACGTTGCATGACACAGCAGTGACGCAGCCTGCTAAGTGATATTTATAGGGCCAGGTAAAGTCACCCTGCGTGACTTAACCTGTGCTTGTAAATATTGCCCCTGTTCATGCAATACTTTGCTTGTTAGGGGCATGACATGGGTGTTGCTGTGGGTGTTCCCACTCAATACCATGTCCACTGATGCATCTCCAGATTTACGAGAAATCGTAAATCTGGAAATGTGTCAGAATGCTAAGCCACCCTAGGGGTGGCGTAGCGAGGTGCAACGAGGAGAAATGTATTAATTTCTCCTCGTTTTTTTCCTCTTTCAATGCGTGCTGCATTCTACAGCACACATTCAAAGATGAAATCACCTCAATCAATTGTTTTTGTGCAGGAAGGTGCCCCTTCCTGCATAAAACCAATCTCCCCACGACGCAGGCATCCTTGCACAATGGTGCAAGGGTCCCTGCGCCGGTCCATGGCAGGAGTTTGTGTGCCAGCGTAGGGGGAAGCACAGAGTTGTGACATATTGTTGTAAATATAAATATGTTGCATCCCTGTGCTTCGAAACAAACGCAGCGCGGCGCAGCAAAATGACTTGTGGCACTGCGCTGCATTAGTTTCTTGTAGTTCTGCCCCTCAGTACCTTGTTTATCAAAGAAAGTGTGCCAAAGCTACTTTCAGCATTTCAGGATGTAAGCTGTAAACCTCTCAACAATGGAAACTTTAGTTAGGAGGCTGGACTATGTGACAATTCCTGGTTTATGTTTAGCAAACATGAAAAGAGCACTTTTACATGGTACTGTGGCAGAGGTAGAAAAGGTTTGTGATGATGTGCAGTTTTGTATCTTTTGTCCAGAACAGGACTCTATGGAAAACGAAGGGTTAATAATAGGATGAGTTGCAGAATAGGACACAGGTATTATAGTTTATATCTGAAGAAGAGATTGCAAAATTTAACACCGTGTGCTCTGAAAAACCAGAGTATGTTTGTATATGTTGTCGACACACTCACTACAATATTGAAATATGGACTGCTGACTTGTATTTAAAAAGTGAAAAAGAAAATAATGAAAACTGGCAAAAGTTTGGTGTGTATTTATTTGAAGAGGAACGCTTTGTCTTGTCCACACAGCAAGTTATATGTAAGTACTGTTACAATAAATTAAATGATAATAAAATGCCTGCTAGAGCTGTGCATAACAAGTTAGTACTGGTTCTCATTCCAGAACAACTTCTGGTGGCAAGTGACCTCACAAAGCTAACAAAATCCTGAAACAAGATTTTTAAGCTGTTTGAAGTTCTAGCAGTAAAATAGCATCATTCGCATACAGCAATACAGGAACCATTTTCTTCCCAATCGGAGGGATGTCCAAAGATGTTCTAGTGAGGGAGCCAGTATACAACTCTGGTGCACCTCTTTCCCCAATTTAAAGCTGTTGGTATGCTCGCCCGAGGAAGCAAACCTTACAAATGCTGAGAGGTAATAATGGAAAGCATGGGGAAAATTAACTAGACCACCATCTACCCCTAGGTTGGTCAGGAATTCCCACAGCTTGGATCTTACCTCGCTGTTGAAGGCACAAGACAGGTCCATGAAAGACTGGCAGATAGAGCCCTGCTTGATGATGGTATACTTGCTGATCAACAGATGCAGGTTCAAACATTGCTCCGCTGTGCCCAGCCCCTACCAGAAGTCAGACTAAACCTCAGACAGCATGCCTGACTCTCTGACCCAAGACAAAAGATGCTCCAACAGAACCCTCCCAACAATCTTCACAGAGGAGTCCAACAAGGAAATCAGCCGAAAACCGCCTGGGGATCCCCCTTTTTAAAGAGGGAACAATGGTGGAAATATGCCATTTGTCTGTGAGAACCAGCTTAACAAGGACATTGAAGCAGTTACTTAGCAGGTGTACTCGAGGTGGGATTTATACAAGCCCATGGCCAGGACTATATGAAGCACTAAAATGTTTGACCCAGGTCTCAGGGATAATAGAGGTGATGACAAAATTATTAATGGTCACCACTGCCCAAAAAGCCCTGGCATCTTCCTGCCTACAAGCCAAAAGTAGCTTCCCCCAGGAGATCAATTGGATCTCCTTTCGCCTATGGCAAAGGGCAGCTTTATATACTGCTCTACACCATTGGACCCTATGACTTTTCCCTTGCGCCTCCTTCAAAGCTTTGTGTAAATCATCAGAGGCCTTTCAACAAGATGTGTCAAACCCTTTTGCATCCTGATTGACAGGAGTAGTTGGCTTCATTATTAATTTGCAAACTTTTAAACACAGTTGGACAAATTGGTCTGCTACGACCCGTTGGTCACCGGTGGGAGTAAGACAATTAAGCAACGTATTCATATGATTCACACACAGCTCTAACATAAGGGCTGTTGGGTCAGCATTACTCCAGGCTAAATAAAGCCCTTGCGCCTTGACTACCAGAGAACCCTCAGCTACCCCTGTAGCCCTTCTACCCCCCATATACGCATATAGACCAGAGGGTTGTGATCTCTAAGTATACATTCGTATAAGTTGGACTGACCCTTGTGAAATTTTCTTGGGAGAGTACACCTTCTTTGCTAGAACATAACAGAGTCAATATATGTCTTCCAAGTCTCCCAGGGGGGGTCTAAAGCCAATTTATTGGATCTCTTGTACAAAAATCACTTATGACTAAATGGTACTGCGAAACACAAGTTTAGGATTCCTCCACTGTGACATCAATTTAGGAAGGTGGAGTATTATGTGGTGATGCTCGGTAGGCTTTACCATGCAATACTCACAAACACCAAAGGTGATCCTTAGATTCACAATAATAAATACTTAGTTCAGTTCTGGTAGAGTGGCAAAGAACAGCCAGGCTGTACTAGAGGAACGGGTTAAGAAATTCAGAGTAACACCATGGACACAAAAGAAATCTGACACCAGTTTATAAAACAAAAAGCTGATTTTTATCCTAATTTAGAGACTAAAATGAACCAAATCAGATAAATATAACCGGAGTTTGGGATTTTAGAGGTAATATTAAATAAGTGCAAAATAACACTGTGAAACCATATCATTGTGGTCACTGATAAAAGCCACTAGTGGCTACCAGTCACTTGCAGATCAAGTTGCATGGAACTCAGGGGGGTAAAGGTGTGTGTCCAAGGGTCAAGCCACAGAAGTCAGTTAAATTGTGCCTGGCTCAAGAAGCCCTGGTGCAAGTTGTCCTGGCTGTCCTTGGTGCTAACCTGGAAACTACAGGAGAGCTGGTTTTACCACTTACATGTTGTTGTTGGGGAGCTAGGTGCAAAATGTCGACAACAAAGCTGATGCTGATGCCGGATAAAGTTTGTGTGGAGTACCCTTAAAATGCAGCGCTGAGTAAAGGTGGTGGCTTCCAGATTGGGATTTGATGTCTGGGGGAACATTATAGCCACCTGAAATTTCATGGAAGGCATGCTATGATTCCCACAATGCACTAGACCATCTACTTCTGGAAGATCCCTTTGGAAGGCCTGATGGCCAGCGATTCATTGTTTCTGGAATGCTGTTTTTACCTGTGGTTGCTGGGGACTAGTGCCACTAGTCTAGGAGAGTCTGGTGAGGCCTTTGGCTCTCAAAGGGGCCCCTCTGTCTGGGGGAACCAAGATTTGGTCCAGGTGCAAAGTATCACACCTTTGGTTTGTGCAGCTTCAGTTGTCACCGACACGGGTCTCTTCTTTTGTCCTTGTTGCACGTCAAGTACGAACTGAGGTTCTGGTGACAGAGTTATCCCTTAAATCATAGATTTAGGGGCATTAGGGATGTGGGTTCAAATAGCCAATGGGATACTAATCCCAGCAGCTAACCCGCCTCTAAAAAGACCACATCGAGGTGTAGGTCACGTATTCTACTCAGAATCCACTATCCAACTCTTTTAAAAATGGCAGATGCATTCCTTAACTTTACAGACCCAGCCTTAATCTGATGGCCTCTGCACCACATGAATGTCTGGCTTAGCTCGTTTCTGCTCACAACTGTGGACCAGTTCTAATCACTACAAGGTCATAAAGACTTTAAAAGAAACAAGACCTTGCGCATGGTGTCCCTCTGTGCAGTGGTATGATATACAAGGTCAGTATTTTTTTTAATGCTTTTAAATGTTAACCCATGGTGTTGGCTTTCTTTGCAATAGCTGATGGCAGACTCATGCTCTGAGGATACTGACTCTGTACTCTTCTGTGGTCCAAGTGCAAGATGTGCAGACCTCAGTGAATTTCAGAGCCCATATCCTCAGAGTAAGACTCAATCTGCACGTTCAGGATCAGTTTTTCAGAAGGGTTAGCTGGTTTACTTAATTCGCTTCAGAATCCAGTTTAAAATAGGTACCTGCCAGCATTTCTCTACTCCGGTCAGAGCCCTCTCTGAGTGACTTCTCATCTCCTACTGGTTAGTACACAATAGGCACCATGCTGAACAGAAATCTGAACTGTGCAGTGTGCACTCTATTCTTTTCAGTCAGTACTGGTGCAGTCTCTATTCAGCAACCAGAAGCTAAGAGCTGCAATGTACACAGTTGGACGCCACAACTTGTGTTGAAGGGCCGTGACAACTTCTGCACACTAGAAGATCATACTGCAACAACAACCATACCCATAAGGTATTCTTACAATCCTAACTATAGAGCAGAGGTCCACACATAGCAAAACAAAGATAGCATATACTAGGGCTTTGTTTTTTGTTAATCATAAACCAGAAGTAACTGTTGTATGTGAACACATCATATAAGTAAACAGGCCATTACCTTCATGTGCAAATCAACATTGGCCTGATTTTGTTAGCATTCTATTTTCTAACTACTCAGTCTCAATAGTTCTCCAAATAATCATGCAAGATGCACTCTGTGTTCGAAAGCAAATGCTAAAAGCCTCTCATATCTCATTCTTTGCAAACATATCTTAGATCACCCTAATGAGACAATATCTTTGTTCCTGTGTCTGCTATATATAACAGCGTGAGGATCTTGACTGATATACTAACTTTGCACAACCCAGAACTTGCCACACAAATAGGCAGGGAGAATGGGCATAGAATTATCATCACCTGGGGAGTCACTCTTCCCACTCCAAATATTGCCAGGTTGGAACGCCTACAGAAACACCTATTGCAGCAATACCACACTGGCTATGAAGTGGCATTATGAATGTTGAGACCCCAGATAAGCCTAAAATGTCTCCAACAGGATGAGTTATGTGTTTGGCTACATCACCATCAAGGGATCCTTGTCCGATCCTTTTCAAGTTTGGATACATCTTCCCAGAAATATACAGCGGCGGATAAACTACCACTCCATGTTGACCTTCTTCCCTGTTTGCAGTGTATATAATAAATTCATAACTTAGTGATTGAACTGCAAGCAACACCGTTTGTTTTTGTTAATTATATGCACAATCGTGATCTGTATCAGAAGGAGAGTGGGCACTGATTGAAATGTGGCTGAGCCCTCAACTTGCTCAAACAGACACACTGAAAGAGTCAAATTGGGATCACTGAATATAATGTGAGATGACATCTTATAGCTTGGCTAGAGGAGCAGGGCACTCCTGTTGAGCATTCTGTGAGGTGTATGAGTAATAAATAATTATACAAAATACATTGAAACATAAAGAACGTCAATGGTTACATGATGTTTAAGGTAAAAAAAAACAACAACAAAAATGAGATTTCTTGACAGGGCTTACCTTGCTAGTGACCAGTCAAACTTCATGCAGGTTCATTAAACAGCACCAAAGTAGTTATTAGGATGTTAAATAATACACCTCTTTGGATTAAGCTCCCTCCCCCTGCAATTCATGGAACTGCAAAAACTCGTCCCACGTGTAGAGAACTAAACATGCCAACGTTCCGTATGGTTGCAAGACACGAGAAGCGAGGACAAAGGCCTGACCTAAGATAATGAAATAAATTGAGCAGGTGGTGGCAAGAAGATGCTATGCAGTATGAAGTTATTATATATTTTGGAAACTAAACAGCATAAATCAGACAGGAATAAATATAGAAAGTGAATTATCTATGCATATTGGATAAATTGAGGACATGAATCAGATTAAATAGATTGATGATGGATGTAGGATACTGATTTATTCAGATGGAGTCATGAACTGGCAGTTGATATACTGAAGGTAATCCATTGTTCACGAGGGCTTGATGAATATTCAGGGTTGTGGGAGCTAACTGGGGCATCATGAACTTTGTGCATCAGTATCACAAGGATTTAGTGTAGTTGTAAGATGTATTAAAGTAATCTGTTGGACATTATCTGATGGGTGGCACCCTGCAAAATAAAACATTTATGAAGCTACTTTGTCTTTCTAAGTACTTTTGTTTTGCATAATGTTTTTTTATGACATGGATTTGGTATTCCGGTTTTCCGTGTAACGCAGTTTGTTGTTACCTTCATTATAATTATGTTAAGATTTACGATGTACTGATTGTTCCTCTTTTTATTAAAGGTGATTGATGACTATCACGTAGGTTATGCATTTATGTAATATTGGATTAATAAATCTGGATGTCATGGATTTTTTGCTATTGTTTACATGGAAGTATGGTTTCTATTTCCATAGAATTATGTGCATTTTTAATTAGAGTATTCGAGACCTCGTGTATATACTTTAGTTTATACTTATATGTGTATGTACTTTGTGGGCTCTGGAGATCAGCCATAGGACTTGTCTGCTTCAGCTTAGGGACTTTTTGTCTGTTCAACTGCCTCTATTTAACTGTATTGATAGAAAACGACCATTAGAGGTCAGTCAAATACCAGAATTGCTTTCTGCTTATTCAGCTGCCTCTATTTAACTGTCTTGATAGAAAACGACCAGTAGAGGTCAGTAAATTATCAGAATTTCTTTCTGCTGAGGGACATTCTTTTTTTAATTTTTCTGGCAACTGCCTCTATTTAACTTTCTGGATAGAAAACGACCAGCAGAAGTCAGTAAAATATCAGAATCACTTTAGTATTCTCTAGATTCCAGCCCACAAAAAGTGCCTTCCACGAGCACCTGTAGACAATGATATTTTTTTCAAATCTTGTATTTTCAGCGATATGACCACCGAAGGCCCTGATTTTATTTTAAAAACAGAGCTTTGGACTATACCATTTCCCACTGAAAGGCAATATTTCTCTCCATGTGTTCCCATACCTGGCGAGTCACGCAGTTTGGTGCTTACTTTCCCTCCATGTTAAAGAACAGTAGATGTTTCAGCACCCAGGCTAATGTGCTGCATAGCGAAATACATATAAGGTCCCAAAGGTGAGACTGATTGCATTGCAAATGCTTGTTCTCTAGAGATATAGTGAACGTGTAACCGACACTGATAAAGAAAAAGTGTGAAATGATCTCCAGAGTGCTCACTGTTTCCTCGAGTCAAAGACATTTTAAAAAAAATTTAAAACTAGTTTTCATAAAATTCTAATTACTTTCCATGGAGAAATATCCGACCCATTGATGGACATCTCCATTAAACAGGCAGAAAGTTACTAATAGTAACTTTAAGCTCGTAAATTCAGTCATAGGGGTCTCCACCCCATCATCTGAGAGGGTGGAGACTTGTAAATCTACATCTAAGTGTAAATATACTCATGAAAATTGTGAATTTCGTCCGTGAGGAGATTTACACCTATGTGCAGATCTACATCGGAAGGGATTACACATGAAAACTGAGTGAAGAGGGCAAAGGGAGAGGAAGAGACAGTGGGAGATAAATAAAAATATAGTGAGAAGATGGAAGTGACCATGTACGCCACCCCTCCATGAGCAAGGGATGTTTAAAAAGAAATACAGTTTTCCAATATACACTAACGGATGTAATGAGTTCTAGATGTTTCATGAAATTGCTTTTTTTCATTATTACCTCGTTTTGAATATAAGTTGAAAACTTTAAGCACCTGTAAAGCAGATTCTATCATCACACTGCTTCCCTGAAACAAGTCGTAAATGGAGTTCTGGCAACAACTATAAATGCTCATAAAGCGGTAGGTAGCTTTAAAACGTGATAAATGGACCAATCTCCTTTCTGCAAACAGGAAAGGCCTTAGTATTGCATAAAACCGGAAGATATACTATCACACTTAAGGATAACCCTCTCTTTTCGAAGTTGTTCATAAAGTATTTCAATAGCACAAAGCCTTCGCCAGTCCAGAAAAGCACAGGAGTTTCTAAAGCCATTTTCAAAAAACTTGCCATGAGGTTCATTTTCAGTAATGTATTCTCAAGCAATTGCACCTTATTTTCAGTTTTCAGTTCAAAGACCTTTATTTCGGCTCAACAGCCAAAAAATCACATACAAGAATCATGCATTAAATGGGAAAACTATACTAAAAAATAAAATCAATTTAAACATACAGAATAAAATTAGCAGTAGCGTTGTAGTTGCAGCTGTCGTCAGGCAACACTACTTTAGATGGAGCTTTTGTCCTTGGTTCTATAAAATAATAAATAGATGAGATCAAAATGAGAATAAAAAGTGAACGATACCAACCAATCAGTTTTGAAACAGCCAAACTCAAGCTGGAAACTTACTGGAACCCCTCTGAGGCGGAAAGCCGGAGGTTTTGCAAATTACTTCGCATTTCTTCTTTTTTAAAACTGTCACCTTTGTGTTGTGTTTTTAAAAATAAGTGATATTAGCTCACCTGTGTGAAAGCGCTGCTGTTACGCGCTAAGACAAACCCTCCAGAATCAGGAAAACGCCCTCACCGCCAGCGCGGCAAAGGTGTAGCCACGCCCACTGCGAGGCCACGCCCACCGACCTAGTACTTAAACGCTCGAAAGCACAACGATCACCACTTACTGGAACCCCTCTGAGGCGGAAAGCCGGAGGTTTTGCAAATTACTTCGCATTTCTTCTTTTTTAAAACTGTCACCTTTGTGTTGTGTTTTTAAAAATAAGTGATATTAGCTCACCTGTGTGAAAGCGCTGCTGTTACGCGCCAAGACAAACCCTCCAGAATCTCTCAACATATTCACCTTCCTACTCATGTCAAAGGGCACAGCCTAGATCAAATCTGGTCCCAAAACATTTCCTTGGCTATTCAGTCTATCATGCCCTGTGTTTGGTCGGATCATTATCTGATCAACTTTACTATGACTACCGGGAGAAGTAGAAACCCCCTGCCCAAGCCAGGAGGAAAAACTAGAAGGTGGAAGAATGTTGATGTCCCCGCTTTTATTGGTTCATTAACTTCTTCCCTTCCCCCGTTTGACCGGGACATCGAAAAGATGGAAGAAGCTTTCTCAGGGTGGCTACTTCAGGCAGCGGACGCTCACGCCCCCTGTACCTACTTTCCACGCTCTCGCCCCAATGACGCCCACAGGTGGTTTACACCTCTTCTGAAAACCCTCAAACTTGAGGTCCGTCAATTGGAGCGCAAGTGGCGTACAGCCTATTTAGAACAAGACAGGGCTAACTATTGCAAGGCTCGCAAAAACTACCAAAAGCTTATCCTAAAACACAAAACCGACTATTTCTCGGAAAAAATTCTTAAGGCTCATAATCAATCCAAGGAACTGTTTAACATTGTGGAAGATCTTAGCACCAGTGACAGAACCTCCCTCCAGACAGTTCCCACTCAGGAACTTTGTAATTCATTAAACTCCTTTTTCTTTGACAAAATCTGCACCATTAAACAAAACATTCCTACCACTCAGTCTCCCCTTTTATTTGCAGACACCTTTTACAACCTTGCTACTCTGGACTCCTACCCCCCCATTGAAAACGTTAACCTATCTAAACTTCTTTCTAAAATTAAATCCGGCTCCCCTGATGACATCTGCCCCCCTTACATCCTGAAAGAAGTGGGTACCAGCATCCCTGGGGGCCTACTTCCCATGCTGAATGGCTCACTTGCTCAGGGTAAAGTTCCTAACAACTTTAAGAAAGCCCCCCTTATTCCCCTCATAAAAAAGGCAGGAGCCAATCCATTAGACCCACTCAATTACAGGCCTATATCTTTGCTGCCATACTGCGCTAAACTTTTGGAATCTCATGTATGCGACAGCATCTCCACATTCCTCGAAAATTCGGAATATCTAGCACCTAATCAGGCCGGTTTCTGCCCTTGCCATTCTACTGAGGCGGTCATCCTCTCGGTGCAGAATACCCTTAGGCGGAATGCGGATGAAGGGATCCATCAAGCTCTGGTACTTTTAGATCTTTCTGCTGCCTTCGACACGGTCGACTATACCATCCTGGTCGACCGTGTCGAACAGGCAGGCCTCAGGGGCCCTGCGCTGAGCTGGATCCGTTCATTTATCACTGACCGAACTCAATCGGTCAGATTGGGCTCCTTCACAGCTCCCACCATACCCACCATCTGTGGAGTACCTCAAGGC
This sequence comes from Triturus cristatus, assembly GCF_964204655.1. Classification (NCBI taxonomy): domain Eukaryota; kingdom Metazoa; phylum Chordata; class Amphibia; order Caudata; family Salamandridae; genus Triturus; species Triturus cristatus. Next base: position 418,303,295 of record NC_140582.1, read on the forward strand.
TCCTCGTTGTCTCCCCTGCTTTTTAATTTGTATCTACGCCCTCTTTTGTACTCCCTCAGGCATGCTAAGGTCACCATTTTCAACTACGCCGATGATTTGCAGCTCATCTTTCCTCTGAACACCAAGGACTCTGTGGCAGAATTCCAAAACACCATGTCCCACATTTTGAGTTGGATGAGCTGCAATCACCTGAAACTTAACCCAGGCAAGACCGAACTGGTCTTGCCTGGACAGAGCACCCTCAGCTGGAACCCCAGTTTCTGGCCCTCCTGCATGGGTGCCCCCCCATCTAAATCATCCTCGGTTAAGAGCCTTGGTATTTTCATTAGTGAGGATCTCTCCCTGAAAAAACAAGTCGGAGCTGTTGTTTCCTCCAGTTTTTTTCAGCTGAAGAAAATAAAAAAAATCGCCCGCTTCTTCTCCCAAGCTGCCCTCACTCAGATCGTCATCTCCCTGGTTTTGTCCAGATTGGACTTTTCCAACAGTCTTTACCTCGGGCTCCAAACTGGAGAGCTAAAACGCCTGCAGCTGGTTCAAAACCAGGCAGCCAGACTTCTCTTGAACATCCCTAGAAGGCAATCAGTCAGATCTGGCTTGAAACAGCTGCATTGGCTCCCGGTTGAGCAACGCGTGGCCTTCAAAGCTGGGTGTATCCTCTTCAAGTCTTTACACGACATTGGCCCCATTTTCATCAGAGACCTATTTAAAAAATACAGCCCCTCCCGCAACCTCCGGTCTGCTCATAAAGCCCTTCTGACTATCCCCTCGTATAAGAAGAAGCGTCTCGGAGGCAGCTGCTTTGACCATCTTGCAGCTGCCTTCTGGAACTCTCTCCCTCTTCATCTGAAACTTAGTGACAACATCCTCAGCTTCAGACACTCTCTGAAGACCTGGCTCTTCTCCCAGGCGCATCACTAAGCTGCCTTTTCTCCACCAACCGATGGCCACGCCTGTTCCTTCCTACAGCGCCATGAAGCCTCCGGGCGTACGAGCGCTTAACAAATATCATATAACATTAGCATTAAAAGTTAGCGTGTGGTGGGAGAGTTCTACATCACATATCGACACTTGTTTGCTTTTCGAAGGAGGCACATATTTTAAACTTAATTCTCCACATAGCCACCAAATTGTGGCACAGCAGGAGTATCCAGCAGTGCCTGCTATTCATGTAGGCCTGGCAAAATTGAATAACGTGCTCCATGGTTTCCTTGGGGGCACTGCAAACAGGGCACTGCCAGCACTCAGCCCTTGAGCTTTTAGCCCACTCGATGGTGTAGGAGTGGAGGGGTAGGGTCCCATACCGGACTAGCAGGTGCAGGTGCCTAGCTATAGGTAACTCCATCTCGTCCAGGAATTCCTCACTGATATAGGAATCCTTGACTGAAAGGAAAGCATCAGCCAGGAATCCATGACTTGCCTGGGTTTGTAGCAATTAATCTTTATGCTGCCTGTAGCCAATTTGATGGTAGGCTTGAAAATAGTCCAGGCCTCACCCAGGGTGCTCCACAATCTCACCAGTGCGGCCATCAAACACCTAAATCAGGGGATATAACGAGACCCTGCAAAAATAAGCATCTCCTCTAGGACTTTCTGATAAGAGTGGAGCTCTTGAGTAGTCCAGATCCTCTTCCAGTAAAGGATAGGGTGCAGTATACTTTTGTCTGATAGGGCTCTCAGCCCGAAGTCCAGCCTAAGTGGGAGAAGGGGAGTGTTTATAGGGACTCCAAATAACGTGCATAAATCTATTTTCTACAGTAACTAATGTGGACACATCCAAGTAGCCCCACAAATCTGCACCATAGTCCTCTTCCCCAAGGGCCTGGTGTTGGTAAACCTACATTGCTGGGTGTGTAGGTCACAACTGTGAGCTGTATGACATCTTGACTATGCCTCCCACAACTTGCTCTAACTTAAGCCTGCGCTGCATAATGTTTGCATGCCACCCAAGGTGTTCTGTTAATGTGATGCCCAAGCACCCAAAAGTGCGCACTCTCTCAAGTAAAGTGCCTACTAATGTTGGGTTAGCCCTGGTAGAGTGCCCTCAGTTCAGAACCCTGTACTTGGTTTTACCTATGTTTATCTCTAGACAATGCTGCTCGAAGAAGCACTCCCTGACTTTTTGAATACCCATGGGGGATTTGGAAAGTAGAAAGGTTTCATCTGCAAACATGAGGGCAGAAATCCTCATGCTTGCCATCCTGGGAGCGTCATTGCTGCACTGATCTAAAAAATGTATGAGGCCATTAATATACAGTGTAAATAGTGTGGGAGCAAGTAAACACCCCTGTGCTACCCCCCTGTTTACTGCAAATGGCTCTGTCGTCTCACCAGCCTCGTCACATCTGACCTGCGCATGGTTGTTACTGTGCAGTCTCACAATGATGTCTAGTAGATAACTGGGTGCCCCCAACTCTTGCAGTACCGACCAGAGGGCCAGCCTAGTGACTAAATCAAAGGGGGAGTGTGGGGCAACAAAAACAACATACAGGCAACCTCTGTCCAAAGTAACAACTTTCCAGTACAACATCAAGAGTTGGGACGCTTGATCAATTGTACTTGAGAATTCCCTGAATCCTGCCTTTAGTGGTGACACAATGTCATTATCTGACAGCCATTCCAGCAATAAGTCCAATGGGACCCTACTAAATAACTTTTGAGAGCTGTCTATGAGGGTGCACAGACATAATATTGAGTTTTTATTTTCGGAGTACAAAAATATTGAGTTGGAAATATCGAAGGGACTGAATATCGACATCAAGAATATCGGTAACCAGAATATCGACATGAAGGTAGGAAATATTGTTTTTATTAATATCAAAGTCAGTAACATCATTTGTAAAAATATTGTTGTTAATAATATCGATGTTTATATTAGTGTTATGTATTTTAGTATGTATTTTAAATGTATGTGTTTTATATTTGCTGTTAAGTATTGTCATTTTTTTCAAATATATGTATTATATTTTTAGAAGTTATAAAAAAAAATTTTAAGTCAATTTTGTGTTTTAGTTCAGTAGTGGGTTGTGGGTTTATAGGGGAATAGGGTGGGAAGAAATTTAATTATAGTATATTTAATAATAATTTTTAGAAATTATTAATTATTTTTAATTACATTTTGTGTTTTTATTCCTTAGCAGGTTGTGGGTTTATAGGGGAATAGGGTGGAAAGTAATTTACATTTAATAAAGTAATTATTAATTTTTATTTATTGGTAAAGATAATTAATTTATTGTTAATTAATCATTAATTGGTAATTCATTTTTATCAATTGATTAATTGATAATTCTATTATTGTGTTATTTTTTTAAGAGCGGTTTGTGGGTTTATAGGTTAATAGAGTGGGAAGAAATGTATCGCTATCCAACACTTTCCCTACTGTTGCACTCTCTGGAGTGGGTATAGTAATTTTTACCCCTTCGCTATCATACACTTTCCCTACCGTTGCACTATCTGGAGTGGTAATAGTAGTTTTTACCCCTACGCGATCCAACCCTTTCCCTACTGTTGCACTCTCTGGAGTGGGTATAATAATTTTTACCCCTTCGCAATCTAACACTTTTCCTACTGTTGCATTCTCTGGAGTGGGAATAGTAATTTTTATCCTTACGCTATCCAACACTTTCCCTACTGCTGCACTCTCTGGAGTGGGAATAGTAATTTTTACCCCTTCGCTATCTAACACTTTCCCTACTGTTGCACTCACTGAAGTGGGAATAGTAATTTTTACCCCTTCGCTATCCAACACTTTCCCTACTGTTGCAGTCTCTGGAGTAGGGATAGTAATTCTTACCCCTACGCTATCCAACACTTTCCCAACTGTTGCATTCTGGAGTGGGAATGGTAATTTTTACCTCTACACTATCCAACACTTTCCCTACTGTTGCACTCACTGGAGTGGGAATAGTAATTTTTACCTCAACGCTATCCAACACTTTCCCTACTGTTACACTCACTGGAGTGGGAATAGTAATTTATACCCCTAAGCTATCCAACACTTTCCCTACTGTTACACTCTCTGGAGTGGGAATAGTAATTTTTACCCCTTCGCTATCTAACACTTTCCCAACTGTTGCACTCACTGGAGTGGGAATAGTACTTTTTACCCCTTCTTTATCCAACACTTTCCCTACAGTTGCATTCACTGGAGTGGGAATAGTAATTTTTACCCCTGCGCTATCCAACACTTTCTCTACTGTTGCACTCTCTGGAGTGGGAATAGTAATATTTACCCCTACGATATCCAACACTGTCCCTACTGTTGCACTCACTGGAGTGGGAATAGTAATTTTTACCCCTACGCTGTTCAACACTTTCCCTACTGTTGCACTCACTGGAGTGGGAATAGTAATTTTTACGCCTACGCTATCCAACACTTTCCCAACTGTTGCATTCTGGATTGGGAATGGTAATTTTTGCCCCTACACTATACAATACTTTCCCTACTGTTGCACTCACTGGAGTGGGAATAGTAATTTTTACCCCTATGCTATCCAACACTTTCCCTACTGTTGCACTCTCTGGAGTGGGTATAGTAATTTTTACCCCTTCGCTATGTAACACTTTCCCTGCTGTTGCACTCTCTGGAGTGGGAATAGTAATTTTTACCCCTACGCTATCCAACACGTTCCCTACTGTTGCACTCTCTGGAGTGGGAATAGTCATTTTTGCCCTGTCGCTATCTAACACTTTCCCTACTGTTGGACTCACCGTAGTGGGAATAGTAATTTTTACCCCTTCGATATCCAACACTTTCCCTACTGTTGCACTCTCTGGAGTGGTTATAGTAATTTTTACCCCTACACAATCCAACACTTTCCATACTGTTGCACTCTCTGGAGTGGGAATAGTAATTTTTACCCCTGCGCTATCTAACACTTTCCCTACTGTTGCACTCACTGGAGTGGGAATAGTAATTTTCACCCCTTCGCTATCCAACACTTTCCCTACTGTTGCAGTCGCTGGAGTGGGAATAGTAATTTTTACCCCTACTCTATCCAACACTTTTCCTACTGTTGCACTCACTGGAGTGGGAATAGTAATTCTTACCCCTACGCTATCCAACACTATCCCTACTGTTGCACTCACTGGAGTGAGAATAGTAATATATACCCCTAAGCTATCCAACACTTTCCCTACTGTTGCACTCTCTGGAGTGGGAATAGTAATTTTTACCCCTTTGCTATCTAACACTTTCCCTACTGTTGCACTAACTGGAGTGGGAATAGTAATTTTTACCCCTCCGCTATCCAACACTTTCCCTACTGTTGCAGTCCCTAGAGTGGGAATAGTAATTTTTACCCCAACGAAATCCAACTCTTTTTCTACTGTTGCACTCTCTGGAATGGGAATAGTAATTTTTACCCCTACGCTATCCAACACTTTCCCTACTGTTGCACTCTCTGGAGTGGGAATAGTATTTTTTCCCCTTTGCTATCTAACACTTTCCCCACTGTTGCACTCACTGAAGTGGGAATAGTAATTTTTACCCCTTCATTATCCAACACTTTCCCCACTGTTGAAGTCTCTGGAGTGGGAATAGTAATTTTTAACTCTTCGTTATCCAACACTTTCCCTACTGTTGCAGTCTCTGGAGTGGGAATAGTATGTTTTACCCCTTCGCTATCCAACACTTTCCCTACTGTTGCACTCACTGGAGTGTGAATAGTAATTTTTACCCCTACGCTATCCAACACTTTCCCTACTGTTGCACTCTGAAGAGGGAATAGAAATTTTTACCCCTTCGCCATCCAACACTTTCCCAACTGATGCATTCTGGAGTGGGAATGGTAATTGTTACCCCTACGCTATCCAACACTTTCCATACTGTTGCACTCACTGAAGTGGGAATATTAATTTTTACCCCATGCTATCCAACACTTTCCCTACTGTTGCACTCTCTGGAGTGGGAATAGTAATTTTTACTCCTATGCTATCCAACACTTTCCCTGCTGTTGCTCTCTCTGGAGTGGGAATAGTAATGTTTACCCCTACGCTATCCAACACTTTCCCTACTGTTGCACTCACTGGAGTGGGAATAGTAATTTTTACCCCTTCGCTATCTAACACTCTCCCTACTGTTGCACTCTCTGGAGTGGATATAGTAATTTTTACCCCTCTGCTATCCAACACTTTTCCTACTGTTGCAGTCTCTGGAGTGGGAATAGTAATTGTTACCCCAACGCTATCCAACACTTTCTCTACTGTTGCACTCTCTGGAGTGGGAATAGTAATTTTTACCCCTATGCTATCCAACACTTTCCCTACTGTTACACTCACTGGAGTGGGAATAGTAATTTTTACCCCTATGCTATCCAACACTTTCCCTACTGTTGCACCCACTGGAGTTGGAATAGTACTTTTTAACCCGATGTGATCCAACACTTTCTCAACTGTTGCACTCTCCGGAGTGGGAATGTTAATTTTTACCCCCTCCGCTATCCAATATTTTCTCTACTGTTTTAGTTAATGTAGTGTATAATTTATTTTTAAAAAGAATAAAAATATTCTAATTTTTGAATATTTTCATATCTATGTTTTATATTTTTATTTACGTTTTTGCTGTATGTGTACATATATGTATTTATAATTTTTAGTATGTTTTAACAATTTATAAGTTATTAAAAGAATTATTTTTAAATATCATTATTTAAGTATATATATTATATTGTATATATATAGATGTTTAATTTATGTTTACATTATATATATTAGTTATCATTTTAAACATTTTAAAATAATTTGAACTATGTTTCTTTTAATTATATACTTTATTTTACAAATATTTTTTAAACATTAAAAACACTATATTTTTAAGAACTATAGTTTTAACCACAATATTTTTGTTCGATATTTTTGTACTTAAAATTATGTGGATAGAACTTCGATATTCTGGACATCAAAAGTTTTGTGTCGATATTTTCGTACCTCAATATTCTGACTGTCGATATTCTGTCAGTGGTCCGTCTATGAGACTCATGGGTCTATAGTTCACTGGCGAATTACGTTTCCCCTTTTTATATAGCGGGATAATTCCTGCTCCAGCTCACATTGGAGGCAGAGATGCCCCATTCAAGAAGGCAGTGAAAAGCGCAGAGAAATAAGCACTCCATATGCCTGCCTCACTCCAGAATAGATCCCCATGGATTTTGTCTAGCACCAGTGCTTTGTTTGGCACAATACCTTTGAAGGGTCGACTTATTTCCTGTGCTGGATTTTCCAGTCCATTGTCATCGTGCCTGCTCAGTACTATCCTCCATCTCTCCTCTGACTTTGGCTAGCTTCCAAGAAACCCCCTGACTCATTAAGCAATCGCACCTCATTTTAAATAAATATTTTGAATTAATAGTTCTCACAGCATGTGTAATTTGACAACTAATGTAGATCCTAATCGCTATATGAGTTGCTCTTATTGCAGCATACATAGACAACACCCACACCTGAACTGCTCATTAATTGCCTAATATTCAATTAAATATTGCACAGCAAATCTCTATTATTTGCCTGCTAACTCGAATTTCATATGGTCATGTTGAGCTATAGTTACCAATGCTTTACACCATAAGTGATGCAAAAAGCCACAAAGTATTGCTAAACTAATTTCTAGCACAAACTTTTTTTGCATTGGAAAGTTGTCCAAAGATAATAAAAATAGCTCTTGACGCTATATTCCATTGTGGAGGTATTCCGTGGGTGGTGCATGGGTTATCCTATACTAGAAGCCATGGTTTTTGATGAAAAGCCCATTGTACTAAAATTTGTAGGCAGGACCCAAGTAGGGAAATAAAATGTTTCTCTAAACATTTCAAACTTTGCATGGTGCACTGTACAGCTTACATACAAAGTGGGAAAGATTTTAAGGTATGTCTGCCATAGTACTTTGTTATATAAGAGTGTCCTTCCAGAATAAACTGACCCTCAACCTCACATACATACAAAGGTTTGCATGTGTCTCTAGGAAGCCAAATTGTGCACCAGTGCTTGGGAAGAGAGCAACAGTGTCATATTTCAGTAGATATAGTGCTGTCCTGTTCTTTTGTACTCATGCAATGCAGCATATCAACTTTGGTTGACGAGTTCTGCTACAAGAAATATTAGCAAATTTGCCACATTGGTGCCGATCACGATCCTGTAAAAACCGGGTACGAACCATCGTACGGAGCATATTCTCCGTCCGACGCGTACCCGGTCGTCAAAATATACAACCATGGAATTACGATTCGCACGGAAACACCATTTCCGTACGAATCGTACAAAACCCCGACCGACGAAAATAAACATGCAAATGCGATCCGGGAAAGCGCCGACGTGACGTCGGGACGCACGCAGCCTGCCATTCACGAACCAGGAATTACGGTATTCGCACCGACGTCATCCCGCACGGACAATATTTTCCGGCTGCCAAAAACTGCCGGGAAATCAGTACGACGCGAACAAGGAGTACCTGTACGTGACGGACAGACATGGACCCGAACCTACGTGTCATCCTGGCCCTCATAGCAGTCGACCTCCTCTACAGGTTCCGACGCAGACGCTGCAGAAGGTCAGAACAACAAAGGGAGGGGGGAAAGGGGGGGGGTGGCAGGACCAGGGGCAGGCCACAAAACTCCCACCAAAGTCACACAGCACACATGCCCTGGACATACCTGACCTTCAGGCCCTGGTCACTACGAGGGAGTGGGGGCGTGTCCAGCAAAGCCAGCGACGGCCACAACGGAAGTGCTTGACGACGCGAACCGGCAACACAGCAATACAGGTACGTCCCGTACCCACGCCTTAAGAGCGTGGGAATGAGTCGTACCACGCCCACACCTACGTCAACCCAACAATGGCGGGACGGCTCATACCCACGTGGCAAAGGCCTGGGTACGGCCCGCACAAGCATTCCACTGCGTGGGTACGGATATGTACGGACCGTACCCCCACCCGCGTATGCATGGAGCGTACCCCCCCACCCCAACAGTATAAGTACGACCCGCACCCTCACCCGCGTATGCATGGAGCGTACCCCCACCCCAACAGTGTAAGTACGACCCGTACCCTCACCCGCGGACGTATGGAGCATACCCCCCATGCCAACAGTGTACGTACAACCCGTACCCCCACCCGCGTATGCATGGAGCGTACCCCAACCCCAACAGTGTATGTACGTACCGTACCACCCCCCCAACAGTGTAAGTACGACCCGTACCCCACCCGCGTACGTATGGAGCGTACTCCCACCCCAACAGTGTAAGTACGACCCGTACCCTCACCCGCGTATGCATGGAGCGTACCCCCACCCCAACAGTGTAATTACGACCCGTACCCCCACCCGCGTATGCATGGAGCATACCCCCACCCCAACAGTGTAAGTACCACCCATACCCTCACCCGCGGACGTATGGAGCGTACCCCCCATGCCAACAGTGTACGTACGACCTGTACCCCCACCCGCGTATGCATGGAGCGTACCCCAACCCCAACAGTGTAAGTACGACCCGTACCCTCACCCGCGGACGTATGGAGCGTACCCCCCACCCCAACAGTGTAAGTACGACCCGTAGCCCCACCCGCGTATGCATGGAGCGTACCCCCCACCCCAACAGTGTAAGTACGACCCGTACCCCCACCCGCGTATGCATGGAGCGTACCCCAACCCCAACAGTGTAAGTACGACCCGTACCCCCACCTCGTATGCATGGAGCGTACACCAACCCCAACAGTGTATGTACATACCGTACCACCACCCCAACAGTGTAAGTACGACCCGTACCCCACCCGCGTACGTATGGAGCGTACTCCCACCCCAACAGTGTAAGTATGACCCGTACCCTCACCCGTGTATGCATGGAGCGTACCCCCACCCCAACAGTGTAAGTACGACCCGTACCCCCACCCGCGTATGCATGGAGCGTACTCCCACCCCAACAGTGTAAGTACGACCCGTACCCTCACCCGCGTATGCATGGAGCGTACCCCCACCCCAACAGTGTAAGTACGACCCGTACCCTCACCCGCGGATGTATGGAGCGTACCCCCATGCCAACAGTGTACGTACGACCCGTACCCCCACCCGCGTATGCATGGAGCGTACCCCAACCCCAACAGTGTAAGTACGACCCGTACCCCCACCCGCATATGCATGGAGCGTACTCCCACCCCAACAGTGTAAGTACGACCCGTACCCCCACCCGCGTATGCATGGAGCGTACTCCCACCCCAACAGTGTAAGTACGACCCGTACCCCAACCCGCGTATGCATGGAGCGTACTCCCACCCCAACAGTGTAAGTACGAACCGTACCCCCATGGAGCGAACCCACACATGTGTATGTTCTAAGCGTACATATTGTTAAATAGGAGGGGTGTGTGCCTATCACTCCCAGCAGTGCCCAGACAGAGGAGGGGTGTGTGCAGAGTCCTCCCAGCAGTGCCCAGACACAGGAGGGGTGGGTGCAGAGTCCCCCCAGCAGTGCCCAGACGCAGGAGGGGTGGGTGCCTATCACTCCCAGCAATGCCCAGACACAGGAGGGGTGTGTGCAGAGTCCTCCCAGCAGTGCCCAGACACAGGAGGGGTGGGTGCAGAGTCCTCCCAGCAGTGCCCCGAGACAGGAGGGGTGGGTGTAGAGTCCTCCCAGCAGTGCCCAGAGACAGGAGGGGTGTGTGCAGAGTCCTCCCAGCAGTGCCCAGACACAGGAGGGGTGGGTGCAGAGTCCCCCCCAGCAGTGCCCAGACGCAGGAGGGGTGGGTGCCTATCACTCCCAGCAGTGCCCAGACACAGGAGGGGCGGGTGCAGAGTCCTCCAGCAGTGCCCAGAGACAGGAGGGGTGTGTGCAGAGTCCTCCCAGCAGTGCCCAGACACAGGAGGGGTGGGTGCAGAGTCCCCCCAGCAGTGCCCAGACGCAGGAGGGGTGGGTGCCTATCACTCCCAGCAGTGCCCAGACACAGGAGGGGTGGGTGCAGAGTCCTCCCAGCAGTGCCCAGAGACAGGAGGGGTGTGTGCAGAGTCCTCCCAGCAGTGCCCAGACACAGGAGGGGTGGGTGCAGAGTCCCCCCAGCAGTGCCCAGACGCAGGAGGGGTGGGTGCCTATCACTCCCAGCAGTGCCCAGAGACAGGTGGGGTGGGTGCAGAGTCTTTCCAGCAGTGCCCAGACACAGGAGGGGTGGGTGTAGAGTCCTCCCAGCAGTGCCCAGAGACAGGAGGGGTGTGTGCAGAGTCCTCCCAGCAGTGCCCAGACACAGGAGGGGTGTGTGCAGAGTCCCCCCAGCAGTGCCCAGACGCAGGAGGGGTGTGTGCCTATCACTCCCAGCAGTGCCCAGAGACAGGAGGGGTGGGTGCAGAGTCCTCCCAGAATTGCACATGGAAAAAAATAAGGGTGGAGTACCCACAGATCCAATTGCCGCAATTGTCAGTCAGGTGCACAAAGACCCTGCAGTACATGTACCACATGTGTGCGAGGCTGGGAGTATACACATGCATAGCGCCGAAAAGAAAACATGTCCACATGAAGTCATGTCAATAGTCCACATACACAAGTACAATGACTACCAAGAATGCCACGAATGATGCAGGTGGAGACATAACTCAGCATGCATGTGCAAAGTTGAAGGAGTCCGTCACACACCCAGCTAATGTACACACAGCTGAGCGCTAAATTTTGGGAACACCCTGCAGGGAAGATGTCAGGGTACACAGAGGAAGGAATACACCTTGGGACAATTGCACCATGCAGCAACTGATTACATGAACAGACAAACCTAGCTAACACCGTGTGATGGCACACAGATCCCAGGGTCCCCCCTATGAGCAGCACACTACTACATTTCCCACACACCCAACACATGAACACCGCCCACAACCATGTAGCAGCCCCACCAACAGCAATACCAGCAAAGCAGTAGTGTTCCAAAGGAAAAAAATAAATTGCTTTATTCAGCATGATCCAAAAAATCTTGTTTGTAGGAAGTTCAATATTTACAAAGCCCATAGGGCAGTCCAGAAGTCACAGCTGGATGGGGGACACGGTGGGATGCGTGTCCCCTAGCTTGCCTGCACAGTTACATACCGTCGTCTTCCACAGGGGTGAGGGCATCATGTGGGGTGGAAGGACCAGACACCGCAGGGACATGAGGGCGAAGGGTAGGCGTCGTGGGTGCAGGGATGGAGGACTCCACCACAGGGGGTGGGGCAGGGCCAAAGGTGGAGGCCAGGATCTCGCTGCACACCTTAGCAAGGTCCTCCAGGGAATCCCCTGTACCCGAAGGAACCACAGGCCCCAAGGAGGGGGGGGGTCAGAGGGATGGGTCGCAGAGCCACTGGGGGAGGGTGTAGACAGGAGGGGGGACTCAACCACCCTGACCGGGGACTCCCTTGACCGCTTGCGGGGTGGTGTCACTGTGGGGCTCAGGGACAGAGCGGCCATGAAGGAGTCTTTGTGTGATATGTGGCCAGGAGAGCTGAGGGGAGGGGATTTGGAGGGAGTGGATTTGGTGGAATGCGGACTCCCACTCTGGCTGCGTGTCTTACGTTTGCCCCCCGACCCAGTGGGTGTGCCTACTTCACCCTGTGTGTGCGTGCCAGGAGGTGTGCGGGTGACCTTCCCTGCTGGTGTGGTGCCTGTGTCCGTCGTGGTGTGTGCATGCTGACGTCTGGGTGTACGTGGGACAGGCATGGGAGTGGGAAGTGTGGATGGGGCAGGGGTAGGGGGTTGGATGAAGCGCTGCAGGAGACCCACTGCTGCAGTCAGTGTCGAGTCTATCGACCTCAGCAAGCTGCGTTGGTCAGCCTGCAATGAGTGAATGCCCTCCAAGTATGCCTCCATGTTGTTGAGGACCTGGCTGTGGCCATGGAGGACATTAAGGATCGCAGCCTGACCAATCTGCAACTGCCGCTGGATGTCCACAGACTCGGCATTGGCGGCAGCAGTGGAGACAGGGGCAGGGGGTGCGGTGCCTGGCAGGAAGGAGACATGCGGTGACTGGGCACGCTGGGAAGGGACACGAGCAAGTGGGAGGCGGCTGATGGCAATGGAGGGGGCGGGGCGAGATGTTGTGCCGCTGTCAGATGGTGGTGCAGCCTCCGCCCACTCGGAGAGATCATCCTCGGACCCGTCAGCTTCATACTCTGTTGTGCCAGTCGACAGGTCCCCGGCTTCACTCTCCTCCGCCTCAGTCCCACTCGATGTGCCAGCCACAAAGTCACCGCTGGCACTGGTGCTCGGTCCCTCTGCTCCGTCTGTGCCCATGTCTCCCTCCGTGTCCCCCGACGATGCTGTGGGCAGGGTGAAGAGACAGCAATTAATCATACACCTGTATACATATGTCACATGAGTCCAATCTACATAGGTTACAGTGCATAGCCTGAAACAAAAGAAGAGTTACATCTACAACACAAGGTACAATGTAGGGCATGCAAGACACAGTTGTGTGACCCACCATGCCACTGAAAAACTATGGAGAGCATGACACAATAGCAAATGAGATGAAATGGAATTTTGACTGAGGAGCAAGGCCCTGGGGACAATCCACTGCATCTGCACCACACAGCGTGGCAGGAAATAGGGATGAGCAGGGACCATGGCAAGGAACTAGAGGCACATGCAGCATAGGTAATACTGAAAACATGCCCACCCTGACTGGCTCACTGCACCTTGAGTGTATGTCCAGACAAACATCACACACTGGCCAGTCCTAGCAAGGAGATTTCAGGTTTTGACATGTAGGCCATGCTCGCACCACCCACCCCCTACATGAGACAATTCTTTGGAGACACAGGAAGCATTTACATCTCTTAGTCTGGGTGAAATATACATGGGATGCAAAAATTCAATAATGCACACAAAATACCCAAGGTGCGCCTGTCCAAATAATCATGTACAAATGGGCATCATCAGATGATTGTAACAAGACACACAGGCAATGGCCACCGTGAGTTTGAACAAGGAAAATCAGGTCAGGCTGTACAGTGGACACTTGTACTACATTTCACGTCAATATACATTGGGCCAGGGGACAATGGCACAGAGCACAACCTATGCTGTAGACACTGAGAGTGTCGACATTTTCGGATTACACACATGATACCTAGGAAAATATGCCCCTGGGGACAGTAGTGGCCACACAACTCCATGCTCCTGAATGGGAATGACTGCAACACACGCTACCATCCCTGCACTATGCGTACCGCACACTCATGCACATCATGTCACAGGCCACCACATAGGACATGCGTGCTGTAAGGCCTCACACTTGAGAGACTAACTCCCATGTCTGGACTCAGCATTAGTGCCAACTGACATGGAACCCACAAGTTCAGAACTGGACAGGGCACAGGCAAGGTCCCAAAACCTGTTACACACCACCCCCACACATGATGCTGCAGGCATTGTACACGTGGAGAAGGTGCTAGGCTACATAACCTTGTGACGGAGTGACTACACACAGACCAGGGAACACATTGCGAGGAGGGGAAGGGAGGCAGAAGAGCACTGCAATACTGTGGGTAACAGGATCTGCACAGCACCATTAAACCCTGGCAGTGTATCCATGGAACGGTGTACTTACAAATGCTGGTGAAACACAACAAACACACATGTACCTACCCCCTTCCTGCTGCTGCATCTCCTGTAAGCGCCTGTCCAAGTCTGGAAATACCACCGCCAGCACACGCTTGTGGATGTGGGAGAGACGGCGGCGCCCGCGGTTCTTATGGCTCTCAGGTGAGTCCCCCAGCAGGACCCGTGCGATCCTCCGCGTCCAGCACCGGATATCCTGCCAGCGTTTCCTCACCTGGGACAGGCGCCGCTTCCGACAATCCGCACTCCTCACGGCGCTGACGGCGGTCAGCCATATCTGCTCCTTGGCAGAGGCGCCTACCTGTGAGGATGAACAAGTGACACTACATCAATACACCTGCAACATGTCACAGAGACAGATATGAGAAGAAATTAGCTGGTTACAACAAGGCATGTCATGCAGCCAATGCATTGCACCTTTGCCATAGGGACATTCTCCTCTGGGGAAGGGCAAAAGCAGTACGTGCCAGTGAAAGTACACAGGTGGAATGAGGGCAAAGACACAATCAATGATCAAGGCTCACACTGTGCATCACACCCACCCCTCCTGTCTCTGGGCACTGCTGGGAGGACTCTGCACACACCCCTCTCATGTCTGGGCACTGCTGGGAGGACTCTGCACACACCCCTCCTGTCTCTGGGCACTGCTGGGAGGACTCTGCACCCACCCCTCCTGTGTCTGGGCACTGCTGGGAGGACTCTGCACACACCCCTCCTGTCTCTGGGCACTGCTGGGAGGACTCTGCACACACCCCTCCTGTCTCTGGGCACTGCTGGGAGGACTCTGCACACACCCCTCCTGTCTCTGGGCACTGCTGGGAGGACTCTGCACACACCCCTCATGTCTGGGCACTGCTGGGAGGACTCTGCACACACCCCTCCTGTCTCTGGGCACTGCTGGGAGGACTCTGCACACACCCCTCTCATGTCTGGGCACTGCTGGGAGGACTCTGCACACACCCCTCCTGTCTCTGGGCACTGCTGGGAGGACTCTGCACACACCCCTCCTGTCTCTGGGCACTGCTGGGAGGACTCTGCACACACCCCTCATGTCTGGGCACTGCTGGGAGGACTCTGCACACACCCCTCCTGTCTCTGGGCACTGCCGGGAGGACTCTGCACACACCCCTCCTGTCTCTGGGCACTGCTGGGAGGACTCTGCACACACCCCTCCTGTCTCTGGGCACTGCTGGGAGGACTCTGCACACACCCCTCCTGTCTCTGGGCACTGCTGGGAGGACTCTGCACACACCCGTCCTGTCTCTGGGCACTGCTGGGAGGACTCTGCACACACCCCTCATGTCTGGGCACTTCTGGGAGGACTCTGCACACACCCCTCTCATGTCTGGGCACTGCTGGGAGGACTCTGCACACACCCCTCTCATGTCTGGGCACTGCTGGGAGGACTCTGCACACACCCCTCCTGTCTCTGGGCACTGCTGGGAGGACTCTGCACACACCCCTCCTGTCTCTGGGCACTGCTGGGAGGACTCTGCACACACCCCTCATGTCTGGGCACTGCTGGGAGGACTCTGCACACACCCCTCCTGTCTCTGGGCACTGCCGGGAGGACTCTGCACACACCCCTCCTGTCTCTGGGCACTGCTGGGAGGACTCTGCACACACCCCTCCTGTCTCTGGGCACTGCTGGGAGGACTCTGCACACACCCCTCCTGTCTCTGGGCACTGCTGGGAGGACTCTGCACACACCCCTCCTGTCTCTGGGCACTGCTGGGAGGACTCTGCACACACCCCTCATGTCTGGGCACTTCTGGGAGGACTCTGCACACACCCCTCTCATGTCTGGGCACTGCTGGGAGGACTCTGCACACACCCCTCCTGTCTCTGGGCACTGCTGGGAGGACTCTGCACACACCCCTCCTGTCTCTGGGCACTGCTGGGAGGACTCTGCACACACCCCTCCTGTCTCTGGGCACTGCTGGGAGACATCAGGCATTCCCCCCCCTGGGACCCCCCCTACAGTACATAGCATGTGTGTTACACCTGGACACAATGGCAAAAGTCACAGTCAAAAAAAAGGGACACAGTCTGTGCTAGTAGACTCTGCACTCACCTGATACCCTGGTCGGCCATACAGCAGGGGGTACTGTGGGAGGATCACATCCAGCAAAGCCAGGTTCTCCTCCAGGGTGAATGGCTGTGACCTCTCCACAGCCCTTGACATGGTTACAGGGAATCAGTAGCAGCAGCTGGGTCGTGGAATACAGAGATGTGCAGGCAAGTGCTCCCTCATGGGACCTGGCTGCCTTATATCTGCCTTGCTGGCCTATTTCATGCACAGGAGTACAGAGTGATTGGTCACTCACATTTGCATCCTATGTTTCCTCCAATCCCTTCAAACCTAGCAGTCAGTGGGTTCTTAATGTGTTTTTTTCTTGAGCATGATGTCAACTCCAGAGCCACATTGCAACAAAGTAGATTCATTCCAACTGACTTCTGCTGTGCACCTTCCAGAAAAAATTCACAATTCAAACTTGGTCTCCATGACAACCAGCATGCATGTAGGCCTTTATACTTGTCCCTCATGTGTCCCCCATGTAATTTTGAGCTTCACACACAGGTACGGTGCGTTCCGGGGCCTTAGGGCACCCCAAATGCATAGCAACGGCCCGTACAGGCGTGTGTACGCACCGTCTCACTATGGGTGTTCTCGCGTATGCGTACTCATGGTGGTACGGACCGTACACACGCCTATACGCTCACTATCACTATGAGTACGCATACGCGTGAACACCCATAGTGGTACGGAGCGTACACACGCGTGTACGGCCCGTCTTACTATGGGTGTTCTCGCGTATGCGTACTCATGGTGGTACGGACCATACACACGCCTGTACGCTCACTATCACTATGAGTACGCATACGCGAGAACACCCATAGTGGTACGGAGCGTACACACGCGTGTACGGCCCGTCTCACTATGGGTGTTCTCGCGTATGCGTACTCATGGTGGTACGGACCGTACACACGCCTGTACGCTCACTATCACTATGAGTACGCATACGCAAGAACACCCATAGTGGTACGGAGCGTACACACGCGTGTACGGCCCATCTCACTATGGGTGTTCTCGCGTATGCGTACTCATGGTGGTACGGACCGTACACACGCCTGTACGCTCACTATCACTATGAGTACGCATACGCGAGAACAACCATAGTGGTACGGAGCGTACACACACGTGTACGGCCCGTCTCACTATGGGTGTTCTCGCGTATGCGTACTCATGGTGGTACGGACCGTACACACGCCTGTACGCTCACTATCACTATGAGTACGCATACGCGAGAACAACCATAGTGGTACGGAGCATACACGCGTGCGTACGCTCACTATCCCAAGGGGTACACGTATGGCAGCACTCCCATAGTGATACGGGAACGTACACAGGCCCTTTTTGCGAAAGTACGGTGCTTTTCACACATCACAGTGGTGACAGGCAGCACACAGGAAGGAATAGGGCTGACATACTTGTCCATGGATGGACATCAAGGCATTGTCTGGGCAGTACTACATGTGTGGGGCACAGGTGTGAAAGGCTGTGATGTGGCACATTACTCCTGAGTCGAGAAGTCACCAGATGTATGATGAGATGTGTACACATGTAATGTGTGACGGTGCAATGTGTGCCAGGCATGCCCTTGACTCCTTTGACATGTGTGCATGTCATACTGCACACTTGGGTTGAGCGTCACTGGCATGGCACGGACAACAACACACGCAAGTGTCCCCTGAGGCCCGGTACAGGGGTTACCACACCTGACATGTCACTACCCACGGTGCACGATGTGACTATGTCATGTATGTGTGGGGGGTTCCCATTAGGTTGATGTTGGAGCTCCCTCAAAAGCAGCAGCTTTTGCAGCAACCAACATGTGTCTGTGTGTAGATTGACATGGCACACTGTTCCGCACACCATGCCACATGTGGTATTGGATGTGAGGTGCGTATGTATGCATGGGACACGGAGTAGCCTAACAAGGACATGTCTGCATCCTGTCCATGAATGTGTGGTGAGTCATCACATGTACACCTTCATGGCAAGGTGTGTGGGCTGTCCTAGTGTAATGTCATGTGACCTGTGGCTCTAGTGTTCCGCTACCAGTCTCTGCAATCAACATCCTACTTCTGCTGATGTGCGGATGTATGTCACTCCTGTGTGGCGTCTGGCTGTTCACTTACACTGGAACACAGCTAATCCCATGCCATGGCATGTGGAGGTTCACAATCTCCGTGTGTATCTGGGTCTTGGTAGGGGTGTCACCTGGCAGCCATACGTGTCCAGGGCATGTGGCACATACCTGACTCCGTATGTAGCATATGTGTATTGACAGATTAACATGTGCTCAGTACAAATAAATTGCTGTTGTGGTGCACTCACTCTTCCTTGTCACTTCCAAATTACTGCAGCGCGCCGCCTCTTGCCCGACCAATTCCGGACTTGGCTGCCATGCGGGAGAATGACTGTATCCGGTGCTACCGCTTCCCCCAACGGTTGATTCTGGAGTTGACGGCGAGACTGGCACCACACCTGCAACCGCAGCACAGGTATCCTACGGCACTGACACCCAAGCTGAAGGTAATGGCAGCCCTACATTTTCTAGCCACGGGTACCTTTCAAAATACCATAGCTCATGTTGGTGGCATGTCCCAGAGCATGTTCTGCCGTGTGCTGCATGATTTCTTAGAGGCCATGTTGATTCACCTGGATGACTTCATCCATTTTCCTACCCCAGAAATGTTGACTGGGGTCAAGCATGGATTCTATGCCCTGGGAGGGATGCCCCATGTCATTGGGTCCATAGATGGGACACATGTGGCTTTGGTACCACCACAGGCACAGGAGGTAGCGTACCGGAATCGCAAGCACTACCACTCCATTAATGCCCTTGTGGTGTGTCTGTCCAACATGGTGATTTCACATGTCTGTGCTCGTTTTCCAGGATCAGCACACGATGCCTACATCATGAGGCGTAGCAGGGTGCCTGAAATGATGACGCAGCTGCGCAACGAACTAGCATGTGTTGTTGGTGGGTACAGTCTGTCTGTCCTGTATTTTGCGTAAACTTCCAGCACGACCGCTTCTCCTGTCCTACTTATGTCCATGTGCTTTCCATGTAGGGGACGCTGGCTATCCCAACATGCCATGGCTGATCACACCTCTCCGCAACCCCATCACGCCGGCCCAGCTCCGCTACAACACCGCCCATGGCCGGACAAGGCGAGTGATAGAGAGGACGTTTGGCCTCCTGAAGAGCCGATTCTGATGCCTCCACAAGACCGGCGGCGCCCTCCCATATGCCCCGGCGAAGGTCTGCAAAATCTTCATGGTCTGCTGCATGCTGCACAACATGGCAGTTGAGAAAGCTGTGCCACTCATCCTGGATCAAGATGACCAGGACCATCCACCCGTGGAGGACGAAGGGCTTGGCAATGGGGCTAGTGATGTGGAGGATGTGGAGCCGCAAGAGGACATCCGGACTCGGCTCATACGCGACTTCTTTGCTTAGTGGTGAGTACCAGTGTCTGAGTGTGCACACATTGGTCCCCGTGTGGCATGTGTTGCGATGTGTGTCTCCACCTGCATGTATGGCATGTGAGTCAGAGGTGTGTGTGGATGTGTCGCTGGAGTGATGGTGCCAGTGATGGGTGTATTTCCCCAGTCATAATTGTGACCTAGCATGTTGTCATCCATACATGTGTCAAGTACATGCACATGCAAGTGGCTGTGCTTTTTGTGGCTGACTTCTTGTGTGTTTCTCTTCCCCAGGTACTTGCGCATGCCGTCTGCTGCTTGCATTGTTGTGGCACTGCTATTCCTCATGGACACGTCATCGTGTGCTGACTCAGCGTTACAGGCACGGACACGTTTGGAAGTCTCCTTAGGGTAAGGGATGCATCAGGGGTGTATTGGGTGTGGCAGTTGTTCACGATGTATGCACACTGCCCCTGTCGATGTTTGGTTCCTCTGCAGACATGTTGCATCACCATGGTACACATTACATGCAGCTGGGTACACCTGAATAGATGGTCAGACTTGTTGACAGTCATCAGTGATGGGATTGTGGAATGTGATGATGGCATCAATGTGTGTAACACTGCCCTCGGACACATACGGTTTGCATTGGCTTGACATGCTGTGGGACTTCCACATCAGCAGATCAATGGTGTATGGCAGGCTCTCCGTGAGCAGCAGGGGGTGTTTAGCTGTTAGCCGACACTTGTGTGCCAGTTCCATGGCTATCACGCATTTGTGCTGCAGAAGGGGGGTGCCAGTGTTGGACCCACATGTTACTCCACATGAACTGTTCATGTGTACTTCGAGTTGCCTCTGCAATCCCAAATACATGACTAATAAAGGTGTCCCTATGCATCCAAGGTGCCTCTTCTCAGTCAATGCTGGTGTGTTGCCACGGTGCATCCGGCATGTCTGGCATGGTTTTCCGTGATAGTGGCTATGTGTCTATGTGTAGAGTAGCAAGATGCAAGCTGTTTGTGTGTGATTAGACTGTGTATTGTGCATGATGTCCATGACTGTGTGGGTATTGTGACATGTGCCATCCCCATGCATCCAACGTTGGCCAGGCCACCATTCTCTGCATCCACCTGACTCAAGCTTGCAGGACATGGTTCTGCCACCTGTCTACACATACCTGGATGCCCCCCAGGACACTCGACATGATCCCTGACCTCTGCGCATGAATGTTGCTGTACTCAATATGTCTGTCGGCACGGTTGTGCGGCCACCCCCTCAGCTGCTTGGGCCCATCACGGGTGTGTATGGTGCTCCATGTCTGTCTTGCCTAATACACTGTGACCCGTATGTCCTGTGCCAAACTCAGGCCCCAGGGTGTGGATGGTTGAAGTCAAAAGAGAACTCAGGCATATTTAGACTTTACAAGACACATGTAAGGTAATAATGCAACCAGCAGGCATCTTCTCTTCATGGTGTGACTTTTTATTTTAGGGGGGGGGGGGGTTTGACATGAGGGGCTTTCCGGGTGTGTGGAATCCAAAGTTCACTAGGGGAGTTGGTGTCCTTGCCATTAGAAATCCTCAGAGTCCATGCCACAGTCTTTGTCAACATTGGTCAGACAATGACCAGCAAGGCCATGTGGCAGAGAATGTCTTTTGATGCTGTGCTGCTGTTGCTCCAGTGGGCCAGGTGCCAGGCCAGGTGTCCTGGGAGATGGTGCTGTAGCGCCGACCCGCACGGTCTTTTCCGTGGACGACCCGCCCTCCTGCGGGGACCCTCAGAAGCAGGCCGTGACGATGTTTGGGATGCTCCATCGGATGTTTCCTCCTCCTCCTTCTGATCCCTCCCTGTGGGTGATGATGTTCTACGCCTTCTGGGTCTTGATCTCATCGAGGGTCCCCTTCATATCGTTGAGGGTGGACACAACCTGGGCCATGCCCATGGTGTCCTGCCCGTATGTGTCCAGGATGTTTCGGACATGGGAAAATACCGGTTCCCCAGCCAACTGGTCAGGCTGGCGCCTCCGCCGTCCTCCACTCCCACCACCCCTGCCCACTTGCACCTGGCCTGCCCTTGTGGGCACATCGGGTCTCCAGGACCCCTGAGGGGTGGCATTGGCGTTGTCGCCTGCCTCCTCCTGGGTGCCCGGGACACCGTGTCCCTCCTGGCCAGCCTGGCTGCTTTGTGGTGGTGGGGCAGGGATCCTGGGTGTCTCCTGGGATGTGGCAGGAGTGGGGGTGGTGGTTGGCCCCGTTGTACCTGACGCAGGTGCTGCAGGTCGTTGGACACCAGAGGGGCCAGGTTGGTCGGGTCGGGTTCGTCCACAGAGTGGTGAGAGTCGTCGCTGCCGGTGGCTCCTTCATCCCGCCGACCCGGGTCCTGTGAGTCTTCCCCCCCAGTGTTGACGTTGACCTGTGTGTGAGAGAGACAATGTTAATTTTGTTCCATGCAACATCCATGTTTCATTGGTTTCTAAGTTGGCACATTTCCTCTGGGAATTTGGATATGTCTTGCATTCCACTCACAGTGCACTTGTGCATGGGTATGCCCCTTGGGCACAGCTTTGGCGACTTTACCTATGTGTGGCACAGTCTTACTTGCTGCGTCAAGTGTGACTGCAGTCAGCAGTGGAGTGGGCAGGTGTGGCAAGCCGTGCATTGGCGCCTTCGGTGTGGCACTGTACGTGGGCACATGCAGTTGTTCCACACACTTATATGATGCAGGTAGCTGTCGTTGTGCTCGTGCACAGGTTGGTTGTGTTCTCCCCATGTGAGGTGCGTTGTTTGTGTACTCACCCGGGTCTCGGAGTCCTCCTAATCCGTCCACTGCCTCCACCGGCAGTATGGCCATCACCCTCTCCTCCCAGGGATGGTAGTGTACGGGTCTGCGGGACGGCCCTCCTCCAGTGACGTTGGCCTGGTTGTGTTCATCCGTCATCTTGGCTCGGACCCTCCTCCGCAGATCGTACCACCTGGCTTGGCATTCCTGCTTGTTCCTTCTGGTGTCCGCAACAGCATTCACAGCATCGACGATGGTCTGCCACATGGCTGTTTTTGCTGAAATGCTGGTCTGTCTGACCAATGTCCCAAAGAGGTGTGGCTCGACTCTGAGGATTTCATCGACAAGGACCTCCAACTCTCGGCTAGTGAACTTTGGATTCTTGTTAGTGGGCATGGTGAGGGGTGTGGGTGTGGATGGTGGGGGGGTGTGTGTGGATGGTTGTGGGTGTGTGGGTGTGGTTGTGCAGGTGTGTGTGTGAATGTGATGAGGGGGTGTTTGTGAAGGTGTGTGTGTGAAGGTGTGCAAGTGTAAGGTGTGGTAAAGGTTCTAGTATGGTGCTGTAGGTTGTCTGTGGGGTCTGGCAGCAGTGAGTCTGTTGCAAAGGCTCATGGTGTGTGTGTGTGGGCCCTTTTTATTGGTCCATTGGTGGGTGTGGCTGTGTTTGAACTTTGGGTGGGTGTGTTATAAGGAGTGGTGGTGTTTTGGGTCTCTGTTTGTTTTTGGCAGTTGCAGGTCAGTGAATGTGTTGTTTTAGTGGTTGTTGGACATGTTTTGTGGCTTTGTGCCATTCGAATGATGTATTCTTGTGTCGTTTTGGTTTGTCCTGGTTGTGTACGTGCGTTTTTAGCGTGTGTACGGTGTGTACATGGCCCATTTTTTTGTACAGTGCTGTCCTTGTGTGTGGCTTGGTACGACTCGTACATGCGGTTGTGATGTTGGGGCCTGGGGTGCGCTCCGTACTTAGAATGTTGTGGTGGGGGTACGCTCCATGCATACGCGGGTGGGGGTATGACTCTAACGTACACGGATGTAGATACACGGGGGTACGACACAAACGTAGGGGGGGTAGGACACGTACACTGGTGTACATACAGGGGGGGGTACGACACGTACAGGGGTGTACATACACGGGGGTACGACACGTACAGGGGTGTACATACACGGGGGGGTACGACACGTACACGGGTGTATATACATGGGGGGTATGACACGTACAGGGGTGTACATACATGGGGGGGTACGACACGTACAGGGGTGTACATACACGGGGGTACGACACGTACACGGGTGTACATACACGGGGGTAGGACACGTACAGGGGTGTACATACACGGGGTGGTAAGACACGTACACGGGTGTACATACACGGGGGGTACGACTCGTACACGGGTGTACATACACGGGGGTAGGACACGTACACGGGTGTACATACACGGGGGGTATGACTCGAATGTACACGGATGTAGATACACGGGGGTACGACACGAACGTAGGGGGGGGTAGGACACGTACACTGGTGTACATACAGGGGGGTACGACACGTACAGGGGTGTACATACACGGGGGTACGACACGTACAGGGGTGGGGTGTACATACACGGGGGTACGACACGTACACGGGTGTACATACACGGGGGGTACGACACGTACATGGGTGTACATACACGGGGGTACGACACGTACAGGGTGTACATACACGGGGGTACGACACGTACAGGGGTGTACATACACGGGGGGTAGGACACGTACACCGTGTACATACACGGGGGGTATGACTCGTACATGGGTGTACATACACGGGGGTAGGACACGTACACGGGTGTACATACACGGGGGTACGACTCGAACGTACACGGGTGTACATACACGGGGGGTACGACTCGTACACGGGTGTACATACACGGGGGTACGACACGTACACGGGTGTGCATACACGGGGGGGTACGACTTGAACGTACACGGGTGTACATACACGGGGGTAGGACACGTACACAGGTGTACATACACGGGTGGGGGTACGACTCGAACGTACACGGATGTACATACACGGGGGTAGGACACGTACACGGGTGTACATACACGGGAGGTAGGACACGTACACGGGTGTACATACACGGGTGGGGGTACGACTCGAACGTACACGGGTGTACATACATGGGGGGTAGGACACGTACACGGGTGTATATACACGGGTGGGGGTACGACTCGAACGTACACGGGTGTACATACATGGGGGGTACGACACGTACACGGGTGTACATACACGGGGGTACGACACGTACAGGGGTGTACATACACGGGGGGTACGACACGTACACGGGTGTACATACACGGGGGGTACGACACGTACACGGGTGTACATACACGTGAGGTACGACACGTACAGGGGTGTACATACACGGGGGTACGACACGTACACGGGTGTACATACACGGGGGTACGACACATACACGGGTGTACATACACGGGGGTGTACATACACGGGGGTGTACATACACGGGGGTATGACTCGAACGTACGGGGGCTGGGGGAGGGTTAGGCGCGTATGCGGGCACATGTCTCCATGGTTGCTATGGGAGTTCGGTGCGGACGGTGTTTTTTCCATGCAGTTGTAACATCGGACGCACAGGATGGATCGTGATTCCGTGGTCGGACTTCACATTTCACATTTGTACGGTAAATCGTCCGTGGACGTGTCGGACACTTTTTCCGACCCGAGGACGTGTGGGGAATACTTCCCAATGCGATTCGTATGGACTTTTTGCCATGCGAATCGTAATTGGCAGTTTGTACGGCACTTGTACGATTCGTACGGTAAAAAGACCGGATACGAGTCGTACGGGCTTTTTTTTTACCGGATCGTAATCGGCACCATTGTGTTTAAGTACATTACTAGGAAATATCACAAGCAGAAAGAGGATGTGACTATGGACCAGATATCTGAATTTTGTTTTCTACTTACAAAACCAGCAGTGCATGAGCAAACCCCACATTGTACTCAGGAGATTTCTAGTGAACTTTTCGGAAAAAGGGAAAGGAGAGGAATGGCCCCCATGCATTGCAACTTGAAAATATTAGTATCAATGGTTATTTTTCTATTTTCATTGTAAAACAAGAAGAACATTGCTTTGGATTGACAGGACTATTCTGATGTCATTGCAGACATACATGATTTCAAAATGAATTAAAGGAAGGTAAACCGGGGTGTTTATTAGGAATATTAGGGAGTCTATTAGGATGGCGGGACGGATGGCCGTCGGCGGTTGCAACCGCTGAACCGGTGGCGGACATCCGCCCACGATCGCAACCCTGAAAACCGCCGGTCCCATTAGAATGGCGGTGACAACCGCGGCAGTGAGAATCTCCGTCTGCCACTTTTCCACTTGTACCAGTCCGCATGCATGCCTAGCGGGCGGAACTGGACCGCTACAATGATGCCGGTAGAGGGCCAGGCTCCGCCGGCATGATTATGATGGCAGCGGTAGCCAGCCTTTCCGTGGCGGTGGAACCGCCATGGAAAGGCATGTGGAGAATGTCTCTGGGGGCCCATTGCGGGCCCCCAATGTGTTGGGGGTGTGTGTGGGTGCACTGGGGGGTACCCATGGTTACCCGCTACATGTCCCTGTACCAGGTGGCAGGCACTGTGCAGTGCCTGCCACGCAGTGCAGTGACATGCATAACATGCTCCTTTTCACACCGCGGCGGTGCTGCTGGCAGCAGCAACTGCCGCAAAATTAATCACCAGAATCCGACCGCCGCTATCGGATTTCGACTGCGGAGCATCCTAATTGAACCGGCGGTATTGCTGCGGTTCTCGCTGGTGGTCTTTTCCCGCTACCATGGCGGTCAGGGAGATTTTCCAACTGCCATCCTAATAGGCCTCTAGGTATTTCGTGGTTCTAAGGAAGTGAGGATCAAACCATTTGAGGGTTGTCCAAATGTGACGACATGCCCTGTGGCATACCATTAATATCATGACACTGTGAAAAAAATAATGATTCAGTAGCTTCAACTTTGTCTAAATATTCATGAGTCTGCCACACTCACACATAATCCATCATATGCTGATTAACTTGCATTTATGAACACAACAACATTTGAAATGGCGCGAAATTTGATTTTCTGGTTTCGCATAGGATTTTTAATGTGAGAACAAAACTACACACAATAGACTTTTTCCGTCAGAAAATGTCTTTCATCCTGACATTTTCTGTGCCCATCAGTATTAAATCAAAATGACATATAATTGTGCAATGAAAAATTCGAAAAAATTGTACACATTTGCAAAATACTAAATTCATGAATTTTGAAAAATTTGCACGTGTCTAATTTAAAGTAGTGTATTCATCTCAACTTTATGCAATGAAGGATGGATTTTTGTCAGCATCAAAGAAGCTTGGGGCATATTTACAAGCAGGCGATAATTTTATCACCTAATTAGCAATACCACGCTAACACGTGAAACCTTGCTTTAGCGTGGGGATTCTTTACGCCCAGCTTTGCATCTCTAATGAGATGCAAAGTGGGCGTTCCTGACCTAATATGACAGGAAAAATGTCGCTAAGCGACATTTCTCCTATCATCAAGCCCCACGCTATGAAGCATAGCGTCAGGAAAAGTAGCAATAACCCCTGTTATCGCTACTTTCCTTACGCCTGCTTCAGGACTGACTTAGCCATGATATCCTATGGAGGGTGGATATCATGGCTAAGTTTGTGAGTCCCTATCAGCAAGCTAACGCCGCATTGCGTGAGATTATCGCTGGGTTTCCATCGATAATCTCATGTTAGGCAGTTAGCATGAGGATTTTTATCGCTGAGGAGATAAGTGTTGCTAATAGCACGCTATCCTCCGCCACCCTGATCGACAACCTCGCCAACCTCGGCCTCAGAAAACTCGTCACCGCACCCACCCACGCCGCCGGCCACACACTGGATCCCGTCTTCTCTACAGGCCCCCACGTCACTTTCGACCACACCACCAAACTCCACTGGACCGACCACCGCTGCATCCATTTCACCTTCAAGAAACCAACCACGCACCACTGCACCCAACAGCTACCTCGCCGCGACTGGAGCAAAGTCACCGAAGACCAGCTGATCACCTCCATCGCCAAGAACCCACCCACCGACCCCACCGACCCAGACGCCGCAGCCCGCAGCCTCAGACAGTGGATCAACGACTGTGCCAACACCCTCGCTCGCTCAAGAAACCCTCCAACAGCCACACCAACAAGAGAGCCACCTGGTTCACCGACGAGCTCCAGACCTCCAAATGCGCATGCCAGAAACTGGAGAAGACATGGCTCCACGAATGCACACCGGACAACCACGCAGCCCTCAAGGACGCCACCCGCAGACACCACCACCTCATCAGATTAGCCAAGAGATCCTCCTTCAAAGATCGCCTGGATAACAATGCACACAACAGCAAGAGCTCTTCAGCATCGTAAAGGAACTCTCCAACCCCAGCGCCAACGACATCCCGCCCTCACAAGAACTGTGCAACTCACTAGCCATCTTCTTCCACCACAAGATCGCCGACATCCACGACAGCTTCAGCACCAGGAACGCCCCGACTACGCCAGACTCCACCCCCCCTGTAAACACCACCAGTGCCAACCGCCTGACCTCCTGGTCCAACGTCAACGACAATGAGACACGCAAGGTCATGAACTCCATCCACTTGGGATCTCCGTCTGACCCATGCCCACACCACGTTTTCAACAAAGTAGGTGCAGCCATCGCACCTCAACTATGAGGTCAACATCTCCTTAAGAACAGCGACATTCCCGGAAAGCTGGAAGCACGCTGAAATCAATGCCCTCCTCAAGAAGCCCAAAGCAGACCCCAAGGACTTCAAGAACTTCCGGCCCATCTCCCTGCTCCCCTTCCCGGCAAAGGTCATCGAGAAAATCGTCAACATGCAACTGATCCGCCACCTGGAAGACAACAACATCTTGGACCCATCCCAGTCCAGATTCAGATGAAACCATAGCACTGAGACAGCCCTCATCACCGCCACAGACGACATCATGTGCCAACTAGACAACGGCGAAACATCAGGCCTCATCCTCCTGGACCTGCCAGCCGCCTTCGACACGGTATGCCATTGCACTCTAAAGACACGCCTCCTAGCAGCCGGAATCCAAGAGAAGTCTCTTGACTGGACCACGTCCTTCCACTCCGGCAGAACCCAGAGCGTCCGCCTACCACCCTTACGATCCGAAGCCACCGACATCCTCTGCGGTGTCCCCCAGGGCTCATCCCTCAGCCCGACGCTGTTCAACATCTACATGTTCCCCCTCGCAAAAGTGGCCCGCCTTCACGACCTCAACATCATCTCCTATGCCGACGACACCCAGTCCATCCTCTCCCTCACCAAGGACCCACACACCGCCAAAACCAACCTCCACATGGGAATGAAGGCCATCACCGACTGGATGAGGAGCAGCCGTCTGAAGCTGAACTCAGACAAGACGGAAGTCCTCATCCTCGGACCCAACCCCTCAGCCTGGGACGACTCCTGGTGGCCGAAAACACTGGGAACAGCACCAACACCCACCGACCATGCACGCAATCTAGGATTCATCCTCGACTCCTCCCTCTCCATGTCTAAGCAGGTCAACGCCATCTCCTCCTCCTGCTACAACACCCTCTGCATGCTCCGCAGGATCTACAAGTGGATCCTGACCGAAACAAGAAGAACGGTGACACAGGCCCTCGTCAGCAGCAGACTGGACTACGGCAACGCACTCAACGCAGGAATGCCAGCCAAACACCTACAACGACTACAACGCATCCAAAACGCCTCCGCCTGACTGATCGTCAACGTCCCCCGCCGCAGCCACATCACCCCCCACCTGAGAGACCTACACTGGCTCCCCATCGAGAAGAGGATCACCTTCAAGCTCCTCACCCATGCACACAAAGCACTCCACAACACCGGACCAGCCTACCTGAACAGCAGATTCAGCTTCTACACCCCCACCCACCAGCTCCGCTCCGCCAGCCTCGCCCTCGCCGCTGTCCCCAGCATCCAACGAATGACCACCGGCAGCAGATCCTTCTTCTACCTCGCCGCCAAGACCTGGAACACCCTCCCCACCCACCTACGGCAGACTGAAGACCTACTGCCCTTCAGAAGACTCCTCAAGACCTGGCTCTTCGAGCAGTAGCAGCACCCCCCTATCCCCTCAGCGCCTTGGGACCCTCACGTGTAAGTAGTAAGCCTGGGCGTAGCACTACGCTACGCTCGCGTAGTTTGCGAGGTTCGCGCTACTACGCACTACGCGAACTGCACGTAGCACAGTGCGAACACGCGTAGTGTAGTGTTGCGTAGTGTTGCGGTCATTTTTTGCTTGCTCGCGGTCCTCAACGTCAAGATGGCGACCGCGAGCAAGCAAAATGACATCCCGGCGAGACTTTTTCCTTGTTCGCGATCAGCAACTTCAAGTTGGCGATCGCGAGCATGGAAAATAAACCTCCCGGCGAGATTCCCAACGCGAGGAGGTCAGGTTTCTCATTGCGAGTGGTCGCGCATGCTCGCGACCGCTCGCGATGAGAAACTACCAGTTTCGAGCAGCAGAAAACTACAGCTCGCACTGTGCAAGATGCCATTTTCAATGATTGCACAGTGCCGGTTGCTTGTCCGCACTGTGCAATCATTGAAAACGACATCTGGCACAGTTCGAACAAGGTACTACGCGAACTGCGTAGTACCTTGTTCGCACTGTAGCTCGCGTAGTGCGCACTTCACTTTGCGTAGCTTTGCGAAGTGCTACTTCGCAAACTACGCCCAGGCATAGTAAGTGGTGCACTTTACAAGTACTCTGATTGATTGCTATCTCAGCGATAAAAATCCACGTTACCCGGCGATAATTATCCTCACGCTAAGAGCGCTGAGCGATAATTATCACCGGGTGTTGTTGATATGCCCACAAGTACCCAAAGTACTGAAGTGTGGTTCAAAGTGGGGTTAACACTGTATCCTCTTTTATTATGAAATTTCTTTTTTTCACTATTTACGTAAATGTAGGTTTACATTTTTGAGCTTCACAAAGCAGCAGACATTTCAAGAAGTCAGGGTACTTCAGTAGAATTTCAAACATTTTGCATTTCACTTTAAGGTGGGTTTCCTTGAAGTCTAAAGTGCCTTCTAGGGAGTACAGTTGCCTAGGTAATATGATATGTACCCTATTATTCTCCAAGAATATTTCTTATTGGAAGGAGGTGCTTTGTCATAATCTTTGGTGTGAACATAGTGTAGCCTAAAAAATCAAAGACACGTTTTAAAACATAACTGTGTGTTGGAAAGTGGATTAATAGTAAAGATAAATATATATTTACCACTGGCAATAAGGTCACTAACACAATCTAGGGCTCAGAATAGGTCACAGAAAATTATTCCCATGCTCAAATCTTGGTAGCTTGGCCGCGAGCAGGCAGGCTTAACTTCATAGACAGGTATGTAAAGAATTTAGAAACAACAATTCAGTAAATATTTAAGACAGCACACAATAAAAATCCAACACCAATTTATAAACATAAGTAACATTTTTATCTTTATAGTAACACCAAAAGGAAAACAATCACATTTAGGGAACCGACAATATGATTTTTTAAGACTTAGTACTATGTAGCACATAGAAACCTGAATATAGCATGCTACAACACATGCTTTTAAATCGCGTTCCATTACAACGCGGTTTTTACAACGACTGCATTGTTAGAACGCAATACCTTTACAACAAAGTGTACCCTACTGTATGTAGATGTTTGCACTGTATTCTAAGTGTGTTTTCAGCATAGCACTGACCCTGGGCCTGGTTAGGCAGAGCCCAGGCACAGTCAGAGTCAGTTACCACTAGTACCAGTGAGCCAAAAATGAAAGTGCCCAGGACACAAGGATGACTTTGCAATGATGAGGCACGTCTACTATTGCATGTAGAGACATATCAGCCGAAAACATTTTGGAAAGTGTCAACATGCGGTATTGCTGAAAGGAATCTATGCATTTTTATAGCAACGAGACGCCACTGTAAGAGAGTGCATAAAATGCCAAACCTGCTAGAGAAAAATGAAACAGAATTGGCTTAATAATTAGATTTTCCTCGCTGCAAAATTGACTTTTTTAAACACATAAATTAATCAAATCTATACTGCATTTGGTCGACCATTACTGCATAATACAGTGGAGCTAACAACAGCTGCTCCAATTGGTTCCATATTTTATCCAACACTACCATATCAATGGCTGAGTGAGACAGGAATGTTAACATTCGGCACCCTATGGATTGTTCTAAAACACTAGGGGGCAGATTTACAAGCCCCTTGCGACACATTTACGCCGCCGTTGTGTCACTTCTGTGACGCAGCAGCGGCATAAACCATGCACCATGTTGCGCATTATTTACAATGTGACGCATCTAAGGAGATGTGTCACGTTGTAAAGCCCTGCGCCACATTAAACATGCGTCAGGTTTAATGTGTGCAGGGTGGGCGTTCCCTCGGAAAAGTGACGCACTTTTCACTGAGTCACTTTTCCGATGCTGCTGCGTCAAAACCCTGCGTCTGCTTGAAGCAAGCGTAAGGTGTGATGCAGCATGCTAGATATGGGCAGCCCCTGAGCATTGCAGGAGTTCCGTCGCTCTTGCGACACGACTCCAGCAATGCGTCGCCCTTATGCCATCAGATGCGTCACACATCTGTTTATTCTTGCGCCACGATTCACCGCATTGTAAATGCAGTGCATCTGTGGTGGCGCAAGGGTAAACTTGTGTGACGCATCTTGCCTGGCGCATCCCTGCTGATTTGCAGGGATGCGCCAGACCTTGTAAATATGCCCCTAGAGGTTGAGTGACAAGCTATTGAAAAACATGAACAAGGACATTCCAGAAACATAGACGTAGGGCGAAAAACAATTCTTTGGCCTAGAGGTACAGAATGGCTTAATTGGCAATGCTCACCAACATGGAAAACATAGGCAATGAGGCAGTGAAAGGAATAAACACAACTAGCTTTCTGCTATGGGCTGCTAGCTACTTCTGTACTAGAACACATTAAACTTGACACCCCATTGTTTGGCCAGTCAGCTCTGAAAACTGGGGCATGTGCTAAATTTACTGACATTTGCAAGGCAGAGGGTGCAATCCCGCGACTGCCCAGCTGAATCCAAAACTCCGTAACTACGGGCAGTATCCTGAGCGCACACTCTAGCATAGAGCAAAGTTGTGTGTCTGTTTTAAGACATTGCATTTTCTAAAGCGCATAGGCTTAACCTCCGCTGTTTCCACCTTCTGTAATAAGAAGAGACTGGTTTATGGACTGTACCACCCTACTAAATTAATTGACACCTTGATGTTTATCATGTATTTTTATGTTTAGCTTTACTAATTTAAGTATTTGACTATGTATATATTGTATATTTTCATAAAGTTTAACATTGCAAACTCAGTATGAGGTCTTGAGTGCATGAGTATGTCTGGATCTGTGTTTGTTTGTGAGCACTGAGAGAGTGTGTGTGTGGGACATTCATACGTTTACCTATGTGGGAATTTCAATATGTTAAATGTCTCTTTTAGAATTTTGATAGAATGCGATAAATAATTTTTTTTTTTTCCAAATAACTATTTTCCTACTCTGTTTTGGGAAAATGTTTCTGTTTGTATGGCAAGGTCTTGATATATCAGTGACTCTTTGAGCGCTTTATAAATAATTTTCAGGCAGTTTGGGTCTCTTCAAATTGTTATTGCCCCTTTCCCCTATCCAATCTGCCTGCTATTCGTTCCCAGTTCCCCCCTTCTGTGTGAGTGGCTTAACCTGTAATTTCCCTAAATAGTCTATGAGTGGCACCTGTTTCTAAGGCAGCCAATGCCGTCTGTTACCATAGTGTTGTGTTTGCAGCTCACGCATTAACTCAAGAATTTCTCAGTAAGTGCACATGCTTTAGGCATTGCAATATCTTAAAAACAGGCACACAGCACACAGCTATGCTATGTGCAAGTGCTTACGCTTATGATAATGCCCCCTATTGGAAAGTGTGGAAGGAGTACAAATGGTTACGCCTTAAATCTTAATGGACCGAAGAAGTGCTTCATTTGTAAAAAAAATAAATGAGTGCCAGGGTCCTCGACGGGAGGCCGTGCAGCTTGCTCCACCCATTCAGCGCTGCCAAAGGCAGTATTAACACAACTACTAACCGACACACTACTAGAAGTGGGGCAATGAAGACTATCCCACGCTCTTAAAGCTGCAAAAATACGTTGAACGGCAGTTAGCAGTCAATATGATGTGTACAAAACTATAAATTGGACAGACATCGCCATCATGTGGCGGACTGTCATAAGAGCTGGTATTAAAAATTAGGTCAACAAAGTAGGGACACAGGGGTAAGTTTAATGAGGTCCAGTGTACATACCCCGTCAACTAGTGATGCAAAAAGGTACAGAGTTCCTCTAACAAAGAAAAGAAGGGGAAAGATGTATTGTCATGTGTCAAAGAAAATGGGGCCTGGTCGTCAATTAAGCAGGTCGAGAACAGAAGGGGGAAATCCCTTGTTGGAACTAGGGCTCTCACACACCCAGCAAGCTAGGTGTCATGCTTCATCATTTGATCCTGCCCCTCATCAGGTCAGCGCTGCAATACCTGACGGGCACCCAATCCGGATCCCCATTGAGGGGAGACTTTTATTGAGGAGCGGCCTTGAACTCACTCCATGTTCAATACTACTTGGGCGCCACCGTCCATGATTTTGCTTGCTGCCATGAGGGGGGACGGCGCTGGTGCTTGACAACAGGAGGAGAGCCCGGTCATGTTACCACACCTCCTCCCTTGCGCTCGGCCACCGGACTGTCCGCCTCTGGTCGCCGGGTAACCATGGCTGCACACCACACCGCCTTGATAGTGTATAACTGGTTGGTGGTTTGCCCTGACTCTCTTTGGTCTTTCTCGCCCCCTAGGGGTTCGCTGATTAGCCACATACAGTTTTTTATTTGCCGTACTCAGTACCGCGCATCTTTTAACCAATTTGTTAACCCATGTTCTCACCCTACCGGCATCTGCCTTCAGGACCCACATTGGAGTCCTCGCATACCCGCCGGCCACTGCTGCAAGATTCCCTTGATAGCAGTTTAGGTGAGTGTTCCTACAACTGCATTGACTACACCTTTTATTGTGAGATACCTTATGCCCTCACCTTTTTTGGCTGGTACATCTGCGCACCGCCTTTCCTGGTTTTAACCAATTTCCCCCCTTTTGTTCCCCTTATTATCTTTAATGACACCTTTTGCCTCTTGAGGACAAGATTCTGTTTCATCATATGAGTGCATCTCGATGTGTTGTTCATTGTCACTTTTTTCGTCTTTTTGTTTTAGGTTACCTTACTGAACCTGTTAGGTATGTAGCCTCCTCACGTACCTATTGTTGTAGATAGTTCCTATTACTGATCCTGAGGAAGTGCCCTGACCATTCGGCTACCATGGCACGAAACATGTCGATCTTTTTGAGAGTAGGGCATGCATAACTAGTTACATAATCACTAGTTTCTATACCCACCTCAACTTCTATTGCTTTTACTTAGGCTGTTTACCACTTTAATAAAATTCATGTGTGGACTAACAGCACCTATTTTACATTTCACTCACATTTACACACTCTAGGGCCCCTTACCCCCACTGCACCCTTCGGCAGGAATAAAAGATCCCCGCCAAAGAGCCCCAATATTGGGTGCCCGCCAGGTATTGCAGCGCCGACCTGACGAGGGGCAGGCTCAAATGATGAAGCATGACACCTAGCTTGCTGGGTGTGTGAGAGCCCTAGTTCCAACAAGGGATTTCCCCCTTCTGTTCTCGACCTGCTTCATTGACGACCAGGCCCCATTTTCTTTGACACATGACAATACATCTTTCCCCTTCTTTTCTTTGTTAGAGGAACTCTGTACCTTTTTGCATCACTAAAAATTAGGTGCCGGTGCCAAGATTAGAAACCACCTGCTCAGATTAAGCACCTGGCCGAAGCTTCTCTGATGGCAATTAGGACTTTAGTGAACATGTCTATAAATCACCATATAGCATGACATAAAGCGCAGCCCAGGGTAAACATTCCAGACCATTGCTTTAGCCAGAGATGAGCTTCTCCTGTGCCAGTCTCCAGGCCTGCTGAGACCGAGTAGAGATCTCATTGACTTCTCTCAGAAACGTACATTGTCAATATTATGAGCGCTCATGCATGGCTGTAAGAACAAGGGAATTAATGCAGTTAGGATGAACACTGATAATGAATAATAACACACACCAATTTACCAGTCTGTGTCTCAAGTGAATATAGACTCATAATGTCTTGTGTAATACGGATTTGTGCTTGAAACATGAATTCCAGGCGCACTGGATAATGAGCACATTAAAAACAATAAATACAATGTGTGCGTGCCGATGCCCCAACATGCAGACTATTTCACAAAACAACAAACAATCAGAACGTTTTTCTACATAATCAAAGTAGTCAAACGGGAATTCTTAAGGTGAATGAAATTAACTTGCTCACTGACCCGTGATTATGTTTGCTCGCGCGCCTATTAGGCACATTCATTAGGATTAGGCTTGTGTAACCATGGGGATTCAGGCTGCCATTTTGAGGTGTCATACTTACACGCCGTAGAAAACTGCCTGACTGTTTTATGATACTGACTGAATAAAGACGTTGACATCATTTTACACCAGAAACGGCTAGCTGTTTATTTAGTGTGCGGTAAAAAGTGATTGAATCAGCTACTAGCACTACGCTGCATTTACTGCAGAGATTATTGACATGAAAGAGACAGCCAAGCCTTCTGGGATACGGTAAGGTGAAATTAGTTTGAGAAAGTTAAAGGCCCGGGCATTGATAGTGTAATTTAATTTCTCCTGATACCAACCTGGGTCTCTCACTTCACGAAACTCTAAGCTGGACCTGATACGGGGAACATAGCCTTCCTAGACAGCATTAACATCCACCCATCTGGTTCGCCCTCGGGGTCTTCTGTGCCCCTTCAGCCCCTGATGACACGTTCTTCTGCCATAGAGGTTAAACTGAGTGAGGTTCTGCTGCCAATAGCCAGCTGCTCGGTTGGGCGTGCCCCTGGCCCAGATGGGAAAACTTCAGATATGTTTAAAGCAAATACTTCTTCATGTGCTCTTCTCCTGACCAAAGTTATTAATGCTACCCTAGTTACTGGCCCACCCAAAGGTTGATCCGCTATTATTTTTCCCAGCTTTAACAAGGGCTCAAAAAGAGATCCGCAATGTTATTGCCCCATCTCTTTTATTAATTCCACCACAAAAATAATGGGACGTATATTACTGGATCACCAATGAATGTAGCGAACTTTCAGAGGTCCAATTCCAATTACAATGATAATAAGTAAACACACAGTGGCCAAGAAGGGAACACTATTCCTGGCATTTATGGACCTGAGTTACTTCTTTGATTCCATCAACAGGTCCAGACTCTGGACCATTAGGACAGATATAGTAGTTGATCAGTATATTGTCAATTTCCTCAGAGAGCTTCACAGTGACGTCACCTCCGGTGTGAGATATGGCCTTGGCAGGGAGACAACCACAGCCTTTAGTCTAGCTGGGGCGTTCACCAGGGCGGTGTTTTGGTTCCATTTTTATTCTCACTGTATGTAAATGGCTTGGAGGAAAATCTTTAAGAGCTCGGGGCTGACTGCTCCCTCATATGTGATCACAGCATTCCCACGTTAATGTAGGCTGACAAAACTGTCCTAATAGCTGGGAAAGCCATTCGTCTACAACATTTGTTTGATCGTTGCTGCCAGTTCATGACTAGCCTAGATCTGAGTATTAACCAAGCTAAGACGGATGCTATGATATCTGCTGCAAAGTAAAAGGATAGCACTGCTCTAAGCATGGCTCTAAGATTAGCACTGTCCCCCTTTTTTCATATTTAGGAATCCCCTTCAACAGTCATCTAACTTGGGGTCAATTTGAAGTCCAGTGGAGCCGCTGCCTTCTCTAAAACCATGGAGGCTGCTCTTAGTTTTGCCGTAAACTGGGCCAGAAGCCTATTGGGGAAACCACAGATCTTTACAAAGCCAACTGCTGTGCTGCCGCTTCCTATGGGGCTGGGCTGTGGGGTATTAGTGATCAACAAAGTCTGGAAACAATTGAGAACGGTTTTATTAAAACACTATTACCCATCGCTAATAGTACCAGCTCCTTGATAAGTCACTCAGAGGTTGAGATTGGGTAGACAATAGGGGGCAGATTTATGTTGCACTTGCGCCACTTTTGCGCCGCCGTTGCGTCACTTTTGTGACGCAGCAGCGGCGCAAATCCTGCGCCATGGTGCGGGGTATTTACAACGTGACGCATCTGGGAGATGCGTCACGTTGTAAAGCCCTGTGCCACATGTAGGCGTTCCAGGGCAGGTGGGGGCGTTCCGGCGCAGGAACGCCTCCTAAAAGTGGCTGAGTGAAATCTACAAGATTTCACTCAGTCACTTTTGAGCCCATGCTGCGTCAAAACCCTGCGCCTGCTTGATGCAGGCATAAGGATTGACGCAGCATTGTGCAGATAGGGCCCCCAGAGCATTGCTGGAGCTGCGTCGCGCTTGCGAGGCAACTCCAGCAATGCGCCACTTTTACGCACAGATGCGTGACGCATCTGTGCCATTTTTGCCCCATGGTGCGCCGCATTATAAATGCGGCGCATTCATGATGGCAGAGCTGGGGCGCAAAATAACTGGCGCATCCCTGCTGATATGCAGGGATGCGCCAGTTATTATAAATCTGCCCCTAGATTTTTATGAGAATGCAACTCCTCCCCCTGTGGATCAGAATCTGCTCTAAGAGCCAGACTTCATTCAATAGTGCAGTTGTTGCTGACTGTTTGAAACTTAATCATTGTTTAACAGTCCCCTGGTTAAGGTGCGTTTGCAATATCTGTCTAAGTCTAGGGAAGTTCTGTTTACTTCTCCCGGCAGCTTGACAGCTGCCTCCCTCAGTTCGCTAAACAAAACCTTTCTAGATGGCTGTATGGAAGAGAGAATGCAGAGGGTGGTTGCTATGCCAACAGTCCAGGCGTACACGCAGATCTGTATGAACACCAGCATTGAACCTTATTTAACATGGGTGTGTAATCAGCATCACAGATTCTTGCTAGTTTGACTGTGCGCTGGGCACTTTCTGGACACTCCTCGATAAGGCTAATAGTTTCATAGCTTACCTGTCCGTCCTTGTGACACTCACTCAGCTCAAAGTACAATGCACTTTATGTTCTTCTGTAAATTGTAATAATTGCTGAGATAATATATTTGCTACCCTTTTGAAAGGGGCGAAAATTCGATTTTGTAGAGCCATTTTTAACTAGTTACAGTCTCTTCCTACAGTGAGAATTTGCTTCTGAACTGCTGTTTACATTCAAAGTGCCATGATGTTTTTTTATTCGCTCTTGACTGTATGTATTTATATGTTTTTAATGATTATTTATCAAAAGGCTCTTTAACGTTTTCTAATATCAAGCTGCTTTTGTATTTTTTTTGGTATATCTTTATTATGAGTTTATACTTAATATCACAATTAAATATCATCCACTATACTGAAACTGAAACACCGTATGCAACCCCACAGCTTCTCCAGGTCTACCTCATCCGGTGAACTGATAATTGTCCAGGACTTATCATCCAGCCTTCCACGTTTCCATATCACATCTCAGTACTTGCCGTAGTCTGTCTCTGCCCAGGGAGCCCTTTCCCTATGTGTTCTACGACTACCCCGCTGCTAGATCCTTTTTCCAACCTTCTCATATTTTCTTAAATTACCTCTTCCTTTGTATACCTCTCTTTCCAGCAATTTACAATGGTCTATACCTGTTTCCCAATCTCAGTGCAGAGAGGAATCCCACTACCCCACTTTTGGGCAATATCCACTTTATCATAAAATCCAAGTTTATCAGAATTTTCTGGTAGAGCGTAATATTAGTTGGTCCCCAAATACTCAACAATTCCATCCTAGCTTGCAGATCCAGAGGCACTCCAACTGCTGGTTCTAATGTACCTCGTACCTCCTCCCAAAAAGTTTGTACCCAGGAGGTGCTCCAGCTTGTTTGTAAGAATGTGGCCACTATTCCACAACCTTGAAAGCAATTCAACCTCTCCGCTCTTCTAATCCTATGTAACTGTTGTCTTGTGTAATACGTGCAGTGGATTATTTTGAGTTGAATTAAACAGAAGCTAGCCCTTATCGTCACCTGATCAGAGAACCCCAGTGCCTCCTGCCAGTCCTCTTCCTATATCTCACCCAAGTCTTGCACCCACTTATCCTGGTGTCTCGAGAGGGGACCACTGCATGTTACGCATTAAAGTGCCATAGGCCAATGAAATAAGTTTGCGGTCCACACAGTCGTCCAAAATTCGCCATTCCAAAGGTGAGTCCTCCTGTGTCCCTTCCTCATGTGTGACACACACCTGAAAGGCATGTCTCTATTGACCATATCTCAAGCATTGCAACTGTGAAATCAGATATTCTTTTTTCAGATGATTGAAGGGCACTACACCATTAGCATCCCAGACATCTGCTAGCATTGAAATACCTATCCTATCCAAACCCTGGAAGCCCCTCAGTGTCACAACAGGTTTCAATCTGGAACCTTTTCATAGCAGAGTCCGTGGTGTTAGCCTGTTGCCACAGCCCATCCCTCTAGTCAGTCTCTTACAAATATTAGCAACCATATTAGTAGCTGGTCCCACTTTGGGATTAAACCTACCTCGCTATATTGCATGTAAATAACTCTGTTCGACCATACCCAACCTGTTAAGTCAAAAAGCTGGATCTCCTCAATCTCCAGAGGCCACACCTACCTGTGCTGCCTCATAATATTTGCAGACACAGTGCAGGGTTATGCCTCCCTCATATTTGGACTGCTGTAATATGTTTACGACAACACTGGTCTGTACCCCAGCTCAGAGGAGAGCTCTCACATGTGTGTCCACCCTAGCAAATAGATTATCCAGGACTCCATATGGACTATTTTGAAGTACACATAAAAGGCAGGGAAAAGCCACCATCTTAACTATCACTGCCCATCCCTGCAACAAGAGAGGAAGTGTATGCCCGTCTTTAAACTCTTGCTCTAGCCTCCTAATCATGGGTCCCAAGTTCGCTTCATAATACGATGCAGAGTCCCGGGTGATCCATATCCCCAAATATTAAAATAATTTCCTTTCTACTCTAAGTGGCAACAGTAACTCAAGGATTGATGTCCAATCACCTAATAGAAACAGTAGGGACTTCTCCCAATTTATGGTGAATCTGGCGTGTTCACCAAAGATGCGGAAAATATCCCACAGACGGGTCAGTGTCCGGTCTTGCTACGTACAACAGAATATCATTTGCACATAGCGAGATGCATTCATCACAGTCAAAAGTACCT
Organism: Triturus cristatus; assembly: GCF_964204655.1. Lineage (NCBI taxonomy): Eukaryota > Metazoa > Chordata > Amphibia > Caudata > Salamandridae > Triturus > Triturus cristatus. Next base: position 418,344,554 of record NC_140582.1, read on the forward strand.
AGTCAACCCCACACCTGTGCGTCAATCCGTACCCACTCTGCCAGTACCTCTATTGCTAAAGCAACCAGCATTGGCGAGAGCGGGCCCCCCTGCCTTGCACCTCTCCTCACCCAGAATTCCCACAAAGTGTCAATATTCACCTTCACTCAGGCCCTCAGTCTATCACACAGCAGTCTGACCCATTTAATGTGTTTCAGACCGAAGCGTATCTTGGCAAGAACCCTGAAAAGGTAAGGCCATTCCACCAAGTCTAAGAATTTATGAGCATCAAGCGGGGCTATAACCCTGTCTGCAGGCGATGCCATTGTTGCAGCAATGACATTGTGTAATCTTTACAGGTTAAGCCTGGTCGAGTGACATGGCATGAACCCCGACTGATCTGGGTGAACCAGGTCAGTCCCCACCACCCTCAGCTGATTTACCAGGACCTTGGACAATATTTTAACATCAGTGTTAAGCAAGGATACCGGTCTATATGACTCATACCAATCTCACAGTTTCCCCTCCTCTGGAGTAAGAACAACTGGTGTCATTCTCATATCCTTCTGCAGGCTCCATTTCTCATATGCTGCTAAGTAAGCTGCATGTAAGGGTTCTACCATTCTCTGAGTTAGTTTATGAAACAGCTCTATCGATAACCCATTCAGGCCTGAGGTTTTTACTGCCAGCATTTTTCCCATAGCCAGTGACACCTCTTGAACTGGGATATCTGCCTCCAGGTCTCTCACCTGCTGTGTATCTAGTCACCTAAATGAACTGTCCCTCACAATAGTCAATACCTCCTCTTCAGCAACCTGTAGTTGGGTATCATAAAAGGTTTCCAGATAGTCCATAAAGACTCTTGGTATTTCTTCTCCATCTCTCTCCTGATTTCACTCAAATTTTCTATTTGCTCAAACCTTTCCGTTCCCTATTACCAATCCATGCGAATAGTTGGCCCACTTTATTACCGGCTTCATAGATGTGGTTCTGTTTCACCAAGTAAGTGGTTTTCAACCTCATTTCTAGCAAATGCAAATATCCAGCCCTATTCAGATTTGTTGTCTTTTTCACTTCATGCGTGGGTTTAAGAAATGGTCTCTGTCCAGTTGTGAAAGTTCCTTCTCCAGGGCGGCCATCCTGTTCTACCTTTCCGTCCTGTCACCTAACTCACCTGTGATAATCTCACCCCATATTGTAGCCTTGTAGGCCTCCCATAGCGTCATCGGGTACTGCACTATTCCTTTATTATCCTTAAAATACCGCTCAGCATCTCTGTCCAGGCGTTTGACCTACTGTTTATTCAAGAGGTGCCAGGTCTCCATCTTCCATGCCCCCTTCATCCTACTACCACCCATACATATAGACTCCCTCAAAGGCGAGTGATTACTGATCCGCCTCGGAAGGATTTCCGCCTCAACAAATATAGATAGGGAACTGTCAGTTGTAAAGAAATAATCAAGTCTGGATCGCATATCATGTGCTCTTGAATAGAAAGAATAGCCCCTCTTGTCCCCATGTATAACTCTCCATTTATCACACATATATATGTGTGATTTATGGCCCGTGTGAATCTCTCTAGCTTCCCTTGTGTTGCCGCCGCTTCTCTCTTTCTAATAATTTAGCCAGGGTTGTGTCCAATGCCAGATTGTAATCCTGTCCTACAATCGTCAGTTCCTGTGGGTCTTCCAGTAACAGCTTTCCCAATGTATACAGTGTGTCAGACTGGAGACCAAGGGGGCATGTAAAAATGTATTAGAAGTAACGTTTCACCCATATAGTCTCCCAAAAGAGCCAAATACCTCCTGTGTATGTCTGACTAAGTATGACTAACATGAAAAGGCAAAGCCCTATATATAATAATCATCACTCCCCTTGACCTCAAGGTATGTTGTGCATAACCCGCCAGTCTAAGCTTGTCCCTCCCCATACTATTGTGTTTTCCCACAAGGTGAGTTTCCTATAGAAATACCACATCCATTTTACACCAGCTTAGGGCCCTGTCAACCAGACCTCTCTTTATCTTTTTGCCCAACTTGTTAACGTTCCAGGTTAGCATCATTAAGTCCACACCCTTCATTCTGGTGGCTGTGTAACAGCTGGTCCCCCGAACCCCCTCCCCTCCAGATGTGTTTGACCTATACTGCCCTACGCATCTCAGTGTTCTTCTATGTGAAAAACTACCCCCTCCCTACCTTACTATGCTGTGGTCCTAGAACTAACCACCCCCCCTACTTCATGGTATGTCTGTTCCATAGCATGAACATCCTAACAGTGTTCCTTGCTTCTGTCACTGGGGCACAAACTGAGGCCTCACATGCATGGTACTTCACAGGTCCTCACCTACTGTCCCGCACTCTGTATCACCAATATAGACTAATATCTCCTCAGCCAGCCAGACCCCAGGGTATGTTACAGTCTTACCACCTCTTGAAATCATTCAGTCTGGGCAACTGTTCAGCCTTTATCCTATGGATTGAGCCATCATAGGGGTGATCACCGGCAACTGCTCATCTTCTGTATCATGTTCTGTCAGCATCTGATCTGAGTAACTGTCCCTCTCCTCAGGTGATCAGTCAGTGCTCCACTTGATCTCAAACTTCCCCAGCTCTCCCGCTGGTTCCCCATTCCTTCACAGGGTCTTGTCGAGGCACAGGACCGGTGCACTCCAGCCAGGCCCAACAACTCTGATAGTGTATATCAAAGCCTGAAACTAAGCGGAGTCGGGCTCACCAGTTTACTGGTTCCAGAGCTCGGCAGCCCCACGGTCACCCAATCATCTCTTCTTTCAGCTGAGTCAATGAGGTACTCCACATGGCCCCCGCAGTAGGCTTTCCATCTCGCTGTTTCATTACCAGGAGGTGTGGGTCAACTCTGTCCCCCACTCATGCACCGTTTTGGTGCTTCCTCATTCAGTCCTCCCGGTGCCATCCATCAGCCGCCATGTTTGTTTGCTGCTCCTCTAGAGCACCCAGGACCTGGCGAACTGTTCTCCCTGTCGGCTGAGGCTGCTCTCTTTGATCTCGCAGGCTGCTCCCACAGCAGATCGGGTCCCAGACTGCAGGTTAGCATGAGAAATGAGACAGGGGCATATACTTGATGCAGGAGCCCTGGATCAGACGTCTTACTCCATGGCCGACCAGGCCACGCCCCTATTGTATGTTTTTTTGCGGTCTGTATTAACTTATATGGATCAATGTTCTAGTATACCTTTATTGTCAAACTAGACCGAATAAAGTTGAATCTAACATGAAACTGAGGGCTTGAGAATATTGCATTTTCGCAAATTTTTATTATTGCCTATATATTCCCAAACAAATAATGTTGGCACCAGGAAATGGCTTTTCTGATCAAAATACAGACGCTGTCAATTCAGCGGACAACTAAAAACACTTGCATAGCAAACTAATATCCCTGTCAAAGAGTTTTCTTAGGTTCACATTTTTGAGTGACAAATAATATTAAATATTAATGATTTAATGTTGACTCATGTATGTCAATAATATAATGACATGCATGCAGTTGAAACAAGTTTAATATAAGGCTTAGAAGAGTGTTTGTTAAAATGTCTTAGTCATGCCACATTTTAGAGAAATGCTATACCAATTAAAATGGGTGATGTTTCTGTCTCTGTGTCTTCACTCCTGCCTTCACTCACTCACATCAGGTTCCTCTGTGCTTGTCTCTCCCCACAGGCTCAGTGAAAGTGAAAACAACTGATACAATGTGTTTTTTTCTGATTAACAATGTTAGACCTGTCAGGCTTAGAGTGATCTTCATCCAAACCTTTTGCCTTTACCTCTCCAATTTTTGCTGATCTTGGTTGTGCCTGTCACTGCTAACCAGTGCTAAAGTGCATGTGTTCACTCAATTGGCACATTTAATTTACCTTTATGTCCCTAGTAAAGTGGCACTGCCTATACCCAGGATCTATGTATTTGATACTACTAGTGGACCTGCAGCAATGATTGAGCCACCCACTTAAGTAGCCGTTAAACATGTCTCAGGCCTGCCATTGCAGCCTGTGTGTGCAGCTGTATACTTAAATTTTGACCTGGAAAAATAAATCTTTTGTCAGACCAAACCTTCCTTTTTTAATATATTTGCGTGACCCATAGGGAAGGCGCTGGTGAGTCCAGATGGTAGTGCGCAAGGTATTTAAAAAGTTGGGCATGTATTTTTAAGTTTTTCATGCCTTGGTAGTGAAACACTCTCATACTTGTTTTTCACTATTTCAAGGCCTGTCTCTCCCATAGGATAACATTGGATTTACCTTACCACATTTAATACGCTGTAACTTCCAAATGAGAACTGGTAACCAGTTTATGTTTGGTGTCTTTGGAATTGTAATGAAAAATCGCATCTCTGGATTACCTGACTAGCTGTAGCTGACAGTGGGGTTTGTGAATTCTTCCTAGACAGCCGCACACAATAGAGAGCTTAGACTTGCCTGGGTGGGCCATCATTGGCAGGACGGAAGGGTGAAGCTAGGCACAGCCCTAGTTACACTTGAATAGACTGTGTCCTGACTCCACACAAAGGGCGGCATACCCCGTAGTTAGTTTGGAGCCAGGGCAGGCAAGGAAGCCTATGGACTTCAAAGGTAAACCTATAGAAAAGGTAGGCTCGGGTATACATTTTGGACCTCAGACACCAAATCCTTAGTACACTTGTGGACCTGTAGATATCGTGCTAGGAAGAAAGACTGTTGTGCTGCTGAAAATAATCCCACTCAGCTGGACTGTTGCTCTGAAAGACTACTGCCCAGCTGTGATGTCCTGCTGCCCTCTTGCCTGGGTGGGAAGGACTCGACTTGCATCTGTTGCTTCCTGGCCTCCTGACTAGTGCCTAAAGGACAGAAGGCTCCATCCCAGCACCTGGACACTGTCATCTGCAAGTTCTACCTGCCAGGTGGTGCCACCCCATTCTAAGACCCTCGGAGGTGAGCACGAAGGTATTCTGTCAGCCCATCTGTGGACCCAGCAGAACTGATGCATCTCCTCTGCTGCGCAGTTCAATCTTGAGCAGAATTGACACATTGTCTCTGCTACGCGGTTTCTCTCAGTGCAAAGACTAAACGTCAAACTTGCATCAGAACACCCACTGTGCAAAGCTTCCTTAACACAGGTTATCACATTGCAAATCTCTCATCACCGACAGCCTCGATGACCATTCAGGTTCTCGCATCTCAGCCTCATAGCTTCTCGGAAGTGACACATCACCTTGACTGCACAACGCATCCTCAACGCCGGACTTCACACCACAAGGTCTCATCAACGGGATCCTTGACTATCATGCAGGACCTCACTGAGCAGCTTCACTTCTTCTCAGAACCTATGCATTATCTCAGCTGTGCAACACATCCTCGATGCAGAACCTCGCTACACTCCTCAACAAGCATTTACAAAACTCTTGCTCAGTTGGCTTAGCTGGGTTCCTGAAGCTTTGTCTTTGTCCCAGTCCAGCATGACCAGATATCCATAGTTGATGCTTTGTGCTTTTTGGCACTATATTCACTGAAAATATTTAAAATGCATACCTCTAGTTCTAATGATTAGAATATTCACTTTTTGGTCTTATTTGTTTGTGAAACATTAATCTATTTTTCTACATCTGGTATGGGATCCTTTTGTGGTGTGTCTTCACTGTGTTACTGTCTGAAGTGTTGCACAAATACTTTACACATTGCCTCTGAATTAAGCCTGACTTGGATATGATTGTGACTTCACCCTGAAAAGGACTGTAGTTTCTTCTTGAAAAGGATTTTACCCCCTCAACGAGCAACCCAATTTCTTACAAGCAAAATTACTACAGGCCTATTAAAATGAAAGTTCTGGTGTACTAGGAAAGTTGTAACTTTAAAGGTTCTTCTGCTGTGTTTCAGTGGCAGAGTTCAATTTACACATTCAGGAATAGCTTTTGTTAGATGTTGCAAATAATGTTCAAAACCTCTCCGAAAAACTGTATCACTGGTGAGCATCCTGCCTACTTAGAAAATGGGATATTGCTTACCTATGCCATTTTTCAGGATATATTATGATTTGCCAAAATAAGTGTTACACAGATCATGCCATGCTCAATCTGTACTTTTAGGTAATTTTCTGTGTAAGAATTGTGTATAAGAACCCTTTGGTTTTGGGGGTGACCCAGAATTTTCCTTGCAGACTTTCCCATTCATTTAGGGGTGCTGACTGACCGTTCCTAATGTTGCTGATCATTTGAGATTGATAATGATTTATTAAGGTTTGACTATTCTGCCTTATCTTTGCACGTTACCCCGTTTGGTGCTTGCGTCGGCTAATGGCTGATGCAAGAACTACCTCTCTGGTGTGGCGCACATCCATTGGCCATTACTAGGGAGGGCCCCCTTTGAACCTCCGGTGATTTTTTGTTTTTATTTCCCCTAAGGGAGACACGGAAGGCTTTCCATGTCTCCCCCCAATCTGTGACATCAGCGTGCCGGGAGGCACTGATTTCCCTACTGGAGCCGAGGACAGCCGCAGGTAAGGCCGCACTCTACTCAGGCCAAAAACGGCCTCCCCAGCTTTCAGGGAGGCCTTGTTTAAAAGGGGATTGTCTCCCCTTTCAAACAAGGCCTTCCTGAAAGAGTTTCCTGGCTGTGGATCACAGCAGCGCTGCGATCTGCGGCCACGGAACCCCCACTAGACACCAGGGATGTCTTTGGGGGGGTCGACCCTCATGATAATGGGTCGCCCCCCCCAAGGGCATATTTTTTTTATTACTGAACGTTGAGAAAGAGAGATATCTCTTTCTATATATATATATATATATATATATATATATATATATATATATATATATATATATACACAGCACTCCTCTCACAACAAAAGGACACGACGCTGTGTCTTTGACAATTCCAGCCAGGGTTTATTCAGTGGCTCTGTCGGACGCGTTTCGCCTGAACCAGCAGGCTTGTTCACCAACAAAGTTTTGCCAAACAATTTCCACCATTTATGCTGTGCACGTGATACGATCATGTGAGGACTACAAGTTGAGTGTACAAGAAAAAAGACTCGTAGTTTTTACCCGTTACGATTGATAAAACGAAAACAGGATGCATACAACTTTAAGTAAAGTATAACACATTCAAATATGACCCACATGAATAGATCTCTATTTACAATTATATTTTAACATTTTTATAGAACACGGTCCATTTTCTAAAAAGCGCCATGAATCCAATGGCAATTCCAGAAAGCCCATCTACCCGTGTGGGTTTGCCATATTGTTTTGACACTTTCCTCTAATTCAGCCCCAGTGGGCATACCTAATTTTTCTGGCTCATCTGATTACTAGAGACCTCACATGCATCAAAATTAAAGTGATATAAATCAGCTAGTTAATTCCTACTTAACAAAACTAATACTCCATACATTTATAATTAATACACTATAATATTCAAAATTAATTAAAAACGGAAAATCCAGAAAGGGTATTGCAAGCTCTGTAAAGGCCCTATAAGTGTGTATACAAATCTTCTTCGATGTTAAGGCCCATTGGTGCTTTACTATTTAGTTCCACAATATAACGTGATTCTAGTTTTCTTAAAGCTTTCTGTCTATCACCACCTCTCACATTGGGTGGAATCGCATCAATGACAAAGTACGATAAGCCTGTCACATTACTATCATGGCAAATCGCGAAGTGGCGTGCTACCGGGTATGTTTTGTCCACGTTTTTGATGGCCCTTAGATGCTGCAGTATTCTTTTGTGAACAGGGAGAATTGTACTGCCCACGTACCGAAGATTGCATGGGCAACTCAGCACGTAGACGGCAAAATCCGTTTTACAGTCAAACTGCCCTCTGATGTTTTTCTCAATTTTTGAGCAGCCTGTTGTAAACTTCTTAGTGTTCACACCATGCTGACATGCCTTGCACTTCACACATCTAAGAAATCCATCTTGGTGTCTTAACCATGAAGTCTTAGGGGGTTGTTTGCAAGATTTCGGTGCCATATTACTCACTAGCATTTGTTTGAATGATTTGGCTCTTCTGAACGTTATTAGGGGTTTGTTTGATACAATTTTGCCTAAAATAGGGTCATTGCGTATCAAATGCCAATGTTTCGACAAAATATTGCGTACTTGCCCATGTTGTTTATTGAATGAAGTCACCAATCTACACTCATTTGAGTCTTGTGATTGTTTCTGTTTGCGTTTATTTGTTTCTGAGGGCTCAAATAAAATTTCTTCTCTTGTTTTAAGTTTGACCTTGTGAATTGCACTCTGAATGCACTCAGCGCCATACCCTCTAGATTTAAAACGGGTGCGTAAGGTCTGGAGTTCTTTTTCACTAGTGTCAGCTTCACTACAGTTATGCATTGTTCTTAAACATTCCCCATAGGGGATGCTCTTGATGAGATTACTGGGATGGAAACTTGTTGCATGTAGCAACGTGTTTCCTGCTGTTGGTTTTCGAAATATCTGTGTCTGTAAATGACCATTCTTCACATAGACTGTGAGATCTAAAAAATTCACTTCATTCTTACTTATGGTGCTTGTAAACTTTAGATTAAGATTGTTGATCTGAAGTTTTTTAACAAAATCATTGGCTGATGTTTCTGTTCCCCTCCAAATAATAAACAAATCATCAATAAAACGACTCCAATGGAGAATATTATTGTCCCACTCCTCATGACACTGCTGACGGACCACCTGCTCCTCCCACCAGCCCATGTGTAGATTGGCATAACTGGGGGCGAAGCAGGTGCCCATCGCAGTGCCGCAGAGTTGGTGGAACAATTCCCCATTGAAGAGAAAGAAATTATTCTTCAGGCAATATTCTACCATGGAACATAACATTTGACTATGAGCCCAAAGTGAAATAGGTCTTGTTCCTAGATAGTGTTTTATGGCATTTAGGCCATCTTGATGTTTAATACTCGTATAGAGTGTGGTGACATCAATAGTCATTAACAACATGTCATTTTCCCATGGTACATCATAAATGCTTTTCAAAAAATCGCCTGTGTCTTGAATAAATGAAGGGAGTAGTTTTACCATGGGGCATAAAAATGAATCGACAAATCTGGACGTGTTCTCCAAACTACTACCAATGGCCGAAATGATCGGTCTTCCTGGGGGATTATTGAGATCTTTATGTACTTTTGGTATGAGATAAAAGACTGGAGTCACTGGATTTTTAATCTCTAAATATCGAAGTTCGTCATGTGATAACAAACTTTGATCGTACCACTGCTGCAGTTTGGTATTAAACTCTGAATTGCTGTTTTGCATCATAATAGGTGAAATTCTTACATAGTTGTTTCTGTTGTTAAGTTGTTTGTATGCTTCATCAAGGTATTTCTGTCTACCCCATAAAACTATGTTACCGCCCTTATCAGCATTCTGAACAATACAATCGTTATTTAAAGATAGTTTCTTAATAAGATCCATGCAATTTTTTTGTTGCTGTGACCATTTTTTATGCAAGGAACCTGTACATTTCTCCAAGTTCTTTAAATCATTAGTCACCAATTCGTGAAAAATGTCTACTGAATCCTTTGCAGTAGTGGGAATAAATTTGGACCGAGGTCTGAAACCTGTCGACACACTTTCCCCAATCACCAAACCCTGTTCCGATGCAGTTGACTCTGCATGCTGGAATGGTACTTCTGTAGTATCTGCCTGTTCAAGCTCTTCTTCATTGCCCATTTGTCCTAGTTCCAATATTAAGTTCATATCATTGACCTGTAGATTCCGAAGGTCATTCTGAAGCCCAGTGCCCCTTTGAACTGCTGGTACTTTGTATTTGCTAGGATACATTGCGAAATGTTTTTTTAATTTCAACATTCTGGTGTATTTGAATGTATCAATTCTGGTGGAAACATAATTGAATTCCGCAGGAGGGCAAAATGAGAGACCAAGTTGGAGTATTTCTTCTTCTTTGGCTGATAATGGAATTGTGGTTAGATTAATGACTGCAGTGGTATTTTTGGAAAGGATTGTATCATTTACTTTCTCTTGTTCTTCCCACTGCTGGTACCGCTGTTTGGCCCCTTTGCGCCTTTGTTTCCTCTGCCTCTTCCCTTTCCGGGTCCTTCATAGCTGGTTGCAGTTCTTCGGCGGAGATTGAATCTCCGTTCTTCTTGTAAAAAACCGAATTTGTCTAATACTGAAGGGATTTGATTGCTAGTGGCATTGCTGGGACCTTCATCTGCAGATGTCTCAATCTCGGAGCTTAATAAGCTGCCAAGTTCTGCCTGGGCTCCTCCTGTTTGTTGCATCCCGGGGTTCATTTTCTGTCTGCGGACATTTTCGAATTTCTTAGCGAATGTGTATATTTGTCCTCGTTCATAATCCCCCTTGTCTCGCATAAATTTAATTGCTTTTCTCTCTTTGATTGAGACCTCTAATTTGTGCAGACGGTCTGTCATGTCTTTTTTGTATTTTCTGATCACATCTTGATCCTCTTCTTTTTCCAACATCTCCGTAATTTGGCCAATTTCTTCCAATATCTTGGTTCTATCAATGTCAGCGTATTTGATTAAAATGGCTAGCATTCTACGTGAGGACTCTTGATTATTGTCAGCCCATTCGCGTAGCATGTTAGGGTTGGGATCCTCATAAGTGGGGGCTACCAAAATTCGCAAGCCCCTCGGAATTCTCTTAACTTCTAGGTAGCGTTGTAGGGACTTCGCTTCCCACCACTTCGACAGTTCGCTACGTTTTAATTTCTCCAATCTTTTGAGTCTGACTAGCACATCAGATACTTTGTCATTGGGCGTTGTGCTGGCTGTACTTCCCGCACCTTTCTTTACGACCTGTTGGTTGTCGTCGAAAAACGATAGAGCTGCCTCTTCCCTTTCTTTCATTTCCGCAGCCGACATCTTAAACCCTGTATTTATTCTCGTCAAGAACCGCCAACTGCTGCCCTCCAAACTGGAGGCTGCTATCACAATCAACTGTTGGCTTCCCCGCTTCCCCTCAAGCCCACTCGATGTAGCTCACCTGAGAAACGGAGTTTCCGCGGGTCCTCCGACTCACCGGACCACCGTAACTCACTCCGGTTGCTTTTTGTCGAGGAATTATTTGTCCGTTTTCTTGCGTCATGGGGGGTCGGCGGCAACAAAATCCTTTGCCACGTTGCTTAGAACAACCACCGCAAACTGCAGATCAGCGGGTGCGTCGTCAGGCGAACCTCCAAGCTCGGTCCGCTAAATATACACAGCACTCCTCTCACAACAAAAGGACACGACGCTGTGTCTTTGACAATTCCAGCCAGGGTTTATTCAGTGGCTCTCTCGGACGCGTTTCGCCTGAACCAGCAGGCTTGTTCACCAACAAAGTTTTGCCAAACAATTTCCACCATTTATGCTGTGCACGTGATACGATCATGTGAGGACTACAAGTTGAGTGTACAAGAAAAAAGACTCGTAGTTTTTAGCCGTTACGATTGATAAAACGAAAACAGGATGCATACAACTTTAAGTAAAGTATAACACATTCAAATATGACCCACATTAATAGATCTCTATTTACAATTATATTTTAACATTTTTATAGAACACGGTCCATTTTCTAAAAAGCACCATGAATCCAATGGCAATTCCAGAAAGCCCATCTACCCGTGTGGGTTTGCCATATTGTTTTGACACTTTCCTCTAATTCAGCCCCAGTGGGCATACCTAATTTTTCTGGCTCATCTGATTACTAGAGACCTCACATGCATCAAAATTAAAGTGATATAAATCAGCTAGTTAATTCCTACTTAACAAAACTAATACTCCATACATTTATAATTAATACACTATAATATTCAAAATTAATTAAAAACGGAAAATCCAGAAAGGGTATTGCAAGCTCTGTAAAGGCCCTATAAGTGTGTATACAAATCTTCTTCGATGTTAAGGCCCATTGGTGCTTTACTATTTAGTTCCACAATATAACGTGATTCTAGTTTTCTTAAAGCTTTCTGTCTATCACCACCTCTCACATTGGGTGGAATCGCATCAATGACAAAGTACGATAAGTCTGTCACATTACTATCATGGCAAATCGCGAAGTGGCGTGCTACCGGGTATGTTTTGTCCACGTTTTTGATGGCCTTTAGATGCTGCAGTATTCTTTTGTGAACAGGGAGAATTGTACTGCCCACGTACCGAAGATTGCATGGGCAACTCAGCACGTAGACGGCAAAATCCGTTTTACAGTTGGTGACTTCATTCAATAAACAACATGGGCAAGTACGCAATATTTTGTCGAAACATTGGCATTTGATACGCAATGACCCTATTTTAGGCAAAATTGTATCAAACAAACCCCTAATAACGTTCAGAAGAGCCAAATCATTCAAACAAATGCTAGTGAGTAATATGGCACCGAAATCTTGCAAACAACCCCCTAAGACTTCATGGTTAAGACGCCAAGATGGATTTCTTAGATGTGTGAAGTGCAAGGCATGTCAGCATGGTGTGAACACTAAGAAGTTTACAACAGGCTGCTCAAAAATTGAGAAAAACATCAGAGGGCAGTTTGACTGTAAAACGGATTTTGCCGTCTACGTGCTGAGTTGCCCATGCAATCTTCGGTACGTGGGCAGTACAATTCTCCCTGTTCACAAAAGAATACTGCAGCATCTAAGGGCCATCAAAAACGTGGACAAAACATACCCGGTAGCACGCCACTTCGCGATTTGCCATGATAGTAATGTGACAGGCTTATCGTACTTTGTCATTGATGCGATTCCACCCAATGTGAGAGGTGGTGATAGACAGAAAGCTTTAAGAAAACTAGAATCACGTTATATTGTGGAACTAAATAGTAAAGCACCAATGGGCCTTAACATCGAAGAAGATTTGTATACACACTTATAGGGCCTTTACAGAGCTTGCAATACCCTTTCTGGATTTTCCGTTTTTAATTAATTTTGAATATTATAGTGTATTCATTATAAATGTATGGAGTATTAGTTTTGTTAAGTAGGAATTAACTAGCTGATTTATATCACTTTAATTTTGATGCATGTGAGGTCTCTAGTAATCAGATGAGCCAGAAAAATTAGGTATGCCCACTGGGGCTGAATTAGAAGAAAGTGTCAAAACAATATGGCAAACCCACACGGGTAGATGGGCTTTCTGGAATTGCCATTGGATTCATGGCGCTTTTTAGAAAATGGACCGTGTTCTATAAAAATGTTAAAATATAATTGTAAATAGAGATCTATTAATGTGGGTCATATTTGAATGTGTTATACTTTACTTAAAGTTGTATGCATCCTGTTTTCGATTTATCAATCGTAACGGGTAAAAACTACGAGTCTTTTTTTTTGTACACTCAACTTGTAGTCCTCACATGATCGTATCACGTGCACAGCATAAATGGTGGAAATTGTTTGGCAAAACTTTGTTGGTGAACAAGCCTGCTGGTTCAGGCGAAACGCGTCCGACAGAGCCACTGAATAATCCCTGGCTGGAATTGTCAAAGACACAGTGTCGTGTCCTTTTGTTGTGAGAGGAGTGCTGTGTATATTTAGCGGACCGAGCTTGGAGGTTCGCCTGACGACGCACCCGCTGATCTGGAGTTGTTGTTCTAAGCAACGTGGCAAAGGATATATATATATATATATATATATATATATATATATATATATCAAGATCGCGGAGGCGATCGAAACGCGTCTGAGGCGGACACTTGTCTGACAAAATGAAATAAATGTCAGGACTTAAACCGTAAAACCGCTTGGTGTATTCTTTTGGTCGGCAGCATCGAGCATGGATTGAGGTCCGTACCTGTTTTCTAACTCCCCTGGGTGCAATTGGGAGATCAGGACTTTGTTGGTATATATATATGTATATATATAGAGAGAGAGAGAAAGAGAGAGTCTCTCTTCTGTAGATGATATATATATATATATATATATATATGACATGGCCAGTGACATCACTGATGACATAGCTGATGACATCTCAAATGCCATCACTGATGACATCATCCAGTGAATGTGTGTTTCTGTAAAGTTTAAATATGTTTTATAAATATATATATGCCAAGGTGTATTGAAGAATGAATGAGTGTTTAAGACTCAGGATGGATGGTTAAGTAGGTGTGTGACTAACTGTATAAGTGACTAACTATGTGTGTCTTGCTTAATGCACGTGTTAGCGACTGATATAGACATTCACACAGTTTAGGTTGTTAGTTGGTGTGTAAGCAGTTCCATGGTTTGGTTAGCAATTAAATGAGGATCTATATGAGCTATTCATTGCTTGTCTGAGTACCTGAGTGTCTGCGTGGATGGGTGGGGGTGTGTGACTCTCTGCGATAAATGTGTGAGTGGCTAATTCGCTAGGTATATGTGTTCAAATCTGTATCTGTGAAGGTCTGTATGGCTGAGTGAGTGTGTGTATGAGTGTCTCGGTGAGTGAATGGATGCCTCAGTGGTACATGTGAGTAACTCCATATGTGAAAGGCAGTATATATGAGTGTTGGACTATATAAAGGACAATATGTGAGAATGAGTGATTGTGAGAGTGCCTGTATGGATCAGTTTGTCCTTGTATTAGTTATCGTATTAGAGTGTATGTATGTGTTAGTATGGGCCATATGTAGGAAGCTAAATACCGGTCGGTAACGGCCGAAATTCGGTAAAAAACCCGTTACCGACCGGTATTTAGATAGTTGAGATGTAGGGGGCATTTGTCAGGATTCGGTATTTACCGTATCGGTAAAATTACCGAATCGGTAAAAATACCGAATGGTAAATTTACCGATTCGGTAAAATTACCGAATCCTGAATGTAGGGAGCACTCTCAAGAGTGAAAATTACTATTTAAAATTCAGTATTTACCACCAATAATAGGTTGGTGTTAAATACCGAATACATTGCAAAAAGCAATATTTTGCTGACATTAGAGTGCAATGTGCCAGACATACATGCCCTTAGGGCATGTATGTGCGCCACATGTGCACACATGCTAGAATCAGGGGTGCAACAGGGTGTCAATGTGACACCCTGCCACCCTTGTATTTTCTCCCCCATTACCGAATCGGTATTTACCGAATCGGTAATAGTGACTTCCTTCCTATTGATACCTATGGGCCTTCCAGCCCATAGGAATCAATGGGAAGTATGCCCCATTACCGAATCGGTAAATACCGATTCGGTAATTACCGAATTTCTCCGAATCGGTAATATTTACCGAATTATTACCTACATACAATTTACCACTTCTTAAATACCGAATCGGTAACATTCGGTATTTATGAAGTGGTAAATTGAATGCTACCTACATAAGGCCCTATATGTTTAAATACGTGATGTGGTATGTGTATAACTGTACAGGTGAGTAAATGAAAGTGTTATTGATTATTTCCATTACTGACTAGGTGTGTGAATAACTCTAAGAATGAGAGGCAGTGTGTGAGTGTCTATATAGATATGTGACTGTATTGATGGGTGACTGTATGTATGAGTGAGTGTATAGGTAAATGAATGGACGTGTGTAGACCTACAAATTAGAGAGTGGATATGCACTAACTGGTATTGGTGTGTTCACGGTTTCAAAAATTATAGTCTGTATTTTAGACTGGGTGTATCAAGTGTTCTATTAGGGTCTGATCAGGTGCATCTGATTTTCACGTGGATGATGCCATGATGTCATCAGTGATGTCATTTGAGATGTCATCAGTGATGTCATCAGTGATGTCACTGACCATGTCATGAGTGATGTAATATGTGACGTCATCAGCAGTGCATTGCGGGGGCGCGAGTCATAGTTAGCTCAACTAACTATAACAGGCAAATTTCTCTGGTTTTATATGAGTCAAATGTCCAACTAACTATAATGTCCCTGAAACCTATGTTTTTGCAGTGAATTTCTAAGGTTTTTTTAAATGCTAATTCCTAACTATAACGTCCCTGAAACCTATGGTTTTTTCAGTGAATTTCTAAGGTTTTTTAAATGCTAATTTCTAACTATAACGTGCCTTAAACCTATGTTTTTTTCAGTGAATTTCAAAGGTTTTTTAAATGCTAATTTCTAACTATTACGTGCCTGAAACCTATGTATTTTCAGTGAACTTCAAAGGTTTTTTAAATGCTAATTTCTATTTATAACGTTCATTAAACCTATTTTGTTTTCAGTGTTTTTTAATTATCATCCAATTGTCAACTTGGTCAAAACTGCAAATCTCACCATTCTTCCAACAATACCTTACACCAACAAAATCGCCACAAACAAGAGCCACATCTAACGCTAATGAAATGCACAGTAGGAGTTCCCATGCAAAGAAAACACGAAAATACCACTTCCCCATATTTTCAACGACCAGCCAAATCTGCAATGTGATCCAAAAAGCAGGCGATAAGCCAAGTTAGCAGTAACAAATTAACATCAACCTTTAACTGTTGTAAGGAGGTCGACTATCTACTCTGTTATTTCGACCCAACTCACAGCCACATCTAAAGACCAAAACGTGATACAGCTACTGATCATGCAGCTCCGACACCCAACAACGCCACAACACCCAGCCCACCACCAGAACCTCCCCCCGAACCACCCCCGTACTACCACCGAGGCAGCACAAAACAGAACAACGGACCTTCCCAAAATGCCATGCCCCTCAGCCACACAATAGATGAATATTGGGAGATGAGCATCCAACTATATATGAAGGAGGCAAGTCACCCATCACTGATAAAGCACACATTGCCAAGTGTAATGCTCATTTGCTGCACAGACCTCACTATGCAAGGCACAAACCTCTCCATGTGGAGTTATACTATTGATACTTGTAGTGTAGTGCGCAGTGGACGCAACCATGTTACCTCAGGCAGTGGGGAAGATCTCGGTCATGTAGATGTGTTGCCCTCCCCTGGAAGCGGAAGCGGAGGAGTGGGCTGCTCCAATGTACGCCACTCCAGCATAGGAGTATGAATAAATAGACCAGGCCCTAGGTGTGGTTCAATTGTGGGAAGGCCAACGAGTCTGTCAGAATGGCAGGCCTCACCCTGGCACGTGGCAGCTGCCATAACCGCGGTCCTCCTCGACACAGGGCCTCTGCGAACCCAGCGGCACAGCACCACAGACATATGTCTGTACCGACTACTGCCTTCGATCTACACTACGGACAGCACGGCTCACAATTCAGATGTAGGGGCAATTGAAGATATTGCAGTCCAGTTCGCAAGACACGTTGCTCCAATTGCGGCCCATCCAGACCACGCATTATCGCAGGGTGTGCATACGCTGTGTGCTTCAGGTACTACTAGCTCACTGCACCATTAGTCATAGCCATGTGGCCTTATCAACGCATAATTCATTCGGCAAATCACATTGCTCCCATTGCGGCCCACCAGGACCACGTCTCATCGCAGGGTGCGCACACTCTGAGTACTCCAGGTGCCACTAACTGTGCAGCTCAACTCAATGCTACGTGGCTGTGCACCCATCCTGACCGCTGCCTCCTCCCTACGCTGGCATTACATGGTTCACAATTCAACATTAGTAGCGAGGCAAATTGTGTAAGAGACTATAATGCGTTAAGAAGACCAAATGCTCCCAATCTGAGCAGCTCAAGTAAAACGTCACCTGCCTGTGGGCCTTTGCTGACCGCTGCCTCCGGCCTACACTGTGGAAGTCCGGCAACACGTGGTGCCAGCTAACCTTGTTCAACACAAGCCGATCCCACATGTGTAACAGTGTCCTGAGTCCTCAATGGCAGCGACCACAGCACCAGACTCCCTTCGATCACCGAGGGGTATTTCCACATGGAAAACCAGCGACACGTGGTGCCACTGAACCTGTACTGCGCAAGGTTTGTTTGGGTCACCAACGTATGCATGTGTCTGTGGACCCTAGCTCACAGCTACCTCTGCCTTACACTGTGGGCGACCGGCGACAAATGGTACCACTAACCGTCTTCAACACAAGCCGATCCCACATGTGGAACTGTGTCCTGAGTCCTGAATGGCAGTGACCCCAACTTTCCAGCGACCACAGCACCAGACTCCCTTTGATTAGTGTGGCGTATTTGCATATCGAAGTCATCAATGTGGAAAGTATTGCCGATGAAAAGATAACGCAAAAGATACATTTTACACAAACTGTCGATTTCCCTTTCCACGTCCAGTAATTTCCAAAGGAAGAGTGAACAGTTTTATGTCAGCAATGAGACATACCATCACTCGAAAATCTCCCAAAAATATGTATAATTTAAAAAGAACAGAAGCATCGAAGTACAATAAAGATTACAATACGGAGATTTTGAAGATGTGAAATGCAAATATGAACATACAATATGATGCACATAACTCAATTGCTGTTTCTCCTTATGTCACGTCATATATTACCAACTCTAAGAAGACAGAATTGAAAGAAATATGGGAAAAAATTTCACAGGAGAAGACACTTAGGAAAAAAATGTACAGCTTCAGTTTGAAGATACTTTCACATCCTGAAATTGGATCATATCAATGTTCGGATCGATAGACATCTTCAAGTTTATATTCAAAGTCAACAGGAACCATCTGGATAAGTCTAGGTTTTCCTGTGGCACGAAATCGAGTTTTAATATAAATGTTATAAAACAAATTTGTGATAATATAGAGTTATGTTTCTTTGCTAGTCAAGAGAACTGTACAGAAAATAACAGTTGGATATGTCTAGGTGTTGATCAACAAATGGAAGATAATACTGTTGTGAAGTTTGAAAAAGAAATAACAAAGTTTAAAGTAGTTTCTGGTGAAAATCCCAACTATGTTTATATTTATTGCCGACGTACTCATTATAAAATTCATACTAGGAATGTAGTTGTACTACCACTAACCCTGTTCAACACATGTCGATTCCACATGTGTAACTGTGTCCCGAGTCCTGAATGGAAGTCACCCCAAGTCTGTGGCAGCAACCACAGCACCACACTCCCTTCGATCACTGAGGCATATTTCGATATGCGAGGCCAGCAACACGTAGTTCCACTAACCCTGTTCAACACAAGCCGATCCCACATGTGTAACTGTGTCCTGAATGGCAGTGACCCCAAGTCCGTGGCAGCAACCACAGCAGCATACTCTCTTTGATCAGTTAGACATATTTCCATATGCAACGGCGGCGACATGTGGTGCCAATAACTCTGTTCAACGCAAGCCAATCCCACATGTGTAACTGTGTCCTGAGTCCTGAATGGCAGTGACCCCAACTCCGTACCACCACACTCCTTTGATCAGTGAGGGGTATTTCCATATGCAACTACAGACTCCAGTAGGCAAGTAAGTATCACAGCCCTACACCCTACATATTATCCATTTAGTATCCTTGCTCCAAGAACTTTTTTTATATCAGTTATCAGTTTTATATCAGCTACAATGACCAAATTAATCTTCAAATGAAAACTAAAATGGAATAGCAGTCTACACTGCAGGCAGTACAGCTCGCAATTCAATTTTTAAATGCTAATTTCTAACAACAAGATTGTACTCAGAAAATACAACACTTCGTCAGTGTATTCTTTCTTTGCCTACACTGCACTCACAAGGGCTCCCAATGGAAATTATTTCTTCATTCATTAACTAGAGAGTCCACTAGGCAAGAAACTATTACAGGCCTCAAATCTACATAATATCCTTTTAGTATCCTTTCTTCTTGAACATTTTTTAGTACAATCACCAAATTCATTTTCAAGTACAAATGAACACTCAGCAGTCTACACTGCGGGCAGGAGACCTCGCAATTTGAATTTTGGAGACGTGGTGCCAACTTACACTGTCCAACACAAGCAGAGTCCTGAATGACATTGACCCCAAGTCCGTGGCAGCGACCTCAGCACCAGACTCCCTCTGATCAGTGAGGCATATTTCCATATGCAAGGCCGGCAACACGTAGTCCCACTAACCCTCTTTAACACAAGCCGATCCAACCAGTGTTAGTCCTGAGTCCTGAATGGCAGTGACCCCAAGTCCATGGCGGCCACCACAGCAGCAAACTCTCTTTGATCAGTTAGACATATTTCCATATGCAGTGACCCAAAACTTCATGGCAGCGACCACACCACCTCACTCCCTTCGATTAGTGAGGAGTATTTTCATATTGAAGGCTGGCGACAAGTGGTGGCACTAAACCTGCACTACACAGGCCGGTGAGCCCACCAACGTATGCACGTTGCTGTGGGCCCTTGCTCACCGCTACCTCTGGCCTACACTATGATCAGCAGGCCTCACAATTCAGATAGAATCGTGATTCCACATGACACAGTCCTATAGCCAAGACACATTGCTCCCAGTGCGGCCCGTCCACAACAAGCATCATCACAGCCTCATACACTCTGAATACTTCTGGTGCCACTAACCCTCTTTAACAGAAGCCGATCCCACATGTGTAACTCTGTCCTGAGTCCTGAATGGCAGTGACCCCAAGTCCGAGACAGCAACCACACAACATACTCCCTTCGATTTGAGAGGCATATTTCAATATGCAAGACCGGCGACACGTAGTCCCACTAACCCTCTTTAACACAAACCGATCCTACATGTGTAACTGTGTACTGAATCCTGAATGGCAGTCACTCTAACTTCGTGGCAGCGACCACAGCACCTGACTCCCTTCAGTCTTATTTGTTGTTCTTTTCTTTAAATAATTTTTTTATATGTAAATCTATACATGTCTAAGACTCTTCTTTGTCCAACCACACAGGGACACTTCCGGGCCCAAGAAGGTTGTTGGGGGTATGATGGTAATGTGGGAAGAGGGTGCGTTACCTGCTGATGTGGGGAGAGGCACCGTCAAAGGGGTATCTATCACAGAAAGAACTCCAATATATTTTCACAAATACCTCGAACAAATGCCAGCTGACGGACTGAATCACAAAATGATTTTTCAATACTTCTGTAGTGTGAGTTATGAACAGTTCGCACCCAGGCTCGCAGAGAGACAGCTGTGACCCGTCCACTCCACTCACAGGCGCAGTACTACGAGCCATCTGCGCCATTGTAGCTATCTCTGCCCTGTTCAGTCGTATGCCACGCCACACCACGCCACCCAGATTGTGTTCCGACGATGGCCCCACATACCTAACTGTTGCAGGCATACTCGCTGTTCCTGTGTAGGCCAGTGATCTAGTTCTCTACATCTCCCGCCCACTCCCTCAGGGCAGCTTTACCCATACACCACACCCGTCCGGCACATGCATCACAGGCCATGTGACCACGCAAATATAATAGATCGACAACGTCACATCCATAAAGAGTTTTTTAAAACTTGCGCAGAAGGTTACTCACACCCTAATCTGTATAGCCCTCAGGGGCCTACCACCCCCTTGGTGCGGACTTTAGATGCACAGGGTTATTGCCACCCGAAGCTCATAGGGCCATCAGGGGCCTACCACCATGTGGCACAAACTTAACTTCCACAGTCTTAGCGACCCCAAAAGCTGATGTGGTCTCCGCCATGGATGACTCGGGACTCAGCGACATGTGTGAGATCTGCCGGGCCGTGGAGAAGATGATGTGGTCTCTGCCATTCATGACTCAGGACTCAGAGACAATTCTGGGATGAGTTTTGACGGGCACGTGGAGTGCCCACTGCTGCACATTCCGGTGGCACCAGGTAATTATTTGCTCAAGAATGCGCAGGGGCAGCAGTCTCTCTCTCTCTCTCTCTCTCTCTCTCTCCCTCTCTCTCTCTCTCTCTCTCTCTCTCTCCCCCTTCTCTCTCTCTCTCCCCCTCTCTCTCTTCCTTCTTTTCCTTCTATCCCTCTAACTTTCTCTCTTCCTTCTCCCTTTCTCACTCCCTTTCTTTCCTTGCCTCTCCTTCTCTGTGGCTTGTTTTTCCTTCTCTTTTTCTCTATGTCTCTCTCCTTTGATATGCGCATTACACACGTCCTTATTTTGTGCTTTATTTTCCAGGCTCTGTCGTCCACATCCATTGTTCCCACAGCAGTGTTCCACCTTGTTATTTTGTATTTTTTTTGATAAATGTTGTTTATTACTTTATCATTGATATATGTTAATAAAAAAATAAAGATTGAAAAAAAATTTTTATTATGTTTCTGGTTGTTTTCTTAACTGCTGTGTAACTCTTTCTTGTTCTTATTACTGTTATTTGATGAAGTCTACCATGGTCTTAAATTTTGGAGGACTGATCGCGGGAATAGTGGTGATGTCTGCAGTTTCCACCAACTTCTGAATAGTGTGTTAGATTTATCTCAACTTTACCTCCATTAAAGTGCTGATAATGAAATGTTGACTAGCCGTTTCCGTGCAAAAAGACACGAGGTGCACCTTTGCGATTTATTTTAAATACTAAAATCCTGTATTGAATTGCACTGACGTAGTGGCTGCACTCACAGTGTACACACAAAATCATTTACAAAACCTCATTGTATTTATATTGATTGGCAATCGGGCGTCAGGTGCTGGATCTTGACGAGATACACTGCCCAGTTCGTATATTGTTCTGCACATGCAAAAAATCACATCACAACTTTCATACCAACTGCAATGCAAAACACATTCCAGCGATAAGTCACATTAGCACCAGGAATTTTACACCTGCTTTCTGATGGTGTGAAGCAGAACGTCTACCTGCACCATGAAAGAGAACACAGCCAAGAGCCACACCAGAACACCCACAGGTACAATAGAATAAATGAGCATGATATAGGGATACCCATGAGGGCCACAAAACTCTTCGGAACAAATCCGGGACCGCCAACGCCCCCCAAACCCACATCTGAGCAAGTGTGTCCCTCTGTCTGGTCATTGTGTTAGCATGATAGGCACCAGCCCTGCAACATCACAGTGTGCTATCACCTCAGCGTTGGCAGTGAGCCTGGACATGTACCTATGCACGCATCCTCCTGCATGCACAACCGGAGTGTGCTGGTCCGGAGTACACAGGTCAGCGCAGGGGTGTGCCTATCTGACAATGGGAACGGGGTGTCTCGGACATCTCCGTGTACAGGAAGTGCGGTAAGTGTGTCTCTGTGTTCTGGTGTGGCCTGCCACAAAGGCCACAGCAGTCGATGTTGTAAAGTGGCATGCACCACCTCCAAATGGCACTGTGATGGTGTAGTTGGAATGCAGCAGCACATACGCAAATAGGCATTACAATGGTGTGCCGTACGAGTGCACAAGATACAACAGCGCACCGTACAAAAGTGTGGGAGCTCGTGGGAGGGAGGAGCAGCTGTTTGCAACATAACAGATTGTGAACTCACCCATGTGCCACGTGCTGGGCATCTCATCCATGATGACCATGGTCGCAGACATCCCACAACACCAACGACCCGCCTTTGTACACATCCTCTATGAATGCAGCGTGGTTTTCACTTCTATACTCGTTCACTGGTGTGATGTTGCTAGTTGTGTGACTCGTGCTCCTTGTTGGTGTGTTTCATTTTGGCCATTGTTTGTCTATACTTGTGCTATACTTAATTGTGCATGTCTGCCATTCTGCCCATCTCCCCCCGTCCCCCACTCCCTGCTTCTTCCTCTTCCTGGTGCTGTTCTGTCTATAATTTTGTTGCTCCGGACATAAATACATGTAAAGTTAGTTCCTTGATTCTTTTAGGTTTCAAAACTTCTCTCTCTTGGTTTCTTTTTAATTTTTTATTCAGTGCATTTTCCATATAAACAGATTTTTTTAATATTCAACAACACATAGAAGTCAAAACTGCAACGTATTCCATCAACACACTTTCTAGAACACTCGCTACCATGAATATGTATTCAAAATGTATTCGTCCGTTTCCCGCATGCTAGCTTATACTATGTGAGAGCTCAGTCCGGAGTTACCGCGTCCCCGTCAACCCGGAAGTCCGCCCGAACAGTAATGTGCGAACGACTCCCAATCGGCGTTTCCGCAACCCCAGGCTCACCTCCACAGTTCGTAGCTGCAGCGTGTACCCACGATCTCCTTTCACTGAAAAGTTCTTCCTTTGTCAGATCCAGCCGGCATACGATCCCTCCAAGAATACAACAAACAAGATGCGGGTCCTTCTGGGATCGGTCCCATCGCCAGGTGATGCGTCAGCCGGCAGAAACCCAAGCCGGCAACAATGTTCGAAATGTTCTTAAAGTAACGACGCACACTCAGGAATCCATTGCAACCACAGAGGTTTATTAAAGTGAACCGCTACGCGTTTCGACACCAAGAGTGTCTCGATCACACGATTTTCACAGTGATTGATGCCGTGTATATGACAACAAGAAACATAGAAAAGGTACTACACTCGGAGATCTAAATACTGCCCCGTTTTTTGGCAGCCATCTTGTAAGTGTAACCAAAGTAAGTGTTGTCTGTCTGAATGGATGTAAACTCACCAGTAATATTTACAAATTGACACAAATTAAAACATACTTGAGGAATCATGATCACATAATGTCCTATTAGTGATGAATACATGAACTAAAGTAGGATTACAAAATTAAAAAGTTGACAATTTTGCACATTGAAAAACGTCTAACTCATAGTTAACATGATTCTCAACTCAAGTCAATTGTGTCTAGGATCTGCAAGTGCAAATTCATGTATAACATCTCAGACTTAAGGATAGTATTTACAATCAATATTGAAATAATGAAAGTATGTTTTAATTTGTGTCAATTTGTAAATATTACTGGTGAGTTTACATCCATTCAGACAGACACACTAGAGTCTGATGCTACTAAGGTGAGCTGCTGCTGGACTCGGAGATGAAAGCGTGTGTCATATGCTGTGAAGTCATGTGCTCTGGCCGCTGTGCCACATCTGTCCAAGTAGTATCAGCATGTAGTTATACCTACTCGGAGGAACTTTTGTTTCAAACATTGTAACTTGTGTATGGTGCTTAGGGGGTGTTATACAGGGAGTGCGAAGGTAAATTTGCGCGTATCAAATCAATTCGATATTTGTAAAGTGCAAACTACTCACTCCTATGGGTCTAATGGCGCTGGGGGCGTAAGCTGATCTGCTGACGGTCTTGGGGTAAAGCCGGTGAACTACTGACCCCTACTGGCCTGAAAGTGCTGGGTACGGAAATTAAGTGAGGTATTGCCTAGAGTGTCATGCTGCTAAATTGAGCTGCTGCTGGACTCGGGTTTGAAACTGTGAGCCTGTGTTTGCTATGCTGTGAAGTCATGTGCTCTGGGCGCTGTGCCACACTTGTCCAACTTGTATATGGTGCTTAGGTGGTGTTGTACTGGGAGTGCGAAGGTAAATCAATATAGTATTTGTAAAGCGCAAACTACTCACCCCTATGGGGGAGTAGAGGTGGTGATTAAAGCGAGAGCTCTGTGCTGCAAAGTCAGATGGACCTGGCCCTAAAATAGCGGGCCTAAGTTGTCAGTTATAGGGTGGCTCTAAAAATAATACATATAAGTGCGGATGCACAGCTTCCAGTTATTCAGGAAAACTCGATTTCCGTGATCTGTGAAGTGTACTCCATCACTTCTGTAGATATCAGCCATATCAAAACGTATGTTGTTGTTGTAGATGGACCCCATTTTGTGGTCTCTGAGGTATGCAGACACAGCTTTGTTGAGTTTCTTCCAAGATTTTTAAATCTGAGAACAAAATAGTTTTGACCATTTCCACTTGTGTCTTTGGCATATATTGGAATATACAAAGACAGTTTGAGTGAAAAGTAATATCAATTGTCCAAAGGTGTCCTTCATGAGCATTTCCAAACCTACCCCAGTCAATGTGCCATGGTCGTTTCCACCACAGTGCCCAATCATGAAGTTAGGGTGTTGGAGATGCAAACAGGTTTTAACCAAAGGCAACAATTGGTGCCACTTCAATCCTCTCTGTGCAATCCATTTAATGTCCACATTTTGTAAACCTAGGTCTAAGTCAATATGTCTCTGTTCTGCATACCTCTTGCACCAGAAAATATAGCTATGTCCTACGATCCACACTAGCATTTTGAAGGTATGGCTGGAAGGTATGGAAAGATGTCTGTAGCTCATGCAGTTCCTTGGTAGAATAAGAGATATGTTTAAAGAAGGGGAACTACTTTTTATTGCCATACAAAACGATACGTGATTGGGAGACGAAAAGCATTCTTTTTTAAAAGTAGGGTGCACATTCGTTTTGTGGAAAAGCATCTTTGTTATTGGTTAAGAAAAAGCTGTTTCAACGTGGAGTACATATCATAGGATAAAAGTTGTCAACTCAACCACACCTGCTACTTGCATTTGGAAGGCACTATTGGAACTTAAAACAATCGTGAACTTCTAACCTGCACGTGCCGTTAAATGTTCGAGAAAATGTTGCAAAAGATATGGTTAAATTTAAAAAGATTGATGAACTTTTAACCTGCACGTGTAGTAGAAAGGAGGGTGCAGGGGCGTGCACAAAGGACAATGGAGGATAGAAGGGAGGGTCAAGACCTGGGCACAGACAAGAGAGTTCAGGGGAAGGGGCCTCACAACAGACCGCGCGGGGCAGGCAGGAGGAGCAGTTGCAGCACAACAGACCAGGGAGGGCAGAAGGGTGTGGCAGTAAAATGGACCATGGAGGACAGGAGGAAGGGGATAGGGGCATGTCATGTGGACAGGCAGGGTGGAGGTGGCAGGGACAGGTTACAGTCATCTGACAATGCTAGGCAGGTGGGAGGGGAGTGGCAGCTCAACAGAAATCTCAGAGTAGATAGGAGTGGCAGGTCCATGGATCATGGTTGGCAAAAAGGATGGAGCAGGGGCATGCACAAAGACATCGGAGAGCAGGGGGAAGGAGAATAGGGGCAGCAAGCTAAGCACAGAGGCTAAGCAGGAGGTCAATGATGGGCCATGGAATTGGGCAATGGAGGGCAGGAGGAGTGGACTGGTACATCAAGCTAAATGGAGGGCAGTGGCAGCACATCAGACCATGCATGGCAGGAGGGAGGAGGCTAGTCCATGGATTCAGACAACAGAGGATAGGGAGGAGGTGGATGGGGCAGCAAGCTAACTGTTCAGAGAAGGTGGGTATTAGGAACGTTATTGTTTTTAAAATGTGTGTCTGAGCGAACTACTTAAAATATGAACAAGTATGGAGCATAATCTTACTTTTATTCACGAAGAAGAGGACGTTTGTGACCGTGACTCCGGGCTCACTTGGCAGAAACACCCCCTGACCCTCCACCCCCATCGCAAAATGAAATGCCTGTGAAAAGGGTAGGTGGACACAGTGTTATATAGAACATAGTCCTGAGAGCACGATTGAAAAAGAACACTAGATATAGTATATGGTATAAACTAAGCACCAAAAAGTGTGATATAAGATGAACTGGGGCGTGAAATATAATATGCAATACATTGTACGCAATGACAGATTCATTGGAGAGCGCGAGATAGCACAGGCACAAGCGCGTGCTATGCGATATGCGCCTTGGAGTGTAATATGCACAGGGCAGTGTTGTGTAACCTAACTAGTCTCTAAAGTTGTAATATAAAATATGTGCTGGGGAGTGTAACGTTGCATATGCACTGTGACAAATATATGGATCCCAGATTGTAATATGTATGGCAGAGCACTGTGCGTTATAACATAGGCATCGAGGAAGGCACGTTAGATGGGCCAATATAACCCGTGCGAAGGCAAGTGTGGCATGAAATATTCACGGGGTGGTGTTACAGTGCACATGGGCTAGAGAGTATCATAGCATACGCTCTAGCTGGTGGAATACAACACAGAGGTGTGTGGCACTAGGCGGGCACTGGTGGGTGTAACACAGCTTTGGGCTCAGCCAGGAGCACGCTGTGATTCTCAAGTGAGGTTCGTCTCCTTTCCAGAGAGTAAAATAAAAAGTATTACACATCCGGCGGTGGATGTGTGTTTTATTAACCGTGAGGGGGGTTTCTTGCATAGTTTGGTCGAATTTTTGTCGAATCCCCTTTGAATGGCTTGGTGTGCGTGTGTATTAAATGTGCCAGTCAATAGCTACCCATGTTTGTATAAATAAACAACAAGGGTGTCTACTTGGATACTTGGAGAGTACCCACCGGCGGGGGCGCCGGGATTAGGCACGGTAGGGCGTCAGGCACGTGAGAGCTTCACTAGTGTTGTAAATACATTCCATGTGGATTCATTGTATACATAGTCGCCTTTTAATGAATATCACGCAAATCGTCATGGTGATAGGTACATACGGTTTGTACAGCATGTCCCAGGTGTTTCTATAAATATATATTTTTTAAAATAATAAAAAACAACGGCCGGCCCCGGGGGATGTGGTCCCCGGGGCCATAAGTGGCCTGAGGAGGGGAGCAACGCAGCCCCACACCTAAAGAATAAAAATAAAAAGGCCATGACCCGGGGGTTGGGGGCCCCGGGGCCGATTAAGGCCTTGGGAGGGGGCCACGCGGCCCCCTTCCTAATTTATTTTTTTCACCAAAAAAAATTAGGGTGCAGGCCCTGGGGGAGGGGGTCCCCAGGGCCAATAAATTAGAAAAAGAAGGGGGGCCACACAGCCCTCCTTCTTAAAAAATATAAAATAAATAAAAGACCGGCATCGCGCCGGAGGCCACAACAAGGGTGTCTACTTGGATACTTGGAGAGTACTCACCGGCGGGGGCACCGGGATTAGGCACGGTAGGGCGTCAGACACGTCAGAGCTTCACTAGTGGTGTAAATACATTCCACGTGGATTCATTGTATACATAGTCGCCTTTTAATGAATATCATGCAAATCATCATGGTGATAGGTACATACGGTTTGTCCAGCAGGTCCTAGGTGTTTCTATAAATATATATTTTTTTTAAATAATAAAAAACAAAGGCCGGCCCCTGGGGACGGGGTCCCCAGGGCCATAAGTGGCCTGAGGAGGGAAGCAACGCAGCCCCACTCCTAAAGAATAAAAAAGAAAAAGGCCATGACCCGGGGGTTGGGGGCCCAAGGCCGATTAAGGCCTTGGAAGGGGGGCCACGCGGCCCCCTTCCTAATTTATTTTTTTCAACAAAAAAAATTAGGGTGCAGGCCCTGGGGGAGGGGGTCCCCAGGGCCAATAAATTAGAAAAAGAAGGGGGGCCACACAGCCCTCCTTCTTAAAAAAATAAAATAAATAAAAGACCGGCATCGCGCCGGAGGCCACACCCCCTCCTTGCAGCACTCTGCAAACACGCCTCCTGGCCAGTTGTAAGTTAGGGAATTAATTCCTCTTCAATACTGAGGGTCCCTGAGGGCCAAC
Organism: Triturus cristatus; assembly: GCF_964204655.1. Classification (NCBI taxonomy): domain Eukaryota; kingdom Metazoa; phylum Chordata; class Amphibia; order Caudata; family Salamandridae; genus Triturus; species Triturus cristatus. Next base: position 418,373,643 of record NC_140582.1, read on the forward strand.
TAGCCCAACAGGTATCTCCAGTATGCGCCAGAGAGCTGCGTTGCAGACAGGTGTTCTGAGGCCATGTCCCTTTTTACACCTCTATGCAACGTAGCTCTGTGGCGCTTACTGGAGGTACCTAGTGGGCTAGTTTGACCCTAGGGACCCTTAGGATTCAAGGGGACTTAATCTCTCAACTTAGAATGGCCACAGGGCACGTTTAAACAGTGGTGAAGGGAGGGGACGGGGCCTGAGGTGACATGTGCAAACACGTCCTGTGGCGTGTTTTAAGTTGGGGGAATAATTCCCTTTCAATCCTGAGGGACCCTGGGGGCCAACTAGCCCACCAGGTGCTTCCAGTAAGCGCCACTGCTCTGCGTTGCAGAGAGGTGGTGCAGGCCGTGCCCCTTTTTACACCTCTATGCAATGGCGCTTACTGGACGTACCTAGTGGGCTATTTTGCCCCTAGGGATCCTCAGGATTCAAGGGGACTTAATCTGCCAACTTATAACGGCCACAGGGCGTGTTTACACAGTGGGGAAGGGAGGGCATGGGGCCTGAGGTGACGTGTGCAAACACTCCCTATGGCGCGTTTTAAGTTGGGGAAATAATTCTCCTTCAATCGTGAGGGCCCCTGGGGGCCTACTAGCCCACCAGGTGCTTCCAGTAAGCGCCACTGAGCTGCGTTGCAGAGAGGTGGTCCAGGCCGTGCCACTTTTTACACCTCTCTGCAACACAGCTCTGTGGCGCTTACTGGAGGTACCTAGTGGGCTAGTTGGACCCTAGAGACCCTCAGGATTCAAATGAACTTAATCTCCCAACTAAAAACGGCCACAGGGCATGTTTTACACAGTGGTGAAGGGATGGGACGGGGCCTCAGTTAACGTGTGCAAACACACCCTGTGGCACGTTTTAAGTTGGGGAAATAATTCCCCTTCAATCCTGAGGGACCCTGGGGGACAACTAGCCCACCAGGTGCTTCCAGTAAGCGCCACTGCACTGCGTTGCAGAGAGGTGGTCTAGGCTGTGCCCCTTTTCACATCTCTCTGCAATGCAGCTCTGTGGCGCTTACTGGAGGTACCTAGTGGTCTAGTTGGACCCTAGCGACCCTCAGGATTCAAGGGGACTTAATCTCCCAACTTAAAACGGCCACAGGGCGTGTTTACACAGTGGGGAAGGGAGGGGACGGGGCCTGACGTGACGTGTGCAAACAAGCCCTGTGCCACGTTTTAAGAGGTAGTTTTAATCCCCTGCCCTATTATATACTAGGGGCTTACAGAGGAGGTCATGCAAATCACAGGGGGACCCCAACGCATAGTGTTCCCTAGTGTATTTAGTTGTTTTCACTGTATTCTGAGTGTCTTTTAACATAGCACTGGCTCTAGGACTGGTTAGTCTGACTCAGTTACCACCAGTATACGTCTGAAAAAGTTGAGGGTACAGGATGATTTTGCAACAAGGCTTCTTTCTGCTCTTCTGTCTGTTCTTTCTGCACGTTATCCTTCTTCCTGCACTTTTCCTCGTTTCTGAGGACTTCTGTTGCTTCTTTCTGCAGTTCTTTTTTTCTTTCTGTGCATTTTTACTTCTTTCTTTACATGTCCTATCTCTGTAGGCATAGTTAGAAATTAGCATGTAAAAAACCTTTGAAATTCACTGAAAAAAACATAGGTTTCAGGCACGTTATAATTAGGAATTAGCATTTAAAAAACCTTAAAAATTCACTGAAAAAACCATAGGTTTCAGAGGCGTTATAGTTAGCTGAACTTTTAACTCGTACAAAACCATTGAAATTCCCCTGTTATAGTTAGTTCAGCTAACTATAACTCGCGCGCCCGCAATGCAATGCTGATGACGTCACATATTACATCACTCATGACATGGTCAGTGACATCACTCATGACATCACTGATGACATCTCAAATGACATCACTGATGACATCACTGATTACATCATCCTTGTGATAGAGTGGCAGACCTCCTCTCCCCCTAATATAAGCCTTGATACACACATTCAAAAATATAAACTACAATTTTCAAAACAATGGACATACCAATACCAGTTACAACAACGTATTCAGTAATTCTAAGATCCACATACACATCCACTCATTCTCCGACAGTCCTATACAGTCACTCATACATGTACTCACTCATCATATGTAGTCGTACACCTATACATCCTGTTACACAACGCCACTCATCCATAGAGTTACTCACACACATAGTCACTCATGCTAATAAAGAATCAAACATCCATTTACTTGCATATACAGTTATACACACACCACCACCCTTACTTCTACAGAAACTTACAGATACTTAGGGGCACATGCATCAACAATGCCATTTGCGATTCCTTATTAGCGAAAAATAAGGAATCGCTAATAAGGAATAGCAAAAGGCTATGCATGTAGGAATCGCTATTCAAATAGCGATTCCTTAACTTTCCTTAATTGCTACTAGCAAATTGCGAGTAGCAATTAAGGAATGCCATCCCAATCATTCCTATGGGCCTCCAGGCCCATAGGAATGAATTGGAGATTGCATGAGCAAATAGCGAGTACCAGTAGGTTCTCGCAAATTGCTCATGCAATTTCAAGGGTGCAAGGGTGTCAAAATGACACCCTATTGCACCCCGGAAATTGATATGTGCACATATGTTGCACACACACATGCTCTAAGGGCATGTGTGTGCGCAACATGAAACTTTGAAAAATGCACAAAAGTGCATTTTTCAAACTTTTAGCAAATTACATGCAGTTCATCTTCATGGTAATTTGCTCCCCCTATTAGCGAATTCGCTAATTTTTTAACTTTCATGCATTGCATTTAAGGAATCCCAAATTGAGATTCCTTAAATTAAGGAATCTCAATTTGGGATTCCTTAAATGCTATCGCTATTTAAGGAATCGCTATTTAAGGATTCCTTAAATAGCGATTTTTGCTTTTGGGTTGATGCATTGGGATTGGGTATTTTTAACTCAATCCCGGGAGCTATTAGCGAAGCGGTATTTTACCGACTGGATTTTGGCTTGATGCATGAGGCTGTAAGTCTTTTAAACAATCACTTATAGAAACACATACTTATTCATACAGGAACTCTTCCAATCTCTCACTCTCACATATACCCACTTATATACACCAATAGTCACATATACAAGTTTAAAACATGTAGTTACTCAATTCAATTCAATTCAATTCAATTCATGAAGCTTTATTCGGTACATATAAAATGACCATAAAAGCACAACAAAAAGTATAAAAGATGCATTAGGGTGTCAGGTACAACCGGTTCACAGTCAAAACCTAAATATTACAAAAATAATAGATTAAAAACACATACTTTTCCTGGCCTTAATAGATTGAAATAAAAACATAGCAGTAAAAAAACAGATATCGACGTGTTGTAAATTAAAAATTAAGCTCATAGCCTGATTAACAGTACGTATACCATATTTAAGAAACATAGGTTTTAAATAGGCGATACGAAAATTCATATACAGTGTACATATGAAAAGAAAGTGCTCAGTGCTCTGTTTGGAAACGCCATCACACATACAGGGCCCCTGCGGGTGTTTCTTGAGTGTTGGCAATGCCACTAAATGATGGGCTATACCAAACCTTAGTCTGGTCAGCACAAACTTATGGGATGGCCTTGTTACCCATACTAAATAAATGGGTAAACCTTCAACAGAGTTATGTTTATTATAAAACATAACAGTAGATAGAGAGCCGTTAGCAATGGCCCGCTTCCTTGCAGCAAATGCCCAAAAGTTTATTTTCAGCTCTTGTTTCGTTACTAAAGATGCTGCTCTAGGGTCCGCCAAGATGTTTAGATTAAATATTTCTGAAAAACATCTGACAACATAATTTAACCAGGGAAATTTATCCAACGAGAGGCAGTCTTCAATGACCAATCTATTAAAAGTTTTTTCTTCCTGGAGCCAGATAGAACGCCAGATCATAAGTGGCCTCAGAGATAGTTAATCAGTAAGAAAATTAATGTCCAGCTCTCGGTGGGTAAGCTTAGTACAAGCAGTGGAAGGTAGTAACAGGAGTTTTTAAAAAAAAGCATTTTCCTCCAACTGCAAAGTATGGGCATAGGACTAGGAGTGTCCCCAAACACCCGCCCCATACAGAGCAATGCTAACACACCTAGCTTGATAAATCTTGAGCATGTTCCTGGTACGTCGGTCCCCGACCTTTGCAGCGAATCTAAAAACACCATGGGCATTTTTGCCATTTTAATACGAATATTTTTAAATTCATTGAGCCACTTTCTATCATGAGATTAGGTTATACCAAGATAGCAAAAAGTATCCACTTGATGCACCTTGTCCTTGTCTATATAAAAAGAATTAAAAAATGTACTTTTCTTTTTGCTTTTAGCCCCTCATATCATAATATAAGTTTTCTTCTTATTGATAGTCAACTTCCTATCCTTAATAAAGGTAGAGAATCTATCAGTCAGGCGCTGCAATCCTAATGGAGTTCTGGAAAGTAAGACAGCGTCGCCAGCGTATAATAACACTGGCACAGGGGAACCTTTGATCTGTGGGACATCTGCTTTAATAGTTTTTAAAATTGTGTCGATTCCGTTAATAAATAAAATAAAAAGGAGGGGGGCCAGTCTAATACCTCTTTTTACACCAAATTTAGGGGTGCATTCTCCTTTGGTCCCAAAACGCACACACGTTTTTAAATTCCCATACATTCTAGCAAGAAAATAGATTATACCTTCTGGCGCACCTAACTGTAACAAGGTTGAACATAAATTCGAATGGTCAACCACATCAAAGGCACTACTAAGGTCTGCAAAACAGAGGTAAAGTGAGCCTGGCTTAGCTTCAGTGTATTTCCCGATCAATAGATCAAGGTTTAAACACTGATCGAGTGTGCCCCTCCCTGCCCTTTCTAAATCCATACTGGCTATCAGCTAGGATACCCTCTTGCTCGGCCCATTCCTCTAACCTCACTAACATAATTCTGCTCATGATTTTGGCAGACGAAACTAAAAGAGAGATTGGTCGATAATTTTTTACATCGGACCTACTATCTTTTTTATGTATTGGAATATTAATAGATTCCCCCATGTTTCGGGGGTCTCAGTACATATAGCAGCATTAAAAACTGTAGCTAACAGAGGGCTCCACATCTCGGGAGCCGTTTTGTACACATCAATGGGCATACCATCTGGTCCCTGGGCTTTCCCCCCCTTACTGGCGCAGATGCCAGATTCTACCTCATTAACTGTAATATTCAAGTGAAAAAAAGGCCATCTATTCTGGCAGGTGCCCATACAACTATTAGAGTCAAAAATATTTGAAAAATGGGCAACCCAACCATCACTCGGGACATTGGAGGTTAACGTTGGGGTATTCTCATCCTTAAGGAAAGGAGAGTTAACAGTAGCCCAGAACAAAGTACTGTTAGATAGTTCAGCTGCTTGATTAAGAGAGTCCCATGCCGACTGCTGTAGCTCACTCTTCCTCCACCTTCGAGCAAGCTTATATTCTAGCCTTAATTTCGCAAAGGAATCAGTGTCCCTAGGCTTTTTGGCAAGCGCATGTTTTAATTCGGTTGATAGACGGGTACACAAATGATCAAACCATCTTGGTACATTACTACAGTGGCCCCCCTTAGATTTGGTAAATCTGGACTTTGGTGATATCCTTAAAAGCATTTACAACCTGCGTTTCGTCAGTAGAGTTATCAAATATAATACTAATATTAGGTAAACAGTCCCTCACAATAAAACTAATTAAGTCACTCAGACGGACACCATTTGGTCTATACTGTTCAATATTAGAGACCAAAGCGCCCATTTTAACACAACTATCGCCCCAAAAAGTTGTTTCCAAAATAATACTATTGTGGTCGCTTATGGTAGATACTTCAATCCTGGGGGGGGCACAACAGGAAACAATATTAGAGGAAACAATCACATGATCAATAACTGAGCAGGAATGATGGCCCCTAAAAGTAGGGATAATTTGACCAGATTCCTCTCTTGGGAGACCTAGAATTTCTAAGTCATAGTACCCCATAAAGTAATTTAGTACATCTCCATAGTTGTTATGACAGAAATGCAGGTCTTTCACTCCCGCATCGTTGGTGAGTCCACAGACTTTTTCAGTTGACAGTTCACATAATGGGATATTAAAGTCACCAACCCAGACAAAATCAAAGGAAACATTAACTTCTGGGTTTAAATTTTCGATGGCACAGGCCAAATCACGGGCGACTGCATCCCTGGAACTATCAAAAATATTATCATAATAATTTATCAAAAAAATTTTATGGGTCTGATCCTCTAACAACCAAAGAATCTGAGCATGTTCTCCCACTATAATATACCTTTTTACTATAATTGGGCGATGGATTGACACTAATATCAGCAAACCACCTTTAGCTCTGCCCGGCCCAGTGCCCTTCGCCACCAAATTATATGAAACGAACCCCTCATAATTAATTTCTTCCCTGCACCATGTCTCCTGAAAACATATAATATCATAGGAATTGATAAAATTCTGCCAGCCCAGAACCTTCCCCTTGGATTTCAAACCTGCGACGTTCCAGCTGGCTAACCCTAGAAATACCCCCGTTATAGTTAGTTCAGCTAACTATAACTCGTGCCCCCGCAATGCACTGCTGATGACATCACATATTACATTACTCATGACATGGTCAGTGACATCACTGATGACATCACTGATGACATCTCAAATGACATCACTGATGACATCACTGATGACATCATCAAGTGAGTCTGTGTTTCTGTAAAGTTTTAATATGTTTAATATATATAGGGAAAGGCCTATGGAAGAATGAGTGGGTGTATAAGTGTGTGAATGGATGATTTTGTAGGTGCGTGACTGACTCTATAAGTGAGTCATTAAATGTATCTTACTGCAGACTAGTGACTAAACTGTGTGAATGTCTGTATGTGTCTGTGTGTTGGTGTATAAGTGGCTGCATGGTTTTGTGAATAGCTATATGAGTGTCTATGTGGGTTATTGATTGGTTGTCTGAGTATCTGTATGGGTGCCTGAGTGTTTGTGTGGGTAGGGTGTGTGTGACTCTGTGCATAGATGTGTGAGTGGGTGATTCTATGGGTGCATGGTTTTAAGAGTGCATCTGTGATGGACTGTATGGTTGGGTGAGTGTATGTATGGGTGTGTTAGTAATTGAATGTATATCTCAGTGGTACATGTGTGAGTAACTACATATGTGAAATGTAGTATATATGTGTGTAAGAGTATATAACTGGCTATATGTGAGAGTGTGTGATTGTGAGAGTGGCTGTATGGATGAGTGTGTGCTTGTATCAGTAATTGTATGAGGGCGTAAAAATGTGGTAGTATTTTTATGAGTAAGTGATCTCGTGTGTGTATAACTGTATAGGTGAGTAAATTGGAGTGTGATTAATTATTTGCATGAATGACTAGGTGTGTGAGTACCTCTATGGATGATTGGCGATGTCTGAGTGTCTATATAGGTGAATAAATGCATATGATAGTCCTGTACTGAGTGACTTTAAGTATGAGTGACTGTACAGGTGAGTGAGTAGAGGTGTGTGTAGACCTAAGAGTCAATGAGTGGGTATGTAGTTATTGGTATTGGAGTATCTATGAGTTTTGAGAATGGCCGTCTGAAATTTTAAGTCGGTGTATCCAAGATTATATTAGGGTGTGAGAAGATGCACTAATTTATCACAAGGATGATGTCATCAGTGATGTCATTTGAGATGTCATCAGTGATGTCATCAGTGATGTCACTGACCATGTCATGAGTGATGTAATATATGACGTGCATTATAGTGCAGTGCATTGCAGGGGGCGCGTGTTATAGTTAGCTGAACTAACTATAACGGGGGAATTTCTAGGGTTTTGTACGAGGGAAATGTCCAGCTAACTATAACACCCCTGAAACCTATGGTTTTTTCAGTGAATTTCTAAGGTTTTTTACATTCCAATTCCTAACTATAAGGTGCATGAAACCTATGTTTTTTTCAGTGAATTTCAGAGGTTTTTTAAATGCTAATTCCTATCTATAACTTATCTCTAAAGCTATGATGTTTAATGATTTTCATTGGATTTCTAAATTTTTCTAATTCAGTGTGTCAATTCCTTTAATTATATTTTTTTAAATACTTTTTTCTCACCATTTATTTAACTTATTTTTGCTATTAATTCTATTAATTAAAAAATATTAATTGTTTTTAATGTTTTTTTTAAAAAAATGTAATTTTTCCTTTTTTTTTGGATTCGCGCACCCTATGCGCACCATTCTCGATCCCTATGCGAAAGCATCCACGTACGGTATGCGTTGGGTATGTGTTTGATGCGCGATTGCAATGCGACCGGTACGCGACTCCAAGCCTATATGCGACACGTACGATGCACGTTACGCGACGCTTGCGTGCTTCCGCGATACATCATGTGCGTGTATGACGCGGTGGGTACGTGAATCCCGCAAAATATTTTATATAACTTATTTATATGTATTTCATGTGAATATTAATTGAAGACAAACTCTAAACTACTCATAAAAGTAATATATTTTTACTTCTAATTATATATTCCTTTTAAATTCAAATTCGCGGATGCGCGCAGGGTGCGTGCTGCCAATGCGCACGGTACGCGGATCCCATGTAACCTGAAAAAAAGAGATTTGATTGGTTCATTACACTTCCTGTTCTAACTATTGAAAGACCCCACCCATTTCAATCATTCTTCTTTGACCTTCTTTGGAGGAGCATCTCTTTGCAGAGAAGAAGCTTTTTTGGACTAAGTTTACACTTAGCTCAAACTTTTTTTTTACAAACAATGGCTTCAGGGCAGCAGGCATCTCCAGGATCTCCTCATTCATCTGAGGATGATTTTTTGGAAGAGCCACCACGCCCACCATGTTTTTCATCTGTGGTGTGGACATTTTTCACCTATCCTGAGGGGAAAACGAAAACCAATGCCACCTTAGTGACCTGCAAGATCTGCCAGAGAGTGCTGTCCCGTGGGGATCCGAACAAAAAATATTCCTGCGGAACTGCAAGTATGATGAAGCATCTGAGGAGCCTTCATCCGGTGAACCTTGCTCGGGAGGAATGCCACAGAATGAGAGTGTTCCTGCTCCTTTAGATCATCACAGCCAAGCACTTCAAGGGTGGATCCTTCTGTACAAAATTTGGATATCCGTCCACAGTTTCAATACCTGAAAGTGCTCTGCATAAAATGGAATGCTGTTTTATGCAATGGGGAGCAGTCAATCGATCTAATCTGCCAAAAGCAAGAGAAGCATTCTCAGAGGTTTCAGCATTCTGTACATTCTGTTTGGTCCTACAAACATTTGTAATCAATTGCTTTGTGATCTTACCAGAAGATTTTTTCTTTTTAGCCACATTATCTTGTTCATTCAATACTTGTGGTTGATGTTTCTTCAAGTAATTCTCCTGTCTCTGTTCTTTTCTTTTTCTTTTTTTTTTCTGGCATGATTTCTCTATTTTAACGTTGAAAAACAGTATCTGTAAGAAAGAATCACAAATAAAAGTATATTAATAACTTTCAAATGTATACTATTCTATTACTGTAGAAACACATTTTATATAAATACTGACTAAGAAACTATAGCCCTGAAGCACAAGAGTGACGATGGTTAAAACACTACATGCATAGTGCATACTACTTTGAAGCAGTTCATGCCCTAAAGCCTACCTCACTAAAAGACTGCAAGCTAACTGACTGAATGATTGCAGTACTATAAGGACACACACTGGGTGAGTGACAAGGTGTTTGCTAGAAGTGTATGAATACTGACATGGATATTGATGGTGTGAAAGACAAGTGTATAGGTGATTAGAGACCTATAACCATAGTGGACACATGTTTGAATCCATCCATATGTTAAGGCCTGTCTCAGTCCAATAGTATTTGGATACTGACTTAATGTTTTGAGTATTGCAAGGAGAGTGCCAGGATGAATTTATAAGTATTTGTATTTTGGTGCAGTAAATACATTAGTACATGGTGCTGAATAAGTCACTGGAGAAATATAAGGGGAGTGACAGAGTGTTTGCGGGAACTGTATGAATACTGTCTGGGGTATTGAAGGTGTGAAAGACAAGTGTGTAGGTGGCTAGACATCTACATTCATACTGGATAGACATTTGAAACAGTCCATAGAGTAACACTTGGATCACTGCAAAACTACCTGGAAGTGTATAAATACTGATTGGGGAATTGAAGGTGTGAAAGACAAGTATGTTGGTGGTTAGAGGTCTGCATGCATAGTGGATAGGCGTTTGAAGAAGTCCATGTGCTAAGGCCTGGCTCACTGCATGAGTACTTGGGTACTGACTGAATGATTAGAGTATTGCAAGGAGAGTGCCTGGGTGAATTTATAGGTAGTTGGCTTTTGGCGCAGCGAATTGATTAGTACATGGTGCTGAATGGGTCACTGGAGGAGTGCAAGGGGAGTTACAGGGTGTTTGCTGGAAGTGTATGGATACTGACTAGGGAATTGAAGGTGTGAAAGAGGACAAGTATATAGTAGGTTAGAGGACTGCATGCATAGTGGATAGGCGTTTGAAGCAGTCCATGTGCTAAGGCATGACTCACTGTATGAGTACTTGGGTACTGACTGAATGATTAGAGTACAGCAAGGAGAGTGACTGCGTGAATTTATAAGTGCTTGGTTTTTGGCGCAGTGAATGGATTAGTACATGGTGCTGAAGGGATCAGTAGAGGAGTGCAAGGGGAGTGATAGGGTGTTTGCTGGAGTGTATGGATACTGACTGGAGAATTGGAGGTGTGAAAGACAAGTGTGGTGGTGGTTAGAGGACTGCATGCATAGTGGATAGGCGTTTGAAGCAGTCCATGTGCTAAGGCCTGGGTCACTGGATAAGTACTTGGGTACTGACTGAATGATTAGAGTACTGCAAGGAGAGTGCCTGGATGAAATTATAAGTGTTTGGGTTTTGGCGCAGTGAATGGATTACTACATGGTGCTCAATGGGTCATTAGAGGAGTGAAAGGGGAGTGACAGTGTGTTTGCTGGAAGTGTATGGATACTGACTGGGCAATTAAAGCTGTTAAAGACAAGTGTATAGTATGTTAGAAGACTGCATGCATACTGCATAGACATTTGAAGCAGTCCATGAGGTAATGCATGATTCACTACATGAGTACCTGGAAAATGATTGAATCATTAGACTACTGCTAAAAGAGTGCCTGGGTAAAACTTTTAAGTTTTTCAGTTTTGGCGCAGTGAAGAGATTAGTACATGGTACTGGATCAGTCACTGGATGAGAGCAAGATGAGTGACAGGGTGTTTATTGAAGTATATAGATACTGACTAGTTAATTAAAGAAGTTAAAGACAAGTGTGTAGGTGACTAGGGGCCTGTATGAATACTGGATAGACGTTTAAACAGTCCATGACCTAAAACCTCAGACACTGCATAATTACTTCGATACTGACTGAATCATTACACTACTGCAAGGAGAGTGCCTGGCTTAACCTTTTAAAGTTTTTGTGTTTTGGTGCGGTGAATAGATTACTACATAGTGCCAGATGAGTCACTAGAGGTGTGCAAGTGGACTGAAAGTGTGTTTACTGGACTTTATAGATACTGAGTAGTTAATTGAACAAGTGAAAGACAAGTGTGTAGGTGACTACAGGCCTGCATGCATACTGGACAGACGTTTGAATCAATCCATGTGCTAAGGCCTACCTCACTCCATTAGCACTGAGGTACTGACTAAGGGGCATATGTATCAAACGATTTTGTATTCGCAAACGCTGCGATTCGCAAAAAAACAGTGTTTGCGAATACAAAATCTCAAAACGCGAAGTATGAGCCATTTTCGCATCGCATTATTAAGGAATCGCTAATTTTGCGATTCCTTAATTTTGCGTAAGCATTTAAGGAATTGCAAATTGCGATTCCTTAAATGCTATGTAACAAGTTGTGCGATTTCTCCCTAAGATTTCTTTGAAAAATGCACTTCTTGGCATTTTTCAAAGTGCCATGTGGCTCACATGCTCATTTCAGGGGTGCATCAGGGTGTCCTTATGACACCCTTGCACCCTTGAAATATTCTTAATTTGCGATTCTCTAATTGCGAATCGCAAATTGAGAATGACTTCCCATTCATTCCTATGGGCCTCCTGGCCCATAGGAATGAATGGTAAGGTATTCCTTAATTGCGATTTCGCAATTTGCTAATCGCAATTAAGGAAAAACAAGAAATCGCAAAATATTTGCGAATTTTTAAATACATCCCGTTTTGCGATTCTCAAATAGCGATTCTCAAAAAATCGCTATTTGAGAATCGCAATAACGGATTTTGATACATATGCCCCCTGATGATTAGACTATTGCAAGAAGAGTGCCTGGGAGAATTTATAAGTGTTTCAGTTTTGGCGCAGTGAATGCATTACTACATGGTGCTGAATAAGTCACTGGAAGAGTGCTAGAAGAGTGACAGGGTGTATGCTGGAAGTACATGCATACTGACTGGAGAATTCAAGCTCTTAAAGACAAGTGTATAGTAGGTTAGAAGCCTGCATGCATACTGGATAGACCTTTAAAGCAGTCCATGTGGTAATGCACAGTTCACTGCATGAGTACCTACGTACTGACTGAATCTTTAAACTACTGCTAGGAGACTGCCAGGATGAAACGTTTAAGTTTTTCGGTTTTGGCGCAGTGAATAGATTAGTACATGGTACTGGATCAGTCACTGGAGGTGTGCAGGATGAGTGACAGGGTGTTTTTTGAAGTATATAAATACAGACTAGTTAATTAAAGAAGTCAAAGACAAGTGTGTAGGTGACTAGAGGCCTGCATGCAAAGTGGATAGACGTTTAAACAGTCCATGAGATAAGACCTCAGACACTGCATGATTGCCTGGGTACTGACTGAATCATTACACTACTGCAAGGAGAATGCCTGTGTTCATCTTTTTAAGTTTTTGTGTTTTGGTGCAGTGAATAGATTATTACATAGTGCGAGATGAGTCAGTAGAGGTGTGGAAGTGGACTGAAAGAGTGTTTACTGGAGTTTTTAGGTACTGACTAGTTAATTGAAAAAGCGAAAGACAAATGTGTAGGTGACTAGAGGCCTGCACGCATACTGGACAGACATTTGAAGTAGTCCATGTGCTAAAACCGGGTTCACTACATAAGTACCTGTGTACTGACTGAATCATTAGAGAAGTACAAGGAGAGTGCCTCAGCGAATTTATAAGTGTTTGGGTTTTGGCGCAGTAAATGGATTAGTACATGGTACTGAATGGGTCCCTGGAGAAGTGTAAGGGGAGTAACAGGGTGTTTGCGGAAACCATATAAATACTGACTGGGATATTGAAGGTGTGAAAGGCAAGTGTGTAGGTGGTTAGAGACCTGCATGCATACTAGACAGACATTTGAAGCACTCCACTATCTAAGGCCTGGGTAATTGCATGAGAACCTAGGTACTGACTGAATCATTGGAGTACTGCAAGGAGAGTGCCTACATCAATCTTTTAAGTTTCTGGATTTTGGCGCAGTGACTAGATTAGTACATGGTGCTTGATGAAACATTGGAGGTGTGCAAGTGGTGTGACAGGATGTTTATTAAAGTATATAAATACTGACTGGGCAATTGAACAAGACAATTGTATAGGTGATTTGATGCAAGCATGCACAGTGGATAGACGTTTCAAGTACTCCATGTGCTAAGTCCGGGTTCACTACATAAGTACCTGGGTACTAACTGAATCATTAGAGTACTGCAAGGAGAGTGCCTCGGTGAATTTATAAGTGTTTGGGTTTTGGCGCAGTGAATGGATTAGTACATGGTGCTGAATGGGTCACTAGAGGAGTACAAGGGGAGTGACAGGGTGCTTGCTGGAAGTGTAAGGATACTGACTGTAGAATTAAAGGTGTGAAAGAGAACTGTGTAGATGTTTAGAGGACTGCATGCAAACTGGATAAACATTTGAATCAATGCATGTGCTAAGGCCTGCCTCACTCCGTTACTACTTGTATATTAACTGAATGTTTACAGTATTGCAAGAACAGTTCCTGGGTGAATACATAAGCAATGACTGCCTTCTAATTCTACCAAAACTTGAGAACAGGGAAGGTTTTTAAGCAGTTATGCATATGCAAAGATGTCAAGTACTCAAATGCTTCTCTCACAGTGGTTCCCAAATGCACACAGACTCACAGTGTGATTCTAGACAAGCAACACTATCCTAGGAGTTTACCAAAACTCATTCACTAGTCTGGAAGGGGTAAGGGTACTGCACACAATCTACATATCTCAGTACTGCACTTTAGTGTCAAAGCCTGACTCATTTAATCAATGCATAAGCAAAGACTGGCTTCTAATGCTACTAAAACTTGACAACATGACCGGTTTTAAAACAATTATCTGTCGGCAAATACACAATGTTTTCAAATGCTCTCTCACAATCCTTACCCAAATGCACACAGACTCACAGTGTGATTTTAGACAAGCAACACTATCCTTAGGAGTTCATCAAAACTCATTCACTACTGTGGAAGAGGTAAGAGGACTGCAAACAATCTATATATTTCAGTACTGCACTTTAGTGTCAAACCCTGACTCATTTTACCAATGCATAAGCAAAGCCTGGCTTCTAATGCTACTAAAACTTGACAACATGACAGGTTTTAAAACAGTTATCTGTCAGCAAATACACAATGTTACCAAATGCTTCTCTCACAATCCTTATCCAAATACGCACAGACTCACGGTGTGATTTTAGACAAGCAACACTATCCTAGGAGTTTACCAAAACTCATTCACTACTCTGAAAAGGGTAAGGATACTGCAGACAATCTACATATTTCAGTACTGCACTTTAGTGTCAAAGCCTGACTCATTTTACCAATGCATAAGCAAAGAATGGTTTCTAATGCTACTAAAACTTGACAACATGACCGGTGTTAAAACAGTTATCTGTCAGCAAATACACGATGTTACCAAACACTTCTTTCACAATCCTTACCCAAATGCAGACAGACTCACAGTGTGATTTTAGACAAGCAACAATATACTAGGACTTTACCAAAACTCTTTCACTAGTCTGGAAGTAGTAAGGGTACTGCACACAATCTACATATTTAAGTACTGCACTTTAGTGTCAAAGCCTGAGTCATGTTATCAATGCATAAGCAAACACTGGCTTCTGTGTTACCAAATGCTTCTCTCACAATGGTTACCCAAATACACACAGACTCACAGTGTGATTGTAGACAGCCAACCATCCCTTGTACAAAATACATTTACTAGTCTACAAGATCTAAGGAGACTGCATACATTACAGAAAATGTTCTACTATACATTAGTACCAAAATGCTTCTCTTAAAATGATTCCTAAATGCACACAGACTCACTGTGTGATTCTAGACAAACAACACTATCCCTTGCACTATACCAAAACACATTTCTTAATCTACAAATACTACATTTCAGTGTAGAAACATGACTCATTTTGCAAATTCATGAACAATGACTGCTTTGTAATTGTACCAAAATATAAAAACAGCACAGTTATCTGTCTGCAAACACATGAAAAACACAAATGCTTATCACAGAATAGTTTCTACATGCACACACACTGACAATAGGGTTGTAGACAAAAAAATACTCTCTGCACTTTAGCAGGAGAAACACATTAGTTTGATTAAAATCAAAATAGACCACATACATCCCCTCACAATTAAATAACTCACCTTTCAAGTTGTTTTGTAGATTAAGAAGTATATCAGTCACACACCAGATTTTCTTATACAGAATCTCTGCACTGTGCACCTGTCAGCAAAACCAAAGAATGGCAAAGTGTCCCTCTCATTTTCAACACATATACATGTAATCATCAAATCACATTCCTTCCCACATAAATTCAAAAGCTAACACACATTTCTATTGGTTAAACATTTCAACCCTTTCCAAATGACATAAATTTGAACCCTCCCCCAATCTGCCTTCTGTCTGTTACCATAGAAACAGGTCAAGGAACACTGAACTGAGCACACAGGTCACAAGTTCAGCACACAATGTTGCTAATCAAAACAGCAAGTGTGCTTGACTTTTCAACATATCAGCTTATCATATATAATGTTCCTTTCAATCAGTTTTTGTTAATCAATAAGAATCATGTGTTTAAAAAACAGAAACATGCACCCTACCTTTCAGTGTAGAAGGTTGTCAAACAACCAATGATTTCTTGTCTCTTTTCAAAACTGCATCTTAGCCACCATTTTAGAAAAATCTTACTTTTCAAACTGCCATTTCATTTACAGAAACCATCTGAGTGCATCCAGACCTCCCTTCAAGATGCTTAGAGTGTGGATTGTGGGACACAGCTATATTTTCTGGAGCCAAAGGTATGCAGAAAACAAAGGCATTCACAAAGACCTAGGTTTGCCAATTAAATGGATTGGACAGAGAGGGTTAAAGTGGCACCAATTGATGCCATTGGTAAAATCCTTTATGCATATCCAACACCCTGACCTCATAATAGTGCACTGTGGTGGCAATGACCTAGGCACTTTGACTGGGGTAGGACTGGAAATGCTTATGAAGGACACCTTTGCAGAATTGATTTCACTTTTTCCCAAAACTGCCTTTGTGTATTCTAACAAATGCCAAAGGCAGAAATGGAACTGGTCCACTCATTTTTGTCCACAAATTGAGAAAGCTAGGAAACATGTGAATAAATCTGTTTCTGCTTTTATCCGAGACTATAGAATGGGGTCCATTTACAATAACAATCTGCGCTTTCATATGCAAGAGATGTAAAGGAGAGATGGAGTACACTTTACTGATGAAGGACACAGAGTCTTCCTCAACAACTTTAGACTCTGTATAGGTACTTACTTATAAGTACCAAAAACTCTCAATGAACACAACGGCTCTTTTTAGAGCCACTCAAGAACAAAACACTTAAGCCTGATGTTTATCTCCCAAAAATGTCAGTTTTTTTTCCTTTGATCCGCGCACCAAACGCGTTAGGAACCGCGCACCCAACACAAGATAAATCGCGCACCCAACGCGTTAGGATGCGCAACTCCTAATTTTACCGTAAAAAAAAATAGCCCCTATCACTAATTTTTATTATCCCCAGGGATCCCCTGGGACTTATATAAAAACGTTGGAGACCATGGGGGGAGCCCCAACGCCCCCACGGTCCCAGCCGGCTACCCGCATCCTTCGGGAGCCGGCATTGCTTTTCCACATGGGGAGCTGCTGACATGCAGCTTCCCGTGTGGAAAAGCAATATCGTTTGGATTTTGAAAGGGAGAGCAGGTTTCCCTGCTCTCTCTTTCAAAATCCTAACGAAGTTTGCTATGGGAGGGTGGGAGACTCCCGCCCTCTCATAGCAAACAACAGTGTCCAGGGGGTGGGCACCCCAGGACACTCTAGGAGCCGGCCCTGGGGGGGGGCAGTCCCCAGAGCCCTCGAGGGCTCCAGGAGGGGGCCCACGCAGCCCCCCTCCCCCATTAATTTATAAAGATTTTGCCCCCGGGATTTGTCATAAGTGATTTCATTTGAGATGTCATCAGTGATGTCATCAGTGATGTCACTGACCATGTCATGAGTGATGTAATATGTGACGTCATCAGCAGTGCATTGTGGGGGCGTGAGTTATTGTTATCTGAACTAACTATAACGGGGGAATTTCTATGGTTTTGTACGAGTGAAATGTCCAGCTAACTATAACACCCTTGAAACCTAGGGTTTTTTCTGTGAATTTCTAAGGTTTTTTAAATGATAATTCCTAACTATAACGTGCCTGAAACCTATGGTTTTTTAAGTGAATTTCAAAGGTTTTTTAAATGCTAATTTCTAACTATGCCTACAGAGATAGGACATGTGAAGAAAGAAGAAAAAACACACAGAAAGAAGAAAAAGAAATGCAGAAGGAAGCTACAGAAGTCCTCAAAGACAAAGAAAAGTGCTGGAAAAAGGAAGACGTGCAGAAAGAACAGAGGAGGAGAAGGAGTCTCTGTTGCAAAATCATCCTGTACCCTCAACTTTTTCAGATGGGTACTGGTGGGAACTGACTCCGACTAACCAGTCCTAGAGCCAGCACTATGCTAAAAGACACTTAGAATACAGTTAAAACACCTACATACACTAGGGAACACTATGCGTTGGGCTACCCCTGTTATTAGCATGACCTCCTGTGTAAGCCCCTAGTATATAGTAGGGCAGGGGTATTAAAACTACCTCTTAAAACGTGCCACAGGGCGCGTTTGCACACTGATGAAGGGAGGCTGGCTGAGCTGACGTGTGCAAACACGCGCTATGACCATTTTAATTTGGGGGATAAAGTCCCCTTGAATCCTGAGTGTCCCTTGGGTACAACTAGCCCATCAGGTATCTCTAGTTAACACCACAGAGCTGCCTTGCAGAGAAAATGGGCACGGCCTGGACCACCTCTCTGCAGCGCAGCACAGTGGTGCTTACTGGAAGCACCTGATGGACTAGTTGGCCCCCATGGGCCCTCAGGATTGAAGGAGAATTATTTCCCAAACTTAAAATGCGCTACAGGGCATGTTTGCAAACGTCACCTCAGGCCCCGTCCCCTCCCTTCACCACTGAGTAAACCCGCCCTGTGGCCGTTCTAAGTTGAGAGATTAAGTCCCCTTGAATCCTAAGGGTCCCTAGGGTCAAACTACACCCACTAGGTACCTCCAGTAAGCGCCAAAGAGCTGCGTTCCAGAGAGGTCCAAAAAGGAGCATGGCCTTTGAACACCTGTCTGCAACGCAGCTCCCTGGTGCATACTGGAGATACCTGTTGGGCTACGTGGCCCTCAGGGACCCTCAGTATTAAAAGAGAGTTAATCCCCCAACTTAAAACGCACCATGGGGCGTGTTTGCACAGTGGTGAAGAAAGGAGGCGTTGCCTGAAGTAACATGTCTGCAAACACACCCTGTGGCGTGGTTTAAGTTGGGGAATTAATTCCTCCTCAATCCTGAGGGTCCCTGGGGTGCAACTACCCCAGCAGCTACCTCCATTAAGCACCACAGAGCTGCGTTGCAGAGAGGTGTAAAAAGGGGCGTGGCATCAGAACACCTCTCTGCAACGCAGCCCCCTGGCGCATACTGGAGGTTCCTGGTGGGCTATTTGGCCCTCAGGAACCCCTAGTATTCAAGGGGTATTCTTTAACCATCTGCAAATGTGCCAGGGGGCGCATTTGCAGAGTGCTGAAACAAGGGGGCGTGGCCTCTTGCGCAATGCCAGTATTTCTTTTTGTTTTTAAAGGGGGGCTGCATAGCCCCCCTTCTTTTTCTTATTTTTTGGCCCTGGGGACCCCATCCCCAGGGCCTGCCTCATAATTTTTTTATTTTTGTTTATTAAAATTTGGGAAGGGGGCCGCGTGGCCCCCCTTCCGGGCCACTAATAGCCCCGGGGACCCCATCCCCGGGGCTGGCCCTCTCCGTTGGAGTCCGTGGGGGGTCCCCAATCCCCCCACGGTCCAACCGGCTCCCCGCCTCCTGCGGGAGCTGGCATTGCTTTTCCACATAGGGAGCTGCTAACATGCAGCTCCCCGTGTGGAAAAGCAATTTGGTTTGAGTTTTGAAAGAGACCAAGTTTGCTATGGCAGACAACAGTGTCCCGGGGGTGGGCACCCCGGGACACTGCAGGAGCCGGCCCTGGGGGGTGGTGGTCCCCAGGGCCATCATTGGCTCCAGGGGGGGTGGACCGCACGGCCCCCCTCCCACCAATTTACAAGCCCGGGGGTGGTGGTGCCCGGGGCTGCGGGGGGGTGTGTGAGCCCCCCCGCAAATATTTTTTTCACAATGCCCTAGGGGGTGGCAGTGCCCGGGGCTTGGAGGGGCCTGTGAGCCCCCCACCCATTCATTTTTTAAGCCCCAGGGGTGGCGGTCCCCGGGGCTGGGGGGGGTTTGACTCCCACCACATATTTCCATGAAGCCCTGGGGGTGGCAGTCCCAGGGGCTGGGGGGCTTGGCCACCCGGGAGCAAATTAGCAACGAAGCGCGGGAGCCCGCGCTTTGTTTTTTTTATCTGCAGTTTATGCGCACCCAGCGCGGATTTTGCCGATTTTTTTAAAAAAAAATTAAAATGTTGGGGCCCTGGGGGTCCTTGTAGGACCCCCTAAGCAGGCCTAGGGGGTCAGGGTGTTTCTACCCTGCCCCCTTATTGCGTTCTGTGCGTTTTTTCTTCTCTTTTCTTGTGCCTCGGTTCTACCGAGGCACAAGATGGCTGCCAACACTTCCTGGTTTGGAGTGTTGACAGCCAATTAGCATACAGCTCATGCTCGGCAGGGTGCGCGGATCTTACTGCGCCCATAGATATATCTATGATTTTACTTTTGATTTTCTCAGGAACTACTGAATGGATTTACACCATTTAAGCAAAAGGCACAAGTGTGATCCAAGGGCTACCTTTTTGCCAAATTTGGTGTAATTCCGTTCAGCAGTTCGAGCTGTAGCTGCGACTAACGGTCCCTATGGAAAATTGCATGGAGAAAACACGTTTTGGGACCCCCTTTTTTTTCGGCCCCCGCTTGACGAATCACCCCGAGACTTTCAGGATAGTAGGGGACCGGAGCGGGACACAATGTTAAATGGTAGCGGCAGTTTCAGTCGATAACCTTTCAAGTATTGTCCGGCGGTAATCGCCTCTTATACCATTCGATGATTAACCAACAAAAGAGGCAGGCGCCGGAGACTGGACGGCAGGAAACAAAGTTTTATTCCGTCGGAGCAGAACACATCAGATCGGACAGCAAGGTATCGTCTCGAGGTGCTCTAACCACATCTCTGAGGCCTCACTTCTTATACACAGGTTTATTGCTTTATTACACGTGGTACATTCTTATTGAGACTTTGATGTACGGAAAGACATCCTTGGAACCCCCACTTCAAGCTCGTTCCCATACATATCTACAGTAGAAGTCCCCACCCCACCCACAGTAGGAGATGGCTATCACACAGCTGGACATTCCGCAATTCCCGGGGGTGTGTGCGACTGGTCGGGTCTCAGGGAGTGGGAGCCTTTATCTACTGTAATCCCTTTGATGTGAAGTGTTTCCCTTACAGTAGGGGCAATAAACTGCATCCGCCGGGCTAGGTGATGGCCTGGGATCGGTTCGGACAATTGGGCGCAGAGGAAGGGGGTTATCAAAAGGATGTATGACCATGTATGGGATGAAAGGAGGTGTTGGTCAGGCGCGGGATGTGGTTCTATGGCAGGGTCGCGCAGAAGGAGAGAGTTTATGGCCCATGTATGAGAGAGCGGGGGTGGTCAGCGCACGGGGGGATGTTCGCAGCGCCAGAGGGACGCGCTGGCGATCGGCAATGAGGTCATGGTGCCTAAAATGGCCGTCGCGCGTTTTCTGCGTGTGGCGCTTGGGGACAGACAAGATGGCGCAGATAATGTTCAGTTACGAACTAAATTTCCACAACAAGTTTTGAAAATTTTGCGAAGATTTGTCAACCGGCGCCAAAGTTATTCCAAATAGAATGTTGTGGATTTTCTATGGATAATAGGTCCTAACTATAACTACCTACTGGCGACTGCCAGTAGGTAAAATATATAAATATATAAATATATAAAATATAAAATATATATATATATATATTCACTGAAAAAACCATAGGTTTCACACATGTTATAGTTAGCTGGACATTTTACTGATAAAAAACCAATGAAATTCCCCCGTTATAGTTACTGTAGGCAACTATAACTCACGCGACCGCAATCCTCTGCTGATGCTAATACTGTATTTAGACACTTATTTGCCCATGTCTTCTTCCATTAAATTTTAGCTATACATATATTACAAATATTTTTTTTTCATAAAGACACATATGTCATCAGCAGAGGATTACGGTCGCGTGAGTAATAGTTGCCTACAGTAACTATAACGGGGGAATTTCATTGGTTTTTTATCAGTAAAATGTCCAGCTAACTATAACATGTGTGAAACCTATGGTTTTTTCAGTGAATTTGTACGGTTTTTTAAATGCTAAGTTACTTTACGCCATTTGTGGCGTGCGCGCCCACTTAACGCAGTTCGTTCCATGCGCGCACGGTGCGCTTCGCGCACCGTGCGCGCACAGTGAGCACGCGGTGCGCTTCGCGCACCGCGTGCCCACATTACGCTAGATGGGCCATGAACGCACGATGCGCTTCGCGCACCGTGCGCACATGGAGGACATATGATGAGCAAACTCTTAAATCTGCTTTTCATTTATTTATTTTTATTTTTTTTACCGTACGCTTACCGTAAGCTTACGGTACGCGTACCCCGTGATTTTTTTTAAAATCAATAAATGTTTTTTTTGTACTTTTCTGTCCTTCTTTGACCCCCTTACAAATGTTAGGGGGTCTGTAACTCTCCTCATTGCCCCCTTTCCTTGTTTTCTCTGTTTTTTTTCTGAGTGAAACACACAAAATGGCAGCCGCCGCTTCCTGGTTTCGGCCGATTCGAATGTTTACTAAGATCTATGGGCCAATCAGAATCTCCTTCGCGCACGCCATGTTTCTTCCGTACGCTTACCGTAAGCTTACCGTACGCGTACCCCGTGATTTTTTTTAAAAATCAATAAATGTTTGTTTTGTACTTTACAGTCCTTCTTTGACCCCCTCACAAATGTAAGGGGGTCTGTAACTCTCCTCATTGCCCCCTTTTCTTGTTTTCACTCTTTTTTTTTCAGAGTGAAACACAGAAAATGGCGGCCGCCGCTTCCTGGTTTCGGCCGATTCGAATGTTTACTAAGATCTAAGAGCCAATCAGAATCGCGCTCGCGCATGCCACCGTACGCTTACCGTAAGCGTACGGTAAGCGTACCGTAAGCGGGCTCAGATATATATATTGATTTAAAGGCTATTTTCTCAGAATCTACTGAACAGATTTACACCAAACCTACAAAAGGCACTTCCTTGACCTAGGGACTACCTCTCTGCCAAATTTTGAGTAATTCTGTTCAGCCGTTCGGGCTGTAGCTCGTTCTAAAGGTCCTAAGGAAAAATGCATGGGAAAAACGCGTTTTGGGACCCCCCTTTTATCTCAGCCCCCGCTTGACGGATCCCCCCGAGACTTTTAGGGTAGGAGCGGAGCGTAGCGCCCCACCTATTTTGAGAAATTCGCGAGGATTCGTCGACCGGCGCCAAAGTTATTCAAAATAGAATGTTGAGGTTTTCCTATGGAAACGTGGTCCTAACTATAACTACCTACTGGCGACCGCCAGTAGGTAATATATATATATATATATATATATATATATATATATATATATATATATATATATATATATATATTTTTTTTTTTACAAAGAGATTTCTCAGAGCTGAAAATATGGGTTCAGTGACTAAATATTGAGGGACATAATATAGAATGCCCAAAATATCGACACCAAAATATAGAAGGACAGAATATCGACTCCCTATCTGCAAACAGATAAGTACTAAAATAGCGATTCCAAAATATAGAATGTTAAAATATAGTTAGCTAAAATATTGAATTTTTTAAATGTATTAAAAATAATATAAAAGTAATTAACTATTAAAAACAATTAAATAAAACATACATAATATAATATAAAAAAGCTTAAAATGTAAACATAATAAAAGTAATGTAAAAAAAGTAGAGCTTTTGTTGGATAGTGAGAGCGTAAAAATTACTATTCCCACTCCAGTGAGTGCAACAGTAGGGAAAATGTTGGATAGCGTAGGGGTAAAAATTACTATTCCCACTCCAGTGAGTGCAACAGTAGGGAAAGCGTTGGATAGCGTAGGGGTAAAAATTACTATTCCCACTCCAGTGAGTGCAACAGTATGGAAAACGTTGGATAGCGTAGGGGTAAAAGTTGCTATTACCACTCCAAAGAGTGCAACAGTAGGGAAAGCATTGGATAGCGGGAGAGTTAAAATTACTATTCCCACTCCAGAGAGTGCAACAGTACAGAAAGCATTGGATAGCAGGAAGAGAAAAATTACTATTCCAACTCCAGTGACTCCAACAGTAGGGAAAGCATTGGATAGAGTAGGGGTAAACATTACTATTCCCACTCCAGAGAGTGCAACAGTACAGAAAGCATTGGATAGCAGGAAGAGAAAAATTACTATTCCCACTCCAATGAGTGCAACAGTAGGGAAAGCGTTGGATAGCGTAGGGGTAAAAATTACTATTCCCACTCCAGTGAGTGCAACAGTAGGGAAAACGTTGGATAGGGGTAAAAATTACTATTCCCACTCCAAAGAGTGCAACAGTAGGGAAAGCGTTGGATAGCGGGAGGATAAAATGTACTATTCCCACTCCAGAGAGTGCAACAGTAAGGAAAGCGTTGGATAGCAGGAAGGGAAAAATTACTATTCCCACTCCAGTGAGTGCAACCGTAGGGAAAGCGTTGGATAGCGTAGGGGTACAAATTACTATTCCCACTCCAGTGAATGCAACAGTAGGGAAAACACTGGATAGTGTATGGGTAAAAATTACTATTCCCACTCCAAAGAGTGTAACAGTAGGGAAAGCGTTGGATAGCAGGAGGGTAAAAATTACTCTTCCCATTCCAGTGAGTGCAACAGTAGGGAAAGAGTTGGATAGCGGGAGGGTAAAATATACTATTCCCACTCCTAAGAGTGCAAAATTAGGGAAAGTAATGATTTAATTTTAAAATAAGATTACATTAATTATCAAGACCAATGAAAAGTTAATTAAAAATAATTACCAATTAATAACAATTAATTACCATTGAAAAACATTAATAAGCAATTAATAAAAATGAATTACCAATTAATACATATTAACTACCAATTAATAATTAATTATCAATTATCAATACACATACATAAAAATATTAATATTTACTTTATTACAATTAAATTGCGTCCCACCCAATTCCCCTACAAACCCACAACCCGCTCCTAATAATAAAAAATACAATTAACATAATTATTCAAATAATAAAAATTAATTACCAATTAAAAATTAATTATCAATCATTTAATTATCAAAACATATAAATATAATTAATATTTAATTAACAATAATTAAATTACTTCCCACCCTATTCCCCTATAAACCCACAACCCGCTGCGGAATTAAATTACGCAAAAATTAAATTACATAACATTCATTAGTTTAATAAATTAAACATACATTACAAAAATAATACATAATTTTAACACATATACTACCATCCATAACACAAAAAGAAAATCGATATTATAGATATCTATATTTTAAAATTCGGTATTACGGTAATCTATATTTTAAAATTCGATATTATGGAATTCTATATTTTTAAATTCTATATTATGGAAATCGATATTTCGTACCCCAATTTCTATATTCTGACCTATCTATATTTTGATATTTCGATATTCTGTCCACTCTATATTTTGAATTCGATATTCTGGGCAGTCGATATTTCTGAATCGATATTTAGGGTGTTCACCGAAAATATGAGACTGTGAAAGAACTATGAGTCTCTTTGAAGTTACATAAAAGGCAGTAAAGTGTGGTACTGCTGCAGAGTACACAAAAATTTCCTGCCAGATAGAGATATCTGACTTTTGTCTAGTGGCAGTTTTGATGCCATAAAGGGCATGCTGGAAATAACAGATCTGTATTATGTGGATAGCTAAGTGGTTTAGTAAAGCCACGCAGTACAAACACTTTGAAACCGAGGAAATGTATGTGAGAGAGGGGCTATGGAGAGATGAAGGGCACGTTTGCAAGGATGGTAGTGAGGGAATCAACGGAGATCTTAGTGTGCAATTAGAAAAGCACATGTTCACCCGTAGGCATCGTGGCATCAAAATTATGGTCGCACTGGCTTCCATTAGTGCTAAAAGGCTGCGATGATGGGTATGTGGCAAGGTAAAGTAATACTGTGACTTTTTTCTCTCTTTCTTAGTCTTTTTGGAGAGCGCACGGATTTTGCAAAGGAAAGGTAAGGTGACTTCATCATTATTGACTGTTAAACACCACTCACGCACACACCCACCTACACTTTGAAACCAACAACCTATCTGCCTTCTAAGTAGGATAGTGTTTTAAAAGGATAGTTTTAGGGATTAGCAGAGATAGCATATCGTTGGATGAATACTGCCCAGGCCCTAAGTTTGGTTCTGGAGTCCAGCTCAGAGGCAGGATCAGAGACTGAGACAGCTGATACTGAGACAGCATCTGAGGGAGAGGACAATGGAGCTGAATCTGAGAGTGATTTTTCAGTCGGTGTAGTTCCATCCGACGACTCATCTTCCAGCGATTCTGAAGGAGAAGATGTCTGTCGTGCTGTCCCTTTATCAGCACAGTCTGAGCAGCAGGACACCAGTAACAAGTTAAAGCAACCCAGAGTGCAGGCATGTGCAGCCGTAAGCACTGACGGCTGGAATCCCCAGCCCCTGTCACTCGAACTCCAGACAAGGAATACACAACCTAGCAGAGGCAGGCTTGGATAGTTAGGCAAGATAATACCTACTTTCTAAAAGTGGTATTTTCAAACACAGAGGTGCCGATTACGATCCGGTAAAAAATTTCCCCGTACGACTCGTATCCGGTCTTTTTACCGTACGAATAGTACAAGTGCCGTACAAACTGCCAATTACGATTCGCATGGGAAAAAGACCATACGAATCGCATTGGGAAGTATTCCCCACACGTCCTCGGGTCAGAAAATGTGTCCGACACGTCCTCGGACGATTTACCGTAGAAATGTGAAAAGTGAAGTCCGACCGAGGAATCACGATCCATCCCGTGCGTCCGATGTTACAACCGTATGGAAAAAACACCGTCCGCACCGAACACCCATAGCAACCATGGAGACATGTGCCAGCATACGCGCCCAACACTCCCCCCAGCCCCCTAACGTCCGAGACGTACCCCCGTGTATGTACACCCCCACCCGTGTATGTACACCCGTGTACGTGTCCTACCCCCCCTGCATGTACACCCGTGTACGTGTCCTACCCCCGTGTATGTACATCCGTGTACGTGTCGTACCCACCGTGTATGTACACCCCTGTACGTGTTGTACCCCCCCCTGCATGTACACCCGTGTACGTGTCCTACCCCCGTGTATGTACACCCGTGTACGTGTCGTACCCCCGTGTATGTACACCCCTGTACGTGTCGTACCCCTCCTGTATGTACACCCGTGTACGTGTCGTACCCCCGTGTATGTACACCCTTGTACGTGTCGTACCCCCCCTGTATGAACACCCGTGTACGTGTCGTACCCCCGTGTATGTACACCCCTGTACGTGTCGTACCCCCCCTGTATGTACACGTACGTGTCGTATCCCCCGTGTATGTACACCCCTGTACGTGTCGTACCCCCCCTGTATGTACACCCTTGTACGTGTCGTACCCCCCGTGTATGTACACCCCTGTACGTGTCGTACCCCCGCTGTATGTACACCCATGTATGTGTCGTACCCCCGTGTATGTACACCCCTGTACGTGTCGTACCCCCGTGTATGTACACTCCTGTACGTGTCGTACGCCCCGTGTATGTACACCCCTGTACTTGTCGTACCCCCGTGTATGTACACCCCTGTACGTGTCGTACCCCCGTGTATGTACACCCCTGTATGTGTTGTACCCCCACCCGTGTATGTGCACCCCTGTACATCAGAGTTGTACCCCCACCCGTGTATGTACACCCGTGTACGTGTCCTACCCCCGTGTATGTACACCCCTGTACGTGTCGTACCCACCCTGTATGTACACCTGTGTACGTGTCATACCCCCGTGTATGTACACCCCTGTACGTGTCGTACCCCCGTGTATGTACACCCCTGTACGTGTCGTACCCCCCCTGTATGTACACCCGTGTACATGGCGTACCCCCATGTATGTACAACCCTGTACGTGTTGTACCCCCCCTGTATGTACACCCGTGTACATGTCGTACCCCCCGTGTATGTACACCCCTGTACGTGTCGTACCCCCCCTGTATGTACACGCGTGTACATGTCATACCCCCCCTGTATGTACACCCCTGTACGTGTCGTACCCCCCCTGTATGTACACCCGTGTACGTGTCGTACCCCCCGTGTATGTACACCCCTGTACGTGTCGTACCCCCGTGTATGTACACCCCTGTACGTGTCGTACCCCCGTGTATGTACACCCCTGTACGTGTCATACCCCCCGTGTATGTACACCCGTGTACGTGTCGTACCCCCGTGTATGTACACCCCTGTACGTGTCGTACCCCCGTGTATGTACACCCCTGTACGTGTCGTACCCCCACCCGTGTATGTACACCCGTGTACGTGTCCTACCCCCGTGTATGTACACCCCTGTACGTGTTGTACCCACCCTGTATGTACACCCGTGTACGTGTCGTACCCCCGTGTATGTACACCCCTGTACGTGTCGTACCCCCCGTGTATGTACACCCCTGTACATGTCGTACCCCCACCCGTGTATGTGCACCCCTGTACATCAGAGTCGTACCCCCACCCGTGTATGTACACCCGTGTACGTGTCCTACCCCCGTGTATGTACACCTGTGTACGTGTCGTACCCCCCGTGTATGTACACCCCTGCACGTGTCGTACCCCCCCTGTGTGTACACCCGTGTACGTGTCGTACCCCCCGTGTATGTGCACCCCTGTACATCAGAGTCGTACCCCCACCCGTGTATGTACACCCGTGTACATCAGAGTCGCACCCCCACCACAACCTCCTAAGTACGGAGCGCACCCCAGGCCCCAACATCACAACCGCATGTACGAGTCATACCAAGCCACACACAAGGACAGCACTGTACAACCAAATGGCCCATGTACACCCCGTACACACGCTAAAAACGCACGTACACAACCAGGACAAAACAAAACAACACAAGAATACACCATTCGAATGGCACAAAGCCACTAAACATGTCCAACAACCACTAAAACAACACATTCACTGACCTGCAACTGCCAAAAACAAACAGAGGCCCAAAACACCACCACTCCTTATAACACACCCACCCAAACTTCAAACACAGCCACACCCACCAATGGACCAATAAAAAGGGCCCACACACACAAACCATGAGCCTTTGCACCAGACTCACTGCTGCCAGACCCCACAGACAACGCACAGCATCATACTACAAGCTTTACCACACCTTACACTTGCACACCTTCACACAACCACCTTCACAAACACCCCCTCATCACATTCACACACACACACACCTGCACAACCACACCCACACACCCACAACCATCCACACACCCCCCCATCCACCCCCACACCCCTCACCATGCCCACTAACAAGAATCCAAAGTTTAGTAACCGAGAGTTGGAGGTCCTTGTCGATGAAATCCTCAGAGTCGAGCCACACCTCTTTGGAACATTGGTCAGACAGACCAGCATGTCAGAAAAAACCGCCATGTGGCAGACCATCGTCGATGCTGTGAATGCTGTTGCGGACACCAGAAGGAACAAGCAGGAATGCCAAGCCAGGTGGTACGATCTGCGGAGGAGGGTCCGAGCCAAGATGACGGACGAACACAACCAGGCCAATGTCACTGGAGGAGGGCCGTCCCGCAGACCCATACACTACCATCCCTGGGAGGAGAGGGTGATGGCCATACTGCCGGTGGAGGCAGTCGAAGGATTAGGAGGACTCCGAGACCCGGGTGAGTACACAAACAACGCACCTCACATGGGGGGAACGTCATCCACAACCAAACTCACAAACAGGCACGCAACCACCCCAAGCTATCGCATGACTCAACCACACTCCATGAACACGCACATGCCACTGGCGCCACCATGCCCCATGCACCCAGCTGGACAATGTCAAGTCACAGGCCACAGAAGACACCAACACATGACACGATAAGCCAGATGGCGGGAGGGTGGGC
Organism: Triturus cristatus; assembly: GCF_964204655.1. Classification (NCBI taxonomy): domain Eukaryota; kingdom Metazoa; phylum Chordata; class Amphibia; order Caudata; family Salamandridae; genus Triturus; species Triturus cristatus. The sequence goes on from NC_140582.1 coordinate 418,403,488, forward strand.
CACAAAAATCACATAGTGCAACTCAGAAGCAGACAACAATGCCCTCTGCCCATATGGCCTAGGTCACAGCCAGACAAACACTGTGTCCCCACACAGGAAAGACTCGCCAGCAAATGGCGGACGCCTTGCATTAACACATGGGGGTGAAGGCACGTTTTTGCACATGACAGCAGCTAATGAACAGCCAACACTGTGAAAGAGTGGCAGCACACACCACCACAGCAGCAGCGCTGACACAGACACTACACCCAATGGGTGCCTGGAGATCAGAAACAAACTCACATCAACAAGCCAAGGGCCATTCAAAGATCTGCTAACAGTGTGTGCCCAGGAAGCTGGGCTTAGGTGACAGAGGGTGACACACAGAGGGAGGGAGAGGGGGACAGAGAGGGAGGGAGACACGGGAAGACGGACAGAGGGAGGAGGCTGACACACAGAGGGAGGGACAGGGGGACACAGAGGGAAGGAGAGGGGGACACAGAGGGAGGGAGACACTGGGAGACGGACAGAGGGAGGAGGCTGACACACAGAGGTAGGGACAGGGGGACAGAGAGGGAGGGAGAGGGGGATAGAGAGGGAGGGAGACACAGGGAGACGGACAGAGGGAGGAGGCTGACACACAGAGGGAGGGAGAGGGGGACAGAGAGGGAGGGAGACACAGGAAGACAGACAGAGGGAGGAGGCTGACACACAGAGGGAGGGACAGGGGGACAGAGAGGGAGGGAGAGGGGGACACAGGGGGAGGGAGACACAGGGAGACGGACAGAGGGAGGAGGCTGACACACAGAGGGAGGGAGAGGGGGACAGAGAGGGAGGGAGAGGGGGACAGAGAGGGAGGGAGACACAGGGAGACGGACAGAGGGAGGAGGCTGACACACAGAGGGAGGGAGAGGGGGACACAGAGGGAGGGAGAGGGGGACACAGAGGGAGGGAGACACAGGGAGAGCAAATCAGCCTTGTGGTGTTTGGGAATGTCTGGTCGTCAGCAGGTGGACTGCGTGCATGTAGACAAGGGTGGCCAGTGCCAGCACCCCCCCTCTCCTCCATGGCAAAACACAGGGCCATGTCACAACCTGTGCACGAGCACAACGACAGCTACCTGCATTATCTAAGTGTGTGGAACCACTCCATATGCCCACCTACAGTGCAACATGGAAGGCGCCAATGCATGGCTCGCCACACCTGCCCACTCCACTGCTGACTGCAGTCACACTTGACGCAGCAAGTAAGACTGTGCCACACATAGTTAAAGGCGCCAAAGTGGTGCCCAAGGGACACACCCATGCACAAGTGCACTGTGAGTGGAATGCAAGACAGATCCTAATTCCCAGAGGCAATGTTCCAACTTTGAAAATGATGAAACATGGATGTTGCATGGACCAAAATTAACATTGTCTCTCTCACACACAGGTCAACCTCGTGGTTCACCCCCCTACACTGGGGGGCAAGACTCACAGGACCCGGCTCTGCAGGAGGCCGATCCCACCGGCAGCGACGACTCTCACCACTCTGTGGACGACCCCGACCAACCTGGCCCCTCTGGTGTCCAACGACCTGCAGCACCTGCGTCAGGTACAACGGGGCCAACCACCACCCCCACTCCTGCCACATCCCAGGAGACACCCAGGATCCCTGCCCCACCACCACAAAGCAGCCAGGCTGGCCAGGAGGGACACGGTGTCCCGGGCACCCAGGAGGAGGCAGGCGACAACGCCAATGCCACCCCTCAGGGGTCCCGGAGACCCGATGTGCCCACAAGGGCAGGCCAGGTGCAAGTGGGCAGGGGTGGTGGGAGTGGAGGACGGCGGAGGCGCCAGCCTGACCAGTTGGCTGGCGAACCGGTATATCCCCATGTCCGTAACATCCGGGACACATACCGGCAGGACACCACGGGCATGGCCCAGGTTGTGTCCACCCTCAATGAGATGAAGGGGACTCTCGATGAGATAAAGACCCAGAAGGCCCAGCAACATGCCTGTCTACTGCAACACCAACGGAGGATGGAGGACAGACAGGCTGAGCTCGTGACGGTGTTCCAGGGGATTCACAATACACTCCGTCGGATGGCCGACAACATGGGCAACCCTCCCTGTGCCAGAAGGCGTAGAACATCACCACCCAAAGGGAGGGACAAGGAGGAGGAGGAAACATCCGATGGAGCATCCCAAACATCATCACGGCCTGCTTCTGAGGGTCCCCGCAGGAGGCCGGATCGTCCACGGAAAGGACCGTGAGGGTCGGCGCTACATCACCATCTCCCAGGACACCTGGCCTGGCACCTGGCCCACTGGAGCAACAGCATCACAGCATCAAGAGACATTCTCTGCCACATGGCCTTGCTGGTCACTGTCTGACCAATGTTGACAAAGACTGTGGCATGGACTCTGAGGATTTCCAATGGCAAGGACACCAACTCCCCTACTGAACTTTGGATTCCAAACTCCCGGAAAGCCCCTCACGTCATTCCCCCCCCACCCCCCCACAAAAAAAAAAGTCACACCATGAAGAGAAGATGCCTGCTGGTTGCATTATTACCTTACATGTGTCTTGTAAAGTCTAAACATGCCTGAGTTCTCTTTTGACTTCAACCATCCACACCCTGGGGCCTGAGTCTGGCACAGGACACACGGGTCACAGTGTATTAGGCAAGACAGACATGGAGCACCATACACACCCGTGATGGGCCCAACCAGCTGAGGGGGTGGCCGCACAACCGTGCTGACAGACACATTGAGTACAGCAACAGTCATGCGCAGAGGTCAGGGATCCTGTCCAGTGTCCTGGGGGGCACCCAGGTATGTGTAGACAGGTGGCAGAACCATGTCCTGCAAGCTTGAGTCCGGTGGATGCAGAGAATGGGGGCCTGCCCAACGTTGGATGCATGGGGATGGCACATGTCACAATACCCACACAGTCATGGACATCATGCACAATACACACTCTCATTCCACACACACAGCTTGCATCTTGCTACTCGACACATAGACACATAGCCACTATCAGGGAAAACCATGCCAGACATGCTGGATGCACCCTGGCAACACACCAGCATTGACTGAGAAGAGGCACCTTGGAGGCATAGGGACACCTTTATTAGTCATGTTTTCGGGATTGCAGAGGCAACTTGAAGTACACATGAACACTTCATGTGGAGTAACATGTGGGTCCAACACTGGCACCCCCCTTCTGCAGCACAAATGCGTGATAGCCATGGAACTGGCACACAATTGTCGGCTAACAGCTAAACACCCACAGCTGCTCACGGAGAGACTGCCATACACCATAGATCCACTGATGTAGAAGTCCCACACCATGTCAAGCCAATGCAAACCGTATGTGTCCGAGGGCAGTGTTACACACATTGATGCCATCATCACAATCCACTATCCCATCACTGATGACTGTCAACAAGTCAGACCATCTATTCAGGTGTACACAGCTGCATGTCATGTGTACCATGGTGATGCAACATGTCTGCAGAGGAACCAAACATCCACAGGGGCAGTGTGCATACATTGTGAACAACTGCCACACCCAATACACCCCTGATGCATCCCTTACCCTAAGGAGACTTCCAAACGTGTCCGTGCCTGTAACGCTGAGTCAGCACACGATGACGTGTCCATGAGGAATAGCAGTGCCACAACAATGCAAGCAGCAGACCGCATGCGCAAGTACCTGGGGAAGAGAGACACACAAGAAGTCAGCCACAAAAAGCACAGCCACTTGCATGTGCATTTACTCGACACATGTATGGATGACAACATGCTAGGTCACAATTATGACTGGGGAAATACAACCATCACTGGCACCATCACTCCAGTGACACACCCACACACACCTCTGACTCACGTGCCATACATGCATTTGGAGACACACATCATAACACATGCCACACGGGGACCAATGCGTGCACACTCAGACACTGGTACTCACCACTAAGCAAAGAAGTCGCGTATGAGCCGAGTCCGGATGTCCTCTTGCGGCTCCACATCCTCCACATCACTAGCCCCATTGCCAAGCCCTTAGTCCTCCACGGGTGGATGGTCCTCGTCATCTTGATCCAGGATGAGTGGCACAGCTTTCTCAACTGCCATGTTGTGCAGCATGCAGCAGACCATGAAGATTTTGCAGACCTTCGCAGGGGCATATGGGAGGGCGCCGCCGGTCTTGTGTAGGCACCTGAATCGGCTCTTCAGCAGGCCAAATGTCCTCTCTATCACTCGCCTTGTCCGGCCATGGGCGGTGTTGTAGCGGAGCTGGGCCGGCGTGATGAAGTTGCGGAGAGGTGTGATCAGCCATGGCATGTTGAGATAGCCAGCGTCCCCTACATGGGAAGCACATGGACATCGTTAGAACTGGAGAAGCGGTCGTGCCGGTGGTCTACGCAAAATATAGGACAGACAGACTGTACCCACCAACAACACATGCTCGTTCGTTGCGCAGCTGCATCATCATTTCAGGCACCCTGCTACGCCTCATGATGTAGGCATCGTGTGCTGATCCTGGAAAATGAGCACAGACATGTGAAATCACCATGTTGGACAGACACACCACAAGGGCATTGATGGAGTGGTAGTGCTTGCGATTCCGGTACGCTACCTCCTGTGCCTGTGGTGGTACCAAAGCAACATGTGTCCCATCTATGGACCCAATGACATGGGGCATCCCTCCCAGGGCATAGAATCCACGCTTGACCCCAGTCAACATTTCAGGGGTAGGAAAATGGATGAAGTCATCCAGGTGAATCAACATGGCCTCTAAGAAATCATGCAGCACACGGCAGAACATGCTCTGGGACATGCCACCAACATGAGCTATGGTATTTTGAAAGGTACCCGTGGCTAGAAAATGTAGGGCTGCCATTACCTTCAGCTTGGGTGTCAGTGCCGTAGGATACCTGTGCAGCGGTTGCAGGTGTGGTGCCAGTCTCGCCGTCAACTCCAGAATCAACCGTTGGGGGAAGCGGTAGCACCGGATACGATCATTCTCCCGCATGGCAGCCAAGTCCGGAATTGCTCGGGCAAGAGGCGGCGCTCTGCAGTAATTTGGAAGTGACAAGGAAGAGTGAGTGCACCACAACAACAAATAATTTGTACTGAGCACATGTTAATCTGTCTATACACATATGCTACATACGGAGTCAGGTATGTGCCACATGCCCTGGACATGTATGGCTGCCAGGTGACACTCCTACCAAGAGCCAGCTACACACGGAGATTGAGAACCTCCACATGCCATGGCATGGGATTAGCTGTGTCCCAGTGCAAGTGAACAGCCAGACGCAAGACAGGAGTGACATACACCCACACATCAGCAGAAGTAGGATGCCGATTGCAGAGACTGGTAGCGGAACACTAGAGCCACAGGTCACATGACATTACACTAGGACAGCCCACACACCTTGCCATGAAGGTGCACATGTCATGACTCACCACACATTCATAGAGAGGATGCAGACATGTCCTAGTTACGCTACTCCGTGTCCCATGCATACATACGCACCTCACATCCGATACCACATGTGGCATGGTGTGCGGAACAGTGTGCAATGTCAATCTAAACACAGACACATGTTGGTTGCTGCAACAGCTGCAGCTTTTGAGGGTGCTCCAACATCAACCTAATGGGAAACCCCCACACATACATGACATAGTCACATCGTGCACCGTGGGTAGTGACAAGTCAGGTGTGGTAACCCCTGTACCGGGCATCAGGGGACACTTCTGTGTGTTGGTGTCCGTGCCATGCCAGTGTCGGTCATCCCAAGTGTGCAGTACGACATGCACACATGTCAGAGGAGTCAAGGGCATGCCTGGCACACATTGCACCGTCACACATTACATCTGTACACATCTCATCATACATCTGGTGCCTTCTTGACTCAGGAGTAATGTGCCACATCACAGCCTGTCACACCTGTGCCCCACACATGTAGTAATGCACAGACAATGCCTTGATGTCCATCCATGGACAAGTATGTCCGCCCTATTCCTTCCTGTGTGCTGCCTGTCACCACTGTGATGTGTGAAAACCGCCGTACTGTTGCTAAGAGGGCCTGTGTACGTTCCCATATCACTATGGGAGTGCTGCCGTATGTGTACCCATAGTGATGGTGAGCGTACAGGCGTGTGTACGGGCCGTACCAGTACGAGTACTCATACGCGAGAACACCCATAGTGGTACGGCCCGTACACACGCCTGTACGTTCACTATCACTATGGGTGTCCTCGCGTATGCGTACTCGTAGTGATAGTAAGCGTACAGGCGTGTGTACGGGCCGTACCACTATGGGTGTCCTCGCGTATGCGTACTCGTACTGGTACGGCCCGTACACACACCTGTACGTTCACTATATCTATGGGTGTCCTCGCGTATGCGTACTCGTAGTGATAGTGAGCGTACAGGCGTGTGTACGGGCCGTACCACTATGGGTGTCCTCGCGTGTTCGTACTCGTACTGGTACGGCCCGTACACACACCTGTACGCTCACCATCACTATGGGTACACATACGGCAGCACTCCCATAGTGATATGGGAACGTACACAGGCCCTCTTAGCAACAGTAGGGCGGTTTTCACACATCACAGTGGTGACAGGCAGCACACAGGAAGGATCACGTTCACTATCACTATGGGTGTCCTCGCGTATGCGTACTCGTAGTGATAGAGAACGTACAGGCGTGTGTACGGGCCGTACCAGTACGAGTACAAGTACGCTTACGCGAGAACACCCATAGTGATAGTGAACGTACAGGCATGTGTACGGGCCGTACCACTATGGGTGTCCTCGCGTATGCGTACTCGTAGTGATAGTGAGCGTACAGGCGTGTGTCCGGGCAGTACCAGTACGAGTACGCATACGCGAGGACACCCATGGTGATAGTGAACGTACGCACGCGTGTACGGGCCGTTGCTATGCATTTGGGGTGCCCTAGGGGCCCGGAACGCACCGTACCTGTGGGTGAAGCTCAATTTTACATAGGGGACACATGAGGGACAAGTATTAAGGCCTACATGCATGCTGGTTGTCATGGAGAACAAGTTTTAAGTTTGAATTTGTTCTGGAAGGTGCACAGCAGAAGTCAGTTGGAATGAATCTACTTTGTTGCTATGTGTTTGTGGGGTTGACATCATGCTGAAGAAAAAAACACAATAAGAACCCACTGACTGTGCTAGGTTTGAAGGGATTGGAGGAAACATAGGATGCAAATGTGAGTGACCAATCACTCTGTACTCCTGTGCATGAAACAGGACAGCAAGGCAGATATAAGGCAGCCAGGTCCCATGAGGGAGCACTTGCCTGCACATATTTCCTATCTAACACACTGCTGCTGCTCGTGATTCCCTGGAACCATGTCAAGGTCTGTGGAGAGGTCACAGCCTATCACCCTGGAGGAGAACCTGGCATTGCTGGATGTGATCCTCCCACAGTACCCCCTGCTGTATGGGCGACCAGGGTATCAGGTGAGTGCAGAGCTACTAGCACAGACTGTGTCCCTTTTTTTGTGACTGTGACTTCTGCCATTGTGTCCAGGTGTGACACACATGCTATGTACTGTAGGGGGGGTCCCAGGGGGGGGGGAATGCTTGATGTCTCCCAGCAGTGCCCAGACACAGGAGGGGTGTGTGCAGAGTCCTCCCAGCAGTGCCCAGACACAGGAGGGGTGGGTGCCTATCACTCCCAGCAGTGCCCAGAGACAGGAGGGGTGTGTGCCTATCACTCCCAGCAGTGCCCAGAGACAGGAGGGGTGTGTGCAGAGTCCTCCCAGCAGTGCCCAGACACAGGAGGGGTGGGTGCCTATCACTCCCAGCAGTGCCCAGACACAGGAGGGGTGGGTGCCTATCACTCCCAGCAGTGCCCAGAGACAGGAGGGGTGTGTGCAGAGTCCTCCCAGCAGTGCCCAGAGACAGGAGGGGTGTGTGCAGAGGCCTCCCAGCAGTGCCCAGAGACAGGAGGGGTGTGTGCAGAGTCCTCCCAGCAGTGCCCAGACACAGGAGGGGTGGATGCCTATCACTCCCAGCAGTGCCCAGACACAGGAGGGGTGGGTGCCTATCACTCCCAGCAGTGCCCAGAGACAGGAGGGGTGTGTGCCTATCACTCCCAGCAGTGCCCAGAGACAGGAGGGGTGGGTGCCTATCACCCCCAGCAGTGCCCAGAGACAGGAGGGGTGGGTGTGATGCACAGTGTGAGCCTTGATAATTGATTGTGTCTTTGCCCTCATTCCACCTGTGTACTTTCACTGGCACGTACTGCTTTTGCCCTTCCCCAGAGGAGTATGTCCCTATGGCAAAGGTGCAATGCGTTGGCTGCATGACATGCCTTGTTGTAACCAGCTAATTTGTTCCCATATGTGTCTCTGTGACATGTTGCAGGTGTATTGATGTAGTGTCACTTGTTCATCCTCACAGGTAGGCGTCTCTGCCAAGGAGCAGATCTGGCTAACCGCCGTCAGTGCCGTGAGGGGTGCGGATGGTCAGAGGCGGAGCCTGTCCCAGGTGAGGAAACGCTGGCAGGATATCCGGTGCTGGACGCGGAGGATCGCACGGGTCCTGCTGGGGGACTCACCTGAGAGCCATAAGAACCGCGGGCGCCGCCGTCTCTCCCACATCCACAAGCGTGTGCTGGCGGTGGTATTTCCAGACTTGGACAGGCGCTTACAGGAGATGCAGCAGCAGGAAGGGGATAGGTACATGTGTGTTTGTTGTGTTTCACCAGCATTTGTAAGTGCACTGTTCCATGGATGCACTGCCAGGGTTTAATGGTGCTGTGCAGATCCTGTTACCCACAGTATTGCAGTGCTCTCCTGCCTCCCTTCCCCTCCTTGCAATGTGTTCCGTGGTCTGTGTGACGTCACTCCGTCTCAAGGTTATGTAGCCTGGCACCTTCTCCATGTGTACAATGCCTGCAGCATCATGTGTGGGGGTGGTGTGTAACATGTTTTGGGACCTTGCCTGTGCCCTTTCCAGTTCTGGTCTTGTGGGTTCCATGTCAGTTGGCACTAATGCTGAGTCCAGACATGGGAGTTAGTCTCTCAAGTGTGAGGCCTTACAGCACGCATGTCCTATGTGGTGGCCTGTGACATGATGTGCATCAGTGTGCGGTATGCATAGTGCGGGGATGGTAGCGTGTGTTGCAGTCATTCCCATTCAGGAGCATGGAGTTGTGTGGCCACCACTGTCCCCAGGGGCATATTTTCCTAGGTATCATGTGTGTAATCTGAATATGTTGACAATCTCTGTGTCTACAGCATAGGTTGTGCTCTGTGCCATTGTCCCCTGGCCAAATGTATATTGACGTGAAATGTAGTACAAGTGTCCACTGTACAGACTGACCTGATTTTCCTTGTTCATACTCACGGTGGACATTGCCTGTGTGTCTTGTTACAATCATCTGATGATGCCCATTTGTACATGATTATTTGGACAGGCGCACCTTGGGTATTTTGTGTGCAACCTTGATTTGTTGCATCCCATGTGTATTTCACCCAGACTAAGGGATGTAAGTGCTTCCTGTGTCTCCAAATAATTGTCTCATGTAGGGGGTGGGTGGTGCGTGCATGTCCTTCATGTCACAACCTGATATCTCCTTGCTAGGACTGGCCAGTGTGTGATGTTGGTCTGGACATGCACTCAAGGTGCAGTGGGCCAGTCATGGTGGGCATGTTTTCAGTTTAACCTATGCTGCATGTGCCTCTTGTTCCTGGATATGGTCCCTGCTCATCCCTATTTCCTGCCACGCTGTGTGGTGCAGATGCAGTGCTGGATTGTCCCCAGGGCCGTGCTCCTCAGTCAAAATTCCATTCCATCTCATTTGCTATTGTGTCATGCTCTCCATAGTTTTTCGGTGGCATGGTGGGTCAAAAAACTGTGTCTTGCATGCCCTACATATGTACCTTGTTTTGTAGATGTAACTCTTCTTTTGTTTCAGGCTATGCACTGTGACCTATGTAGATTGGACTCATGTGACATATGTATACAGGTGTATGATTAATTTCTGTCTCTTCACCCTGCCCACAGCATTGTCGGGGGACACGGAGGGAGACATGGGCACAGACGGAGCAGAGGGACCGAGCACTAGTGCCAGCGGTGACATCGGGGCTTGCACATCAAGTGGGACTGAGGCGGAGGAGAGTGAACCCGGGGACCTGTCGACTGGCACAACAGAGTATGAAGCTGACGGGTCCGAGGATGATCTCTCCGAGTGGGCGGCGGCTGCGCCAGCAGCTGACAGCGGCACTACATCTCGCCCCGCCCCCTCCATTGCCATCAGCCGCCTCCCTCTTGCTCGTGGCCCTTCCCAGCGTGCCCGGTCACCACATGTCTCCTTCCTGCCAGGCACCGCACCCCCTGCCCCTGTCTCCACTGCTGCCGCCAATGCCGAGTCTGTGGACATCCAGCGGCAGTTGCAGGTTGGTCAGGCTGCGATCCTTAATGTCCTCCATGGCCACAGCCAGGTCCTCAACAACATGGAGGCATACTTGGAGGGCATTCATTCATCGCAGGCTGACCAACGCAGCTTGCTGAGGTCGATAGACTCGACACTGACTGCAGCAGTGGGTCTCCTGCAGCGCTACGTCCCACCCCCTACCCCTGCCCCATCCACACTTCCCACTCCCATGCCTGTCACACGTACACCCAGACGTCAGCATGCGCCCACCACAACACACACAGGCACCACACCAGCAGGGAAGGTCCACCACACACCTCCTGGCACACCCACTGGGTCGGGGGGCAAACGTGTGACACGCAGCCAGAGTGGGAGTCCACATTCCACCCAATCCACTCCCTCCAAATCCCCTCCCCTCAGCTCTCCTGGCCACATCTCCCCCAAAGACTCCTTCATGGCCGCTCTGTCCCTGAGCCCCACAGTGACGCCACCACGCAAGCGGTCAAGGAAGACCTCGGTCAGGGTGGTTGATTCCCCCCCTGTCTACACCCTCCCCCAGTGGCGCTGCGACCCATCCCTCTGACCCCCCCTCCTTGGGGCCTGTGGTTCGTTCGGGTGCAGGGGATTCCCTGGCGGAGGTGTGCAGCGAGCTCCTGGCCTTCACCTTTGGCCCTGCCCCACCCCCTGTGGTGGAGTCCTCCATCCCTGCACCCACGACGCCTACCCTTTACCCTCCTGTCCCTGCGGTGCCTGTTTCTCCCCCCCCACATGATGCCCTCACCCCTGTGGAAGACAACGGAATGTAACTGTGCAGGCAAGTTAGGGGACACGCATCCCACTGTGTCCCCCATCCAGCTGTGACTTCTGGACCGCCCAATGGGCTTTGTAAATATTGAACTTTATACGAACATACAATTTTTGATCATGCTGATTAAAGCCATTTTTGTTTCCTTTGAACACTACTGCTTTTCTGATATTGCTATTGGTGGGGCTGCTACATGATTTTGGGTGGTGATCATGTGTTGGTTGTGTGGGAAATGTAGTAGTGTGCTGGTCATAGGGAGGACCCTGGGATCTGTGTGCCATCACACGGTGTTAGCTAGGTTTCTGTGTTCATGTAAGCAGTTGCTGCATGGTGAAATTGTCCAAAGGTGTATTCCTTCCTCTGTGTACCCTGCCATCTTCCCTGCAGGGTGTTACCAATATTTAGCGCAGAGCTGTGTGTACATTAGCTGGGTGTGTGACGGACTCCTTCTACTTTGCACATGCATGCTAAGCGATGTCTCCACCTGCATCATTCGTGGCATTCTTGGTAGTCATTGTACTTGTGTATGTGGACTATTGACATGACTTCATGTGTACATGTTTTATTTTCTGCGCTATGCATGCGTATACTCCCAGCCTCGCACACATGTGGTACATGTACTGCAGGGTCTTTGTGCACCTGACTGAAATTTGTGGGCATGGTATCTGTGGCTACTCCACCCTTTGCGTTTCATGGGCACTGCTGTGAGTGTTCGGCACACACCCCTCCTGTCTCTGGGCACTGCTGGGAGTGATAGGCACCCACCCCTCCTGCCTCTGGCCACTGCTGGGAGGACTCTGCACACACCCCTCCTGTCTCTGGGCACTGCTGGGAGGACTCTGCACACACCCCTCCTGTCTCTGGGCACTGCTGGGAGTGATAGGCACCCACCCCTCCTGCCTCTGGCCACTGCTGGGAGTGATAGGCACCCACCCCTCCTGCCTCTGGCCACTGCTGGGAGTGATAGGCACCCACCTCTCCTGTCTCTGGGCACTGCTGGGAGGACTCTGCACACACCCCTCCTGTCTCTGGGCACTGCTGGGAGGCCTCTGCACACACCCCTCCTGTCTCTGGGCACTGCTGGGAGTGATAGGCACCCACCCCTCCTGCCTCTGGCCACTGCTGGGAGGACTCTGCACACACCCCTCCTGTCTCTGAGCACTGCTGGGAGTGATAGGCACCCACCCCTCCTGCCTCTGGCCACTGCTGGGAGGACTCTTCACACACCCCTCCTGTCTCTGGGAACTGCTGGGAGTGATAGGCACCCACCCCTCCTGCCTCTGGCCACTGCTGGGAGTGATAGGCACCCACCCCTCCTGCCTCTGGCCATGCTGGGAGTGATAGGCACCCACCCCTCCTGTCTCTGGGCACTGCTGGGAGGACTCTGCACACACCCCTCCTGTCTCTGGGCACTGCTGGGAGGACTCTGCACCCACCCCTCCTGACTCTGGGCACTGCTGGGGGTGATAGGCACACACCCCTCCTGTGTCTGGGCACTGCTGGGAGGACTCTGCACACACCCCTCCTGTCTCTGGGCACTGCTGGGAGGACTCTGCACCCACCCCTCCTGACTCTGGGCACTGCTGGGGGTGATAGGCACACACCCCTCCTGTGTCTGGGCACTGCTGGGAGGACTCTGCACACACCCCTCCTGTCATTGGGCACTGCTGGGAGGACTCTGCACACACCCCTCCTGTGTCTGGGCACTGCTGGGAGTGATAGGCACCCACCCCTCCTGCCTCTGGCCACTGCTGGGAGGACTCTGCACACACCCCTCCTGTCTCTGGGCACAGCTGGGAGGACTCTGCACACACCCCTCCTGTCTCTGGGCACTGCTGGGAGTGATAGGCACCCACCCCTCCTGCCTCTGGCCACTGCTGGGAGGACTCTGCACACCCCTCCTGTCTCTCGGCACTGCTGGGAGTGATAGGCACCCACCCCTCCTGCCTCTGGCCACTGCTGGGAGTGATAGGCACCCACCCCTCCTGCCTCTGGCCACTGCTGGGAGTGATAGGCACCCACCCCTCCTGTCTCTGGGCACTGCTGGGAGGACTCTGCACACACCCCTCCTGTCTCTGGGCACTGCTGGGAGGACTCTGCACCCACCCCTCCTGACTCTGGGCACTGCTGGGGGTGATAGGCACACACCCCTCCTATGCTGGGAGTGATAGTCACCCACCCCTCCTGTCTCTGGGCACTGCTGGGAGGACTCTGCACACACCCCTCCTGTCTCTGGGCACTGCTGGGAGGACTCTGCACCCACCCCTCCTGACTCTGGGCACTGCTGGGGGTGATAGGCACACACCCCTCCTGTGTCTGGGCACTGCTGGGAGGACTCTGCACCCACCCCTCCTGACTCTGGGCACTGCTGGGAGTGATTGGCACACACCCCTCCTATTTAACAATATGTACGCTTTGTCCATACACATGTGTGGGTTCGCTCCATGGGGGTACGGGTCGTACTTACACTGTTGGGGTGGGGGGTGCGCTCCATACGTACGCGGGTGAGGGTACGGGTCGTACATACACAGTTGGGGTGGGGGTACGGGTCGTACTTACACTGTTGGGTTGGGGGGGTACGCTCCATATGTCCGCGGGTGAGGGTACGGGTCATACTTATACTGTTGGGGTGGGGGTACGCTCCATACATCCGCGGGTGAGGGTACGGGTCGTACTTACACTGTTGGGGTGGGGGTACGCTCCATACGTACACGGGTGAGGGTACGGGTCGTACTTACACTGTTGGGGTGGGGGGTACGCTCAATCCATACGCGGGTGGGGGGACGTGTCGTACTTACACTGTTGGGGTGGGGGTACGCTCCATGCATACGCAGGTGGGGGGACGTGTCGTACGTACAATGTTGGCATGGGGGTACGCTCCTTGCATACGCGGGTGGGGGTACGTGTCGTACTTACACTGTTGGGGTGGGGGGTATGCTCCTTGCATACGCGGGTGGGGGTACGTGTCGTACTTACACTGTTGGCATGGGGGGGTACGCTCCTTGCATACGCAGGTGGGGGTACGTGTCATACTTACACTGTTGGAATGGGGGGTACACTCCTTGCATACGCGGGTGGGGGTACATGTCGTACTTACACTGTTGGGGTGGGGGTACGCTCCATATGTACGCAGGTGAGGGTACGGGTCGTACTTACACTGTTGGGGTGGGGGGTACGCTCAATGCATACGCGGGTGGGGGGACGTGTCGTACTTACACTGTTGGGGTGGGGGGTACGCTCCAAGCATACGCGGGTGGGGGGACGTGTCGTACGTACAATGTTGGCATGGGGGTACGCTCCTTGCATACGCGGGTGGGGGTACGTGTCGTACTTACACTGTTGGGGTGGGGGGTACGCTCCTTGCATACGCGGGTGGGGGTACGTGTTGTACTTACACTGTTGGCATGGGGGTACGCTCCTTGCATACGCGGGTGGGGGTACGTGTCGTACTTACACTGTTGGCATGGCGGTACGCTCCTTGCATACGCGGGTGGGGGTAGGTGTCGTACTTACACTGTTGGGGTGGGGGGTACGCTCCATGCATACGGGGTGGTGGTACGGTCCGTACATATCCGTCCCCACGCTATGTGATGCTTGTGCGGCCCGTACCCAGGCCTTTGCCACGTGGGTACAAGCCGTCCCGCCATTGTTGGGGTGACGTAGGTGTGGGCGTGGTACGACTCGTACCCACGCTCTTAAGGCGTGGGTACGGGACGTACCTGTCTGGTTGTGTTGCCGGTTCGCGTTGTCAAGAACTTCCGTTGTGGCGGTCGCTGGCTTAGCTGGACACGCCCCCACCCCCTCGTAGTGACCAGGGCCTGAGGGTCAGGTATGTCCAGGGCATGTGTGCTGTGTGACTATGGTGGGGGTTTGTGGCCTGCCCTGGACCTGCCACCCCCCCCTTTCCCCCCTCCCTTTGTTGTTCTGACCTTCTGCGGCGTCTGCGTCGTAACCTGTAGAGGAGGTCGACTGCTATGAGGGCCGGGATGACACGTAGGTTCGGGTCCATGTCTGTCCGTCGCGTACGGGTACTCCTTGTTCGCGTCATCCTGTCTGTCCGTCGCGTACAGGTACTCCTTGTTCGCGTCGTCCTGATTTCCCGGCAGTTTTTGGCAGCCGGAAAATATTCACCGTGCGGGATGACGTTGGTGCGAATCGTAATTCCTGGTTCGTGAATGGCAGGCTGCATGCGTCCCGACGTCACGTCAGCGCTTTCCCGGATCGCATTTGTATGTTTATTTTCGTCGGTCAGGGTTTTGTACGATTCGTACGGAAATGGTGTTTCCGTGCGAATCGTAATTCCATGTTGGTATATTTTGACGACCGGGTACGCGTCGGACGGAGAATATGCTCCGTCCGACGGTTCGTACCCGGTTTTTACAGGATCGTGATTGGCACCAGAATGTTAAAACCAACTTCACTAAAAGATGTATTTTATCATTCTAAGTTCAGGCATATTAAACTCCAATTTCTACCTAGTTCCCTGAGTCAGTTAGGATTATAAGATGTAATAATCAAACTGCCCATTTTTAGCTAAAGTTAAGGTTTGCAAGGGATACTGGGTAAGAAAACATTTGGGGATCCACACAAGCCATACCTCCCTGGAATCCACCAGGTGTCTAGTTTTCAGAAATGTGTGGGTTTAGTAGATTTCCTTAGCTGGCCACCGAGCACGGGGCCAAAAACCCAGGTGACCCCCCTTGCAAAACCAGGTTGTGTTGTGATAGGCAATTTTGATGTCTCCTCAATATGTTTTGGGCCCTTGCCTGTTGCGGGTACCTGACCCACCCACACAATTGAGGCACCATTTTTCCCAGAAGACATTGGGGAATGCGGGGTGGGTAGAATGTTGTGGATCCACGCAGATTCTAGAACTTTCTACCACAGAAATGTGGGGAAAACGTGTTTTTGGACACATTTTGAGGTTGGCAAGGGATTCTGGGTAACAGAATCTGGTGAGAGCCAGACAAGTCACCCCATCCTAGATTCCCCTTGGTGTCTAGTTTTCAAGAAACTATAGGTTTACTAGGTTTAGCTACGTGCCAGCAGAGCTAGGGTTCTAAATCTACAGCTAGGCACTTTGCAAAAAAAGGGTCCGTTTTCACTTTGAAAATGAGGTGTGTCCACGTTGGGTTTTGGGGCATTTCCTGTCACGGGCACTGGGCCTACACACAAGTGAGGTACCATTTTTCTCGGTACACTTTGGAGAATGGGGGTGTGTGGAATTTTGTGGATTTATGCAGATTCCAGAACTTTCCACCACAGAAATGTGCAGAAAATGTGTTTTTTTTGGACAGATTTTGAGGTGTGCTGGGGATTCTGGGTAACGGAAACTGGTGAGAGCCTGACAAGTCACCCCATCCTGGATTCGCATGGGTGTCTAATTTTCAAAAATGTATAGGTTTTCAAGGTTTCCTAGGTGCTGGCAGAGCTAGGGTTCAAAATCTAAAGCTAGGCACTTTGCAAAAAAAGGTTCAGTTTTCACTGTGAAAATGTTGGTGTGTCCACTTTGCATATCGGGCCGTTTCCTGTCACGGGCACTAGGCCTACCCACACAAGTGAGGTACTATTTTTCTCGGAAGACGTTGGGAAACACAAGGTCAGTGGAATTTTGTGGATCCATGCTGATTTCAGAGCTTTCCACCATAGAAATGTAAGGAAAATTGTTTTCTTTTGACACATTTTTAGATTTGCAAGGAATTCTGGGTAACAGAACCTGGTGAGAGCCACATTCTGGATTTCCCTGAGAGTATAGTTTAAAAAAATGTATAGGTTTGCTGGGTTTCCCAAGGTGCCCGCAGAGCTAGCGTTCAAAGTCTACAGCCAGGCACTTTGCAAAAAAAATGTCCTTTTTCCCTGTGAAAATGTGGTGTGGCCATGTTGCGTTTTGGGCCGATTCCTGTCACGGGCACTAGGCCTACCCACACAAGTGAGGTACCAATTTTCTCAGAAGACTTTGGGGAATGTGAGGTGGGTGGAAATGTGTGGATCCAGGCATATTCCAGAACTATGAGGAAACTGTATGTTTTTTGACAAATTTTTAGGTTTGCAAAGAATTCTGGGTAACAGAACCTGGTGAGAGCCAGTCAAGTCATCCCATCCTGGATTTTCCTGGGTGTCTAGTTTTGAAAAATGTATAGGTTTGCTAGGTTTTCCTAGGTGTCGGCAGAGCTTGGGTTCAAAATCTACTGCTAGGCACTTTGCAAAAAAAGGGTCTGTTTGCACTGCGAAAATGTGGTGTGTCCACGTTGCGTTTTGGGTCGTTTCCTGTCAAGGGCACTAGGCCTACCCATACAAGTAAGGTACCATTTTTCTTGGAAGACTTTGGGGAACGCAAGGTGGGTGGAATTTTGTGGATCCACACAGATTCCAGAACATTCCACCGCAGAAATGTGAGGAAAATGTGTGTTTTTTGACAACTTTTTAGGTTTGCAACGAATTCTGGGTAACAGAACCTGGTGAGAGCCAGTCAAGTCATTCCATCCTGGATTTTCCTGGGTGTCTAGTTTTTAAACATGTAAAGGTTTGCTAGGTTTCCCTAGGTGCCGGCAGAGCTAGGTTTCAAACTCTACAGCTGGGCACTTTGCAAAAAAAGGGTCAGTTTTCACTGCGAAAATGTGGAGTGTCCACGTTATGTTTTGGGCCGTTTCCTGTCATGGACACTAGGCCTACCCACACAAGTGAGGTAGAATTTTTCTTGGAAGACTTTGGGGAACACGAGGTGGGTGGAATTTTGTGGATCCACACAGATTCCACAACTTTCCACCACAGAAATGTGAGGAAAATGTGTGTTTTTTTGGCAAATTTTTAGGTTTGCAAAGAATTCTGGGTAACAGAACCTGGTGAGAGCCAGTGAAGTCATCCCATCGTGGATTTTCCTGGGTGTCTAGTTTTTAAACATGTAAAGGTTTGCTAGGTTTCCCTAGGTGCCGGCAGAGCTAGGTTTCAAACTCTATAGCTAGGCACTTTGCAAAAAAAGGGTCCGTTTTCACTACAAAAATGTGGAGTGTCCACGTTGCGTTTTGGGCCGTTTCCTGTCAAGGGCACTAGGCCTACCCACACAAGTGAGGTACCATTTTTCTTGGAAGACTTTGGGGAACTCGAGGTGGGTGGAATTTTGTGGATCCACACGGATTCCAGAACTCTCCACCACAGAAATGTGAGGAAAATGTGTGTTTTTTGACAAATTTTTAGATTTGCAAGGAATTCTGGGTAACAGAACCTGGTGAGAGCCAGTCAAGTCACCCCATCTCGGATTCCCCTGGGTGTCTAGTTTTCAAAAATGTATAGGTTTCCTTTTCCCTAGGTGCCGGCAGAGCTAGGGTTCAAAATCTACAGCTAGGTACTTTGCAAAAACCGGGTCTGTTTTCACTGTGAAAATGTGGTGTGTCCACGTTGCGTTTTGGGCCGTTTCCTGTCAAGGGCACTAGGCCTACCGACACAAGTGAGGTAGAATTATTCTTGGAAGACTTTGGGGAACACGAGGTGGGTGGAATTTTGTGGATCCACACAGATTCCACAACTTTCCACCACAGAAATGTGAGGAAAATGTGTGTTTTTTGGCAAATTTTTAGGTTTGCAAAGAATTCTGGGTAACAGAACCTGGTGAGAGCCAGTGAAGTCATCTCATCCTGGATTTTCCTGAGTGTCTAGTTTTTAAACATGTAAAGGTTTGCTAGGTTTCCCTAGGTGCCGGGAGAGCTAGGTTTCAAACTCTACAGCTAGGCACTTTGCAAAAAAAGGGTCCGTTTTCACTGCGAAAATGTGGAGCGTCCACGTTGCGTTTTGAGCCGTTTCCTGTCAAGGGCACTAGGCCTACCCACACAAGTGAGGTACCATTTTTCTTGGAAGACTATGGGGAACTCGAGGTGGGTAGAATTTTGTGGATCCACACAGATTCCAGAACTTTATACCACAGAAATGTGAGGAAAATGTGTGTTTTTTGGCAAATTTTTAGGTTTGCAAAGAATTCTGGGTAACAGAACCTCATGAGAGCCAGTCAAGTCATCCCAACCTGGATTTTCCTGGGTGTCTAGTTTTTAAAAATTTATAGGTTTGCTAGGTTTCCCTAGGTGCCAGCAGAGCTAGCGTTCAAAATCTACAGCTATGCACTTTGCAAAAACAGGGTCCGTTTTCACTGTGAAAATGTGGGGTGTCCACATTACATTTTGGGACATTTCCTGTCAAGGGCACTAGGCCTACCCACACAAATGAGGTACCATTTTTCTTGGAAGACGTTGTGGAAAGCGAGGTCAGTGGAGTTTTGTGGATCCACGCTGGTTTCAGAGCTTTCCACCACAGAAATGTGAGGAAAATGTGTGTTATTTGACAATTTTTTTTTGATTTGCAAGGAATTCTGGGTAACAGAACCTGGTGAGAGCCAGTGAAGTCACCCCATCTCGGATTCCCCTGGGTGTCTAGTTTTCAAAAATGTATAGGTTTGCTTTTCCCTAGGTGCCGGCAGAGCTAGGGTTCAAAATCCACAGCTAGGTACTTTGCAAAAACAGGGTCCGTTTTCACTGTGAAAATGTGGTGTGTCCACGTTGCGTTTTGGGACGTTTCCTGTCAAGGGCACAAGGCCTACCCACACAAGTGAGGTATAATTTTTCTTGGAAGACTTTGGGGAACACGAGGTGGGTGGAATTTTGTGGATCCACACAGATTCCACAACTTTCCACCACAGATATGTGAGGAAAATGTGTTTTTTTTGACAAATTTTTAGGTTTGCCAAGAATTCTGGGTAACAGAACCTGGTGAGAGCCAGTGAAGTCATCCCATCTTGGATTTTCCTGGGTGTCTAGTTTTTAAACATGTGTAAAGGTTTGCTAGGTATCCCTATTTGTCGGCAGAGCTAGGGTTCAAAATCTACTGCTAGGCACTTTGCAAAAAAGGGTCTTTTTGCACTGCGAAAATGTGGTGTGTCCACGTTGTGTTTTGGGTTGTTTCCTGTCAAGGGCACTAGGCCTACCCATACAAGTGAGGTACCATTTTTCTTGGAAGACTTTGGGGAACGCGAGGTGGGTGGAGTTTTGTGGATCCACACAGATTCCAATACTTTCCACCACAGAAATATGAGGAAAATGTGTTTTTTTTGACAAATGTTTAGGTTTGCAAAGAATTCTGGGTAACAGAACCTGGTGATAGCCAGTCAAGTCATCCCATCCTGGATTTTCCTGGGTGTCTAGTTTTTAAAAATGTATTGGTTTTCTAGGCTTCCCTTGGTGCCGGCAGAGCTACGGTTCAAACTCTACAGCTAGGCACTTTGCAAAAACAGGGTTCCTTTTCCCTGTGAAAATGTGTTGTGTTCACGTTGCATTTTGTGACATTTCCTGTCAAGGGCACTAGGCCTCCCCACACAAGTGAGGTACCATTTTTCTCAGAAGACGTTGGGGAACGCAAGGTCAGTGGAATTTTGTAGTTCCACGCTGATTTCAGAGCTTTCCACCATAGAAATTCGAGGAAATTTTTTTCTTTTGACACATTTTTAGATTTGCAAGGAATTCTGGGTAACAGAACCTGGTGAGAGCCAGTCAAGTCACCACATCCTGGATTCCCCTGAGAGTATAGTTTTCAAAAATGGATAGGTTTGCTGGGTTTCCCAAGGTGCCCGCAGAGCTAGCGTTCAAAATCTACAGCCAGGCACTTTGCAAAAAAAAGGTCCTTTTTCACTGTGAAAATATGGTGTGGCCACGTTGCGTTTTGGGACATTTCCTGTCAAGGGCACTAGGCCTCCCCACTCAAGTGAGGTACCATTTTTCTCAGAAGACGTTGGGGAACTCAAGGTCAGTGGAATTTTGTGGATCCATGCTTATTTCAGAGCTTTTCACCATAGAAATTTGAGGAAAATTGTTTTCTTTTGACACATTTTTAGATTTGCAAGGAATTCTGGGTAACAGAACCTGGTGAGAGCCAGTCAAGTCACCACATCCTGGATTCCCCTGAGAGTATAGTTTTCAAAAATGGATAGGTTTGCTGGGTTTCCCAAGGTGCCCGCAGAGCTAGCGTTCAAAATCTACAGCCAGGCACTTTGCAAAAAAAAGGTCCTTTTTCACTGTGAAAATATGGTGTGGCCACGTTGCGTTTTGGGCCGATTCCTGTCGCGGGCACTAGGCCTACCAACACAAGTGAGGTACCGTTTTTCTCAGAAGATTTTGGGGAATGTGAGGTGGTTGGAAATTCGTGGATCCACGCAGATTCCAGAACTTTCCACCACAGAAATGTGAGGAAAAGTTGTGTTTTTTGACAAATATTTAGGTTTGCATGGAATTCTGGGTAACAGAACCTGGCGAGAGCCAGTCAAGTCATCCCATCCTGGATTTTCCTGGGTGTCTAGTTTTTAAAAATGTATTGGTTTGCTAGGCTTCCCTTGGTGCCGGCAGAGCTAGGGTTCAAACTCTACAGCTAGGCACTTTGCAAAAACAGGGTCCCTTTTCACTGTGAAAATGTGGTGTGTCCACGTTGCATTTTGGGACATTTCCTGTCAAGGGCACTAGGCCTCCCCACTCAAGTGAGGTACCATTTTTCTCAGAAGACGTTGGGGAACTCAAGGTCAGTGGAATTTTGTGGATCCATGCTTATTTCAGAGCTTTTCACCATAGAAATTTGAGGAAAATTGTTTTCTTTTGACACATTTTTAGATTTGCAAGGAATTCTGGGTAACAGAACCTGGTGAGAGCCAGTCAAGTCACCACATCCTGGATTCCCCTGAGAGTATAGTTTTCAAAAATGGATAGGTTTGCTGGGTTTCCCAAGGTGCCCGCAGAGCTAGCGTTCAAAATCTACAGCCAGGCACTTTGCAAAAAAAAGGTCCTTTTTCACTGTGAAAATATGGTGTGGCCACGTTGCGTTTTGGGACATTTCCTGTCAAGGGCACTAGGCCTCCCCACTCAAGTGAGGTACCATTTTTCTCAGAAGACGTTGGGGAACTCAATGTCAGTGGAATTTTGTGGATCCATGCTTATTTCAGAGCTTTTCACCATAGAAATTTGAGGAAAATTGTTTTCTTTTGACACATTTTTAGATTTGCAAGGAATTCTGGGTAACAGAACCTGGTGAGAGCCAGTCAAGTCACCACATCCTGGATTCCCCTGAGAGTATAGTTTTCAAAAATGGATAGGTTTGCTGGGTTTCCCAATGTGCCCGCAGAGCTAGCGTTCAAAATCTACAGCCAGGCACTTTGCAAAAAAAAGGTCCTTTTTCACTGTGAAAATATGGTGTGGCCACGTTGCGTTTTGGGCCGATTCCTGTCGCGGGCACTAGGCCTACCAACACAAGTGAGGTACCGTTTTTCTCAGAAGATTTTGGGGAATGTGAGGTGGTTGGAAATTCGTGGATCCACGCAGATTCCAGAACTTTCCACCACAGAAATGTGAGGAAAAGTTGTGTTTTTTGACAAATATTTAGGTTTGCATGGAATTCTGGGTAACAGAACCTGGCGAGAGCCAGTCAAGTCATCCCATCCTGGATTTTCCTGGGTGTCTAGTTTTTAAAAATGTATTGGTTTGCTAGGCTTCCCTTGGTGCCGGCAGAGCTAGGGTTCAAACTCTACAGCTAGGCACTTTGCAAAAACAGGGTCCCTTTTCACTGTGAAAATGTGGTGTGTCCACGTTGCATTTTGGGACATTTCCTGTCAAGGGCACTAGGCCTCCCCACTCAAGTGAGGTACCATTTTTCTCAGAAGACGTTGGGGAACTCAAGGTCAGTGGAATTTTGTGGATCCATGCTTATTTCAGAGCTTTCCACCATAGAAATTTGAGGAAAATTGTTTTCTTTTGACACATTTTTAGATTTGCAAAGAATTCTGGGTAACAGAACCTGGTTAGAGCCACCACATCCTAAATTCCCCTGAGAGTATAGTTTTCAAAAATGTATAGGTTTGCTGGGTTTCCCAAGGTGCCCGCAGAGCTAGCGTTCAAAATCTACAGCCAGGCACTTTGCAAAAAAAGGGACCGTTTTCACTGTGAAAATCTGGTGTGTCCATGTTGCGTTTTGGGCCGATTCCTGTCGCGGGCACTAGGCCTACCCACACAAGTGAGGTACCATTTTTCTTCGAAGACATTGGGGAACGCGAGATGGGTGAAATTTTGTGGATCTACACAGATTCCAGAACTTTCCACCTCAGAAATGTGAGGAAAATGTGTGTTTTTTGGCAAATGTTTAGGTTTGCAAAGAATTCTGGGTAACAGAACCTAGTGAGAGCCAGTCAAGTCATCCCATCCTGGATTTTCCTGGGTGTCTAGTTTTTAAACATGTAAAGGATTGCTAGGTTTCCCTAGGTGCCGGCAGAGCTAGGTTTCAAACACTACAGCTAGGCACTTTGCAAAAAAAGGGTCCGTTTTCACTGCGAAAATGTGGAGTGTACAAGTTGTGTTTTGGGCCGTTTCCTGTCAAGGGCACTAGGCCTACCCACACAAGTGAGGTACCATTTTTTTTGGAAGACTTTAGGAAACGCAAGGTGGGTGGAATTTTGTGGATCCACACGGATCCCAGAACTTTCCACAACAGAAATGTTAGGAAAATGTGAGTTTTTTGACAAATTTTTAGATTTGAAAGGAATTCTGGGTAACAGAACCTGGTGAGAGCCAGTCAAGTCACCCCATCTCGGATTCCCCTGGGTGTCTAGTTTTCAAAAATGTATAGGTTTGCTTTTCCCTAGGTGCCGGCAGAGCTAGGGTTCAAAATCTACAGCTAGGTACTTTGCAAAAACAGGGTCCGTTTTCACTGCGAAAATGTGGTGTGTCCACGTTGCGTTTTGAGTCGTTTCCTGTCAAGGGCACTAGGCCTACCCATACAAGTGAGGTACCATTTTTCTTGGAAGACTTTGGGGAACGCGCGGTGGGTGGAATTTTGTGGATCCACACAGATTCCAGAACTTTTCACCACAGAAATGTGAGGAAAATGTGTGTTTTTTGACAAATGTTAGGTTTGCAAAGAATTCTGGGTAACAGAACCTGGTGAGAGCCAGTCAAGTCATCCCATCCTCGATTTTCCTGGGTGTCTAGTTTTTAAACATGTAAAGGTTTGCTAGGTTTCCCTAGGTGCCGGCAGAGCTAGGTTTCAAACTCTAAAGCTAGGCACTTTGCAAAAACAGGGTCCGTTTTCACTGCGAAAATGTGGTGTGTCCACGTTGCGTTTTGGGCCGTTTCCTGTCAAGGGCACTAGGCCTACCCACACAAGTGAGGTAGAATTTTTCTTGGATGACTTTGGGGAACAGGAGGTGGGTGGAATTTTGTGGATCCACACAGATTCCACAACATTCCACCACAGAAATGTGAGGAAAATGTGTGTTTTTTGGCAAATTTTTAGGTTTGCAAAGAATTCTGGGTAACAGAACCTGGTGAGGGCCAGTCAAGTCATCCCATCCTGGATTTTCCTGGGTGTCTAGTTTTTAAACATGGAAAGTTTTGCTAGGTTTCCCTAGGTGCCGGCAGAGCTAGGTTTCAAACTCTATAGCTAGGCACTTTGCAAAAAAAGGGTCCGTTTTCACTGCGAAAATGTGGAGCTTCCACATTGCGTTTTGGGTTTCCTGTCAAAGGCACTAGGCCTACCCACACAAGTGAGGTACAATTTTTCTTGGAAGACTTTGGGGAACTCGAGGTGGGTGGAATTTTGTGGATCCACTCAGATTCCAGAACTTTCCACCACAGAAATGTGAGGAAAATGTGTGTTTTTTGGCAAATGTTTAGGTTTGCAAAGAATTCTGGGTAACAGAACCTCATGAGAGCCAGTCAAGTCACCCCATCCTGGATTTTCCTGAGTGTCTAGTTTTTAAAAATGTATAGGTTTGCTAGGTTTCCCTAGGTGCCAGCAGAGCTAGCGTTCAAAATCTACAGCTATGCACTTTGCAAAAACAGGGTCCGTTTTCACTGTGAAAATGTGGTGTGTCCACGTTGCATTTTGGGACATTTCCTGTCAAGGGCACTAGGTCAACCCACACGAATGAGGTACCATTTTTCTTGTAAGACGTTGTGGAACGCGAGGTTGGTGGAATTTTGTGGATCCATGTTGGTTTCAGAGCTTTCCACCACAGAAATGTGAGGAAAATGTGTGTTCTTTGAAAAAAATTTAGATTTGCAAGGAATTCTGGGTAACAGAACCTGGTGAGAGCCAGTTAAGTCACCCCATCTCGGATTCCCCTGGGTGTCTAGTTTTCAAAAATGTATAGGTTTGCTTTTCCCTAGGTGCCGGCAGAGCTAGGGTTCAAAATCTACAGCTAGGTACTTTGCAAAAACAGGGCCCGTTTTCACTGTGAAAATGTGGTGTGTCCACGTTGCGTTTTGGGACGTTTCCTGTCAAGGGCACAAGGCCTACCCACACAAGTGAGGTAGAATATTTCTTGGAAGACTTTGGGGAACACGAGGTGGGTGGAATTTTGTGGATCCACACAGATTCCACAACTTTCCACCACAGAAATGTGAGGAAAATGTGTGTTTTTTGACAAATTTTTAGGTTTGCCAAGAATTCTGGGTAACAGAACCTGGTGAGAGCCCGTGAAGTCATCCCAGCCTGCATTTTCCTGGGTGTCTAGTTTTTAAACATGTAAAGGTTTGCTAGGTTTCCCTAGGTGCCGGCAGAGCTAGGTTTCAAACTCTACAGCTAGGCACTTTGCAAAAAAAGGTTCCGTTTTCACTGCGAAAATGTGGAGTGTCCATGTTGCATTTTGGGCCGTTTCCTGTCAAGGGCACTAGGCCTACCCTCACAAGTGAGGTACCATTTTTCTCGGAAGACTTTGGGGAACTCGAGGTGGGTGGAATTTTGTGGATCCACACAGATTCCAGAACTTTCCACCACAGAAATGTGAGGAAAATGTGTGTTTTTTGGCAAATTTTTAGGTTTGCAAAGATTTCTGGGTAACAGAACCTCATGAGAGCAAATCAAGTCATCCCATCCTGGATTTTCCTGGGTGTCTAGTTTTTAAAAATGGATAGGTTTGCTAGGTTTCCCTAGGTGCCGGCAGAGCTAGGGTTCAAAATCTACAGCTATGCACTTTGCAAAAACAGGGTCCGTTTTCACGGTGAAAATGTTCTGTGTCCACATTGCATTTTGGGACATTTCCTGTCAAGGGCACTAGGCCTACCCACACAAATGAGGTACCATTTTTCTTGGAAGACTTTGGGAAATGCGAGGTGGGTTGAGTTTTGTGGATCCACACAGATTCCAGAACTTTCCACCATATAAATGTGAGGAAAATGTGTGTTTTTTGACAAATGTTTAGATTTGCAAGGAATTCTGGGTAACAGAACCTGGTGACAGCCAGTCAAGTCACCCCATCTCGGATTCCCCTGCGTGTCTAGTTTTCAAAAATGTATAGGTTTGCTAGGTTTCCCTAGGTGCCGGCAGAGCTAGGGTTCAAACTCTACAGCTATGCACTTTGCAAAAACAGGGTCCGTTTTCACTGTGAAAATGTGGGGGGTCCACATTACATTTTGGGACATTTCCTGTCAAGGGCACTAGGCCTACCCACACAAATGAGGTACCATTTTTCTTGGAAGACGTTGTGGAAAGCGAGGTCAGTGGAATTTTGTGGATCCACGCTGGTTTCAGAGCTT
Organism: Triturus cristatus; assembly: GCF_964204655.1. Taxonomy (NCBI): domain Eukaryota; kingdom Metazoa; phylum Chordata; class Amphibia; order Caudata; family Salamandridae; genus Triturus; species Triturus cristatus. Next base: position 418,430,230 of record NC_140582.1, read on the forward strand.
TCCACCACAGAAATGTGAGGAAAATGTGTGTTATTTGACATTTATTTTTTGATTTGCAAGGAATTCTGGGTAACAGAACCTGGTATGAGCCAGTCAAGTCACCCCATCTCGGATTCCCCTGGGTGTCTAGTTTTCAAAAATGTATAGGTTTGCTTTTCCCTAGGTGCCGGCAGAGCTAGGGTTCAAAATCCACAGCTAGGTACTTTGCAAAAACAGGGTCCGTTTTCACTGTGAAAATGTGGTGTGTCCACGTTGCGTTTTGGAACGTTTCCTGTCAAGGGCACAAGGCCTACCCACACAAGTGAGGTATAATTTTTCTTGGAAGACTTTGGGGAACACGAGGTGGGTGGAATTTTGTGGATCCACACAGATTCCACAACTTTCCACCACAGATATGTGAGGAAAATGTGTTTTTTTTGACAAATTTTTAGGTTTGCCAAGAATTCTGGGTAACAGAACCTGGTGAGAGCCAGTGAAGTCATCCCATCTTGGATTTTCCTGGGTGTCTAGTTTTTAAACATGTAAAGGTTTGCTAGGTATCCCTATTTGTCGGCAGAGCTAGGGTTCAAAATCTACTGCTAGGCACTTTGCAAAAAAAGGGTCTTTTTGCACTGCGAAAATGTGGTGTGTCCACGTTGCGTTTTGGGTTGTTTCCTGTCAAGGGCACTAGGCCTACCCATACAAGTGAGGTACCATTTTTCTTGGAAGACTTTGGGGAACGCGAGGTGGGTGGAGTTTTGTGGATCCACACAGATTCCAGAACTTTCCACCACAGAAATGTGAGGAAAATGTGTGTTTTTTGACAAATGTTTAGGTTTGCAAAAAATTCTGGGTAACAGAACCTGGTGATAGCCAGTCAAGTCATCCCATCCTGGATTTTCCTGGGTGTCTAGTTTTTAAAAATGTATTGGTTTTCTAGGCTTCCCTTGGTGCCGGCAAAGCTACGGTTCAAACTCTACAGCTAGGCACTTTGCAAAAACAGGGTTCCTTTTCCCTGTGAAAATGTGTTGTGTTCACGTTGCGTTTTGTGACATTTCCTGTCAAGGGCACTAGGCCTCCCCACACAAGTGAGGTACCATTTTTCTCAGAAGACGTTGAGGAACGCAAGGTCAGTGGAATTTTGTAGTTCCACGCTGATTTCAGAGCTTTCCACCATAGAAATTCGAGGAAATTTTTTTCTTTTGACACATTTTTAGATGTGCAAGGAATTCTGGGTAACAGAACCTGGTGAGAGCCAGTCAAGTCACCACATCCTGGATTCCCCTGAGAGTATAGTTTTCAAAAATGGATAGGTTTGCTGGGTTTCCCAAGGTGCCCGCAGAGCTAGCGTTCAAAATCTACAGCCAGGCACTTTGCAAAAAAAATGTCCTTTTTCACTGTGAAAATATGGTGTGGCCACGTTGCGTTTTGGGCCGATTCCTGTCGCGGGCACTAGGCCTACCAACACAAGTGAGGTACCGTTTTTCTCAGAAGATTTTGGGGAATGTGAGGTGGTTGGAAATTCGTGGATCCACGCAGATTCCAGAACTTTCCACCACAGAAATGTGAGGAAAAGTTGTGTTTTTTGACAAATATTTAGGTTTGCATGGAATTCTGGGTTACAGAACCTGGCGAGAGCCAGTCAAGTCATCCCATCCTGGATTTTCCTGGTTGTCTAGTTTTTAAAAATTTATTGGTTTGCTAGGCTTCCCTTGGTGCCGGCAGAGCTAGGGTTCAAACTCTACAGCTAGGCACTTTGCAAAAACAGGGTCCCTTTTCACTGTGAAAATGTGGTGTGTCCACGTTGCGTTTTGGGACATTTCCTGTCAAGGGCACTAGGCCTCCCCACTCAAGTGAGGTACCATTTTTCTCAGAAGACGTTGGGGAACTCAAGGTCAGTGGAATTTTGTGGATCCATGCTTATTTCAGAGCTTTCCACCATAGAAATTTGAGGAAAATTGTTTTCTTTTGACACATTTTTAGATTTGCAAGGAATTCTGGGTAACAGAACCTGGTGAGAGCCAGTCAAGTCACCACATCCTGGATTCCCCTGAGAGTATAGTTTTCAAAAATGGATAGGTTTGCTGGGTTTCCCAAGGTGCCCGCAGAGCTAGCGTTCAAAATCTACAGCCAGGCACTTTGCAAAAAAAAGGTCCTTTTTCACTGTGAAAATATGGTGTGGCCACGTTGCGTTTTGGGCCGATTCCTGTCGCGGGCACTAGGCCTACCAACACAAGTGAGGTACCGTTTTTCTCAGAAGATTTTGGGGAATGTGAGGTGGTTGGAAATTCGTGGATCCACGCAGATTCCAGAACTTTCCACCACAGAAATGTGAGGAAAAGTTGTGTTTTTTGACAAATATTTAGGTTTGCATGGAATTCTGGGTAACAGAACCTGGCGAGAGCCAGTCAAGTCATCCCATCCTGGATTTTCCTGGGTGTCTAGTTTTTAAAAATGTATTGGTTTGCTAGGCTTCCCTTGGTGCCGGCAGAGCTAGGGTTCAAACTCTACAGCTAGGCACTTTGCAAAAACAGGGTCCCTTTTCACTGTGAAAATGTGGTGTGTCCACGTTGCGTTTTGGGACATTTCCTGTCAAGGGCACTAGGCCTCCCCACTCCAGTGAGGTACCATTTTTCTCAGAAGACGTTGGGGAACTCAAGGTCAGTGGAATTTTGTGGATCCATGCTTATTTCAGAGCTTTCCACCATAGAAATTTGAGGAAAATTGTTTTCTTGTGACACATTTTTAGATTTGCAAAGAATTCTGGGTAACAGAACCTGGTTAGAGCCACCACATCCTAAATTCCCCTGAGAGTATAGTTTTCAAAAATGTATAGGTTTGCTGGGTTTCCCAAGGTGCCCGCAGAGCTAGCGTTCAAAATCTATAGCCAGGCACTTTGCAAAAAAAAGGTCCGTTTTCACTGTGAAAATCTGGTGTGTCCATCTTGCGTTTTGGGCCGATTCCTGTCGCGGGCACTAGGCCTACGCACACAAGTGAGGTACCATTTTTCTTTGAAGACATTGGGGAACGCGAGATGGGTGAAATTTTGTGGATCTACACAGATTCCAGAACTTTCCACCTCAGAAATGTGAGGAAAATGTGTGTTTTTTGGCAAATGTTTAGGTTTGCAAAGAATTCTGGGTAACAGAACCTAGTGAGAGCCAGTCAAGTCATCCCATCCTGGATTTTCCTGGGTGTCTAGTTTTTAAACATGTAAAGGATTGATAGGTTTCCCTAGGTGCCGGCAGAGCTAGGTTTCAAACACTACAGCTAGGCACTTTGCAAAAAAAGGGTCCGTTTTCACTGCGAAAATGTGGAGTGTACAAGTTGTGTTTTGGGCCGTTTCCTGTCAAGGGCACTAGGCCTACCCACACAAGTGAGGTACCATTTTTTTTGGAAGAATTTAGGAAACGCAAGGTGGGTGGAATTTTGTGGATCCACACGGATCCCAGAACTTTCCATCACAGAAATGTTAGGAAAATGTGTGTTTTTTGACAAATTTTTAGATTTGCAAGGAATTCTGGGTAACAGAACCTGGTGAGAGCCAGTCAAGTCACCCCATCTCGGATTCCCCTGGGTGTCTAGTTTTCAAAAATGTATAGGTTTGCTTTTCCCTAGGTGCCGGCAGAGCTAGGGTTCAAAATCTACAGCTAGGTACTTTGCAAAAACAGGGTCCGTTTTCACTGCGAAAATGTGGTGTGTCCACGTTGCGTTTTGAGTCGTTTCCTGTCAAGGGCACTAGGCCTACCCATACAAGTGAGGTACCATTTTTCTTGGAAGACTTTGGGGAACGCGAGGTGGGTGGAATTTTGTGGATCCACACAGATTCCAGAACTTTTCACCACAGAAATGTGAGGAAAATGTGTGTTTTTTGACAAATGTTAGGTTTGCAAAGAATTCTGGGTAACAGAATCTGGTGAGAGCCAGTCAAGTCATCCCATCCTGGATTTTCCTGGGTGTCTAGTTTTTAAACATGTAAAGGTTTGCTAGGTTTCCCTAGGTGCCGGCAGAGCTAGGTTTCAAACTCTAAAGCTAGGCACTTTGCAAAAACAGGGTCCGTTTTCACTGCGAAAATGTGGTGTGTCCACGTTGCGTTTTGGGCCGTTTCCTGTCAAGGGCACTAGGCCTACCCACACAAGTGAGGTATAATTTTTCTTGGAAGACTTTGGGGAACACGAGGTGGGTGGAATTTTGTGGATCCACACAGATTCCACAACTTTCCACCACAGATATGTGAGGAAAATGTGGTTTTTTTGACAAATTTTTAGGTTTGCCAAGAATTCTGGGTAACAGAACCTGGTGAGAGCCAGTGAAGTCATCCCATCTTGGATTTTCCTGGGTGTCTAGTTTTTAAACATGTAAAGGTTTGCTAGGTATCCCTATTTGTCGGCAGAGCTAGGGTTCAAAATCTACTGCTAGGCACTTTGCAAAAAAAGGGTCTTTTTGCACTGCGAAAATGTGGTGTGTCCACGTTGCGTTTTGGGTTGTTTCCTGTCAAGGGCACTAGGCCTACCCATACAAGTGAGGTACCATTTTTCTTGGAAGACTTTGGGGAACGCGAGGTGGGTGGAGTTTTGTGGATCCACACAGATTCCAGAACTTTCCACCACAGAAATGTGAGGAAAATGTGTGTTTTTTGACAAATGTTTAGGTTTGCAAAAAATTCTGGGTAACAGAACCTGGTGATAGCCAGTCAAGTCATCCCATCCTGGATTTTCCTGGGTGTCTAGTTTTTAAAAATGTATTGGTTTTCTAGGCTTCCCTTGGTGCCGGCAGAGCTACGGTTCAAACTCTACAGCTAGGCACTTTGCAAAAACAGGGTTCCTTTTCCCTGTGAAAATGTGTTGTGTTCACGTTGCGTTTTGTGACATTTCCTGTCAAGGGCACTAGGCCTCCCCACACAAGTGAGGTACCATTTTTCTCAGAAGACGTTGGGGAACGCAAGGTCAGTGGAATTTTGTAGTTCCATGCTGATTTCAGAGCTTTCCACCATAGAAATTCGAGGAAATTTTTTTCTTTTGACACATTTTTAGATTTGCAAGGAATTCTGGGTAACAGAACCTGGTGAGAGCCAGTCAAGTCACCACATCCTGGATTCCCCTGAGAGTATAGTTTTCAAAAATGGATAGGTTTGCTGGGTTTCCCAAGGTGCCCGCAGAGCTAGCGTTCAAAATCTACAGCCAGGCACTTTGCAAAAAAAATGTCCTTTTTCACTGTGAAAATATGGTGTGGCCACGTTGCGTTTTGGGCCGATTCCTGTCGCGGGCACTAGGCCTACCAACACAAGTGAGGTACCGTTTTTCTCAGAAGATTTTGGGGAATGTGAGGTGGTTGGAAATTCGTGGATCCAAGCAGATTCCAGAACTTTCCACCACAGAAATGTGAGGAAAAGTTGTGTTTTTTGACAAATATTTAGGTTTGCATGGAATTCTGGGTAACAGAACCTGGCGAGAGCCAGTCAAGTCATCCCATCCTGGATTTTCCTGGTTGTCTAGTTTTTAAAAATGTATTGGTTTGCTAGGCTTCCCTTGGTGCCGGCAGAGCTAGGGTTCAAACTCTACAGCTAGGCACTTTGCAAAAACAGGGTCCCTTTTCACTGTGAAAATGTGGTGTGTCCACGTTGCGTTTTGGGACATTTCCTGTCAAGGGCACTAGGCCTCCCCACTCAAGTGAGGTACCATTTTTCTCAGAAGACGTTGGGGAACTCAAGGTCAGTGGAATTTTGTGGATCCATGCTTATTTCAGAGCTTTCCACCATAGAAATTTGAGGAAAATTGTTTTCTTTTGACACATTTTTAGATTTGCAAGGAATTCTGGGTAACAGAACCTGGTGAGAGCCAGTCAAGTCACCACATCCTGGATTCCCCTGAGAGTATAGTTTTCAAAAATGGATAGGTTTGCTGGGTTTCCCAAGGTGCCCGCAGAGCTAGCGTTCAAAATCTATAGCCAGGCACTTTGCAAAAAAAAGGTCCGTTTTCACTGTGAAAATCTGGTGTGTCCATCTTGCGTTTTGGGCCGATTCCTGTCGCGGGCACTAGGCCTACGCACACAAGTGAGGTACCATTTTTCTTTGAAGACATTGGGGAACGCGAGATGGGTGAAATTTTGTGGATCTACACAGATTCCAGAACTTTCCACCTCAGAAATGTGAGGAAAATGTGTGTTTTTTGGCAAATGTTTAGGTTTGCAAAGAATTCTGGGTAACAGAACCTAGTGAGAGCCAGTCAAGTCATCCCATCCTGGATTTTCCTGGGTGTCTAGTTTTTAAACATGTAAAGGATTGATAGGTTTCCCTAGGTGCCGGCAGAGCTAGGTTTCAAACACTACAGCTAGGCACTTTGCAAAAAAAGGGTCCGTTTTCACTGCGAAAATGTGGAGTGTACAAGTTGTGTTTTGGGCCGTTTCCTGTCAAGGGCACTAGGCCTACCCACACAAGTGAGGTACCATTTTTTTTGGAAGAATTTAGGAAACGCAAGGTGGGTGGAATTTTGTGGATCCACACGGATCCCAGAACTTTCCATCACAGAAATGTTAGGAAAATGTGTGTTTTTTGACAAATTTTTAGATTTGCAAGGAATTCTGGGTAACAGAACCTGGTGAGAGCCAGTCAAGTCACCCCATCTCGGATTCCCCTGGGTGTCTAGTTTTCAAAAATGTATAGGTTTGCTTTTCCCTAGGTGCCGGCAGAGCTAGGGTTCAAAATCTACAGCTAGGTACTTTGCAAAAACAGGGTCCGTTTTCACTGCGAAAATGTGGTGTGTCCACGTTGCGTTTTGAGTCGTTTCCTGTCAAGGGCACTAGGCCTACCCATACAAGTGAGGTACCATTTTTCTTGGAAGACTTTGGGGAACGCGAGGTGGGTGGAATTTTGTGGATCCACACAGATTCCAGAACTTTTCACCACAGAAATGTGAGGAAAATGTGTGTTTTTTGACAAATGTTAGGTTTGCAAAGAATTCTGGGTAACAGAACCTGGTGAGAGCCAGTCAAGTCATCCCATCCTGGATTTTCCTGGGTGTCTAGTTTTTAAACATGTAAAGGTTTGCTAGGTTTCCCTAGGTGCCGGCAGAGCTAGGTTTCAAACTCTAAAGCTAGGCACTTTGCAAAAACAGGGTCCGTTTTCACTGCGAAAATGTGGTGTGTCCACGTTGCGTTTTGGGCCGTTTCCTGTCAAGGGCACTAGGCCTACCCACACAAGTGAGGTATAATTTTTCTTGGAAGACTTTGGGGAACACGAGGTGGGTGGAATTTTGTGGATCCACACAGATTCCACAACTTTCCACCACAGATATGTGAGGAAAATGTGGTTTTTTTGACAAATTTTTAGGTTTGCCAAGAATTCTGGGTAACAGAACCTGGTGAGAGCCAGTGAAGTCATCCCATCTTGGATTTTCCTGGGTGTCTAGTTTTTAAACATGTAAAGGTTTGCTAGGTATCCCTATTTGTCGGCAGAGCTAGGGTTCAAAATCTACTGCTAGGCACTTTGCAAAAAAAGGGTCTTTTTGCACTGCGAAAATGTGGTGTGTCCACGTTGCGTTTTGGGTTGTTTCCTGTCAAGGGCACTAGGCCTACCCATACAAGTGAGGTACCATTTTTCTTGGAAGACTTTGGGGAACGCGAGGTGGGTGGAGTTTTGTGGATCCACACAGATTCCAGAACTTTCCACCACAGAAATGTGAGGAAAATGTGTGTTTTTTGACAAATGTTTAGGTTTGCAAAAAATTCTGGGTAACAGAACCTGGTGATAGCCAGTCAAGTCATCCCATCCTGGATTTTCCTGGGTGTCTAGTTTTTAAAAATGTATTGGTTTTCTAGGCTTCCCTTGGTGCCGGCAGAGCTACGGTTCAAACTCTACAGCTAGGCACTTTGCAAAAACAGGGTTCCTTTTCCCTGTGAAAATGTGTTGTGTTCACGTTGCGTTTTGTGACATTTCCTGTCAAGGGCACTAGGCCTCCCCACACAAGTGAGGTACCATTTTTCTCAGAAGACGTTGGGGAACGCAAGGTCAGTGGAATTTTTTAGTTCCATGCTGATTTCAGAGCTTTCCACCATAGAAATTCGAGGAAATTTTTTTCTTTTGACACATTTTTAGATTTGCAAGGAATTCTGGGTAACAGAACCTGGTGAGAGCCAGTCAAGTCACCACATCCTGGATTCCCCTGAGAGTATAGTTTTCAAAAATGGATAGGTTTGCTGGGTTTCCCAAGGTGCCCGCAGAGCTAGCGTTCAAAATCTACAGCCAGGCACTTTGCAAAAAAAATGTCCTTTTTCACTGTGAAAATATGGTGTGGCCACGTTGCGTTTTGGGCCGATTCCTGTCGCGGGCACTAGGCCTACCAACACAAGTGAGGTACCGTTTTTCTCAGAAGATTTTGGGGAATGTGAGGTGGTTGGAAATTCGTGGATCCACGCAGATTCCAGAACTTTCCACCACAGAAATGTGAGGAAAAGTTGTGTTTTTTGACAAATATTTAGGTTTGCATGGAATTCTGGGTAACAGAACCTGGCGAGAGCCAGTCAAGTCATCCCATCCTGGATTTTCCTGGTTGTCTAGTTTTTAAAAATGTATTGGTTTGCTAGGCTTCCCTTGGTGCCGGCAGAGCTAGGGTTCAAACTCTACAGCTAGGCACTTTGCAAAAACAGGGTCCCTTTTCACTGTGAAAATGTGGTGTGTCCACGTTGCGTTTTGGGACATTTCCTGTCAAGGGCACTAGGCCTCCCCACTCAAGTGAGGTACCATTTTTCTCAGAAGACGTTGGGGAACTCAAGGTCAGTGGAATTTTGTGGATCCATGCTTATTTCAGAGCTTTCCACCATAGAAATTTGAGGAAAATTGTTTTCTTTTGACACATTTTTAGATTTGCAAGGAATTCTGGGTAACAGAACCTGGTGAGAGCCAGTCAAGTCACCACATCCTGGATTCCCCTGAGAGTATAGTTTTCAAAAATGGATAGGTTTGCTGGGTTTCCCAAGGTGCCCGCAGAGCTAGCGTTCAAAATCTACAGCCAGGCACTTTGCAAAAAAAAGGTCCTTTTTCACTGTGAAAATATGGTGTGGCCACGTTGCGTTTTGGGCCGATTCCTGTCGGGGGCACTAGGCCTACCAACACAAGTGAGGTACCGTTTTTCTCAGAAGATTTTGGGGAATGTGAGGTGGTTGGAAATTCGTGGATCCACGCAGATTCCAGAACTTTCCACCACAGAAATGTGAGCAAAAGTTGTGTTTTTTGACAAATATTTAGGTTTGCATGGAATTCTGGGTAACAGAACCTGGCGAGAGCCAGTCAAGTCATCCCATCCTGGATTTTCCTGGGTGTCTAGTTTTTAAAAATGTATTGGTTTGCTAGGCTTCCCTTGGTGCCGGCAGAGCTAGGGTTCAAACTCTACAGCTAGGCACTTTGCAAAAACAGGGTCCCTTTTCACTGTGAAAATGTGGTGTGTCCACGTTGCGTTTTGGGACATTTCCTGTCAAGGGCACTAGGCCTCCCCACTCCAGTGAGGTACCATTTTTCTCAGAAGACGTTGGGGAACTCAAGGTCAGTGGAATTTTGTGGATCCATGCTTATTTCAGAGCTTTCCACCATAGAAATTTGAGGAAAATTGTTTTCTTTTGACACATTTTTAGATTTGCAAAGAATTCTGGGTAACAGAACCTGGTTAGAGCCACCACATCCTAAATTCCCCTGAGAGTATAGTTTTCAAAAATGTATAGGTTTGCTGGGTTTCCCAAGGTGCCCGCAGAGCTAGCGTTCAAAATCTACAGCCAGGCACTTTGCAAAAAAAGGGTCCGTTTTCACTGTGAAAATCTGGTGTGTCCATGTTGCGTTTTGGGCCGATTCCTGTCGCGGGCACTAGGCCTACGCACACAAGTGAGGTACCATTTTTCTTTGAAGACATTGGGGAACGCGAGATGGGTGAAATTTTGTGGATCTACACAGATTCCAGAACTTTCCACCTCAGAAATGTGAGGAAAATGTGTGTTTTTTGGCAAATGTTTAGGTTTGCAAAGAATTCTGGGTAACAGAACCTAGTGAGAGCCAGTCAAGTCATCCCATCCTGGATTTTCCTGGGTGTCTAGTTTTTAAACATGTAAAGGATTGCTAGGTTTCCCTAGGTGCCGGCAGAGCTAGGTTTCAAACACTACAGCTAGGCACTTTGCAAAAAAAGGGTCCGTTTTCACTGCAAAAATGTGGAGTGTACAAGTTGTGTTTTGGGCCGTTTCCTGTCAAGGGCACTAGGCCTACCCACACAAGTGAGGTACCATTTTTTTTGGAAGAATTTAGGAAACGCAAGGTGGGTGGAATTTTGTGGATCCACACGGATCCCAGAACTTTCCATCACAGAAATGTTAGGAAAATGTGTGTTTTTTGACAAATTTTTAGATTTGCAAGGAATTCTGGGTAACAGAACCTGGTGAGAGCCAGTCAAGTCACCCCATCTCGGATTCCCCTGGGTGTCTAGTTTTCAAAAATGTATAGGTTTGCTTTTCCCTAGGTGCCGGCAGAGCTAGGGTTCAAAATCTACAGCTAGGTACTTTGCAAAAACAGGGTCCGTTTTCACTGCGAAAATGTGGTGTGTCCACGTTGCGTTTTGAGTCGTTTCCTGTCAAGGGCACTAGGCCTACCCATACAAGTGAGGTACCATTTTTCTTGGAAGACTTTGGGGAACGCGAGGTGGGTGGAATTTTGTGGATCCACACAGATTCCAGAACTTTTCACCACAGAAATGTGAGGAAAATGTGTGTTTTTTGACAAATGTTAGGTTTGCAAAGAATTCTGGGTAACAGAACCTGGTGAGAGCCAGTCAAGTCATCCCATCCTGGATTTTCCTGGGTGTCTAGTTTTTAAACATGTAAAGGTTTGCTAGGTTTCCCTAGGTGCCGGCAGAGCTAGGTTTCAAACTCTAAAGCTAGGCACTTTGCAAAAACAGGGTCCGTTTTCACTGCGAAAATGTGGTGTGTCCACGTTGCGTTTTGGGCCGTTTCCTGTCAAGGGCACTAGGCCTACCCACACAAGTGAGGTAGAATTTTTCTTGGAAGACTTTGGGGAACAGGAGGTGGGTGGAATTTTGTGGATCCACACAGATTCCACAACATTCCACCACAGAAATGTGAGGAAAATGTGTGTTTTTTGGCAAATTTTTAGGTTTGCAAAGAATTCTGGGTAACAGAACCTGGTGAGGGCCAGTCAAGTCATCCCATCGTGGATTTTCCTGGGTGTCTAGTCTTTAAACATGGAAAGTTTTGCTAGGTTTCCCTAGGTGCCGGCAGAGCTAGGTTTCAAACTCTATAGCTAGGCACTTTGCAAAAAAAGGGTCCGTTTTCACTGCGAAAATGTGGAGCTTCCACATTGCGTTTTAGGTTTCCTGTCAAAGGCACTAGGCCTACCCACACAAGTGAGGTACAATTTTTCTTGGAAGACTTTGGGGAACTCGAGGTGGGTGGAATTTTGTGGATCCACTCAGATTCCAGAACTTTCCACCACAGAAATGTGAGGAAAATGTGTGTTTTTTGGCAAATGTTTAGGTTTGCAAAGAATTCTGGGTAACAGAACCTCATGAGAGCCAGTCAAGTCACCCCATCCTGGATTTTCCTGAGTGTCTAGTTTTTAAAAATGTATAGGTTTGCTAGGTTTCCCTAGGTGCCAGCAGAGCTAGCGTTCAAAATCTACAGCTATGCACTTTGCAAAAACAGGGTCCGTTTTCACTGTGAAAATGTGGTGTGTCCACGTTGCATTTTGGGACATTTCCTGTCAAGGGCACTAGGTCAACCCACACAAATGAGGTACCATTTTTCTTGTAAGACGTTGTGGAACGCGAGGTTGGTGGAATTTTGTGGATCCACGTTGGTTTCAGAGCTTTCCACCACAGAAATGTGAGGAAAATGTGTGTTCTTTGAAAAAATTTTAGATTTGCAAGGAATTCTGGGTAACAGAACCTGGTGAGAGCCAGTTAAGTCACCCCATCTCGGATTCCCCTGGGTGTCTAGTTTTCAAAAATGTATAGGTTTGCTTTTCCCTAGGTGCTGGCAGAGCTAGGGTTCAAAATCTACAGCTAGGTACTTTGCAAAAACAGGGCCTGTTTTCACTGTGAAAATGTGGTGTGTCCACGTTGCGTTTTGGGACGTTTCCTGTCAAGGGCACAAGGCCTACCCACACAAGTGAGGTAGAATATTTCTTGGAAGACTTTGGGGAACACGAGGTGGGTGGAATTTTGTGGATCCACACAGATTCCACAACTTTCCACCACAGAAATGTGAGGAAAATGTGTGTTTTTTGACAAATTTTTAGGTTTGCCAAGAATTCTGGGTAACAGAACCTGGTGAGAGCCAGTGAAGTCATCCCAGCCTGGATTTTCCTGGGTGTCTAGTTTTTAAACATGTAAAGGTTTGCTAGGTTTCCCTAGGTGCCGGCAGAGCTAGGTTTCAAACTCTACAGCTAGGCACTTTGCAAAAAAAGGGTCCGTTTTCACTGCGAAAATGTGGAGTGTCCATGTTGCATTTTGGGCCGTTTCCTGTCAAGGGCACTAGGCCCACCCTCACAAGTGAGGTACCATTTTTCTCGGAAGACTTTGGGGAACTCGAGGTGGGTGGAATTTTGTGGATCCACACAGATTCCAGAACTTTCCACCACAGAAATGTGAGGAAAATGTGTGTTTTTTGGCAAATTTTTAGGTTTGCAAAGATTTCTGGGTAACAGAACCTCATGAGAGCAAATCAAGTCATCCGATCCTGGATTTTCCTGGGTGTCTAGTTTTTAAAAATGGATAGGTTTGCTAGGTTTCCCTAGGTGCCGGCAGAGCTAGGGTTCAAAATCTACAGCTATGCACTTTGCAAAAACAGGGTCCGTTTTCACGGTGAAAATGTGCTGTGTCCACGTTGCATTTTGGGACATTTCCTGTCAAGGGCACTAGGCCTACCCACACAAATGAGGTACCATTTTTCTTGGAAGACTTTGGGAAATGCGAGGTGGGTTGAGTTTTGTGGATCCACACAGATTCCAGAACTTTCCACCATATAAATGTGAGGAAAATGTGTGTTTTTTGACAAATGTTTAGATTTGCAAGGAATTCTGGGTAACAGAACCTGGTGACAGCCAGTCAAGTCACCCCATCTCGGATTCCCCTGCGTGTCTAGTTTTCAAAAATGTATAGGTTTGCTAGGTTTCCCTAGGTGCCGGCAGAGCTAGGGTTCAAACTCTACAGCTAGGCACTTTGCAAAAACTGGGTCCGTTTTCACTGTGAAAATGTGGTGTGTCCACGTTGCGTTTTGGGACGTTTCCTGTCAAGGGCACTAGGCCTACCCACACAAGTGAGGTACCATGTTTCTTGGAAGACTTTGGGAAATGTGAGGTGGGTGGAATTTTGTGAATCCACACAGATTCCAGAACTTTCCGCCACAGAAATATGAGGAAAATGTGCTTTTTTTGGAAAATATTTAGGTTTGCAAGAGATTCTGGTTAACAGAACCTGGTGAAAGCCAGTCAAGTCACCCCATCCTGAATTCCTCTGGGTGTCTAGTTTTCAGAAATGTATAGGTTTTCTAGGTTTCCCTAGGTGCCGGTAGAGCTAGGGTTCAAAATCTACGGCTAGGCACTTTGCAAAAAAAGGGTCTGTTTTTACTTAGAAAATGTAGTGTGTCCACGTTGAGATTTGGGCCATTTCCTGTCGTGGGCACTAGATCTACCCACACAAGTGAGGTACCATTTTTCTCGGAAGACTTTAAGGAACGTGGGGTGGGTGGAATTTTTGTGATCCACGCAGATTCCAGAACTTTCCACCACAGAAATGTGAGGAAAATGGGTTTTTTTGGACACATTTTTAGGTTTGCATTGGATTCTGGGTAACAGAACCCGGTGAGAGCCACCCCATCCTGGATTTCCCTGGGTTTCTAGTTTTAAAAAATGTATAGGTCTGCTAGGTTTCCCTAGGTGCCGGCAGAGCTAGGGTTCAAAATCTACAGCTAGGCACTTTGCAAAAAAAATGGTCAGTTTTCACTGTAAAAATAAAGTGTGTCCACTTTGCATTTTGAGTCATTTCCTGTCACGGGCACTAGGCCTACCCACACAAGTGAGATACCATTTTTATAAGCAGACTTAGAGTAACACTGAATTGTTCATCAACTGTTAGTACTTATTGACTTTCGATGCATTTCTGCCTACCAAATGAAAGACAATGTGTAAAAATAAGTCATTTTGAAAATTGACCTATTATTCCCATGCTAGTATGGGTACTCATAATTTTGGAAATGTGCAAATATCTGCTGTTTCTAAACTCTATATTTTGTTCAAATTTCAGAAATACATAGGTGTTTTTCATACTGATTTTTCCATGTATATATTTCCCAAATGAATTGCTAAATACCTTGTACATAATGAAAAACCATTGCAAGACGCTGCTCAGTTATTGACTCAGGGTTCGTGGGTTCGTCGGGTTCTTTTTGAATCTACAAGCCCTATATATCCCCACAACCAGAAACGTCCTGCAGATGTAACAGAATACTGCTTTCAAACAGCTGCCACAATTAGAAGAAGTTACAGGTGAAAACGTTGGCACAAATGTCTGTTTTTTTCAACTAATTTTCAATTTTTCCTATATTCAACTGTTAGTTTCTATAAAGATACCTTGAAGGATCTACACAAATGACCCCTTTATGAATTCAGAATTTTGTCTTCTTTTTTTAAAATGTATAGCTTTCTAGGATTCATTATTGCTTTCATACCATTTCTACCATTAACTGGACAAAGGTTAAAAGCATAAAAAATAGCAAAAATAGGCTATATCCCCGTAAAATGCCAAAACTGTGTAAAAAATGTTGGTTTTCTGACAAGAGTCTGTCAGTCCCTAAAAGCTAGGAAAACGGTAATTTCAGCCCCACAAACCCTTTGTTGATACAATTTGCAGGGAAAAAACAGATGTTTTCATTTGCAGCACTTTTTTCCCATTTCCCCTCCCCCAAAAAATAATTTAGCTGTATTTTGGCTAATATCTGGGTCCCTTCCAGGGGAATCCAGAAACCCTGGGTACCTTTAGAATCCCCCTGATGTTGAAAGAAAAGGAGGCAAATTTGGGGTGGATACCTTATGTGGTCAAAATGTTACAGAGGCCTAAGCGCAAACTGCGCTCACAGTCCCTTCCCCCTAAAGCGTGTCCTTCCTGCTCATGCCTCACAGCTGACCGCCCTTCCCTCCACCACTACATAATGGCGGCCGCTACACAGCCATGCCAAAGGCAATCCCATCTGCACCTGTGACCCTCCATCATCTCATTCCCTCTCCCGCCTCCCAGCTGACCATCCTCCCCCCTGCAGCCTACTTAATGGTGGCCACAGACCTGGTCAGTGTGACTGCTCTCCCCGTGCTCCTTAACCACTAAGTGTTTCACCCTGAGCTCGGTTACAGGGTATTCAAGGTCCTCCTCCACCTGCAGTCTCCTGCCTGTGCCTCATCCCTGGTGGTCCAGTGGGAGAGCACTCTGCTCTTCAGCTGTTCTGCCTCTCTTGGATTTTTTCTCTGTGCCCTATTTTCTCTTTTTTTCCTCTCTGCTCTCTTTTTCTCTATTCTCTCTTTGCTCTCTCTGCTTTCTTTTCCCCCTTTTTCTCTTTTCTATAGTTTCCCTTGTGCTCACCAAGTTCTGTCCCTTCCGCTGCTGCCCCCTTGGCCCCTTCCCCCTCCAACATGCCCTTCCCGTCTCACAGCTGACCTCCCTCCCCTCCACCCCTACTTAATGGCGGCAAGCCCGTTTGCATCCATTCATGACCCTACTGTGACCAGCGACAGGGATCCTGGTCCTCCGACCCGCCTCCGCTCCAACTCCAGCACCCTCCACGTTCTCAACCCTGGATGAAGCAATAACTGCCAGCTCTCGACGCCGAGCAACACCTAAAGCCCTCTGTTCTGACTACACTGCTGCTGCACCTTCAGCCACCTTCAAAGCCCAGCAGCAGCCCCCAGCTTCCTGGACTTCACTGCCCACAAACCACTCAACTGCATGCTTCTCAACGTATGCTCCCTACACAAACACGCCACAGAAATCTGGGATCTCCTAAGCACCGAATCGCCCGACGTCACCTTCCTCACAGAAACCTAGACCAATGCCATCTCCGCATCCGTCATTTCCACTGCCATTCCCGATGGATACAAGATCCTGTGAAAGTACCCACCCACCCACCATCGTCCACAAAAGCGCCATCTGCACCGACCACCACCCCGGACAATAAACAATGACCCTCATGGACCACCTCCACTTCCAGATCCAGAACCAAGCCTCAAATGACTCTCAGCGGAACCCTCATCTACAGGTGCCCGGCCCGCTCTCCTTTCACCAATGCCATCACTGACCTCATCGCACCTTACACCCTTGCTTCCATAGACTATATCCAGCTGGGAGAACTAAAATTTCACCTGGACAACCACGACGACCCAAACACCGCCTCCCTCTGAGAGAACCTTGCCAAAATAGGACTCAAACAACTAGTGACCACACCTACACACACAGTATGTCACACACTCGACCCCATTTTTGCCAAAGGAGAGAGCATGTCCTACAGCCACACCACGAAACTGCTCTAGACAGATCACCACTGCATCCACTTCTCTAAAAACCCACCGTTCACAAGCACGCCCACCTCCTCCCTGTAGAAGCTGGAACAAACTCACTGAGGACCCTGCTTACCTCTGCCCCAATCAGCAACCCACCTCCAACTACGCCAGATGCTAACACCACAGCACGCAACCACCACCACTGGATAATGAACTGCACCAACACATTTGACCCCCGCAAGAATGCCGCAGGAAGAGACGGTGACTCCAAAAGACATGGAAAAACAACAAAACCCCAAAAATACTTGCTGCCTACAAAGTAGAGAGCACTGCACACCACCATCTCATCATATCCACAAGGAAAAAATCCATCCAAGGCAGAATCCTCACCAACACCTACAATACCAAAGAACTCTTCTCCATTATCAAGGAAGTCATCAAAACCTACCATGAAACAACAGATGTCCCACCCTCCCAAAACCTCTCTAACAGACTCAGCACCTTCTTCCACCTTAAGATCAAGAGGATCTATGACAACTTTGAAAACCATGACCTCCACACCGCTCCTGCTCCCCCTCTAAGCGACACCACCCATGTTCAGTTGGCCCCCACTCACAACAGAAGACACCTTGAGGACCATGAAAAGCTCTACCCTTCGGCACCCTCAGACCCCTGCCCACCCCACATCTTCCACAGAGCTGCCTCGGCCATCGCATCTGAACTACATCAGATGATCAACTGCTCCCTCGAGACCACCGCCTTCCCCGACAACTGGAAACACTCCGAGGTCAACCCCCCCCCCTAAAGAAAGTCTCCGCCGACCCGACGGACCTCAAAACCTCAGGTCCATCTCCCTGCTTCCATTCACAGCCAAAGTAATCAAAAAGGGTGCAAACACCCAGCTAGCAAACTTCGTCAATGCTAACAACGTCCTGGACATCTCCCAATCCGTAATCCTCAGCAACCACAGCACCAAGACCGCCCTACTTGCTGCTACCGATGACATCCGCTCTCTCCTAGACCAGGGCAAAACGGTGGTCCTCATCCTCCTGGACATCTCGGCTGCTTTTGACACCGTCTCACAGTGCACCATAGACACAAGACTCCACAACGCAGGCATTCACAACAAGGACTTCGACTGGATATGCTCATTCCTCACCGGCAGAACCCCAGAGAGTCACACTCCCACCCTACCTCTCGGAACTGACAGAGAAAAACTGTGGAGTGCCCCAGGACTCCTCCCTCAGTCTCACCCTCTTCAATATCTATGTGGCCCCCTCGCAACCATCATCAGGAACCACGGGCTCAACTTTGTCACTTACGCCGACGCCGCTCGGCCGAGAGGTGCATTTGTAGAGTGGTAGGAAAAGGGGCATGACCTCCAACCACCTCTCAGCAATCCCACTGTGTTTGGGTTACTGGAGGTAACAGGTGGGCTAGTTGGCTGCTAACGACCCTCAGCAGTGGAGGGTACTTCATCCCCCAACCAAGAGCACGCCAGGAGGTGTGTTTGCAGAGTAGTGGTGGGGCCGTGGCAAGTTTCTGGCTTCATTTATTTTTTCATTTTACGAAGGGGTCAGTGTAGTCCCCCTTCCTTGGACCCTTTTGGGCCCCAGAGACCCCATACACTGGGGCCTGAGCCATTAATTTTTTTAATAAAAATAAAAAGGGAGGGGGGCCATGTGGCCCCCCTCCTTAGGCCGATTTCTGCCCCAGGGACCTCATCCGCCATGTTTTTGCCTCTAAAGGGGAACGGGCTGTGCAGCCTCCCTCCCCAGGCCGGTTTTGGCCCTGGGGTCCCCATCCCCTGGGGCCCTGCCATTTTAAAAAAAATACGAAGAGTGTTTTTTCATTTGCCAATAACTTTGGCGTTGTTTGATGAATCCTCACGAGTTTTTCAAAACTAGTTTGCCACTGACCTTAGCTGCTGTGTTGAAAACTTTGGGGTGATCTTCAAGGAGGTCCAAGAAAAAGGGGGCGCGCAAAATGCTTTTTCTCCATTTTAATTTCCATAGGTACTTTAGACATGGCGACAGCCCAAACTACTGAACGGCATTACACCAAATTTCACAGAAAGGTAACTGCTGGTTATAGAAGGCGACCTTTTATTAAACAATTGGAATCCGTTCAGTAGTTGCAAAGTTATTAAAAGAAAATTAAATTTTTATATCTGCGCGACGTGGAGGGTTAGCGTCTCCAACGCTGGGCAATGTGAAGCCACGTGGCAGGAAAAGTGCTCTTTTTGGCTGGCCACAAGCTGAGGAAAATGTTGCACCCACCATTTAATGAAGCGGCACCTGCATTGGAGATTGTTGAAACAAAAATAAAAGTTGGAAGGGGTCAGGGTACAATACCTTGACCTCATGGGTATATTGTAGGGGTCTCTTAGAGGTCCCTTATGAGTTTTACAATGGTGAGTTTTGTATTTGTTTCCACGCGGCTGGAGTTGTGACCCTGTTGCCGTGTTCAGCAGGGCCCCCTATGTAATGTGGTTGAGTCGGGAACTCCACCATGCTTTGGGCTGCCATTTTATGAAGCCAGAGACGGTCCTGGGGAATGTATGTAAATTTGATAAAGTCTAGAAGGAGTCAGGGTAGGGGTACCCTGACCCTATAACTGTATTGTAGGGTTTGTGAAGTATCTCTATGAGTTACAAAATGTTGTAAACTGTTCTTTTTTTCCAGATGTGAGGATTCGTGACTCCATCACAGTGCTCAGTGCGCCCCCCCCCCCAAGTAAGGTAATGGTGAAGCTGCGCACCCCACCGTGCTTAGGGTCTCAATTTTTTGGAGCAGGATCCGGTGCAGAGGGATATATGTAAATTTAATAAATTATAGAAGGGGTCAGGGTAGGGGTACCCTGCTGCCATAACTGTATTGTAGACTTTCAGAAGTATCCCTATGAGTTATGAAATGCCGTAAACTGTTCTTTTTTTGCCAAGCCAAGGAGTCGCAAGTCCATTGCAGCTCTCAGTGCAGCCCCTGTGTAACATCATGGTGAAGTCACAAACAACTCTGAAATAAATTTTAAAAATAGATATCACAACAGTCACTTATACATTAATGCATGCAGTTATAGATGCACACAGTCACACATTCACTCACAGACTCACTCATAGACTCAAGCATGCACCCACATAAGCGCTCAGAGAGTAACTCACCCATTCCGAGACCTACTCAGAGATATATACACTCACTCACTGATCCACTAAGATACTCCTGTGTTCACTTTCACACATCACTTATGTCATTTGAAATGTCATCAGTGATGTCACTGAGCATTTCATGAGTGATGTAATATGTGCAGTCATAAGCAGTGCACTGTGAGGACGTAAGCTATAGTTAGCTTAAGTAACTATAACTGCCAAATTTCACTAGTTTCTACAATCAAAATATGAGCCTAACATCCAATTAACCTTTGATTTTTTTCAGGTAAAGAAAATAAATATATATATTCATTCAAAAAAACAAAGGTTAAAAAGAAGTAATATGTAGGTATTGTGATAATAAAAAAACATATGTTTTTTTAAAAAGCACCAAATTTAATCAGGTATAAGTAACTAACCTTGGTGCAATATGCAACTCCAAAGATTTGAGATGTCATCATTGATGTCATCAATGATGTGATTTTCATGTCTTGAGTATTTCAATATGTGAGGTTATAAGCAGTGCAGTGCATACTAAAGTTAGTTCTATATATATTTTTTGTTTTTGAAGCATTTGTTTACATTTGTTTATATATTATTACAAGACCTACATGTAACTCCACTTTAATCTTTCGTTTTTCCAATGAAATTTCCGAAGTTTTTTTTAACAGAAGTTAAAGTCTTACAGGCACATGCATTAAAAGAAAAACCGGTCGCAAACGGGCAGATTCTCTGAATCTTCCCCTTTGCGACCGGTATTTTTGCATTTGGAATGCATCATCAAGTTGAACTTCATGGTAATTTGTAAAACCTTTGAAAAATTCACTTTTGTGCATTCTTCAAAGTTTCATGTTGCGCACACACATGCCCTTAGGTTGGGTGCAAAGCCTGCACCCAACCATCCCACAGGTGCAGAACCCCATGTTGTGTGCGGTCTTTGGCTGTAGGCGGTGTGATGTTGGGTGCAGGGACTGGGCAGGCGCCAGGTCCTGCACCTAAATCACCCCCTACTACTGCGCATGGCTGGCTATGTCATGTATCATTGTAAAAGCTGTACCTTTATGTAGGGCAGACCTACTGATCTTGTCAAAGGCTCAAGAAAAGAAAGTCACACCTTGCAAAAATAGTGATACATTGTATTAAAAAAAGCCCTTTTAAAAAAACAATAACATGTGGTTGAGTATATTTTGAACATTTTGAGGCCACAAATTGTGGCTAAAAAAACAACCACTAGAGGTCCCTGCACTCAAGCTGAAGAACAAACAGCAATGTGGTAACATCTCCTTTGATCATGGATTCAATGCCCCAGGAGACATACTATTTTTCAATGTTGTTGGAGGCTGCTGCACTCTCTGCCACCCACAAAACATTAAAGAAAATGCTTATAGATGTCCCTGCCACTTCTAGGGACATGAGTAAAAAGAGTAATTAAAAATGGTCGTTGTAGAGCATTACGGGGCGCTCCTTGCTTGGAGATGTGAATAATAATTTTGCAGCTCCTGCCACTCATGTATTATTCCTTTATTATTTTTTTATTTTTGAAAGTCATGATGCCAAAACAGGACACCAACATCTTTTTCTTGTATCTTTTTATTGGATTTTTCAAACATACATAACAGGTACAATACCCTTGCTATCATGCACCAATAGCAGTTGTACATATCATTAAGCTGTAGCATGCAATATACAATGCATCATCAAATGACAACCATGACATTATTCACTGGATTGAGGCTGTGAATGAGCTTTAAGACTCTTCAGGCCTGGACAACAGATATGCGATGAATGAGCTCCAAATGCCCTCGATGGCTGTGAGAGCACTTTAGCTTAAAATTTTAGTTGGTCGCTACAATACGCCATGTCCCTTAGCCAGTGAGACAACTTAGGCAATGCCCTCTTACACAAATGGATCCTTACCCTCCTTTTCACGATCAACAAAACTACCACTGCTAGTTTATGGTTGGCTGAGTGCAGGATTATGACAATTCCAAGTAAATATAAGTGAGGGGTGCATTTCACCTGCTGCATCACCATGTCTTATACTACTTGCACCACTCGCTCCCAGAATTGATTGATAGAAGAGCATTCCCAAGCCAGGGGCAGGAAGTCCGCATCAGACGCTCCACAGCGCACACATCTGGCATCGGAGTGGAAGCCAAATCTACGCATCCTAGCAGGGGTATAGTACATTTGCTGTAGGTATTTAAAGTGAATGAGCTGTAAGTTTCAGTTTGATGTGAGCATGCCTATCAGCCATCAGCAATATTCCCAATCTTCTTGGCTTAGTGGTTCTGTAGGAAGAGAGTTCCACTTCTCTAAATTGGCATTCAAGGTAGCGTTTTTTCTCTATGTGAGGCAGTGTCACGCTCAGTTATAAGTTCAAGCCATGTGTTACTGGTGAGCAAAGTATGGAGTGTCCTCAGAGCATGTCGCTCATTTAGTAATTATGGGTACAGTTAACCCTGGGCATAGTTTGTGTAGTAGAGCTATGCATAGCTTCGCAAAGTGCACTTTGCACTACGCGAGATACGCGTAGCACTACGCGAACTGCGTAGTGCGCTGTTTGCAATGATTGCACAGTGCCGGATGCTTGTCCGCACTGTGCAATCATAGAAAACGTCATCTTGCACAGTGCAAGCAGTCGTTTTCTGCCGCTCGAGTAGATTTTTACTCGAGCGGCAGCTTTCTCTACGTGGACTGGTAGTTTCTCATCCCGAGAGGTCGCGAGCATACGCAACCACTTGCAATGATAAACCTGACCTCCACGCGTTGTGAATCTCGCCAGGAGGTTTATTTTCCATGCTCGCGATCGGCAACTTGACGTTGCTGATCGCGAACGAGGAAAAAGTCTCGCCGGGTTGTCATTTTGCTCGCTCGCGGTGGCCAACTTGACGTTAAGGACCGCGTGCGAGCAAAAAATGCCAACTACGCTACGCTACACGATTTTGCACTGTGCTACATGCAATTCGCCTAGCGTGAAGTAGCACAAACTACACAAACTTCGCGAGTGTAGCGTAGTTGTCCGCCCAGGGTTAGGTACAGTGCCTTTGCTGCTGTGCTGAGGTGGTGATATATAGAGGTCGACAGCTGGGTCTAATGCTGTGCCTGCAAGATCCCAGCTAGTGTTATAAATGTCCCTCCAGAGTAGAGATCTCCGAGCTTCTGTAATCCTGCTTCTCCCAGTAGAGGCAACACCCTGGGTTCTTGTGTGACTGTGTAACTGAGAGGTTTGGATGGTGAAACGGGCATCTCCGGTATGTATAATAGAGTCTTGGCTGCCTGAATGCTGATCATATGCCAGGTGCATGTGGTAAAGTGTACTGTATTTAATTCTGTATGTGAAACCTCCATGCGCGTGTGCAGAAGTATAGCCTTCAGGGGGATGGAGTGAACAGTAAGTGTGGGCAGAGGTCGCGGAGTTGCACTACGTGAAATTCCGTGTAGTTGCATTAAAAACTCCTTGGAATTCCGCAGAGTTCCGCTCGGCCCTATAATTTGATTATATTTGTAAAACATCTGGGTTTTGGACATGCAGTTCAACGAAAAATAAATGCCAATGTGTTTAAATTGCATTTATTTAGCGCTTACTACTACCCCGTTGTAAAGACCGCGATGTAATGGCATTGCGATGTAATGCCCGCGTTGTAAATGATGTTTCCCCAAAAAGAACAATTGATGGACAGAATGAAGAACAATGTCATACATTCACCCCAGTACAGAGATCTGGGCCTAAATCCATTGTTTCTTTGCTCACCATACCATTCCAGTTTAGACCCAGCCATATGCAAATCAGTCTTGACCCTGCGCCCAATGAGAACAGTTCAGCCGGAACTGCCAGGCCAGGTCCTCCCTGGACTGAAAACAAGCATCCTAGGACCGGTTTCGGGCTTTCAGCCCTCATCTGCCAGGATAGCTTGACTCCAGTTGCATGGAGAGCACGGGACCCACGTCTGGGCATACCCGTCCCACTCGGGGTGACAAATGCAAAAGAACAATTGATGGACAGAATGTAGAACAATGTCATACAGTATGCCCAAATGTTTGGGTCTCGGTCTCTGTGGACCCAGATGCCCAGATATGGAAATTCAATACATGCAGGTCAGTGCCTGGAGTTTGAGGGAAAATGGTTGATTTCGACCAGTTTATGCTCAGGCCTGAATACCACTCATAGAGGACATATTCTCGAAATATGGGAGCTAGCTGTGTAGCTGGGTCCTGGGTATATAAGACTATGTTGTCTGCATACAGCGAGATGGCCAGCGGTCTCTGGTGAAACTGTAGCGCAGCCTCTGCATGTCGCTTCCTCACCACACATGCAAGAGTTTCCTATGCAAGTGTGAATAATATTGGTGACAAAGGAGCACCCCTATCTGGTGCTTTGTAGTGTATCCAATGTGTTGCCATTAATACACACCCTTGCTACCGGCTCAGTATACAAAAGACAGTTCGAAGGCAGGAAAGCTTGAAACATCCCCATACGGTGTAATACCATAAACATAAACAGCCATTGTATGGAATGAAATGCCTTAGAAGCATCCATTTGGACCGCCACAGCCTGGACAGAGGGGTTCAACTAATGTAGTATCGCAAATAGTGTGATTACGTTTTGCACTGTAGGGATAATGCCTGATTGATCTGTCAAAACCAGGATAAGCAATAGTGGGTGAAGGCTAGTAGCTATTATTTTTACAACAATTTTAACATCAATGTTGATGAAAGATTAGGGTTGTTATGACTCATACCGCTGTGGTAGTTTATCTGGTTTCATCAGCGCTATTATTTGGGCTCCCCTGAATGAGGGAGGAAGTTCCCATTTATTATAGGCATCTGTGTATATGTCATGAAGGTGTGGCGCTATCAGGCCTGCATATGTTTTATAAAATTCACTTAGCAATCCATCAATATCTGGGGCTTTCTAGGTCGGGAGCATGCTTATTGCCTCCTTTAACTCTTCAACTGTGATACGCTGCACCAAATATTCCCTGGAACGAGTCATGCCAGCACCACATCCAGCAGGTATTCTGCCAACTACCTCACTGAAGCAGAGTCGCCAGTAACATATAGCCCAGTGTAGATAGCCATGAATGCCATTAGGATAGATGGCATGTCATGGCACATGACCCCATCTGACACGGTTATGCCACTTTGTGTTTGAGTACCCAAGGGTCCTTCAGTTTGGTGGCAAGGCTGCGGCCCGGGTGGCCTCCCTCTCCATAGGCCCTCGAAGTCCGATGCCTAGAAAGGTGTTGCATGTCCTGCGCTGTGGTGTCATTGTAGTCTGATTTTCTCTATGATCACAGCCAATGTGGCTGTGCTTGGAGTGGCCTTGTAGGCATGCTCAGCTCCCCCAGCTTGGTCTCTATTAACTTAAGCTGGGAATGTACAGTTTTTAGAAGACCCACCTGCCGTTCTACTCCATCCCGAAAGACTGGGTCTAGTAAAGCCGTGACTTGAAGCCTCCACTGAAATTGTGGCAGAACATAAGTGGGGATTGTAGCCATCATCAATACAGGAGCATGGTCCGAGAGCGTTCTCGGCATGTGTCTCACCATTGTTACCTACACAGGAACCTCCAGCATCATCAGCCAGTAGTCTAACCTCAACCACAAGCCATGCACTGTTGATGCAATAGTGCCCTCCCTACCTCCTGGGTTATATAATCTCAATAAATCAAGTAGTCCATACTCTTTCATTCAGTTACGGAGTACTCAAGCTGATTGTTTACATTGCCGAACCACTGTGGCAGAGAGATCCATTGTTGGGTCAAGACATGTTAAGGTCTCCTCCCCAAAGAATAGTTGAGAGCTGCCATGTGTGTAGGTGGCACCAGATTTGAGTGTAACATTCTGGGCCGTCGATGTTGGGGCCAAAGGTGTTTATTTGTTTATTATGGCTACCTTGGTACAGCATAGGCAGCCCTGCACAGTGGCACTGATCATTAGATTCAGTATGAATGATTGTGAATGCCAAAACTCTTTTGATTTAAATAAGAACTCCTCTAGAATTAGGACGAGTAGGATGAGGCCACAAACACGCCCACACATCTTGTACATATAATTTGTTCTGTATGTTTTGTGAGATGTGTCTCTTACAATAATGCAATTTGTATGTGGTGCCAATCTAAGTATGCTAGTACCTGACTTGTCTTTCATGTGTTATTAGCAGCCGCGGTCGGTAGTCGGAGTAGCTGCCAGGCGGTGACGTGGGGAGGGGCAGGGTGGGCGGTAGTAAACTATGGATTACGGAGGTTTACATGTAAGTAAACATATATATTAATAAAGCAAATTTCGTTGAAGGCACTGCATCCCCAAATGCGATGCAGTGCACACAACGAAATTCGTTTTATTAATTTATATGTTTACTTACCTGTAAACCTCCGTAATCCATAGTTTACTACCCCCCACCCTGCCCCGCCCCATCCCCACGTCACCGCCCGGCAGCTACTCCCACTACCGACCGCGGCTGGTTATTAGACCCTTTGTACATTCCATGTGAGGAAGGATGGGTGGCCCACAGCTATGGTTGTTGGGGCAGTGTGCATTTGAGTATTAATCTGTGTCTTGTAATAATGGTCGAACAGGCATAAGCATGAGTACTGTGATAACATTGCAAACAACAAACAAAAACCCATCACCCCACCCACTGCATTGCTAGCAGTATGGCCTCTAGGGATGAATTGCATTGTGTCTGGCGTTCTGGTTCAGAGTCTGATAAGGCAACTCCCTCTACCCCGGAACCACCGCCAAACTCCAGAAAAGACTTCAGCGGATCCAGAACCCCTCAGCACGACTCATCCTGGACATCCCCCGTCGCAGCCACATCTCCGGACACCTGAGAGACCTGCACTGGCTCCCGGTCACCAAGAGAATCACCTTCCGCCTCCTCACCCACGCACACAAAGCCCTACACAACCAAGGCCCAGGA
Organism: Triturus cristatus; assembly: GCF_964204655.1. Lineage (NCBI taxonomy): Eukaryota > Metazoa > Chordata > Amphibia > Caudata > Salamandridae > Triturus > Triturus cristatus. The sequence goes on from NC_140582.1 coordinate 418,456,812, forward strand.
TACCTCAACAGCCGCCTCAACTTCTACACTCCCAAACGCCAGCTTCGATCGACCGGCCACGCCCTCGCCACCGTCCCCCGCATCCGAAGAGCCACCACAGGGGGACGGTCCTTCTCCTTCCTCGCCGCCAGGACGTGGAACTCCCTCCCGACCCACCTCCGCCTGACCCAGGACCACCTCGCCTTTAAGGCAGCAACTCAAGACCTGGCTGTTCGAGCAGTAGCGGACCCCCCTCCCCTAGCGCCTTGAGACCCTCTGGGTGAGTAGTGCGCTATATAAATGCTTTGATTGATTGATTGATTGATTGATTGATTGATTGATAAGGTATGCTGTTGAGATCAGGGAACACGCTTGGTTTTGAACGTAAGGCTGATCTGCTGCTTGTCTGGTTTTCCCATGGCCATCGCCGCGTTGTGCCACAATCAAGAGTGAAAGGTAGGACCTGCCAACTGTAGTCACCAGATAGGTAGTGGCCAAAGGCATCTTACAACAAAGCAGCAGGCAGGTGAGTGGGTGCATCAGCTTACAGCAATTTGGAGGTAGGCCAGCTCACCGGTCAGGCAAATCACCCATGCAGCTTGGCACCAATTGCACCACAGCACCAGAAGCATTGAGCACTGTGTTCAAATGCACTGCCACCCATGCAGTCAATCCAGGCGACATCAGGCGGTCCCAGTCCATGTGTGGCAGGAAATACCACAGGGCTCAGGAATCATAAGAATCAGTTTCTTTTTCAGGTAATGTCAGGAGTCTATCCCTGTATTTCCTGAGAAAAATCCCCACAAGAGAGGAGTACAAATGTTTCTGGATACTCTTCTACCTATGTAACCCCTCTCAAATGCAGTGACCCATTGGTGATGCCATCACAATCTGAATATTTAGGGACAATTCCTTTAGGGAGTTAAGAGTCATAAAAAATGTCAACCTCCCTATTTATTTGTGTGCTGTCACCAGTGATAAGTCCCAGGCCTTTCTCTTTTCTTTGCCAGTCTGTTTCCATGAGCTGGGCTTTTAATCTCAGTCTCCTGGTCCATCTCTCTAGCACAAGATCCTCATCTGAGGGAGCCTCAGCTGTTTCTGAGGAGACTGACTCCTGTCCATAGTCAGCATCATCTTCATTGAAATTAACATCATCCTCTGACAGGGCTACCCGCTCTGGGAGATATTTTTCTAACTGAACTATTGAATTCTTAAAAATATTGCTTTTTTTGACCTTTGCCTGTTCTGATACCATACCCTTTACAAAGGGCCCGGCTTCTAGCATGGCTCAGGTCCATGAAAGGGGTCAGGCTGAGCTCCTGACCCCGGTTACTGGTTTCAGGCATTATTTTATTAAAGTTGGGATTTTTTTTATGAAGTTAAACAAAATAACTGCACACTAAATACTTTGTCCTAACTAAATTACAGATTTTAAAATTTTAAAAGTTTGTTTCAGGGACTTAACCAAGGCCCTAGTAGTTAATATTAGAAAGTTTTAAATCTACTCATGTCGTCAAATAACGACAAAGTGGTTCCAGCAAACGCAAATTGTTCTATCCCACCACTGAACCACCAAATGTAGGAGACTGGCTCTCTATATAGTGTACTAAAAAGAAGTACACTGTGCGGAGGGACCAAATGGTACACCGAGGTAAAAGGAGATAATTCTAATGCTCTTTTTGCTGTAGTGTGGGTGTGCAGCTAGGCCTTAGCAGAGGAAAGTGCTAAGCATTTGATTCACTCACAGAGTCAATAAACACACTCTCAAGAAAAAATCAGAGACCAATTTGTAAAAAGAAAGTTGTTTTTTTAATGTATTTTTTAAAACCAAGAACACAGTTCTAAGGTATGTACTGTTAGAGTTGCGATTTTTCAAAATTCAGTAAATATATCATTTTTTGTGCGCAATTATGCTCTATAGGAATCAATGGAGAAAAGGTGGAAAAGGCATATAAAATCAGGCAAAGCTTTCACAAAGTTCACCTTCTTGTTTTAGGTCTATGTTGGGACCAAGTACAAAGTTCCAGCAGAATAGGTTCAGGAGCATCCCAGATCAGGAGGGATCAGCGTGCTGAGGGTCTTGGAAACAGGCGCACAAAGACAAAGGGGGCCACTTGAAAATGCACAGCACAGGTGGACTTACATGTAAGTCTGGAGGATCTCCTTGGAGGGAGGAGGTCACAAGGGCATGGGGACTACAAGAGCAGAGTTGGTTTGTTGGTGCTGGGGCCGATGGGGCCAGGTGCAAATCAAACAGGTCAGCCAGGTGCTGTGCATCTTCAGTGTCCTCGCAGTCAAGAGCAGGCAACTTAAAGAGGCAATCTTAGGATCTCAGGTCTTTCAATGTCCCTCAATAGCTACTTACTTCGGGTGGTTTGGAAGTCCAGAGTGGACTCCTCTTCTTCATTTTTACAGTTGGGGTTCAGTACCCCAGATATTGGTACATCATGGCTCCGGTAGGTCCTGGGGCCTCCAAACTTGGTGGGGAAGCAGATATGACCTTCCAGAGCTGTTTTACTTCTTCTTGCTTAGGGGCTGCATCAAAGTCATCAGGGAGCAGCACGGGAAAAAACTTGGCATCACAGGATTCACTGTGCAGGGGAGTGATCCCTTCACTCCAAGCTTCTCGGCAATATCTGAAAGGCTGGAGGTGCTCTGGGGTTCTTGGAGTCCTTTCAGGGTTCAGGACAGCACAGCAGCAGTGATTGTCAAATCCTTCCTGCATCTGGCAGGGTTTGGTGCCTTTTCATTCTGCAGCAGGGCCTCCGCTCTCGGGTAACAGGTCCTCCTTTGTCCTGGTCTTCTTTTGTATGATGAATGTGAGGTTCATTTCTCGGGGAGCCACCTAAGGGGTGTTAGAAAGGGAGACAGGTAGCAGTCAATTGGTTATTACCAATTAGGGTGTCTACATCCACTAGTGACCACTTCCTGTGAAAAGAGGCACTACCCTCTCCTGATTGGAAGTTTTCTACCATCTCAAGATGATAGAATTTCAGAAGAAGGGTTCACCTCACCAGCCCACACTTGGGGGGGTTTGCAGGCTGAGGTGGGACCCTCCTACTCATCTATCTAATTTTCCCTCCTTTCCTCACACCAAAAGTAGAGCAGGAAAGGGGGCTGGCCTCACCCACTATCTGAAGGTTCCTGGTTTGGATTTCAAAGGCAGCATTGCCCAGAGCAGGTATAGTTTATGTCCTCTGAGAGCTTTATCTTTCACCCGATTAGGTCAGAAACATGTCTGGTGGTGGCAGACTGGTGTAAACTGGCCAGGGACCCCACTACTGTTTGGTTAGGTTACAGGGAACCCTGTAAAAGGGTCTCCTGTGTGAATTTATTAAAATGTTCAACATTGGCTTCAGTGAGGATTTATTAGGACCAGATGTTTGATACCAATCATTTTAGAAATCAGTGAAGCCATCATGGAGCTAGGTAACTTGTGTTGACAGCTATCCATTCCCTATACTCTTTATGGCTTCCCTGTTCACTGTGTTCGTATTAATAATCTTGTTATATTGGTCAGTTGCACCCATCTATCCAAGCCAAGCATGTCTTCTTAGTCAGTTTCCTCCTATTCTATTGATCCTTAAGTCATATTCCCACTGATCCACCCAGTGACACACAAGTGCATCCACTATGGGCCTGATTACGATGTCGGTCGGAGTTGCCTCTGACCAACAACACAGCAGATTCGCAATCGACAGACCTCTGGTTGGTGGTCCCGACTACATTACTACGATGCGACCAGGGCCGGACTGGCCATAGCGGCACTGGGCCTTTCCCCAGTAGGCCGCTACGGTGGGGGCCGGTTTTGTTACTGGGGTCGGCAATATCGGCCCCGGTAACAAAATCATCCGAAAGCGGCCCTGATAAACAGCTTGGCCACACCCCCTCAACCCCCCAGGGGGGGCAGCCGAGAAGTTTGCTAGGACTGGTTTTGGTTCCCAGTCCAGCCCTGGATGCGACTGCACATGGTGTGGTCGCACACTCCCATTTCCCTATGGGAGCTTGTGCTGTGGTCAGAAACCAGCCACAGAATAAGCTCCCAGAGAGAAATGGGAGTTTGTGTAAATCCCTGCATCCTGGATTTACATGGGGGCACATTCAGTGCCTCCCAGGCTCACAACCGTAGGACGCGAAGGCAAGTGGGCCCTGCTAGGAGTCCCAAAATTCACTTTCAGACAGCCTTTTCATGTCAGAAAGGCCGGCATTGAAAGGCTGTTTGAAACCGACACCATAATCCTGATAGAAAAAAAGCCATCCTTAAGGGATTACATTGCGTTTCTGTCTTGCAGACGGGCTCCTTGAGCCCACCGAAAGCCAGTCGGAATGACAAGCCGGTTTGACTTCCAGCCACCTACATTGTAATTAGGTGGTTGGAAGTCAAACTAGGAATGTCGGTCGGAAAGCCTCCGAGCCGCTGACCGACATCATAATAGGGCCCTATATTGTTTGCCAGGAGGGTCTATTTGAATTAACCACAATAATCAGCTGCGTAAGGAAAAAAAAAAGGGCCCCACAGCAGGATGAGAACGGGGGTCTCTGAGCAACCAATATCGCAGCTATGATTTATTGGATTTGGGCTGAATGGGTTCCTCCTTCAAGGGTCAGAGGCCAAGGTCGGTTTGGTCTATGGAGCAAGTGGGCAGTGCCCAACGGGCTGGTTTGACAGGTCAGTGCGGGCCGTTTTTTAGCTGTTTGTGGGTCTGTTTTGCGGTATGCTAGGACGGGTTTTTACTATTGATTTTCCTGCTATTGAAGCAAACATTCTGTGCTACGAGCACACATATATGCAGTCTTCCATAACTGGCCAAATACAAATAGAGCGTGCCTTTACAAGTTATAAATTGTCCCACTTTGCAAACACAGGCCAACACCCCTGACATTAATTTTTAAGGGGCATATCAACAAGGGCTTTATCTCTGCTTTTTTGGCTTTAAAAGCCAAAAAAGCAGAGATAAAACTAGCACCCTATCAACAACAGAGTGCTAACATGCAAATTGGCATGTTAGCACACTTTTACTCTACGCTTCCCCTTGCATCTCTAATGAGATGCAAAGGAGGCGTTCTAGAGTAAAATAATAGGAGAAATGTCACTAAGCGACATTTCTCCTATTATCAAGAATATCGCTAACCCTGTTAGAGACAAAAAAAGCAGCGCTAACCTCGGTTAACGCTGCTTTTTTACGTCTGGTATTTTCTGACTTAGCCATGATATCCTTTGGAAGGAGGATATCATGGCTAAGTTTGTCTGTCCCTATCAACAATCTAACGTGAGATTATCGCTGGGTTTCCAGCGATAATCTCACGTTAGCCACTTAGCGTGAGGATTTTTATCGCTATTGAGATAAGCCTTGCTAATAGCACGCTATCTCAGCGATAAAAATCCACGCTAGCCGGTGATAATTATCCTAGCGCTAAGTGCGCTTAGCGATAATTATCGCCCGTTGTTGTTGATAGGGGCATATCAACAACAACGGGCCAATTTGCATGTTAGCACACTGTTGTTGATAGGGTGCTAGTTTTATCTCTGCTTTTTTGGCTTTTAAAGCCAAAAAAGCAGAGATAAAGCCCTTGTTGATATGCCCCTAAGTTTCTTAAGAGTCCTACTCCCAGCTACCTCGAAAAAAATCACACCATTACAGCCCCTATAAAAGTTAAGGAGCCAGAACCAGGGACTGCTATTCATACTTCGTGTCAAAATCAAAGACAAGGACGACAGATCATTCTATGACATAATCCCGTTTATCGGAATTTCCTGCACTAATTTAAAGCATTTGCCAACTTGTCCTTCTTTACATATGCCCTTAAGACATTCACTTCAAAGTGACGTAGACGGCCAGTTCCAAGAGACCCTGCCACAACCTGGGCTACAAATGTCATCATTCACTCATGTATATGAAGTTTCATACACAATAAAGCAGCGCGACACTTGACACATATTATCTCACATCTGTTTTTCATCTTCTGGTAAAAATATCGTTGACAGAAATAGAATCAATCATGTCAAGGAAAATGATTAAAACACATATTACAAATACCCCTCCTGTGGAGGAAATAGTGTTCCTGCGTCTCGCATTATTTGCTATTCTTTTTCTATTTTTGTCTATTATGCTTTGAGTAAAATGTATTGCAGGTTCACCAGCAATATTTGAGCCAGAGATTCAAAACTCTACGTATTCGGAAAGCTACCCATGCAGCCAGTGTTTTATGGTATGTTCTGGAAACTCATCAATTTTTGATAAGTATGTGTTTTCAGCAGCCTGCTCCCATTACTCCAAGTATAATTATTTGCCTGCGGCTACCATTCAGAAACTTGCAATTTTAATGCATGCTTCAGCAATTTCTTCCTCCTCATTGAAAAATGCAGTTGGATGTTCTTTTTTTTCCATCCATGCTGCTAGTTTCTTGTGTAGCAGTTCAGTAAGAAAAATCTATGATTATTTCTGGACAGCGGACTATTCAACACTTTAACAGGCAGGTGGGTGTATCTGTCTAACGACCCACGGCTATGTGGTAAAGAGCAGGGCAGGCCGTTGAGCAAGATTAAGGATTGAATGTTGGCAGCTTGAACCGGCATTGTTTTCCCAAAAACGTATTATTTTTATGAAAACAAGCATCATTTTAACATGACCCATGGACTGACCTGTCCTCGGGTATTTGTTAAAAGTATAGCCCACAAACATGGTTTCTTCCAGTCAATGTATTTTGTGTAATTTGCTCAATGGATAAAACACCATGCATTCCTCCGAATTATCAAGAGGATCAAGAAATAAAACAAAATGCTCAAGTAATAAATGTCGCCTTCATGCTGGTAGAAACAAAAACTGCTTGGGCGTCCATTTTTCTCCAATGTGAACAATAATGCTTCCATGGCTAATGAACAAAACACCACTTGCATTGAGAACTGCTACTGGGGACTAATGTGATAGATCACACATTCTAAGCTTAATAGTAAGCTTCAGGATTTCTTTCTGGAGCAATGTGTAAAGTATTTATGCAGTAGCTAAACATTAATAAAGTCAAAATGTTGAACAATAAAAATCTCAAAACAAATTAGAAAATAGAGTAAAATGTAAAAAAGAAAATGACACCAAAATGACAAAATCCCAATAGGGGGAATTGGAGATATGTATTTTGAAACTTTTCATAAGTAATAACACCAATAAGCACAAGTGCTAATGATAGTCCCTGATCCCAGTAGACCAGGACCAAGGCGGAATTTGACGTTGATCTTGATGGAGTGCAACTCAGATATACCAACCGGGTTTGTCTAGGTCAATTATGATTTTACCTTCTAATTTAATCATTGAAGTCCCAGTCCACTGCAGGAATACCATTCTAAAACCTGTAGGACATCAGAAGACGAACCTATAGACCCACAAGGTGTCAGGGAGAAGCCAACAGAAGGGTGCAATTCAAGTCCACTTGCCACTGGCCAGCAGGCAGTTGCAGGACAGACCTCTTGTAACTTGTTCTGTTCCTATAGCTTTAACAAAAGGTCAACCTTATGACCCATGGAGACCAATTTTTTGATCTGGGTACAAAAGGAAGCAGGTTCAGATTTTTTAGGGCGCCTCTCGGGTCACAGACAGCTGATCCAATCTTCCTCTGTTCTTCCTCAGGTCTAGAAGGTGTTCTGATGTGGGTTCCTGGAGGTGCTACATTTATGCCTGGCTGGTGGAAGTGACTCTTAGGCAAGCCCTAGCAAAAGAGATAAGGAATCATAGGGACAACCCCACCCACTTTTGACATTTTCAAGATGAAAAATTTCTTCAGCCACACTAAACTTTGGCTCTGAGGTCTAGGTGTGTCTTGGGAGTGTAATATAGTAGGTCTAGTGTCCTCCCACATCAAACATTTAAAATCCATTTTGATGCATTCACTGTGCCCACAATAAAGCCAGAAACAGAAGTCTGGTGGAACAAAACAGGGTTCATCATCAAGCAGACAGTGGATACACAAGGATTGTTTTGGCATCATGTTCACGTACTTTTAAGTGTGCTACAGAGTTACATGTAAAACCCAGAGGTAGTCGATACACAAGAATTATCTTGGCACCTTGTACTTTGCCATTCAAGATAGCCCTGTAGTGTCAAATGTAAATGTAACTGGCCTATCAAGCAGGCTTTGACACTCATGTTTTGTGCTGAGCAAAAAAGGAGGCTCACTGCCCCCACTATGCATAATCTGGAAGGTTCAGAGAAGCCATTTCTGTCCATTCAGGTCAGCCTATTGTTTGATCCTGGAGCCATTTCACACTTTTTCAGACCTATTCAGATGCTAATCAGTGGCTTAGAGTAGTATGAGCACATATGCAAATTAGCCTCCCTAAACTTCAGACAGAGAGAGGATAACTTTCTGAAAGTTACTTTCCTTTAAAATGTATTAAACATCCGACTTCACCATTGAATTGGTTTTGTATTAACTATTAGCAATATTTCTTTAAATATTTTTCTATCTAGTTCCATTTCTGAGATACACTATTAGGATTTTGATATGTTCTCTGGTTTTCTACAAAGGAGAGCTATGCCTGCCACAGTGCAAAATATTATTTGGGTGATAGTCACCATAGGCAGTGCTGGTGCCGAGGAAGCTGCAGGCTGTGATGCAGGGGCCATGCTTCGAGGATGGGTCATGCTACATCGGTTCTGATCAAAGGACATCAGCTGGGCTGGCAGAGCACCTTCGGGCCCAGCGCCTTGAGATCCTCATGGGTGAGTAGCTCGCTTACAATTCCCTGATTAATTGATTGAATTGACTTCCAAGGGTCAAGGACCAAGGTGTCACCACTTTGGGAGGTATGGTTTACAGCAGACAGAGTCCTGGTGCTGAGTCCAAGGTGGATGGAGCCTTTTCTGTCCCACAGGCTGTGAACAGGAGGCCAGCCAACTAATCCTTGGAGTCATTCTGGTGGTATTGGGTTCAAGATGCAGGTCCAGTCATTTTTACTCCAGCAGCAGGGCAACAGAGTAGCTTTCTTTCTTGCAGAGCAGCACAGTAGTCCTTCTGAGTCTTTCACAGGTACAGAGGTGTACTGAAGAGGTGGGTCTGAGGGTCCAATATTTATATCGGGTGCCAGCTTTGAAGTAGGAAAAGGTTCTGGAGGTTTCCTCCCCCAGAGGAGCTTGGAATTTCTTTCTTCCCTGCCCTGGCCCCAGCTTGTCTAGGGGTTTACAAGAATAGGGTTGAACCCTTTTTGAGGTTCTGTGATGGTCAAGTGTGGTAGTTGACAACTCCGCCCCCCTATCAAGTCAGAGATTACCCATCCTCCCTACCACTTTTCCCCTTTGTCTCAGTGTCTGGAAGTAAAACACTTGGACTAACAGTCAGCTACAGCTCGTCATAGGACCCAGGATACAGGTTGCAGACACCAAATGGTAAAGACAAGAAAATGGCAACTTTTTAAAGGGCATTTTCAGAAATGTGACCTCAATTCTGACTTTACCATTAAGGAGGGGTTTAAATTTGAATTCTTGAGAAACCAAACTCAATGTTCTCACTTGCTTCCAATTGACAGTTGTCACTTATTAAATTTAATAAGCTAACCCAATGTTATCCTCTTGGAGAGGAAGGCCTTGCAATAGCGAAAAATTAATTTAAGCTTTTTCAATACCAAGACATGTAAAACTACATGTCCAACGTTTTAAATACACTACACCCTGCCCTATGTTTAAAGCCCACCATAGAGGGCACCTATAAGTAATATAAAGGAATTGTTAGGCCTGGCAAAAGATTTTTCAGGTTGAAATGGCAGTTTAAAACGTCACACACAGGCTGCAATGGCAGGCCTGAGACATGTTTAAATGAAATGTGCCCAATGGGTGTGAGCCAATGTTTCCATGTTTTAGGGAGAGAGCCTAAGCACTTTAGCACTGTTTAGCAGTAATAAAGTTTGTAGAGCCCCAAAGCCAGCAAAAATTAAGTTAGCAAAAATGGATGGCAAAAAGTTCAGGGAATATCACGCCAAAGATATCAGGTACAACAGATGGTGTCATTTTTACGCCACCTTGCATTGCGATTCCCAGGAATAGGCAGGTTATATAGCTGACAAGTTGCATGGTTGAGAAGATCCCCTTCTTAAGAGAATGAGATAGAGAGGGTGTCCAGGCCTGATTCCTTTGTCTCCTGTATTCTGAAGGACAACTCCTGGTAGCTCCTCTTCTCCTGCCATTTAATCTTGATCTCCCCTACTTCATCCACCTTGCATTGACAGAGTCTGTCAACTCATCACACATGAATCCTGCTCTGCTCCACTGAGGGTGAGTGACGGCAGCCCATGTAGTTACATGTAATGATTGATAACAAAGTTAACTACAAAGTCTGTCTTCCCCTCAGTGAATCTATTCTTCACCTTGGTTGTTGTGGTCTGTATCCTGGAGGCTGGATGTGGTTCCTGTTGTCCATAGGATCATGTGGTTCAAAGGGAAGAGGGCAGAACCTAGGTTGCAGTATTTATCCACAAGTTTGAATTGTCTACTGTGTTTGGCTTTGAGTGTTTGTATGTGTACGTATGTGTGTGTAGGTGTAGGTTTGGGTGTGTGAGATTTTCATTAAGCATTTCCCTACTCTCTTCCTCAACAGCAGAAATCTCCCCAAACAGTTACTAGTAGCAAGTTTACAATTGTATCTTCAGTTGTAGGGTGCTGTCATTCAATGTAAAAAATTTGTGACATGTAAATCTACTGCTGGGTGGAGATCTCTAGCTAGAATTGGAGAATTTGATCCATGTGAAGATCTACTCCTGGGGGTGTTTAGCCAAAATATCGAGTTTTAAATTTCGACCTACAATAATATCGTGTTTTTAATATCGTAGGTACAGAATATCGAAGTCAAGAATATCGATGGACAGAATATCGATCCCAAGGTAAGTAATATCGAAGTTAATAATATCGAAGTAATTAATATCGATGTAAGTAATATCGTAAGTAAAAAATTCGATGTCAATAATATCGATATTTATTTAGTGTAATCTCATTTAATATGTATTTTATTTGTATGTTAAAGATTATTGTAATGTATTTTAATACATTTAAAAATAAATGTTTAGAGATTTATAATTATTTTACATTTAATTTAGCGTTTTAGTATCAGAGCGGGTTGTGGGTTTATAGGGGAATAGGGTGGGAAGTAATTTAATTATAATTAATGAATTAATATGTATTGTTTAATTGGTATTTATGATTAATTAATTGGTAATTAATTAATAATTGGTAATTAATGAATTAATTAATTGTTAATTAATTATTAATTGTAAAATATTTTATTAATTGGTTAATTATATACATTATAATCAGTTTATTATTAATATTTATTTATTGTTATTGTTAATTAATTGTTAATTAGTAATTAATTGGTGATTTAATGTTATTAAGTGATTAATTGATAATTAAATTAATTATGTGAATTTTTATGTGTAGTGGGTTGTGGGTTTATAGGGGAATAGGGTGGGAAGTAATGTCATTATAATTAATGAATTAATATGTATTGTTTAATTGGTATTTATGATTAATTAATTGGTAATCAATTAATAATTGGTAATTAATTTGATTACTAGATTAATTAATTTTTAATTAATTATTAATTGTAAAATTATTTTATTATTTGGTTAATTATATAAATTATAATTAGTTTATTAATAATATTTCTTTATTGTTATAGTTAATTAATTAATTGTTAATTAGTAATTAATTGGTGATTTAATTTTATTAAGTGATTAATTCATAATTAAATTAATTATGTGAATTTTTATGTGTAGTGGGTTGTGGGTTTATAGGGGAATAGGGTTGGATGTAATTAAAATAAAATAAATAATGATATATTTTATTTATTTGTAATTATTATTAATTAATTGTTATTAGTTAGTTAAATATAGTAAATATAAATAATTGATTAATGTATTTTATTTGTTGTTATTGCTAATTAATGTATTGTTAATTAATAATTAATAGGTGAATATTTGTAATTTCGTAGTTAATATGTATTAATTAGTGAATTAATAACTATATTAATTATAAAGAATGTATTATTAATTGTAAATAAGAGATAAATTGATATTTAAATCTATTGTGTATTTTGTATGTGTAGTGTGTTGTGTGTTAAAGGGGGAATAGTGTGGGATGTAATTTAAATTTATTTATTTAAATATTTATTTTACATAATTGGTATTTAATAATAATTTTTTTTTTAAAACATTGTTAACATGCAATTTTTTTATAAGAAATTATTGAATTGGATATAATGTTCATAGAATCACTATGCTATCTAGTGCTTTCCCAACTGTTTTACTATCTGGAGTGGGAATAGTAATTTTTACCCCTACGCTATCCAGCGCTTTCCCTACTGTTGCACTCTCTGGAGTTGGAATAGTAATTTTTACCCCTACGCTATCCAGCGCTTTCCCTACTGTTGCACTCTTTGGAGTTGGAATAGTAATTTTTACCCCTACGCTATCCAACCTTTTCTCTACTGTTGCACTGTCTGGAGTGGGAATAGTGAATTTTACCCTTACGCTATCCAACACTTTCCCTACTATTGCACTCTCTGGAGTTGGAATAGTAATTTTTACCCTTACGCTATCCAACACTTTCCCTACTATTGCATTCTCTGGAGTAGGAATAGTAAATTTTACCCTTACGCTATCCAACACTTTCCCTACTATTGCACTCTCTGGAGTTGGAATAGTAATTTTTACCCCTACGCTATCCAACGTTTTCCCTACTGTTGCACTCTTTGGAGTTGGAATAGTTATTTTTACCCCTACGCTATCCAACGTTTTCTCTACTGTTGCACTCTCTGGAGTGGGAATAGTAAATTTTACCCTTACGCTATCCAACACTTTCCCTACTATTGCACTCTCTGGAGTTGGAATAGTAATTTTTACCCTTACGCTATCCAACACTTTCCCTACTATTGCATTCTCTGGAGTGGGAATAGTAAATTTTACCCTTACGCTATCCAACACTTTCCCTACTATTGCACTCTCTGGAGTTGGAATAGTAATTTTTACCCCTACGCTATCCAACGTCTTCCCTACTGTTGCACTCTTTGGAGTTGGAATAGTTATTTTTACCCCTACGCTATCCAACGTTTTCTCTACTGTTGCACTGTCTGGAGTGGGAATAGTAATTTTTACCCTTACGCTATCTAACACTTTCCCTACTATTGCACTCTCTGGAGTGGGAATAGTAATTTTTACCATTACACTAACCAACACTTTCCCTACTATTGCACTCTCTAGAGTTGGAATAGTAATTTTTACCCCTACGCTATCCAACGCTTTCCCTACTGTTGCACTCTTTGGAGTTGGAATAGTAATTTTTACCCCTACGCTATCCAATGTTTTCCCTACTGTTGCACTCTTGGGAGTTGGAATAGTAATTTTTACCCCTACGCTATCCAATGTTTTCCCTACTGTTGCACTCTTGGGAGTTGGAATAGTTATTTTTACCCCTACGCTATCCAACATTTTCCTTACAGTTGTTTTTGTTGAAGTTGGACTAGTAGTTTTATTGTGTCTGATATTTAATATGTTTTGCAATATTTTAGCTATTGTAATATATAATTAATAATAAAAATTATTCAAATTAAAAATATTGATTATTATTTGCTATATGTAATTATTTAATATTTATTAATGTTATTGTTTTATGTGTATAGATGTATTGGTAATTTAAATAAATATTTAATAATTTATATGTTACAGAAATTATTATTAAAAGTAATTATTAAGTAAGTGTATATATTATATATTATATATATATGTTTAATTAAAGTTTCATTTAATTATATATATTTATTATATATTTTACATATTATAAAATATATTTAATTATGTTTCTTTGATTTATAAGTATTATTTGGTTTATTTTACATATATTTTTTAACTTAAAAAAAACCGATATTTTTGAATTACGATATTTTTGACATCGATATTAAATTATCGATATTTTTGTACTTACCATGTTGTAGATATGATGTCGATATTCTTGACCACGATATTTTTGTTGCGATATTTTTGTAGGTCGAATTTTTGTCTTTCGAAATTATGTCATACAACCCTCCTGGGTGTACATAGAAAACTCTGTGTGCTGAGATCTGTATACAGTTATTTCTCATTGTGTAAAGGCCTTGCACTTTCCATGTATCACCTTAATAATAAGGGACTTATTTAGTAGAGCCCTGCATTACTTTTGCACCAAATATATGTGACGCAGGGCTCCAATAAAGATTTATGAAGCTACGCAAAGCAACCCTGCATTGCTTTGATTGGCCTTATAAATCATGAGTAAGGCGACATAGTGGGAGTCACTGTGCCACTTTACTCTGCACCCAAGAGGTGTTCCATGGGCAAAGTGGAAGGTTTTAACTTGTGACACCCATGGAATTTGATGCTGTCCCAGATTTACAAAGTCATGTAAACTTGGGGAAGCACCCATTCCATACGCCTCCCAAGGCGATGGTAACAAGGAGAAATATGTTTATTTTGCACTTTGACAGAGAAAATGCCTTATAGGATTGTTTATTTTGTTAGAAGGTGCCCCTTCCTCCACAAAAACATTGTTGCTTTCAATGGAGGCACTGTTGCACCATGGTGCAAGAGGGCCTACATTGGCGCTAGGCTGCCAAAACAGCACCAGCACATGCAGAAAAGACAGGAATGCATTCTATTACTTAAATACAGTGCATTCTTGCTCTTTCACTTTGGTGTAGTGCAATTCAGTAAGGTGCCCTACACCAAAATGGCATAAATGAGGCCCTAAAAATGTAAACATAATTGCTGTAGCATGTATTAAGAAAATAGCATTTTACCTGTTCCACTGCTAACTTTGTTCTCCCCTTTGGATTCAGCATATTTTCACACCCTTGCTGAATTTTAATTGTTTAGATGGTAGTCTTAAGGGCTCATTATGATGGCGGAAGGACCGCCACTGCCCGGCCGGCGGTGGCGGTCCTTCCGCCATCATACAGAAAATTCCCACTGCCAAATTAGGTCCTTTTACGGCTGCCTTGTGGAACCCGGACCTAGGGCAACATTGGGAGAACGGTATCCCTTTCCGCATGTCTTTTTGCGGTGAATATCCTGCCGCAAAAAGACAGGCGGAGACTGGCTTTGGGGGCCCGTTGCGGGCCCCCTCTGTGTGGGGGGGGTGCACTGGCAGTGCCATGCACCAAGTGTTACAACAAACAAATGATGGACTGAATGCTGACAATGCAGACATTCTCCCCCAGTCAAGAGATCTGGGTTAAATCCATCGTTCTTTTGCCCACTACGCCACCCCAGTTTAGACATGGCCATATGCAAATCAGTCTTGACCCTGTGCCTCATGGGAACAGTCCAGCCCGAACTGCCAAGCCATGTCTTCCCTGGACCGGAATCAAGCATCCTAGGACCGGTCTCTGGCTATCAGCCGTCATCAGCCAGGATAGCTTGACTCCAGTGGCGTAGTGAGCACGGGTCCCACGTCTGGGAATACCCATCCCACTTAGGGCAAAAAGCGTTACAACAAACAAATGATGGACGGAATGCTAACAATGCAGACATTCTCCCCCAGTCAAGAGATCTGGGTTAAATCCATCATTCTTTTGCCCACTATGCCACCCCAGTTTAGACATGGCCATATGCAAATCAGCCTGACCCTGTGCCTCATGGGAACAGTCCTGCCCAAACTGCCAAGCCATGTCTTCCCTGGACCGGAATCAAGCATCCTAGGACCGGTTTCTGGCTATCAGCCGTCATCAGCCAGGATAGCTTGACTCCAGTGGCGTAGTGAGCACGGGTCTCACGTCTGGGAATACCCATCCCACTTAGGGCGAAAAGCGTTACAACAAACAAATGATGGACGGAATGCTGACAATGCAGACATTCTCCCCCAGTCAAGAGATCTGGGTTAAATCCATCGTTCTTTTGCCCACTACGCCACCCTAGTTTAGACATGGCCATATGCAAATCAGTCTTGACCCTGTGCCTCATGGGAACAGTCCAGCCCGAACTGCCAAGCCATGTCTTCCCTGGACCGGAATCAAGCATCCTAGGACCGGTTTCTGGCTATCAGCCGTCATCAGCCAGGATAGCTTGAATCCAGTGGCGTAGTGAGCACGGGTCCCACGTCTGGGAATACCCAACCCATTTAGGGCGAAAAGCTTTACAACAAACAAATGATGGATGGAATGCTGACAATGCAGACATTCTCCCCCAGTAAAGAGATCTGGGTTAAATCCATTGTTCTTTTGCCCACTACGCCACCCCAGTTTAGACATGGCCATATGCAAATCAGTCTTGACCCTGTGCCTCATGGGAACAGTCCAGCCCGAACTGCCAAGCCATGTCTTCCCTGGACCGGAATCAAGCATCCTAGGACCGGTTTCTGGCTATCAGCCGTCATCAGCCAGGATAGCTTGACTCCAGTGGCGTAGTGAGCACGGGTCCCACGTCTGGGAATACCCATCCCACTTAGGGCGAAAAGCGTTACAACAAACAAATGATGGACGGAATGCTGACAATGCAGACATTCTCCCCCAGTCAAGAGATCTGGGTTAAATCCATCGTTCTTTTGCCCACTACACCACCCCAGTTTAGACATGGCCATATGCAAATCAGTCTTGACCCTGTGCCTCATGGGAACAGTCCAGCCCGAACTGCCAAGCCATGTCTTCCCTGGACCGGAATCAAGCATCCTAGGACCGGTTTCTGGCTATCAGCCGTCATCAGCCAGGATAGCTTGACTCCAGTGGTGTAGTGAGCACGGGTCCCACGTCTGGGAATACCCATCCCACTTAGGGCGAAAAGCGTTACAACAAACAAATGATGGACGGAATGCTGACAATGCAGACATTCTCCCCCAGTCAAGAGATCTGGGTTAAATCCATCGTTCTTTTGCCCACTACGCCACCCCAGTTTAGACATGGCCATATGCAAATCAGTCTTGACCCTGTGCCTCATGGGCACAGTCCAGCCCGAACTGCCAAGCCATGTCTTCCCTGGACCGGAATCAAGCATCCTAGGACCGGTTTCTGGCTATCAGCCGTCATCAGCCAGGATAGCTTGACTCCAGTGGCGTAGTGAGCACGGGTCCCAATTCTGGGAATACCCATCCCACTTAGGGCGAAAAGCGTTACAACAAACAAATGATGGACGGAATGCTGACAATGCAGACATTCTCCCCCAGTCAAGAGATCTGGGTTAAATCCATTGTTCTTTTGCCCACTACGCCACCCCAGTTTAGACATGGCCATATGCAAATCAGTCTTGACCCTGTGCCTCATGGGAACAGTCCAGCCCGAACTGCCAAGCCATGTCTTCCCTGGACCGGAATCAAGCATCCTAGTGGCAGGCACCGCGTGGTGCCTGTCACTTGGTCCAGGGAAATGCGGTGCATACACCTTTATCATTGTGGACGGTGCTGCAGCCAGCAGCACTCCCTGCAATGATAAAGGCCCAGGATGCGGACGCATCCTAATAGCAGTGGTGAGACCGCTGCATGTCTGGCGGGTGGTCCCAAACACCGCTATGGTAGCGGGCGGACCAAGTCCGACGGCCATCATAATGATCCCTTTAGTGCAAACTATTAATTGATTCAAGTAACATGCTTTAAATATAGGGTATGTCTCATGGCTAGATTGGGCTGCCTAAGAACTATTTTAAACCAGAAGAAGTAGTTGTGAAATGTAAAAATATCTGTCAGTTTTCTACTCATAATCGGTGCTGAGACAGAATATCGAATCACAAATATCGAGCTGCCCAAATATCAAGTTGCAAATATCAGAAATATCAACAGTAAGAATATCGTGGTCAAGAACATCGACTTAAGGTAAGTAATATCGATTTTAAAAATACCGAAGTGTTTAATCTCGTTTGCAAAAATTTAGTTTTTAAAAATATCGTTTGTTTATCAATGTTATGTATTTTAGTATACACTTTATATGTATGTGTTTTTTGTATTTTTAATATCTGTGTTAAATTTTTAGTAGTTATTAATTTTTATTTTATTTGCATTTTGTGTTTTTAGTTGTGTAGCGGGTTTATAGGGGGTAGGGTGGGAAGTAATTTAATTATAGAAAATGTATTGATTATTTTTTATTCATTAATATTTGTTAAGTTGAGATGTTATAGTGTTAAATGTGTAAAGCAATGTATTATTAATTAATTATTAATTGGTTGTTAATTAATTTAAATTAATCAATTAGTAATTAATTATGGTAATTGTATAAATAATGTTAGGTGTGTGTTGTTCCATCTGTATTACATACAAGATGATGATGTAGACACCAGGAAAAACTCCAGTAAGGCTACTCTTGCAGTTACTTGAACAGCTCATCATTGAGCAAGGCTGCAGATCAGCTGAAACGCATCTGATTTGGTTTTAGTGGCACGTTAATAAACTGTTCAAGCAACTGCAAGGATGGCATTACTGGAGTTTTTCCTGGTGTCTGCATCATCATCCTGTCTGTAATACGGAGAGAACTATTGGAATAATGTGTGGATGGCAGATGTTGCTGTTTCTGCTAATGGATGATGCACCCCTTGGTTAGGAGCACAACAGGATTCAGCAATTCTTTGTGAATATATATATTAATATAAAACGAAAGCTTAAAGTGGCAGTATAGTTAGGTGAATATGTCAGTGATAACATTAACGATATGAACAAAAAAAAAGAAATTCACCAGTTATAGTTAGCAGAGCTAATTATAACTTGCACCCCTTCCATGCACTGCTCATGACCTCACATATTACATCACTGATGGCATGTTATATGACATCATTTATGACATCACTGATGACATCTCAAATGACATCATTGATGACATCGCTGATCATCATCCAAGCTTCTTTTGTACACATTGCTCTATAATGGATATAGCTTTAGAGCTATGAAAGTAGGTTAAAAACAGCTCAGAATCAATGAAGCATCATTACTGCTATCATAACCTATAGGTAAAGCAAGTGTGTGCTATGTGTAGCATTGACCCTGTACTATACACTTCATGGGTAGCTCAGTTCATGTTGACTATGAACCACATATGAAAAGGTAATCTATTCTACACAAAGGTGCCAATTCCGATCCGGTAAAAAAATTCCCCGTCCGACTCGTATCCGGATTTTTTTCCGTCCGAATCGTCAAAGTAGCGTACAAACTGCCAAGTACGATTCGAACGGAAAAAAGTCCATACGAATCGCATTGGGAAGATTTCCCCACACGTCCTCGGGTCGGGAAAAGTCACCGACACGTCCCCGGGCGAGAAACCCACCGTGCGGAAAAATAAAGTCCGACTGCGCAAGTACGATCCCTCCCGTCCTCCCCATTTCACAACCGTACGCAAAAAACACCGTCCGAACCGAACTCCCATAGCAACCATGGAGACATGTGCCCGCATACGCGCCGAACACCCCACCACCCCCCGCCCGCGTATGTACGCCCCGAACCCCCACCCGTGTATGTACGCACCAAACACCCACCCGTGTATGTACGCCCCCGAACCCCCCCCAGCCGTGTATGTACGCACCGAACCACCAGCCGTGTATGTACGCCCCCGAACCCCCCCCAGCCGTGTATGTACGCACCGAACCACCAGCCGTGTATGTACGCACCAAACCCCCCCCCCAGCCCTGTATGTACGCACCGAACCACCAGCCGTGTATGTACGCCCCCGAACCCCCCCCAGCCGTGTATGTACGGACCGAACCACCAGCCGTGTATGTACGCACCAAACACCCACCCGTGTATGTACGCCCCCGAACCCCCCCCAGCCGTGTATGTACGCACCGAACCACCAGCCGTGTATGTACGCACCAAACACCCACCCGTGTATGTACGCCCCCGAACCCCCCCCAGCCGTGTATGTACGCACCGAACCACCAGCCGTGTATGTACGCCCCCGAACCCCCCCCCAGCCGTGTATGTACGCACCGAACCACCAGCCGTGTATGTACGCACCAAACCCCCACCCCAGCCGTGTATGTACGCACCGAACCACCAGCCGTGTATGTACGCACCAAACACCCACCCGTGTATGTACGCCCCCGAATCCCCCCCCCAGCCGTGTATGTACGCACCGAACCCCCACCCGTGTATGTACGCACCAAACACCCACCCGTGTATGTACGCCCCCGAACCCCCCCCAGCCGTGTATGTACGCACCGAACCACCAGCCGTGTATGTACGCCCCCGAACCCCCCCCAGCCGTGTATGTACGCACCGAACCACCAGCCGTGTATGTACGCACCAAACCCCCCCCCCAGCCCTGTATGTACGCACCGAACCACCAGCCGTGTATGTACGCCCCCGAACCCCCCCCAGCCGTGTATGTACGGACCGAACCACCAGCCGTGTATGTACGCACCAAACACCCACCCGTGTATGTACGCCCCCGAACCCCCCCCAGCCGTGTATGTACGCACCGAACCACCAGCCGTGTATGTACGCACCAAACACCCACCCGTGTATGTACGCCCCCGAACCCCCCCCAGCCGTGTATGTACGCACCGAACCACCAGCCGTGTATGTACGCACCAAACACCCACCCGTGTATGTACGCCCCCGAACCCCCCCCCAGCCGTGTATGTACGCACCGAACCACCAGCCGTGTATGTACGCCCCCGAACCCCCCCCAGCCGTGTATGTACGCACCGAACCACCAGCCGTGTATGTACGCACCAAACACCCACCCGTGTATGTACGCCCCCGAACCCCCCCCCAGCCGTGTATGTACGCACCGAACCACCAGCCGTGTATGTACGCCCCCGAACCCCCCCCAGCCGTGTATGTACGCACCGAACCACCAGCCGTGTATGTACGCACCAAACCCCCACCCCAGCCGTGTATGTACGCACCTAACCACCACCCCACCAGGGAATGTACGGACCGCACCCCCACCAGTGCATGTACGGACCGTACTGACGCCAAAAAAACACGTACTGAACCCGGACAAACCATATTTACACAAGGAGAGTCAAGTAGAGTTTCCCCACACCACCAAACAGGCCCAACAACCCCACAAACATCACATACACTCACCTGCAACTGCCAAACTGCCAAACAGAGGCCCAAAACTCAATCACTCCTCATAACACACCCACACAAATTTCAAACACAGCCACACCCACAAATGGACCAATAAAAATGGACCACACACACAAACCATGAGCCTTTGCAACAGACCCACTGCTGCCAGAGCCCACAGACGACCCACACCACCATACTTGAACCTCACACTTGCATACCTTCACACAACCACCTACACAAACACCCCCTCATCACATTCACACACACACCTCCACTACCACACCCACACACCCACAGCCATCCACACCCACACCCCCACAACCACACCCCACGCCATGTCCACCACCAAGAATCCAAAGTTCACAAAGGAGGAGCTGGAGATCCTTGTCGACGAAATCCTCAGAGTCGAGCCACAGCTCTTTGGGACATTGGTCAGACAGACCAGCATATCCGAAAAAACCGCCATGTGGCAGAGGATCGTCGATTCTGTGAATGCTGTTGGGACAACCAGAAGGACCAGGCACGAGTGCCAATCCAGGTGGTACGATCTGCGGAGGACGGTCAAGAGGAAGATGACTGACAATCACAACCAGGGGAACATCACTGGAGGAGGGCCGCCCCCCAGACCGGTACAATACCATCCCTGGGAGGAGAAGGTGATGTCCACGCTGGCGGTGGAGGGACTACACGGACTGCCAGGACTCCCAGACCCTGGTGAGTACACAAACAACTCACCTCACATGGGGGGGATGCCATACACAATCAATCATGCATGCCACCCCCCCCAAGCCACCACCGGACACAACAACACTCCACAAACACACACATGCCACTGGCACCTCCATGCCCCATGCATCAATCAGGGCCATGCCAAGTCACAGGCCACACAAAACACCAACACAACACAGGATGTGGTCGATGCTGGGAGTGGGGGCAGCAAAACTAACATTGAGCAACTCACAAGCACACAACAATGCCCTCAGCCCATTTGGCCCAGGGCACAGCCATACAAACTGTGTGTACCCACACAGTACTGTCTTGCCTGCAAATGATGGCTGCCATGCAGGATGCCATGGGTCTGAAGGCACAATTTGCACATAACAGCAGACAATGAAGATGCATCGCTCTGATAGAGTCTCAGCACACACCGCCACAGCAGCAGCCTACACTCAGACACACTGCCCAATGGGTGCCCGGAGAACAGGGACTAACTCACATGAACAAGCCAATGGCCATTCAAAGACCGGCTAACTGTGTGTGCCCAGGAAGCTGGCCTGAGGTGACAGAGAGTGACAAAGAGAGGGAGGGAGAGGGGGAATGAGAGGGAAGGAGACAGAGGGGGGACACAGGGAGACAGACAGAGGGAGGGAGTAGGGTGACAGAGGGAGACCGACAGAGGGAGGGAGGAGGGTGACAGAGGGAGGGAGGAAGGGAGACACAGGGAGACTAAATCACCCTTGGGTGGTGTGGCCATGTCCACTCGTCAGCCGGTGGACTGTGTGCATGCAGACCAGGTCTGGCAGTGCCTCAACCCCCCCTTCCGTAGATGAAGACCGGTCCATGTGTCAATCTGTGCACGAGTCCATCCGTGCTGCAGGCACAGACCTAACCACACACCCAGTATACCCACCCACCGTGTCGGTAAGAACCCTGTCACAAATGCTTCAGTCCCCTACCTGCAACATCAAATTGCCTTGCCAAAACACCATTTGGCCACGTACAGTGCAACACGTAAGGCGCCTCTGCATGGCTCGCTACGCCCGCACACCACACTGCTGACTGTGTACCCAAATAGATGCATCAACTAAGATTGTGTCTCACACATGCGTAAAGCCCTGACAGCTGTGGCCAAGGGACATAGCCATGCACAAGTGCACTGTGAGAGGAATGCAGGACAGATCCAACTACCCAGAGGAAGAGTGCCAAATCAGAAATGCATGCAACATGGATGCCACATGTGACACTGTTAACATTGTCTCTCTCACACACAGGTCAACGTCGACGAACACCCCCCAACACTGGGGGGGAAGTCACACAGGACCAGGCTCCGCGGGATGATGACCCCACCGCCAGCGATGACTCTCACCACTCCGTGGATGACCCAGACCAACCTGGCCCCTCTGGTGTCCAACCACCTGCAGCACCTGCGTCAGGTACAACTGTGCCAACCACCACCCCCATTCCTGCCACATCCCAGGAGACGTCCAGGAGCCCTGCCCGCACACGACCACCCAGCCAGTCTGCCCAGGAGGGACACGGTCCTCCGGGCACCCAGGAGGAGGCAGGCGGCAACGCAGATGCCATCCCTCAGGGGTCCCGGAGACCCGATGCACCCACAACGGCAGGCCAGGTGCACGTGGGCAGGGGTGGCGGGAGTGGAGGACGGCGGAGGCGCGAACCTGACCAGGCAGCTCAGGACCCGGTAGTGTCCCAGGTCAGCAACATCCTGGATACATACCGGCGTGACACCAGGGGCATGGACCAGATTGCGTCCACCCTCAATGACATCAAGGGGACCCTCCAGGAGATGAAGACCCTGCAGTCCCAGCAACATGCCTGTCAACTGCAACACCAAGGAAGGATGGAGGATAGACAGGCTGAGCTCGTGGCGGTGCAAACCCAAATGACCGGTGTACTCCGTCGGATTGCCGACAACATGGGCAACCCTCCCTGTGGCACCAGGCGAAGGCCATTACCAGACACAGGGAGGGATCAGGAGGAGGAGGATTCATCCGACGGAGCGTCACAGACATCGTCACGGACTGCTTCCGAGGGTCCCCGCAGGAAGGTGGGTCGTCCACGAAAAAGACTGTGAGAGTCAGCAGAACATCACCATCTCCCAGGTCACCTGGCCTGGCACCTGGCCCTCTGGCCCAATAGCAGCACATGACATTCTCTGCCACATGGACTTGCTGGTCACTGTCTGACCTATGTTGACGAAGACTGTGGCATGGACTCTGACATTTTGCTACGACAAGGATACCAACTCCCCCAGTGAACTTTGGATTCTACACTCCCGCTGTGCACCTCTTGTCATCCCCACAAACCCGTACCCCACCACAAATAAATTAATCACACTTACAAGATGATGCCGTGATTCTACATTATTACAATACATGTGTGTGTCGTACAGTCAAAGCATGCCTGATCTCAGAATTAACTCCAACCATCCAAACCGTGGGGTCGCAGTCTTGCCCAGGACACACATGGGTCCCAATGTCTCATCTGATACAGACATGGAGTACCAAACTCACCTGTGCTGGGCCCAACCAGCTGAGTGGTTCCCGCACAACTGTGGCTACAGACACATTCAGGGGAGCAACAGTCATGCGCAGAGGTCAGGGATCATGTGGAGTGACCTGGCTTGCCGCTCCCAGGTATGTCTAGACATGTGTCCCTACAATGTGCAGCATGCTTGCGTCAGGCGGATGTTGAGAATGGTGGCTAGGCCAAGGTTGGATGCATGGAGATGCCAGAATGCAGTTTAGGATCACTGTGCCACATGGTTGTGTTGGGGTTGTGGGCTGCATCATGAGTGTGGGCGTGGATCTAGAAGGTCATCCTGCAGCTGGCTGTGAAACATTCCCCCCATCCCGTTAGGACGTTGATGTGGCCTGGTTGCCCGACGCAGTAGCAGAGCTGTGCAGATGCACTCCGGATATGGACAAGTACCATGGGAGTCGTGAGGCACATGTCCGTAGACTGCAGGGTAGGATTCTACACAGATGTTGTAGTTTCCCTGGGGGATGGTCTCTCTTGCCTTGAGGTGGATGGAACTGTGCATCTTGTGCATAATACAGTTCCCACTCCCTGACAAACCCCTAGCATCTTGTCACTCTACACATAGACACATATGCACCACCTATGAAAACTATGCCAGACCTGCGGCACGCACAGTGGCAACAGGGCACCATTGACAGGGAAGAGGCACCTTGGAGACAGAGGGACAAATTTATTAGTCATGTGTGTTGGAATGACAATGATACTCTGTCAACACATACACAGGTCATGTGGATGTACATGTGGGAGCAACACTGGCACCCCCCATTGCAACACAGATGCTGGCATCCCATTGACCTGGCACACAAGTGACGGATAACAGCTAAACACCCCCTGCTGCCACGGAGAGGCCGCTATACACCATTGAGGCCCTGATGGGGCAATCACACACCATGTCAACCCGGTGCAACCTGTATGTTTCCGAGGCCAGTGTTACACACAATGATGGCCTCATCACAATCCCCAATCCCCTGCCACATGACAGTCACCAAGTCTGAGCATGGCTCCAGGTGAAGCCTGCCCCATGTCATGTTCCCCATGTAGGATCACCATGTATGCAAATGGAACACACATGAACCGGAGAAGTGCACACAGACTACAAACAATTCACACACCCAAAACG
Source organism: Triturus cristatus (assembly GCF_964204655.1). Classification (NCBI taxonomy): domain Eukaryota; kingdom Metazoa; phylum Chordata; class Amphibia; order Caudata; family Salamandridae; genus Triturus; species Triturus cristatus. Next base: position 418,482,192 of record NC_140582.1, read on the forward strand.
ACGTGAGGCATCCCTTACCCTGAGGAGATTTCAACACTTGCCCGTGCATGTGACGCTGAATCAGCACATGTCGCTGTGTTCATGAGGAGTAGCAGGAGCACAACAATGCCACCAGCAGACAGCATGCACATGGACCTGTGGAAGAGAGACACACAAGGATTCAGCACAAAGGAGCACATCCGCAAGCATGTACTTAACACGTATCATGTTGTTAACATGACAGGTGACAATGATGACCCTCAGACAACATCCTTCCATTGCGCCATCACTTGAGTGACACTTCAATACACACCACTGACTCACTTGGCAGACATGCAGATGGACACACACATTGCAACACATGCCACACACGGCCCAATGCGTGCACACTCAGACACTGGAACTCACCACTAAGCAAAGAAGTTGCGTATGAGCCGACTCCGCATGTCCTCCACAGCCTCCTCCTCCTCCACATCACTTGCCCCGTCACCAAGCCCTTCATCCTCCACGGGTGGATGGTCCTGGTCATCTTGATCCAGTATGAGTGGAACAGCTTCCTCCACTGCCATGTTGTGCAGCATGCAGCAGACGATGATGATCTTGCACACCTTCACCGGGGCATATGGGAGTGCTCCGCCGGTCTTGTGGAGGCACCGGAATCGGCTCTTCAGAAGTCCAAACGTCCTCTCAATGACTCTCCTGGTCCGCCCATGTGCGTTGTTGTAGAGGTGCTCGGCAGCCGTGCTGGGGTTGCGGACAGGCGTCATCAGCCATGGCATGTTGGGATAGCCAGCGTCCCCTACAAGGAAACATCATGGACAGAAGTGTGTCAGCACAGGCAGTGAGATTGGAAGATGACGCCAAACACTGAACTGCCAGAGTCTACCCACCAACAATACATGCTCGCTCGTTCCGCAGCTGCAGCATCATTTCTGGCACCCTGCTACGCCTCATGATGAAGGCATCGTGTGCTGATCCTGGAAAGCGAACACAGACATGTGAAATCACCATGTTGGACAGACACACCACAAGGGCATTAATGGAGTGATAATGTTTGCGATTCCTATACACCACCTCCTGTGCCTGTGGTGGTACCAACGCAACATGTGTCCCATCTATGGACCCAATGACATGGGGCATCCCTCCCAGGGCATAGAACTCACGCTTGACATCTGTCAACTGCTCACGATTTGGGAATTTAATGTACTCATCCAGGTGAACCAACATGGCCTCTAAGAAATCATGCAGAACACGGCTGAACATCGTCTGGGACATGCCCCCGACATCAGCAATGGTATGTTGGAACGTACCCGTGGCAAGGAAATGTAGGGCTGCCATCACCTTCAACTTGGGTGTCAGTGCACTTGGATACCTGTGGCGCGGGAGGAGTTGTGCTTCCAGCCGGCCAGTCAACTCATCAATCAACCGTTGGCTGAATCTGTAGCGGCGTATACAGTCCCGTTCATGCAGGGCAGCAATGTCTGGCATACGTCGAGGGAGAGGCGGAGCCCTGCAGTGAAATGGAAGGAACACCTAAGAGTGAGCACTGTACAACAACATCGTCAATGCACTGAGCACATGTTACACAGCCAATACACATATGCCACGTTGTGAGTCAGGTCTGTGCCACAGTTCCTGGACACGAACGCCAGTCAGGTTACACTCCTACCAAGGGACAGCCACTAACGGAGGGGGGCAAGATCACGATGACATGGCATGAGACTAGCTGTGGGCCAGTGTAAGTGAACATGCACACGCATCACAGGATTCACAGACATCCACACATGTGCAGAGGTAGTATGCGTATGGTACAGACAGGTAGTTGGATGCGATATGCACTGGTCACATGTCATAGGAATAGGACAGGCCACACACATTGCCTTTGAGGAGTACATGTCGAGACAGAACATACATAGGGAGCATGTGGATATGTACTTGTGTTGATACTCCGTGTAGTTGGATACATACACACCTCATGGCAAATCACATATGTGGGCTGGTGTGCGGAACAGTGTGCCATGCCCATCGACACACAGACACATGTTGGCAGCAGCAACTGCTGACACATTGAATCACACACCTACAGCAAAATCATGGAAAGACATGCCACACACATGACATGGTTGCAGCATGCAACGCAGCCATACACGTGTCATATGTAATATTCCGTGTACCTGGCATCAGGGGACAGGTGCGGGTGTCCGTGACTGGGACATGCAAGTGACTCATGGCTCCACTAGTGTGTACGACATGCACACATGTCAAAGGAGTGCAGGGGATGTGTGGTACAATGCGCACCATCACACACGACATGTGTACACAGCTCATCGTACATGTGCTTTGCCCACACCTCAGGGGTAAAGTGCCACATCACATCCTGACACACCTGTGTCACACACAGGTGGTATTGCACAGACAATGCATTGGTGTCCACCCTTGGCAATACCTGTCCGCTCCATTCCTGTCTGTGTGCCGCCTGTCACCACTGACAGTTGTTATACGCACCGTACATACGCTCGGAGCGCGTGTATAGGGTCCCTGGGCCAATATTGCCGCTGGCGTATGCGTACGCCACAGTAGTACGGACTGTACACGCGCTTGTGCGGTCCGGATCACAATATGGGCGCTGGCGTATGCGTACGCCACAGTAGTACGGACTGTACACGCGCTTGTACGGTCCGGATCACAATATGGGCGCTGGCGTATGCGTACGCCACAGTAGTACGGACTGTACACGCGCTTGTGCGGTCCGGATCACAATATGGGCGCTGGCGTATGCGTACGCCACAGTAGTACGGACTGTACACGCGCTTGTACGGTCCGGATCACAATATGGGCGCTGGCGTATGCGTACGCCACAGTAGTACGGACTGTACACGCGCTTGTGCGGTCCGGATCACAATATGGGCGCTGGCGTATGCGTACGCCACAGTAGTACGGACTGTACACGCGCTTGTACGGTCCGGATCACAATATGGGCGCTGGCGTATGCGTACGCCACAGTAGTACGGACTGTACACGCGCTTGTACGGTCCGGATCACAATATGGGCGCTGGCGTATGCGTACGCCACAGTAGTACGGACTGTACACGCGCTTGTACGGTCCGGATCACAATATGGGCGCTGGCGTATGCGTACGCCACAGTAGTACGGACTGTACACGCGCTTGTACGGTCCGGATCACAATATGGGCGCTGGCGTATGCGTACGCCACAGTAGTACGGACTGTACACGCGCTTGTACGGTCCGTACTACTGTGGCGTACGCATACGCCAGCGCCCATATTGTGATCCGGACCGTACAAGCGCGTGTACAGTCCGTACTACTGTGGCGTACGCATACGCCAGCGCCCATATTGTGATCCGGACCGTACAAGCGCATGTACGGTCGGTATCACTGCTTGTGGGGTGCCCTAGGGCGTGGAACGCACCGTACCTGTGTGTAAATGTATGAAAACACATAGGGGACACATGAGGGACAAGTATAAGGGCCTAAATGCCTGATGGTTGCCATGGAGACTGAGTTAAATTTTTGAATTTGAGCACCAGGTGCACAGCAGAAGTCAGTTTGAAAGAATCTACATTGTTGCAATGTGGATGTTGACTTGACATCATTTTCAAAACTGAAACCATGCAAAGCCACACACTGGGGTAGGTTTGAAGGGATTGGATGAAACGTAGGATGCTAATGTGACTGACCAATCAATCTGTACTCCTATACATGAACAGGCCAGCCAGGCATATATAAGGCAGCCAGGTCCCATGAGAGAGCACTTGCCTGCACATCCATTCATCCATGACCACTGCTGCTGATAGTGATTCCTCTGGCACCATGTCCAGGACTGTGGAGAGGTCACAGCCATTCACCCAGGAGGAGAACCTTGCCCTGATAGATGTGATCCTCCCACAGTTCCAGAGCCTGTATGGTCGACCAGGGGTTCAGGTGAGTGCAGACTCCACTAGCTTAGACTGTGCCCCTTTTGTGTGACAGTGACTTCTGGCATTGTGTCCATGTGTGACAGACATGCACTGTTGTTTGGAGTGGGTCCCAGGGTGTGGAAGGCCTCATGTCACCCATGCAGAGCATGCTGTGTTTCCTGTGTGCACTCCTCACTTGCATAGTGCCTACTGTGACAATGAATGCAAGGTGCATGCCACATTCTGCCTGCATACTCCTCCTGGGGATGTTGTTTCCACAGTCCTGATGTGATCCTGTGTTCCCCCCAGTGTGACAGGTGTCAGTACCCATGGATGTGTGTTTGTTCAGTGTACCTGTGCTGTGAGTGTCCAAAGGCCGTGTTCGTCCCCTGCACATTGGTGTGTGTGTTAGTCCCCTGTCATGTGGGTGAGTGCATATGGGGAGTGTTGCACACAAGCAGCATGAGGGATGGATATGGCCTGGCCATCGGATGTGAGCAGGGAGCAGTGCTGTGTGCATGCCGTGCTGAGCCAGCCCCACACCTGTGACACCCCCGTCTACTGGCACATGGGCAGAGTGAGGTGTGTACCCGCAGTTGGCAATGCCATGTGATTGTCCTGTACCTGTGTGTGTCTGTGTACTCTGCTGAGGTAGCATCAGTGTGCTGGGGCAGGTGACTGCTGTGAGGTGCTGTACATAATCCTGGTGTAGCCTGTGAGGCACAGTGTGATCCCTGGTCAGTGAGTGTGTGGTACCCCTCATGCCACCCGTGTGCTTCCACTGGCACGTAGTGCATTTGGCCTTCCACAGTGGATAATGTCCCTATGACAAAGGTGCAATTAGTTGCATGCATACCATGGCCTGTTCATAATGAGGATTGTTCTATATGTGTGTCTCTGTGTCTTTGCTCATGTGGATTAATGTATTCTCTCTTTTGCATCCTCACAGGTAGGCGCCATTGCCAAGGGGGAGATCTGGAGGGAAGCCGTCAGTGCCGTGAGGGGTACAGAGGGTCGGAGGCGGAGCCTGTCTCAGGTGAGGAAACGCTGGCAGGACATCCGGTGCTGGACGAGGAGGATTGCACGGCTCCTGCTGGGGGACTCACCTGAGAGCCGTAAGAACCGTGGCCGCCGTCGTCTGACCCACATCCAGAAGCGTGTGCTGGCGGTGGTCTTCCCCGATATGGACAGGCGCCTACAGGAGAGGCAGCAGCAGGAAGGGGGTAGGTACATGTGTGTCAGTTGTGTGTCCCCAGCCAATGTAAGTGTGCAGTTGCATGGATACACTGCCAGGGTTTGATTGTGCAGTGCGTCAACTTCTCCACAAAGTAGCACAGTGCTGTTCTCACTCCCTCCCTTCCCCTCCTTGCAATGTGTTCCCTGGTCTGTCGCCACTCTTGCACAAGGTTATTTATGCAGGCAGTTCATGCAGGTGCCCTATGCTATCAGCATCATGTGTGGGGGTGATGTGCCACAGGTATGGGGACCTTGCGTGTGCCATGGCCAATTTCAGTCATTGTGGTGTCCATGTCACTTGGCACTGATTGTGAATCACGACATAGGGGTGTGTCTCCAAAATGTACAGCCTTCCAGCATGCATGTCCAATTGTGTGCCCTCTGACATGATGTGCCTGAGTGGGAGGCCTGCTAAGTGCAGGGACGGTTGCTTAATTTGCAGTCATGTCCATCCTGGACCATGGAGGAGTGTGGGCACTACTGTGCCCTGGGGCACCTCTTCCTAGGTATCATGTGCGTCATCCAACAATATGGCCATTCACTGTGTCTTTGCCATGGGTTGCGTAGGGTGGCATTGTACCCTGGGCTCAACTGTTAGGACCTACAGGTTGCTACATGTGTCCACTGTACAGGGGGACCCATTTTGCTTGTGCATACTCACAGTGGGCATTACCTGTGTGTGTTGTTGAGACAATCTGATGATGTTTGCCTGTCAATGATGTGTGGACATGGCCACCAGGGGCTGTGTGTTTACAGTCATGAATTAGTGGAGGCCATGTGTTTCCATCCCAGAGTAAGAGGTGTACATACTTTCTCCGTCTCAATGAGATTGTCTCAGGTGTGGGTGGTTTGTGCGTACAAGGCCTACATGTCAGAAGCTTCATCCTCCTTGCTGGGTTTAGCCTGTGTGTGATGTTTGACTGGACATACGCTCAAGGTGCAGTGACCCTGTCATGTGTGGCCTGGTTTCATGTATTGCCTTTGCAGCATGCGGCAAGAGTAAATGGATATGATTCATGCTCATCCCTTTTTGACGACGCAGTGTGGTGCAGGTGCTGTGCACATTTGTCCCCAGAGGCTGACTCCTCTCTAAAATTTCAGGTGCAGTGATTTGCTGTTGTGTCATGATCTCCATTGTGTCTCAGTGGCATGGTGGGTAGAAAAACTGTGTGTTCCATGGCCTACATGTGTACATTGTTTTGTAGGTGTTACTCCTGTTGCTTTTCAGGCTATGCAATGTGACCTATGTATATTTGACTCATGTGACATAAGTGTACAGGTGTCTGATTTTCTCCTGTCTCTTCACCTTGCCCACAGCATCGCCGGGGGACACGGAAGGAGACACTAGCACGGACCGGGAGGAGAGATTGAGCACCAGTACCAGCAGTGCTGTCCTGTCTGGCACATGGAGTGGCACGGAGGCCGAAGGGAGTGAGGCGGAGGACCTGTTGACTGCCAACACAGACTATGACGCAGACGGGTCCGAGGCTGAGCTCCCAGAGGTGGCGGAGTCTGCCCCCCCAGCTGATGGCAGCCCTCCACATCCCCCCGCCACCTCAGGTTCCATCACCGGCCTCCCACATGCTCGTGGCCCTTCCCTCCGTGCTCGGTCCCCACATGTCTCCTTCCTGCCAGGCACCGCACCCCCTGCCCCTGTCACCACTGCTGCGGTGAGTGCGGAGTCTGTGGACATCCTGAGGCAGTTGCAGGTTGGTCAGACTGCGATGCTAAATGTCCTCCATGCCCACACCCAGGTGCTGACCCAGATGGAGGCATACATGGAGGGCATGTCGGCTGCGCAGTCTGACCAACGGCAGTTGCTGAGGTCCATAGACTCCACACTGACTGCAGCACTGGATCTCCTGCAGCGCTGCGTAACACCCCCTACCCCTGCCCCATCCACAATTCCCACTCCCGTGCCTGTCCCACGCACATCCAGACGTCAGCGTGCACGCACCCCAACAGACACAGGCACCACACCACCAGGGAAGTCGAAGCGCACACCTCCTGTCACGCACACACAGGGTGAGGAAGGCACACCCACTGGGTCGGGGGGGAAACGTAGAACACGCAGCCACAGTGGGAGTCCGCATTCCACACAACCCACTCCCTCCAAATCCACTCCCCTTAGCTCTCCTGGCCAACAGTCAGTGACAGCATCATCCACTGCGAGTGTGCCCCCCAGCCCCAGGATGACACCACCCCGCAAGCGGTGGAGGCGGGACCCGGCCAGGGGAGTTGAGTCCCCCACCCTGTCCACACCCTCCCCCAGTGGCGCTGCGACCCATCCCTTTGCCCCCCCCCCCTCCTTGGGGCCTGTGGTTGGATTGGGTACGGGGGAGTCGCTGGGGGAACTTGCCGACGTGTGCAGCGCCATTCTGTCCTCCACCTTTGGCGCTGGCACCCCCCCTGTGGCAGATTCATCCCTCCCTGCACCCACAACACCTACCCTTTCCCCTCCTGTCCCTGCGGTGCCTGTTTCCACCCTCCCCCCTGATGCCCCCTCTTCTGTGGATGAAATGGACTTGTGAACTGTGCAGGCAAGCTAGGGGACACACGTCCCGATGTGTACCCCCCCCCCGGACATTGCTGCTGGGCTGGCCCATGGCCCTTGTACATAGTGGACATTTTCTCTGATATATTTTCCTGCTGAATAAAGCCTTTTCTTTTTGTTTTGCACACTGATGCTTTCCTGGACTTGCTGTTGGTGCTGGTGCTCCCTGCGTTGGGGTGGTGATAATGTGTTAGGGGTCTGTGAAATGTTGGAGTGTGCTGCTCATGGGGTGTACCCTGCCATCTGCGTGCCATCACAAAGGTCTCTGCAAATGGTATTTGGTCATGTTTGCTCTCACTGTATGGTGACATTGTCCCAAGGTGTGTTCCGTCCTCTGTGGCCCAGGCCATTTTTCCTGCAGGGTGTCTCCCAAATGCTGTGCTGTGCTGTGTCTACATTTCCTGGATGTGTGAGGGTTGCCTTTCAATATAGCCATGCTGGCTCAGCGATGGCTCCGCCTGCATCTGGGGTATCACCCTTGTAGGTCACTGAACTTGTTGATGGGGTATATTGTCCGATGTCTGGGCACTGCTGGGAGTGATAGGTACACACCCCTCCTGTGTCTGGGCACTGCTGGGAGTGATAGGCACACACCCCTCCTGTGTCTGGGCACTGCTGGGAGGACCCTGCACCCACCCCTCCTGTGTCTGGGCACTGCTGGGGGTGTTTTGCACACCCCATTCTTATAGCAGGTTCGGTGCGTACATGCACGGGTGGGGGTTTGGTGCGTACATACACGGGTGGGGGTTCGGTCCGTACATACACGGGTGGGGGTTCGGGGCGTACATACTCTGCTGGGGTGGGGGTTCGGTGCGTACATACACGGGTGGTGGTTCGGTGCGTACATACACGGCTGGGGTGGGGGTTTGGTGCGTACATACACGGCTGGTGTGGTGGTTTGGTGCGTACATACACGGGTGGGGGTTCGGTCCGTACATACACGGGTGGGGGTTCGGGGCGTACATACTCTGCTGGGGTGGGGGTTCGGTGCGTACATACACGGGTGGTGGTTCGGTGCGTACATACACGGCTGGGGTGGGGGTTTGGTGCGTACATACACGGCTGGTGTGGTGGTTTGGTGCGTACATACACGGGTGGGCGTTTGGTGCGTACATACACGGGTGGTGGTTTGGTGCGTACATACACGGCTGGGGTGGTGGTTTGGTGCGTACATACACGGGTGGGGGTTTGGTGCGTACATACACGGCTGGGGTGGGGGTTCGGTCCGTACATACACGGGTGGGGGTTCGGGGCGTACATACTCTGCTGGGGTGGGGGTTCGGTCCGTACATACACGGGTGGTGGTTCGGTGCGTACATACACGGCTGGGGTGGGTGTTAGGTGCGTACATACACGGGTGGGGGTTTGGTGCGTACATACACGGCTGGTGGTTCGGTGCGTACATACACGGCTGGGGGGGGGTTCGGTGCGTACATACACGGGTGGTGGTTCGGTGCGTACATACACGGCTGGGGTGGGGGTTTGGTGCGTACATACACGGCTGGTGTGGTGGTTTGGTGCGTACATACACGGGTGGGCGTTTGGTGCGTACATACACGGGTGGTGGTTTGGTGCGTACATACACGGCTGGGGTGGTGGTTTGGTGCGTACATACACGGGTGGTGGTTTGGTGCGTACATACACGGCTGGGGTGGGGGTTCGGTCCGTACATACACGGGTGGGGGTTCGGGGCGTACATACTCTGCTGGGGTGGGGGTTCGGTCCGTACATACACGGGTGGTGGTTCGGTGCGTACATACACGGCTGGGGTGGGTGTTAGGTGCGTACATACACGGGTGGGGGTTTGGTGCGTACATACACGGCTGGGGGGGGTTCGGGGGCGTACATACACGGGTGGTGGTTCGGTGCGTACATACACGGGTGGTGGTTCGGTGCGTACATACACGGCTGGGGTGGGGGTTTGGTGCGTACATACACGGCTGGTGGTTCGGTGCGTACATACACGGCTGGGGTGGGGGTTTGGTGCGTACATACACGGCTGGTGGTTCGGTGCGTACATACACGGCTGGGGGGGGGTTCGGGGGCGTACATACACGGGTGGTGGTTTGGTGCGTACATACACGGCTGGGGTGGGGGTTCGGTCCGTACATACACGGGTGGGGGTTCGGGGCGTACATACTCTGCTGGGGTGGGGGTTCGGTCCGTACATACACGGGTGGGGGTTCGGGGCGTACATACTCTGCTGGGGTGGGTGTTAGGTGCGTACATACACGGGTGGGGGTTTGGTGCGTACATACACGGCTGGTGGTTCGGTGCGTACATACACGGCTGGGGGGGGTTAGGGGGCGTACATACACGGGTGGTGGTTTGGTGCGTACATACACGGCTGGGGTGGGGGTTCGGTCCGTACATACACGGGTGGGGGTTCGGGGCGTACATACTCTGCTGGGGTGGGGGTTCGGGGGCGTACATACACGGGTGGTGGTTCGGTGCGTACATACACGGGTGGTGGTTCGGTGCGTACATACACGGCTGGGGTGGGGGTTTGGTGCGTACATACACGGCTGGTGTGGTGGTTTGGTGCGTACATACACGGGTGGGGGTTTGGTGCGTACATACACGGCTGGGGGTTCGGGGCGTACATACCAGGGTGGGGTGGGGGTTCGGGGCGTACATGCACGGGTGGCGCTTGGGTGCGTACATACACGGGTGGGGGTTCGGGGCGTACATACCAGGGTGGGGTGGGGGTTCGGGGCGTACATACACGGGTGGCGCTTGGGTGCGTACATACACGGGTGGCGGTTCGGGGCGTACATACACGGGTGGGGGTTCGGGGCGTACATACACGAGTGGGGGTTCGGGGCGTACATGCACGGGTGGGGGTACGGGCCGTACTTCCACGGGTGGGGGTACGGTCCGTACATACCCCTGCCCACGCTCTGCGTGCCTGGGTACGGGCCGTACCCATGCCTTTGGTGTGTGGGTACGGTGCGTCCCACCATTGTTGCGGGCCGTGGGGTCCGCACCGTACACAGGCCTTGGGGGCGTGGCTACGGGTCGTACCACGCGTACCCCTACATGACCCCAGCAATGCTGGTACGAGCTGTACCAAGGCCTTTCTGACGTGGGTACGGGCCGTACCGCTATTGTTGGAGTGACGTAGGGGGACGCGTGGTACGTTCCGTACCCACGCTCTTGCGGCCTGGGTAGGGTACGTACCGGTTCGCGTGACCATCCACTTCCGTTGTGGCGGACGCTTGCGTTGCTGGCCTTGCCCCCACCCCCTGGAAGTGACCAGGCCCTGATGGTCAGGTATGTCCAGGCCATGTGTGATTTGGTACCATGTGTTGGTGTTGTGTGTCCTGCCCCTGCCCCCCCCTTTGCCCCTGGTTGTTGTGCTGACCTTCTGCGGCGTCTGCGTCGGTTCCTGTACGCCAGGTGGACTGCTAGGAGGGCAGGGATGGCACGTAGGTTCGGGTCCATGTCTGTTCGTCGCGTCCAGCTGCTCCTTGCGTGTGTCGTCCTGATTTCCCGGCAGTTTTTGGCAGCCGGTAAATATTTTCCGTGCGGGATGACGTCGGTTCGAATCGTACTTCCTGGTTCGTGAAACGTAGGCTGGATGCGTACCGACGTCACGTCGGCTCCTTTCAGGATCGGAATTGTGTTTAGTTTCTGTTCGGTCGGTGTTTTGTTCGAATCGTACGGAAATGGTGTTTCCGTATGAATCGTACTTGCATTTTCGGATGGATTTCGCACCGGGTACGAGTCGGACGGAGAAAAGGCTCCGTCCGACGGTTCGTACCCGGTTTTTACCGGATCGGAATTGGCACCAAAGTGTTCAATCTGTATACAACTGTTAGAAATCAGGTAATTAGCTGTATGTCCTGCACAGGTAATGGGTCTACATTGGTCATTCACTGGCAACCAACCACCCCATTTTAGTGCTTGACTCTCACAGGGTAGCTAAGCAGAGCAGTCCAAAGTCTACTCAATGGAGTTGGTGTGGGCTAGTAACCACCATTAACAGATAATAATACCCAATAAATGATTGTCCAGTCTGTGCTTTTTCTTTTGAAAAAGAAAAAAAGTACAATTTTACACACACACTAATCAATAATATGCTGCAATTTACAAATGTACATAAAGCTGATGGAAACACCTCTTCATATCATTGCGTAATCACTTTCGACATCCCCCCTAAAAGGGGGCTAGTTCACTAAACCACATGTCAAAACATCAACTTTCACTTAAATGTAATGATGGATCCTAACTTGGGGTGAGAGCAATTAAAATGGAAATAATGCATTCAAACATTGACCACTAGTGGCTGTCAACATCATTATCTCAGCAAAGCATTTTACCATAGGAATAAGGACAGTAACTAAAAATAACCATAACTAAGAACACTTAATACTGGAAATATAGCATACAAATATTGAATTGATCAGGAGTTGCTGTCAGCATCATTATTTCAGTAAAACAGGTACATGATAGAAGAGTAGGCATAGCTTAATGGTTTTGAGCACATGAAATCTCTTTTGACATGAACTACAGTAATTAGACATAGCCCCTAAAAGCATCACATTTATAATCACATTTCCGGCCTACCCACTCTTGCGGGCGTTATAACATGCAGCAACGTCCCAACAGGTAATATTTTATTACACAATTGAGACATGAAAACATCAATGGTTATTTGAAATTATAAGGAGCAATCTATAGTTGAGAAAACTGGATACATAAAATGATATCAGCACTATTAACATTAAAGGCAGGCATCCTGATGGTGGCTGGGCTTCCCGCTTTACTAAGACACAGGCACAGGGAGCGGAGAAGGCCAGCCACGTTGGCGGAATGCAACAGCTCTCCTCCCTACCTCTCCTCACATCGGGCACAGAGATGGGGTCGTGGGCCTCCTCTTGTCTTTACCTATGGTCCGTTTCATTGCCCAGGGATAGGGTCCTGGTCCCCACCTCAGCACAGAGGGAGTGTGATGGTGCTCCCTCATACCAGTTTTATCACTGGGGTCCAGGCATGGGGTCCTAAGCCTCTTCTGCTCCCATGGGGCAAGCCCAACGGCGCTTCCCTTTGACTTTTCATCCATGTGAATGCAAACCCCGGGCACTGGTCCACCTTGGGGGGCTGAATTATCTGGGCAGGAGAGCCTCATGCACTCCGAAATTGTGATAAAGGTCAAAGGTTGCCCACAACTTAGAAATGCCATATCTCTGGCTCCATTGTCTGATTTTGACGCTCTTGGTCTCGCTTTGCTCCTGGTGGTAAGACCTCGCCACCTGGAGCACTTTTTTCTGGGCTCCTGGCCTCAAACTGACAGACCTTGCAGGGAGCTGCTTTCACTGGCTCTCTGCGCTAACCTTTTGCTTTGCTCTTCTTCTGGGCTTCTGTCCTCCTCGGCGCAGAAGCCTGAGCTGCACACAACAGGAATCTCCCAAGTGCAGCCCTTACATGTGTTCACACATGTTCATGTGTAACCAGCTCAGTTCCCCTTGCTGCATCTCAGCAGCCGTATCTTAAAAGGCAGACACTGGCAGTAAACATGCACAGTCAATTTTATCATGAGGTTACTGTGGATGAGTAACAGGTTATGAGGCTCTCCCACAGCAAAAGTTAAAAAACATATGACCATAAAATTAATAATCTGGGTGGATTAGATGGTCACAACCACCTTCTCACAGCAACTGTTCAGGGAAAGCCATGTTCCTCAACATGCTCAAGCCTTTTTACATAACTAATGACCTAGTACAGACAGTCTTTGCCTGTATCAAACCCCTGACAGTACATGAAACTACATTGAGAAAAGAAATGGATATAAATAGAAAAATAGGTACTGTTAACAATGTTTACTCAATGGAGAAAGTTTACTCTGTAACACACTGTTTGCAGACAGCGAAACTCTCATGAGAAAGACACCACAGGAATTGTACTTAATCTGGATGCACATGAATCCTGATTAGAGTGTTGTTGTCTATCTATTTTATTTCCTTGCATTTGGCACACTGCGCTAACTTCTTGGGGGTACCTGGCTCCTTTGTTATTGCCCTGTCTCTGGGTGAGCTGGCCGGTTATAATCTGATATGGTTTTACTTCAGTTAACATTTGTTTTACAAGTATATCCTGCCAACCGAGGAGTCTGTCAGGCAGGTTAGGGGTTGCTGGATCCCAGTTTCAACTTTGATTCATCCCACCATTTTTCTTCGTTGACTCGAGGCTTTCCCTCAGAAGTCGACCATGCCCTCAGAAATGCCCCTTCATTATGGGCTATTTACAGGACTGTGGAGCATGTCCACGCCACGGGTGTGCAGCTTCCGCGCTGAAGGCGCGCCAAAGGCAAGCCAGTCTGTGCCCATCCATGGCCAGACTGCGCTGTGTTCCTAGACCCCTAGTTGTTTGAATTCTGTACACTGTTTAAATAAACAGTTACTGTCCTTGGATAGCTCAGGTAAGAAACAAAATTGTGACACTCATTTCTTTGAGGTGAATACTAATGCTTCACATGTGCCAGCTGAAATTATTCCTTTTCCCAACACAAGGCTGGTAGTTTGAAAGATATTTAACAGCATGCTATCCATCTTTCCTCTAGCAGTAATATACATAAGGGGTTCTTTAAATGTGTGTTACTGAATACTAGGTCTTTGGTAAAGCATTGTTTAGAGTTTCCTGAGTTTTTAGATAATTGCTGTCCGGACCTGATGCTCCTTACGGAAACATGGCTGGATGAGACGTCTGACCCCGACCTTAGCGTAGCGGTCCCTGAGGGCTTTAAGATCAATAGATTGGATATAATAGGCAAGTGACATGGGGAGTTACCAGTCATCTTCCGAAACACATTCAAAGCCAGTTTCACTTCGATGTCTTTCCTTCAGGGTGAAGCGTTAATCTGTAACTTCAAAACTGATAATCAGAGCACCTTTTTCAGCATGTTAATATATCGCCTTTTTGTACTAGGCACAATTTTGTCTCAGGATTGCAAACCCTTTTGGAATCCTGTATGGAGTATCAATATATTACGGTGTTAGGAGACTTGAATTTTCATCTAGATCTTGCGGATAACCGTGACACAGATAATATGGTTGATTGCTGCAGGAGCTTTGGCATTTCACAAAAAGTTAATGAGCCAACCCTTATTGCCAATCACATTCTTGATGGGATTTTTACTAATAACTCAAGTCTAAAGTTTGATAAAGTGCTACCTCTGCTTTGGACAGTATACAAGCCAGTCTTTAAGTTAGTGACTCCTGCGCTAGCCCCACGGCAAGTAACACTGGTGTTCCGATAATCTTCTGCCCATGGTGCAAGGTGGATTAATTCGGCACTGAATATTACTAACCCTTCATCTGGTCCTGACATTGATACTGCCACTTCTAACTCTGCACATTGGATTGATGCAGTAATGACCCAGCTTGTTCCTGAGAAAAAAAATCACAGTAAACACCCCACAGCACCTTGTTACACCCCTGAAATGAGGACTCTCAAGCAGAAATGTAGGGCTTTTGAACAAAAATGGAGGAGGGAATACAATCCAGAAGAGAAAGCAATGTATACTGTGGTCTGCAAAGGATATAGGGAGCTCATAGTCTAGACAAATGCTAATATTTTTCAGATAAAATAAAAAACGCTGAAGTTCCGTATCTGAGCTGTTGACAACAGTCACCTTTCTCTCTAACCTTGATGGGGGCATCTCCTGTTGTCTGGTTTAAGCTTTTTGTAAAAAGCTGGTTGACTTTTTTCAAAGCAAAATAAAATGTCTTTTATAACGACTTCGTGGATATTAACATTTCTGATTACTTGGGAATGAGACTCACATAATTTTTCTCACCCTACATCAGATAACTTGATACTGCAAGATGGTCTGTGCAACTTCTTCCCTTTTGCAGAAGATAAAGTTAGCAATTTGCTTGTAACCACCAAATCTGGATCACTGTCAGACCCTTGTCCACCTTCTGTCCTTCATCTGGTCCCCGATTTGATCTCAGTGCAGCTGACTAAATTACTGAATTGTATTCTGGAGGCAGGTTACTATCCGTTGGCCTGAAAGGTGGCCTCAGTTCTCCTCATCTTAAAAAAAACACATTAGATCTGACGGTTACTAAGAACTACTGTCCCATCTCCTGTCTGCCTTTCCATGCCAAAATCTTGGAAACAGCATTGAATGAAAATCTTACAGTTTTTATGACTCCAATACATTACACCCATTACAACATGGTTTTAGACCTATACATTGAACAGATTCGGCATTTGTGGCAGCAACAGAGGAGATCCGGAGGTTGGTGGAGAAGGGTTGGGGTGCAGCACTGATTCTTCTGGATCTCTCAGCCACAGTTGATACTGCAAATCATGGTATGCTTGTCAACCAGCTTGAGTGTTTTGGGGTAAAGGCACAGTGCTTGCACTCCTCTGTTCTTTTCTAGCTAACAGAGTTCAAACATTTGAGATGGGCAGCTTTAAATCCAACTCCTTTTCTCTTAATTGTGGGGTACCGCAGAGATCTTCCTTGTCCCCCATGCTTTTTAACATTTATATTACCTAGCGACTGCTGGCTCAGGTAAGCATGGTGAGGCGGTGGGGCGCGGCAGAGGGGAAAGCTGACAGATGACGGAATAGGCATTATTTATTTATTTAATTATACCTATTCTGTCGTCTGTCAACTCCCCACTCCCAACCCACCCTGCCCCGCTGATTTTACCTCTGCTGGTCGTCGCTGATATGACTCCTCTGGTGGAGCTTATTTAATCATTCGTCCCCTCTGCTATTACTTATGCTGACGATACACAAATTATTGTATCTATTTCCCCAGAGTACCTTATAGCTGCTGACAACTTTAATCAATTCTTAACTCGGACCATTGTCTGGATGCAGGATAATTTTCTAAAATGTAATACTGAGAAAACAGAGGTGATGTTGTTTAGGAAGAATATAACAGCTTGGAACAATTCTTGGTGGCTTGATGATTTTGGCCTACTACCAGTCCCTGTATAAAAGGTAAAAAACCTAGGTATCAATTTTGATGAACAGCTGATCTTCTCTGAGCAGATTAAAGGAATAACTTCTTCCCGCTTTGATACAGTTGAGCTGCTCAAAAAAGGTTTATTCTTTTATTCCCACTGACCTGCAAAAGATTGCTGTGGTTGCACTTATCCTTTCAAGGATCGACTATTAAACTGCCCTTAATTTAGGAGTAAATGAATGCACCCAGTCTAAGTAGCAATGTTTGCAAAATGCAGCAGCACCTCTTCTTTTAAAGTTACCAAAATTCCACTCTGCTCCTAAGAAAATTCAGAAACTGCATTGAATGCCAGTGTCCAAAAGGAACAAGTTAAATTCACTTTCCATTATACACACAAGGCCTTGCATGGCATTGACCCCCTTTGACTGTAGAAATAACGTGCCTGGTATTCTCCAGAGTGAGTAGAAAGGTCCTCTCATTCTTGTTTTGTGACGTCTTCCAAGATAAAAAAGTCAAGATGTGGGGGTAGGCGTTTCCCCATCTCAGAAGTAAATTGTGGAATGCCTTTGTATTTAAGATCTCAACCGAGTCTCACTGTCAAGTAAGTTAGTTGTCTTTCTACAGCCATTTTAGAGGTTTCACTTAGTGCTAAGACACTACAGTATTTGGCCAAACAGCGACTATTCACTTAAAATGACCAAGTTCTAAAGGTGCTATAGAGCATACTACCTGCAGCCTTCATAGTGTGGGGAAAACTTTACAGCTAGCCCTCTCAAGCAAAACAAGCACATGTACAGAGGTTAGTCCCTGGTGAACACAGTCATTTATGTTAAGTAGAAATTGTCATGCTGAGACTATTCTGTCTAATTATTCAAGGCTGCTTACAATACTTAGTATGTAGTACTTGGAATCTTTGCCCAACATGAAACTATTTGCAGTACCAAAAAACTTGTATGGAATATAATGAACACAAGTCATCAACTGTCACATACACACAGAGTTACTCTTCAATACACATATTTATAATGTGCTGAATACATCTACATACCTATGGTCCATTTGGAGCACATGCATTTTGTAAACATTTAAATGGTTAGGTGGTAGAGGTAGGTGATCCAGCAGAATGGAAAGGTCCATTGTGCTGATATCCATTCACATGTCAACAAGGATAGAACAAAGAATTGATCTGAACCTTGATATTATCTACAATAGTGTAAAATAGAAATCGTTACTAATTGAATCCTCTGATTTTTAGCTAGTGTAATATTGTACACCTAAATTAAAACAACTGTCCCATAACATCGTAATCAGCTGACACAAATCAAAGTGCTTCCTGAATCAAGTCAACAGCCAAAAATAAACATGTTTAAGAAAACACAGGGGGCCATATTACATATGAGACAGAATTTTCCTGCTTGTGCCATGGCGCACCTTTAAAAAGGTGGGGTGTTTGTAAACAGGGAAATTTCTCCAGATTACGCCAAACTCGCTGACCCCAGGGCAGCTGCAAACTTGTGCCTCCCTGGGGGAAGCACATTCAAGTAAAATATTGAGCAGCTGTTTCAAAGCTGCTCCATGTTTTATAGTGCAGGAGGCAACCCACCTGCACTTTCAAGAGGGGAGAGAGAAATGCTTGCAGGAAGGTGCAGTGAATGACTGTATCAGCCTGCAAGGGGGTGTCTTGGAGGGATCATGAAACCCCCTTTCTCCCCTCCAGAGGGCAATTTGTTTGTGATGCACTTTCAGTGCCCCTTCTAAAGGCATGTTTTCCTCTGCACCCACATCCATAATACGGTGCAAGTGCAGGGGCAAAGTGTTTCCCTCATTTGCATGAGCCTTGCCCCCATGCAAATAAATAAATGCCCTCTAAATGATAGCACTAGTGCTACATGTGCACTAGTGCTATCTGCATTACAGGAGGCAAGGCACAGGCATCTGCATCCCTTTTGGTAATACCAAAGTGCCCCGGGGCTCTCTCTGTAATAGGGCCTCAGATATAAAAAGATGTATCACAAATCACCAGCAAGTATGAACTAATAAATGCCTGACATAATGGCTAATGGCAATGCTGGGCCCTCATTTAGAGTTTAGCAGAAGCCCTGTTGTAAATCAGCAGCACTGTTTCCCTGCCAAACTTGTGATCCCTCAGCTCTGTACAGGGCAGGGAGAAGTGCCAGGTTTACACTGGTGCAGCCTTTGTTGTCTCCATCATTGCCATAACCTTTGACTTAGTGACACATCCACCAATGTACAATGGACACGGACAAATAAAAAAAGGAATAATGTCCCACATTTAGGTAGAAAACTCCCTGTGTGGCAGGGCCATTAGTTTTTTCTTTCCAAGTGCTGTACTTGGTTCACAGTAATAAAATATTTACTGGCATGTGAAGGACTCACATACTTTGCAACTAATAACCTGATTTCTTACAGTCATGAATAATATGCTCCTGTAAACCTGACATTCAGATCACTGAGATCAACTGACAATATTGAATTGAGTTTATTTAAACTGTTGATCCACGACCAAGATAGCAATACTTTATAAAGTAGATGCCATTTCGAATAGAGAGTGTCCCTGAAATCAATTCGGAAATGCTGTAATGAGTGTAACCAGGCACTGATCCATTTGTGCAGACACATATGGTTAAAAAAGCTGTCTTAATCTAGCCCTTGGATTCAATAGGCTGCATCCGGTTTATACGAATTGGCATAAAATGGCTGCTTGGAGAATCAAAATCAAGGTCGGTCTTTGTTTTTAGGTCAAGCCTTGACAGCGCTTGCGCTGTTTGGAAGATCAGTTGTATGTACTTTGAGGAATCTGGAGATCAGCCCTAGGACTTGTCTGCTTCTGCCTTTGCTCAGGCACTTTTTTCCTGTTCAACTGCCTCTATTTAACTATCTAGATGGAAAGCAACCAGTAGAGATCAATAAAATATCAGAATTGCTTTCTGCTTATGCAACTGCTTCTAATTAACTGAGTTGATAGAAAACGACCAGTAGAGGTCAGTAAAACACCAGAATGGCTTTCTTCTTAGGGACTTTTTTTTAAATTTTTCTAGCAGCTGACTATATTTAACTTTCTTGATAGGAAACGACAAGCAGAGTTCAGAAAAATACCAGAATCACTTTAACATTCCCGAGATCCCAGGCCATAGAAACTTGTACTCAACGAGCACCAGTAGACAATAATATTTCTTTCGAATCTCATATTTTCAGTGATATGACAACCGAAGAGGCTGATTTTATATTAGAAACAGAGCTTTGGACAATGCAATTTCCCACTGATAGGCAGTATTTCTCTCCATGTGTTCCCATTCCTGGCATGTTCCGCAGTTTGGAGCCTACTTTCCCTCCATGTTAAAGAACATTAGATGTTACGCACACAGGCTAATGTGCTACATAGCTATATACATATAAGGCCCCAAAGGTGAAACCTATTGCATTTCAAATGCTTGTTCTATATTGTTTTGTATAGTCATCCTATACCATGTCAGGGCTCATTTAAGGATTCATGTTAGAGCAGAAAACAAGGGCGCTTGTCAGATCAGAAGAGGGAACCACTATGATGTTCCACAAGCATTGCTCAGTTACCATTGTCATTCGACATGCAGCATATAAAAAAAACGGTATTTACCCCCAATACCAGTGCATTGGTAGATTTCGCACTGCAATATTTACTTTTACCCGTTAAGGTGATGTGATTCAACACAGAAATTACGACGTCCCAAACTGTGCATTTCAGAAACTTACTGTGATCAGTGAATCAGACAGAATTTTATCAGATCTGGAGGTGAAGCAGTACACCCTGCCACCACTGACATTCTAAAATGGTTTGGCTAGTTTATGTGTGTAGACAAATGAGTTCTAAAAGCTGCATGCAAAGGTAAACTTAAGAATCTGAATTTCACTGCATACAACCCACTGCTCTTCCTCTAGAGATGGAATTTGTGCTTGTTTATAAAAGGCTGTTTTGTTTTTGCGTTACATTACATTATGGTGTTACTATGCTGTAATATTGCAATATTTTGTGTAGCACTCTTCTGTGTGGAATTCCATTGTCTTTCTGTTGTGCTACATTCTGTTGGGGCTGTTTTATGTGCACCCTCTTGTTATGTTCTTGTTGTGCTGTACCTTTGTGTTATATCCAGTGCTTTAATTGGGCCGGTACTCACCTGTACTGAGTACTGGCACTTCTTATTTTTACCACGCCGAGTACCGGTACTTCTCCACTGTAAAGGAGAGTACCGGTACTCAGGATCAGATTGATGAGTTGGGCACTCGACTGGAGCCGGAGGGCCAACTGTGAGATGTTTATTTTGGCAGCATGTTTGCCGTCTGTCAGTATTATTCAGGTGTGGCGGCCTATTGGTGGCAGGCCGTAAGGGCAAGAGGGCCTCAGCTCCGTTCCCACCCAAATGGAAGCTCTCCTTAACCTCACCACCCCCCTGCCAGGTGTCGATGCTGGGTCCTCCTGTTAGTGTTTGGGACATTGGTGAGGGCTTGTTCCTGACCGGCCAAGGAGGAACCCAGGTAAAAAGAGCCCTTTTCACCACTTGGCCTCCCACTGGGGTCTGACTTTCTTCTGACTCACTTGGCCCTTCAAATCCACCCCCACCCCGCCAGCCCGCCTGCTGGGACAGTGAGTCCATGATGGACAGGGTTGAGGTGGTGAAAATGGCCTAAGCGGCCTCACTGGTGCCAAGGTGAGGTGGGAGGAGGTCAAATGACCTCCCCATGGGAGGCCAGTATTGTTCTTCCCTGGCCTCTATCCTGCTAGACTCTGCATGCGCTCAGGACCCTGCTGTGCTCACTGTCTGCCACTGCAAGCTCTCTGGCCGTAGGGCCTTCTGTCGAGGATAAAGGAGGGAGAACGGGGGTGAGTGAAGGTGAAGAGTGAGGTGGAAGGAGCAGAGAGTTTAAAGTAGGAAAAGATGGAGAGGCAGAGAGGGGAAGGGCAAATAGATAGGGGAGAGATCCAGACGCTATTGAAAGCAGAAGAGAGGCACGGAGATGGCAGATTAGAAATAGTAAGAGTGATGGTAGAGAGAGTGATAGGATACAATTGGGGTAAAGAGAGAATTAGCTACAAACAGGAGAGGAGTAACTGCGGGAGGGATCGCAAGATTAGAGATGTGAAAACAGATAGTGAGTGTATGTTTGTCTCTGAGAGAGAAACAAACTCATTGAGGAAGAGAATCAGCAGGTATTTAAAAAGAAATGCGCGGAATGTTATTGTTTGTGTGTGCACTCTTGAATATATTAGGATTTCTCAAAATGCAAGCAAGTAGGAACATTAGAATTATTATAATATTAAGAAGCTGCAAATGTTACAAAACAAAGAAATATGGACATTTGGTGTTTGTCCTTAATTTTGTGTAACGAGTAAACACATTTTGTTTATATTCATACATTTCTAAGATGTTATTTTCTATCCTGCAACCTGTGTAAGTGCCAGAGTTTCTGCTGTTCTTGGCATTGATTATTAGCCTGAAAGTGATAATAGTACGGTTGATGGCTTGGCACATTCAGGGTTTTAGCTGTTGATCTGCACGTATGGGAAGTTTGAAACCACTATCCAGGGCAATGCAAGGGCAAAATAAACACTCAATAGAAGTGATTTGTATCATCATGTCTCACTCCGCCTCTAACCCCGCCCTCGCCCCTGGCTCAATTTAATGAGTAAAACCAAAGGATATGATGGACGGAGTGTTGAACATTGCAAGCACTCTCCCCCAGTCAACTGATCTGGGTTTAATCCATCACCGTTCTTTAGCCCACTCTGCCACCCCAGTTCAGACATGGCCATATGCAAATCAGTCTGACCCTGTGCCTCATGGGAACAGTCCATCCCGAACTGCCAAGCCATGTCTTCCCTGGCCCGGAAACAAGCTTCCTAGGACCGGTTTCTGGCATTTCAGCCGTCTTCAGCCAGGGCTGCTTGAATCCAGTGGGAAAGTGAGCAAGGGACAGAGTACCTGCACTTATTTTTTCCCATTTAAAGCACTGGTTATATCTATATGTTTGGAAAATATTCGATTGTGTATGGTAGTTCCTTTGCCTTATCTAGCCCATGCTGCTCCTTTCTTGCCAGGTTCTATTGAAAAACAAATGTTAACCACTTTATCTGATTGCAAATAGTCACAAAAACTGGCATAGTCCGGCCCTTAAATGAGCTCTTGCCATGCTCACTTTACTTGAGCCAGCCCAATATCTTTCAAGATAATTTCGTGTAATCTTGAACAAATGAACACAGGTTAAGGTCCAATAAAAGGCAGTGGCTGTGTAACAAATGTCCTGCTAGTGAAGCATGTGAAATAGTAACCACAAGCTTCAGAGGCCCAAGTCCTCCACAGACAGACATTACTTTACATTTACTATCCTGCACCTCAGCCTAATCTCGGGTTCCTTGCCCATAAGGAGCATTGGAGTCATTACTGCTCTTAAACCAGCTTGGACGTACATTTTTTCACTCACTCAAGGCTTGGATATTGCGTGCAGGTGTTCAAGCTGAAAAGAAAGTTAAGCCCTCCTTTACGGTCGGCACCTTTAATATTTCTTCTCTATTGCCTCTTTCAGCTCTGAACCAGTTTCCGTTCTAACCTTGCACGATTTGTCGCCTAAATCTTCCTGCTCTTTCTCTCATTACTGGGCATATTATCAAGAACAGCGTTAAAATTATCAGTGCTTTAGCAGCAGGAAACTGCCGCTAAAGCGGCGATAATGGGCTTGATAATATGCCCTTGAGAATTCCAATAGAAGCCCATGTTCTGGTGCGATAATCTTAACGCCGTTCTTGATAATATGCCCCTTAGTTCTTCCTATAGACAATATCTTATAGTCTGTCTCTCTCCTACCCCAGACTCCTGCAGACGTCTATTGTTACCTAAGCTTAGTCATTAAGAAGCAGGTAAAATCTTGATATGGAATCTGACATTATTTTTGCATGGAAGCAGAGCCTTGCTTAGTACCTACCACTACATAGTGCCCTGGAAAGTAACAAGTATACAAAATAATGCATTTTCTACAAATTAAGGATTACACATCCCTCTTTACATCGCAACTCGAGATTAACATCTATCAAATTCTACCAACACAAAACATTATTATTAAAGCCAAGTGGGCTTGGTCAGGACAAAATAAGCATTCTGATATGGTACTTCTCCCTAAGTATGCCCTGTTCTGAATATGTTTCACTTCTGCTGTGACTTTGGCTGCTACCATTGTTGTCTGTCTAACTATCAAATTTGAATGCTTTCGCAAATATTAACCAATGTTTCGGAAACACGCCTTGGAGATAAAACGCCCTCTAGTTCTGAAGAAATTTGCTACATTTGAGGATCTAGTTTTCACTTTTGTGTACTGCTGATGCATCTCTGCAAAAATTATGAAAGGCCCAGTGTTGTTGCAGCCAAATAGCCATTTCATTCAAGAGGTGATCATCACAAAATGAGGAGTGATTGCATTTACACCACCTGGTATGAGGGTTAACTCATCTCTAGGTAGTGATAGAGTGGCGATCTTATTTCATTTGTAGTGGTGCATTATAATCACACGTAGAGCGCACCCACAAATAATCAATTTTTGTATTAACGTGAAGTGGTAGAATTGTGAAATGTATTACCATGGAAAGTGAAGTGTTTCAGGTCATTGAAAAGTAACTTGGAGCATCAACATAGAAAATGGATGTAACTAGCAGAAAACATTAACATGAAGAACACTTTTTGTGTAACTGACAATTATACATGTATTAGAGGTGCATATTAATCATGCGATTGCATACATAGATAAATGCATTAGAGAAATTGCCTTAATGTTATTTGAATTTGTAAAGCTCATGTGGTGTTTCTTACGTTAGCTGAAATTTGTAGGCCTCAAATGTAAGTCTCTGGAAAATTCTTGCTTTAGAACTAACAGTTTGAATTTCATGTGTGCTGTGGATTTTGTTCGTTCTCACGTTTTGTGTTGCAGGAGAAAGAAACGCTCTCATTAGATAGAATAATGTATTTGTTTTACTAGCTAGGACAGGTGAGAAGACGTTACAATCATGTGGCTTGAGTCAGTAAAGTAAGGTCGTTGTGCTTCACACAGGAGAGGGCCTGGAAACCAAGGACATATTGTAACGAGGGAAGCTCACTATTAGCATTGTGGAAAATGTCCTTCAGGACTGCACCCAGGATAGATGGCATGACTCGCATGGCTCCATATGATGTTACCTGTGGGTAATAGGTCTTGTAATTAGGGATAGTGTGCCACTTCTTTTTTGCCTTCAGAATGGGAGCATCCTAGAATGAGCTCTTTCTTAGTAGCTTTATGCCAGATGACTCATTGCACATGGAGAGACTTCTTAAGGAAGACTCCACAGGCTGAGACCTTTTACTCCTCATGGGGGAAAAGGTTATTTAGGATAGTCACCTTAGTGCTAGAGTAGGGACAGATTTAATGCTTTTCACTCACAAACCCTCGATGCAGGGGAATTTGAACTCATGCTTTCTGATTTTCTGCATTTTACTTCTTGAATTACTTGTATTGCTTAGGTCACACTGTCTAAACTGGATGCATGGATTTGTCTTCATGCAAATTCCTTTGTTTTTCTACACTCTTGTATTGAGGTATCTTTATGTTCCATTATTTTTGAATTTGTAATAAACTAACTAATCTTCAGTAGTTGTCCGTGGATTAATATGTATCCAAAGGAGATAATGACTCATTAATTGTTTCCTAACAAGTTTTCTCCCATTTACACTTTTATACTGCAAAAAAGAGCCAATGTATTGTGACTCTAGAGTAGGATTACAACCTTCAGCAGTGTATGTCCTACTTTTTACCCAGACAGAAGCCCTAAAGCAGGAGAGATGAACCTAGAAGAGAACTTTGAATCTCCAAAATGAGGTTTCACTTTGGATGTGTTAGATTGCTTTTGTGAGGTTTACATTTTCTGCATCAATAATGGTAATTAAAATAATTTTCACAGCTGATTCTACCTACATTGTGGGGGTGGGCAGAATTTTAAATTCTTCCAGCCGAATTGGAAGAATTTGGTAATTCTACATTACTCTTGTATCGTGGAATAACTGGTAAATTCCACTGCTCCACTGGCAGAATTAATCGGCAATGTAATTCTTTTTTAAACAGGGCTGGAAGAGAGAGCAGTCTCTCCATGTTTAAAACCACTGCAGATTAAACTTGAATCTGCAGTGCTTTAAACATGGAGGGACTGGTCCCTCTTCCAGCCCTCTCCACACCACTGGAGTGCAGTTCATAAACCTCAGCGCCATAATTGTGTAAGGGCAACCAGGGATATGTACTGTACTCCAATGCAGCACAGCACATGCACCTTGAGTTACTTTCTTAAGCATGTAAGGGCACTGTGGGGTATGCACTGCACTGAAGTGGCTATCCCTCAGTGCCCTAACATACTTATGTAAGGGCACCAAGAGGGATAAACTGCAGTGCAGCGCATACCTCTCTTTACCCTTACATAATTATGTAACGGCACCAAGGGGCATATATGATAAGGAGTACATGTGGGGCTGTTTTTGATGTGCTTAATATTTAAAAACTATACATTTACACTGCTTTATAAACCTTACTCCCTAGCTAAATCCATTCACTTTCAAATGCACCATTTGTCAATCTTTTTACATTTTGTTCTCAGAAGGAGGATCCAACCCAGACTCTACATTTGTACATTAAGCTTGCTTGTTTTGCTCGCTACATAAAAGTCATAACCAAATTTTCCACCTCACCATTCCTGCCACCTCACCTGCCACCACTGACGTGCTAAATGTAGAGACTGTGGTCAGCCTGCATTAGAGAAAACTAGAATGGGAAAGCAAGTGCTTACAGAGAAAGATTATTTTTTTGTGACAATAGGACACAAATTAGTGGGCACTTCATTTCCAAGCCAACTTTACAGTAATTTTATGATTTACACAGTCACAAGCCAGGAGGTCTGCGTAACAGCAGTCTCTTGTGAATCTCAAACTATAATTGCCAAGCTCAAGTTCATTTGCTCTCACATTCTGAATCCATTTGCAAGCACATCTTTGTGTATCACCTTAAAATTGCTGCTTGAGACATCTCATAGAAAGAGAGTTCACCATGCAAACATGCACTGGGCTGCCAAATACTCCCTTGTTTCACAAATCCACCCTAGATATCTACTATAGGAATTGTTGCTCAAGGTCACCTTCATGCCTGAATAAGCAGACGGCGTTGCATCTCTGTTTTTATACATTCTTGCACATCCTGCTGGAATGAGAAAATATGGTAGGACGTGGTTGATAGGGTGTATCATATTAGAGTATCCTTATTTAATTAAAAGCGTATACATATCAATAAATAACAAACATTGGAATGAAAGGAACAGAATTGTTGTTAGTAAAGTGACAAGCATGTTCAAAACCACAACACCTTATCACCCACAAAGTTTAATTGATGTCTAAGAAGGTTTTACACAATAGGACATATCACATCTATGCACAGGGCTTTCTTCAAATTTCTGTGGAAATGACGATCATTTATAAAATATTATATATATATAATTGAAGTAAACTTTCAGAGCAAATGACAGCCCTGATAGGCTTTTAGCAGGATAGTACATTACAACTTCACTAGAAGAAAAACTGCTTTTTTAGTAAAAAAGGACTATGTACACAAAATGGGCATAATCTAGGGAAGATCACCTAGGAGGGCACATGAGAAATTTGATCCAGAAATGCATTGTAAGATGCTTGTGCTGGGAGACAAAGTAGGCAATGGTTTGGAAATGATGGGCCGGATTTTCAAAAATCTAGAATTGTGATTACCTAATTGCAATTCGCACCGAATTGCAATTAGGACATTGCAATTCCTGGTGTTAAAAAACGTACATCTTTGAAATAGCAATTCGCAGTTGGTCGCAAATTGATTTGACTTATGAATATTAATGAGGTAATTTGCAATTTGCGACCCATTAGGAATCGCACCCATAACAGGGTTGGTGGCTTAATTAGGTCAGCAGACCACCATGTCTGTGATTGCTTTTTGATAATGACATCTTTTTATATTTTAAATACAGCTTGTTTTCCTAAAAGAAATGCATGCATTTAAAAAAAATAACAATAATATTATTTCAACATTCTCCAAGAGGCCCCCTTCCCATTTGCTAATGGGTTACCACCACTTTTAGAATGGTGGCAAAGTATTACTGTTTTGCGAGAGGAATTTGGTTGCAAAACAGTAATACATACCATAAAGGTTCAGTATTTGGAAGGGACGGGCAAAACACGTCTCTTCCAACTACTGAATCGCAAATGCAAATTGCGATTCAGTAACAAGTTACTGTATCACATCCTGTACATAAGAAATAGCATTTTTCTGGTCGCAAATGTCCCAGTTCTGTGAACCGGGCCATTTGCCACCGAAATGGTTTGTACGCATGATTCTTTATGTCTGCAGTTGAAAGAATATCAGAAAAAAATTCAGACGGCTTCCAAAACAAAAGGGAAATAAATCATAATTGCAAAAGACGATGTGAGTGACGTAGTTGTGGCTCAATTGGTTTGCTTTATTTGATACATCTTTCTTTGTTCATTCATTCATCTCTAAATGGAGCTCTAGACAAGATGGGTCTTTCAGTATTTGTTCTGCTCCCTTCCAGAGGCATACCCACTGCTACGGAAATTGCAAATAAATATCACTTATTTTTATTGAAGATTTGTGCGAAAAGAGTGATACATAATGATACCATCCAGGATCCTTAATGATTTCCGATGCAAGTTAATTTGTTCTTTGTAATTAGTTTATCGAGTACAAATTCAATTTAGGTTTTGTTTAATGTGGTTGTCAGCATTCTGTACACATGAGAGATTGTGGGAGTCAAGATGCATAGTTATTAGAATGGCATGGTCAGATGTATAATATATGTTCGCATATATTTAACATGTTTTGCCTCGTTTAACTTTCTACAAATAAGCAGGATATTTTACTATCTTAGGAGAGGAAGTGTAAAAACTATTTTTAAAGACGGTAGGATGGTATAAGAAAAGAAATAGCCAGTCAATATCAATGACATCGCCGCATTAAGCGGATGTGTGCTGTATAAAATGTCATCTAGACAGCTTTTCCATGAAGAAATAATGTCAATGAGTTGTCTCTGTGAGGGAATATAGGAAATTATGTTATTTGTCAGTCATTTGGTTTGTGCAGTGCCATTAAATGCAAATAGCTTTATCGGCAAAAGGCAATTAGTTTATCATAAACGAATGTGAGCTGGCCTTTCCACGCTTCCTAATGAGTCATTACTGGCAAGGATTGATTGAACCTCCCCAGCAACGTGAAGCAGTCCATCAAGTGTCACTTAGCAGACAATATAGCAACAATTTCTGCGTATAAGATCATATCGTAGACATGGAAACCACGAGCCAGAGAGAAGTTCCTCCTTTGCTATGAGAAGAAAGTTCGAATGACTTTTAATGTGGCCTTTTGTCGAGTGAACTACATGACATTAAACTATTTTTAGGCACAACACATCAAATTAAAGCAATCGCAACGCCAATAGATTTTTCTTTTCAGTGAAAAGTGTATACAATTGTTCATTTTTTTAATGTGTGATGAATGGGCACAGCGAGTCAAATAGGGGCAGGTGGATGAGTGAGGGAATAAATGACTAAATGGGTGAGTGACTAAGTGCATGGATACATGAATGAGTGGGTGATTGGGTAAATGGATGAATGAACGATTGATTACATAGACTTCTGGTGAAATAAATGTGTGCATGGATGAAAAATTGACAAACATATGAATGCATAGGTCAATGAATGGGGAGGAGACGCAAATCTTCTGACGTCAGGAAGCTCTACTTTGCCACAGCCCCATTTGAGGCAGGAGGATGCTTTCCATTAAATGGATTTTGCAGATCCTTGAATTGAAGATACTGAATGGAGAACGTTTAGCAACTCATTAACACATGCAGTGATTATGTATAAGAAATGTAGATCAATTCATCCATTTATGTAGGCGCCCAATTGCTCACTTAGTTGAGTTTTCCTTTCAGCTCTATTTGTTCCCCCAATAGTATATCCCTCATTTTATAGATTGCTCCTCAAAAAAAGTAACTTCAAAAATAAGGGGAACACTGTATAATGGCAAACAATAAAACAAAAAATTGATGATATATTCTAGATACAGATTACAAAGCCTTTGACACACGTCTTTTCCTTTCGATCTCCAACAAAACATTTTTAGATGTTATTACATAGCCTCGGAATACCTATCTGCAGGAAACCACAAGAGAAATAAAAAATGAACACCGATTCAAGAATTCCCGCCTACGTGCTCAGGCAAACACCACGGGCCTGATCCAGAGATTGGCCGTAAAATGTCATTCACTTTTAATAAGGCGAGCGGGATATCCGTCACGTTTGTGACGATCAACCGGTCTGCTAAACTCTAAATAAGGCCCTAAAATATCAGTACAGGACAAGATACCACAGAGCCCTTCTAAACTGTCATTTTACCTATTTGCCAAAACTTTGAGTTCTGTGGATCTGTGGTGCTTCTGCAAATATTTTAACATATAATGGAAGCACATTGGGGCATATTCTCAAGGACTTATCGCCGATTTATCGGCACTTTAGCGCCGCAAAAGTGGCGATAGATTTATCGCCCTATTCCCAAACTGGTGCAAACTGCTGACAGCACCAGTTTTTCAGTTTGCCGCAAAAAACATCGCCACGGATGAGAGCGACAACTAACGCTAATGATATGCAGAGTAGGCGTTCCCGTGCAAGAACACACAAAAACACCACTTCGGGACATTCTCAATGACCAGCCAGATCTGCGATGCGATCCAAAAAAAGGTGATAAGGCGCGTTAGCAGCAGGGATTTAACACCTGCATTTTAGTGGTGTTAAGCAGGATGACAACCTGCAGTATGAAAGGGAACCCAGCCCAGAGCCACATCTGAAGACCAACACATGTCATGGAGCTACTGATCATGCAGCTTGGAGACCCAAGAAGGCCACAATACCCACCGCCACCACCCCAGGCCCCCCCCTGGACCCCCCAGACTACCACCGAGGCAGTACAGGACAAGACGGCTGACCTTCCGAAAATGGCATTTGCCCCTCAGCCACACAATTGCAGAATGTGGGGAGAGGTGGGAACCAAGTATGTGTGAAGGAGGCAAGTCACCCATGAATAAGAACGTACACAATGCCAAGTGTGGCAGTGATGTGCTGGACAGATTGCAGTATGCAGAGCACGGACATGTCCATGTGGATATATACTGCTGGTGTTTGTAGTCTTGTGGACAGTGGACGCAACTATGTTACCTCAGGCAGTGGGAAAGACCTGGGACGATGATGATGAAGATGATGAAGATGAGGCAGGTGTACCATACCCCACTGCAGCTGCAGCAGGAATATCCCGAAGGGACACAATCATTAACAATTTCTTCACATGAGCACGCTCAGCTCTGGTGCCTCTACCTCAGTGCAGAACAAGTCATGGACCCTTTATGATTAAATCTTGTGTGTGTGATTTCAGATCTGGTGTCCCTACCTCAGTGTACCACAAGTCATGGACCCTTTATGATTGAATCTTCTGTGTGTGATTTCAGATCTGGTGCCCCTACCTCAGTGCACAGCAAGTCATGGACTCTTTATGATTGAATCTTCTGTGTGTGATTTCGGATCTGGTGCCCCTACCTCAGTGCACTGCAAGTCATGGACACTTATGATTGAATCTTGTGTGTGTGATATCAGATCTGGTGCCCCTACCTCAGTGCACTGCAAGTCATGGACCCTTCATATTTGAATATGTGTGTGTGATCCAATGATCACTGTTCTAGTTGTTGCCAGCACCAACCACTCCCTGAGGGCTGGCTTACACTCACCCCACACTCATCCACCACAGGCGTCATTGGACATGTGACCCTGGTAATAAAAAAGGACCGGGCGCACGTGCCCGTAGCCAGTTCCACTATCTATCTAAGTGTGTCCGTGTGGTCAATATGTGTGCTTGATGGCCCCGGGCCCTACTACATTACATTGTGCTGTGGACAGTGGACGCAACCATCTCAGGCAGTGGGTAAGACCTTGAACATGTAGCTTTGTTGTCCCCCCTGTAAGCATAAGTGGAGTGGGCTGGGCTGACGTATGCCAGTCCAGCGTAGGGGTGTGAAGAATTTGCCCGGGGCTCTGGGAGTGGTACAGCTCCGGCCTGGACAAGGAAGTAACTAATGCGTGTGTCTCTGTTGTAGTGTCGCCGCCACCTGGCCCGCAATCGACATTGTTGCAATATAGCATGCACCTGGCGGACTGGCTCGCACAAACGGAGAAATGAAGGAGCGCAAGACCGCTCGGGGTCTTGGCTCATACATGCCAAGTGTTGTGTGTATCTGTATTGCTGCAGCATGAGCCAAACGCCTAGCCCTAATCGCAGCACGAGTTCAGCCAGGCATGAACTCTACATCTGTGTCCGCCCTATCCTTAGCATAGGCCTACACTCACGTGGCTGCCCACCTTCAGTGGCTAACATCACAGTGTCGTTGTCAGGCTTGTGGACTTGCACAGACAGGCATGACAATGGTGTGCCATAGGAATGCAAGTGATGCAACTGATGCAGCGCTGAACCTGGGTAACGGGAATCAGGACAAAACCCCGTACCAAATATCCTCCCTTCGTCTCAGACCAAATATCACGTTAGCACATTCACTGGTGGGGCCCATAACACCAACATTCACACTTCACTTCTCACTGGTCTGCACTTACAGGAATGATGAATGTTCCAAGTGCTGACATGAGAGTAATACCTAATAACCTATAGAGAGAAACTTATTTACACATTTATACACTAATATCCTTACCTCCTACAGATCTCAATCCTAAACATCAAGATACTCCTCACACGTGATCAATGGATCATTTAGTTGGATTGATGAGGTGATTCTAGGCCAGCTAAAAATACTTCAATATCTTGATCTCTACCTCCCTCAATAAATGACAAAATGTATTTGCTTGTTTATCAATATTTTGTTTATCTAATTAATGCAAGAATTTAGTTCCATCTACTGAATTTATTAGTCATTACGCAAATCACAGAACACCATATTTACCTAATCTGGCTATTGGTCGTCCTCTAAGTCATCAAGTTTTGTCGTCAATCAGTCAGAATTTGAAAGTTCTTCATGCAGCACGCTACAGTCCCATAAATGGACAAGGACCAAAGCCGTGCAAGCATCTATCAGTGCCCATAGATTTAGGAAGTCCTCAGTTCATCAAACAAATGGGCAGTGATTCAGTCTGTCAAAGATTCAGGAACACAGCGTCACCGTCGTCTCCGTCAGCAAAGAAGAGCACACATGTCGTTGTTTCCTCTCTATTCTACCATTATTTTATAATGAAAGTGAGGCATAGAAGATACATTTTACAAAATTTGGGCTTCACCCATTGGTCGGTTAGGATCATCCGGTGAAGTTTCACACAGTTCAAGAGGTTGTGTAATGGTTTTTGGATTTTTCCGGTTTCTTGTAAATGTCCTTTGTTGGAGTATTTGGCGTGCTTCCCATCGTGACCTTGCTTGGGTACAACGAGAGTAGGGTCATGTCGAGGCCACTGGTACATGTTGCAACACATGCGCACTTCATTCAAAACCTCGTGGAATTGTGGCCATCGCGTCGAGTTAGTTTGGTTGCCATCTTGGTTTTAGGCCCAAAGTCCAACTTAAGTGAAACAAACACAAAGAGTAATTAATACATAGAAATAAATCATAAAATGGTAAACCCTCACTAATTCCCCTATGTGATTGTAATTATCTAGCGTATAGCGACATTTAAAGCGTTCATATTCACCCATTGATGTTTTCTGGTGCAACATTACCAAAACGTCACAAAGCAACATATATCATGCGATATTCTATTTTTCTAGTGTTAGTATGCATACATATGTTAATTACAAATTAATTAGCCATTCAAAATGCAAATCCCACGTATATTTTCATACATTAGTAATGTTGATTAAACTTCATGCAAACACATTGATAATATTAAAATTATTCTAATCAGTATAAGCATGCAGAATAGGGGGGGTATACAAAATTTTGTACTACCCGGTCCATCACAACAGGGCAGCGCACACAAGTAAATAGGCTCGGGGGAGGGAGGAGAAGCTGTGAGGCAACGTAACACACAGTTATGCCGCTCATTTGCCACATGCAAGACATGTCAAACATAAATCCCAAAGTCGCACACATCCCACCCCACCCCCAACAAGCCACATCACATTTCCTGAATGCAAGCAGATGACAAACTAACATTAGGGATGAAAGCTTCTTTGTCTGAACTATCAGGCGGAAACACATCTGCACCTCCGACCTCAGAATTGAATGTTCCCGGCACCCCCTGACACATACTATAGCAGCTGATGACGACTCCCACACTATGTACAGCCTGACGAAAGACCAGCGTATACACACCCCACAAACAGAAGTCCTTACTCAAAGTTATCTTGCATGGAATGGCCTTCACACTTACTCCCACACCATCCCAGGTGTACAACCATTGCACACTAAAATAACTCATTGATTCGAGCTGCGGCATTTCATCCACAGAATTGGCGCAGGTCAGAACAGTGCCGCTTCAACCAGAGCCACTAACGCAATGGCAGAACATCCAGGACACATGCACAACCCCTGCCACGTGGAACTGTACCATGCACGTATGCTGCATTTACTGGGGGCACTGCCATTGGCAGTGCTGCGGATGAGTTACCGGCTAAGCTTCCGCCTTGCCAACGTCACCTGCATTCAGCCTGTGTTGCATTTTCCATCCTGCATTTCTAGTGGTCCATGGATTTCTACCTATCCAACAGGACGGTAGCTGAAGTGGATTTTGACATGTGTGTGCGCCCCCTGTTGGCCAACGACCAGGAGTGTCACTGTGATACCTGTTTATGGGATGCCTTGATACTTGGCATACATGCAGGCAGCTGGACCTGGGAGATTGCACAACTCCTTGTGTGCAGTGATCACATTGAACCGCTCCCATATTGGGCTGTAGTGCTATTTGGTGAAAGGGGGTGGACGCAGCACATCTGTCCGGACCTGCTAATGGATCACCTCGCCGTCCTGTTTGATGAAGTCGACAATGACCTCATTTTGGAAATGATAGCCTACGAAGCTGCAATGGCTTTCATGGACGAGTAACTACGTACATGAAGCCACAACAGATTGGAACCCATTGCACATGTCCCAACACCTCGTTGCATCTTAGAGATCTAGGACACATATGCCATGACAACAGTGGACATGGCTGCATTCGCATGTACTCCGAATACATGAGCGGACAACAACACGGGTTAACACACACCTGTGAAAGGTGAGGCACTCCCCCAGAGTGGACAGCAGCGCTTGGCAAGGTTCCTCATTCTGACATATTGCTGCATTTGTATGCATGTTGTGGCACTCATCTTGCCCATACTGACACGCATATGCTAATAAAGTCTACGCAACTTCACTTGCATTCATCTGTGATGTGTGTTGATTTGAATGACAATGTGTGTCTCACTGCCTATCGGGTCACGGCCATAAATGCTCATTGATAGCATTACCTAGGGAGTACCTTTTTGTGGATTCGGGGTTCCTACACTCATCCATACTTTCATACTTGATTGATCATACCCATGACACATCTATGTGAATTAGAATGTTTTATTCACATTCAGTGGAGTGTTGAAGCTGGACCAGTACAGGGTCATACAAACCCCACCTTACATTGTTGCCCCATGGAGGGCCAGCCAGAGTCCTCTAGGGATTGACAAGTTCATAGGAAGTAGAAGACTTCTGTCTGCAGTGTGATTGCTGCGTCATTGGTACCCAAACAAAATATGGCAGTCCATGTCGAGGTCCAAGGTGAGTGTCGCTGAGTGTATCAGGGGACAGTGGAAGATGTTATTCCAGGGCATGATGCAGAGAGCAGAACCAAGCTGAAACCGGCCATATGGCGGAGATGAATGCTACCACTTCATTCTTACCACAAAGCCAGATTTATCATCATCTTTATCCTCTGATGTGTCAGGTGCCTCACATGTGGGTGGTGGTGTTTTGTCTGCATCACTGTGTAGCAGTGACACATCAGGGACCGGAGGTGTAATGTCTGCTGCACTGTGTGGTACTGACACTTCAGGGAGCAGAGATGTGGATAGAGTAGTAGCAGCAGCATTCATCCGCGCCAGGCCTTGTGTTGGCAATCGCCATGATGAGGATCTGCAGGGCTTGGAAGATCACAGCTACATCTCGCTGGTGTGCAGCTGTGGCAAACATTCTTTCCGCCTGCATACTCTCCAGTATGTCCATCATTCTCCTTATGTGTCCCAACTCCCGGCTGACATCGCTGAAGCCACTCTGACTAGACAGTTTTTGGATGGTTGGTGTCCATTAGGGACTGTAAGTGATCCCTGATGGGACTTAGACACCCACGTATGGCATCTAGTTTGGCTGCCATGAGGTTGAACCCCACCCGCAGCTGATCAGCCATCTTCTCCTGGCACGTTAACACACGGCATTGGAATGCCATGTGTTGGTTGTGGGGGTCCTGAATGACAGCCGTGGTGGTAGGTGCTTCCTGCTGTGTGGTCTGTGCAGGGGGTAGGGTCTCCTTGATGCAGCTGGGCTGCCCTACTCCTGGAGGTGGGGTGCCGGAGCTGTCCATGAGCTGTTGGAGGGCATCGGTGTCGATGTTGGGGAGGTCCTCTTCATCATCAGTGCTGAGTTGTTGGGGCTGCTCTGCAGAAGGTATTGATTCTCCCTCTGCAATGTGAAGGGGAGAGGCAGATTGACATTGTGTTCACATGTATGTTTACTGACAGACTGCATGACAATGTACATTGTGACTGTTTGTGAGGAGATGCCTATTTGATGTGGGACAGTTGACATTTCTACACCATCAGGGATGTGAGGTTGTACTTGTACATTATCATCTCACAGTTTCCTGCTATGCCAAATGCGAATGGCCATTTTAAACACACAAGCGGCAGCAGTTGTGTCCTTTGCTCTGTTGTGAAAGTGTTGCAGTTTGTACCACATTGTTGTCAATGTTGAGGTGCTCTGATTCTTATGTGTATGTGCTGCATTGTGGGTGAGTTGCCCCTTCAGCTCTGATTTGGCTGGCCCTTATCCCTTTCAGGCAGTGTGTCTTTCACTTCTGTGCTTATACAGTGCTGAGATGTTCAGACTTGGGTAAATTGGGCTCTTGGTCGGAACTGTGACTCTTGGGCATGGTTTGTCCGCAGATGTGCTATACTTAATTGTGCATGTGTGCCATTGTGCCCATCTCCCCCCGTCCCCCCAGTCCCTGGTCATTATTCACCCTGTTGCTGTTGGCTTAGGTCATGTTGTGCAGTGTCTGGTCCCCCAACTCCTGCCACCGTCTCCCCACTGATGACTGTGGACACCATTTCCTCCATCTCATCCAGCTCCTGGTGTGTCGCTGAACTACCACCTGCATTGCTGCTTTCAGGTTGACTGCGAGTTTCAGCTTGGTTTTGCACTTCACATCAGTCCAGTGGTCCTTGCAGCCATCCACTTCCCTTCTCTTCACTCCAACTGCATTCACCTTGGCCAGGATTGACTGCCATATTGTATTATTAGTTGCCAATGACACAGTGGAGGTGATGAACAATTGGTGGTGGTGTTGTATCACCTCCGTAATGAGGATCTGGTTTTCCTGCGGACTGAAACGCGGGTTCCTCTTCTTCTTCTCCTTGCCCTTCCCTGGCCCTGAGGTCCCAAGCTGGTCCTCTGTGGGACTTGTGTGGTTCTGCTTGTCCTCTGTACTTGCTCTGGCTACCTCCATGGTGCTTCGCAGTACTTTGTGTTTTGTTTGTGTTTTTTGTTGCCGCTTTTATAGTGATTTTTCCCGCCTGACTTGTGGCACTTGCAGCAGGCCTGGCGCTGCTTATCACTTAATTTTTTTATCGCAGTTGGGCCCTTCGCATCTTTCTTCATGTTCGGGTTTAGATTTTTATCGCCGTCCCGGTAATTTTATCGCAGACATTTGATGCATTATCGGGAAACTATTGCATGTTACCACCATGTTGTGAATACGAGCCATTGACACAGAGTTATTTTCCCGCGATTGACGACGATATGAAAAATTGTGTTGACAATATTTTGGCGAAGATTATCGCAAATTCTTGAGAACATACCCCATTGTGTTCCCATTTTTCGGCTCTCTAAATGGATACCTCAATACTTAGAAGCATAATGAGCACAGAATGTGGTACTAGGAAGGAAGCATTTCAATATCTAGTATTCAAGCCCCATGACATCACAACTCCTAGGGATAGTAAGTGGAACTCTATGCAACTTTATATCACTATATCTACAAAGTGCGTGAATTTAAATGTGCTTGGAGAATTTCATATTTTCCAAACAACAACTCTTATAACTACCACCTCCTCTAAAATAAGTAGTAAGTGCTAATCAAATGTGAGGTCAGATTCTTTCAGGATGATTGAACTGTGGCATTGGTGCTGTGCGTGTGTGTGTGTTTTTGTATAGGTCAGTAGAATACCCTTTGAATTAATCTGCAAAATGCACAACGCACAACAGGGAACTCCATTGATACACGAGGCACAATGCACAGTGGAATCTTCCCAATAATGGAGACTGTATGTACTGTTAAAAATACTCTTTGAGAAAGCAAATCACACACACGTGTAAAACTAAATGAGTCTGCTCTCTTCATCACTGTGTCATCAATCTCACATGTGTGAGCAGAAATAGCTTTTCTTGGCGGGACTAAAGGGCCGGAGAAGCAATGCATACTTCTTGAATACCTCTGTCAGTATGTACCTGTGACTCTGAGAACATTGTCCACTGCCAATAGGCTTGGACAGCTCTCAACCTCATAAGCATAAACAAATGACTAGTGCTGTTGTTCCTCACACAGGCAAAGAAAAACACAAAAGACAAATACAAGCTGCGCTTTCATGCCTTTAGACAAAGAGGTATGTATAGTACTGCATAGTGCATAGAAATTCACTAAGACAATGTATAACAAAGTTGTATTTTTTACATGCTCACCCTGGGTTGTTTACCTTGTTCTGGACCCTATTGCTGATGATATTAGAACAGTGTGCTGTGTCACTGTCATGCAGTACCACAAGGTGTTTCCTCTGCCCCTAAAATAGGCTATTAAATTTGCTTCACCCAATTGGTGTTATGACTCCAAAAAGGTCTAGCTAACCACTGAGGACTGGATAATTCAGGAGCCCTGGGTACAGAGAGGCCCACTGCCTAGAATCCTTCCTGTGGACTTTAGTGGTGCAGAGGTGACCAGGAGGAACATTCTCTGCAGTTGGAGAAGTGTGAGTCATATATACTTTTCTTTCACCGCCAGAGAACCAGATATTGAGAGGACATTTGATTCCGTCAGCTGGCATACTTATTTGCTCTCCTAAACTTTCTCAACTTTGATCCCAAATTTATTACGTATTGAAAGCTCCTTAATTATACTGACCTAACAGAGTTTGTCAGAGCCGAAATGGCCGCATTCGATCCCCCGTGTTATTTGCTATTGCCAAATAGAACTCTTTTAGCAGAATGGCTGTGAACTGGCATTCAAATGGTGTCCAGGGCTTTGAGACAGACTTGCCCTTTATGCGGATGATGTGGTAATCTTTTTAGCAAATCCCAAAATGTTAGGACCGCAAGCACTTCAGATCTTGCGGATATTTGGAGAAACATCCGATCTAGCCTAGCAATCAACTTAAACCAATTGCCCATCTTTCAGGTCACTGCTCAGGTGCACAGATTGCGATGGGCTTCTGATATACCTGTGGCCTCTCTGGAGTTGAGATATTTAGGAGTATTTGTCCCTTCTAATACTGCTCTCGCCTCGGCAATAAACATCCAGCCACTATCAAATAGGCTATTAACTAACATAGCCTTGTCCAAGCCCCTCCTGTCTCTAATTAGGCAGTCTGCCATATTTAAAATGGTGTTGCTTCCTCGTCTCCTGTATCAGCTGCAGAATTACCCCTATGCACTGCCTCAATGTTTCTTTCCATGCATTTACTCTATGATTAGGAGTTTTTTATGGAATCAATGTACATCTTGCCTAGCCCACACTAAATGTTTTAAATCAACATACAATGGGGAAATAGCTGCAAAAGACATTGAAACCTACTATAGGGCTTCTAAGTTAGTGGTCATTAATGAGTAGTTGTACGATACCTATAGGGAACCCAGCTTCTGGCTCTGAGAAGTTAGTCCTACAAGGCACAGCTGTACAACACATGTACTATATGAAGGTAAAATGCCACCAACAGTCTGCCAGCTCACGACGATGTTTCTTCAAACATGGAATGTGGACATGAAAAAAGGGCTGAGACAAATGACTCACTGGTCAGACTCCTCTGTGGGAAGGTACCGTACTTTCTTGAGTGATCACACTGGAGGGTTTCATGGATGGGATCTCCAGCTTGGGAGACTTGATGGGGGGAATGGTGCTTCAAAGTTAGACTCTACAAAGTGAATATACCCTCCACCGTAGTCAATTTGCCACTTGCACTTTATTGCTGTGCTCCTGTAGGAGGTACTTATGGCCCAGCTTACTCTAAATCAGGTGAATGGATGTAATTGTGTGATTTTCTGAAATGTCATGTCACAAGAGTAACATATAATTACCAAAATTACTCAGATTACTGTGGCATAATTACAATTTTGCTCAGGCCTACAAAAATCCAAAAAGAAGAACAATATTTATCAATTTGTAAAGTTGGAAAGTTTCAAATGTAAATAGGACCAAAAAGCATTAAGAGACACCGATGGTCATCTAGTTGCACGTGACGGGATCCATGTTAAATTTCAGGTAGACTGCAATGAACTGCAGGACAGATACAGAAACTAAGTTTGAACTGGACAAAAGTTTTACCTTCCAACTTAGACTCTGTAGTAGAAGTCAAATACCTCAACCTGCAAGGCAGCAGGGTGTGGCTGTGAAGGGCTCCACAAGGCCATATAGCCCTTGGACGATGCCATGATGAAGCCCTTTAACTTTTAGATGAAGAACTCCAAGGGGAAAAGAAATTCAAAATCCACACCTAATGAGGGCCCCCTACCAGCTGTATACTTCTGTCATGTTTGCATGTTGAGGATACCTGAAGACTTAGTCACTTTTTTGGAGAGCAAAGTCCTCCAGAGGGGTGAATCTGCATGCTGTATCCTAAGGGGGTTCCATGATGCCAGGTACACTTTCTCAACTTTCTACCTAAGGCCAAAATAACACAACCTTTATTCATCTGTGCAGATCTCCCGGATCCACCCCAGGGGTGTGGCGAGGGAAATTAGCAATCCCTCTCCTGTGGTCACTTCGAACCAGTTCTGGGGAGTTCCTCTCCCACTGTGATTGTTGCCTGCCTGACTAGGTCAACAAAAGAGGGCACTGCCCTGGTGCCATCTAACAAATGCCTCTTTGAAGCTAATCACATTCCTGAGCTCAGCCCAGATGGTCCTCCTGCCAGAGGATCCGAGCACCTCAGCACACCCAAGGCCTTTGTCTCGGCTCTGGAAGCAAGTTCGCACCTCTTCAAGGGGCTATTCATCCCCCGGGTGACAGTTGGAAGCTGATCCAAGTGGGTGGGCTTCTAAAGTTTTAGGTAGGGAAAAATTAACTTTATCAAAGTCCCTTTTCCAAAATATATATTTCAAATCCAATGTTACCTCAGAATTGAGCTTGTAATAAAGGTTTCAAAAAAGTCTAAGAATACATTTTGTTGATGAAATTTAATAGTGTATCCTTATTCTATTCTATGGAACAGCCTAATGCCACTAGGAAAAAAGCTTTTGGAGCCCTTTCACTGTAAGGCCATGATTAGCAATAAACTTTTACAAATTCTTCCATTAAATACAAAGCACCTGCTTTATGAGCGGTAATGTGTATCCCTAGTGCCCCAATATTATTTCTGCTCAGCTGGGGCTCAGCTCTGGGCATCCCCATGGCAAGGAAAAGGAAATTTTATTTAATTGGGCATATGACATATGGACCACCAGAATTGGGGTAAATCTTTATTTTCACTTTATTGACATACTGAATTGCTGCACTATTTGGTCCTAGGTTCAGCCACCACTTAAAGAAACATTCAAACCCTCTAAAATCTGAAAACTTGATACCAGGTGAGTAGAGGGGGATTTGACTTGCCTGGATCCAGCAGCCTTTTCGCACCCACAGTGCCACACAGATCTCAAACTAAATCACACATTTACCTCACATATTTATGAGGGAAATGTCTGAAATCTATGCAGATCCACACAGTTCCTATCACTGTTAGATCTACACTGCTCCCAATAAAAATGGCACCCACATGTGTGACTGGGTCTAAGCACATAACAGAAATGGATCAAATTAAAGACCATTCAAAAGTCACTTGGCCCCTGGTTTTATCCAGTTTTGTCACATGCGCTAGGCCTAGCCAAACAAGGGGTACCGTTTTTATTGAGAGAAATGTGGGTAAACTGAATATCAGGAAAAAAGATCATTTATTTGTCACGTTGGGTGGTTGGAAATGTGTGGATCCCCACAGATTCCTGTTAAAGAAATATGTGGAAAAATAATGATTTCATGGAAAGTTAGAGGTTAAGTTATTGCCCGTATGAAAATACCTTAGGACTCAAGCAGCAGCAACAAGAGGATTAATGGAATGCTTCAATTATTGTCCACCACTGGCAATGATTCGGGCTGTATCACAGTCATCATTTTTCACCCGCCATGGCAGATCAATTGAAACGGGTCTTGGGCTGCTTGTGTTCTGTTTCAGGGAGGACCTGGTCTGGCAGTTCAGCCTGGACTACTCCCTTTGGAGTAGGGTCAAGACTGATTTGCATGTGGCTAGGTCCAGACTGAGGTGGCATGATGTGCAAAATATCAATGGACTAGGATGCAACCCTGAGTAGTTAGCAGTGACTGAGATTAATTCAAGCATTCCATCTGTCTTTTTTTTGTTGCAATGCTTTAATAGGACCAACACAAGGTACACCACCATTGATTTCCATAGGTGTTTAGTTTTCAAAATTGTTCAAATACTGCATCCAGCCCTATTACTAAAGTAGGTTTTTTGTTTTAACTGGAAATATTGATGTCTCCTCAATGCGTTTTGGTGTCTATTGGTCAAAAGCACTAGGCCCAGTCATACTAGTGGGGTTCTATTGGGAGAAGTGTGGGAACACAGCAAAGTATATCATTTTTCATTATAAATTTAGTTGAAATGTAAGGCTGTGTCCTCAAAAGATCACATTTTGCAAATTGCTTTCAGATTCACATTATGGGTAACCCCAAATACAGCAGTGGGCAAGTCCCTATATTTCTAAACTTATCCTGGGCACATTTCAAAAACACATAAATACCCTTCATATCTTTTTTCATTCATTAGATTATACCAGAGGAGTTTCCGCAAATCAGCACACAATGAAACATTATAACAAGTTGTAGCTCAGTAGCTATAGCTGAGCATCTTGTGTTTTTTGGACAACCAACAAACACTAAATATCCCTGTAACCAGAAGCTGCTGTCAAATGTAACAATAAGTTACATTTCTAAATCGCCCATCATCATTCCAATTTTTACTAATCATTTTCATACTTTTTAGTTTTAATTATTAGTTTCTTTTGAAAACCATGAGCAATCCACACCAATTTCTCCGTGATGAGTTCAGAATTTTGTCTAGTTTCACATCTGTTTCCACCACAAATCTACGAGTAGGTTGAAACTAGAAAACATAGGAAATATGGACTACCAATTAAAAAAATGCAAAAAACATGGTATACAATTGTGTTTCTCTTGCAGCGCTGCTTGTTCCTTAAAGCTGCCAAGTTGGGGATTTTAGCACAGTAAACACTCTGTTCATGCCTTTTTTAGGGAAAAACATAATTTGTTTTAAAGTTCTTTTTCCCAGTTTTTCAACAAAAAAAATACATATTTTGCCATTTTTGGCTAGTTTCATAGGGGCATATCAGCAACAACCGGCGATAATTATCGCTAAGCACACTTAGCGCTAGGATAATTATCGCCGGCTAGTGTGGATTTTTATCGCTGAGATAGCGTGCTATTAGCAATGCTTATCTCAAAAGCGATAAAAATACTAGTGCTAACTGCCAAACGTGTTAATATCGCTAGAAACCCAGCGATAATCCCACGAAGTTTGGCGATAGCTTGCTGATAGGGCCTCACATACTTAGCCATGATATCCACCTTCCATAGGATATCATGGCTAAGTCAGTTTCAAAGCAGGCTTAAGAAAAGTAGTGATAACAGAGGTTATCGCTATTTTTCTTATCGCTTTGCTGCTTTGCGTGAGGCTTGATAATAGGAGAAATGACGCTTAGCGACATGTCTCCCGTTATCCGGGGAGGAACGCCCACTTTGCATCTCATTAGAGATGCAAAGATAGGCGTTAGGAATTCAGGCGCTAAGGCAAGGTTTCACGCGATAGCGTGACCTTGCTGATATAGCGATAAAATTATCTACGCTTTTCGGCCGAAAACGGCAGCAAGAGCGGCGATAATTTTCTATCGCCGCCTTGTAGATATGCCCCTTAGTTCCTTTCAGGGATGTACACTAGCACTTGGTTCCTTTAGAATCTCCAGGATATGGGTAAAAGGACACACATTTGCATTGGATACCTTTCGATTAAAAAAAATGATGAACTCCTAAGTGTGA
Organism: Triturus cristatus; assembly: GCF_964204655.1. Taxonomy (NCBI): domain Eukaryota; kingdom Metazoa; phylum Chordata; class Amphibia; order Caudata; family Salamandridae; genus Triturus; species Triturus cristatus. The sequence goes on from NC_140582.1 coordinate 418,526,501, forward strand.
AGTTCTGTAAACATCAAAAGAGATGTCAGCAGCTTAGGGGTTAACTCTGCTGGGAAATATTGAATATCTATGTTCCTGCGGTGCAATTAAGTAAACACAAAAATCTTGCAGCACACATGAGAATAGAATGGTCTGGTCAAGACTCAGGCTATCACTCACTTGCAGTTGTTTTTTCAGATGGTGCAAATCATTACACAATCTCTTCAGGTTGTCGACCATGTATCTTCACCTTAATAGTAAGCAATTTTTTCACAAGTAGATGAGAATTGTTGTGCATTTATTAGGGAGGACTAAAGAGAATATACCTTGGAAGCCAAACCCCGTCAGGTGGCCTTACAGCTTGGACCATCAGTTTAGAGGAGATTCAGGTGCCCATTTTACTATGTGGGAGAAATCGTGTCTAAATCCTGCTTTTCTGCATTCTATTACGGTACTTTTCATCCTCAGGAGAGTAGCTAAAGCACAGCATATCGTGTGGGACCTACAAAACCGATATGTGTTGTGACAGCAGTACATTTTCTGCACAAAATAGCCTTCAGTCTTGAGGGATATTTGTAGATTAGATATGCATTTGCACACAATTTTCATGGTGGTCGCTGACATAGTGGATTGTCCAAATAATGTGTGAATTGTGTGAGCATTATTCATTTATCATGAGAAAAAAAAACGATTTCACACACATATACTTTAAAATGAGGCCCTTTTCTTTATTTACGTTTTCATAGTCTCACCATGTATTTCACCATTTCAGTGACTCCTCTGGTTGGCACTTTTAGAAAGTAGGGCTGAGAACAACACATTTTACATTCTCTTACAGTGCCATATCCCCTCAAAAGTTATTGGTAGGGAAACTATCTTGCTAGGACAAGATTGATTTTCCTCAGAGATGGTGAACAATTTGGGCATGCTTGAGGTTTTATAGGGAATCCTAGGTTGAATCTATCACTTATACATCATGCGGTAGTCTGCATAAATAGCTGAGAAGGTTTGATGATTTTGTAAGATGAATTCCTAGATGAAAAGCTCTTCGAAGCCCTATGTCATGCATTCAAAAACTGGCCCTGAAACAGTGATGAAAGTCTGTTGGCAACAACAGTTGTTGGATTTAGGACACCTATTAGGACATTAAGAATGTAAGGTTCCTTGGGAACACCCATCAGTCATTAGCGTAAGGACATTTGTGATTCTATCGCCTTTATTTTTCATGCCTTAATTTCTCTATGTATTTTCCCTCTCAGTTATTCCTTTACAATTGTTTTATATATGACAATACCAACATCACACATTGTTCTCCTTTCTGTGAAATGGATCACTTCTGGGCAATACATCCAACCAAAAACTTTTAACAGTGGCGTAACGAAACTTAAGGGGGCCCCCCTGCAAAGCAGAATGGGGGTCCCCCCCAGCGGCCCGGCCCACCACCTACCACTTTGCCCCACCGACAAAAATAAGCAGTCACCTAAAGCCGTATTTTCAGCACTTATATGTGCATACTTCGAACAGCAAATATAAATAGAATGCACTTTAATTGTGTTCTAGGGCTGCCTGAATGATGAGATCCATGACTGATAATTAAAGGGACCAAAGACAGAAAAGTCACATTATAAATGAATACATACTATTTTTTATGTATAACCCTATTTAGTGCCAAGACGAGGTCTTTCCAGGCTCTTTAAACACATGGCTGCATTTTTCTTTTTGCAACCCTACTTTATATTCCTTTTCATGAAATGCATTCTCACACTACAGCAGTAAATGTAAATTTCAAATACAAGGAATAGGCAGAGTGGGGGCCCAGGGTGTACTGGAACCAGAAAAAAACTAAGCCCCTGTAACCAGTTTACAAAGGTATGTTGACTGTGCACCTCAGATAGAGCGTACAGCTGAATGTTGTGGTTCACTGTAGCACCCAGCAACACTTTTCAATAATGTACATCACACGCCAACATTTAATAGCGCTCACTGGGTAGAGCTTATATAGCACATAGCTCAGAAATACCATATAGATGGATGGCATGCAGCTCCCAACAGCATTGTAAGTAGTTTAAAACACACACAAGCATCGAACAGAACGCTCTGGACAGACCTTGTATACACCCCACATAGCGCAGATATACTTTACAGCTGGCAGCAATGTGGCCCCGAAGCGCACTTTTCAATAGCATGGAACACACACAAACTTCCAACACAACACAATAAATAGAACATTTTGCTTACACCTAACTAAGCCCAGACATGGCTTTGGGCCGTGGGCCATATTTTCCATAGAATGCATTATATAAACATAAATAACGTACCATAACATGTAATTGCTGCCCCTATAGTTGTGTAGCTCTATCTATAATTTGGTCATCAGAATGTGCTACAACAAAGACGATGATGCTGGGTTGGTAAACAGGAGAGAGGACCAACCCATCTTCACTATTGAGAGGCTTAGAAGCGCATTATTTAATTTATCAGGTAGGCCGCCTGGCCGCAGTACTGATATGAGGCAACTGGTGCACCCATGCTGCAGCTGCGCGCTGCAACTACTGCGCTGATTGCCCGAACTCTACGCCACTCTACTCTATGCCACTGCACTTTTGAGAAGAGGTGCATCAGTGAGTGAAGTGCCCCAGTACTGGGCTAGAAGTGCTAACTGCAGATCAGAAATGAATGGGCACATGTACAACTCTGAGTGGATCTCTGTACTGGAATTGCAGGAGCGGGATGTCTTAAAGGCCAGACACATGCTGGGAGAGTGGCCAACTAGACACTGAGCACAGGGGTGCAAGTGTCTCGGCTCACTCTAAACATATCCCAGAGTGCTCTGCAAAGCTGAGACTCCCCCACCAAACCCTGGGTGCTTGCCCTCTGCTGGCCCCTAGCTTGCATCAGGGGTCAGGCACACTAGGGCTCCTCCACAACACAAGACCCAAGGGAATGCTGGAAATGAGCCCAAACTAACAAAGACGTCCGTGCAAGTCTTCCTGCTCAGTCGGAGGCTGTGCACATATGTCACAGCATCCATTTACAGGCCTCAAAGCACACTGAGTAAACAACTGGCAGGATCCATTTACAGCCTCAGAGAAGGCTATGCACACAACCGACTGCATCCATTTACAGGCCTCAAAGCAGGCTGAGCAAACACCTGGAAGGCTACAAGAAGAACTATACCCCCCCTTAAGGGGCAGGCTGCATTGCTGTCTGTAAAGTAACAGATAGGCCGGCTGCTTTAAACAGTTTGTCCACCTTTCGCTAAAGAGATGCCCCGAAGCAGGCACAAGTATCATAATAACTGTGCCTGACACCCCCAGTCAAGGGTGTACAGTGGGGCAGACCAGGGCAGTGAGCCCTTTATATAACACAGGCCCATGTCAATCTTTCATCAGAAATCAACAGCAGGTATTAGGAGTGTGCTTTGTACACGCTAGTATGTTTAATCTGTTAAATCCCATGTGCTCAGCAGCATCTTCACTTTGTGTTCAAGAGAAGTTTTCAATGCTGTTGACTACTGCTGTTTTTTGCATGTACAGGAAGCTTACATTCTCACCACCCTCAAAACACTTGTCTGTGCACATGAGGGATGCTTATAATGCTGCTACCTTGTGCACCTGTGGATGACTTACTACTGTCACAACTATTGTGCTGTTCTATGTATGTTGGAAGCCTTTACCTCCGGCTTCCAATCCTGTACCTCCTATGTGTGGGAGGGAAGATTGCACAGTATTGGAGATTTTTAGCAGCAAAGGGCTGATTGATGGATAGGAGCTTTGCATGAGCCTTAAAGGAGACCTTGAAGCATAAATTCCATTTAAACCCAGAGAATCCACAAAGTAGAAACAACACTGGAAAACCACATGAGACATGTTTGAAAGAACAAACTATGGAGGTGTTTTTAAATTTAAGAATGAATACAGAAGGCAAAAGGTAGTTGTCGGTCAATTCAGTTCAAAATATTCAAAAGGCAAATGTTGAGCATCACCCTCTCAGCAGGGTCACCCTTAAACCTTTTGCCTTTGCCCGTCCTGTTTTCTGAAACCCATTTTAATTGTCTTTAGGACTCTGCACACTTTACCACTGCTAACCTGTGCTAAAGACAGTATTTGTGCTTTCTCCTTTAAACATGGTGAAATTGGCTTATTTCTAATTGGCACATTTAATTTTACTTGTAGGTCCCAAGTAAAGTAGTACTATGGGTACCCAGAAACTGTAAAATAAATGCTACTAGTTGACTTACAGAACTTATTGTGCCACCCACTTAAATAGCCTTTTTAAACATGTTTCAGGTCTGCCATTGTAGCCTGTGTGCGCAGTTTTAAACTGACATTTAGACATTGTAAAATATACCTTTTGCAAAGTCTAAACCTCCTTTTTTAATACATATATCACTCCTAGAATAGGCGCTTAACAGCCCAGAGGGCAGGGTTGATTGTATTTAAAAATTTGGACATGTACTTTTTATTTTTACATGTCCTGGGAGTGAAAAACTCCTGAATTAGTTTCCAATGCTACAAGGCCCATCTCCCCCAAAGGCTAACATTGGGTTACCTTAATACATTTTATAAGTGTTAACGTTTGTGTAGGAGCAGGTAGGGATAAGATGTGTGGTGTCTGAGGAATTTTAATTTAAAACCCTCTTTAATGGTAAAGTCAGATTTTTAGTAAAATTCTGAGAATTGACACTTTTAGAAGGTTGCAATTTTCTTGTCCCAACCATTTGGTGTTTTTAGCCTGTTCCTGGTTCACATGACTAGGTGTAGCTGGCAGTTGGCATTTGTGTCTTCCTCCCAGACAGCATCACAATAGAGGGTCTTGATGTTGACAGGATAGGCCATCTCTGGCATGCTGAGGGTTGGAGCTGTCACCTAACCCACTGCACTTCAAATGCACAAGCCCAGCTGGCAGACAAAGGACTTCACCCTATCCTGCCCCCAGACAGATTAGGACCAGGGAGTCAGGAAATTCCAGACACCTCTGTAGAGGGAAACGCCAGAAGTTTCATGTACTTTAAAGTGGGCACCAAGTATAAAAAGGGGACTTTCAGACCGACTCCACTATACACTATATACTCCTGGACCTGTGGACACTGCAGAAGAAGAACACATTGCTGCCCTGATGCTTGGGGCCTTCTCTGGTTGCTGAGAAGAATGACTGGACTTGCACCTTTCATCCCAGGCTGAAGTGACTGCAAAGGTCAGCTGACTGACCTCCACTTCTGAGCTACACGGACATAACAAGCCTCCCTGAATATACACAGCTGGCCTGCTGGCAGGACCTGCAACTGTAACTGCCTTAGTCCTTCTGGCCACTGCCAGAGTGAGTTCCTGATTCCCAAGAGGTGCCCCTCAGGTCTTGTACCCTTGGTGTGGCATCGGTTCAGCTCCGCCTGGAAGAAAGGAAGAAATCCTGAAGTATTGGGCTCTTCGCGACCATGAACAGGCCGGTTCATGCCAAGATCTTGACTGCCATCACAAAGCTCAGTTGAACCTGACTCACTGCCCTACAGCAACTGCCTTTGATGACTGGTAACATGAAATCTGCACTTTGTGGTACACTATTGAGAGCCCACAGAGATCGCCAATGCAAATCGCCAGCAATGACCATCTGCAATGCCCAACAGGATCTTTTGTGCTACAGCCTTGTTAGACCTGGCATTCTTGGCGTGGTTTCCCATATCGTTTTGGCCTCTGCCTCCTGTATTTTTGCTGTGTGCTGAATTTCGTTTTTGCTCGTCTAGATGCTTTGGGCACTTTGCCACTGCTGATCTGTGCCAAAGTACATGGGCTCCCTATGTAAATTGTGTTTATGGATTTGTTTTTCCATGATTGGCTTATTTGATTTACTCGTAAGTCCCTAGTACAGTGCACTGTGTGTTCCCAGGGCCTGTAAATTAAAGGCTGCTAGAGGGCCTGCAGCACGGATTGTGCCACTCATACAAACAGCCCTTCAAAGGGTTCTCAGATCTTCCATTGCAGTGTCTGCATGCAGTTTTACACTGCCATGTCAACCTGGCAATCGCAGCTACTTGCCAGGCTCTAACCTGCCCTTTTCTCACATGTAAGACACCCCTAAGGTAGGCCCAAGGTACCCCTGTGGGCATGGCGCAGTGTGGGTGAAAGGTAGGACATGTACTGATGTGTGTGATATGTCCTAATAGTAAAATACAGAGTCTTTTGTTTTTCACCATTGAAAGGCTATCTGTCCCATAGAGAAGCATGGGAAATACTTTGTAACATCTTACAAGTATAACTTCCCATGGGACAATATAGGAAGATAGAGTTTAGGCTCTCTAAACTCAAAATGTAATAACACATGTTTTAGTATATGTGGTTTTTAAATTGTTTGTTTGAAAATGCCACTTTTAGAAAGTGGGCATTTTCTTGCCTAGTCATCCTATGTGCCTCTGCTGTTTTGTGTATTGGCTTACTGGCTTTGGAGTGACAGGGCGGAAGATGTGCATTCACTGTAGACAGCCACTGTGCGGGTTGAGGTGTGACTTGCCTTTTCTGGATGAGTCAGGGCTGGGCTGAATAGACCGGGGTTGCATTTGGAGTGGCGGGAGGAGATTTCCTTGCACCTAATTATGCCTGGTCTGCCTTACACAATCCTGTCTCCACCTCCTGCCAGGAAGATGGACCAGACAGGACAGAACTGATTTGGACTGAGCTAAGAGTCTCTCTGCAACAAGAAAACAAAGGAAAATGTGGTATAAATATTGGGGCCGAGCCTCTAGAACTTTGTGTCACTTCTGGACTCAAGAGGTACCTCTGCCAAGGAGAAAAGCTGGAAAAGCCGAAGGATAAGTACTGCCTCAGTGCTGTGTGCTCTGTGGGATTGGCCTTCAGTCGCTGTTTCTGTCTAGGAGAGGACAAAGACTGAAGTGTGCTGTGTATCCTGCTTGAAGAAGATCTCCTTCTTGGGCTTGATGTAGAGCTTGCCTCATGTTCTGAAGTCTCAGGGACACAAAGACGTAATTTCCTCTGTCCTCCTGCACCTGGAACTGCTGTTTCAGTTGCCACATAGGGAACTAGCAACACCGATGCCGGTGAGCAATGCGGCACCTGCAACGAAGCCGTTGGCACTGCTCGTGAAGTACACAATGCACTGACCGACGTGCACCGCAGCTCAGATGCCTGCTGACGCCACACGGTACCGACTTTGATGCTGTCACAGAGGCTGCTGCCTGCACCAGAGCTGAGACCCCCGCTCGTGACGCTCATGACGCACCACCCTGACTCGCACTTCAGCCCCTACCTTACCCACTCCGGTGCTTCATCATCACAGAGCCGATACCTGATGTGGGTGACCTCACAAATCCATCAACCCCCGCATCGTTGTAAGGAACCGACGCATCAACGCCACAGCAACATCACCCCCCTGGCAACAGTAAGGAACTGACGCCTCACCTCCCCTGCATCGCAGTAAGGAACTGATGCCTCACCTCCCATGTGGTTGTAAGGTACCAATGCCGCCCTGCACCAATGAAGCATCACCTCCCTGACGCTGTGCACGGTCTTTGTTTTCATCGTTTGCCAAGGTGCAGTTCTGTGGGGTCAGTGTGACTCCAAGCCTGATGCAGCTCATCTCATGGTCAGTGCCGTACTTGGGGATTTTCATCTTTCACGACATTCTAATAGCCCCAGGTGGAGCTATTTGTTTCTACAAGCTTATTTGTGTGAATAACATATTTTTGGTGATCTCTTGATAAACTTATGGTGGATTTTTATTGTTTTGGTCTTGTTTTGTTTAGATAAAGATGTCCTATTTTTCTAAACAAGTGTGGTGTCCATTTGTAGTGTTTTCTCTGTATTACTGTATGTGTGCACAAATGGAAGGCTGCTCTTTGTGCTACAGCAATGACCTTCTACAACGCTCTCCCTGCTCCTCAAGGCCATCTTCACTTTAAACAGAACTCTTTGTGCTGGACTCAAAGTTACATTTGAGGGTCTCAGTGCACAGGCAGAAAAGTATAAAACATGACAATTTTTTACTTGAAATCACATTCACTTGAAACTAGACAAAGCACATTAATCTCTTCTTAAGACATTTGTTATTTCTAATACTGTACAAACATTACATTGGCATCACTTATATTAATGTATTGCACAGCATTATTTATTTTGAAAGTTCCCACTCACAGCACTGATTTCTAATGGCAGTGGAGGAGGTGATAATCTTGCAGTGACGTAATTCCTGTACTGTTCTTCAGCGCGAGTGTTCACAAAACTATGCAAATAATTTACACTTTGAAGTGGGTATTTTCAGTTTCACATGCTCTCTGGACAAGGCATAAACCCAGGTCTGGCTTTAGCACTGGTGGAGCCTAGTGCGACAATCCATTTTGCCCTCTCACCCCCCAATATGACCTCCTACTCGGAGTCCCTGACTAACACCCAGCAAAACTGCCCCCCATCTCTCCATAGCCCCTCTCTCAAATACAGTTCATTTGTTTTAAAATACAGGTAAAGGCTGACTTTACTAATCCACTCGGCTACCCTTATTAAATACAGATCTGTTCTTTGTGGCAGGCATATTAACCCTCTGTGCTACTTTATGGGGAGTGAAAACTGCCACGAGACAAAACTCCGATCTCTCTCTCTAGCAGGAATATTATTCACAAGAGTTATCATCACATTTTTATTGCTGCTTGAAAGCTGGATGCACAAGGAACTCTGCAGCCGGTGCTTTTAAATCGTACTTTATTGCTAATCACAGTGCCCTCCCTGAGATTAGTGCCCCCCTCCAGGTTAGTGCCAAGTGCAGCTGCACCAGTTGCACCGCCCTAAAGCCTGGTCCTGCATAAACCCACTCACTTCTATTTCTGATCACTGATCCATAGTTTGACACTTACAAAAAACAAAAATTATTTAAAAAAATCAAAATGTCCACAGTACCTTTTTCAAGTTCTGAGTGAATTTCGAGAAGGTAAAAATAAAATAGGATTCTCCGAAGATTTTACAAAGCATCCTAAGCCTGCCAAGGGACACCCACTCTCATCCCTTTAATGTGAACAATAATTTTGGATCTGCTACAAAGATCAGGCCGTGAAACCAAGGTATTTGTGGAAAAATTGATATTTGATTTGGCTATTAACCATTTTAAACTGAATGTCTTTTCCAAGTTGAGTTCATTTTTTTATTATCTCAATGTTGTCTGTAGTGATAATTTTCAGAAGTGAGCCTATTTACTCCTGGGGAGATAAGTTTCTGATTTTACCCTATAAGCAAGAGGTAATGACACTACTTAATATTTAGTGAGTTGACAAGCCTACACCATGACCTGTGATGTAGCAAAATGTTGAGTTCATGAGGTACAGGGCAAATTGGACATGGTGATGCAGGAGGAGTCAAGAAGTTGTGTGCTGGATGGCTGAGTGCTAAGCAAATGAAATGGGAGTGACACCCATTATTTCTCATCCAAAACTCGGTGCCTGGAACACATTGTTACAACTTCACCAGCACAATCTTCTATAGGGACACAATTGGAACAAAGTAAAAAAGAACTAACGGTGTTAAAGAATACCAAGCAAGGGCTTTCAGTATTTGTCAGAAGAAACTCTTCTCCTTCCTTCTCTTCTTTCTCCTTACCAACAATCACAGTTAACTATGTTTCAAACGTCTTAGTTGTAATATCATTGTTACAACACGAAACGGCCTATCGGAGCCTTAATTACCTAGGCATCAGACAAAATTGCTCCTGAAAACAGCAAAATCTCTCAAAAGACCCAGTTATCTCAGCAAGGTTTGTTTTTTCTACAAACAGTGCAGAGCAATAGTAAAATCACTCTTCAACCAGAATATAGTTCATGAGGTTTTATTGATATTTTAGAGAGAATATAATTAAACTATTTAAGGCCCTTCCTGTAATATCAAATATAGATTCAAAGGATATAATCCCGGTTGCAATTTTAGTCCTGTTCCAGCAGATACTGGGCACTTTTTTCTAAATACATTTTCTCCTCTCATTACTATTGTCTCTTCCACACAACTTAGCTAACTGACACTCACTTGATCCTCCAATGGATCTTGTATTGTGACAGTCAAGGTTTGGATATAAGAGATCAAGCAGCTGGATATCCAATGAGGATCAGGAAATGGATAACCGGTTCACAAATGTGTAATTAAATTCATGTATATAACTCTCAACACTAAACCATATAAGTAAAGGATAATTACAGCTAGTCCAAACCTTCTGAAGAAATTTAGCTGGAGTAAAATCATGATAACCAATAATTTGGTTAAGGCAATACAAAACAATAACATTAGTACCTCATGATCGGAAATTTCTCTGGGCCCGATTCACAGAACTAACTTAAGACAAAATCCTAAACTTACTACTCATGGTATTCACAGAATGCACTTACGACTGTCCTAAGTTTATGTCCGCACTCGGGCCAAAATTTCCACACCTGGAGTGTAAGCTCCGCACCCGGAGCGGAAGTTCCACCATTAGGCCGGAATCTCCGTTTCCAGGCCGTAATACCCACAATGCATCAGATATAGTCAATTAACACCAGATTGTGGATAATGCTGAAGGTGGAAATGGATAATGCTGAAGGTGGAATAGTTACCTCACAAATATAGGTCATTTTGTGCTTTTTAATAAAACCAGCGAAGCAATATTAATTTCATAAACTAAGGCAACAATCCCTTATTGAATGTTACATTAAGCTACACATACTCCAGAAGGCAGCAAGCTGACTGTCTCAACCTTTCCTGTCCTAAAGGGGGAGAACTAATTCTACCTTAGAAGTTGTGGGAACTGGCCTTTTTACAGGGTTACACCCAAACCTTTTGCCTTCCTCCACCTATTTTTCCAACCTTCTTTTCATTGGTTTTCAGGACTTTGGGCACTTTACTACTGCTAATCAGTGCTAAAGTGCACGTGCTCTCTCCACTAAAACATGGTATGATTGGTTTACACCTGTTTGAATTTAATTTACTTTTACGTTCCTTGTACAGTGGTATACCATATACTGAGGGCCAGTAAATTACATTTTTAAAGTGGGCCTGCAACACTTATTGTTCCACCCACTGACGCAGTCTTACAAACCTGAAAGGAGTCGCTTTGCTACGTTTGGTATATTTAGAATGGTAGTGATAAATCTTGCTTACTAGTGTTGTCGGATTTTGAATCACTATTTTAGACATGACACTTTTCGAAAGTGGGCATTTCGCTGTGCTTATGACTCTGTTGCTTGAACATGAAATACCTTGAAGAAATAGAAGACAAGAAGCGTTTGGCAACAGTTTGTTTAATTAAACAGTGTGGCCGGGAGACGAGTTACAGGCATAGGGTCTGAGGACTGTCTCAACTTACAATTGATCAGCTATGGATTTTATACAATTTGTTTAATGCAATAAAACGTCCCGGCTATTCTTTTTTTGGTAAGCCATGTGAACCACTATCTTTGGAGCCATAAATTAATGTATCGATAAGAAATCCGGATGGGGCTTGACATTGCTTGGAAACAATGTGGCTGTAACTTGTCCAGATGTCCGGCATGGGGAGCCCATGATCACTGCGTATACTGTGTGTGCTGTGTTCTGATTGGCTATGTGTTCCTAACTTCATGTGGCATCTGACTTTGTGTTATTTTGGGAACACATGTGCCCCTCTGGCCGAGTGTGGTTTATTGGAGCCAAGCACCCTGGACCATTTTGGTGTTGATGCGTCTATCTGTGGGATAGATCTGGAGTTTCATGTTTACATATTTGTCGACTGAGTGCCACCCCACCTGTGATCTGTTAATCAGTGGCCTTCGGCCTGGTTCACAGGGCCTTCCGAACTATGAATTTCTGAGTCGGGGTTGACAGGGAGTTCACAACGGGCTAATTTGTCAATAAAGATTCAATTTTGTTTTTATACATGAATGTATTGCTATTTATACTGACAACAACTTTCTCAATAATAACAACTCTTTGTTCTTTGCAGCCTGGCTCCAATCCACATCTGGGCCTGGTAGACAGCTTCATTTTGTGCATACATTCCAGACAGCCATCACACAGAAAGGGTTGGGTGTGACAGGGTTACAACTGCATTCATCTATGTAGTGTGGGTCTTCCTGGGCTGGGGGAGGGAGAGGGTGTTCACGGTTTACAATTGTATTGGCAGTGTCCTACCCTCACACAAAGAGCTATTTTACCCCCCACTTATGTCTGGAGCCGGGGCTGGGTTGAAAGGGAGTGTTGTGCACTTTTAAGGTTTCTTTTGAAATACCTCCTTGAACCAATATATTTGGGCTCTGGTCCCATGATTTTAGACCCTGCTGGAGCTTCTAACCAGACGCTGCTGGCTCTACCGACTGCACATTGCCTGGGGACTGTTGTGCTGCCAGGAAGAACTGCCATTTGGATTTCCTGGTTTGCTGTGTTGGTCTGCTGACTGCTGGGCTGCAGAAGGGACTGCCACTTTGCACTTCTTTGCCTTATGTACTGATCTGCTGCCTGTCTCCCTTCTCTTGTGATCCCAGTACTCTCCAGGAACTGGGTGGCCTACCCCCTCCCTGCTCTTTTGGCACCTTTGAGGTTTCACTTAAACCAGTGCACACCAAGCACTTTCACCTTTCAGAGGGAGTTACTTGTCAAGTGTTTACTGCATGCTTTCTGTTGTGCCCACCTTGCAAGGACCAAGAGTTTTTGTGTTTAACATAAGTCAACACCACCTACCCATCAGCTGGGCTCTGCGTACCCTGACTTGAGTGCCTTCTCTGTGAGGAATCCAATGCCGCTGTGATTGAGGAAATCGGTGCTGCCCGCTCATCAGCTGTGAGCAGCACATAATATCCTGCACCCAGCAACCTCGATCTTCGGTGCTGAGCAAGGCAAAGTTCTGAGAGAGGGCCGCACAGTACCACCACCAGTGCTTCTCAGCTTGGGGGATTTGTCTGGAGCAACACCATTGCCCCATCTGCATTCCCCGGCTAGAGGCGTGCTGGAGGACAGCCAACCTCAGCAAACCAGATTTAGAGATAGGTAGGACCAAGAGGGTCGACCAGCAAAGACCTCTTTCCCTTCCAGTCCTGAAAGCACCATACCCCACTGCAGCTTTAATTTCAAGCCATGTATTGCTCTGTTGAATGGACTTGAGTGCTCCCCGAAATATGCAGTACCCCCAGTACCCATGATTCGTTTACATCAGTCTCGGATAGGACATGAACCCTGGTGAATGGCCCAGCCCGGCGTACATGTAGGACATGCTTTCAGATTGCCTGGGAGCACACCCAAGCGGTCTTGGTGTTGATGTAGTGCTCCTGCTGCTTCCTAGCCCAAGTCTCTTCCATTTTGCAGACCCCCAGCGGGACCATGAGGGTATTAATTTACCTGTCCATGAGTGCCCTATTTAGGTCTTGGGGGTCCGATGAAAGTGGTACAAAAAATTACTATATCACATGAAGTTAGGCGCGCAGATACTCCGGCGCCCTACAGACTACTTTGGACATAATTCATCTATTAGTGCTCCCAGAAACAACTGCATAACAAGTAACAGGAAGACAGGTGCACTGTGCCTTTGTGTCTAATGCCATTGTATGTGATTGACATTGATACCAATCTGTTGGGTTATGGTAGGACACAAAGTAATGTATTTGGGTATACTATCATCAGAAATGTGTTTCATGGAGAAGGAACAGTTGGGAATATTTATGTTGCCAAGCTGTTAGAACTGGGGGTCTCTAATTGGCAGAGGTATGGACCTTTGTCCAAGTAGGACCCATGCTTATAGTCAGGGTAAGGGGGTACACACTCTAGATAACCCCTGCTCACCCCCTTGGTAGCTTGGCATGAGCAGACAGGCTGGCAATGTGTAAAGTTTTTGTACTCAACACACACAGTAACACAGTGATAACACCACAAATGGATACCACAGCAGTTTAGAAAAATGAGATATCCTTATCTAACCTCAACAAACCAAAACAATACAAATCCAGAATTCATGTGGTCAAATGGCATTTAAAAACATTTATTCAAAAAAATAAAGCTTGTAGAAAACAAATGGCTCCACCTGGGGCTATTATGAAGTTGTGACAGCAATGAGTCCCAAGTACGGCGCCGACCGTGAGGTGCGCAGCGTAGGGCATGGAGCCCACAGGCACCCCTAAACAAACAGTACCTTGGAAAACAATGTCTATAATGATGCACAGCATCGTAGAGGTGAGGCATTGGTGGTGAGGTTGAGGCCGGCTCCCTGGCTGCCACTGGGAAGGCAAGGCATCACATCCGCGTAGAGACGACATGTCGAATCCAGGACCGGGGAAATCAGTTGCATCGGCAGTGAGGCGTTGAATCCGGTGAGGCAATGCGAAGTCAGTGAGTTTGTGGAGTCACCCTCGGTGGTTATCGGCACCAAAAGAACAGAATGCTGGCGCTGTCAGTGATGGAGTCGGTGAGAGCGCTGGCATCGGGATGGCCGATAACAGCAGGCATCAGCAGGTGTCAAAGGGCATTGGAGCTGTGATGCAGGCCAGGTGGTGCGTCGTGCACTTCATGATTGGTGCCCCTGGCCTCGGTACAGGTCGCTGCATCACGGCGGTGTCGCTGATGGCATCAGCGATTGTTTTTCTTGCTTCTCTTAGCTTTCATCCAGCTCCCAATAGCAAGAACAACCTCCAGAGGCTCAAAACTGAAACAGGCTTCGCCTGGCAGGTCAGAACTCTCAGCAGTAGAGTGCAGGGCAGCTGGGGGTGAAGTCTTTGTGTCACTGAGACTTCAGAACAGGAGGCCAGCACACACAAGCCCTTGGAGATTTTTTGTCAAGCAGGTTTCTCACCAAAGTTCCAGTATTTGTCCTTTCCTTCACAACAGCAGTAACTGCAGGCCAACCCCACACAGCACATAGCAAAGGGGCAGTACTCCTCCTCACAGCTCTCCAGCTCTTCTCATTGGCAAAGGTTCCTCTTGAGTCTGGAAGTGATCTACATTTCTGGGGTTTAAGGTCCACTACATTGTTCTTCTTTGTGCAAGGGTCTCTGAGCCTAGTCCAAACCAGTTATGTCCTCAATGGTGCAGTATGACCACAGGGGTTGGTGACAGCCTTGTGCAAAGGAGACAAGTCCTATTCAGGTGCAAGGAAAACTCCTCTCACTGATCTAAATGCAGCCAATGTCTATTGAGCTCAGCTCTGAGTCATCCAGGAAGGGCAGGCACACCTCAAACCCCCCCAGAGGTTGTCTACATTGAATGCACACCCCCACTCCAAAACCAGACAGTCAATCCACAAACAGGCAGAGGCACACAGAATAGTTAGACAAAAAAATGACTATTTTCTAAAACTGGGAAACAGAAAAACAGCTGTGTTGCACTCAATTGAACAAGAATGTAAAACAATGTGTTCAGCAGAAACAAATATACTAATTACAGTGTGCACCCTCTGAAGTGGTTCTACCCAACCACCTGATTCAAAAATGAGAAGGAATATGATCTGTGAGGTTCAGACATTTGACGCGGCCCACGGGCCCGTAACTCAACAATTGAAACAACCTGAATACCTCATGCGGAGGGAGATTAACCAGAGATTGCATGCTACTACTTTAATACAGTACCACAAGGCTAGTAGGATACCAAGGGGTTTAAGGCTTGCCCTTAAACCAATGATGTTCAAAACTAATAAGAAGTTCATGGATAAGGGGTATTCTATACTCAACAAGTGTTCCTTAGATTTAATACTACTTATTGTTGAAGAATTATCAGCAGTCTTGGTGGGCATGGAACAGGAAATACGAGAATTACAAGAAACCCTTAAGCAAAGTATGGAAACTGAAAATTGGCAATCTACTTTGGAGGAGATAAATGCTAAACTAGACTTATACACCAAGGAGATACACAAACGTCAGGTCTGTAAGTTTCGGAGTGATACTATTGACTACAAGTTGGATGAAGTGTACTCCTGGGCGGAGGTTTACGCGGAGAAGTGTAATTTCAAAAAGCCAGGAACAACATCTTCAGAGGAGAGTTTAATATCCATTAGTGACACACAGATGACAAGAACACCAGTTCCCTCCACATCTGGAACCACAGAGAGTGAGTTGACAACAGACACTGCCACAGTACCTAAGGTTTCTTTTTTAAGAATAAGGCCAGCTGCCAACAATCCACCAACAGAACTAACATTGGTGCAGACAGACGTAGCAAAACCTGTAGAGGCCACAGATACAGCAAAACCCGCCAGTGCAAGCCGGAGACAGAAGAAACATTAGTGGTCAATATATCCTTGACTCAATTGACTAAATAATAGGTAGTGGTGCTGGATAAGGGGATTTCGTTTGTGCCTACTTTCCAGACCAAGCCTTTTGACACTGAAATTGCCTTATATAAATTCATGAGGAAGTTACGGCAAACTTTGAGCACACTCAAGTGTAACGTGAGACTTTTGAATATCAAGATTTCAAACCCAAGAGTACTTTTATATCTCTAATAACACACAAGGTGATTGATACTTTTGAGACTCTAGTCAAGAAAAACTTATCTAAAATACCAGTCCCATCCACAAAACGCCAAAACTTGACAAGAACTGATAAAGTGGCACTTAAGACATTGAAGAAGAACGAGTCTCTGGTTTTCTTTTTAGCAGATAAAGGTGGGGCATTGGTGGTGATGGATCGAGTGTTTTATGAAGGGAAAGTAGAAATGATGCTGTCGGATGAATCCACCTATTTGCCCTTGACACAATATCTTACAAGTGAGTTTCAAGTCACTCTTAAGGAGATATTGTACATACTAAAGACATGGGATGGATTTCTGACAAGACCTCAGAGTTTCTATACACAAGACTTCTAATTTATATGCTTCCAAAAATACACAGAGACTTGACAAACCTGCCCTTCCGACCTATTGTGTCAGGATGTGCATAGATTCATGTTATCTGGATTCTTTTTTTCACGTCATTGTCCAGGCAGGAGCATCATATGTACAAGAAACCATTCATCTCTTGCAACTCTTGGATAAAATGGCAGTGCCAGAAAGGGTATGGTTGACGTAGTAGCCCTCTATACCTCTATCCCACATTCAGAGGGGATTGAATCTGTCGAATAGGCACTACTCCAACAGAGGGAGTGGCAGGTCAATAAAGTTGGAATTGTTACAGTATTGTCTGTTTCACAGTTATTTCAAGTGGAAGCACAAATATTTTCTTCAAACCAACGGAACCTCCATGAGTTTTTCTGGGGCTTTCAGCTACGCTAACATTTTTATGATGAAATTTGAATCAGACTACATTTTAATGGACAAGACCTGGACAGAGCATTTAATACTTTACCGGCGGTATATCGATGATATACTCATCATTTGGCATGGCACACGTCAGGATTTAGAGGAAAAGCTGAAACAGTTGAACAACAGGAACCTGAGGATCCAGTTTACATACAGGATGCTCCAATGCAGTATCTCTTATTTGGATGTTAAAATAGATCTTGAGGGCACGAGAGTAAAAACCGCAGTGTTCAAGAAATCTACTGATCGCAATAATACGTTACTATACAGAAGTTTTCATCCTACATCCCTGAAAAACATCTTCCTTTCTCCCAGTTTCTCAGAGTGAAAAGGATTACTTCGGATAGCACACAATATACTCTCTGAAGGAATTCAAGAAGGGTTTTCTTGACCGTGGTTATCCCACTGAGGTGGTGGAGAGCGCAGAAATACGGGCACAGGAGTTACCAAGAGCAGACTTGTTGAAGAAGCGTGTTAAGATGGCTACTAAAAGAGAGGTTTTTGTCTCAACCTAGTCAACTCAGTCACTAGTGATTAAACAGGTGAACTTGAATCGTTGGGATTTATTACAATCTGAGCCTGATTTTTGTGATATCTTTAGGGAACCTCCTATTTATGCATACAAGAGATCGCGCAATCTCAGAGAGATTCTTATGAAAGCCAGCACAGAAGTGAGAATGAAACATAAAGGGATGCAAAGATGTTACAATTGTTCTCATTGCAGCAATGTACTGGCTGGTCCCAGCATTTCACATCCTTGGTCAGGGAAAGGCATGAATCTTCACTTTATGGCAAACTGTAATGAACAAAATGTTATATATGCAATAAGATGTCCATGTGTATTATACTATGTGGGCAAGACCGAGAGGTCTCTATGCACACGCATCACTGAGCACAAGAGCAGGATTAGAACCAGAACAAACAGTTCCCCTCTTGCAAGCCATTGGAATGAGAATCACCATACGATTGCTAAACTTAGGTTTACAATTCAGGAAGTGGTTAAGATTAGAAGTGACAGGGACACCTCCAAATTTTTGGCACAAGACATTTTTTGGATTCGTTTTTTGGACACATTGATGCCTAAGGGTCTCAATGATAAGCTCAAACTATCATGTTTCCTGTAAGATCAGGCATTTTTTATACTTTAGAATTTTAGTTTACTGCGATTTTACTTCAGGATTATAGGAATACATGGGGGTTTACTTACATGTTGAGTTTTTTCCTTTTTGCTTTTTCACTTTATTTTTGGTCATGGGTCAAGGCAATTATGGTTTGCATATAGCTGCTCAGGGTGCATTATAGCACGGATAGATTTTGTTAGGTCAGGTTCACTTGCTAGGCATACTGGAAGATGAGAATTACAGCTGTCAATGAGTGAGCACAGTCTATGGTCAACACATTGGAACTCACGCTGTAGGAATGGTACCTTTGGGGTGTTCAATGTCATGTTGCTATTACTATCTTAAATAGGCTGGAAATGCTGATCAGACTTAATACAAAACTGTTTTTATTGTATGTATACTTATTCTAGATCATGTGATAAGGACGCTAACAGTTATGTATGAATCACTATTTCACATAGGCTAGAATTATTCATGGGATCAGGTTTTTGGATTCTTGTGTATTTGTCATAGTGTGAGATGGCTTTTCCAGGTAACAATCAAGAGGAAACACGAAAGTATCCATATTTTTAGCAAATATGTTTATAGCATCCATTCCATTCCATTTTAGTATTATTTGTTTCTTATCAAATGATAAAAGTACACATCAGCTTGCAAATACTTGAAACTTCTTAAACATTATCATATCAGACTTTTGTACAATGGCAGACATGTTGTTTTGCCTTCTGCCTCTTGAACTTGGTTTCTGTCCTCTTTCTATTTCACATGAGTAGTCCAGTAATGTGTCTCAGACCTACCACGGTAGTGTCTGTGTGCGCAGTTGTAAACTCCAGTGTTGTACTGACAAGTGCACCCACTTGCCAGGCCCAAACCTTCCCTTTCCTCACATGTAAGGCTCCCCTAAGGTAGACCCAAGGTACCCCATGAGCAGGGTGCAGTGCATGTGAAAGGTAGGACATGCACTGGTGTTTGGGACATTTCTTGATATTGAAATACTGTGTAATTTGTTATTCACCATTGAAAGGCTATCTGTCCCCTAGGCTGATCATTGGTGCTGCACTGTAATATTTTCACATGCTTAACTTGCAATAGGGACAAGAAAGAAAAATTGAGTTTAGGCTCTCTGAACTCAGAATTTATTAACGCCCTTTTAGTAAAGGTGGTTTTTAAATTCTGTTTTTAACAATGCTACTTTTAGAAAGTGAAAGTCCAAAACCCAGATGAGTGTCCAGGAATACCAGGTGCACTACTAACAAGTCACTATAAAAGTGTACACAAAGTCATCTAAAATATTTAATATAATGCAAAATGTTAACCATTCTAGAAGAGGTGAATCAAACGGTTTTCATTGAGTCCAATGTTTCAAAAGAATTCTTCAAACATGAAGCAAATTTAAATCTGCTTTATTCTTGATAGTCGCAGACGAAAATGTAGTTTATGAAGAAAGACAAGTATGCTTGAAATCAGCAAAAGAAATGATAGCATCATATTTCCCAATGCATTTTGGGCTGCAATATGAGCCCTTTGTCATGGGAATCTGAAAAGCATCAATGATCTGCATTACTGTTTAAGGAAACTGATACTCAAACTTTGTCAGAGAGTTGAAAAAACATAAAGATATAGGGGCTCTTTAGAGGACAGGAAAAGTATGAAAAAGAGAAGGATTCGGTAATCGACCACATGCTGTGCCCTGTGACGCAAACATAAGTGAATGCAAACGCAAGACCAACATCGTCTAAAACACTCAGTACAAGAGACCATAAAAGTAGAAGTGAAACAAAACGTGAACATGTGCTCTTGGTGAAAGACCACACACTGAACAGACCTGACTCCAATACCAAATATTCACAAAAGAACCAGACGTGTAAAAAGAACAATGCCCAAAATCATACTTTGTGGATGAAGCCAAATGAAAAAAAGTGAAAAAAATGAACAAAACATACATCTAACACCTGAGTTATAAAAAACTCAACGGAAGTGGCTGAAGCCGGCAAGAGAACACTAAACAAATGACGAATAATCATAACGCATAAGTTCCTAACACATAATGCGAATGAAATTCTACCAAGAAACAACTCTTACCTAATACATGCAGACTATGCGAGTGAATTTAAACTTCCACGTAATCTGAATGTGTCCAGAAAGGTACATCAAAAGCAAACGCACCGACACCCTGGAATATATTAAACTTGTATAAGCTACCAAAGTTAAAGTGCACAATTCCATATTAATTTACGGGCCGCATTATCTGAACCAAAACTCACCAGAAGCAAACTACCTACTCCGCGAGCACAATCGCAACGTCTGGAACAAAACACCGACAACATCTGATTGCTCCGTTTAACCCGGGACGTGTAAAGCGTCGGTGATAGAAATAGAAATGAGACTTGCGCGTGTAAACGATGTGAACAGAACGTGCCACAGAATTCCAAACAAATAAAAAATAAAATAAGTTGGACCCACAATGTCAAAAATCCGAGTAGTGAATGAATAAATGAAATACACGTGGTGATAAAAGAGCCAGAAATGACTGCATGCACACGAAGATTATACAATATGACATAGAATACATTGATCTTGGCGATGCATTGAGCATCCAATAAACACAAATAGTTATTGGCAATGACAACAAGTAAACACAAAATAGTACAAAGATGCTGAGTCAAACCCAAAATAGTGTTGTGTACATCGCTGCCAACATTCATGAATTACGAAGACGAGTGTATCTAAGCAGAAAAAGTGAGAATATGGCACAGTAGCAATTGCTCAGATATTCCAAATAATAAAACAAAACAAATCGAGTATGCGTGTGATTACAAATATAAGGAAACCCTAATCTAATACATATGTAGCCTAACTAATATAAAACACAATAACATGCAATAAAATGTGCCCAAACAAACAAATTATCCTGTGATAAAACGATACAGCACTGTGGTCAGAAATACAAAAGATATGCATGATAATAATAATTCATAAAAAACAAGACAGTTCAAATTTTTCGTTTAAACCTTTTGGAGACATCGTTTCCATGAACCAAATCCAGTGGGTCTCACGTTGAGATAATATTCTGGAAATATCTCTCTCTGGACGAATCTCTTCCATTTTAAGTACACAAAATCTTAACTGTGCGATCGTATGGTGATGAGATAACCAATGTTGAACTAGTGGAGAACTCATGGTCTTTGTCCTGATTCTACTCTTGGGCTCAGTGATGCGAGTGCGGAGAACCCTCTCAGTTTTGCCCACATAATGTAAGTCACATGGACATTTGATCACATAAATGACATGGTGACTGTTGCATTT
Organism: Triturus cristatus; assembly: GCF_964204655.1. NCBI lineage: Eukaryota > Metazoa > Chordata > Amphibia > Caudata > Salamandridae > Triturus > Triturus cristatus. Next base: position 418,548,114 of record NC_140582.1, read on the forward strand.
AGCATTGAAGTTTAACATGATCTTTTTGCCGGAACGAGGATGTGACAATCATCTGCCTGAGGTCACGTTATTACAATGTGAACAGTTCATACATTTGGACATCCCTTTGTGTCAGACCTGAACAGTAGCTACTGGTCTGGACAAAATCTCTTTCTGATTACGCAATCTTTTATATGCGAATAAAGGAAGATTAGAAATAATGCCCTTAAAATCAGGTTCTGATTGAAGCAGATCCCACCGTTGCAAAATACTCTTTTTGATCAAAAATGAGTGAGTCGAGTAAGTACCATTTCTTTTGCATTGGGAAATATGATGCTATCATTTCTTTTGCTGATTTCAAGCATACTTTTTTTTCTTCATAAACTACATTTCCGTCTGTGACAATCAAGAATAAAGCAGATTTAAATTCGCTTCATGTTTGATGAATTCTTTTGAAACATTGAACTCACCGAAAACCGTTTGGTTCACCCCTTGTAGAATGGTTAACATTTTGCATTATAGTAACTATTTTTGATAACTTTGTGTACACTTTTATAGTGACTTGTTAGTAGTGCACCTGGTATTCCTGGACACTTATCTTTGTTTTGGACTTTCTTTTTGAATAAGGTGGTTTGCAGAGCCCCTAACCAGGAGCACACGTGATTTTCATTAAGTTTTGTATATGAGATAAACTTGTTTGAATTAGAATTAGAGAGTGCATTCCTGCTGCTTATTGTCTTTACTTTTAGAAAGTGGGCATTTTCTTACTTTACCTGTGTGCCTTTAGCTGTTTGTGTATTCAGCATCTGGTGTTTGATTGACAGATGTTGAGATGTGCATTCACTCTAGACAGTCACTGGGGGTGATTTAAGGGGTGCCCTGCCTTGCCTGGGTGACTCATCAGAGGGCTGAATAGAGCTGATCTGCATTTAGAGTGGTGGTAGGAGTTTTGATTGCACCTGAATAGGCTTTCTGTCCTTTTTCACAATGCTATCTCCTCCCTCTTTGGTCATGCTACACTAGGGAGGTCTGGACTGGTTTGGACTGGGTTCAAAGACCATTGCCACAAAGAGAACAATTACATTTTGGGGTGTAAGTATTACACCTAAAACCCCAGGACTTTAGATAACTTTAAGGACAAAGAGGACCCTGCCAAGTAGTAGAGCCGAAGGACTGTGTGCGCAGCGCTGCCTTTTCTGAGTGAGGGATGGGTTGGCCTGCAATTGCTACTTCTGTCTATGGTGGAGGAAAATGACTGACTCTTTTTGCCTTGCTGTGGTACCCTGCTTGTGAAGGACTCTCCAAGGGCTTGTGTGTGCTGGCCTCGTTTTGGGAATCTCAGGGAGATAAAAGATTTCCAAAAAGTTCCTTGCTGGATCTTAAACTGTCCTGCCTGTAAGGAGGGCTAAAGACTGTGTAAGGAGCACTGCCCCTGATGTGTGAGGGAGTAGGGACTGCCTGCATTTGCTGCTCCTGTCTGGACTGGACTGTTCTTTCAGCATTTGCCAAACAGTGTGTGGTGAGCACTGTATTCTTCATCTGCAACAGCGCTTTTTCCCTGAAGGATTCTATGAAGATAGCGTACTTTGGGAGTTGCCTGCCTCCCAGCTCGTGCAGTACTGTATGTAGCCATCTCTCGCTGGTCATTGACCCACAGCGCACGTGGAGCACTTTGCCAATTTGCTATAAAAAAAACAGTGCAGAGGCTTGGGCTCATCCGGCAGGGGTGTGTGGGCTGCTCGTATTAGCACCGCACCACAAAATCACCGTTCAGTGCACCGTGTGCAGCCGAAGAGAGTGGAGGAGCTGCGCTGTAGTCCTGCTGTGGGTGGGGGAGTGGGGGGGTGGGGCCCACCCAGGAACGCTGTGCCCGTCATCCACGACCTTCACAAGTTGTGTCAGTCCAGCAGGAAAGGGGAGAACTTAGCGAAGTCTCCGGCTGACATCCGCGATGTGGGCCCCTCCTTCCCCTGGAGCCTGCGGTCAGAGGGTATCCTGGCCCTCTGACAAACCCAATGAGGTCGGTGCCAGGGTCACAGGGTGAGATAGCTCAAGGATGCATCAGCAGCGCCAGGTCACGGACTGTCAGCCACTTGTGAGAGAGGTCCCCTGCAATATGAGCATTGCAGGTTCCTCCCCCTCTTGTTGTTTGACTGGGCCCATACTGGGGGCACGGCAGCATTGTTGTCAGGATGGGTGAAACCTCAACGGAGGCCCTGATTCCCTGAGATCTCCTGGGCTCTTGTTTACTGTATTTGAGGCAGCTGCTTCCACACCTACCTTGGGGATAAGTGGCCTCATTCATGCCACATAAGGGACAGGAGCACTGTGGGGCTTGTAGTAGGAGCTCAGAAGCTGCTCTTGGCGCATGTAGAATATGATTTGGTGATCTTGCAATAAAGATCGGGGGATTTATGTGAGCTTATAACAACAGCATTTTGTGCCCTAATGTTATTATTGATGACAATTAAACCTGACAATGATAGGATGACAAGCATTCTTTTCAGAAACTGCCTACTATGTATAGTGATGGCGTAGAGTGTTGTCTTTCTTATATAATATTTTCTTTCTGACATGTGCAACTTATAAGTGCATTACCTGTTATGTTTATGACCATTGCCTTAGGGCAAAGTGATTTCTGATCTATAATTGGTTGGCAAGCTGATTTATGTGAATGCGGTCTGATGTGCTTTACATATTACAAAGTGAATATTGCCCTAAATGTGATATGACATTTGCCTAGTGGAAAGGTGGTTTTTATAATCTATGTGAAGTCATGACAAGTGCCTAGTGGCACAGTGATTTATGTGATGACAATTGTCTTATGGCAAATATGATTTATGTGATGGTGGTCTAATGTGTTTTTATGAATAATACAAAGGATATTTTAATATAAGCGTGAGTGGAGTATATTTTGTCGTGTGCCTAGGAAGTCACTAGTATGTTTGTGTGTTGTGCAAATGTTTTACACATTGCCTCTGGGATTAGTCTGACTGCTCTGCCAAGCTACCAAGGGAGTGAGCAGGGGTTATCTTGGGGATGTAGCTCCCTTACCCTGACTAAAGTGGTGGGTTCTGCCTGGCTTAGGTGAATACCCTAGCCAACCAGAAACCCCATTTTTCACAATGAGTTATTAAAATCTGAGAGCTTAAACTTTATTCCTCCATCTTGTCCCAATGGGAGGTCATACTTGTAAGATGTTACAAAGTATCTCCCATGTTAGCCTATGGGGCAGATAGTCTTTCAATAGTGAAAAACAGATTTGACAGTATTTCAATACCAGGACATCTCAGACACACCAGTGCATGTCCTACCTTTCATATATACTGCATATTGCTAATGGGGGTGCCTTGGACCTACTTGAGGGGTGCTTTACATGTAAGAAAAGGGAAGGTTAGGGCTAGGCAAGTGGGTGCACTTGCCAGGTCGAAATGGCAGTTCAAAACTGCAGACAGACACTGCAGTGGCAGGTCTGAGTTGCATTTGCAGGGTATGGGACTTGGCCCTTTTTAGATAAAGTCGGTAAACTTTTTGTTTTCCCCCTAGACATTTTTTCTGACATGGTGTTGCCAACTTAGATGCTTTGGGCACTTTGCCACCGCTGATCAGTGTCTAAGTGCAAGTGCTCCCTGTATAAAGTATAATGGTAGTTGGTTGTCCATGATTGGTATGTTTGCCTTGCTAGTAAAGTCCTTAGCAAAGTGCACTATGTGTGCAAGGGCTGGTAATGCAAATGCTACTAGTGGGCTTGCAGCACTAGCTGTGCCACCCACACAGGTAGCCTTAAAAAGGGAACTCAGACCTGCCATTGCAGTGCCTGCGTGCAGTTTGTGAAACTGCAATGTTGTTCTGACAAGTGTACTCACTTGCCAGACCTTACCCTCCCCTTTCTGTGCACATCACAGACCCCTATGGTAGGTCTCGGGTACCCCCTGGGCTGGGTGCAGTGCATGTGAAAGGTAGGATATGTACTAAGATGTGTGCCATGTCCTGACAGTGAAATAATCTCCATTTTGTTTTTCACTGTGGAAAGGCCATCTTGCCCATAGGACAGAATGGGGAGACTGTGTAATATGTTTATCAGCCTATCTTCCCAAAGGCTTAAGATGGAAAGGTGAAGTTTAGTATGCCTGAACTCCCAATGTAATAATACATCTTTTTATGAAGTTGGTTTTTGCATTGTGTGTTTAGAAGCCACTCTTTTAGAAGTGGCTGTGTTTTTGTGCTCTAACATTTCTGTGTGTCTCTGCCTGGCTGTGGATTGACTGTCTGGATTTAAAAGCGATAGGATCTGGGTAATGTCTTGACCCAGGGGAGGAGGTGAGACAGCAACAGGCTGACCTGCATCTGGAGTGTAGGGGGAGGAGAAGCCCCTAGAGGTGAAGAGGCCTGGGTTGCCACAATAAAAAAGTTGTCCCATCTCCTGCTGAGTGATTGACAATCCAGACCCCAAATAATCAAAAGAAGAAGGTGTCACTGGTAGGGAGGCACCCAGAACTGATCTGAACAGGGGTCAGTGTCCCCTGAACACAAAGACTTCAAAGCCATTGAGGGGTATAACTATGAGATCTGAAGCCCCTGAACTTTGGAGAATGGCTTGATCAAGTGTGAACAAGACTGGAGCTACTTCATGGTCAAGAGGACCTTTGCCAAGGAAGAAACAACTGAAGAGACTGAAGGATAGGACTGACCCTTGCTGTGTTGTAGGAGAGTCGGATCTGCACTTATGTTGCCCCCACTTTAAAGCAATACCCGGGTACTGTGCACTATTTTCAAGTGCAACCCCTTCACAACGTTCTACAAACTTGTGCATTGGACCACATGTGGTCCAAGCCTCCAGCAGGATTTCCACTGAAAATCAGAGGCCTACCTCGTCCCGAGTGACCGTGGGCTCCTGTGAAGTGAATCCTCATGAGGCGCCTTTGCGATCCCTTTCTGTTTGGCTTGTGGGTCCCCTGAAGACCTTCTCTTCAAACCAAAGGGCTCCCCCGGTTGCTCCAGGCCTGCCCTGACTTACCCTTGCTGGGTGAGTCCCTCAGACCTTGCTGGTCTGCACCGCTGATTTTCTTCACATTCCACAAGACTTGCTGTTGCTAAGGCTTGTTGGTTCCAATCTGGTTGCCGACACCTCAGTAAGCTGCAGACTTTGTGGGACACTCCGAATCCAGCTCCTGGTCATCGTCAACACCTCCTGGACCTTGTGGCTGAAGAGTCAAGACACCCATGATCACCTGAAATCACCCGACGACTGTGGGTATCCATCTTCCTGGCCCCGGGTCACTGGCAAGTGACTTTGAAAACTATCTCCTCTGCTTCCAGGTCTTCTTTCTTCAGAATCCAGCCTTGGATTTCACCGGACACTTCTCCTGTCTTCACAAGCAGCAAGTCTTCTTTGGCTCCCATTGAAAATGACGCCACGACCCAACACCAAAAGACACCTATGCACCCGGCTTCCCTGGGTGAGGTACAGTGAGTACTCTGATGCTCCTGTGTGTGTTGGCTCTCGAACTACTTACCCTGTAAGTGACTTGCTTGTAGACTCTCCCAAAGTACCCTAAAACTTTAAAATTCCAACCGCGACTTGCTCCATTGAAGTCTATTGGGATCCGCAGCTGTGTTCTCACACTTCATGCGTCTTTCGTGGGTCCTTTACTTACCTGCCTTGGGTGGATTAGTGAGGCCCCAGCACCTCTGAAGACCATAGGCCTTCTCCCTTCTCAAGTCGTTCTTCTTACACCTCTTTTTTAGTATATGGTCTGGTACGCCCCAAGGGCCTCAGCCATATAAGTGCCTAATTTGTTGTGAAATATTGATTTGTGCATATGTTCCTGACTTCTAATCTCATGAGGAGATTAGTAGAGTGTGTCTAGAAATAAATACATATATATTTTATATATATACCTGTGTGGTGTCCTTTCATTTGGTAATTCAAGAGATTATAAGGTAAAATAAGCTGCTTTACATTCCTCTGAGACAGCCTGAAGGCTGCTCTCCACAGCTGCCACTAGGATAGCTTTCTTTAAAAGGTTGTCTTACACCTATCTACCATAAGAGTCGAATTGGACTGGTGCAAGGTGGCCACTTTAACTAGTGACCAGCATATGCCAGGCCAACTACTCACATGTGTGTTCTGGAGCTGGCCTACAGTTTGCTGTTTTAACCAAGGAAAGGCTAAAGGGACTTTGCTGTGTGCTGTGTCTCCCTGCTTGAAAGGACTTTGCTGTGTGCTGTGTCCTGACGTAACTTATCCTCATGGAGCAGAGGTGAGCATGCTCCCTGTTGCAGGAACACAGGAACACAAAAGTTTCCATGAGAGTCTCAGAGGCGTTGTGTGTGCGTGCTTGTTGCAGCCTGAGACCCTTGTAAAGTGTGCCCTGTGATCATGGGCGCCTGGAGTTCAAGCGAGGATCAGCGATGCAGTGTGCGTGTGCTTTTTGCAACCTGAACCCCTTTGTGAGGATTGTCCAGTTATCGTGTGCACCGGAATCCAAGTGAGTCTCATCGACGCTGTCTACGTTGTGCACCGTAAGACCTTCGTGAGGATTTGCCTTGTTATATTGTGCACCGGAGTTCACGTGAGTCTCAGCGACGCTGTGCGTGTGATCTTCGTGCAGCCTGTGATCTTCGTGTGGAGTGTCCAGTGATCGTGCACCCAAAGCTCAAGGGAATCTCAGCGACGATGTGTGCGTGTACCCTGTGGCAGCCTGAGATCTTCGGAACTATAGCGGCCACGACCGGCAGCCCCGGAGGAGCTGAGCCGCCGGCCCGAGCCCGCCATTGCCAATTCACAAAGATTGCATTGGAGGCCCAGCCACTGGATGAGGAGAGGAGAGTGTGTTTGCGCCCCCCAGGTAATGTGTGTTGACACTGGGGCGGGGTGCGGGCTCTGAGGGAGACACTCTCGGCCCCTCTCTCGTTCCGGCAGCGCGAGCCTCTGCTTCGGCTCGTATTACGCCCATATTGCCAAGGGAGTGGCAGTACAGGGACTGGAGTGCAAAGCTGCACTTTTTAATTACACCGTACCCGTGTTGGGGGCAACTGTTGAGAGGCTGACTGCAAGTGAGAAGGAGAGGCGGAGAGACCGCCTAAGGCACAGTGATCGGTGCCTGAGTGTATTACGCATTATTCCATTTCTGCATAACGGAGTAACTGACTGTCGTATTACACATTGGATAATTTCTGCATAACGGAGTACCTGATCAGAGTATTACGTATTGCATTATTCCTGCATAACAAACTACCTGATTAGTGTATGATGCATGGGATTATATCTGCATAACGAACTACCTGATTGTCATATGACACATTGCATTGTTTCAACATAACTAACTACCTGATTAGCGTATTGCAGAATGCATTTTGCCTGCATAACGAATTACCGGATTAGTGTATTACGCATTGCCTTATTTCTGCATAACAACGTGCCTGGTGGTTGTATTACGCATTGCATTATTTTTACCTTGCAAAGTGCCTCATTTTTGAGCTACACATTGCATTCTTTTTACATTGCAGAGTGTCTGATTGCTGCGTTACGCCTTACAGTATTTTTACGTTTCAAAAGTGCCTGATTCTAGTACTACAGACTGTATAACGTGATATTCGGATTACAGAAGAATGTTTAGAAGTGCTCATTAATACTGCCAGAACTTACAAGGGCTGGTTGGCCTAACAACCGGCCAGGAGAAATAGTACACAAACACATATGTATGATTTATATCCTGTGGTCTTATTGTATATCTTTTTATTTAAAGTTTATACTTGGTTTTATAAAACTCGTGTGGAGTCTATTTGTGGTGTCATCATTGGGTTGTTGTGAGCGTGGTTGCAAATACTTTACACATTTGCCTTGAAGATAAGCCTGGCTGCTCGTGCCAAACTACTGAGTGGGTGAGTGGGTGAGCGGGGCTATCTCAGAAGGTGACCTTCCTTTCCCTGACGTAGAACCGCGGGTCCCTACTTGGCCTAAGGTACCTACCTCAGCCAACCAGGGATCCTGGGTCTAACACAGGGCTACTGAGAAGGGTGGCACAATCAGTGCTGCAGGCCCACTAGTAGCATTTGATTTACAAGCCCTAGCACACTTACTAGGGGATTACGAGTAAATCAAATGTGCCAATCATGGATAACCAAAGTACAGTGAGCACTTGTACTTTGACACTTATTAGCAGTGGCAAAGTGCCCAAAGCCAGCAAAAACAAAATCCAGCACAGTATCAAAAATACAGGAGGTAGAGGCAAAAAGTCACAGAAAATGACGTCAAAGATGCGAAGTCTAACACAAATGCTGTGACAACTTGCTCGGCTGGCGCCTTCAACGTGTCATGAATATCACCTTATACCCAAATGCACCTCATCAAGCCTTGTTGGTAATCAGGGAAATTGAGCATGAGGACATTTATGAGAAATTCCCAATGGTTTTCAACAACACTGTAGACCTCCTGAAGGATTTTGAGCATATAATCATATTGAAGGGGAACGCCACTCCTTGTGTTCATAAGGTTAAGAAAGTTCCCAATCTCATATTACAGCCTGTCAAAAGTATTAGAGATGGGAATAATAAGGGTAATTGAATCTTTTGAATGGTTGGCACCAGTTGTACTAACGCCAAAGGATAGGGGCAAGCAGATTAGGATGTGTGTTGACCTCCGGGAATTAAAATCAAAACATATGGGTGGATCTACAGCCATTGCCTAACATTTCTGAAGGCATGACTGTACTTGGCAGTGGGTGGGGAGGTTTTTAAATGTCATGGGCTTCACATTCACCTATCATCAGGTTAGGTTGCATGAGGAGTCCAGACATCTGACAACAGTTTTTATGCAATTGAGAGTCTTTCATTTTATTAGGAAGTCTTTGATATTATCATCGGCAGTAGCTTGTTTCCAAAGAATGATGAAGAAAGTGCTGGATGGAATATCTCATGTCCTCTTCTTCCAAGATGATATACTGGTTTTCGGAAAAGACATGGAAACACCTGACAGCACTTTAAGAGTGGTACTGAGTAAACTAGCAGAATCTGGTCTTTCCTTGAAAAAGAAAAAGTGTAAATTCAGAGTTACTGCAGTCTCTTTCCTGGATCATACCATTTCAGCAGCAGGCATTAGGCCCAAACTATAATCACTAGAGTCCATTGTTAATTCACCAGAACGACAAGACAGAGATCAGGTCAGGACATTTCTTGGGTGAGCAGAATACTATTCCAAATTTGTTGCAAAGTTCTCAGGAGTTGTGCAACCCCTTTTACTGCTGCTGAAGAATGGGATCAATGTTGCTTGACAAAAGAATGTGAATCAGCTTTTACCTCAATTAGGAAGAGCATCAGTAGTATGTCCATCTTCGGACATGTTGATGTTTTTTAGATTGTGTTAACAACTGATGCCAGTCTGAATGAGCAGGGTGTTGTTTGTCACAGGTCATTGATGATCTTTGTGTCATGTTCTCTCAAGGATGCGGAGGAGCATTATTCAGTTATCGAGAGAGACGTTTTGACGTGTATGTGCATTCAAACACTTTAAGTATTACTTGTGGGAATTGACTTCTGTTGCTGAGACTGACTTTAGACCTCTTGTCCAGATTTTTTCCACCATGAAGGATGATGAGATTACTAGAGGTGAGCTGAATTTTTCATTCCACCCGTGAAATTGGCAGAACTTGGCAACTCCACGTCACTCTTGTAGCATAGAGTTCCGGCCAAGTTCGACCAATCGACGCATGGCAGAATATTTTCCCGCAGGCTCCAGAATTGATAGCGAGATTTGGCATCTCATAAGGTGATTTTATAATGAGGGTGGTCCTAGGCGATTTTTATCAGAGGACTGCCTCTTGTGTAGATTTGCTTCCATTCGAGTAGATTTTCTACTTGAGCAGTAGCAAAATCAACTTGGATGCCTGTGTACTCTTACACACGGCATGGTGCCGTTCGTGCTGATTTTTCTGTGTTGCTCTAATTTCTAACTTAACCTTTTAAGGGAAGGGAATATCTTGTGGCTTTCTAAATACTTAAGAGTGTTGCCATTACCTTCTGGAATGGTAGAGCGTAACACAGAAAGTTAAATCAGGATAGTTTTGCAGAAGACAGTTGGATTGGAGCCTGCAAGCTGCCCTGGACGGTTCGTGAAACCTGTGGTCTAATAAAGAATCTTGGACCTCTATTTGTGGCCCATAACATTACTTCATAACAGTAAGTCAAGGGATTTCTCCACAGGCAAACATTTTTTTCCTTGTAGGGGTGTAAAAAAAGTTTCAAGAAGAGGTGACGGCTTTCTATAATACAGGTTTGATCTATCTGTGCAAATTCGCACTTGAAAAATGGCAATCTACAAAAAACAGGAATATTCTTGACTTTGGCAACATTTTGCCAGGTAAGCTGAAACTAGCACCACTTTTAAGATGTAATTGGGGGAAGTCTTGTGATTTTGTATATTGTGTTTACGCTTACTTGTGCATCAGCGAAAATCTCTACATGCTTTTGATGCTATTATTTTGTGAGTCAGGCTCATTGCGGATGGATTCGTAAGGGGACTCAAAGTGATACGTAATCCGAAAATGCTTTTCTATTCCAAATCACCATTATCATAGTGGATGAGTGTTATTTTCCCTACCCTCTCTTCCTTTTTTACCTTTCCTTTTCCTTCAACAGTCAAAAATATTTTGCAATGTAGAATGGTTTTTGTTGGTAGGATGGTTATGTGTTGAAAACATGCTGTTGTCGCATGGTAACATTTGTAGCACTGGGTTTAACTGCTGTATTTGCATCTGCTTATTTGGTTGTAGAAGGAAAAAAAAAATAATGATAATAAAATATCATTGTTGATATCATTTTGAGATCTTTCATGTGCTTAGTGTTTGTTATTTCTGTTGTTTTGTACTAGTGACATCAATGATCAGAGTAACAATATCATATTTTAAACATTGCATAAATGAGGCATGCCAAGGTTCCAAAAGAATAACACTATTTGCCTAATTGTCTAAATAGACTATGGACCTTGTGTCACAATATGTTACTTGGCGCAGTAAAGCTTACTTCCTTTACTCATTAACACCGTTGCTATCATATTTTACATTGGCAATTTGAACACTGTACATTTAAGTGATTATCCTGCACACCTGAAATGCAGAGTTAAGCAGTGTCAACTAATCAATAGAAACAAATTAATATTGATATTCTAAGGCTTTCGTAATTCTGTATTTATATCAACCCTGAAGCAATCTAGGCTTTACATTAAATAATCAATAAAGTAATGTGATGGCCTTGTCGCAGACATATTTTTGGAGGTTGAATATGATTTCTACCATTTTTGATGAGATGGCTGACATTTTTTACAAAATCCTCCGACTGACCTGGGGAATCGATTATCTGTCCATTTTAATTCAAGGTCTTTTTCTAAAATGCTTGGTCAACACATATTAAATGTAGATGATGGTTTTATGTACATGAACAGATTCCAAATTCCTTTCAGGGTAAGCTGCTCTTCTTTGCTTTATTTGCATGAAATGCGTGTTCAAACTGAACATTTTGTTGCCATTGTTTTCAAATGGCACTTCGATGAAATTAACTCTTCTTCATTGTATGGACCCAAGACTGTAACTGTGTGATAGCAACTCTGAAATTAATTTATGACATCCAAAGCAGGAGGAAGCATGGAGGAAAAGCTAGGAATAGAAATGGAAACACCAGATACTTCCTCAGTTTAGCATTAGTTGACAGATCAACACAATCCTTGACACAGAGAAACCTGTCTCTGTGCAGTGAAAACGACGCATACAGGTCCTATTAAACGGCACCTTTCTGTGCAGTGCAGTCATGAGATCACTAACCGAAAATGATGCCCTTTGGGTTATTTTCTGCTTTGCATATTTTTCAGATGCAAAGTCCAACTGAAATCTGTACACTGAGTACACCTTAGCAAAACAAACGAGTTTAATAACAAGCAAGTAAGCATTCTAAAATGTGGAATATACTACAAAACGAAGTCTGACAAAGTAATGTAAAAATAATTACCCAAAAAATAGAACATGTTTGAAACACGCTACTAACTAGGGGGCATATTATCAAGGACAGCGTTAAAATTATCGCCGCTTTAGAGGCAGAAAACTGCCGCTAAAGCGGCGATAATCGGCTTGATAATAGGCCCTGGAGAATTCCCATAGAAGCCCATGTTCCCACCGGAACCTGGGTTTCTATATGAATTCACAAGGGCGTATTATCAAGGCCATTATCGTCGTTTTAGCGGCAGTTTTCTGCCGCTAAAGCGGCGATAATTTTTAACTCCGTCCTTGATAATATGCCCCTAAGTGCGAATGGTACAGTATAGACTGTGTACATCGCTTGACCACACAAAGCTCTGAACTCACAAATCACAATCAGGTATACCGGAGCCACAAAAATAGCGCGTGAAACATTTCCCCAGGTCTGTCAATAAATATTTAATTCCCCTGTCACCTAATCCGCTTGGGTTATCAAGGGTGAGACAAGGGTTAGCCAGAAAACGAAAATGTGAACAGTATAAAAAGTAACCAAACACTTAATGGCAAGCAGTCAAAAACAAGCTGAGCACATAATCAGGTCATGCTCTAGAGTGGTGCGACTGGTGTAGCCGCATCTGCACTGGCCTTGGGGGGCGTTGTGTTTAGAAATAACTTATGGGTTTACAATCACCCGGTGCAAAGTTTTCCTGTGTGTTCAGCAGATTTAAGGCAACAATAAAAATGTCGAGTTAACTCTAGTAATCAATGTTTCTGCTGGAGAGAGATCCGAGTTTTATCGAGTGCCAGTAGCTGAGAAATAAAGGGGCATATTTGCACTAGAGTGGCGAAGCGTGTCGTTAAGCCAAGAAGGCTAACGACACTCTTCGTCACTTTAGAAACGCACACAAGCACCCTTGCACTATGGTGCGCCAGCACAGTGGGAAACTTCCTGCACCTAGACAATCAAAAACAATTTGCTGTCTCTATGTATGCTGCACAAATAGAAACAGCAAAAACTAAGAGAAATAAAGCATTTCTCCTTGTTGCACCTGTTTACGACCAGGTCTTGCCTGGTCTTAATTTTGGCGCTGCCTCCTATTTACGCTCCCCTTGTAAATAGGAGGCAACGTCAAAATCAATGGGTGTTACAGTGGAACACCCACCACAACACCCATTGCCCTTCCCATTCACGCTAATAACAGCGTGAAAGGGTGCCTTATTTACAAGGCAGCGTTAAGCCACGTTAAGTGGCATAACGTTGCCTTGCAAATAAGGCGAGGCCCCTATCGCTATCACAATATGCTGGTGATAGGAGCTTGTAAATATGCCCCAAAGTGTATCTTGCAGATCACAGAACTGTATTTTATGTGGATAGCTCATTGGGATAATACTTTCGTCACACAGATCCTTTTGTTACTTGCAGTTCATAAGTTACAATCCTAATATAGAACAGTGACTTATGAACTGTCACCAAAGAGCTGCATGTAAACTGTATAGTATACATTTGGACATTATGTTTATTTTCCAAGGCTTTCGTGTTCTTCCGCCTCCTTTTCTAGAAGAACAGAATCTCTTCCTGGAGCAGATGTTGATGCTGCAGCCATTTTCACCAAGCATCAATGACCATGCACACAGAAAACATCATGTGTTGCAATCTATGTTCTCCTTTCTCTCTTCTCTAAAAGAATTAAGAGGTGTTGGATGGAGTCTAATACACAAAAAGGTGGGGTCCCTATTCGGCCAATGAAATGAGGAGGTTTTGTTGTGCAAGTGAGCAAATCCGTGGTGCTCGTCGGCAGATTTGCGAGGCCACAAAATCTATAACTCATGTGAGTTATTGCAAAATAATATATATACTCTGATATTGTTAGATGTAATGTTGTGACATGTGCTGGGCGCTAGGACCAGCACATGAGAAGGAGAGATGGGAGGAGAGTGAGGGGCGGCGGAAGAGGAGGAGCGAGGAAAGGGCAGAGTAGAGCAGGGTTAGTAACGAGAGAGAAGCAAGGAAATAAAGCTCCTACATGAAATATAATGTCGGCGTCATTCATGATATAGGAGCGACACTACAACTGGCGATGAAGGTGGTCGCAACCTGTGCATGCTGCCTACCTGCTTCCTGTCGTGCGTACGCTCTGCTGTCTCGGAGCTGTGCTGCGGACCGGGTGCCCACCCCGGCCGCGTTGTGCCCGCTGTGGTACTGTCTCACTCCGCTGCCTCGGAGCTGAAGGATCTGCTTTTGCGCGCCCTGGGAGTCCACCTCAGCCAAGTGCATTTGTCCAGGAGAGGCCGCTGTTCTGATCGCGATCCAGGAGTCCACCCCGGTCGCGTGTGGTGTGGAGGCCGCTGTCCTGATCGGATCCGGGACCCCACCCCGATTGCGTGCTCTGTGCGGGTGGGGCCCGAGGCCAAGTGCTGCCAGCTGAGGGAGGCAGGTGTCTGTTGCTGTGTCCTGCCTGAGTCCTGCTGCTCGTGTGAATGCCTGCATGGCTGCTCTCACAGAATTAAGTCCCAAATCTCACGAGGAGCGAGATCTCACCGGCGGCCATCTTGAAGTCAGGCGCCTCACCCAATCCCCTGCGAGGAGTGCCCGGTGGCCATTTGAAGGTCAGGCGTTTGCTGCAATTGACAACAAGCATTGGCAAATGGCTGTGTGAGACTTTTTCTGGTGCTTATAATCAATTTCAAGGTCATTTAAAAGACATATGGAACTGCCTGCACATCTAGTTGTCTACCCTTAATGTCCAGTGATACAAGTGACCATTCATATCTGTCCAGTGGCTGGTGGACTGCTCTTTTACTTCATGGGCACCCTGTTACTGACCCTACATACTAGCGCCATTAAAGAGGGGCGTTGACGGTGCCAGTTTGGACTGAGTGGCAGGTGCTTGGAGGGCCCCTGTGACTTGCCTATTTTCGCAAGGCATCTGCTTCACCATTATCATACGCCATGTCGGGATCGCCAATGTCAAGACAGGGTCATGCCTCTGCCAGCGCCAGCACCAGGCCGGACTCGTCTACGTCCACAGCGCACAAGGCTGGACCCAGACTCGGCTTGGTCGGAGTCTCTTTTCTATGCCCACCGGGACCCTTGGTCCTCATATTGGGGGGAGGTATGGGCCTTCGCTGGCAGGAGTGGCTAGAAGACTTTGAAGACTTTATGAAAGGGTCTCATGTTACCTAAGAAGAGCAGCAACTGATTGCATAACGCAATTTAATTGGGAAAGACGTTGGTCAGATTATAAAGGAGCTTCCGGCCGATGCTTATCTTATCTTATGCTGTATTTATAGAGCGCACTGACACCAAAGGTTTCCTGGCGCTATGATTGAGATTGGAGGTGGGAATCATAGTTTACATGAGTTTTGAGAAGAGCCATGTTTTTAGGCTCTTTCGGAAGCTTAGTAGGGTACCAGAAGTTTTTATGTGAAGAGGGAGGGAGTTCCATAATTTGGGTGCCAAGTAGCTGAATCTACAGCCGCCCAGTTTTTTTAGTTTGGCCGTCGGCGTGGTGAGAAGATGAAGATGGGCAGAGCGGAGGTTACGAACTGGACAATGAGGGTTCAGAAGGGATTCTAAAAAGGCAGGGCCCTTGGACTGCCGGGCCTTGTATACCAGGCAGCCAATTTTAAAAGCAGCTCGCTGTTCGATAGGCAACCAGTGCAGCTTGGCCAGGAGAGGCCTGGCGGATTGCCATTTGGGAGTTTTGCAGATAAGTCTAGCTGCCTGGTTCTGCACCAGCTGGAGGCGATGGAGGAGGGACTTGGGTAGCCCCCAGTAGATTGAATTAGAAAAATCCAGGCGGGAGAGGACGAGGGAGATGACAATTTGCACCAGGGATTCGTGGGAGAATAAATGGGAAATCTTGCGAATTTTGCGTAGCTGAAACATGCTGGCAGAAATGCTGGTACCAACATGAGTTTTAAGAGAGAGATCAGTGTCGATGGTAACGCCCAAGCTTTTTACCGAATTCGAAGGTTTAGGTGGAATGCCAAGCTCCTTAGGCCAGAAGTGAGGGCCCCAGTATAGAGGGCTGGTACCAGGCAGGAGGAGTTCCGTCTTCTCAGGGTTTAATTTGAGCTGGTTGGAGATCATCCATTGTTGGATATGCAGCATTGCTCCCTGAAAGTTAGGTACAGCATCCTGGGAATCTAATGGAAAAATGATTTGCATGTCGTCAGCATAATTGAGGACGGTGCAATTCCAAGAGCTCAGTGAATGGATAAGTGGGCGCAGATATAAATTAAACAATAATGGAGACAGAGAGGAGCCCTGAGGGACTCCACAGGTGGTAGGGACCTGGGTGGCGGTAAAGGGGCCTAGATGGACTGTTTGAGCTCGGCCCGAGAGGAAGGACTTGATCCATTCCCAGGCGGGTCCCTTGATGCCTGCCTGTCCGACACGGTGGAGAAGGATGTCATGATCCACCGTGTCGAAGGCGGCCGAGAGGTCCAGAAGGACCAACGCCTGAGGGGACCCTCTATCGGCATTCTCCCGAAGGGTGTCCAAAACTTTTAGAATGACTGCTTCGGTTGAATGCGCCGGTCTGAAGCCTGCCTGGTTAGGTACCAAGAACCCGGAGCTCTCGACAAATGCCGAGAGGCAGGTGGTGACGTAGGCCTCGAGAAGTTTAGAGATGTAAGGCAGAAGAGAAATGGGCCTATAGTTGGCAGGATTGGCGGGGTCGGCTCCTGTCTTCTTTAAGAGGGGGACCAATATGGCTTCCTTAAAAGCCCTGGGGACCGAGCCGGAGCTGAGGGAGGAATTCAGAAGGGGGAGAAAACAATCAGGCAGAGCAGAGAAGGTTGCCCTAAGAACTTGGGGGGGGCAGCAGTCCCTAGGAGATCCAGATTTAACACGAGTGGTAAGCTCAGCAAGAATGCTGGCGGTGATTGGTGGGAACTGGATGAAAGAGCAAGGGTTAAAAGGGGGGGAGTCAGAAAAGCTAAGAGGGGTAGAGGGAGGAATAGCATTCTTGATGTTTACAATTTTTTGGATGAAATAAGAATTGAGCGAATTACAGGTTTCCTGGGTGGGGGCCTGGGTTGGAAGTACTCTGTGATCAGATGAGAAATCGTTGAAGATTTTAAAGATTTCTTTGGATTTATCACTAGCTGTATCGATTCTTTCCGTGATGTGTGAGGCCTTTGCTTTAGTACTAGCGTTCTTATATTCATTCCGGGCCCTCACAAACTCGGTGCGGTCCTCCTTGGAGTAGCCCCGTCTCCAGTTTCGTTCCAGGTGACGCAGTTTAAGTTTCTGTACTTTCAGTTCCTCTGAGAACCAACGATGAGAGTTACCATGTCTAGTATGAGCAAATTTGGTGAGAGGGGCGAATATGTCGCTGGCTGATGACAGCCAGGTGGTGATCCCATCCGACATAGAATCAATATCTGATTCGGGAAGGGTAGTGGGGTAGGTGTTGGTCAGGTGATCAATAAATCCCTGGGAATCATAAGAATTCCATTTGCGACTCAGTCCCCCGGGAAGGGGAGGAGCCTTAAGTTTCCCTTTAATTGAAATAGTGACGTCGATCAGGTGATGGTCAGACCAGAGGCAGGGGGAGATGACTGGGCGAGACAGGACGAGGTTGTGAGTCCAGATGTGGTCCAGAATGTGGCCCTTAATCTGAGTTGGGGAAGAGATGTGTTGGGACAGATTTAAGTTTGTCAAGATTTCAAACAGTTCGATGGCATGGGGTCCGGCTTGGTCATCGTCAAACCAGTAATTGAAGTCCCCAAATACGGCGAGTCGGGAATGGTGGGTGAGCAGGTCGGCTACTTGCTCACTGAAGGACAGTGGAAATGATGGCATTGGCTGGGGGGGGCGATAGAGGAGTACAATCGCCAAGGCACCCCCAGAGGTTTCCACGCTGATAACTATGTTATCTGCCCCTGGTAGGGTAAGTGAGGCGGAGGTGAGGAATCTGAAATTCTTGTGTATGATGGCCGCTACTCCCCCTCCCGGGCGACTAAGAGGGCGGTTTACATTGAGGATGTAATAGTCCGGGGGGAGGGTCGCCAGGATATCCGGGTGGGAATCCGGCGTGAGCCAGGTCTCCGTTAGGAGCAAGATGTCGGGTTTATCCATGTTGAGCAGCAAGAATAAATCAAGCTGATGCTTCACCATGGAACGAGTGTTAAGGTAGAGCACACGGAGATGGGTGTCATTGTTAGATGCCAAAGGGGGGGCCATAGGACAAGAATGGACAAGACCATGGTCAGAGTGAGTGCCAGGGTCAGGCAGCTTACTAGTGATCTCCAGTAGGGCAGTGCGCTCCCACACACCAGGCGGCAAAGGGCAGTTGGAAAGCTGCAGGTCCCTGAGTGTTTTCGCAGGGTATGTGATGAGGGGGCCAGGGGTTGTGGCCCGTGGGCCCGGGCGGGCGCGGACGGGCGAAGACGGGCGAAGACGGGCTCGCCTTTGGCGCGCCTTCGGCGCGCCGCCGGCGCGCCCGCTGCGCCCGTCCGCTGCGCCGACAGAATGGGGGTGCCATTTTGTAGTGATCGAGGGCGGGAGGGCGGGAGGGGCGAAGCACAGGAATGCTGACCCTGGTCCGGCTCCTCACCTAAGATGGCGGCCCCCCGAGCAGCGTCCAATCGGCTGCGAGGGGTGAGATCAAGCGCGATCAGCAGCCAAGAGATCCCCTATTTTTAAAAGCGAATCTGTGTTCAGGGAGTAATTAAAAGCGCCAAGATACAACAAAGTGAGCAGGTAAATAAAGTGCTGATGACAGATTTTTCGTGGTACTTTTTAAAAATGCGACGATTTTAAAATTAGCAATTCTACAAAGAGTGCACACAGAGTCCCGGCTTCCGCCTCAGGACGAGGTATCACTGACACACACACACACAATCGAATCAATCGTGGTGTAGGTTAAGAGGGCTGCTTCGTCCTATGCCAATGTGCGTGACGCACTAAACAGAAAATTCCTTCACAAACAGAATGTTGACTACGAAAGATATACATTCAATTTGGCTTCGCAAGAAAAAGATGAACCCATGAATACTTTCATCACGCGACTCCGACATTTGGCCCGCTACTGTGAATTTTATTCTTTCTCGACGGAAGACGCACTTCGCCTGCGAATCATAGAAGGATGCCAGTCTGAGTCGTTACGTAGACGTCTGCTAAAGAAGAGCTACTCGCTGGATGAGATCGAAGAAATGACGCGAGTACATGATCAGGCAGAAGAACATGCCAAGAAAATGGAAGCTCGAAGAGGCGAAAAAAGTGAACAAGCATTTCGGCTCCAGTCCCGTAACACCAACAGGTCCTCCCCTACAAAGCAAAGATCTTCCAGATCCAAAGTTCAGTCCCATTATACAAGTCGCCGGCGTCGCAGTTCTAGCCGGACTGATAAGCGATAGGAGCGCCAACTTAAATGTTATCGCTGTGGATATGACTTCCCTCACATGGAGACATGCCCTGCCTTAGGTCAAAAATGCAGGAAGTGTGTTCAGGACAACCACTTTGAAAACGTTTGCGGAGCCCCTCGCAAAGACACCCACAGAGACAATTACAGACAATCCAGACAGTCTAACACTCGCCATCATGCCAAAGCAGTGTGGGACTACAGAGATTCTTCCACTGGCTTTTCACAGTCCAGTCATAAGTCTCATGGGACATATCGATCTCGTCGATCACAATCTCGTGAGTCAAGGTCGCTGTCACCAATATCGCAAGACAGGGATGAGTACGTCTGCATGGTTGCGGACCCGGACCGGCTGAAGAAATACCCGCGACTAGATATTAAAATGGACACACACTGGGTCAAATTTGTTCTGGATAGTGGAGCGTCTCTCAACTACATTTCAGTTGCAGAATACAAGAAAATGAGTCCGCCACCACACTTGCATAAAGCCAACGTGCGAGTGTACACCTGGATGTCGAAGAAACCTCTTCCGTGTTTAGGACAATTCCCGAATAATCTTACATACAAGGACAGAACTATTCCAGCTCACATTCATATCATTGATGGTCCTGAAGCGGATTGTCTTCTTAGCTTGCCCACGGCGGAACGACTTCGACTAGTGGACATTTTGTATAAAGTAGATGATGAACCGGACATGGTTCACAAGTTTCCAAAATTATTCACCGGCCTCGGAAAGATGGCTCACTGCCAAGTTCGACTGCACATAAACGAACAAGTGACTCCCATAGCGCAACATCACAGGAAAATTCAATTTCACCTTCAACAGTCTGTAGAGGAGGAACTACAGGATCTTCTCCAGGCTGACATTATTGAGAGAACGTCAGGACCCACGCCCTGAGTCTCTCCAGTGGTCGTCGTGCCTAAAAAGGGCTCTCCTGGTATAGTGCGCCTCTGTGTCGATATGAGGGTACCCAACACCGCCATTGAAAGAGAAAGACACCCGGACCTCATATTAGCGACATTATTGCGTCACTCAATGGTGCGCAAATATTTTCCAAATTAGATCTCAACAAGGGCTATCACCAATTGGAACTTCATGAAAAATCGAGATATATTACCACCTTCTCGACCCACCAAGGCCTATTTAGATACAAAAGACTCAGCTTTGGGGTCTCTTCGGCCGCTGAGATTTTCCAGGAGGCCATCAGAAAGGTAATCCATCACATTCCCAACACTCTAAATTACAGTGACGACATCGTGGTACATGGAGCAACCATGCAAGAACACGACACAGCGCTGGACCGAGTCTGCCACACTTTATTGGAGGCCAATCTCACTTTAAATAAGGACAAATGTGAATTCCATAAGTCCACTTTGAAATTCTTCGGACACATCTTCTCAGGCGTGGGAATGAAACCAGATCCAGAAAAGATTGCCGCTCTGAATGACACCCCCAGGCCGCGAGATGCGGGGGATGTACATTCCTTCCTAGGCATGGCAAGCTACTGTGCACGCTATGACAAGGACTATGCCACCATTAACTGCCCTCTGAGAAAGCTAACCAAACAAGGACACCCATTTCAATGCCTTTCATGAAATCAAAACTGCGGTTGAATCTGCCATCAATCTTGCATATTTCAATCCAAGAAGAAAAACCGAAATCACTGTGGATGCAAGTCCCGTAGGATTGGGGGCGATATTAGCTCAATATGACAATGAGAGTGATCAATGGTATATTGTAGCATATGCCAGTCGGAGCCTCACGAACTCAGAGAGAGCCTATTCTCAGCCTGAAAAGGAAAGCCTGGCGGTAGTCTGGGCCTGTGAGCAGTTCCACATTTTCATCTATGGGAAGCAGTTCACACTTATCATGGATCACCAGGCCCTAATAACCATCTTCGGAAATCCCCGAGCCAAAATGCCACCCAGAATAGAGCGCTGGGGCATCCGCCTTCAGGAATACACTTATAATATAATCCACAAGCCAGGAAAAGCTGCAAACCCTGCTGACTACATGTCTCGACATCCCAAGGCAACGTCCAAATCCAATCCATCACTGGCTGAGGAGTACATCCATTTTGTAGTGGCTCAAGGCACATTGCTACTAATGAAGATGTCACACTTCAAGATGTAAAACATCACATTCGGGCAAACAGTTGGAGGCACTTGAAAGAATTGGGACAGAGTGAACGGATCCACAATCAGGAACTGTCCTCTTTCAAACATGTGAAGGAGGAACTGTCCATCACTGCCGACGGTCTCATACTAAGGGACAAGCGGATCATCATCCCGAAACAGCTGCGTCAAGGAGTCATCAACCTAGCACATGAAGGACACAGAGGCATCGTGGCCACGAAGTGAGCGTTGCGGGAACGGGTCTGGTTCCCTATGCTGGATCAGATGGTGGAACTTACACTGAAAGATTGTCCACAGTGTCAGCTAGTAAGTCGAGAGGATCCCCCTGCGCCGCTTCAGATGTCTGAACTGCCGGATGGTGTGTGGCATCATGTTGCAGTGGAATTCTTTGGACCGCTACAATCCGGCAAGTATGTCCTAGTCATAATGGACAAATACTCACGCTTCCCTATTGCACACCTCATAGCGTCAACCAAAGCTGCCACTGTTATACCGGTACTTGATGAGGTATTCGCAGCATGGGCATACCGAAAGTCGTGAAAACAGATAACGGCCCTCCATTCAATGGATAAGACTTCGCTGAATTTGCCAAACACCTCAATTTCAAACACCGGAAGATCACGCCTCTGTGGCCCCAGGCCAATGGAATGGTGGAATGATTTATGGCCACTTTAAAGAAG
This sequence comes from Triturus cristatus, assembly GCF_964204655.1. Classification (NCBI taxonomy): domain Eukaryota; kingdom Metazoa; phylum Chordata; class Amphibia; order Caudata; family Salamandridae; genus Triturus; species Triturus cristatus. Next base: position 418,570,248 of record NC_140582.1, read on the forward strand.
ACCATTCAGCAGGCAGAACTTTCAAAGCGTGATGTGCAAGTGGCTCTAAATGAAGTATTACGCGCCTATCGAACCACACCGCATATGACCACAGGCAAGTGTCCGGCAACCTTAATGTTGGGCTGCACCGTACGCACCAGAATACCAACTTGGGAAGATGCAACTAGTGGTTTGTCTCAAGACTCTGAGCACGAAGAATTAGCAGCCACAGACAAACTTAAAAAGGAGAAAATGAAGGAATATGCAGACCGACCGAGAAAAGCTGCACAGCCATCTATCCATGAAGGGGACTGGGTATTGGTGAGACAAGAACAACAGAGAAAAGCAGACTGTCGATATCAAGCCTGCCCACTCCTGGTGACAAAACAAAAAGGAACCATGAATACGGCTGAGTCGGAGAACAAGAGGGTCATGAGGAATGTGACGCATTTTCAGAAATGCACACCCAATGTCCGAGAAGCGTTGACTGCACCCATCAGTGTAGAAACAGGAGGTGCATCTGGGTCAGTAAGTTATCATCGACCGACCATGCCGCCTGACAAAAGGGAACAGGCGGATCGAAATGCTCATCTCCGGCCGCAACTAACTCATTGAAGACCAGTTCACCTAATTGAAGAACTGTTACTATATTGTTTTATATTACACTGTAAATCTGACATGCATGGACACAGGTAAAACAGTTAAAATTGTTTAAGAAGGGGGAAGATTTAATGTTGTGACATGTGCTGGGCGCTAGGACCAGCACATGAGAAGGGGAGATGGGAGGAGAGTGAGGGGCGGTGAAAGAGGAGGAGCGAGGAAAGGGCAGAGTAGAGCAGGGTTAGTAACGAGAGAGAAGCAAGGAAATAAAGCTCCTACATGAAATATAGTGTCGGCGTCATTCATGATATAGGAGCAACACTACATTAACCTCGAATATGTCTACTATAAGATAAAAAAACAAAAGGGTTCAAAATATCAGGAATTAAAAAATTTACATTTTCAACGAATCTGCAGTTCAGACACCGCAGATACATCCTGATCACATTATCGGACTAGAAGACCAGAAAGTTCTTGCTCGCTAGCATATGTGTCGGTACATGCTGTAAGGATCCTAGGGCAACTTCTTAAAATACTTTCATACGTGTATATTAGGAGGGACAGACACAAAAATTAATAGAAAAAATACAAAAAACGTTTTATTGATACCTTAATAGATATTTTTCATTTTCATAAATAAAAATTGACACAACCACATAAACACCACATTCTTCTATCTATTCATTCATACAAACTGTCAAAAAAATATGTACAAATTTATAGAACAATGTAGACATTAAAAAATTCATAGATGAACAATATATTGGACATAATTTGATGCATATTAATATTACAAAAAGAGTCTGGAGTTCTCAGACTTATTACAGCTGCAAGTATAGATAATATCCTGTACAGTGTCTCTGTGTCGTGAAGCGACTGCTGTTCCTTGATGGTTTCTACGCGCGTTTCGGCATAAGACATGCCTTCTTCAGGAAAGGCCACCTCAGATACAGGTATTATCTAGTATCGAATTAAGATGTTATTACCTTAGGCACAAAGTCCAACCCAGCGTAGGTGGGTCTGTATTGAAGATGCAGACAAACTTCATGTTTCTATATACGTAGTGGTGAAGTTAAACCGCTCATGGCAGAAACTTCCGTGGAAAGAAAGGATATATTTTCCTCCTTCTGCTCTCCTCATGCAAAAGTGTAGATGCAAGACCGTTTGGATGACGGCACTCATAGGTCAGGGCAGCGTATTTCAAAGAAAGCGCCTCTGTCCGTGGTGGAATGGAGCTTCCGCTAGCAAAATGTCTCAAGACCGATGGCAGGCGTGTATTTCGGTACAGCGCAGGTACCGTGTTCCTCCAAAAATGAGTTAAAGAATAAATAAAATAGAATTAATCTTGCAAACTTACTAACATATTTTTATGAAAAGTAAAAAAGAAAGAATCCCCCCCAAAAAACCTTTCTTTAAATTATATTTATCAGTAGAAAAAAATACAATGTTTTGTTTTTTAAAAGTGCAAATGGAAAAATATAAAAAACACATTATCAAAAACTTTAAAACTTAACAAATTAGAACTATGTAAAATGTAAAAGCATCTTATCCAAATGAATGAATGTGAAATAGTAAATAAAATTAAATGAATACATTTTAAAGAACCTTTGAAATTCTCTGAAGCAAACAAATGTAAGAGGGACGTAAGTAGTGAAAAATCATGTTTTAAAAATCTTAGAAATTCACAGAATAAGAACAAAGGTTACAGGGACGTTACAGTTAGAAAAGAGAATTGAAACAAAAAAGATGAAAGTTAGGAAATAAAATGTAAACAATCTTAGAAATTCACTGTAAAAACCAAAGGTTACAGGGATGTTATAGTTAGGAAATAAAATTGAAAAAACATAGAAATTCACTGAGAAAAAACAAAGGTTACAGGGGCATTATAGTTAGCCTAAGGTTTCATTTGTACAAAACAATTGAAATTCAGCAGTTTGAGTTACCTGAGCTATTTATAACTTACGACCCAACAATACACTGCTTAGGACCTCACATATTACATCAGTCATGACATGGTAAATGGCATCACTGATGACATCACTGATTACATCATCCAGAGTATGTGAGTGTTTATGAGTTTTCAACATATATACTACCGTACCACAAAAGTTAGATTAGTATACTAAATTAGTATACTAATGAGTGATGCTATCTCTAACATATTATGTGAGTGGTTGTGTGACTGTGTGTATCTGTGTGTGAGCGGGTGTCTGAGTGGCTCTATGGGTTTGTGAGTGGCTGTGTGAGTGGCTGTATGGGTGTAGGATGTTAGTATATGTTTAACACTCATAGACATTTAGAAAACACTCACATTCATTCCTGTACTGCAGGGACCCCGGCACGCATAAGCGTCTTGTTTGTGGTGAGCGGATTCACCGGTTGTGCGATCCAAAGTGGCCCGCTTCGTTGACTGTGCAGCATTTTTTCCTGTGTGCCAAGCAGACTGCATGCTCTTTGCATGTGGTGTCTGGTTCACAGGTTGAGACCCTCTGAGGTGGGGGACAATGCTGATGTGGCACCTGTGTCTATGTTCAGAACCGTCTGGTGGAACGACATCAAGGTGGGCCAAACGTAGTCCCTCATTTCCAGGGAGGTACGGAATTGCAACTTTTGAGGCACTAGGTAGAAGTGAGAGGAATTGACTAGACTAGAGGGACACTTCTGAGCAGGTTTGGCTCGTTGATACATTGGGTGCAGCCATTTTCTTGGGTACCTTTGATTTAACATCATGGTATTGGCAAGTTTGACTCACCAAGGGAGCAAAGGAGAGGTCAGCCTTTTCAAAACCTGAAGGCCACTTTAAATTTAAAGTGATGCCTTTTGGATGGACAAATGGTCCTGCCACTTCCCAATGGTTGGTGAACTGAGTTCTTTCAGGGCTGGACAACTTTAGTGCAGCATATCTGAATGATATAGCTGTATTTAGCTCCACGTGCGAGGATCACATTGTCCTCCAGAGGGATGTACTACCGGCCCTGCAGCAGGCATGCCTAACAATCAAGGCCAGTAAGTGCCAGACAGGGCAGAGTTCAGTTGTTTATTTGCACCACATTGTAGGTGGAGGCCAAGTGCAACCATTCCAACCCAAAATCCAGACCATTCTGGATTGGGAGGCTCCCAAGACATAGATCCAAGTCAGAGCTTTCCTTGGCAATGTGTAAAGTATTTGTGCAACACTCCAAACAATAACACAGTGAAAATACAACAAAAAGACTCCACACCTGTTTAGAAAATAGATTATGATTCTATAAATAAACCATGACCAGAACGACAAAAATCTAATGAGTAGAAGTCCAGATATGAATTGTTGAAGATTACATGTAAAAATAGTGCTGAGAAACAATAATGGGGTTATCTTGTCACACTGGACTGGGGCAAAGTCAGCAGTTCAGGCCTACTGCAATGGAGTGCCACGCGAGGCCCGCTGAACAAAGTACCTCAATACTATTCGCAACAGCTAGATGCAGGGTGCAGCTGAGCGATCCATCTGTGTTTATCCCTCAGTTGAGGGGATGTGTCAATTTTCTCCATGCATCAATGGTGATGTGCCAGTTCCGAAGACGAAGCGTCAAAGCCAAGATGCATTGGTTCCGAAGCCGATATGTCTGGTTTCTCCATACAGTTGTGGGGATGAGTTAATCGTCACTCACTGCAGCAGTGGCAATGCAGCGGTTATGATGCTTCAGTTTTAGAGGCAATGCACTGGTTCCGACTGTGATGTGCTGGTTGTGCTATCACAACAGCAGCGATGCATTGATTGTGCTTCACACAGCAGAGGATGCATCAGTTCCACTGGAGCAAACTCCTGAATCCACTTCCAATGGATCGGGCACAGGAGCAGGAGGTGAGACTTTGATATCCTTGAGTCTCAAAACAGGAGTCAAGCCACCATGCCCTTGGAGATCATTCATGGTTCAAACAAGAGTCCAGTTCTTCCTCAGCAGGGGCAGAGTGTAGGGGGCAGCAGAGCTGAACAGCAGAAAAGCTGTTCTTCCAGAGCAGCAGTCCAGCAGAGTGGCAGTTTATGTATCAGCACAGCAGTCCTTCTTCCTGGCAGAGTTTATTTACAGGCCCAGGAGTGTCTGATTTGATGGGGTCAGAGACCTAGAACTTATACCCAGTTCTGCCTTTGAGGTGAAGGTGACTTCAAAGTGGGGCTTTGAAGTACAGAGAGGTCCTCCCTTTCCTGCCCTGGCTCCATACTCACTACAGGGGAGTATGCAGCTCTATGTGTGGAAACAGGACTCTGCTTATTCAGGTGAAAGTGTCAGCTCCTCGCTCCCATCCCACACAAGATTACCCATCAGGATGCAGATGTCCACTCAGTCACATCTCACCTTCCTTTGTGTGTGGCTGTCTAGAGGGAATGCACAAACTACAGCTGTCACCCAATCCAGACATGTATTGGAGACAGGCTGCAGGAACACAAATCTTTAAGAGAAGAGAAATTCCATCTTTCTAAAAGTGGTATTTCTTAAACAGTTATGGTAAATCCAACTTTGCCAGTAAAGAGAATTTATCATTGCTATTCCAATGATATTAAACATGACGGAGCTACTTTCCTCTGAATCAGAAATTACAGTTTAAGAGTGTAATAAGAGATTCCCAATGTTAACCTCTGGGAGAGGTAGTCCTCACATTAGTGAAAAACAAATGTAGGTGTTTTCCACTGCCGGGACATGCACAGCTTAAAAGTACCTGTCCTACCTCTTACTTCCACAGCACCCTGCTCTATGGGCTACCTAGGGCCTACGTTGGTGGGTGCTTATATGTAATAAAAAGGGAGATTAAGGCTTGTTAAGAGGTTTTAAATGCCAAATCAAAATGGCAGTGTAAATTGTACACACAGGCTCTGCAGTGTCAGGACTGAGACATGTTTAAAGGGCTACTTTTGTGGGTGGCACAATCAGTGCTGCAGGCCCTCTAGTAGCATTTAAGTTACAGGCCCTGGGCACAGGTACTGTGCTCTATTTGAGACTTACAGAGAAATTAAATATACTAATTGTGGATAAGTCAATGAAACCATGTTTAGGGGAGAAGCACATGCACTACAGCACTGGTTAGCAGTGGTAAAGTGCTCAGATTCCTAAGGCCAACAAAAAGAATACTGCACAAAAGTGGAGGTAAGCAGGTAAAAATGTTTGGGGAAGGCCTCCCTAAGACTAAGACTTTTTATCAGATCGTTCACAGACAGTAGCATTGGCCAATTTTCACTCTAAGCCTTTCTCCTTGCCTTGTGGAGTGCCTCAGGGGACGTCTCTTAGTCCCCTACTTTTTAATGTTTACGTTTCCTCTCTTGGCTCACTGATTAGTTCATTTGGTTTTAAACTGACCTCCTATGCCGATGATACACAGATTGTTGTGTCACTACAGCCAGGTCAGGTTTTGGAAGTTGGGAAACAATTCCATGATTGCATGGAAGCGGTGGGAACGTGGATGTCTCGCAACTGCCTTAAATTGAATTCAGGTAAAACAGAGGTCATCCTGTTTGGGAATGATGTAAACTTCTGGACTCCTAATTTATGGCCTACCACCCTCGGTTCTCTTCCCACACCGTCTAAAAAGTACATAAAAAACTTAGGAATCCTGATAGATGCCAAGCTTAATTTTGGTGACCAGATTAATTCTATCTCATCAACAACCTTTTTTATCCTTAGGATGATCAAAAAGATCCTCCCCTTCTTACCGCCTGAGAGTCAACGTACAGCTGTTACTTCTCTCGTGATGGCCAAGATTGATTATTGTAATGGTCTATATTTGAGCCTACAGGAATGCCATATGAATAGACTGTAAACACTTCAAAATGCGGCAGCTCGGCTACTGTCAGGTACAGCTAAGTTTGCGCCTATTTCCAAAGAAATTAGCAAACTGCACTGGCTTCCTGTGAGGAAGCGGTTCTGTTTTAAAGCCCTTTGTATTGTGTTTAAGGCACTTCAGGGCATGGGCCAGGAGTTCCTGAAACAAAACATCCAATGGTATCATCCTAAAAGGACGTTACGGTCAATGGAAGCCAGGTTGGCAATAGTACCACGGATAAGGAAGGCTTCTTGGGGCGGAAGAAGCTTCATTTTGCGAGCCACCAAGGCATGGAACGCCCTTCCGCCCTATCTTAGAATGTGCCCTGATCTTCTGGCCTTAAGGAAGAGCCTGAAGACCTGGTTGTTTAGTAGGTAGTGTCAAAGCTTTTGTCCCCTCCTTTAGAAATAATGGGTAGCGCCAGGACACCCTTGGGTAATCGTGCGCTATATAAATCCCCGTAACATAACATAACTAACAGAAGGTTGCTGCCATTTTTAAAAGTAGCAGAATAGAGGGCTCTGGGTAGGAAAAGGTTGCACACACCTCTGGATGTGGTCACCTCAGAGGCGGATTAGTTGTTAGGTCTAGTTGCCCATTCGCTACTCACACCCACACCCCTAACACCCCTAAATCTGGCACCCGAATCTCAGATCTGATTAAACTTGCAATCAATAACAAAGAAGAGACACTAGTCTGTGACTTCAGGAACTGCCCAAAACAAAGGCACCATACTCTGCACCAGTGGCAACCCCCTTCCAACTGCATGAATGTGACTTGTCCCGGACCAGAGACCATTACTTGCAAACAAGGATTCCCTCTGAGAGCCAAATGCAGCTCCAGAATCCCTTCACTAGTGGCACTAGTCCCCTGCAGCCTGCAGGTAAAAGTACACTCCTGGAACCAAAAAATCACTGAGCTTAGGACTGCTACGGTATAACCCAATAGTAAATGGTCCAGTGCATTGTGGGAAAAGTAGTCCTTATCTCCAGCAAGTTTGAAGTGGCAAACATTTCCCCCCAGACTCTAGGGTGTCGAAGTACATCCAAGCTGAGCTTGCCACTGCAAAGACTTGTTGGTGGCCAGTCTGGCTACCACTACCTTTATTCAACACTCTGCCTTGAGGGAATCTTACAGCATCTTCAATTTGCCACCTCAGTGGCCCTGTTGTTGACTTTTTGCATCAATTCCCTCACCGCACTATCTAAGCAATAAAATCAGCTCCATCATGGCTCCAGCTTTAGCACCAGGGACAGTCAGAAAAATTCTGCACCAGGGCCCTATGAGCCTGGTAAAATTACACTGACTCATGGCCTAGTCCTGGGACCTGCATCACTTTAACCCCCAGATGGTTCCATGCAACTCGACCTGCAAGCGACCAATTGCCACTAGCCAGTGCGCCTCCTTCGCTAAGGCTGAGGAGCGTCGCCCCACTGATTTAAGGCAGTGCAGAGAAAAAATAAAATGATAGTAACTAAACTTTATTATCATTTTCTTTTTGCAGGTAGGAAAGGCAGCTGGAAGAAACTGACTCAGGCACCACGGTGCCACGAAAGCCCCACTCCGGGACTTCAAAAACAGAATTGCCCCCAATGTTGGAGCAGTCCTCTCTCCTGCAGGACCGCTCAAGGAAACAGGCACAACTAATACAGTGCCTCGGGAGCACTGCCAAGGCACCGATTAGAGCCCCAATCACCGGTCAGTCTTGCGCAGCTCCCATGCACCGACAATGTGCCTCGGGGGGATGACGCCCATCGGGACCTCTCTGCTTCTCTGGTGCACGGGAGGCTCTCTCCACTCATGGGAACCCTGCTCAACCCTCTGGCCTCGACTTTGCATTGCCTCACTTCGTCTTGGAACAGGCACCGGGGATCCTGCAACACGGAGCAGGATCTCCGTCGAGCCGGGCTTCGCGTCACGCTTCTTCCGGCTGGCACTTCTCTTTGCTGGCCCCGCCCACAACCACGCAGCTCGCATGCCTTCTGGGTCGGCCACACTGCCTTTCCCGGGTCAAGGCGGTGAAATGCG